>NC_142764.1:16015334-18415334 GCF_054948205.1 Urtica dioica subsp. dioica | reverse complement strand
ACATTTTTACAAAAAAAAAGGGTTATTAAATAACCCAACCGTTATATAACGTTGGCAAACAAGCCAAATCCGGATGCGCCATCGGATCAACAAAAAATCTAGTAAACCATGTCTACAAAATAACACAAAGAGTATTAGTTTCGTAAATATGTCAAGCTCGGAAAATAAACAAATTGACATGAAACTCCGGGGAATGCAATTTCCCTAAAACAACAAATAACGCTTTAAGATTGTTAACCATATTGCTAATAACAGGGGGGATAAATAATAGACAAATTGCATAAAGTAATTCAATAAAATAATCAGAAATGAAACTAATAAAATACATATGTAGAGAAAGATTAAAAAAAAAAAAAAGCTAGACCGGATATCACCAAGAAATCGGTAAAGAAGGGAAAAGGGAACGTCGAGGCTCGTTAGACGATTTTTTCCTTAAAGTGTTATTGCTCTCCCACTGGGTGCTGGAAAACACGAGCAACAACCTCCCGGGATATAATGACATACGAGTTGAGCAAAGCACCATCTTCTTCAACTCCGACGAACTTGAACTTGTGCCAGAAAATACCACAAAAACAACGAAAAAATCAAGAGAAAAGAAGGAAATCAACAAAGTTCAGCCTTTTATAAGTAAAAGTATGAACTTTTATAACCATTTAGACTAAATGCACGTCAATACCATTATTACATACGATCGAATGAATGACAATGATTACAACCTTGTAAGAACGTTCAACCTTCAAAGCCATATATAACTTCAACCGTCAAGGCCAATGAAGTCCACATATAACTTCAACCTTCAACGCCAATGAAGTCACAAAACCGTTAATAAACGGTCAGCCACAAAATTAAAGTCTCTTTAATTTCATTCAAACACACTTTATTTCAACAATTTTTTATTTTTACATTTCTCTTATCTCAGTCTCCCTCTACTATTCGTCGATTCCGCTCACCGCCTCCATTGCCACTCCACTGAGAAGTTAAGTTCCTTCTCTATTTCTCTATATTTTTGTCACGATCTATCTATTTCTCTCCACCTCTCAACCTCTTGCCGGGCTGCCGTTTGCCTCCTCTGACACCTATCCTCCGATATGTCATTGGAAATATTATATAGGCTTTATAAAATAAGTGACAGAACTTATACTTATTATGCTAGAATTCAAATTTTTATTCAAAATACCAAAGCAACCGAATCATTGTTCAAGAACCCTTGGTCTTACAATGGCGTAAAGTCAGCTGCAAGTACTTTTCATATTTTATTTTTTAAATGTGTCACACAACACCTTGACAAGGTCTCTATAGTATAAGCAAGGTTTAAATATGTTTAAAGTTACATAAGCGTCAAATTTCATTCAAAATATTTATTATTATTATTTTACATTGACCAAAATATTACAAAATCCACAATTTATTTTTTTAAACGTTCGAGAATAAAATAAAACAATATAAAAATCCAGAGACTACTTGGGCCAAAAGCCTATTATTATTATATTTTTTTTTCTCTTAGCCACATGTATGAATCACATAATAGTGCAGGGCGGTCCATAATTGTCCTGACAGTCATAGCGGGCTACGACCAACTCCTCACACACCTGCCTTCCATATCCATAATAGTATCCACCGCACGGCGGCGGCGGATTACACGGCGGAGCAGGATTGCACGGCGGCAGAGGATTGCAATGCGGCGGCGGCGGATTACACGGCGGAGCCGGCTTGCACGGCGGCAGAGGATTGCAATACGGCGGCGGCGGCGGATTGCAGGGCCACTGATTCGGACAACCGTAGTAGCAGGGCCCACAGTGGCGGCGATCGTGAGAATCCGTGCAGCGCGGCTTCGTCACCGGTTCCGAGGGAGGGATTGTAATAACCACGTTCACGTGTTTCGGATCTGGCTCGGGCTTTGGCTCTGGTGGTTCTGGGACAATGATCTCGATGCATATGAGGATGCCTTTGGCTTTGCACATAATTTTGTTCTTCATCTTCTCGGGATCGCAACATCTTACTTTGATTGTCACCTTGTTTTGTCCCTCGTCGTACACCTGGTCTTGTATCTCTGTGCTCATTTTTGGACACCAAATGTTTATATGGCTATTTGATTATTTATTACTTCATGTTTATATACATATGGATATATATCCAGTTTACGATCGCAAATAAATTACATGCACAACTAGCTATGTTTAATATAAAATGGAAGATGATCAAGATGATTTGTATAATAAACTGTATACTACTACGTAATTGTTAATTTCAAAATATGTACGCACAAACATGTGTAGTACGCGAGTCATATATATTGAAAAGAAAACTCACGGGGAAATTCGCAGAGAATTCTTTTGATTTTCTTGAAGCATCGATGACATTGAAGGTCCACCTTCAGCTCCATTATGGTGACTTGCTGACAATTAAATATTTACAAAATTCTGAACATAAGAGCTTCATAACATCTAATTAATTATAAGGATTCATGATTAGAACAATAATAATGAGTAAACAATCGATTCTATTCTATCTGAATGAAATGGAATCATTGATGTAAACGCTTATACAATGTATACCTTATCCACCATAGTTTAGCCCTTAACCCTAAGATGTAAAGCCAAAAATAAAAATTTCAGAATTGTTATTATCGGCACGGATAAATACTTTTTAGAACCATTGCATACTATATAGAGAGAGTTGTGATTGACAATGCGACAAACCTAAAACTGTTAGTAGAATACAGTTTGTTTTAGTTAAATGACTAATTGTTATAATCTCCACTTTATTCCAACACTAATTATACGTGAAACCGAGAGAAGGTGAATGAAATTGATTGTGTTCAAACTAAGTTCTGAAATTTAGATTGATGATTTATGTTTTAAACTTACATTAAATTCCAAACTCAGATTAATTTAGGGCTTATACTTAGTTTTTGAAATTGATGGATTGAGGGTTATTTAAACCTAGATTCAGAATTTAGATTGGTTTTTAGATTTTATTTTGAAATTGATTTGCAGGTTTAGTGCACTTATTCCTTGTAGAATTTTTATGGGCTCGATTGAATCAAGAAATTATATAATTTGTGGTTGTGGTGTTTCTGGAAATGTGATTGAATCAACTAGTTAAAAGGCTGTTTACAAGTAAATAAAATTATCCCTATTAAAAAAAACAATATACTTGTCTACAAATACAGATTAAACATCACAATTAGGATTAGCACCACAACTTCTACGTGCTAATCATGATAATTAGCACATGTAGGTACCTAGTCTCATACTCCAGTTTGGGTCATTCTTTTTGTTTAATGTTGGATATATATCCAGCCATCTAGAAAAAAATTGACTAGAATAAAAATCTTAATTGAAATTAATAGCTCTCTAATGTCTTAAAAGTCATGATATTAATCACGTAACTTGATAATTATTCAAATTTGGTACACTAAGACAATTTGGATCATTGACATCGGCTGAGTTTTGGTTGCGACTAGTCGCATCCGAAAGAACATTGGATGCGATGCAACTAGTTGCATTCGATAGAGTCACCAAGAATCTACAATTCTCGCTCATTTAAGTAGTTGACTGATAGATGCGACTAGTTGCATCCAAAAGTCTAAATTTGAAGCGGAATTTATTTCCCATTTTATTTTCGTTCAGTTGATGACGTGAATTTATTTTAATTTAATTACTTTTAGACGCGACTAATCGCATCTAACTAGCCTTTCGAATGCGACTTTGTCGTATCCAAATCTTAGATCACGCTTATTTAGTCTTTCGGATGTCGCATCCAATGTTGCATCTATTTTGACCATTGGATGCGACTTTTGTCGCATCTAAAAATACTTTTTGTCCTAGTGGTATTGACCACTGACTTTTAGCTTATCTTTTTTGTTCTGTTTTTTGTCTTGAAATGCTGTACTTGCAACGACAAATTAAGGTTTATGAAATTAATATTATCTTCAATTTTTCAATTAATTTTTTTTTATAGTTCTGGATTGCATGGTTTGAGATATCGTAGTTTCTGAAGGAAAAAAAAAACGCATTAGGGGTATCAATTTCAACAAAACAAGCACAATACTTGAGAATTAAGGGAAAACCGCTCAAAATTGCAAATACCGCAATAAAAAAAGTAAAAAACCGAAATAAACCATAAAGAACCATGGGAATTTTTATTATTATTTATATTTATGTTTACATATATATATATATATATATATATATATATATATATATATATATGTTGACAGAAAAAATTAGTACAACAATTGTCTTGTGTTTATATTTGGTTTGACTAGTCTTGACCTATCATTAAATACCCGCGGAAGATCTTCGGTACGGGGTTTACCCATTAATTCTGATTTACGACCTAGTAACAGTAAAGGTACATTTGTAATCTTAAGAAGCATGTTCTACTCTAAAATTTATTGGCCTTTGCAATCATCGCAGTTGATTTTCTTACTCTTTCGGTGCTAGATTTTTTTATATGTTTTCGGTGCCTCCGAACTCATGCTCAGACTGTGCAGATTATATGAGTAACAATATATATATATATATATATATATATATATATATATGTATTATATATCTCTGCAAAAGTTCCTAAATACTCGTGGAAAATCTTCGGTACGAGGTTTATCCGTTAATTTTGATTTACGATCTAGTAACGGTAAATGGTACATTTGTAATCTTAAGAATTATGTTCTACTCTAAAATTTATTGGTCTTTGCAATCATCGCAGTTTGATTTCCTTATTCTTTCGGTTGTTAAGTCTTGTACTAAATAAAACAGACATCAGTGATGGCATATTTGAAATTAGCCTTATCCCACGTTTTTCGAATATGAATTTGGCCATAATACACTTTAATTTAGCTCAAAGCCTATGGGACACTTTAACTTGACCAACAATTTTATTAATATGTACAGATATCTAATTGAATTACATCAAGTGTGGCAATTTTATAATGGATTGTTGGAGGTTCTAAATATCGGCGATATATAGGGATATATCGCCGATATATAGGTTTTTTTGAAGTCTCGGTAAAAAAACTAATATAACGGCCAAAATATCGTTTTCTTCCCGATATACCGTTTTTGTAAAAAAATTCCTACAACAGCCAAAACAGAAAAGTTATTCCTGAAATACCCATTTTTACAGCTCTAAACAGGCCGAAAATTTAAACTTGAGTTCTTGGGAAGATGAAGACTCATTATTGCTTATTTAAATTCATATACCTACATAGGTTTATATGGAGTGATTTTTTTAAATTTATTAATTTCATAAAAAATATTCCTACAACAGCCAAAGCAGAAAAGTTATTCCTGAAATACCTAATTTCATAGCTCTAAACAGGCCCAAAATTTAAACTTGAGTTCTTGGGAAGATGAAGACTCATTATTGCTTATTAAAATTCATAGAACTACATAGGTTTATATGGAGTGATTAATTTCATAATAAGGTGAACTTTATTGTTAGCTAAATAAATGTTATATATTCATTCATTACGTATATTTATAGATATAAATATATGTATATATCTATATAGATATATATATATATATGTTATATATATATATATATATCTATTTAAAATATAATTGTTATATGTGTCATTAAATTATATATACATTTTATATATTTTTATAGGATTTTTGTCGATATATCCGTCGATAATCGATATATCATCGATATATCACCGATATAATCGGTAGTCGGTATTAAAATTATTATAGAATATCCGTCGATATATCCGTCGGTACCCGATATATCCATAAAATCAGAACCTCGGTATGAATATCGGTATCGATATTTTAAACACTGGTCATAGGTAGCAAAGCTTGAAGTACATATTGTCAATTCATTAGAAATATGTACATATTCCTAATTCAATTACATGTCCTAAGTCAAAAGATGTTACGATTTTATGAAGAAAAATACATACTTCATAAAATTGAATTAGGAATATATATACAGATTTTACTGATTGAGATTGCTATCTATGACCACCGATCTATTATAATAATTTTTACTGATTGTACTGATGATCAACTTACAAATTCTCCTCCTATGGTAAAACGTGGGATCAAATTTCACGGACAGCACTACCCATACTTATTTAATTCTGAAGTGTATTTGTGTGATAACATAATAGATTCTTATATTTGTTCAACTCCCCATATTTATATATATATCGACTCTTGTATCATTGACTAATAATGCCATCCCTAAACAAAAACGACCAACATTTATAACATCTTTTGTTTTGAATTTAGGAAAGAATCGTTTAAAATAATTTTGTAATTATTTTTTTTTCTTTCTATTTTACTCATAAAACCATATAAATTCATCGTAATTATAATACTTTATAATAAATCAACTATTCATTATTTTTACTTGATATAATATGTAAATAATATTATATATAAGATATTATTCAATATCAATTTTAATCTTAATTTTAGATATATGTATATATATATATATATATATATATATATATTCTTTTATTTATTTATGAAATACTTCATGATGTACTTTTTCTGTGATTTACTTTCAGATCACCTCCAAATGAAAAACTCTAAAACTCCATGGTAACACTAAAACTCTATAGAGTGTAGATTTTACACCAAATGAATAGTGTAATACCAAATTTAGTGTAAAACAATTCATTTGTTGTAAAAATTACAATAAATATTTAAGCATTATATTATAATCTAATCAATTCATATCATAAACTCATAATAATTAAAGTGTATACATTTTAGATTAGACCTATAATTAGTAAATAATTAAATTAAATTAATTAAACTAAAAATATATGCTTAGAATATTCTCTTTGGTGTAAAATATATCGTAGTACCATTGAGGCCGAATTAAAATTTAATGTAAAATTACACTATAGTGTAAAAATCACACGAATAGTGTTTACCATTAGATATTCTCTAACAATAACAATCTTTATGCGGTAATTGTTAACTGTATACTTAATATTGCGGTTGTCACAATCGCTATCCAATTTACCAATAAAATTAGATGGCCTACGCGATACAGTAAACAGTATTTTTATCCTTGCTTCTATCTTGAATAAACATATATGGTCACACGCATAAAACGGTTAAATTAAAACAGACGAGAACACCGTGATCATTGCTTTGACTAGATCTTGTTACCATTTTCTTTTCATTGTACAGTAAGTACTAGAATTATCTTGGCAGAGCACATAACATAATAATGATATTTATGTCAACGAAAAATGGGGCCAATATTAAATCTAGCAGGTTCTATTTTTTCCGTCAAGAAATGGAGTCCCGGTCCAGTTAAAATGTTTTACGGTTCTAATTACAATAGAGAAAATTAATTAATTATAACCTATATTAACATATTTAAATTGCATAAAAATTTGGTATGTAAAAAAATTACGCAAATAAACTTTTGTCCAATTTTAGGACTAAATACAACTAACTTCATTTCAATTCTATTTTTAATCTCAATCTCTCTTTGACTTCCAAAAATCTAAAAATCACATTTGCTGAAATCCATTTTCGACAATTGTTTTTGTATTTTCGGATAGTTTTTGCACATTTTGAAAAATATTATTAACTAACTTTTGAAATTCCTCGCAATTCATTAGAATCTATCTTGGTTTTATGGCAAGCATCGAAATTTGTCGGATTCCATTGCATTTCGGAATCAACAACTTCTTAATGAGTCATGCATGGTTTTTTGTTGGCCATATTCTTTTTTTATAGATAGAATCCAATGGATTTGGATGGAATTAAAAGTGTTATTAAGTAATATTCAGCATACGTCAAAATATCAAAGTTTTACGATAAAAAATAGTAACGAAAAAAATAAAGGAAAAAAAAATTAAGAATCAATTTTTAGTACAAAAATAGATTTTGAATGTGATCATTTAACTTTTTATAAGTGAAAATAAAAATATTAAGATAATAACGATAAAGATAAACGAAAGTGAGAGTACAAAAAATTGAAATAAAAAAATGAAGTTAATGAAATTTTAGTAAAAATTCGTCACAATCTATTTGTGTAACTTTTAAAATATCGTCTCTTATGCAATTTAATATATTAGTGGGTCTAATAGTAAATTTATCTTGCAATAAATGAAAATGAGTATAGGAAATCGTATTATCTATCTATGATGATGTTTCCCCCTCCGTTGTCGACTTTCTTTTCTTTAACACCGTCACTATTTAGAACCCAAAACAAAATCAACTAATTTATTTTACCTTAATCTACTGAAAATTCAAATATCCATTTTATTTCAACTGATCCATCTCATACCGCCGTTGACGGTGAGAAAGATTGCCCTGACATCATACCAGAGCAACGACGTCTAGTCATTCGTTATTGATCCATCATCTTACATGCTAATTAGAATCCCACATATATATAAATGAATATGAGAACACATATAAGACTATAATATCATCAATTACTCATTTCATTGGTGATTCATTAAAAGTTGATACTTGACAAGTTATTTTTCTTTTCAAGAATTTTATGATGCCCGTCGGGATCTATGATTACTCTTCATTTACTACTATAATTTCCACAAACTTATATTCTTTTTAAAGCTATGGACCTTACTTAGTTGTTTTTAGTAATTGAGAACACACACACACGCACACGCATGCACGCACGCACAAAGAAAGATTAAAAACTAGTGAACGTCCATTAATCATCATCCAATGTTACCATAAATGATACATTTAGGGTAATTTTGAAAACTATGTGAAATAGTGCGTATTGAAAATCTATATGTGCAAATTGACTTAATTACCTTTCACAAGATAATTTTCAAATTCAAAGTTTTACACCCAACTTCACTCACTATCACATCTCTCTCTCTCTCTCTCTCTCTCTCTCTCTCTCTCTCTCTCTCTCTCTCTCTCTCTCTCTCAAAACCGACTCTACTATCTTCTTTTTAGTCGCACGCGTCATCATCATCATTTCCTCTCCACACTTTACACCGTCTCCCTCAAGGAATTCTACTTCGCACGTAGTCTCACCTCATTTCTCTGATTTTTTTTTAAAAATATTTTGAATGTTAGATAATTAGCTATGAGTCAATTTAATGATAGAATAATGTTTTATCGGATGGAATGTTGTTATATTCAATCAATTTTTTTTTTTTTTGTTGGAAATGGAGGATTTCGGGTTGGATTATGGTAGACTTAGGTTTTTGAAATTCGAAGACGTTCGGTCGCAGATCTGTAGTAACTTGTGGTGATATGCGGTCCATCCCAGGTCACCGCAATAGACTGCAAGTCACCGTAGTCTACCACAGTGGATCGGAGATCACTGTAGCAGACCGCAAGTCAACAAAATAAGTCGTTGAGTTGGCATCTTATTTTAAAAAGAACTAATTTGTTCAATTTTCTTCTGTTAATAGCATATTGACGCCAACCTTCACTTGGTTCGACGATGACAATGGTTTCTGAAAGATGCGTTTAGAAACGATGCTTGTTGCATGGACATTCTATGGATGGCATTTTACAGAGAAAAGTTGTCGGTGGACTTTTGGTATCAAACATTGATGTCATAATTTCTTTAGATGGAATTATATTGGAAGAACAAATATTTATTTTGGATGGAATCGTATGTTAACATATCTACACTACTTATTTGAAATGCCAAAAATATAGCCGATTATGTTTGATTTTTTTGTTACTGCAAAATCCACCGCAATCTCCTGCATTTCGCCGCAATTCATCACAACCGACTGCAAAAATCTACACCGTCAACATTATTTAATTTAAAATGTGCCACAGTCTCCCGCGTATCATCGCAGCATTCCATAGTGTGCCATAATCCATTGCAAAGAACTTATAAACATCCGTCGCAATCCACCGCAGAAGTCCACACTATATATTTTTGTATTCAAATTTTTAAAGCATTTGGCTTTTTACAAATTTTGTAAAAACAATGTTTAATCTTAACTCATTTATCATCAAACACTTTGAAATATGCAATCAAGTATGACATAACAAATAAATATACCGATTCCAATTTTTGTAGAGAGAGAGAGAGAGATGAGTTGAATGGTATTTTGGTCAAGTTTCACACATGGAGAAAAAACGGCACCCCAACTTAAAAAATGAGTGAAAAGCAGCCTACAAACGTAGTTTGAACCCAAAATTCAATTCAAAAGTGAAACCTAAGGTCAATCTGAGACATGGATATGGATAGCACTTTATGTGCGCCAATCGGCCCTCTTGCACCCACCTACGCTAGTCCTGATCGCACATATTGTTGCAATAAAATCACACGCACGAGCACAAATTGTCGCATAAGTAATAAAGATTTGTAAGTAAGGATTTCGAACCCACGACCACAAAAAATAAATGATTTAATATAACTTGAATGCAAATTAATTTCAAAGTATGTCGAGCGATTACCACAATTACCTAAAATTAAACAAAGACAAGAAAACAAATAATCAAAGTATTAAAATAATCACAGGCACAAAGAACAAGAATTCAAGCGGTTACACTCTCGCCTAGAGTTTTCTACTAACCTAGGTCGATAATGATGATTATAGCAAAAGCACGATAATTTACTCTCTCTCGAAAAGTTGACAATCCTAAATAATAATTCAAATGTAGCTAATCAATGAACATAACAATATGCACGGTTAATAATCAAGAAAACATAATCGGGAATGAGCAATAGACAAAATTAGAGAATCATCAACGCATTAGTATCAACTCGGGCTACATCGCAGCCACATAAAAATTTAGCCGCCTCTAAATGAATTCATAATCAAAGCAAAGCATATAATAATAATCAAAAGCAAAAGAACAAACAATAAAACTAAAAACAAAATTCATATTAAATAAAAATTGATGTTCAACAATATCTAGAGTGCAACAAAGTTAATAAGAATGAGAAGAAAGAAGAACTCATCGAGTTGTCAATTCCGCCGAAGAACACTTTTATCTCTTCCAAAACCTCTCAAAAGCAACCAAACACTATAACAAAAACTAAAATGAAAGGAAAAATGTGTTTTTTGGGACCTAATTTTGCTTATATATGGTTTAGGGTGATTCTCAGAACTATTTGGACTCTTATATGAGATTTTAGGGTATAACACTTTAAAATTGAGAGATTGGCGAAAACATCCTTTTTGGGCATAGTGCCGTTAAAGTTGACAGCACCGCAGTGATTTTAAATTGACCGTAACTTCATGCTTCGATGTTCGATTTTTGCAAATAAACATGTGTTTGAAAGAAAGTTAAGAGAACCTTTATCCAATGATGGAGAGAATTCAATTAAAATTGCCACTTAAGAAGTTAAAATCATGCAGAAGAAAATGCCACGTTTCTTGATTTGTTCTAGCTCGTCCGAAAAGTCATCAAATCATTCTAGAATTGCTCATTTTCCCTTAAAACACTTTTAAATCGTGAATTACCTATAATATCGAAGGAAACTACAAAAGGATATCAAAAACACATAAGGAATTTGATTCAAGCTTAAAATAACATGATAAATGTGTATAAAACTCACTTATCACATATCAAATGCATCCTTCCACTCTGCGACCTCAGCCCTCACCCATGGGGCTCAACCCTAGCCCTGAGCCAAGGGATTGAGCCCTGACCCCACAACACTGGTCATCTAGCCCACTAGGCTCATTTTGACGCCTTACCTCTTTTGTTCTCTATAAATGACAAGCAATAATCAATGGTCAAAATTATAGGTGTTTATGAAAACCGCCAAACCAAACAAAATGATCTTCTAAACCAAACTGCACTATTTTTTAAACCGCACCATTAAAATCCGATGATGTTTGGGTTGTAACCAACCCAAAACGCAATTGTTTCGGGTTGGTTTGGTTTTTTTTTTTTATAGTCGTGAGATTGAGTTGAACCAAACCAACACGATGATCATAATCCTTTAATTTTTTTGAAGGTTGCAAATATTTTATATGTACTCTCTCTCTCTCTCTCTCTCTCTCTCTCTCTCTCTCTCTCTCTCTCTCTCTCTCTCTCTCTCTCTCTCTCTCTCTCTCTCTCTCTCTCTCCAATCTGGAATCCGTAGGAACCATGATCATATAACAGTAACTTTGCATTGAAGCTCCAGTATTTTAATTACAAAAATGCAATTATATAATGTCAACATTTAATTAACCACCCTCATCTAACCAAAGCGTGACACGCGGCCTACCAAAATCCCACTTGATATCATTCTCACTTGATAGCAAAATCCCACTTGACCCATCAAATTCATAAAAGAGTTCAATTAAGATATTATTAAAATGAAAACTTCAGAATTTTATAGAACTAAGAATCTAGTTGACTATTTTGGTGGTTCATAATTTGGTTACGGCGTCTTAATCACTCTCAACTTCTTGAATGTTATCTCTAAGCAATTGACATACATAACATACAGCTGAGGATTTACATGTAGCCCAACCTTTTGAGAAATTATTGGCCACTTCAAATTATTTCAATTAAGAAATAGTCAAGATTTCTTCCTAAAAAAAAAAGAAAGAAATAGTCAAGATTTCATTTAAATTAAATAACTAGCCATCCTCACTATTTTAGGCCTTTTTTTTTCTTTTTCAATTTACTATTCTATCCTTTAATTAATTATTTGTTTTTGTATTTGAAAATTAATTAATCATCTATTTTTTCGAAAAATTTCCTGAAAAATTGATAGGGTTGACAACTTATATTATCGTCAGTTTTTAATATGACTAACAACTTCCTAAAGCTGCTAATTAAAATTAACATGAGGTTATTTAAATACAGTTTGTACGTTTTAGTCAAATGACTAATTGTTATAATCTCCACTTTATTCCAACACTAATTATACGTGAAACCGAGAGAAGGTGAATGAAATTGATTTAATGTTCAAACTAAGATTCTGAAATTTAGATTGATGATTTATGTTTTAAACTTAAATTAAATTCCAAACTGAGATTAATTTAGGGCTTATACTTAGTTTTTGAAATTGATGGATTGAGGGTTATTTAAACCTAGATTCAGAATTTATAGATTGGTTTTTAGATTTTATTTTGATATTGATTTGCGGGTTTAGTGCATTTATTCCTTGTAAATTTTTATGGGCTCGATTGAATCAAGAAATTATATACTCGATTGAATCAAGAAATTATATAATTTGTGGTTGTGGTGTTTCTGGAAATGTGATTGAATCAACTAGTTAAAAAGGCTGTTTACAAGTAAATAAAATTATCCCGATTAAAAAAAACAATATACTTGTCTACAAATACACATTATACATCACAATTAGGATTAGCACCATACAACTTCTACGTGCTAATCATGATAATTAGCACATGTAGGTACCTAGTCTCATACTCCAGTTTTGGTCATTCTTTTTGTTTAATGTTGAATAAAATCCAGCCATTTAGAAAATAATGATTAGAATAAAAACCTTGATTGAAAATTGTGTTATTTCCTAGTGTATTAATAGCTCTCCGATGTCTTAAAAGTCATGATATTAATCACGTAACTTGATAATTCTTCAAATTTGATAACTAAGACAATTTGGATCATTGGCATCGGCTGAGTTTTGGTTGCGACTAGTCGCATTCAAACGAACATTGGATGCGATGCGATTAGTCGCATTCGATAGGGTCACCAAGAATTTATAAATTCTCGCTCATTTAAGTAGTTGACTAATAGATGCGACTAGTTGCATCAAAAAGTCCAAATTTAAAGCGGAATTTATTTCCCCCTTTTATTTTCATTTAGTTGATAACGTGAATTTATTTTAATTTAATTACTTTCAGATGTGACTACTCGCATCTAACTAACCTTTCGAATGCGACTTCGTCATATCCAAATCTTAGGTCACGTTATTTAGTCTTTCGGATGCAACAAAGTCGCATCCAATGTCGCATCTATTTTGATCATTGGATGCGACTTTTGTCGCATCTAAAAATATTTTTTGTCCTAGTGGTACTGACCACTGACTTTTAGCTTTTCTTTTTTGTTCTGTTTTTTGTCTTGAAATGTTGTACTTGCAATGACAAATTAAGGTTTATGAAATTAATATTATCTTCAATTTTTCAATTACAATTTTTTTATAGTTTTGGATTGCATGGTTTGAGATACTTCAGTTTCTGAAGAAAAAAAAAACGTATTAGGGGTATCAGTTTCAACAAAACAAGCACCGTACTGGAGAATTAAGGGAAAACCGCTCAAAATTGCAGATACCGCAATAAAAAAAAAGTAAAAAACCGAAATAAACCATAAAGAACTGTGGGAATTTTTATTATTATTTATATTTATATTTATGTTTACATATATATATATATATATATATATATATATGTTGATAGACAAAATTAGTACGACAATTGTCTCGTGTTTATATTTGGTTTGACTAGTCTTGACCTATCATTAAATACCCGCGGAAAATCTTCGGTACGGGGTTTACCCATTAATTCTGATTTACGATCTAGTAACAGTAAAGGTACATTTGTAATCTTAAGAAGCATGTTCTACTCTAAAATTTATTGGCCTTTGCAATCATCGCAGTTGATTTTCTTACTCTTTCGGTGCTAGATTTTTTTATGTTTTCGGTGCCTCCGAGCTCATGCTCAGACTGTGCAAATTATATGAGTAACAATATATATTCTCTCTGCAAAAGTTCCTACATACTCGTGGAAAATCATCGGTACGAGGTTTATCCATTAATTTTGATTTACGATCTAGTAACGGTAAATGGTACATTTGTAATCTTAAGAATCATGTTCTACTCTAAAATTTATTGGTCTTTGCAATCATCGCAGTTTGATTTTCTTATTCTTTCGGTTGTTAAGTCTTGTACTAAATAAAACAGACATCAGTGATGGCATATTTGAAATTAGCCTTATCCCACGTTTTTCGAAATATGTACATATTCCTAATTCAATTACATGTCCTAAGTCAAAAGATGTTACGATTTTATGAAGAAGAATACATACTTTATAAAATTGAATTAGGAATATGTACAGATTTTATAATAAACTGTATACTACTACGTAATTGTTAATTTCAAAATATATACGCACAAACATGTGTAGTACGCGCGCGAGTCATATATATTGAAAAGATAACTCACGGGGAAATTCGCAGAGAATTCTTTTGATTTTCTTGAAGCATCGATGACATTGAAGGTCCACCTTCAGCTCCATTATGGTGACTTGCTGACAATTAAATATTTACAAAATCCTGAACATAAGAGCTTCATAACATCTAATTAATTATAAGGATTCATATCCTTATACTAAAACATAGAACAACAAAATAATAGTAATAATAATAATGAGCAAACACTCGATTCTATTCTCTCTGAATGAAATGGAATCATTGATGTAAACGCTTATACAATGTATACCTTATCCACCATAGTTTAATCCATAGCACTCAGATGTAAAGCCAAAATGGCACTCGGTGCAATTTATCCTCCAATGTCCCATCTTGCCACAATAGTAACACTTTTTGTAGGACTTGTCGACCTTCTTCTCTTTCTTCCCGTCGCC
The DNA here is from genome assembly GCF_054948205.1 of Urtica dioica subsp. dioica. Taxonomy (NCBI): domain Eukaryota; kingdom Viridiplantae; phylum Streptophyta; class Magnoliopsida; order Rosales; family Urticaceae; genus Urtica; species Urtica dioica. The sequence goes on along the minus strand of NC_142764.1, from coordinate 18,399,847 downwards.
CTTATGATTTGGCTTAGAAGAATTGAAAGTCTTCTTTATCTTTTTTGTCTAGACATTGAAGCTTTGTCTTGCACTTAGTTTTCCTCGCCGTTCTTTCGCTTCTAACTCGGAAGAAGTTTCTCGGCTACTTGAAGTTCCTTCATGAGCTCAATAAGAAAGTAGGAAAGCTTATTCATCGAATAATTAAACTTAAAGTTATCGAAGCTTTCGGGCAACATTTCGAGAACCATATCGACTTGAGTTTCAATATCTATCTCGGCCCCTAGTATTTTCATCTCATTCATGTGACTAATGATAACCATCAAGTGGTCACGAACAAGAGTGCCCTCTATCATCTTACAATTCATGGAGGCGCGAATGGAATTTTGTTTGGCTTGGCGGCCGCCTTGACTTACGAACATATCAAATAAGTTTATCATGATGTCAGAGGCCGACTCCATGTCATGACATTGTTGTTGCAGCACATTGCTCATGGAAGCAAGTATGATGCAACGAGCCATCTCACCGGCATTAAGCCAATCCGGGTATGCCTTCTTAGCTTCATCTGTTGTCGTTCAAGTTGGCAAGGGAGTTCACTCAGTGGTCAACAAGTATTTTTGTTTGTTGGAAGTAAGTACGATATCAAGATTTCGCTTGTAGTCGACATAAGTGTTTTGTGATTTTTTCAGGATGACCGATCTTGCAAGTAGACTTAAAATATGATTGTTAGTTTTCTGAAAATGATTTTTTATGTTACACTGTTTCTCATATTCATATTGAGTGATCTTCTGGCCAATAGTCTTGAACTCAACTTGGTCTAGCAATAAGACTATGACTCTTTAGGTCACGCTTTTCAACTATGTATCTGTAATACTTGATGCAGTGCATTGTAATGATGTAGAGTATAAATGTTGTGGACGCTTTGGGATGATTACCTGCGGATTACAGATGATATACTAGCAATTTATATATATGGCTTCTGTGGTCTTAGATTCCAGACAAATATTTTACGGGAAAATAAAAAGATTGAGACAAGAAATTTTACCCAGGTGCGGACCAAATAAATGTCTTATGTCATACTTGGAGAGTGGCTTCACTAATAAAAATTAATCTGAGATTACAAACATTACAAGCTTTGACAACTTCCTTTTTTTCTCTCTTTGATTTTACTCTCTAGTTGTTCTAGGTTGTTTCTGTTTTCTCTCACCCTCTGTTTCTATCTCTCGGTACTAAAAGACAAAGGCAAAAGATGTGTTTTAATACGTCAGACATGAGAAAAGAAACAAGTGGTATAGGTCCCACTCATTAAAGCCACCGTTGTCTACAAATCTTCACCTTGACTTTTAGTAGAATCAACCAACAACACCGAGAACCTCCAGAAAACCACTATCCACCTCCCTCTTCTAGTTTCTCAACTCTGCGACGTTGATCAAGTCGCAACAATGGATAAACTTGATCTCTGCCACCGCCTTCGTAGCCATATCCACCAAATTATCGTCCGTGTGAACTTTCTCAACAACCACTGACCCCTCGGCGACCACTTCTCGAATGAAGTATAGCTTTATCTCGATGTGCTTCGTCCGATCATGGAACATTTGGTTCTTGGTCAAGTGTATCGCACTTTGATTGTCACAAAACAACTCCACCTCATTTTGCGCGATCCCGAGTTCACCAATCAACCCCTTCAACCAAAGAGATTTCTTCACGTCTTCCGTTGCGGCAATGTACTCGGCCTCCATCGTAGAAACCGCAACTACCAGTTGCAATTGCGCCTTCCATCTCACCGTAGAACCAAACAAGGTGAGTACATACCCAATCCACGATCGCCTCTTGTCTAAGTCTCCCGTAAACTCCGCATCCACAAAGCCTCTCAACTTTGCCTCATATTCATTGACCTGCCTGTAGAGTAATGCGACATCCAAAGTCCTCTTGACAAACCGAAGGACCCATTTCGTTGCCTTCCAATGTTCTCTTCCCGGGTTGGCCATAAACCGACTCACAAGGCTAGCCGCATATGCTAAATCCGGTCGTACGCACACCATAGCATACATAAGGCTCCCAACGACACTCGCATCAGGAATCCGCTCCACTCCCACCTTTTCCTCTTCGGTCCTCGGCGACATTCTCGCGGAGAGTTTGAAATGAGCCGCCAAAGGTGTTTAAATCATCTTTGCCTCCGACATCCCGAGCTTAGTCACCACCTTTCGGAGATAATCACATTGAGACACAAATAGCATACCATGTCTCCTTTCCCGCGTGATCTCCATCCCCAAAATCTTCTTGGTCGGTTACATGTCCTTCATTTCAAACTCACTCCCCAAAAGCCATTTCACATTGTGGACTTCATTCTTATTCTTCGACGCTATCAACATGTCATCATCATATAGCAACACGAATATTTCACAACCATCTATCCACTTGACATAAACACAACTATCAAAGTTACTCCATGAGAATCCGTTACGTACCATGAACTCATCAAACCTCAAGTACCATTGTCTTGGAGATTGCTTCAAGCCGTAGACTGATTTCCTAAGAAGATACAGCTTATCTTCATCTTCAACCTTGACAAAACCCTCCGGTTGTGCCATTAGAATTCTCTCCTCAAGATTCCCGTGAAGAAATGCGGTCTTTACATCCATTTGCTCAAGCTCAAAGTCATATCGATTGACTATAGTGAGTAAAGCTCGAATGGATGTGTGATTCACCACGGGGGAGTAGATTTCGTCGAAGTCGACCCCTTTTCTTTGCGTGAAGCCCTTAGCCATCAATCTCGCCTCATACCGCGGCTTCTCAAACCCGACAATGTCCTCATTCCATTTGAACACCCATTTGCCACCAACCACACGTTGATTCTTAGGCTTGTCCAAAAGTACCCCCGTCTCATTGTTTTCAAGCAAGGTCATTTCTTCTTCCATTACACACTTCCACGACTCTTTATCTTTACCAATCACCGCTTTCTGATACGACCTCGATTATGAGTCTTCCAAATCTTCTGCGGCAACCAACACAAATACAACTAAATTGGAGTAATCATATCTCTTCGGGGCTTGGGTTTCCCTTCTACTTCGATCTCTTGCCAATTGATATGAGTTTAGGCTCTCGTCCGGACCTTCACCACATTCCTCTCTAATTTCTTCCTAGTGATCCTCATCACAAGCCTCGTCTTTATCATCTCTCTCTTATCATTACATCTCCCTAATAGCTTCACCTCAATTTCGATCATTTCCTTAGCGACCTCCGCGCTATCCTTAGCCTCTTGAGTCGTCATCGCCATGTAGTACTCGGTCTCTCTAAAGACAACATCCTGACTAATGACACATTTGGACGCTTCACCATCCTTGTACCAAAGCTTACGACCCTTCACGCCCTGGGATAACCAACAAACATACACTTATTCATCCGCGGATCAAGCTTGTCCTCTATTTGGTGCATGTACGCCACACAACCAAATACCTTCAAGTTGTCATGCTTTGGCACACTTCCTCCAGTGTCTTGAAATTCAAAGCCGCCGATGGACATTGGTTTATCAAGTAAGTCGTCGTGTTCATGGCTTCTCCCCAAAACTTCTTCGGCAAACTAGCCTCAATCAACATACACCGTACCCTCTCAAGTAGTTTTCGGTTCATCCGCTCTGCAAGTCCATTTTGCTCTGAAGTCTTTCGGACGATCTTGTGCCTAACGATCCCTTCATCCTTGATGTACCAGTTGAACTCATCACCCAAATACTTCGAACCATTGTCTGTTCGAAGCCTCTTGACTTTCCTCTCGATTTGTACCTCTATCATCTTCTTCCACTTCTTGAACTTTCCAAAAGTTTCATCTTTGTGCTTCATGATGTAGACTCAAACCTTCAGAGAACAATCATCGATGAATGTGATGAAATAACGGCCTCTACCTAGATTTCTTGTCATTGAAGACCCCCACAAATCTAAGTGCACATAGCTCACCATGTCCCGCGTCACCTCTATAAACCGTGTGAACTTTACTCTTGTGGCCTTGCAATAGATGTAATTTTCACAAACTCCAAGCTACCAAGTTTATCGCCTCCGAACAACCCTTGTTTGCTCAACTCCTTCAAACCTCTATCACTCACATGACCCAACCTCTTATGCCAAAGGATCGCTAAAGACGTCTCTCGCGGCCCCGTAACTGCCGCCGTGTCACCAACCAAGGTGCTACATTGAAGGACGTAGAGACCCCGCTCTCTAACACCCCTCATAATATCTAGCGACCCCTTTGTGATCTTTAAGACATTCTTTTCACATTTCCAACAAAAGTGGTGTTGGTCCAAAGTACCAAGTGAAATAAGGTTCCTCCGTAACTCTGTGACATGCCGCACTTCTGTCAAGATCCACTCAACCTCGTCGTGCGACTTAATTTGCACCGTACCGATTCTCGCAACCTTACATGACTTGTTGTTCCCGAGCAAAACTTCGCCCATCGAGGCTTTCTCATAGCTCTAAAACCAACTTTCATTCGGTGTCATGTGGAACGAACACCCGGATTCCATGATCCAAAGTTTGTTCGATTGATCGGTGGAGACTATGAGAACGTCGGTGCTCTCGTATCCGTCAACAACTTCTTGAACAACTGTAGTCTCTCTGTCTCTTTTCTCGATCTTTCCACCTTTTCGATTCGGGCAATCTTTCCTCATGTGACCTTCCTCGTGACAAGTGTAACACTTTAAGAGTTTCCTCGAATCACGACCGCCATTTTTTCTTTCCCTTAGTATCTCATTTGTCGGATCTACCCCGAGTAATAACCAAACCATCTCTGCTAGTACTTTCTATCTCTAACCTCCGTTTGTGTTCCTTTGACTTCAATGCTTCAACAACCTCCTCTAGAGATATCGACACTCTACTGTGTTGGATGATGTCAACCATGTATTCGTACGACTTCGGCAAAGAGTAAAGCAAAACGAATGGTCGATCTTCGTCATCGTAGTTCACATCAATGTTCTCCAAATCGATGATCAACTTGTTGAACTCGTCGAGATGCTCATCAAATCATTTCCTTCCGCCATCTTGAATGTGAAAAATCGCGCCTTGAGAAACAACCGGCTCGACAATGTCTTCGTCATGTAAAGCGACTAGTTTTTGTTGGAATTGATCTAGGGTTTAAGAAAAAGATTAAACGCTTCGGGAAGCGACGGAATTTTAAAAAATTTCTTTTCACGTAAAAACAGTTTTTACTAACCTAGACAAAGAAGCAAGTACATGTAATTAAAAATCAATATGAGCTAAGAGTTTACTAACCTTTCTTGAAGCTTGAACTTTGAAGAAGCTTTTGGAAAGTTCGCAACGCTCGTCTCCCCTCGCAGCACGTCTCTCTTTCTTTCCTCGGCACCTCGAGCAACCACGAAAGTTTCTATCACTAAATCACTCGAAAAGAAGGAATCAGTGAGTGGGCACTTTTAAACGCTACGACTTAAGAACAAGTATTGAAGTCGCAGAGCTAAACACTAGGTCGAGTGAGGACCTAGGTGCCAAGACAAGAAAAAATCGAAAATAAACTAGAGAGAGAGAGAGAGGATTTTCGGCCAAAGTTCTAGAGAGAGAGTCTCTCAAATCTCTTAAACTTGGATGAATGAAATGTGAGGAATGAGGCTCCTATTTATAGGAGGAGGATTACCTTCAAAAGGTAGTTTCCTCTTTTCCTATTGCCTTGCACGTCCAACATGCCTCATGAAGGCTTAGGATTTGTTTCCTCATTTGATTTCCTCTTAGTTGGCCGAAAATGCACTTTCCTTCTTAAGGAAATTTGTTTCCTCTTTTTCTTTTGGCAAGTATCTTCATACATCAATGCACAAAATAAACTCTCTTTCCCACTATGGCATGAACGAAATTCAGCCTTATTTTCCTTGGGTTGGACGAAATTTGAGCTTCTAGAAGGAGCTTCTAGATGTTTCTTCATTTGTTCATGACAACATAAGAAAAGCCCATTAAGAATTTTCAAGTAAAATTCTACGAAATGAAATTAATCCTCAAGGCCCAATAAACTATTAATGGCTGAGTGTTTTAAGTTTCATTTGTCATCAAATGACCTTGTCAAAAAATTTATTGACATTCATTTCATCCTTTGTCTCAAAAGACAAAAATACCCTTTTAACTATTTTCGTTCTTGTTTTGACTTAGCTTCCAGTTTAACTATTCCTATCGATGTGATTCGTGACAGTGACCTCATGGACCCAAATGAACAAAGCTTGAGCTAAACACTTGGACTCAAAAGTTCACAAACCTTTTCCAAGTTTAGCTTAATGCCAACTGACTCCACTAAAGAGCTGACACTGAAAATCTCTCGGTTCAAATGAATTTATTTTCTACTCAAGAATTCGACCTAATTATGATGAGCGGATCCACTGAATATTATCTATGTTTACCCTTCATGAATGTCATCAGCTAGTCGGGATTTACTAAATTACCATTTTACCCTTCTAGCTGTTATTTCCTCAACTCCTTTGTCGCTTGTGAATAAGTTAGAAACAATGTATTGACGAGGAGCTAACAAGTCACATTGTTTCATCCAAAAGAGTCATGACTCAATTTGGACACTGGCCAGTTCATTTATTCACACTCCAAGGAACAAAGCATGAGGTGACATACATTGCATTTCAGCAATCTTGTACATGAATTCCATATCTATGAGAACTTCACAAAGTTACTCATGACATACTCACAACTTAGTACTTCACCAATAGGCCTTGTTCGGAATCACAAAGTGAGTCCGAACTTTGACTTTCTCAAATGAGAATACTAAGGTGTGAAATGGCATGTCTCATTTCAGGATTAAGGTAAGCATGATGCAATTCATACATAGTGACTTCGAGACATAAGAGGTTAAATGGTTTGTTCTTATATTGTCTCTAGAAGTGCACTGGTCAATTCAGTACCTTCGGAAGATACCTAGAAGAACTATAGAGTCCCCAACTCTCAATGCCTCATAACCAGACATCATAGAATCTTCTAACAATCATACTAAGGTCAATAGTCCTTTGACCCTAAGATTGCGAATATATCGTTTTAAGCAAACTACGAAGAGTTTGTTCATGCAAATCTACATTTGTCTCTTCGTAAGTTGTTTAGTTTGTTTATGGACTAAAAGACTAAGGTTTTATCATAAAGCTTCAAACAAAGAAAGAATGAATGAACGTTTCAACTTTATTAATGAATAAGCAATCACAAGCAAGAGTCTTCGTAAGACTATATGACATCAAATGTACATAAATAGACACTACTACTCTTCTTGTGGGCACCATTGACAATATCCACTTTGGAAGTCGACTCCATCACAAATCAACCCGGAAGTTTCACAGAGCAATTTATCGAACACTTGGTGCGCACACAAAACCAAGACACAAACCCCTAAATTTCAAAGTCAATCGAGCTCTGATACCAATTTGTGGACGCTCAGTGGCAATTACCTGCGGATTACAGACAATTTACTAGCAAAATATACATATATGACCTCTGTGGCTCTTAGATTCTAGACATATATTTGACGAGAAAATAAAAAGATTGAGACAAGAAATTTTACTTATGTTCGGACCAAATAAATGTTATACGTCGTGCTTGGAGAGTGGCTTCACTAATAAAAATTACGGATTTTGTAGTAACTACCCACGATTTCGAACTTATTTAAATTTATACTAACCTTTTTAACTATTTTTGGTTTATACCCAAATTTATTACTGTGGTGTTTTAATTTCATGGTCAACGTTTCTAATTTCTTACTGTATAATTTTAGTTTCTTATAATTAGATTTAGTTTCTGACATCATATTTGATTTTTGTAGTTTTATCATTTTATTGAAGAGTTGGCGTCTACAAAGTCGGATTTCTTGAAGGAGTGTTTGCGTAGAGCTTCGGGATCGAAATGGAAGTCCGTTTATATGTAGTTATAGTTTCAAACTCCTCTTTTTTTGCGGTTTCTTTTTCCTTTTTATTTTTTTGTTGGACAAGTAATCATGGTATGTTGTGTGTAATGAACATATATATGTTTGTGAGTATGTTTTCTTATGATTGGTGTTGATGTTATTTTCTGGCCGGTGGAATCCGAACACCATACACTCACGAACAACTCTTTCGAGCTCGTCCATCCTCCTCACGGGAGAGTGGGTCTCCAGTATCCATCAAGTGAAAAGGACAAAAATGGTGAGCTACGGGGGCGCCCAGGATTGTCCCTCGGTGGCCACTCCGGCGCTCAAGTCAGTAGAGGTGGGTGGTGCCTATGAGATGGTGAGCCCATTCATGTGTGTGTTGTGTCTTTCATGTTTTGTAGAGAGAGAGAGAGAGAGAGAGAGAGAGAGAGAGAGAGAGAGAGAGAGAGAGCCAAAAAGAGTCATTACCCGTGAAAAAGAGGCGAGTCGAGTATTTATAGAGCGTGGAGCGGGCCGAGGCGAGCCGGGTGACCAAACCGAGAGTTGTGATTGACAATGTGACAAAACTAGAAGATGACTAGAGCAATTCTTAGTGTTCGTGAGCTAAAAGTCATTTAAAAACGTGATCAACCCCTTAACATACTATTCTAAAACTCTGGGATGGGCGTGTATGCATAAACGGAAAAAAACAACCAAGACCGTGCTACTCAAACAACTAGTCAATCACAATGAAGCACGATAAAAGATTTAAATTGACTCAAAACCCGGAATTCTTCAAAAACATCGGTATCATAGGCAATCAACATGTGAAAACACATAACTCTACTACTAAAAAACAATCACCAAACAAAATTAAAAAAAATAAAAATAACCTAATCTAACAAATATCCTTCACAAAGTAGTTCATCCCTACACACTTAATATCTACATTGTCCTCAATGTAAAGCCATAAAAACACGGGTGAGAGGAAACTTACCTTGCAGGTCTTCTTTTTCATCGCGGTGTTCTTTATCATGATTTCTCTTCCACTTTCTTTGAATTTGTTGGCCGTTTTCCTCGCCCTGGTGCGAATGGAAACTTCAGAGTTGCACCTTTTGTAGCGTCTTTCATTGTTTTGTCAGGAGGAGCACATGGCAGGGGCAGGGGTTGCGAGGATGGAGGCGTAACTTCGTCCATCTCGAGGTAGTAAACATCTTTGTTCTCCTTCTCGCGCTTTTGGGCTTCGTAGATCCCGAATGTCTCTTCCCCGTTCTTCACTCACGTCTTCAGCTCGCCTTTTTGCACATCTATGCGAGCACCATATGTGGCTAAAAAGCCATGCCTAAGAGTATGGGGATGTCGCAGTCCTCGTCCATGTCGAGGATAAAGAAGTCGGCAGGAAATGTGAATTTTTCGACCTTGATGAGGATGTCTTCGATAATGATGACCTGGTATACCAAATAAAGAAGGGTGCACATGGGCTTTAGTTCACTCACCCCAATTTTGTTGAAGATGTCGGAAGGCATGAGATTGATGCTTGCACATAAGTCGCACAAAGCGTTTTCGATGATGACGTCTCCTATAGTTCATGGCAGTGTAAATTGGTCTGGGTCCTTCCACTTTGCAGGCCGCTCTGGGCAGTATCGGAGTACGGGATGCAATTTGTCACCTGAACGAGCTCTACTATGCCGGAGTGGGGTAAACTTGTTAAATCGGACTATTCTATGATCATTTAATAAATATGCTTTCAATTAATAAACATATTTTTTCAAGTTGTATTACATTTGTGCTTACCGTATCGAGGATTATAGGGTTGGTTTTTTTTCTTAGTTTTGTCGGTATAACGCATTTGGCCGAGCGTTGAGTATGTCACATAGTAAGTATTCATTTTTAATGATGTAGAGCATTTATAAATTTGTCAAGTAACATAATTAAATAGTTTGTTAACTTAGAGTTTTGTTCTACAAGTTGGTGGTTGTTTTGGCAGTGGCTTCGTACGGTGTTTGGTAATGAAGTTGCAAACCTTCTGTTTGTGGAAACACGATAAGACTAAGGAAAGGTAAGCTATTTTTTTATTCGAATGTTGTTGTTCTTGTGAGTGTATATCACTTATGGCTAGAGAGTTGTGTGTAGGAATATTTTCAAAGAGATTATTCTGTTTGTGAAGCATGGATTTGGTTTTTGTTTTCTTTAAATTAAAGAGTTGGCATAATAGGGCTTATAAACAATGTATTTTTTCTGTAAAAACGGCAACAACGACTCTAAAAGGATGTCCCCACAATATGTCGCTGCTTTTTCCAGTATTTGTTGTAGTGATTATTGAGATGTATAATTAGACTACTAATATGCTTCCACACAGCTTTCATGTTTTTCTCAGTTGCATCGTTAAGATGTTTTTACTATTAAGACTATTTTTTTTTCTCTTATGATTAATATGTTTTTGATAATTTAATCACTATGAATTAAGTCCAAATGTCTAAAAACGGTTAAGACACGATTAAATAAACCATTTAACTGTGAGTATTGTTTCTCCCCAGAAGCAGGATGAGACATTTGAGGAGAACATGATGGCTCTGGGACTTCAAGAAGATGTCGCTTATTTCGCTCAGATATCCCATTTTGTTGAAGGGTATGGACACACGAGCTGGAATGAACTATGCCTTGGGTTTTGAAAAATGGGTTGAGCTCCGAGTTGAAGTAATTTCGTCCATTATAAGTGTGAACAATCGAATGGAGGTGTCGAATTGAGTTTGGATGGTTTTGTTGAAATATTTGAACAGCTAGGTTGTTTCTGACTTGTATTTCATTGGGTGTACTTCGTGTGGTCATTTACAAAGAGCAGAAACCACCGAACTCCAGTAATGTTTAGAATTTTTTAGGGTCCCCAATTATCACCATGTATTGTTGCAAAAGGACAAGATGGTTTGTATGGATTAGGATAATACGAGCTATGAGTACGTTTAGCGAACTCACACATATCACACTGAATTTAACTGACATCTTTTATTGAGAAATAGAGAACGAAACATTCCTTTGAGATACATGAAATTTGGATGTCCTAATCTAAGATGGTTGATCATGATTTCTTTAAATGGAGATGAACATTGGGCCATTTGACATATGTGGGCAATTGGATGGATTGATCTTGAGGATATAGAGTCCAGCACTCAGCTCGGCATTACTAATCTATCTCCTCGAATCCTTGTCCCGACACACGCATGAACTTTCATCAAATATAGCTCGACACCGAGAATCCTTGTTAAGTTTGTGCACATACAATAAATTGTAGTGTAATTGAGGAACAAAAAAGCTGAATCCAGCTTTAAGGACTCTGGAATGACCACAGTTCCTATACCAATGACTTTGAATTTGGATCAATTGGCAATGGTGACTGATATGTTTTTATCACACATAGAGTATTTGGTGAACAAATTTTTATTACTACTCATGTGATCCGAGACCCCTGAGTCAATGATCCATGCGGATGGATTTTCGGAGCTTACATGGAGAACTCGAGAAAATTTACCTCATTGGTAGAGTGTTCTCGAGCTTTCTCAACTGAACTGAGCGTGTTAGATGAGTTCCTGAAGGATTGCGAGCTGGTCATTGTTGAATGGAAACACACCCGAGGTGAAAGTCGATGCAGCGGAGATGGTTGATACTAAATTTTCGTTTAAGTTTGGATCTTTGGTACCACGAGCTGACCAAGTTTGATGGTTTCCCATGGAGTTTCTCATATGATTCTCGCGTATGACCAGGTCGTCTGCAATGGTCGCAATAGGGTTTGAATTTACGTGGCTTGTTGTCTGGGAAGCGCGAGCTGCTAGGCTTTCAACACACGTGATGAAAATTGACGCGTTTGAGCTCGGAATTGAGCTCAGATTGACTTGATTTTCTCCAAGCATGATTTTTCTCCTACTTTCTTAGTGTTTGATCGCATAGAAGGCTTCCCTGAGAGATTATAGTGGTTTCATACTGAGAATCCGACCTCGGACTTCATCCAAGTCCTTGTTGAGTCCGGATAACAGTTTGAACACACGTTTGGTCTCCATGATTCTGTGGTAGAGCTCTGCGTCTCCAGGGCTGGTTCAATAGTGGTGTTCGTAGAGATCGATCTTTTGTCATAGATGTGTGAGTGAGCTGAAGTACTGAGTGATAATCATCTTTCCTTTGCGTAAGTCATGAAGAGAGCTCTCAGTCTCAAATAGCTTAAACGCGTCTTCTGAGTTAGATAAGATTTCTATAGCAGCTTCCTAGATTCATTCCGTTGTCGAGTAAGGGAGAAATGCCTCCCCGATTTTGGGATTCATTGAATATATAAGCTGGGACATCACATTTATTTTCATCCTTCCAACCCTTGTATGTCGAGTCTTCTCACTTCGGAGCTTTCACCATGTCAGCGAGGTAGTCGTCCTTGCTTTGCCCGCCAAACTTTAATATTTTTCGCACAAAAAAATTAGCGACGATAATATCGTCGCTAAAAGGGTGATTAGCGACGATTTATTAGCGACGATTAAGTCGTCGCTAATAGTTTCGTCGCTAAATGTGTTATTTCTTGTAGTGCCACTGGAGAAAGTTGTGGTCATTGAGTTTGTGACTCTTGACATGATGGGAGAATCGATTGGAGTTCGACTGACTCACCATTATTTAAGAGGCAGATGAAGTGGTGTTGAGGGCAAAAGAGTTTTCGAATGTGTTAATGGTGATTGTGTTTCTTGGCTCTGATACCATGTAGAAATTTAGAGAGAAAAGATGGAGAAATGATTTTCTACTTTTTGTATTGATATGAGAAGAGAACATCTATTTATACATGGAAGACAACATAAAAAATTATATTTTTACATAGGAAATGTAAAAGACTATCTAGAAAATATACAATATATGGGAAACAGATATGTGCAACTTTCAAAGAGACATAGCAACATCCAATATGACATTGAGACTTATTAACTTATTTTCAATAATTATCTACATAAATACACATACGTTTGCAGACTAATATATACATTTCATTATTATTATTATTATTATTTTAACGATATATTTAAAGATTTCGGAGGTCTTTTTTTTTTCATTCAGGTAATGATGTTAAGGTGATTCTTTGTGTCTATTTGAATATTTGAGTAAGATATTATTATTTGCGATTTCGATTTTTTTTTTAATTTATGGTTTATTACTAGCAAATTTTTATATTTTTAATGATGACTCTTATTACAACGTGTGACTCAGTTGAAAGTATTTTAGTCAACAAATTCGTTTCTTTTGTTGTTAATGACTATTTTATAAAATCAATATTTGCGAATTGTTACTTAGCTTACACTACCCCGAGGGGCCGATACTTAAATATGAAAACAAAAAATATAATCGATTTGCGGGTACTTTGCAAGGTTTAAAGTACCGCGAAAATCAATCGAAAATTGGCCGAAAACCGGGTTTTGGACAAGTTCCGATACTGATTCGAACAAAATCGGAACTTTTCCTAATAATCGAGAGAAATTGGACGGTCTTTGGACCGGTTTCCGCCATAAATTAAAATATTGATTTTTACACAATTTTAAATTAAAATTGTGCTGATTGGGCCTAAACTTAAAAGGCCCAAAAAATTTGTACTTCGAATTTGAGCATTTTTAGCCCAATTTCGAATGTTTGAGGCTGCCAAAAGTTAACTTCTTATTTATAACTTTTTTTTCCTTGTAAGTTTCTCCTACTTTTTTCATGTAGAACTTTTACAAAGTGATGTTTGGTCTTGCAGTCTATTATTTTGCACATGAAAACTGCGCTTGCATAATGTCGCATTTGCACGTGAACTCTTTGAGCTTGCCTTTATAGTACATTCTCATGTTTTTTTTTTGTTTTTTTTTTTTCTTTATATATATATAAACGGGTAACTATATATTGAGAGAAAATAGTGCTAGACTGTTAGTGATATGCATTACAGTCGTGTATTGAATATTTCGTACATATTATATAATAGTGTAATACCTATTGAATAATAGTGTTTCAATTTTTTTTCTTTGTTTTTTCACCCTTCATTTCTATTATTATTTATTTCTTTATTTTTTATTCTTTAATTATTTTGCTTAAAATTATTAACCTTCCAAATATCAACACTACTAAAAAATATATTACAAACTTTAATTATTGTAAACTATGAAATTTTTCATTTAATTAATTAATAATATGATAACTACTTATCAAACATAAATAAAACCATAAATACAGCACTAACAAATACTAATGAATGAAAAATTAAATTAAGTATTATTTGTTTAATTTATATATAGTATATATACATGTTTGTATTTATTTGTTCACTGAATATCTTTTGGTAAGTTCGGTATTTGTCGATAAATAACATTGATAACGATAAATTTATCTGAATAATTTACTTTTCTTTTCATTGGATATCTCGATAAATCATTATTATCTCCCGATTATCCAGCAAAATTTGAGTTCCGATATGATAACGGTAACGGTAATAGTTTACTATTTTGAGTGCGAAGATGGACATACTTGTCCCACAAGCACGGTCACTAGAGTTTCGTTCAAAGGGGTAATATGGTAAACTCAAACAGCTTCCTATCCTTTTACAGCGAGACGCAACGAACCACCAAGACACCCAGGCAGGCTCTCTGATACACAGCCATCGAAAATGGCTTACTCAATCTGCTCTTCTTCGCCTTCCAATCTCGTCCAAGAACGCCAATCACTCTCTCACTCAAATGCCTCTTGGCATAAAAAGTCAGGTTTCAGAAGCCTCAATCAATCTCTGAAACTCGGTTTCGTTTCGTCTCAAGCTCAGACCAGACCTTCTCTCCAAACAACTCTCGTCTCTGTTCAAGACCCGATCACCCAAGAAACAGAGGACGATAGTCTCAGCGAAGAGGTGAATGTAAAATCTCCGACGAAGAGCTACGTGTGGGTCAACCCCAAAAGCCCCAGAGCCTCACAGTTCCGGAAGAAATCGTACGACTCAAGGTACACCACTCTAGTCAAAGCAGCCGAGTCTCTGAACTACTGCGAAGCCGAAGAGGACGAGATTTCCAAGATTTTGGATACCTTGGGTCCCAAGGTATTGGAACAAGACGCCGTTGTAGTAATAAACAACATGGTGAACCACTACACAGCCACTCTAGCCCTCAAGTACTTCCAGAAGAAGTCTGTTATCAAGAAAGAGGTGATCATGTACAACGTGACGATGAAGGTGTTTCGAAAGTCGAAGAATTTGGAAGGAGCAGAGAAGCTGTTCGACGAAATGCTCCAGAGAGGCGTACAGCCCGATAACATCACGTTCTCGACTCTGATCAGCTGTGCCCGTGTGGCAAACATGCCCGAAAAGGCCGTTGAGTGGTTCGAGAAGATCGGAAGCTACGGCTCCGAACCTGACGACGTGACGTACTCAGCCATGATCGACGCTTACGGCCGTGCCGGTAACGTCGAAATGGCTTTCAATCTCTATGACCGAGCTCGGTCCCAGCGGTGGAGAATCGATCCCGTGACGTTCTCGACTCTGATTAGGATCCACATGAAGTCGGAAAACTATGACGGGTGTTTGAACGTCTATGAGGAGATGAAGGCCATCGGGGCTAAGCCCAACTTGGTCATCTACAACACTCTGTTGGACGCCATGGGAAAGGCTAAGAGGCCATGGCAGGCAAAGAAGATACACCAAGAGATGGTGACACGTGGATTCTCTCCCAACTGGGTCACTTATGGGGCTCTCTTACGAGCTTTCGGCAAGGCTCGTTACGGCGACGATTGCATCAACATATACAGGTAAAGGTCCAACAAACAGTTGAATCAGATTCTTTTAATCAATTTTCTAACCGAATTTAACAGATTATATTATATATCCAGGTTTACCGAAGTTAGCAGGGATTTTGGCTTTAAATTAAAAGATATAAAAATTTAAGCTTATCAAAATAAACTGATTAATTAAAATCAAGTTTATTCAAACAAATGTATAGACTATAACTAGGTTTATAAAAATAAATTTGTAATCAAAACTACATTTGGAAGAAATTTCTTTTTGCATCAATTTCTTAAAACTAAAAATTATGTCAACAAAGCAAACTAGTTAATTACAATAAAGTTGTCAAGTTACTAGGATCAATTTAAAAAAATAAAACAAAAAAAGGCTAGAATTCCGGTTAAAGTTGCCAACTTTATGTACAGGGAAGCCAAGGAGAGAGGGATCGAGATGAACGTGATCCTCTACAACACGGTCCTATCTATGTGCGCTGACGTGGGGTACACCGACGAGGCCATCGAGGTGTTCAACGACATGAAGGCCTCGCCGACCACCGAGCCCGACAGCTGGACTTTCTCGTCGATGCTCACCATCTACGCGTGCGGCGGCCAAGTCGAGGAAGCCGAGGCCACGCTGACCGAGATGATCGAGTCGGGCTTCGAGCCCAACATCTTCGTCCTGACCTCGCTCATGCAGTGCTACGGGAAGGCCAAGCGCGTCGACGAGGTCGTGAGGACTTTCGACCGCCTCGTGGGCCTCGGAATCAGCCCCGACGAGCGCTTCTGCGCTTGCCTCCTCAACGTGATGACCCAGTCGCCGACGGAGGAGCTTCCCAAACTCACGGACTGCGTTGAAAAGGCGTACCCGAGGCTCGGGAAATTCGTGAGGCTCTTGGTCGAAGGAGACCGGGACGGGGGGGCGTTTGAAGACGAAGCGGAGTCGCTCTTCGCCGTGGTCGGACCCGATGTGAGGAAGGCTTATTTCAACTGCTTGATCGATCTGTGCGTCACTGTCGGCCTCGCCGAGAAAGCTTTGAAGCTCTTTGAGATGGGTGTGGCTCGGGAGGCGTACCCGGATTTGCAGGGGAAGAACCAGTCTCTGTGGTCTCTGAATGTGAAGGGTCTCTCTCTCGGGGCGGCGGTTACGGCGTTGCACGTTTGGATCGGGGATTTGACGAAGACGGTGGATTCGGGTGAAGAGATTGCGCCGATGCTCGGGATCAACACGGGGCACGGGAAACACAAGTACTCGGAGAAAGGTCTGGCGGGGGTGTTCGAGTTGTGGCTCAGGGAAATGGACGCGCCGTTCCACGAGTCCCCGGACAGGGCTGGCTGGTTTATGGCCGCTCGAGTTGCGGTCAAGCCCTGGTTGGAATCTAGAAAATCATCTCAACCCACACAAGTCTAGGCTGTATTTTTGTTGGAGACTTTGCACACTGACAGACTTGTATTGCTTGTGAATATGTTATTTTTGTGGCATAGTTTCCCGGTCGGATTTTTTTTTTTATCCTTTTTCACATCAGCGTAATTTTTGTACTTGCGAACTGAGATTTTAAACTTGCTATTTGGTCTTTATAGAATTCAAGGAATTTGGTAATTGAGGAATAGCCTCCTTGCTTCAGTTAGACATTTGAATGAGGTTTTAAGCTCATGATTCGATTGCAAGGTTTCTTTGAATGTTTGAAGTACCGATAGCGACATGTAAATCATTTGCTCGATTTTATGGAAAACTGTTACCGATGGACTGATCATGCACCAAATAAGTACTACCTCTAAGCTTTAGATACAAGATCAGTCAAACGCCCAAGATGGTTGGGCTTTAAGCTATTATGAGACGGAGATGATGGTGTTTTGTGAGCACACAGAACACATAAAATTAGAAATTTTAATCAGGAAGCTATTATAAATCACGTAATGTTTTAAATGGTCTGATTTTTTTAATTTATTTTTTTAATAATTTGGCTTATTTATGGGTTAAGGTGGATAATTGCCTAACTTAGCCATCAAATTAAATAATATTTTCTATGAAATACAAATTATAATTGTGCTTTTTCTTTACGAAAATGGGAAAATTTGCACGGAGCATTCTATTAAAATATCGGAGAAAGGTCTGGCGAGGGTGTTCCCATAAAGTTTGAAAGTGACAAGACTTGATTTTGTTTGCCGGGCCATTCTCGTGAATGAAGAAACGATTAAAATTCTTCCCAATCGCTTCTTCAGTGAAGGATTTGTCATCTCATGAAGCTTTTTTTTTTCTTTTTTTTTCTTATCTAACCGATAAAGTGAAGGTGCAACAATACTCTTAGGAGTTAGGGCATGTACACGATGTCGACCTACCCAACTCTGGCTGCGATCCAAAACCTCCACCAAAACCAGAATTCTAATTTGTCGCACCCGCCTTATGCCAGGATCGCTTCATCTTTTTGTACATTTTAAGCTCCATTTCAGGATCCCATTCTTCTTCTTCATCCAATGGACGTAAAATTGAATGCATCTATCTCCGGATTGAGCTCTCCATAGTTTTGTTTCATCGTTTAAGCCTCTACTAGCAACAATCTCATCTTATTCTTCACTTTCAGACGACACTTCCCACACCTTCTCACATTCTTCTTCTGACCATTTCGATTCAAGTAAAGTTTCATACGTGTAACACTCAAGGCGGAGGTATTCGAATGTCGGGAGGCCCAGGCCACTGCTAAATTTTTTTTAAAAAATAGCATTACGTTTAAGGAGCACTAGCTGGCATCTTCCGATAATAATTAAAAAAAAAAAAAAAAAGAAGCTACCATATCATTAGAACTTACAAAAACATTCTGAGCCAAAAAAAGAACTTACAAAATTTAATTATGATCCCACATGCACAAGTTCTAAAGGAAACAAGTGTATAAAACGATTTAGATCATTATATAGTATCATTATATAATAGAGAAATTGCCTCATCTACTACCAAAACAATAACTTTTTCCAATTCCCCACAAAAACCATAATTTGACCAAATATGCCACAAACTCATTTGTACAACTACCATTTTACCATCAACTACATTTTTTCTTACAATCTCAAACCAACTCACACCAACTTGTTTTAATCAGCAAATATTTAAGTCTGAAACATTTTCTCTTCCTCTCTCTCCGTCGCTCTCTCTCTCTCTCTCTCTCTCTCTCTCTCTCTATCCTGTAAATCTCGTCCAAGGTCGGTCACCCATGAAACTCCCACTCAAGCATTGAAACTCTCTGCTTCTAAAAACCCACACCCAAGCGTTGAAACCCTCACCCAAGCTATGAAATCGTGGCTCTGAAATCCTCGTCCAAGTTCAGCCCCCGCACAACGTCCTCGCCCAAGTTCCGACCCCAGATCCTCGGTGAAACTAAAGCTCAAGGTTCGTTGTTTCTTCCTTTTTTAAAAAATTTGTGGTTTAAAAAGTTTTATGTCATTTTTATAGATTGTTTAAAGAGATTTAAATGTTCTGTTTGGTATGGGTATGTTCACCAGGTTTTCTGAAATCGTCAACGAAGTTCATTAATTGTTGACTTTAGATGTCAACAATGGACGTCAACTGTTGACATCTGAAGTCAACAAATAATGAACTTTCTTGACATCAATGTCAACAATGGATGGAAATTGTTGTCGTCTAAAGTCAACAAATACTCTGCCTATGCTTTGTTGTACGTAGTGATGGCGGCTACAAGGCTCTGAAACACTCTTGGCCCTGGGTATTGAAGACACCAGTTCAGCGCGTTTCAAAGTCGAAACTTACGCCAACATGCCACAGCAGAAAAACCTACAGAAGTTCACGATCGACCTATACCAACACGGGGCGGTGAAAATAGCGACCAAATTGGGATCGGACATGGAGATGGATGATGATTAGGAAACTTTTTATTTTGGTTGGTTAAAGTAATATTTAAGTACTTATTTATGACTTCTTCTTCATTTGGTTTGTTCATGTAATAGATTAAGTACTCATTTGTTGTGTTAAACATGATGACATTGATGTTCATTTGTTTTTTTTTCGATTGATGTCAATAAAACACGTCTATTGTTGACATTGATGTCAACAATTGATGTCTATTGTTGACATCAATGTCAACAATTGCCGTCTATTGTTGACATTGATGTCAATTGTTGACAATTATGTCAACAATTGACAGTAACTGTTGACATCTGTACAATCTATCTAAATTGAAGGAAGGTAATATGCATACACAATTAAGTCGGAAATCACAAATAAAGTATGAAATCAACAAGAGTCATACACTAAAAAAGGTGGAAATGAACAAAAGAAGTATGAAATCAAGAAGACATCTTCTCTCTTTTTATTGTGTGGACAGATGAGTAGCATTATTGCATGTTTGACGGTTGTGGCCAATTTCCTCGCAACACGTACACTTGCGCCTAATAATGTCCTCCCCTAGAGAGGGTATTCTTCTCTTTTGGGGCCTATCGGCGGCACGTGCTTTGTGTTGAGGCGGAAGAACTCGACAAGCCGCGATTGCGTGTGGAAAAATAAAATTATGAGTCTGCTGTACATGAGCATGTCTTATCTTCTAAATTAACAGCATATATTATCTCCTCTCTGTCTACTACCTCAAACTCGCCGACTGAAGATGGCATCACCTAGTAGACAAAAATATTTCATTAAAATCTTATACAAAACCTGAAATAGATGTCAAGTGTTGATATATATATATATATATATATATATATATATATATATATATATATATATATATATATATATGGTCACCACTGAGTAAAAAAAGCATAGGAAGAGTTATTATTCGTTGACTTTAGACGTCAACAATTTCCATCCATTGTTGACATTGATGTCAAGAAAGTTCATTATTTGTTGACTTCAGATGTCAATAGTTGACTTCCATTGTTGACATCTAAAGTCAACAATTATTTGTCAACAATTAATGAACTTCGTTGACGATTTCAGAAAACCTAGTGAACATACCCAGACCAAACAGAACATTTAAATCTCTTTAAACAATCTATAAAAATGACATAAAACTTTTTAAACCACAAATTTTTAAAAAAATGAAGAAACAACGAACCTTGAGCTTTAGTTTCACCGAGGATCTGGGGTCGGAACTTGGGCGAGGACGTTGTGCCGGGGCTGAACTTGGACGAGGATTTCAGAGCCACGATTTCATAGCTTCGGTGAGGGTTTCAACGCTTGGGTGTGGGTTTTTAGAAGCATAGGGTTTCAATGCTTGAGTGGGGGTTTCATGGGTGACCGACCTTGGACGAGATTTACAGGAGAGAGAGAGAGAGAGAGAGAGAGAGAGAGAGAGAGCGACGGAAAGAGAGAGAGGAAGAGAAAATGTTTCAGACTTACATATTTGCTCATTAAAACGAGTTGGTGTGGGTTTGAGATTGTAAGAAAAAATGTAGTTGAGGGTAAAATGGTAGTTGTACAAATGAGTTAGTGGCATTTTTGGCCAAATTATGGTTTTGGTGAGAAATTGGAAAAAGTTATTGTTTTGGTAGTAGATGAGGCAATTTCTCTATATAATATACTAGTTTCAACAACGCGCTACGCGCAAGTTATACTAATGAAATTATTTTTATTTTATTAAGTTTAAAGAATAATTATTTTTAATAAAATTCAAATCAATATGAGTATAAAATATTACATTCACATAAGTCCCAATATGTTAGGAATTTTTAAAATGTAAATAATAATATTAAGATGACCTTGCTCTGAAATTGATGAGTCTAATTGAAAATTTAAGAGATAAAAATGAGTTATATTTTTAAAAATAATTTATTATATATGCGTCGTTTTATTTTATTTGGTTTATTAATCTTAAGAAAACAAATGTAATAAGAATTTATCATAGTTGAGATTTGAGACTACTATTCCATACGAGAATGTACTTACAAAATAAATAAAATAATGACGAAAAAATAAGACCGGCCAGCTTTAAAATCTAGAAAACTTCTTTCTGTTACTATACATTTTTATATTATTTGTATTGTAACCTAACTTTGCGTCATATAAATAAAAATTATATTCTGTAGAAATAGTATTTTGTTGGGGATCTAAAATTAAAGTAAGAGAAAGAAATATAATTGAAGATGGTCACTCCTTAGAAACATATTTTTTTATACTTTATACAAATTAAACATAAATATAATGTTTTTTTTCAATAGAAAAGACTAATAAACATATATAAAGTTGCATTGGGGGGACTTAAAACATAAATGTAAAAAAAATTAAAAAGTTATTACAGATATACGCTAATAAAAAAAATAATATAAAAAGAAATGAAAATAAACGTAGAGAGAAACAGAGAGAGAGAGAGAGAGAGAGTTTTAAGCAATCCCAAGTAAAGTTGGACAACGCGGTCATTAAACATCTTATCCACGTGTCATAAGGAGAATGAATTGCTAGAGTTCATATTAATTATGTTATTAATATAATAAAAAAATTAGCTTAAAGACGTTTCAAATCCCCAAAATATATTAATGCACTCTTTTTTTCTTCTCAATTACAATGATAAAAAAAATCATATCAATGATAAAATGGGTCTCATTTCTCTCTCACATCAATGGTCTACCGCTGATGTGTATCAATATTCTACAATGATACTTAATTCATATACATAAAAAAAAATAAAAAAAAAATAAAAATATTAAGAATACACATTTATTCTTATTTGATGACTCATTTTCATCTCTACAAATACATTCTTTATCTTAAGGCACCGTATATTCTATTTTTCTTTTTAACTAGTGTGATTACTCAACAATTTTACAAATACAGTTTTTTAATCTTAAGATACCATGTATTATATTTTTCTTTTAAGTAATGTAATTACTCAATTTATTTTCTTTATTTACTTCCGAATACTCATAATTTTTTTTTATTATTATCATTGAAAACTCACGAGAACAAATATATAAAAGAAAAGATATACTCTTGTAAAAGTATTGAATAAGAAGTTAGAACTTTATGTTGTTTGTGTTCTTTTTGAATATGTATGTTATAAGGTGGTAGTAACTTTTGTCGATTTTTATTTTCAATTAATTGAGTAAATAAACCACCAAAATTTGGAGATTCGTTATATAACCAATATTTTATAAAGTTTAAGTAAATATTCATTATGGTGATCTGACATTTTTCAGACTTTTTTAGCATTTCATTTATGTCATTTGAATTTGATAGTTATTTACAATTATTAACGAATATTTACAACTATTAATGTTTTTTGTTATTTTGTTAATAAAATCTCGTGGCTATTTACTTACAAGTTACCAAAAGTTGGCTATATGAAAATAAAAGAGTTTTTTACAATATTTTCTTATTCCTTCATCCGCTATATTTCATTACCTGAAACAAGAACACCAAAGTTATTTTGAAATTCAATTTTTGAAGAACTTATTTCTATTTTTCGGAAAAAGTGTTGTTTTATACATGACGGAAAAAGAAATTTGATGCAAAACGACAATCACATGTAGGCGCACAAAGGATGATGTTACACTACAAAAACGACGCAGTATCATAAAATTAAAATCCTTTTCTGAAACTTGTAGTTATATAGATATATAAATTAAAATTCAAATGGATAAAGCAGTTGTTTGGAAATACAAAAATCTAAGATTACTCTTATTCTATTTTTGCTTAAATAACTTGCTATGTTTTCTTTCCTCTCAAACACAATTCTCAGATGCACAAACACACACGAACACAGGAAGATTGTTTACGAGGTTCAGTCAAAACAACCTAATCCCCGGAATTCCCCTATCAGAATTCTTTGCACTATGATCAAACACCTTTACAAACACTCTCCCTGGTGATCTCACAAACCGAGACCTCCCAACCTAAAGAAAAGAGATGGAGAAGAAGATGAACTACCCAAGAATTGTATCCCCAACTCTCTCGCTCAAACTCTCAATCGGATTCTCTCTCTCTCTCTCTCTCTCTATTTCTTTCTTTTATGTCTGTGTGTCAATAAACCGTTAGCACAGTACTTATACAAACAACTCAACCTAACTAACTTAAGCTTAATACTAACTTAACCATTTATAAACCATGGTCAAGCTAGTTTACATATAAAACTAACTAACACTAACCGTGGCTAAGGCACAACTAATATCAACAAACTCCACCTTAGTTGTCCCTTGACCACCAACCACAGTGCTGTTGGAATTGATCTAGGGTTTAAGAAAAAGATTAAACGCTTCGGGAAGCGGCAGAATTTTAAAAAATTTCTTTTCAAGTAAAACAGTTTTTACTAACCTAGACAAAGAAGCAAGTACATGTAATTAAAAATCAATATGAGCTAAGAGTTTACTAACCTTTCTTGAAGCTTGAACTTTGAAGAAGCTTTTGGAAAGTTCGCAACGCTCGTCTCACCTCGCAGCACGTCTCTCTTTCTTTCCTCGGCACCTCGAGCAACCACGAAAGTTTCTATCACTAAATCACTCGAAAAGAAGGAATCAGTGAGTGGGCACTTTTAAACGCTACAACTTAAGAACGAGTCTCGAAGTCGCAGAGCTAAACACTAGGTCGAGTGAGGACCTAGGTGCCAAGACAAGAAAAAATCGAAAATAAACTAGAGAGAGAGAGGGAGGATTTTCGGCCAAGTTCTAGAGAGAGAGTCTCTCAAATCTCTTAAACTTGGATGAATGAAATGTGAGGAAATGATGCTCCTATTTATAGGAGAGATCTCACCTTCAATAAGGTAGTTTCCTCTTCTATAGAATATCACATATTCATGAGCTAATTTCCCTATTTCCTTTATTGAGTCACACGGCCAAACTAGGCTTCAATAAGCCTTGGATTTGTTTCCTATTTTGCTCCATGCCTTTGACTCTCTCTTGCTTGGCCGATTACCCTAGTGCATCTACATGCAAATTTGTTTCCTCTTTTTCTTTTGGCAAGTATCTAAATACATTTATGCACAAAATAAACTCTCTTTCCTTGGGTATTATGGGCGCCTATTCTCATCTAGAAGGAGCTTCTAGAAGCTTCTTCATTTGTTCATGAAAACATGAGAAAAGCCCATTAAGAATTTTCAATAAAATTCTTATGAAATGAAATTAATTCACAAGGCCCAATAATCAAGTTATGGCCGAGTGACATTAAGTCATCAAATGAACTTGTCAAAAAATTTATTGACATTCATTTCATCATATGTCTCAAAAGACAAAAATACTCTTTTGACTATTTTCGTTCTTGTTTTGACTTAGCTTCCAGTTTAACTATTCCTATCGATGTGATTCGTGACAGTGACCTCATGGACCCAAATGAACAAAGCTTGAGCTAAACACTTGGACTCAAAAGTTCACAAACCTTTTCCAAGCTTAGCTTAATGCCAACTGACTCCACTAAAGAGCTGACACTGAAAATCTCTCGGTTCAAATGAATTTGTTTTCTACTCAAGAATTCGACCTAATTATGATGAGCGGATCCACTGAATATTATCTATGTTTACCCTTCATGAATGTCATCAGCTAGTCGGGATTTACTAAATTACCATTTTACCCTTCTAGCTGTTATTTCCTCAACTCCTTTGTCGCTTGTGAATAAGTTAGAAACAATGTATTGAAGAGGAGCTAACAAGTCACATTGTTTCATCCAAAAGAGTCAGGACTCAATTTGGACACTGGACAGTTCATTTATTCACACTCCAAGGAACAAAGCATGAGGTGACATACATTGCATTTCAGCAATCTTGTACATGAATTCCATATCTATGAGAACTTCACAAAGTTACTCATGACAGACTCACAACTTAGTACTTCACCAATAGGCCTTGTTCGGAATCACATAGTGAGTCCGAACTTTGACTTTCTCAAATGAGAATACTAAGGTGTGAAATGGCATGTCTCATTTCAGGATTAAGGTAAGCATGATGCAATTCATACATAGTGACTTCGAGACATAAGAGGTTAAATGGTTTGTTCTTATATTGTCTCTAGAAGTGCACTGGTCAATTCAGTACCTTCGGAAGATACCTAGAAGAACTATAGAGTCCCCAACTCTCAATGCCTCATAACCAGACATCATAGATTCTTCTAACAATCATACTGAGGTCAATAGTCCTTTGACCCTAAGATTGCGAATATATCGTTTTAAGCAAACTACGAAGAGTTTGTTCATGCAAATCTACATTTGTCTCTTTGTAAGTTGTTAAGTTTGTTTATGGACTAAAAGACTAAGATTTTATCATAAAGCTTCAAACAAGGAAGGATGAATGAACGTTTCAACTTTATTAATGAATAGATAAGCAATTACAAGCAAGAGTCTTCGTAAGACTATATGACATCAAATGTACATAAATAGACACTACTACTCTTCTTATGGGCACCATTGACAACAAGTGCATAGTTCCGAGAGGATCATCATTCAACCTTTCTATCTTCTTGCTTGAACACCAAGCAACTTCAAGCAGTGCTTGAACTTACTTAGTGGAAGTATCTTTGTCCCACAGTCCGCTGGATTATCTTCAGTACCAACTTTCTGTATATCCACCACTCTTTGTCCCACCTTTTCTCTGATGAAGTGGTACATGATTTCAACATGTTTCGTTCGATCATGAAACACATGATTTTTGCAGAGATGTATAGCATTTGACTATCTTAGAATATGGTTGCTTTCTCAGTGAAGAACGTCAATTCTCTGAGCATTCCCTGTAGCCAAATCCATTCTTTCACAGCTTCTGTTGCGGCTATATATTCAGCCTCAGCAGTTGAAAGGGTAACCACTGACTGTAGTTAAGACCTCCAGCTTCCACAGTTCTTGCAGACAAGGAAATAGTATGCTGACGTGGACCTCATTTTGTCCTTGTCACCTGCATAATCTGAGTCAACAAAACCATGTAGACTTACTCCCTCACTTGGCTTACCACAGTACATCAGGCCAGTTCGCGTCGACCTTGCTATATACTTCAACAACCCCATGATGGCAAATCAATGGAACTTCCCTGGGTTAGCCATGTAGCGGCTGAGAGAACTGATTGCAAAAGCCAAATCTGGACGCGTCAGGTCATGGCGTACATGACAGATCCAACAACATTTGAGTAAGGCTTGTCAGCCATAAAATCAACCCCTTCATCATCAGTTGGAATCTGAGACTTTGACAATTGAACATGGTTTCCAAGAGGCAATCTGTTACATTTAGCACCTGCAACTCCAAACTTTTCAACCAGTTTTTCCAGGTATCCTAGCTGATTCAGAAACAACTTTGACTTCAGCAGCTCCTTCATCTTATTCACTCTGTGCTTTTCTTTACTAATGAGAAGCATATCATCCACGTATAGCAAGAGAAATTCTGAATCTAAAGGACTTGTCCCTTTGAAATACAGACAAGGATCATAGAAACTCTTACAAAAACCTTGTGCAGTGATAAAGGTGTCAAAACGAATGTACCACTGCCCAGGACACTGTTTGAGTCCATATAACGACTTCTTGAGAAGACACACCATGTCTTGCTTTCTCTGATTCTTATATCCTTCAGGCTGCTCTATATAGATGACCTCATCTAAGTCCCCGTGAAGGAAAGCCGTCTTAACGTCCATCTGTTCTAGCTCAAAATCAAACTGAGTTATAAGAGATATCATCACCCTAATAGTCTTATATTTGACCACAGATGACAATATCTCGTTGTAATCAATCTCTTCCTTTTGAGTGAATCCTTTCGCCACTAAACGCGCCTTGTACCTTACTGGTTCACCATCCACAACTCCTTTTTTTACCTTAAAGATCCACTTACAATCAACAATGGACTTGTCCCTAGGCCTCTTCACCACTTCCCAAGTCTGATTCTTATGAAGTGACTCAATTTCTTCATTCATTGCAAGTCTCCATTGCTTGAACTCCTTGCACCTCATGGCTTGTGAGAAAGTTTCCGGTTCAGTTTTGCTGATCTCTACTGCTGCCATGAATGCATAGGCAAGCAGTTATGTGTAAGCTGAAAACCAATATCTTTCCACAGGTTTGTGTTCCCTTTTTTCTCTATCCCTGACTAGTTGATAGCTCGAGGGAGTTTGGAGGCCAACTTTTTCTTCAAGGTCTTCACTCTTTATTGGGGTCTGATGGGCATTGCTGTTTCTTCAACATCACTTTCATGACTCTGTTGAGGGGTTAATCTAGACTCCACCAGATCAGCCACCTCATATCTTTAAAGATTTGTAACTTCACTTGTTACAGTACCTGAAGGGTTGGTGGAACTAGACACAACACCAGAGTTATCAAGGCAAGGAAAGTCATTTTCATTAAAGATAACATCCCTACTATTAATGACCTTAAAACCTCTTTCACCTCTAACCCATAGTCTATACTTTTTAGTACCAGCAGGATATCCTAGAAAAACACACTTCACAACCCAAGGGTCTAGCTTACTCTCTTTCTGAAGAGCATAAGCACAACAACCAAAAGTTCTTAAATGTGAGATATCAGAAATTTTACCAGACCACACCTCTTCAGGTGTTTAGAATTCAAGTGCACTTGAAGGACTCCTGTTGACGAGATAAGCAGTTGTTACAACAGCTTCACCCCAAAATCTCTTAGGCAGCCCTGAGCTGAATAGCATGCATCTTAATTTGTCTAGCAGAGTGCTGTTCATTCTTTCAGCCACTCCATTCTGTTGTGGAGTGTGTCTCACTGAGTGATGCCTTTGAATACCTGCTTCCTTACAATAAGAGTCAAAAACCTCATTGCAAAACTCTAAACCATTGTCTGTCCTTAAGATTTTAATTCTTTTATCAGACAAGTTTTCAACTAGAGTTTTCCAATTTTTAAACTTCTCAAAAGCATCACTTTTATTTTTCAGTAAAAAGACCCACACTTTCCTAGAAAAGTCATCAATTAAAGAGAGAAAATACACGTTACCACCATGAGTAGGATTCTTTTCCGGACCCCACAAGTCCGAGTGGATGTACTCAAGAATGAGAGTAGATGTGTGTTTTCCAACCTTGAACTTTAGACGATGGTGTTTTCCTAGAACACAATGTTCACAGAAACCAACACTGGAGACTTTATCCTTACCGAAGTACTGACTTTCTTTCAAGACTTGGAGCCCTTTGTCACTGATGTGACCTAATCTTCTGTGCCACAAGATGGCTTCGAGATCTTCTGGTGAGTTGTCACTGTTGTTGCTGATCCAGAAATAGTATCTCCAATAAGGTAATAGAGGCCATCAATTTTGACTCCCTTGATGATTGTCATTGACCCCTTGGAGATCCTCATTACTCATTTCTCAGTCTTTTTGCTGTAGCCTGCATCATCTAGCACTCCCAGAGACACAAGATTCCTTGTGACGCTAGGAACATACCTTACATTCTTGAAAACTCTGCAACAGCCATCAAACATCTTAAAGTTGACACTGCCAATGCCCTCCACAAGACACGTGTCGCTGTTTCCCAGAACCACTTTGCCTCTTTGAAGGCTTCTGAAATCAGTGAGATAATCTTTATTGTAAGTCATGTGATATGTACAACCAGAATCTAAAATTC
This sequence comes from Urtica dioica subsp. dioica, assembly GCF_054948205.1. Lineage (NCBI taxonomy): Eukaryota > Viridiplantae > Streptophyta > Magnoliopsida > Rosales > Urticaceae > Urtica > Urtica dioica. Next base: position 18,370,793 of record NC_142764.1, on the reverse strand, counting down.
ACTCACTCTTCTCCTTCTCATTTGAGATGACCTGGACTTCTCCACTGTCATATCCATCGCCATAGTCTGCTGAGTCTTGTTGACTGTTGCTTGTGTTGGTCTTGTCTTTCTCTTTCTTCAGCCATTTGTAGCAGTCTTTCTTTAAGTGCCCAGGTTTCTTGCAGTAGAAGCACGTTCTTGTCTCCTTCCCATTAGAACTTGATGGCTTTTGAGGACTCTTGCTCCTAGCTTTCCCTTTATTGTTCTTGTTTGAATTCTTGTTCTGACCCTTGTCCTGTCCATAATATGCCTCTGCTCTAGATGAGGCTGCCTTCTCTGATTTCATTTCAAATTCCTTGGATCTCAGAGCAGATACAACCTCATCTAGAGTAATCTGTGTTCGACCATACTTAATTGCAGATTTCACTTCCTTATAGGTGTCAGTCAAAGAATTAAGAATTATAATGGCCTGATTTTCATCACTCATTGATTCCTTTTCGCCAGAGTTAGCAAGTTCGATAGTGAGTTTTCGAAATTCATCAAGATTTTATTCTAAGGATTTGGAGGAATTCATTTTGAAACCAAACAGCCTTTCTTTCAGAAAAATTTTGTTGGTCAAAGATTTCACTTGAAAAAGTTCATCAAGCCTCTTCCAAATTTTAGCAGGTGTATCATCACTATCTATCTGGCGAATAATTGAATCAGAGAGATGAAAAATCAGGGTACCTGTAGCTGTTTCCAGGATATCGGTCTTCTAATCCTCAGTCGTCTATTCTGGCCAGTTTATAGGATCCTTTATCGCCTTGAGAAGACGTTGTTGTGCGAGGAGTGCTTTGATCTTCCTCCGCCATATTCGATAGTCTCCAGAGCCATCAAATTTTTCGATGTCGATTCTCATGTTGTTCGTTGGATTTGGATTCTAGAACAACTGAATTTCCCCAAGGCTTCGACTCTGAATCGCCCTTGTATCTCCTCATACTATGGATTCTTGTTATGACGATTCTTTCTTGATCTGATCCGATGTTGACTCTAGATCCGCCAGCTTGAAACGACTTAAATTTCACGAGATGTGATTTTAGAGAAAAAGACGACGAGACTCTGATACCAATGCTATGTTTTCTTTCCTCTCAAACAGAATTCTCAAATGCACAAATACACACGAACACATGAAGATTGTTTACGAGGTTCAGTCAAAACGACCTAATCCTCGGAATTCCCCTCTCGGAATTCTTTGCACTATGATCAAACACCTTTGCAAACACTCTCCCTGGTGATCTCACAAACCGAGACCTCCCAACCTAAAGACAAGAGATGGAGAAGAAGATGAACTACCCAAGAATTGTATCCCCAACTCTCTCGCTCAAACTCTCAATCAGATTCTCTCTCTCTTTCTTTCTTTTGTGTCTGTGTGTCAACAAACCGTTAGCACAGTACTTGTACAAACAACTCAACCTAACTAACTTAAGCTTAATACTAACTTAATCATTTATAAATCATGGTTAAACTAGCTTACATATAAAACTAACTAACACTAACCGTGGTTAAGGCACAACTAATATCAACATCACTTATTATGATAAGGTAGATATTTAAGGGAAAAGTAGCAAAATCATCATCATAAGTTTATAGATATTTCTTCTCTTATAAAAAAAAAATTATAGATATTTCTAATATAGTACAGTCAATATATACAGTGGTTTGTTTTGTTCCGCACAACCGTGCATCTTTGGCCAGATTGAAGAGTAATATCGTAAATTCAAAGCAGCCTCTTCCTATCCTCTATTCTTCTTCTTCCAGCGAAGATAACCTAACCACAAAGAGAGGCAAACGAAAATGGCTTACTCTCTCTGCTCTACTCCTTCCTCTCTCATCCACGAATGTCAAGCTCTCTCTCAATCGATATCTTCGCAGAGAAAACCACGTTCGAGAAACCTAAATCACTATCTGAAACTCGGCTTTGTTTCGCTTCAAGCTCAGCCCAGACCCTCCTCTCTCCAAACGACCCACGTCTCTGTTCACGACCCTGTAATAACCCAACAAGGTCAGGAAGAAGAAGAAGGAGAAGAAGCGAAGCCCCAAGAAGCGAACGGAAAGTCTCCTTACAAGCGCCAAGTGTGGGTCAACCCCAACAGCAACAGAGCTGTGCAGTTTCGGAAGAAGCCGTACGAGTCCAGGTACGCCACTCTAGTGAAAACCGCCGAGTCTTTGAACAATTGTGAAGCCGATGAGAAAGCGGTTTCCAAAGTCTTGGATGGCTTGGGTCCCAAGGTATCGGAACAAGACGCCGTGGTTGTCTTAAACAACATGGTGAACCAAGACACTGCCAATCTCGTGCTCAAGTACTTCCAGAAGAACTCGGAGCTCAAGAAAGAGGTGATCTTTTACAACGTGACGATGAAGGTGTTTAGAAAGTCCAAAAATTTGGCGAGTGCAGAGAAGCTGTTTGAGGAAATGCTTGAGAGAGGCCTCGAGCCCGATAACGTGACTTTTTCGACCCTGATTAGCTGTGCCCGGGCCGTGAACATGCCCAGTAAAGCCGTGGAGTGGTTTGAAAAGATGAGTAGCTTTGGTCTCGAACCGGATGAGATTACCTTTTCGGCCATGATTGATGCTTATGGGCGGTCCGGTAATGCCGAAATGGCTTTCAAATTATACGAAAACGCCAAGTCGAAGGGATGGAGAATCGACCCCGTGACGTTCTCGACCTTGATCAAGATCTACGGCCAATCGAAGAACTACGACGGGTGTTTGAACATCTACGAGGAGATGAAGACCATCGGGGTTACCCCGAACTTGATCATCTGCAACACTCTCTTGGACATAATGGGAAAGGCCAAGAGGGCATGGCAAGCTAAGAAGATTTACCAAGAGATGGTCGCCGCTGGAATCTCGCCGAACGTGAAAACCTACGCGGCTCTCTTACGGGCTTTCGGAAGAGCCCGTTACGGCCACGATTGCATCAACATGTACAGGGAAATGAAGGAGAAAGGGATCGAGCTGACAGTGACGCTCTACAACACGGTTCTGTCTACGTGCGCCGACATCGGATACACCGACGAAGCCGTCGAGGTCTTCAACGACATGAAGGCCTCGCCGACCGCCAAGCCCGACAGCTGGTCGTTCTCGTCGATGGTCATGATCTGTGCCTGCCGCGGCCAAGTAGAGGAAGCCGAGGCGGCTCTGAACGAGATGATCGAAGCGGGCTTCGAGCCCACAATCTACGTTCTGACCTCGCTCATACAGTGCTACGGGAAAGCCAAGCGGGTCGACGATGTTGTGAAGACTTTCGACCGGCTCGTGGGTTTGGGGATCAACCCGGACGAGCTGTTCTGCGCTTGTCTCCTCAGCGTGATGACACAGTCGCCGAAGGAAGAGCTTCCCAAGCTCACGGCCTGCGTTGAAAAGGCGTACCCGAGGCTCGGGAAATTCGTGAGGCTCTTGGTCGAAGGAGACCGGGACGGGGGGGCGTTTGAAGACGAAGCGGAGTCGCTCTTCGCCGTGGTCGGACCCGATGTGAGGAAGGCTTATTTCAACTGTTTGATCGATCTGTGCGTCACTGTCGGCCTCGCCGACGAAGCTTCTAAGCTCTTTGAGATGGGTGTGGCTCGAGAGGCGTACCCGGATTTGCAGGGGAAGTACCAGTCTCTGTGGTCTCTGAATGTGAAGGGTCTCTCTCTCGGGGCGGCGGTTACGGCTTTGCACGTTTGGATCGGGGATTTGACGAAGACGGTGGACTCGGGTGAAGAGATTGCACCGATGCTCGGGATCAACACGGGGCTCGGGAAACACAGGTACTCGGAGAAAGGTCTGGCGGGGGTGTTCGAGTTGCGGCTCAGGGAAATGGACGCGCCGTTCCACGAGTCCCCGGACAGGGCTGGCTGGTTTATGGCCACTCGAGTTGCAGTCAAGCCCTGGTTGGAATCTAGAAAATCATCTCAACCCACACAAGTCTAGGCTGTATATTTGTTGGAGACTTTGCACACTGACTATTGCCTGTGAATATTTTTGTGGCATAGTTTTCCGGTCGGATTTTTTTTTTTAATCCTTTTTCACATCAGCGTAATTTTTGTACTTGCGAAATGAGATTTTAAACTTGCTATTTGGTCTTCATAGATTTCAAGGAATTTGGTAATTGAGGAATAGCCTCCTTGATTAAGATAGACATTTGAATGAAGTTTTAAGCTCATGATTCGATTGTAAGGTTTCTTTGAATGTTTGAAGTGACGATAGGGACATGTAAATCATTTGCTCGATTTTATGGAAAACTGTTACCGATGGACTGATCATGCACCAAGTAAGTACGACCTCTAAACTTTAGATACAAGATCAGTCAAACGCCCGAGATGGTTGGGCTTTAAGCTATTATGAGACGGAGATGATGGTGTTTTGTGAGCACACAGAACACATAAAATTAGAAATTATAACCAAGAAGCTATTAGAAATCATGTAATGTTTTAAATGGTCTGATTTTTTTAATTTTTTTTTTTTATAATTTGGCTTATTTATGAGTTAAGATGGATAATTGCCTAACTTAGCAATCAAATTAAATAATATTTAGTATGAAATACGGAATTACAATTGTGCTTTTTCCTTATGAAAATGGGAAAATTTGCACGGAGCATTCTATCAAAGATATTTAAGGGAGAGAGTTTTAGGCAAAGTTGGACAAAGTGATCTTTAAAAATCTTATCCACGTGTCACAAGGAGAATGAATTGCTTGAGTACTTATTAGTTATGTTATTGATATTCTCACTTCTTCGCCTTAAAAAAAAAGATATTCTCACTTCTTTGTCACATCAATGATCCATTGACAGCTGATGTGTATCGATACTCTATAATGAAATCTAATTCTTATATTATATATATATATATATATATATATATATATATTATATATGTGTATTAAAATGCTAAGAATACACATTTATTTTTATTTGACATTTTCATCTCTACAAATGCATTCTTTATCTTAAGGCATGTATATTCTATTTTTCTTTTTAACTAGTGTAATTACTCAACATTTTTACAAATACATTTTTTATCTTAAGACACCATGCATTATATTTTTCCTTTTAAGTACTCTAATTACTCAGTTTATTTTCTTTATTTACTTATGAATACTCATAATTTATTATTTATTATTATTATCATTGAAAAATCACAAGAACAAGTATATAAAAGAAAAGACATACTCTTGTAAAAGTTTTGAAGAAGAAGTTAGAAATTTATGCTGTTTGTGTTTTTTTGAATATGTGTGTTATAAGGTGGTAGTGACTTTCGTCGATTTTTATTTTCAATTAATTGATTAACTAAGTCACTAAAATTTGGAGATTTGTTATGTAACCAACGCTTTGTAAAGTTTAAGTAAATATTCATTATGGTGATGTGGCAATTTTTAGACTTTTTTAGAATTCCATTTATGTCTTTCAAATGTAATAACTATTTACAATTATTAACGAATATTTACATCTATTAATATTTTTTTGTTAATATAATCTCATAACTATTTACTTAAAAATTACCAAAAATTAATTATATGAAAAAGAAACTGGAGTTTTAATTGACTATATATTTTAATAGCCCTTTTATTTTTACTCCAACATATATGACCACCCCTCTTACTCCGCCCGCGTGGTCACATCCCCTCTTCTCTTGCGGTATTCTAATTGCATGTGAAATGATTTGGGGTATTAACTAAATTTATTAAAATATTTTCTTACTCCTTCATCCGTCATCTTTCATTACATGAAATGAGAACACAAGAGTTATTTTGAAATTCAATAATTGAATAACTTATTTCTATTTTGTGAAAAAAAAATGTTGTTTTTAATTTTTATACATGACGGAAAACGATATATGATGCAAAACGACAATCACAAGGCGCACAAAGGATGATGTTACACTACAAAAACGACGCAATATCATAAAATTCAAATCCTTTTGTGAAACTTGTAGTAATATAGATAAATAAATTAAAGTTCAAATGAATAAAGCAGCTGTTTGGAAATACAAAAATCTAAGATTACTCTTATTATATTTTTGCATAAATCACTTATTATGATTAGGTAGATATTTATGCAAAAACTAGCCAAATCATCATCATAAGTTTACAGATATTTCCTCTTATAAAAAAAAAATTATAGATATTTCTAATATAGTACAGTCATATAGAGTGGTTTGTTCCTCACAACCGTGCATCTTTGGCCAGTTTGAAGGGTAATATCGTAAATTCAAAGCAGCCTCTTCCTATCCTCTATTCTTCTTCCAGCGAACATAACGCGACCACAAAGAGAGGCAAACGAAAATGGCTTACTCTCTCTGCTATACTCCTTCCTCTCTCATCCACGAATGTCAAGCTCTCTCTCAATCGATATCTTCGCAGAGAAAGCCATGTTCGAGAAACCTAAATCACTATCTGAAACTCTGCTTCGTTTCGCCTCAAGCTCAGCCCAGACCCTCCTCTCTCCAAACGACCCACGTCTCTGTTCAAGACCCTATAATAACGCAACAAGGTCAGGAAGAAGAAGAAGGAGAAGAAGCGAAGCCCCAAGAAGCGAACGGAAAGTCTCCTTACAAGCGCCAAGTGTGGGTCAACCCCAACAGCAACAGAGCTGTGCAGTTTCGGAAGAAACCGTACGAGTCCAGGTACACCACTCTAGTGAAAACCGCCGAGTCTTTGAACAATTGTGAAGCCGATGAGAAAGCGGTTTCCAAAGTCTTGGATGTTTTGGGTCCCAAGGTCTCGGAACAAGACGCCGTGGTTGTCTTAAACAACATGGTGAACCAAGACACTGCCAATCTCGTGCTCAAGTACTTCCAGAAGAACTCGGAGCTCAAGAAAGAGGTGATCTTTTACAACGTGACGATGAAGGTGTTTAGAAAGTCCAAAAATTTGGCGAGTGCAGAGAAGCTGTTTGAGGAAATGCTTGAGAGAGGCCTCGAGCCCGATAACGTGACTTTTTCGACCCTGATTAGCTGTGCCCGGGCCGTGAACATGCCCAGAAAAGCCGTGGAGTGGTTTGAAAAGATGAGTAGCTTTGGTCTCGAACCGGATGAGATTACCTTTTCGGCCATGATTGATGCTTATGGGCGGTCCGGTAATGCCGAAATGGCTTTCAAATTATACGAAAATGCCAAGTCGAAGGGATGGAGGATCGACCCCGTGACGTTCTCGACCTTGATCAAGATCTACAGCCAATCGAAGAACTACGACGGGTGTTTGAACATCTACGAGGAGATGAAGACCATCGGGGTTACCCCGAACTTGATCATCTGCAACACTCTCTTGGACATAATGGGAAAGGCCAAGAGGGCATGGCAAGCTAAGAAGATTTACCAAGAGATGGTCGCCGCTGGAATCTCGCCAAACGTGAAAACCTACGCGGCTCTCTTACGGGCTTTCGGAAGAGCCCGTTACGGCGACGATTGCATCAACATGTACAGGGAAATGAAGGAGAAAGGGATCGAGCTGACAGTGACGCTCTACAACACGGTTCTGTCTACGTGCGCCGACATCGGATACACCGACGAAGCCGTCGAGGTCTTCAACGACATGAAGGCCTCGCCGACCGCCAAGCCCGACAGCTGGTCGTTCTCGTCGATGGTCACGATCTTTGCCTGCCGCGGCCAAGTAGAGGAAGCCGAGGCGGCTCTGAACGAGATGATCGAAGCGGGCTTCGAGCCCACAATCTACGTTCTGACCTCGCTCATACAGTGCTACGGGAAAGCCAAGCGGGTCGACGATGTTGTGAAGACTTTCGACCGGCTCGTGGGTTTGGGGATCAACCCGGACGAGCTGTTCTGCGCTTGTCTCCTCGGCGTGATGATACAGTCGCAGAAGGAAGAGCTTCCCAAGCTCTTGGCCTGCGTCGAAAAGGCGTATCCGAAGCTTGGACAATTCGTGAAGCTCATACTAGAAGAAGAGGAGAAAGACGGAGAAGCCTTGAACGCAGAAGCTACGGAGCTCTTCGACGCGATCGGGGCGGACATGAAGAAGCCTTATTGCAACTGCTTGATCGATCTGTGTGTCAACCTCGGTGTCTCGGACGGGGCTTCGAAGCTCCTCCAATTGGGTATCTCTCAGGGGGTGTACACGAATTTGCAGGCGAAAAGTCAAGTCCAGTGGTCTCTCCACCTGAAGGGTCTCTCTTACGGGGCGGCCATCACGCTCGTGCATGTCTGGATCGGTGATCTGACGAAGGCGGTGGAATCCGGCGAAGAGCTTCCGCCGTTGCTCGGGATCAACACCGGCCACGGGAAACACAGGTACTCGGGCAAAGGCCTCGCCGGAGCTTTCGAGTCGTGCCTCAAGGAATTGGACGCTCCGTTCCACGAGGCGCCAGACAAGCCCGGCTGGTTCTTGAGCACCAGAGTCGCGGTCAAGCCGTGGTTGGAGTCTCGGAAAGCCTCTCAAGATGTTATTCTCACCTAGGACGTCTCTTATTACGTGAGCTTTTTTAGTTTTTTTTTTCCCCTTCACCGTAGAGATCTTTTTTTTTTATTCCTTCCTCACAGACATATATATGGCTTGTGGATATATTCTTTCCCCCTAAAATGTTTTTGACAAATTTTCTCTGGTGGAAAGGATTTTTTAAAGTTGCTCTTTCATTTTTAATATCGCTAAAAGAATTGTCCTTGAGGAATACATCTAAAGCTAAACCATGATCTGAGTTCCGTGATTAAGGAATACGTTGATCAACCTGTATATGTCATTAAATAAGAAATTGGTCCTTGAGGAATACATCTAAACTAGTTTGATTGTGTAATCTTTGGTATGTTTGGTATGTTTTGTAGACAAAAAGATATAAAAATTTCTTATAATTCCATTCGTAGTAATCTCAAGCAACAGTAAAACACAAGTCAAATGCATTCTATCATGTACAAACACTTTTATTCTTTCTTTCTGTCGTAGAATTACCTTCTTCAACTGCTGACAATTCGCAACACTCTTGTCCTTTATATTTACACGTAAACAAAAAATAAGAAATTTTAGACAGTCTTCATATTTCTCGGACTTGAATAGCTCTCAGAGTTATTTTGTCATCCTGCAAAACCACCAAATACCAATAAATGACTTTTTTTTTTTTTTTTTAAACAATACAAAAGCTGAAGAGGAAGAGTGGGGAGAAGGAAAAAAAAAAGGGTCTTTATTTACCTTTTACATGACGAGCCAGTGATGACTCTGTTCTTTCTGCTATCGTCCGTCTTAGACAAAGCAGCTTCTTTCTCTCTCGCTGTTATTTCTCTTTTCACCCTCTTCATCTCTATTTCCATGGCTTTTGTTTGTGCCTCGACCTTCTTCATGAGAATCTGCACAACATTTTCATATCCTGGAATTAGTACCATAACATATAATACAATGTCGATGAGCAAGTGACCCAGAGAGCTTCAAACTTTACCCTAATTTCATGATCTTTAGTGCTCAAATCGTTCTCCTTGGCTTCCACAGCCCTCCTCAGACTAATCACCTCTTTCTGAAGCCGGTCATAGAGATACCCTGAAACCGTATCTCCATTATCCGAATTCACAGCAGCTTCTTTCACTAACTCGTCGCATGTCAGTTCCACCGAGACAGTCTTTGTAGTAGCAGCTTTTCTCATGTCTCCGTTCTCTTTCTCGCCGATGTCGACGATCTTGTTCCGCGATGCCCATAAACCCTTCTTGGCAGGGTTTGGATAGTTTGAAGGAGAAGAGCTTTTGGCGGCCATGGAAGCCCTCGGTTGGGACGTCGACCTTTTCCTCAGACCTGCGCTGCTCGTCAAAAACCCTAAGAAGTTTCCACCGGACTTGGGCGAGCCACATGTCGAGGCACCCGACACTTGTCTCAGTCCCTCTTCGAGAATCTTCAGCCTCAGCTTCAGTTTCTCCTGCATTTGAAAAAAAAAAAAAAAAAAAAAAACCTCTGCCTCAACAAAACTCTCTATACAACATCATGATTCATCGAAATCGAGTGATCACCTTAAGTTGTGCCTCTGCTTTGGCTGTTCGTTCCGAAACGCTTAGCTTCTCTCTCAACCTTTGCATCTCTGCCTGCACAACCGAAAATCACCCATAACTTAGACTTGCTCTATTTTCGGTGCTTTCTTAAGAGTACCAGAGACTTACTTGAATAACCCTTCTTTCTTCAAGCCACTGTTTGACCGGCATGACTTTATCGTTCTCATCCTTCCACTCGTTGGCGACAGCTGTCGCGACACGATTCGCAGTGACTTTCGCTCTTGAGAGCTCTCTCTCCAAAGTCCTCTTTTCCTCCTGAAAAATTATGTGCGATTAAATTACCATTTCAACTCTAAAAACCTGATCAAGAAAAAAAACAAAAAAAGAGTTGGCTAAACTTACATTCAACTCGTCAATCTTTCGTTTGTGATCACGAACGGCGTTAGCTGTGGCTCCGGCGGCAAGCACTACTTCCTCGAGCTCGTGAATGGTTTGGCTCAGCTTTTCCACCTCGAAAACTTTTTGGCGGTTTGTCTTCTCCAAAATTCTGTTCTCTTCCTGTGTTTTTATATGACCAAAAAAAATATTCGAGGATTAGTATAACATGTCAGGTATCCAAAACGCTCGAAAGATTACTTGTTAAAATATTTGGTCTTCGTGCCTGGCATATCTCGATCTGTCTCCTCAGCTCAAAGTTCTGGTTTTGGACCTCTTCGACGATCAACGCTCTCTCTAGAGCGCTGCGCAGAATCCCTTCGGCTTCGATCAGAGCCGACTCTTTTGACTTTGTTAGCCGTTCCAAGGCCTTCTTGTCTTCTTGGAGAGCCGATACCTCATTCCTGTACATTTTGATCTCGGCTTCGAGAGGAGCGATGATCGAGGCGAGAGGGATCGTTTCATCGTCTCTAACATTTGTGTGAAGCCTTCTGAGAGCTGCTTCGGCCGCAAACTGAGCGGCCAATGCGTCTTTCTTCTCGCTTGTTAGTTTCCTGATTTCCAAATTCTTTCAATTTTCAACAAAATTAATTAGTCTCTTTTTTTTTCTCTTTCTTTTTAAATGATTTATGAGAAGTTAAAAAAAGGGTCTTAATCTACCTTGTTCTCGACAACACTCTGGTTGATTCGCAGTTTCTCATCCAGTTTATCGACTTGGTTATGGAGCTGGAATCAGGGCAAAAGAAAAGTTCAACAAGTAACTAAGCATATAATTAAAAATGTTTTTAAGTTTCATGGTTTCATGTTTGAATGAGATAATCAATAAGGATATACCTCTTCCACAGCCTTATCTTTTTGAGCTTCAGTTGCTCTCACTGACTTCATTTCACCCCGAACGACCCCTAATTCCCGTTCCTTTTCTGTTAAATAACAATAATATAAAGGGAAAAAAAAATAAAAAAAATAAAAAACGAACGTGTTATCAAGAGTTCCTTTGGCATGTCAAAAGATTGTATTATATTGTTATTAGAAAAAAAAATCTTTTATCTTATGATCAAAATGTAGAACGTAACGTTAATTATAACATTAGTAATATTGAGGAAAAAACTTACGAAGAGATACATATCGTCTTAATTTTTTCCTTCTTTTCATTTGGTCAACCATGAATATATTTTGAGAGTCTGACCTTTCAGCTGATTCTTCAAACGGTCAAGCTCCAAGGCCACAGCGTCTGAGTGTACACCTGAAATCTCCACAACACCATAATAGTGTTGTTGTTCATGAGAATCGTGACTCATCACCGTTGTTTTTTGTTTGTATTATTCAGACTCTTTGAATTATGCACAGAGAGAGAGAGAGAGAGAGAGAGAGAGAGAGAGAGAGGGATATGCTTGATCTGGTAATAGAATAGATGAGAGTAGAATTGTGGCAGGTTATTGGATATGTGATGTGGGTTTTAATGAGAGCAGTGTTGTGAGGTTTAAGGAAATAAAATGATGGCTGTAACGGATAGATAATAATACTAAATAATGATTAATTATAATAATATAAATATAATAGCTCCTATAATTATGTATAATTCCTTTGTGTAAAGCAAAATTTTAGTGACAAATCAATGAGCCGGCAAATTCGGCCAGTTTTCCTCCACTTGGTAGTAACAATTATTCCTCGTTTCTTTTTCTTTCCTTTAATTTTCTCTCTCTTGTCCTTCATACGTTTTTAGGATATGTTTAGGAGATGTAATTTCATTTGCAAAGTCACTACCTAACTTAATAACAGAGAGCCAACAAGATTAATCCTTAATATTTGATTTTTTTTTTAGAACTAAATTCCGTGTATTTAGTTTACAATTTTAGCAATTAGTGATGCCAAAAATTTAGCTCTTACCTAATTAGATGGGAATTCACTCCTAGGCCGTTTTCAGAATGAGCAAATACATTGTCTAGATTCTAGACTGGAGTCTTTAGAAAGTGTATTAGTTGGTGTCATTTGTCCCTACCTTCCTATGTCGATATATACAGCCAAGGATTAATCAAATATAAATGATTAAAAAGGATATATTTGAATATTCCGAACCAAGTATAACCAACAAAAATAAAAGAGAAACAAGTACTAATTCAATTTAATAATTTGGAGTCCTTTTCTTAACTTGACGACAATATGCTGACTGAATCACCTTGATTCTTCAACAATATGTTTTCGATTTTTATTCTATTTACGGATAATAAGAGCAAATTAATTTGCACTAATGATGTTTATGAGTGACAAAATATCGTGTCAAAATCGAGCAATGTGGAGAGAAAGCTCATGTGTGTTTTGGAGTTACCTAGTTGCTTAAGCGCTAAAACCTCCTTAATCCGTTCACTTAGTGGAAGTTACTCAAATGAATTCTTGAATTTAGGCTCAAAGATAACGAGGCAGTGATGAATGTGCCTTGTGAAAATGACCAACTAAAAGTGGCTTGAAAGAATCAAATTATTTACAGTATTTACACGTATTATATTGAGAGAAAGGTTTCTCATCTTTGCTTTAAAGACTTATTCGATTTATAAATAGGAAGAAGAAAAAAAAGTGCTGCATGTATATCCCCAGCTGTATGTTATGTATGTCAATTGCTTAGAGATAGTTTTCACCAATTTTTTAATTTCTTTTATATACTGAAGAAATACCTCATACCAACTACGCAGAATATTTCCACAAAAATAAATATAATTAACAAGTTGATAGTGAGAGAGACGCTGTTACCAAATTATCCACCACCAAAACAGTCAACTGGGTTTTTAGTACTATAAAAGTCTGAGGTTTCGATTCTAATAATGTCATAATTGAACTCTTTAACTTAATGGGTTTTGAGAATGATATCGAGTGGGATCAAGCTAAGCTCTAATATGGCGTGTCACGTTTTGGTTCGATGGATAGATGATTAAACTTATATAATTGCAAAGGTACTATTCTATGATCATGGTTCCTAAGGATTTTACAGATTCGAGGATTCCAATGTCTCTTTAGATGGAACAGTTAGAAAGTTGAAACTTATGATTGATATGCCTAATTTTTTTAACACTAGTGAAATAATTGACATTCTTTATTTGGCTTTTCATTGAAATAAAATAATAGAATATTTATATCAATTTACGCATGTAAATACGTGGACGTGATTATTTACTTAAAATTTACGAAATATTGATTACATAATAATGTGAAATTGTAAATATGACTATATACTTGATAGACCCTTCATTTTAAGATGATATATCGATGACTTATCAGGTATGGATATCAGTTATAGTTGAAAGAATGCATTATATACAACAATAATAATATAATTAGATAAATACTAGAATAAATATTTTTTTAAAACAGGGTGCTTTATTCATATATATTATTACAAAAAATTAGAGAAATAACCAATTTAAACGTTTGATATTGCTAAATTATAGCCAACGTTTCGTAAATATTAGATAAGTAGTCATAAATGATTACATGACTTAGTATATGGCAGTGACTATTTACTTAAGATTTACGTTTGTAAATATATGAAAGTGACTATTTATCTAAGATTTACCAAACGTTGGCTATTTAGCAATATCAAACGTTTAAATTGACTATTTTCCTAATGAACCCATATTATTATTATTATTATTATCATCCATTATTTTTATAAATTCGGTATAAGAAATCAATATAAATAATAATAAACATATAATAATGACAAAAAAAAAATCACTAATAATAAGAATGGAAGGTCATATTGGAAAAAAGTAGGATCGAACTTTCAAGAGAAGGAGAACCTTTTAACAAATAAACCATAAAAAAAATAAAGCTGAACGATTAAATTTACCGTTATTAGCCTGGCTGATAATGCTTTTTATGTAGTGGAGTCCAGATTATATCTATCGGTTAATTACTTTTTAGTTAGGACTTTGATGAATCATGCTGCACCGAAGAGAGCAAACTACCCGTTTGATTGAAATCGTCAACTCTAATTAGAATATGTGTAAACATATTATAACATTATAAAAGGAAGAAATAATTTTCTTTTCACCCTTAATTTACTATTCAGCTTAAAATGAAATTACAAATTTGCTCTTTATTATCAAGATATTAACATTAATACCAGCATAAAATGAATTCTATATAATAATTAAATTACAATTGCTGAAATAAAAAAAAAAAATCATCAAATGCTCTCTATATTCTCTTGATATCCCTAGAATAATCTTACAATGATGAGTTTTTTCAATGTAAGATGTGTTGATGTCGATTTCCGGATCGTCAACAATCACAAATTATAATATGGTATATATTTGATTTATTTAGATATGAGTTTCAGAAGATTTCGTATAAGAAACAAATATTTAAATTGGAAGAAATGAATAAGGATGAACAAAAGAACAACAATATCTTTATTGATGAACGAACGTATTACAAATGGGCGAAGTGACGAACTCTAGCAGGCGAGCTCAACAATAAGAAAATAAACCGTAGAGAAATATTCAAAGTAATTGTATAGGCTTGTGTGTGCGAAAATCAGCATATCGGCTTCTATTTATAGCAGAAGAGAATTTGTTGAAGATGACACGTGTTGATCAGTTCGGCTCTGCCACGTCGCTGGTCGAAGTCATCTCAGATCCGATCTTCGCGGTGAAGTCTTCTGTCTGACCAAGACTGATTCCTTCGACTGGGTCAACACGGTCGACTCGTCCTTCCTTTGGCGAACTGGGTTGCTGATTGGGCTTGGGCCGACCTTTAAGGGTCGATCTGGGCTTGGATAAATCATCGAGAGTCGGATTGGGTCGGTTGTTGGGCTTTGGTCGAACTAAAGCCCAACTAAATTGATTTTTTAGAAAATTGATTTTTAGAAAATGATTTACAATGTTATTTGTGTTCATTAACTAAGTAACCAGTTTATTGACTTTATTCCTCCATAGCTATTTATTTATGTTTGTAAATAAATTTAGCAATGTCAGATAATATTCATAGTGCAATACTTGGTCAGAAAGCAAAAAAAAAAAAAAAAAAAAAAAAAAAAAAAAAAAAAGTGCTATACTGTTGGACTCCTTTCCCACATTTTCATTCTTGGTGTGATGCTGTTTGTCCTAATATTTACCACCATAGATTATTTGTTCCAATAATCATCACAAATAGAGTTATTTTGCTTTCCTTTCATGAATAGTAAATTATACATTCAATAAATTAAAGAATGTGTATTCAATATATGGATTTGCAATGCACAAATTTATATTTAATTTTTTTTCTATTTTATTAAGCAATTTATATTGATTATTTTTTATGAACCAAGTTTGGTTAAACTTTTTTTTTAGATACATAAGATATTAATCATAATTATTTTTTTTTAACTTTTTTCCTTCTGTAATTACAAACATTTTTTTTTAATTGAAGTTAAACACACAAATAAAAACATATATTAGTATATCAATTTTGTGGTTATGATTATTGTTGTGTATATTAGTATATCAAAACCCACAACAGCGCATGGGCGTTCATTTTGTATCTACTATACTAGTAAATTGTGCATTATATTTTTTCATGCTGCCGAAATTTTTTCATTAAAATTTGGGTAAAACCAAGGATTATATTACTGCTTACCGCTATCGTACCACTACTTCAATTTTACTAGTTTATCGCTTACCTTCCGTAGTATACCGTGATAAGTGTCGAAAGTTTACCGCAAGTTATTATATATAAATAAATATAAAAAAATGTTGTTACTATGGATTGACCGTTTTTGTTATTGGAAAAACTGTTGTTCTCTATGTTGTTGGGAACATGTGTGCTAGGATATCTGGTGTCTTTTTTCCAAATTAGAATATGTGACGTGAAATTTTCGCATAATGTTTTTTGTCTGATATGCTTCGGCGTTTTTTCTGATCGTCCAATTAAATTTTACCAGGTGCATTGGAAAACTCTAGCATATGACACACAACTAAGAATGTGTCATATAAAAAGAATGTTTTTCCTCTTTGGTAGGGTTACACACTTATTTTTTTAGAGAGTCTTCATTGCCGAAAAATGGTGTCCTTTGTATGATGTTATTATGTTGTTCTTGACTGTCATTTTATAGAATTGGTTTGTGTATTTCTAGTATTGCAAAACACGCATTGTTATAAGCGTTGTTCAAACACTTGGTCATTGTGTTGAGTGAAAAGTGAGGGGAGCTCAAACATAGTGGGATTCTGGGTTAGAATTCACTAGGGTGGTTTTGAATTTTAGGAAACCTAGAAGGTGATCATCCATGGTTTGCCTGTCGTTGTATTTACTCTACCGTTTAGTGAATTTCTCTTTCCATCGAGAGTATCATCCCTCCAGAAGTAGGCACAATCGGTCGAAATGGGCTACCAATTTCTTGTCGGTTTATTCACATTTTATTTTTCACTAATTTGGGAAACTGCTTGTTGTTGCTTGACTTGTTATAACATCTTAAGAGAAATCATGAAAATAATACATTTACTTTTTCAATTGGTATCAGAGTGGGCACCCTACTTATTAATTATCTAGGGTGTGTTCCTTGGTGTTTTGACTTTTTTCGTTGAGATTTATGCTTTCAAAGAATGTGGTTCTGTCAGTCGTGCTCCTCTACTCGATGTCTTGAACTACGCTTACTGGAAAGTCAGGAGGAGTGCTTTCTGTTGGAATTGATATAGGGTTTAAGAAAAATTTTAACGTTTCGGGTAAGCGGTGGAATTTTAAAAATGTCTTTTGACAAGTAAAACGATTTTACTAACCTAGAGAAAGAACAAGTACACGTAAATAAAAACTATTATGAGTATTATAAATTTACTAACCTTTTTAGAAGCTTGAACGTTGATGAGCCTTCGGAAGGTTGAAAAACGTTCGTCTCCCTCGCAGCACGTCTCTATTCTTTCCTCTCCAACTCGAGCAACCACGAAAGTTTCTATCACTATAATCACTCGAGAAAAATAGGAATTAGTGTGTGGGCACTTTTAAACACTACGACTCAAGAACAAGTCTTAAAGTCGAAGAGCTAAAACGCTAGGTCAAATGAGGACCTAGGTGCCAAAACAAAAACAAAAAGAACTTAGAGAGAGAAGGAGAGAGGGGCGGCCAAGCTAGAGAGAGAAGCTCTCAATCTCTAAAACTTGGGATGAATGAAATGTGAAGAATGAGGCCCCTATTTATAGGAGAGACTTTACCTTCAATAAGGTAGTTTCCTCTTTTATAGAATATCACATATTCATGAGCAAATATTGTCTTATTCCTTCATGAGTCACACGGCCAAGGGAGCCTTCTAGAAGGCTTGGATTTGTTTCTTCTTTTGTTCCCTTGACTTGTCTTGGCCGAATTCCCTTATGCCATGCATAGGAAATTTGTTTCCTCTTTTTCTTTTGGCAAGTATCTTGATACATTTATGCACAAAATATTTGTTGGAATCGATCTAGGGTTTGAGAAAATAATTAACGCTTCGGTAAGCGGCGGAATTTTAAAAATTTTCTTTTACAAGTAAAACAGTTTTTACTAACCTAGACAAGTGCAAGTACATGTAATTAAAAACCAATATGAGCTAGAAGTTTACTAACCTTTCTTGAAGCTTGAACTTTGAAGAAGCTTGTGGAAAGTTTGCAACGCTCGTCTCCCCTCGCAGCACGTCTCTCTTTCTTTCCTCGGCACCTCGAGCAACCACGAAAGTTTCTATCACTAAATCACTCGAAAAGAAGGAATCAGTGAGTGGGCACTTTTAAACGCTACGACTTAAGAACGAGTCTCAAAGTCGCAGAGCTAAACACTAGGTCGAGTGAGGACCTAGGTGCCAAAACAAGAAAAATCGAAAATAAACTAGAAAGAGAGAGAGAGAGAGGATTTCGGCCACAATGTCTAGAGAGAGAGTCTCTCAATCTCTAACTTGTGTGGGATCAATGGAATGAGAGGAATGAGGGTCCTATTTATAGGAGAAGGGTTGGCCTTGGAAGGAAGTAGTTTCCTCTTATTTTCCAAGCCTTATTGAGCAATCTTTTATTGCCCAAATCCCCTAAATGGGCGCCTACATCAAACACATCCCCAAGGGATTAGTTTCCTCTTTTATTCCATGCCTTGCCTTTGACTTTCTCTTGGCTTGTTTTGGCCGAACATCTACTTTCCTCATAGAGGAGATTTGTTTCCTCTTTTTCGTTTGGCAAGTATCTTGATACATTTATGCACAAAATAATCTCTCTTTTCCTTGGGTACTTGGGCGCCTATCCTCATCTAGAAGGAGCTTCTAGAAGCTTCTTCATTTGTTCATAACAATATGAGAAAAGCCCATTAAGAATTTTCAATAAAATTCTTATGAAACGAAATTAATTCACAAGGCCCAATTAATCATATTATGGCCGAGTGACATTAAGTCATCAAATGAACTTGTCAAAATTTATTGACATCCATTTCATCCTTATGTCTCAAAAGACAAAAATACCATTTCGACAATTTTCGTTCTTGTTTTGACTTAGCTTCCAGTTTAACTATTCCTATCGATGTGATTCGTGACAGTGACCTCATGGACCCAAATGAACAAAGCTTGAGCTAAACACTTGGACTCAAAAGTTCACAAACCTTTTCCAAGTTTAGCTTAATGCCAACTGACTCCACTAAAGAGCTGACACTGAAAATCTCTCGGTTCAAATGAATTTATTTTCTACTCAAGAATTCGACTTAATTACGATGAGCGGATCCACTGAATATTTTCTATGTTTACCCTTCATGAATGTCATCAGCTAGTCGGGATTTACTAAATTACCATTTTACCCTTCTAGCTGTTATTTCCTCAACTCCTTTGTCGCTTGTGAATAAGTTAGAAACAATGTATTGACGAGGAGCTAACAAGTCACATTGTTTCATCCAAAAGAGTCAGGACTCAATTTGGACACTGGCCAGTTCATTTATTCACACTCCAAGGAACAAAGCATGAGGTGACATACATTGCATTTCAGCAATCTTGTACATGAATTCCATATCTATGAGAACTTCACAAAGTTACTCATGACAGACTCACAACTTAGTACTTCACCAATAGGCCTTGTTCGGAATCACATAGTGAGTCCGAAC
This sequence comes from Urtica dioica subsp. dioica, assembly GCF_054948205.1. Taxonomy (NCBI): domain Eukaryota; kingdom Viridiplantae; phylum Streptophyta; class Magnoliopsida; order Rosales; family Urticaceae; genus Urtica; species Urtica dioica. The sequence goes on along the minus strand of NC_142764.1, from coordinate 18,351,383 downwards.
TTTGACTTTCTCAAATGAGAATACTAAGGTGTGAAATGGCATGTCTCATTTCAGGATTAAGGTAAGCATGATGCAATTCATACATAGTGACTTCGAGACATAAGAGGTTAAATGGTTTGTTCTTATATTGTCTCTAGAAGTGCACTGGTCAATTCAGTACCTTCGGAAGATACCTAGAAGAACTATAGAGTCCCCAACTCTCAATGCCTCATAACCAGACATCATAGATTCTTCTAACAATCATACTGAGGTCAATAGTCCTTTGACCCTAAGATTGCGAATATATCGTTTTAAGCAAACTACGGAGAGTTTGTTCATGCAAATCTACATTTATCTCTTCGTCAGTTGTTAAGTTTGTTTATGGACTAAAAGACTAAGGTTTTATCATAAAGCTTCAAACAAAGAAAGAATGAATGAACGTTTCAACTTTTTATTAATGAATAAGCAATTACAAGCAAGAGTCTTCGTAAGACTATATGACATCAAATGTACATAAATAGACACTACTACTCTTCTTGTGGGCACCATTGACAACAATATTCTCTCTTTCTTTGGGTGATGGGCGCCCAAGAGGCTCTCTAGAAGGGACTTCTAGAAGCTTCTTCATTTGTTCATGACAACATGAAAGAGACCCATTAAGAATTTTCAATAAAATTCTTATGGAATGAAATTAATCCACAAGGCCCAATGAACTCATCATGGCCGAGTGATATAGGTCATCACATGACCATGTCAAAAAATTTATTGATATTCATTTCATCCTATGTCCAAAAAGACAAAAATACCCTTTCGATAATTTTCGTAAAACTTGTCTCGTTCTTGTTTTGACTTAGCTTCTAGTTTAACTATTCCTACTCGATGTGATTTGTGACAGTGACCTCATGGATCCAAATGAACAAAGCTTGAGCTAAATACTTGGACTCAAAAGTTCACAAACCTTTTCCAAGTTTAGCTTAATGTCAACTGACTCCACTAAAGAGTTGACACTGAAAATCTCTCGGTTCAAATGAATTTATTTTCTACTCAAGAATTCAACCTAATTGTAATGAGCAGATCCACAGAATATTATCAATGTTTACCCTTCATGAATATCATCAGCTAGTCGGGATTTACAAAATTACCATTTTACCCTTCTAGCTATTATTTCCTCAACTCCTTTGTCGCTTGTAAATAAGTTAGAAACAATGTATTGACAATGAGCTAACAAGTCACACTGTTTCATCCAAAAGAGTCAAGACTCAATTTGGACACTGGCCAGTTCATTTATTCACATTCCAAGGAACAAAGCATGATGTGATATACATTGCATTTCAGCAATCTTGTACATGAATTCCATATCTATGAGAACTTCACAAAGTTACTCATGACATTTTCACAACTTAGTACTTCACCAATAGGTCCTGTTCGGAATCACATAGTGAGTCCGAACTCTGACTTTATCAAATGAGAATACGTAAGCTGTGAAATGGCATGTCTCATTTCAGGATTAAGGTAAGCACGATGCAATTCATACGTAGTGACTTCGAGACATAAGAGGTTAAATAGTTTGTTCTTATTTTGTCTCTAGAAGTGCACTGGTCAATTCAGTACCTTCAGAAGATACCTAGAAGAACTATAGAGTCTCCAACTCTCAATGCCGCATAACCAGACATCATAGATTCTCCTAGCTAACAATCGTACTGAGGTCAATAGTCTGTTGACCCTTAGATTGCGAATATATCGTTTTAAGCAAACTACAAAGAGTTTGTTCATGCAAATCTACATTTGTCTCTTCGTAAGTTGTTAAGTTTGTTTATGGACTAAAGACTAATGTTTTATCATAAAGCTTCAAACAGACAAGGAAGAATGAATGAACGTTTCAACTTTTTATTAATGAATAAGCAATTACAAGCAAGAGTCTTCGTGAGACTTTATTACATTAAATGTACGAAAGTAAAGGCTACAACTCTTCTTGTGGGCACCATTGACAACAAACTCCCACTTGAGTCAAAGAAGATGTGTGTAGTCCTTCATGCCTAATCTCTCTCGATGTTGGTCGAAGACCTTGTTTGCTAGGGCCTTGGTGAATGGATCTGCCAGGTTGTCCACCGTTGAGATCTTCATCACTTCCACGTCTCCGCACTGCACGATCTCTCGAATCAAATGGTATTTCCTCTCAATATGTTTAGAGCGCTTATGGCTTCGAGGTTCATTTGAGTTAGCGACATCCCCACTATTATCACAATAAAGGGTCATGGGCTCGTCGACGTTTGGAACAACTTCCAAATACTTAAGGAATTTTCTAAGCCATAAAGCCTCTTTGAATGTTTCACAAGCAGCCACATATTCTGCTTCCATTGTGGAGTCAGCAATGCAAGATTGCTTAATACTCATCCATACAACAACTCTACCATTAAGGATGAACACAGATCCCGAAGTGGATTTCCTGGAATCCTTATCCGCTTGAAAATCGGAGTCGGTATATCTCGTCATAGTCAGGTCAGTACCTGAGTATGTAAGCATCAAGTTCCTAGTTCTTCAAAGATACTTAAAAACATGCTTAACAGCAATCCAGTGCTCGGGTCCAGGGTTGGATTGGAAACGGCTAACTACGCCAACGGCGAAACAGATGTCAGGTCTAGTGCAAAGCATAACATACATGAGACTTCCTACGGCAGAGGCGTAAGGAATTTTCCTCATGTCTTCAATCTCTTGTGCAGTCTTGGGAGACTAGTCTTTAGAGAGTGAAACTCCATGTCTAAAGGGTGTTGGGCCCTTCTTGGATTCTTGCATCGAGAAACGATCCATCACCTTATCAATATAAGATGCTTGAGAGAGCGACAGGGTCCGGTTTTTCCGATCTCGAAAGATTTGGATCCCTAGAATGTACGCGGCTTCTCCTAGATCCTTCATATCGAATTGCTTTGCCAACTAGACCTTAACCTCAGATAACTTACCCACATCATTACCTATGTGTAATATATCATCGACATATAGTACCAGAAACACAACTTTGCCTTCGTGTATTAATTTGTAAACACAAGACTCATCTATTGACTGTTCAAAGCCGAAGCTTTTCACAGTTTCATCGAATCTAATATTCCATGACCTAGATGCTTGCTTTAGTCCATAAATGGACTTAAGCAACTCACAAACCTTGGTCTCTTGACCTTTATCCACAAAACCGTCTGGTTGAGCCATATAAATGCGCTCGTCAAGATTTCCATTCAGGAAGGCAGTCTTGACATCCATTTTCCAGATCTCATAGTCGAGAGCTGCAGCTATGGATAGAATTATGCGGATGGATTTAAACATCGCGACTGGCGAGAAGGTTTCTTCATAGTCAATCCCTTCTTGTTGGGTATAACCCTTACCCACAAGTCGTGCTTTGAACGTCTCGACGTTCCCATCAGGACCCTTTTTCTTCTTGTATATCCACTTACACGCTACGGGTTTAATCCCTTCAGGAAGGTCTACAAGTTTTCAGACTTTGTTGACATACATCGAGTGCATTTCAACTTTCATGGCGTCAAGCCAAAGGTTTGATTCAGAACAAGCCATCGCTTGGCTATAGGAAACAGGGTCATCCATGTCGGAGACGGCTACGAGAGAGTCTTCATAGGACATGTACCTGTCAGACTTTTGAGTAGCCCTCCTACTACGTCGAAGTACTACTTGACGAGATTCTGAAGAGTTATGTTGTGTTTCAGTTGGGGTAAGAACAGTTCTTACAGATGAGGTAGTAGCTTCCTCACCCAACTTTTCTTCAAGCACAATTTTGCTTCTAGGTTTTGCATCCTTCATAAAGTCCTCCTCAAGGAAACGAGCATTCGTGTTAACGAAAGTCTTATCGTCCTCGGGACTATATAATGTGAAACCTTTGGTTTCCTTTGGATATCCAACAAACAGACACAATTCTGACCTACTAGCCAACTTGCTAGTCTTTTGCCTCAGCACGTGTGCGGGGCATCCCCAAATTTTGATGCGGCCAAGATTTACTTTACGGCCAGTCCATCGTTCATAAGGAGTACCAGGAACCGTTTTGGACGGAACTTGGTTCAGAATGTAAGCGGCTGTTTCGAGGGCATGTCCCCAAAAGGAAAGAGGGAGTGATGAGTAACTCATCATTGATCTAACCATCTCCATAAGAGTTCGGTTTCTTCTCTCTGACACTCCGTTTTGTTGAGGTGTGCCAGGTGCGGTAAGCTGAGAAGCGATACCTTCTTCTTTAAGAAAGTCATCGAACTCTCCAGACATATACTCACCACCTCGATCAGATCGAAGGGTTTTGATCACTTTGCCAGTTTGATTTTCCACTAAAGCCCTAAAGACCTTAAATACGTCAAAAGTCTCGGATTTGTGTTTGAGCAAATAGACAAAACCATATCGCGAGTAATCATCGGTGAAGGTAACGAAGTATTCGTATCCTCCACGTGCCTGTTGGCTGAGCGGACCACATACATCAGAATGTACTAGTTCCAACAACTCAGTGGCTCTTCGACCCTTATCGAAGAAAGGTTGCTTTGTCATTTTTCCTTCTATGCAGGATTCACAAGTTGGTAGTGAACCTATTGCAGAGGCTTGGAGAGGACCGTCCCTCACAAGTCTCTTAATCATATCTAGACTGATATGACCAAGTCTTAAGTGTCATAGGTATGTTGATTTTGTTAGATCGGAGGATTCAGAAAGTTTGATCCTCTTTGGCTCCCTAATTAGATCGTTATCTATTTCGGTGTCTAAAAGAGAAGGTTGAGTGAGATAAATGTAAAAAAGACCATTCTTCATACATGCATCAGTGACAAAAGAATTTGAAAAAGAAATACGAATTCCATTCTTTATAAACTTTACATAATAATCTTGCTCGAAAAGTTGAGCAACAGATATTAGGTTTTTCCCAAAGGAAAGAACATAATAAACATTATTCAAATTTAAAGTGCGATCTTCAAAAGATAGCGTCACGGATCCCACAGCCTGTTGGGGAATCAGGCGCGTATCATACACGAACAATCGTTTTGATGCTACTCGTTTGAGATGATTCCACCATATAACCATAGTAATGCGGAAAAATAATTAATTACGCTGATCATAAGCTAATTAAATTATGGTTATAATTAACAAGATCTAGTTATGTTTAATTAATTTAATTCACGAGAGTATATTTATCAAGCAACCGATTTGAGCGAAAAACGAATACTTACATTGATTTTCGGTTCAGCTACAGAACGCTCCTGAACCAATCGCTTACTCCTTGCGTCGTCTTGATGAAGGACTCGAGGATGACACCTTAGTCTTCCGAAACGTAATCTCCGAGACGAATAAGAAAGATGAGTGGGCACAATCTTTATCTCACTAGATGAGAAACGTGGTGTTTCAAATCTCGCTCTTATTTTACTAAGAATGGAAACGAATTTCCGAGGGGAAGAGGCGGAAAATTTCGCACGGCCAAGAGGGAGAGCCACGAAATTATTAGGTCAAAATCCTTTAAATTTTTGTCTTCTCATGAACCCCTATTTATAGTAGTAAAAGGAGATATTCATGGAATCTTCCAGAATATTTTATTTCTTTTTATTGTGTTCACACTAGAGGATTTAATCTAGGCCCTTGGATCTCAACAAGTGAATCCTACTTTTTCTCTCATCTATTAGATCAATATCTATGAGATATTATTCTCTATTTAAATAGAGAATATTTTATTTAGTGAGAGAATAAATGAGAATATATTATTTACCTTTTAAATATATTCTCATATATTCTCCTAAATACTTTCCTTTAAATAAGGAGAGAATAAAAGACAATGTCTTATATTATTCTCTCTCCTTTATTTAAACAACTAAAGAGAAAATATTGGTAAATACCAATTTTGAAATTTTCGAACTTGATGGCACACGGCCAAGGAGATTTGCGCAAACCCTAGTGCCAAAATACCTAATTCAATTTTTCCATGTGTGCAAGGCCCAATTGCTTAAAACTCAATTAATCATTTATTTACTTGGTCCAACAATAAACAAATAATTAATAATTGTTTATTTACTTGATCAAACAATAAATAAACAATTCTACCATAAATATTTATTTAGTTCTGCGAATACCCGTTTTCCAGAATTAATGCTGTCAATCACAGTTACAGCAAGTGAGATTAATAATGATAAACATTATTATACGAAAGTTCTTATCCGCCTTTATTAGAGCCGAATCGGGGACTATGGGCCTAGTAATAGAAGCTTAACAAATCCGATGAAAAAGACAAAATAATCCTTTCTCTTTTTCCATCGATTCGTTTAATCTTGGTCAAATACTCCACTTTGTAAGCCAAGACTGAACTCTCCTTTATACTAGAATTATATTTACTCATCGTGACGACTGTCCACTGATATAGTCAGTTCGTGATCAAGATCCTCCAGGTTCAACCCATATCGAGAGAAGTCCATTTTTCTGTTATTGATACATATCAGCTCTAAGCATTGTTGCTTCCCCAGCGAAAGATTCTTTCGAACGTTACTTACTTCGAAAGTGCTAGCAATCTATCGGTTCTGGAATCAACCCTTAGGTGAGTGAACATTAACCTTCTTTCAGGAAGGCTGGATTCCGTATCTGTAAATCATTTCCCACCTGAATCATGCTCTGAGAGACTCCCAAGACATAAGCTGTGATTAGCATGGATAGCCTTTTAGCGAATGAGTCAAAGAGCTCAGTAACATGACTCAGTGTCCATGATCACTTCAGGATTCAGATCAAGTCTCAATGTGACCATCATAGCGGCCTCGGTTAGTGTGTCGTAACGGTCCTTAAACGACACATCTACTACCAAGACCTGTCCAAGTCGTACACTTACCACAAGTGTAGAATGCTCCCACATAGTGATCAGCATTCACCTATGTGTTCCACATATATGACTTTAGATATAGCTTTCCAGGTGTATATCAGTCATTGACCTCGTTTTAGCTCACCGCCTGAACTCAGGTGTCCAGCACGTGACTCAGTTTAATACGGAGGCTATGGAAGATAGTTGTTATTGATTCTAATTGTTTAGAACTCAACCCACTAATCATATAATGCTAATAGAGTTATCTTATTATCGAATTTAGTAATCATTTATTCATTATCTTCAAGTGGGCAATATTCCCAACACAGCCTTCGCAGACACCACGCTCCCATCACCCCACTTGAAGCAGAAGTCGCCATCCTCTAAGCTTTTGCTTTTCCTAAAACCAGTTAAGGAGCAGCAAATATGGTTAGTAGCAGCGGAGTCAATAATCCACGATGATACATTATCAGCTACTAAACAAGCTTCGGTTATAAGTACAATACCTTTTTCCTTAGTCTTGAGGTAGGCAGGACAATTCATAAGCCAGTGACCAGGCTCATTGCAGTGGTGGCACTTGTCGTTAGACTTGTCCACCTTCGGAGCCTACGTCGTCTTCTTCTTCTTTTGAACCTTAGGTTGGTTCTTCTTCTCGGCTTTGCGAGGTCTCTTCTTAGATCCAGAGATGGAGGCAGTAGCATTTACCTCTCCTTCAGTCCTATTTTTTTTAGTGAGTCCCTCAGCGGTTTGAAGCTCCTTCATAAGCTCGGTAATAGTGTACTCTAGCTTGTTCATGGAGTAGTTCAGCTTGAAGGTATCAAAAGACTCGGGGAGAGTTTCCAAGATCATGTCTATTTTAGTCTCCCCATCAATCTCAGATCCAAGGATCTCCATTTCTTTTAGATAGCTAATGATCAGCATCATATGATCTCTAACGGGAGTTCCAGCCTTCATGCGACAGTTCATAAACTGTCGGACCGCTTGTTGCCTAGCTTGACGTCCTTGCCCTCCAAACATCTCATGGAGATTATAGAGCATATCGGTGGCAGTTTCGATGTCACGATGTTGTTGTTGCAACACATTGTTCATTGATGCTAAAATATAGCACCTCGCAATCTCATCGGATCGGAGCCAGTCCGCTAGGGCGTCTTTTTCCTCTTGTGTCGAATCATCATTCGTTTGAGGACAGGGGGTGGTGAGAACACATTTGTGCTTGTCGACAGTAAGGACTATGTCGAGGTTACGTTTCCAGTCGATGTAATTGTCGCCTTCGAGTTTGTTCGAGGAAAGAATGGTTGAGAGAGGGTTGAGAGACATTTTGCCTATAAAAGTTGAAACAAGTTTATGATTAGTCTTTGGTTTAGGATTTAAATTTTGTTTAAGACTTGATAAAGACTAATGTCTTATCATAAAGCTTCAAACAGACAAGGAATAATGAATGAACGTTTCCAGTCGATGTAATTGTCGCCTTCGAGTTTGTTCGAGGAAAGAATGGTTGACAGAGGGTTGAGAGACATTTTGCCTAGAAAAGTTGAAACAAGTTTATGATTAGTCTTTGGTTTAGGATTTAACTTTTGTTTAAGACTTGATAAAGACTAATGTTTTATCATAAAGCTTCAAACTAACAAGGAATAATGAATGAACGTTTCAACTTTTTATTAATAAATAAGCAATTACAAGCAAGAGTTTTCGTGAGACTTTATTACATCAAATGTACGAAAGTAAAGGCTACAACTCTTCTTGTGGGTACCGTTGACAACACTTTCATCAAGTCTATTGACCATAAGACTTGGAAATTTGTTGTGAATGGGTGGAGTCCTCCAACAAAGCTTCTTGAAGATGGAGTTACCTCAGTCACAAAGACTGAGAGAGAGTAATAAATTTTGACTCAGCCTCTCAGAATTTTGATGTTACTAATGAGTCTTATGAGGACTCTCTTGTTATCTAGCTGGGAATTTTGGCAGGATCATGAGAAGGCTTGAGAAGCGTCCAAGCAACAACAGTGGTCAATCTGGTGCTCCTTTCAACAAAGATAAAGCTACTCAGGGTTACAAACCTTGGTATAACTATAGGAAATGGAGAGAAGATAGTGGCTATGGTCAACAAAACAAAGGCAAAGGTATTCAGTGTCGAGAGTGTGAAGGCTTTGATCACATTCAGATTGAATATCCTAACTATCAAAGGAAGCGGCAGAAGAACTACGATACCACTTTCAGTGATGAAGAACTGACTCTAACAGTGGAGAAGATGAATCTCATGTCGATAACTTTGTTTTCTTTACTATGAAAATTTCATATACTTTTGAATCTACCACATAGGAGTCTGTTACTAATCCTCCGATTGGATCTAGCTCTTCTGATCTCACTCATACTGCTCATGCTAAGAATGAAGAACCCAGTGATGAAGTTCTTCAAAAAGCTTACAAAACTCACTTTGTCAAATGGGAAGATGAATCTAATACCCTGAAACAGAAGAAGAGAATGTTGGGGGAAAGAAATACATCTTTGTGTTGTGTTGATGATTATTCCAAATATACTTGGGTTAAGTTCTTGCATGAGAAATTTGATTCCCTCAAAGCATTTCACTCATTGTGTCTCAAGCTACAACGTGAGAAGAGTCAGTTAACTAGATGGAAAATTTTGAGGATCAGAAGTGATCACCATAGAGAATTTGAGAACAGTCGGTTCTCTGATTTTTGCAACTTAGAGATAATCATGCACGATTTCTCAGCTCATATCACTCCTCAACAAAATGGCATAGTGGCAAAAACATAACAATTCAAGATGTAGACTCATTCGTGGATATTACATACAGTGTTGACTGCTTCATACTAAAATGATTTCTTACAAATTTTTGGCTGAAGCAATCAACACTGCATATAATATCCATAAATGGGTCTTTATTCGACCAGGTACATCCTCCACTAACTATAAAATATGGAATGAGAGGAAGCCCGATTTCAAATATTATGTCTGATCGTGATCTTAGAAAGAAACTGGATTTGAGAAGTGATGAAGGTATATTCCTTTGTTACTCCACCAACAGTCGTGCTTTCAAAGTTTTCAACAAGCGCACCAAGGTTGTCATAGAGTCTATTAATGTGATGATTAATGATGATGAGAGAGTTGTGAGTGCTAGAGATGAAGATGAAGTTGTCATTACTCCCAGCCTTGCCTCTGGTGATGTCTTAAATGGTGTTGCTAACACCAGTAATGACAATGAAGACTCTAACTCTTGTTCAAGTGAAGATGAAGATGCTGCCAATACCCCTGTCAAGAAACCTTCCAATCGAGTATAATGAGGGAATTATTACTCGAAGAAAATATCCAATGAACTACTTGGAAATGATTGGTAATGTTTGTTTCAATTCCAGGATTGAGCCAAAGAATGTCATTGAAGCTCTTCATGATGAATAATGGGGGACAAGGATTACTCTTCACCAATTTGCGAATGAACTAAAACCAATTGAGTTAAATATCCAAAATGCTCACAAAGTAAATCACCGTCCTAGCCACAAGTCCGATCAAAATCATCATCGTGTGAAAAAAAAACGACAAGATCGCAATCGGAATCTAAACTTCGATTCTTTCTCCGACTTTGGAGAAAATGAGGCTCATAACAGAAAGCCTACTCCGAGGAAAAGAACATCGAAAATGACCACGAGTCCATCGGACACCTGAATCTTACCTTTGATCCTGAAGCTTCTCTTCACTGGAGAGAGGCTGTACATCGGTTCGAGAGCAAAGACGACGCATGCGAGGTCCCAAACGACGGTGAGGTAGACTAATCCGACGAGGTAGAGTAGGACTAGAACGACTAGCACCGCGATTCCTCCAGCGGAGGTCATGATTAAGGCTACAGAGAGAGCGATTATGACTACGACGATCCTGTTGTAAACCACGGCAGCGATGAATTCCATATGAAGGTGACGGCGAGTCGGCCCCAAGCTTTCGGTGCGGCACGGAGCTCGGCGGCAGTGGAGGTCACGGTGAAGACCACGGCGGACCCTAGCTTTTGGGTGAGTTGCTGAAACAGAGAGAGATGGGGAAATGAGAGAAATAAATGAGGGTAGATAAGTATTGGCACGCTGAGTTCACTAATAAAATCCAAATTAACATTTAGGTTGATTATGATAAATGAATCGTCAAATGCTAATAAATTCGTTCATTTCTCTTTGTTCGACCCGTTTGCCTTCATTTTGGAGATCCAGTCAATATGGTTGCAATTCATCCTGGCTTCTCGGACGGGAGTCCCACGGAAGGAATGGCTTCCGCACGTGAAGTGAGCCTCGCGGAAGTGCCATCTGCCGCGTGGCACGGAAATGGCAGTTTTCTTCCGCGTGGCACATGGAAATGGCAGAGGTTGTCGGAAGGTATCGGAAGACATATTGCCGTTGGTTTGACTGAGGATGTGTGTGTGTGTGTGTGTGTAACGTGTCTATAATTGGCTCTCTATTGTTCTGTGTGTTTTGTATACTGCTGCTATTTTATGAATTACCATTTATGCAAAGCGTAAACTGGTACACACTTTCAAGTTTCAACAATTCAACCTTATAATTTATATTATTTAATTGCCTTAAATATATATATATATATATATATATATATATATATATAATATTTAATTATCCATTATTTAAAAAAAGAAACATGGCCATTCTTTATAAAATATACTAATTACTCGGAGGACTATTATATGGGCAAGGGGCAAAAAGTTGTACACATATTCTATTCATATAAATTACATACTTAATACAATTTAAATATACAAATCCTTTTCAACGAATTTTGTTAAACCCCGAAAGAAGTAGAATCAACAAAGATTAAGATGATCAGTGAGAAATGCAATTCGTTGTTTAGTTTGGTGGACTAATCTTTCCCAAAACAATCACAGCCTCAAAGAAATCAAACGACAGATGCTATTCCTTTCCCTCCAACACTCTAAAATGGGAATGGAGTCAGACAAACCGACTTCTTCAAGAAATGGACAAAAGCATCCACGTCTAACCATCCTATTGGTGTCCCCTAATTACTATTTTGCCCCTGCCTCCACGCTTTCGATTTCGCTTTCCCAAAACACACAACGCCATAATAAGTAACATTTATGGCAATATTTTTGCCACTCTTTAGTACAAGAATACCAATCCGAGGGTAATAGGGTAATCCAAATAAAACGATCATGAACCAAAAATAGTTAAGGATGCTTTGGGAATACGAAACAGTAACAGATAGAGAAAGCAAACGCTAATCTAAATAAGGCTCAACACAAATTAATTTAAGATCACACTTCCCAGAGATAGAGAAAACAAAAACTCTCTCTCTCTCTCTCTCTCTCTATTTCTCTAGGTAATATCTAATATGGATATTAAAACACAGATAATGCAATACAGATACCAGTTGGCCATTATAGCGGTTTCGGTGTCGGCGGTAGTGACGTCAGTGCTGTACGCGGCGCCTCGGATAGGGACGATCGTGGCCTTTTTCTTGCCGTTGATCGCTTCCACGGCGCTTTTCGTGACGGCCATCGCGGCCTTCAGTGCCTTCTCTTATCTCACCGTTGACCACATTCACGGCGGTCAAAATCCCGGCGAAAATATCATGGACTACGTCGCCCGCCAAAACGAGTACACGGCCGACGAAGATAACCACGGCACGTGATCTTGTTGTCTCACGTGATACATGTACTTGTATTTTCTTGTGTGTTGAAGTTATTTTATGTGAACGAAGGCAATTAATTTGTTTCTTTGTTTGTTACTATTTAGGCGGTGTGTCGATATAATACTATACTGTATATATTCCTAGAACTCAATCGTGCACCTCATCGCTCTTGAAAATGACAGAAAGCCGTGCCGTTTTTTTTTTCCTGAAGCATGCCTCGTTTCTTTTCTATAGCACGATATTCGATATTCTTAGCATCTATTATTTTAATTTTTCGGAAACATTTAACTCTTACATAGGATAGGAGGTTCGTAACATCACTTCCTTGATTAGGGAATTTTAGTGGCGACAAAAGGACCAGATATAGAACGAAGAAAATGTCAAGTTTTATGTACTGACAGAGACAGATTTTGTATACTTATCATTTAAAAAAGAAAGAAGCAAACGACAACGAATAGAAACAAATTGTCGTATTTCTACAGATGGCCGTGTTTTTTTTACGTCGTTTCTTTTGCATGGCAAGACAAGGTCAATAGGAGAAAACATGAAATTGAGGCGCTAGAAAAGTCAACTATCGTAAAAAGAAATAAAAGGGGACGATAAATAAAAAAAAATTCATGTCAATGTGATTGAGAAGGTAAGAGATCTGAAGGCGTCAAAGTCCCAGAATGATCAAGATCAAGCCTCTCAAAAGTTTCCATCAGAACCGATATATCTTCCTCTTTAATTTTGCCCATCTCCTTGAGCTTGTAAACCACAAACTCAGCCGCACTATAACAAAGCAACAAAATCAACATGGCCTTAATTGTATCATATACACACATATATACAAATACATTTTTTTTTTTTTAAATAATAATCATTCATACATTGTATACTAATTACATGGAACATTTAAGGTCAGACTATAAAGAAATTCTTTAAATCACGAGACAAGTTTAAGAGCCAAAAAGTCTCATTCAAATCTGTCCTATTTCCATTAATAGGGTTTAGTGAATTAAGTTTATGTTTGATTTCTAGGTAGCTTCACATATACTTCATTTTTTTAGACCCTTAATTTTGTTTTTGTCAATTGACTCCCAACCTTTCAATTCTTAAATTATATTCATTGAAATGAGATTTTTTTTTTTGTTTGTTTTATATTTGTTCATAAGAGATATCTTTTCTCTCATGCCAGGAAATGAAGAAGAGGGGATTCGAAGAAGAACATCTCCAACTTCTCCGAGATGTCAGCGGTGCTTTTAGGCCTGGGATTTTAACGGCCTTAGTCGGTGTCACCGGCGCCAGAAAAACAACTCTGATGGATGTCTTGGCCGGAAGAAAAACCGGCGGACAAGTGCAAGGAAGCATTAGCATATCGGGTTACCCGAAAAACCAAACAACATGGCTACTGCAGAGGTATGTTACTGGCTGCTGTTGGAACTAATCCGAATAATTGCCAATTTCCGGTAGCCTTTGCAGTGATTGAGAAAGAAAATACAGAGACCTGGATGTGGTTCATGGAGTTGTTGCATGAGGATCTTGAAGTTTAGAATGAAGCTTGGTTCACATTATTGAGTGACAGGCAAAAAGAAATGGAGAAAGCTCTAGGTGTGATGTTTTTCCTGGTGCTGAGATACGCTTTTGTATGAGACATTTGCATGCTAACTTTGAGAAGGACCATGATTGGCTTTTGTTGAAGCAAATTATATGGTCTTGTGCACGAGCTACAACAACCGTTGAGTTTGATCAGAGGATGAAGTTACTCGAAACTGAGGATGTAAAGGCTCATGAGTAGTTGCTGAAGAAGAACCCCCAAAGAGCGGAGTAAATCACAATTCAGAATATCAGTGAAGTGTAATATGCTTCTCAACATTCTATGCAAAAGCTTCAACTCCGCGATTCTGCCTGCACGAGACAAACTGATAATCACACTCCTTGAGACTATCATATTTTGGTTTGTGTGCAGGTTCACAATAAAGCAGCATGATGTTCAAAAGTGGCAACACCCGGTTGGCAAGCGGATATGGGGGCTCATTGAGAAACACAAAAACATTGCAAGATATTGCCAGTCTACATTAGCAGGTACTGAAAATTCTTGTGTGGCGTGATTTATTCCTAATTTCCGTAATTTATTATTGCATTACGTGATTTCAGGTAATGCAAAATTCCAAGTTACCTTCCTTGGCGTTGAGTCATTTGTGGTTGACTTGAGGGCCAAGGAATGCACTTGTCGGGGTTTTCAATTGAGTGGCATTCATTGCCCTCATGTATTAGCTTGTATTTGGGCATCCGAACTAGATCCTATAGACTACGTCGACAACTGGTATAAAAAAAATATGCATTCAATTTAGCATACAATAGAATTATAGAGTCAACGACCAGCCCGGACAGATGACCAAAGCCTTGAAAAAAATCCACAATTCAGAAGCCGAGGATGTAAAGGCTCATGAGCAGTTACTGAAGAAGAACCCCCAAAGAGCGGAGTAAACCACAATTCAGAATATCAGTGAACGCGAAGATAACGCGACCACAAAGAGAGGCAAACGAAAATGGCTTACTCTCTCTGCTCTACTCCTTCCTCTCTCATCCACGAATGTCAAGCTCTCTCTCAATCGATATCTTCGCAGAGAAAGCCATGTTCGAGAAACCTAAATCACTATCTGAAACTCGGCTTCGTTTCGCCTCAAGCTCAGCCCAGACCCTCCTCTCTCCAAACGACCCACGTCTCTGTTCAAGACCCTATAATAACGCAACAAGGTCAGGAAGAAGAAGAAGGAGAAGAAGCGAAGCCCCAAGAAGCGAACGGAAAGTCTCCTTACAAGCGCCAAGTGTGGGTCAACCCCAACAGCAACAGAGCTGTGCAGTTTCGGAAGAAGCCGTACGAGTCCAGGTACGCCACTCTAGTGAAAACCGCCGAGTCTTTGAACAATTGTGAAGCCGATGAGAAAGCGGTTTCCAAAGTCTTGGATGGTTTGGGTCCCAAGGTCTCGGGACAAGACGCCGTGGTTGTCTTAAACAACATGGTGAACCAAGACACTGCCAATCTCGTGCTCAAGTACTTCCAGAAGAACTCGGAGCTCAAGAAAGAGGTGATCTTTTACAACGTGACGATGAAGGTGTTTAGAAAGTCCAAAAATTTGGCGAGTGCAGAGAAGCTGTTTGAGGAAATGCTTGAGAGAGGCCTCGAGCCCGATAACGTGACTTTTTCGACCCTGATTAGCTGTGCCCGGGCCGTGAACATGCCCAGTAAAGCCGTGGAGTGGTTTGAAAAGATGAGTAGCTTTGGTCTCGAACCGGATGAGATTACCTTTTCGGCCATGATTGATGCTTATGGGCGGTCCGGTAATGCCGAAATGGCTTTCAAATTATACGAAAACGCCAAGTCGAAGGGATGGAGGATCGACCCCGTGACGTTCTCGATCTTGATCAAGATCTACGGCCAATCGAAGAACTACGACGGGTGTTTGAACATCTACGAGGAGATGAAGACCATCGGGGTTACCCCGAACTTGATCATCTGCAACACTCTCTTGGACATAATGGGAAAGGCCAAGAGGGCATGGCAAGCTAAGAAGATTTACCAAGAGATGGTCGCCTCCGGAATCTCGCCGAACGTGAAAACCTACGCGGCTCTCTTACGGGCTTTCGGAAGAGCCCGTTACGGCGACGATTGCATCAACATGTACAGGGAAATGAAGGAGAAAGGGATCGAGCTGACAGTGGTGCTCTACAACACGGTTCTGTCTATGTGCGCCGACATCGGATACACCGACGAAGCCATCGAGGTCTTCAACGACATGAAGGCCTCGCCGACCGCCAAGCCCGACAGCTGGTCGTTCTCGTCGATGGTCACGATCTATGCCTGCCGCGGCCAAGTAGAGGAAGCCGTAGAGGAAGCCGAGGCGGCTCTCAACGAGATGATCGAAGCGGGCTTCGAGCCCACAATCTACGTTCTGACCTCGCTCATACAGTGCTACGGGAAAGCCAAGCGGGTCGACGATGTTGTGAAGACTTTCGACCGGCTCGTGGGTTTGGGGATCAAACCGAACGAGCTGTTCTGCGCTTGTCTCGTCGGCGTGATGATACAGTCGCCGAAGGAAGAGCTTCCCAAGCTCACGGCCTGCGTCGAAAAGGCGTACCCGAAGCTTGGACAAGTCGTGAAGCTCATACTAGAAGAAGAGGAGAAAGACGGAGAAGCCTTGAACGCAGAAGCCACGGAGCTCATCGACGCGATCGGGGCGGACATGAAGAAGCCATATTGCAACTGCTTGATCGATCTGTGTATCAACCTCGGTCTCTCGGACGGGGCTTCGAAGCTCCTCCAATTGGGTATCTCTCAGGGGGTGTACACGAATTTGCAGGCGAAAAGTCAAGTCCAGTGGTCTCTCCACCTGAAGGGTCTCTCTCACGGGGCGGCCATCACGCTCGTGCACGTCTGGATCGGTGATCTGACGAAGGCGGTGGAATCCGGCGAAGAGCTTCCGCCGTTGCTCGGGATCAACACCGGCCACGGGAAACACAGGTACTCGGGCAAAGGCCTCGCCGGAGCTTTCGAGTCGTGCCTCAAGGAATTGGACGCTCCGTTCCACGAGGCGCCGGACAAGCCCGGCTGGTTCTTGAGCACCAGAGTCGCGGTCAAGCCGTGGTTGGAGTCTCGGAAAGCCTCTCAAGATGTTATTCTCACCTAGGACGTCTTATTACGTGAGCTTTTTTAGTTTTTTTTTTTTTTTTCCCTTCACCGTAGAGATCTTTTTTTTTTTATTCCTTCCTCACAGACATATATATGGCTTGTGAATATATTCTTTCCCCCTAAAATGTTTTTGACAAATTTTCTCTGGTGGAAACGATTTTTTAAAGTTGCCCTTTCATTTTTAATATCGCTAAAAGAATTGTCCTTGAGGAATACATCTAAAGCTAAACCAAGATCTGAGTTCCGTGATTAAAGAATACGTTGATCAACCTGTATATGTCATTAAATAAGAAATTGGTCCTTGAGGAATACATCTAAACTAGTTTGATTGTGTAATTAAAAAAGTAGGCTTTTTCCTAACTTTTCAATCATTCTAATCTTTGGTATGTTTTGCAGACAAAAAGATATAAAAATTTCTTATAATTCCATTCGTAGTAATCTCAAGCAACAGTAAAACACAAGTCAAATGCATTCTATCATGTACAAACACTTTTATTCTTTCTTTCTGTCGTAGAATTACCTTCTTCAACTGCTGACAATTCGCAACACTCTGTCCTTTATATTTACATGTAAACAAAAAATAAGAAATTTTAGACAGGCTTCATATTTCTCGGACTTGAATAGCTCTCAAGAGTTATTTTGTCATCCTGCAAAACCACCAAATACCAATAAATGACTTGTTTCTTTTTTTTTAAACAAGACAAAAGCTGAAGAGAAAGAGTGGGGAGAAGAAAAAAAAAAGGGTCTTTATTTACCTTTTACATGACGAGCCAGTGATGACTCTGTTCTTTCTGCTATCATCCGTCTTAGACAACGCAGCTTCTTTCTCTCTCGCTGTTATTTCTCTTTTCACCCTCTTCATCTCTATTTCCATGGCTTTTGTTTGTGCCTCGACCTTCTTCATGAGAATCTGCACAACATTTTCATATCCTGGAATTAGTACCATAACATATAATACAATGTCGATGAGTAAGTGACCCAGAAAGATTCAAACTTTACCCTGATTTCATGATCTTTAGTGCTCAAATCGTTCTCCTTGGCTTCCACAGCCCTCCTCAGACTAATCACCTCTTTCTGAAGCCGGTCATAGAGATACCCTGAAACCGTATCTCCATTATCCGAATTCACAGCTGCTTCTTCAACTAACTCGTCGCATGTCAGTTCCACCGAGACAGTCTTTGTAGTAGCAGCTTTTCTCATGTCTCCGTTCTCTTTCTCGCCGATATCGACGATCTTGTTCCGCGACGCCCATAAACCCTTCTTGGCAGGGTTTGGATTGTTTGACGGAGAAGAGCTTTTGGCGGCCATGGAAGCCCTCGGTTGGGACGATCGTGGCCTTTTTCTTGCCGTTGATAGCTTCCACGGCGCTTTTCGTGACGGCCATCGCGGCCTTCAGTGCCTTCTCTTATCTCACCGTTGACCACATTCACGGCGGTCAAAATCCCGGCGAAAATATC
Organism: Urtica dioica subsp. dioica; assembly: GCF_054948205.1. NCBI lineage: Eukaryota > Viridiplantae > Streptophyta > Magnoliopsida > Rosales > Urticaceae > Urtica > Urtica dioica. Next base: position 18,332,816 of record NC_142764.1, on the reverse strand, counting down.
ATGGACTACGTCGCCCGCCAAAACGAGTACACGGCCGACGAAGATAACCACGGCACGTGATCTTGTTGTCTCACGTGATACATGTATTTGTATTTTTTTTTTTTTTTTTTTGAAGGCCATGTATTTGTATTTTCTTGTGTGTTGAAGTTATTTTATTTTTATGTGAACGAAAGCAATTAATTTGTTTCTTTGTTTGTTACTATTTAGGCGGTGTATCGATATAATACTATACTGTATATATTCCTAGAACTCAATCGTGCTTCGTGCACCTCATCGCTCTTGAAAATGACAGAAAGCGTGCCAATTTTTTTTTTCCTGTTCTTTTTGAGAAATTGCATCATTTGCAATTAATTTCATAACATTTTTTTATTTTTTACCAAAAGATTAATTTGACCCAAAATGTCAACATTGTTAACATAAATGTCAACGTTGTTGACATATCAATGATATTTTGGGCCAAATTAATCTCTTTCTATAGCACGATATTCGATATTCTTAGCATCTATTATTTTTAATTTTTCGGAACCATTTAACTCTTACATAGTTTGAGACATCACTTCCTTGATTAGGGAATTTTAGTGGCGACAAAAGAACCAGATATAGAACGAAAAAATGTCAAGGTTTAGGTAACTGACAGAGACAGATATTGTATACTTGTCATTTAAAAATGAAAGAAGCAAACGACAACGAATAGAAACAAATTGTCGTATTTCTACAGATGGCCGTGTGTTTTTTACGTCGTTTCTTTTGCATGCATGGCAAGACAAGGTCAATAGGAGAAAACATGAAATTGAGGAGCTAGAAAAGTCAACTATCGTAAAAAGAAATAAAAGGGGACGATAAATAAAAAAAATTCATGTCAATGTGATTAAGAAGGTAAGAAATCTGAAGGCGTCAAAGTCCCAGAATGATCAAGATCAAGCCTCTCAAAAGTTTCCATCAGAACCGATATATCTTCCTCTTTAATTTTGCCCATCTCCTTGAGCTTGTAAACCACAAACTCAGCCGCACTATAACAAAGCAACAAAATCAACTTTCAATCTTCAGAAAAGTGGCCTTAATTGTATCATATACACACATATATGTATACACATATACACAAATACATTTTTTTAAAGTTATATATATACAAACATAGTGAAATTTCACCTTATAAATTTAATTACTAACACAATATTAAGATTGGACATGTTAGGTGTATTTTACGGAATTAGACTTTTGTTGTGTTTTGGACAAAATTACCCCTCCAAACTTCTTTATCTCTCTCGGTTCTCACTCTTTGAAAAAATTTCGACGATTTCCGATGATTTCAAACAGTTTTTGACGAACACGCACGAAAATAATCTAAAAAAAAAAAAACAAAGTTTCCATTTTTTACTATATCATAGAAGAAAATATATTAAATTTCAATGAAAACCATCACTAACTATTGCAAAAATCGCAAATAAATCGAACTTTTTTTTTAATAGAAACGACTCCTTTTAACATACCTTACAGCCCTATCATGATCAAGATCGGCAGCCTCAAGATCCAACCTCGTAAACCTCCTATTGACAACCCACTTCACAAGAAATTTCCTCCTTTTCTCCGTCCAAATCTCAGCAAGGTATAGAAACACCTGAGCCAAACCCACAGTGCTTCCCATTATCCAAACCACCGCGAAAGCCCGTCCGATTCCCGTCGAGAAACTCCGATCGCCGTACCCGAGCGTCGTGATCGTCGAGCACACGCAGTAGAAGGCGTCCACAAACCCTAAGCCCTCGATGGAGCACAAGAATAAAGTACCGCCGATTACGAACACCACCACATGCACCGACGCTGCAATGAACCTGTACTCTACCCTGTGAAAATTTTAGGGTAAAAAATAAAAATAAAATTTAATTGAGGCCAAAAGTGAATTTTCAAATAAGTCTTTTTTAATTTTGTAAATTTTAGAAAATAGTAATAATAAGAATTTAATAAATTTGGGTTATCATCCCGGGTTTCAAAAATTCAAATAAAATATAACTTGTTCGCACAAAATGTATATAAAAATCTAACAAATTATGGAGAGAACTATAGTTTAATTGTCGCCGAAACGACTGCACCAGGCGTGGCAGAAAAAATTGAGTCCATCCAATTGTCGCTGAAACGACATAGTTATTTGTTACTAAGGGTAATAGTTTGAAGTTTTAACATTCTGGATCAAATCAAATTTAGTTCATATCAATAAAAAAAATTAAAACATTTCCTCTGACTAATTGAAATTGTAATTATACAAACAAAATTTAATTTTAAATTTGACTGCAAAAATAAAATAGTTAAGAATGACATAAAAACTTATTTTCAGGGGCTAAAATATATTAAAAAAAAAAAAAAAAAAAAAAAAAAAAAAACTAATAAGGTTTGATTGATGACTGCAGATCCGCACCAACCTGTGAGTCTCGACCACGTGGACCGCCTCTCGCGCGTGAAGCGCACGGACCAGGAGAGCCTCTTGCTTGTCGAGCACGTAATCGGCGGCTTTGCCGAGGATGAGTCCGACCATGGCTGTTCCGGCGAAGACGTAGACGCACGCGAGGAGCTTTGCCACGGCGGTGCTTGGGACGAGGTCGCCGTAACCGACGGTGGTCATCGTCACGACGGAAAAGTAGACGGAGTCAAGTATTCCGTTTGTCTTTTTTCCGGCTATCTGGTCGCGGACCAGGAAGAACGTTAGGGTTCCGAGGCCTAGGTAGATTGAGATCAAGGCTATTACTTGGTTTAGGCTTAGTTGTTGGTTTTGTTGTTGCATGGAAGGGATTAATATTTTGTCGGGTTCGTTCGTGCTACGAGAACGACCTGTCGTTTCTCCGATCAAGGGTTCTTTGGCCTCGTTGGCACTGTTATCACTGTCCATTGATGATCTGAAAGAAATAAAAAATTAGGGTACTTGGGTTTCAGTTTTTTGTATGTGGTATATGCCATTTTTTTTTCTTTCTTTCTAATCGACGAATTTATGCGTTGAATATGTTCTGTTTCAACTTTTAGAGCCATTTGAAAAAGTTTACTATATATAGGCCATGGAGATTAGATTCGATGGACCGGAATGTATTAACTGTTCGTGTAAAGTCATTCCAAAGATTAATTGTTCTTAATATCTGATTAATGCTAATAAATAAGATGATGAGTACACGTACGTATATGATTTTAAATACTGGAATTGTTAATTCAAAGCAAAGGTATGCCTGTGCATGGATGTCGCATACACAAATGTATATCCATGCAAAACTGGCCACATACGTAACAAATTTAATCAAAGAAGTGTAAAAATAAAAAAGGAAAGATAGAGAAATTACCGATTTATGGAAGGACGAAGATAATCGGTTTTACGATGTTTTGTAGAGCTATTAATTGAAATAAGGATTTTAGATTTTAATTTTGGGAATATATATTGTGTACATAGCAGCAACGTAAGTAACTGCAAGGCAGGAAAAAAGGATACGTCTATGGCTTCAAGAGAGCGAAAATATATATTCAGAGTAAGTAGTTTGGGTGTTATTAACCACACCGCGTCATCAAGACGGAAATCAATCGCTATGGTCAACGAGGAAGGGCAGGGGCAGAAACAAATTCAATCCAAGGTCAAAATTTGATAGTTTCAAGCTCAAAATAGGTATAGAATTCCTAACCATGTCTCATCTAAGAAATATGCTGGAAAAAGTTTCCATTCAGAATTATATATAGAAATTTTCAGTATGTATTCAACGATAGTAACAGAGTTCGAGCAAAGTGTCGAGGCAAAGGTTGTAAGTGGGTTCTATAAGCGAGAGTTAAGAATTCCGATTTCAAAACAGTAAGGATTAATACACTTATAGATGAGCACGATTGTGGAATTGTTTTTGATAATCCGCTCGTGACAAGCAAGTGGTTAGCAAATAATTTCTTGGAAAATTTCCGTCTCAACCCAAACATGGATTATACAAGCTTTAATAAGAGCATGGTGTGTGTGCAGAAATTCAGCAACGTATCTAAGGACAAGTTCTACAGAGCAAAGAAAAAGGCTAGACTGCGTTGGAGGAGTCGGTGAAGGATCAATATGCTATTCTAGAGAATTACTGTAAGCAATTGACATCCACTAACCCATGTATAGAATTTAGATTGTTTGGTATATCAGATTATGTTTTATTTGTTTTGAATGTTTAAAATGTTTCAGATTAGGAGGCTTATTTGTTTTGAATTGTGATTTAATTATAGGTACAACTGCATTATTGAAGACTACTCTCGATCACGGCAAAAAAGTGTTCGAGGGTGTGTACATATGCTTCAAAGCATGCAAAAATGGATTCAACAATGGTTGTAGGCTGTTGTTAGGATTTGATGGATGCTTCCAGAAAGGCTACTGCAGAGGTACGTTACTAGCTGTTGTTGGAACGATTCCGAATAATTCCCAATTTCCGGTAGCCTTTGCAGTGGTTGAGAAAGAAAATACAGAGACCTGGACGTGGTTCATGAACCTGCTGCATGAGGATCTTGAAGTTCAGAATGAAGCTAGGTTCACAATGATGAGTGACAGGCAAAAAGAACTGGAGAAAGCTCTAGGTGATGTTTTTCTTGGTGCTGAGATACGCTTCTGTATGAGACATTCGCATGCTAACTTCGAGAAGGACCTTGATGGGCTTCTGTTGAAGCAAATGCTATGGTCTTGTGCACGAGCTAAAACAACCGTTGAGTTTGATCAGAGGATGAGGTTACTCGAAGCTGAGGATGTAAAGGCTCAGGAGTGGCTGCTAAAGAAAAACCCCCAAAGAGTAGAGTAAATCACAATTCAGAATATGACTGAAGTGTGATATGCTTCTCAACATTCTATGCGAAAGCTTCAACTCCGCGATTCTGCCTGCACGAGACAAACCGATAATCACACTCCTTGAGACTATCAGATTTTGGTTTGTGTGCAGGTTCACAACAAAACAACATGATGTTCAAAAGTGGCAACACCCGGTTGGCAAGCAGATATGGGGGCTCGTTGAGAAACACAAAAACATTGCAAGATATTGCCAGTCTACATTAGCAGGTATTGAAAATTCTTGTGTGGCGTGATTTATTCCTAATTTCCGTAATTTATTATTGCATTACGTGATTCCAGGTAATGTAAAATTTCAAGTTACCTTCCTTGGCGCCGAGTCATTTGTGATTGACTTGAGGGTCAAGGAATGCACTTGTCGGGGTTTTCAATTGAGTGGCATTCCTTGCCCTCATGTATTAGCTTGTATTTGGGCATCCGGACTAGATCATATAGACTACGTCGACAACTGGTATAAAAAAGATGCATTCAATTTGGCATACAATAGAATTATAGAGCCAATGACCAACCCGGACAAATGACCAAAGCCTTGAAAAAATCCAATTTCATCATATTCTGAGATAGCTTTACCTGGCAGACCAAAGAATAAGAGGAAGAAGGCCAATGACGAGCCACCACCAGGTTTTCCTGAGCCATCCCATGCGAAGAAGCATTCTCCGAAAGGACACCTCAATCGATGCAGTAAATGTGGTCAACCAGAACATTCGACACTAATGTGCAAGAATGGAGCAATAGAGAAGGTAATTAATTGACTTGATCAAAAATTTAATTTAATTGTTATTTCTCTTAACAAATCCATATACATATTGTAGGTCAACCAGCCAAAGAAGAGAGGAAGGCCACCTAAAATTAACCGAGCCCCTGAGGCAGTGAAGAGAGATGCGCGAAGGCAACGACAAAAAGCCAAGTCCAATGCTTCTCAAGCACGTTCAAGCCATGAAGTTCCCAGTCAGCTATCTGAAATCATTCAGTTTAGGACATAGATATAGTACTTAGACCTGTTTTGATGACATTATGATTCTGTGTAATGGTAATGGTTAATTTAGGCAATGGTAATGGTTAATTTTCGGCAACAGACTATTTTTGTCCACAACTGTTGTATATGAATATGAATATTTCAATATCAAGATGACACTCATTTTGTTATAACAAAGGTTAATTACAGGATCATATTTCAATATCAATATCTAGATCATATGAATATTTTGATATGAACACGCTCTTCATTACAAAATTACAGGTTTATTACAGGATCATAATCGACACAAATTACTCAAGCCACATAATTGATTACTACCATTACAGAAAACATACTCAGACTTTTACAAAACGCACACACACTTGGTTATACTACCATTACAGGTTCATTAGACCAACATCACACCTAAACTCAAATTAATACAAAGTCAGAATCGCAGTAGAGCAATCAGTATAGGAATCACACAATCACAATTCTAATCAGTCCAACAGTAACCACTTGCAGCTTCCAAATATTGGATCGAAGCGCATTAGTCTCACACTCTAGTTTGTTCTTCTTACTGATCAGTCCGGAAATCACTTCCTTGGATCTCTCACACATTTCAGGATCTTTCCAAAGGAAAAATTGCACTCGCCTTCATTCTGTGTACGAGAAAAACAAAGAAGAATAGGAAAATAAACTTCGATCCAATATTTGGAAGCTGCAAGTGGTTACTGTTGGACTGAAACGAGCCAGAAGCCACGAGAGCGACGATCAGAGTCCGCGATCGTCAAACGTGCGAGAGCAAGATCGGTATCTTCCGATCGCGAATATCAGTCGGATCATGAAAAAGGCTCTTCCAGCGAACGGAAAGATCGCCAAGGACGCCAAGGAGACCGTTCAGGAATGCGTCTCCGAGTTTATCAGCTTCATTACCAGCGAGTATGTGCTTTTTTTGTTGTTGTTTGATTTGTAAGTTTGTAATTTGATTTTTTCAGAGCTAGTGATAAATGCCAAAGGGAAAAGAGGAAGACCATTAACGGCGACGACTTGCTTTGGGCTATGGCGACTCTAGGTTTCCACTCCAAATAAAATATAAATTCAACAAACGATAGGTTTCCACTCAGCTTCTTCATCCTTCTACGACCTTGCAAAAATAATAATAATAAATAATAAACATTCGCAATTTCAAAAATTGGTAGCCATCCATGTCCATTTATTTCTATTTTCACAAAATCATACAAAATTATTTCAACCAATAATAATTAGGGATGGCAATTAGATCCGGACACGAAACACGAAACGGTTACGACACGATTTAAAGCGGATTTGGATCTCAATAAATGGGTCGGTTCTTAATTGGGTCGAACACGCTAACACGATTAAATAATTGGTCAAAACGACACGATTACGATAACACGATCAAAATCCGATTAACACGATTATTAAATGATCGACACGAAACACGATTATGACCCGCACGAATATGACCCAATTAATATGATTACGAGTAATAGCACGATTACGACCCAGTTAAACACGATTAATATTATGTATGTAAAATTATTAATTTATAACTATAAACATAAAATCAATATTCAATTAGTTGTTTTCAATTACTGATTTAACTAGTATGCCAAATGGGTGTTCTCATAATCACAATTTTACAATCACAATAACAATAGTTTCGTAATAACATATCGTATTCCATTTTATTCGGTTTCAATTAAATTCCATTTATTTCGGACAATTACAATTCACATACACAATAACAATAATCTCATAATAACGTTTTGTATTCAATTTTATTTGACTTTTTTTCAATTCAATTCTTATTGAACAATCACAATTCACAATAAAAATAATCTCGTAATCGCATATCATATTCAATTTTATTTGATTTCAATTCAATTCATATCCAACAACCACAATTCACAATCACAATAACAATAGTCTCATTATAACGTATCATATTCAATTTTATTTTAGGGTCGCTCGATCCCCGTGATCGAGACGCTTAAGGCCCCCGCCGCTCCGAAAATCTCGATCCACGTAGTTTATGGTCGCTTGATCCCCGTGATCAAGTCGCTTAAGGCCCCGTGGTTTCAAAAATCCTGACCCCCGTGGTATAGGGTCGCTCGATCCCCGTGATCGAGTCGCTTAAGGCCTCTGTGGCTCTGTAAATCTTGACCCCTGTGGTTTATGGTCGCTCAATCCCCATAATCGAGTCACTTAAGGCCCCGTGACTGGGTAAGATTTACTGCATTCATTGCTGCAAAAAAATCACCACGCAAGCGGACATGTCGCCCAAGTAATATAATGTACGTGAAGTACGATATCACTCCCACAGAGACTAGTAATATTTAAATTAACTTGACGCGAATTGATTCCAAAGTTTTGATGAACGATTGTTATGAATAAACTAAAAATTGAACAAAGACAAGAAAAAAATAGTCAAACGAGTTTAAACAACAAGAAAAAGCAGGGCCATGACTAAATAACCGTCACCCAGGATTGTCAGTGGTCCACGACGACCACTCAATCAACGGGAGGCCACAGTCGCAACATGACCACCGTAAGTCCGGCTCTTCCATGACGATTCCGCGAGTTTAAGATGAAGAAGAATAATGATACGAAGAAAAACGCAAAACGAAGCGAAGAAGAATCGTGGATGAAGAATCACAGATCTAGGGTTTTTAATTGGGGATTTGATCTCAATCGGCTCTAATAAATATTAGACTTAATTCGAATTTTTGTTTTTAAAATTCAATAAATATTAGACTTAATTTGAGTTTTTAAAATGCAATAGCTAATTTTAGAAGATGATGACGACACGTGTACTTCCGTTAGCATTTAACGGTTTTAGTAGTAACGGCGCAACAAAATTTTAACATGAGGTATTTTTTTTCCGAAAAAAGGTAGTTAAGTGCATATCTACTCTTGGGCAATGTGTATTTATGTCGCCATTTTCTCTTTAGAATAAATGAGGTTATTTTCCATAACCTGCTTTCAAACTTAATTCTTCAAATGCACCATTAACAATTTTTTTTTTAATTTCAGTAATATTTATTTTTACAGTATTTTCTTGTCATTAATTCTCTAGTTCTATTTGATTTTTTTTATATGGGTTCATTAGGTAAATAGCCACATTTACAGTTTGACATAACTAAATAGCGAGCCTTTCGTAAATCTTAAGTAAATAGTCACTTCCATTTATTAGGTCACGTCATCTTTATGGCTATTTACCTAAGATTTATGAAACGTTGGTTATATAGCAATTTCAAACGTTTTATTTGGCTATTTATCTAAAAAAAAATTTATATCATTTACAATTTAATTTATCTTATTTTTTCTTCTTCTAATTTATAGTTTCATTTAGAATAAAAGAAAAATCTTATAAAAATTAAAAAAAAAAGTATATGTAGAAGGTTTTCTTAATTTATCATTTTCAAATGAGGTACATGTATCTGCGTGCAAATAAAGTAGTATGATCCTAATAAATAGGAGGAATGATATGCACTACCTTCTTTTCAAGTTTAATACCTCGTTTATTTTTATATTTTTTTTTCTTCATATATGTATAGTAATAATATTTTCCTTGTTTACCGTTATATCTGTGTAACTTATTTATTTACTATATACAGTGATGTTTCATCTGCGAAAGCTAAGTATGGTTGGGCTCCATGGGTTACCAAGTCCCATAATAGACTAATTAGGCCCAACTCTGAGTAGTGACCGCTAAAGTGAGCTCTGAATGTTCATTTCACAGCAGAAGGCAGAAGCAAAGGACCAAGAAAACCCGGTGAGCAAGAAAGAAGAAGAGCTATTTCGTTTCATCTGTACCTAAGATTACTTTACCGGTAATTGATTTTCAATCTAAATAAATCTCCAAACTTCAATTTTCTTTTTGACCCCTCGGACGCCATGGAACGTAAATGCCCTAGCTAGTATCTCTGGATATCATCATTCTCTGCAGTTCCCAAATTCTGATTCCATGCGATAAAGAATTTGAATTGATGACGTCAATACCTTCGAAGAATGTATGGATTCGGCGGCAACAATGTCCGTGCGGGGATTGGAAATGCTACGTAACACACGAGGGAGACATCGAAGACACATCCATAGCCGCCACGTCATCCGAGCTTCGGAAGAACGAAGCTTCGACCTCCGATTCCATGGTCGCACCTTACGTCGGAATGGTCTTCAAGACCGACGACGAGGCGTTCGAGTACTACGGAAGCTTCGCGAGAAGAAACGGCTTCTCGATCAGGAAAGAGCGATCGAGACTCAGCCCTCAGCTCGGCGTCTACAAGCGCGACTTCGTCTGTTACCGCTCCGGCTTCGCTCCGGCGAAGAAGAAGCCCTCCACCGGAGCCGCCGCCGGAGAACACCACCGCGACCGGAAGTCGGCTCGGTGCGGCTGCGACTCGAAGATGTACCTCTCCAAGGAGATCGTCGAAGAAGGCGCTTCACAGTGGATCGTGGTTCAGTTCAGCAATGTCCACAACCATGAGCTTCTCGAGGACGACCAGGTCCGGCTTCTTCCGGCGTATCGGAAGATTCAAGAATCCGACCAGGAGCGGATTTTGCTCCTCTCCAAGGCCGGGTTTCCGATCCACCGCATCGTCAAGGTCTTGGAGCTGGAAAAAGGAATCCACGGCGGTCAATTGCCGTTTCTCGAGAGAGACGTCAGAAACTTTGTTCAGAATCGGAAGAAGCTCGTACAGGAGTCCGACGCCTTGCTGGCGGAGAAGCGCGAGAACGACGTCCTCGAGCTTCTCGAGGCGTGTAAGGCTGTTGCGGCGAAAGAGGAGGGTTTCGTGTACGATCTCATTGTGGACGAAAACGAGAGGGCTGAGAACATCGCTTGGTCGTACGGGGACTCGGTCCGAGCGTACGAAGCTTTTGGGGACGTGGTCTATTTCGACGCCTCGTACCGCTCCATCACGTATTCCCTGCTCTTCGGAGCGTGGTTTGGGATCGACGGCAATGGGAGGACAATCTTCTTCGGTTGTGCGCTGCTGCGAGACGAGACCGCTCGTTCCTTCTCGTGGGCTTTGCAGGTTTGTCGATATCTCCTTCGTGATTTTTCAGTGTGGTTTGTTAATAATCATGAGGATCGATCACAGAAGTAAATTAGCATGTATCCTCGAGATATGGACTCTTTGGCTCACTCATTTTGTTGATTTCATTCATTTTGGACTGGTTGCTCGTTTTAGTATGTTGGGCTCGGAGGTCCCATTTCAAAACTAATTGAGAATGGAATGACTGATCCATGATCTTGTGTCCCTTTATTTTATAGATGTGGGATATTGATAGGACTTAGGCAATGAAATTTTTAGTGAATTGTTATGATCAGAATTAATATTATTAAGATGGAAATAATTGTTAGTAGGGGATCTTGTATTGCTTTTATCGCTTATCATTCGAGTTCAAATTTTCCTGTGAGATCCTTAACATTATTGCTTCTTACTGTGATTTATTTTCCGACTTTATTATGCAGACTTTTATTCGTTTCATGAGAGGAAGATGCCCACAGACGATTCTGACCGACCTTTATCCGGGGCTAAAGGAAGCTATTCGAACAGAACTACCTGGGACAAACCACGTGATTTTCCTTGGGGATGTACTTTCCAAGCTATCGAGTTGGTTCTACCAATCGCTTGGATCTCGTTACGCTGAATTCAAGTCTGATTTCGACGCACTGTGTCGGCTAGAAAGCGCAGAGGAATTCGAGATTCAATGGAACCAAATGGTTTCCGCGTTCGGACTCGGTACAGATAAACACATAGAATTACTCTGTTTGTTCAGGGCGTCTTGGGCTCCGTGTTATACACGTGTATATATGCTCGCTCGAATGGCCACGGACATCTTTTCGAAATCCGTCGACGTGCTCTTGAATGGCTTCTTCAATGGTCAACCATGTTTGCGTAGCTTCTTCGACCAAGTATATTTCGGTTATAAAATAAAAACATTTTTTTTCCTCATCTTTGTACTAAAGATGCCCTTTTTGACCCTTAAAAAAACACTAATTTCGGTTAATTTTTAAACCTGATTTTTTCTCATCTTTAGTCTGTACTGATAAACCCTTTTCTCAGGTGGGTATTACCGTCAATGTTCACAACGAGGCACGCTCAGAGATTCAATACGCTCACCCAAAGACGTGCATCCCGATCGAAGACCAGGCTCGGAGAATCCTCACTCCTTTCGCATTCAACGCGTTTCAACACGAGCTCGCTCTGGCGATGCAATACGCGGCCTCGGAAATGGCCGCCGACGGGTCGCCCCATCTCGTGCGCCACTTCAGCAAGATGGACGCAGAGCGTCTCGTGATCTGGATCCCCGAAGAGGAGCGAATTCACTGCTACTGCAAGGAGTTCGAGTCCTCGGGAACTCTGTGCAGGCACGCCCTGAGGGTGTTCGTGGCAAAGAACTACTTCGAGCTCCCCGAAAAGTACTATCTTGACAGGTGGAGAAGAGAGAGCTGTCTCGGGGACTGTGAAGATCGGGACGGGTGGTTCCAAGAGTTTCGGGGACTAACCGAGAGTCTGTTCGCCGAGTCGTCCGTGACCAAAGAGCGGTATTACTATGCCCGCTCGGAACTCACCAGAGAAGTGTCGAGGATATTGGCCGAGGTTAGAAATATGCCTGAGACCGAGGTTGTTGGTGCGATGGATGTCACACTCTCACCTGCCGGTTAATGTTTTGACGCTTCACTTGTGACCGGATTTCAAGATTCGAACAAGCCATAAAAGGTTTGTGTTAAAAATTAGACCTTTTTTTCTAGAAAAAGTTAGACGTCGTTAAGGTGGTGTAATGTGTATGATAAATGGCTACTAGCTCTAGCTTCGCATGGTTGCTCTAATTGCTAATTTGATTAATTTTGTGAAGTAGAAATTAATTTAGTTAAAGTACCCTTTTGTGTCGTTATTTTTGTCTCTAATTTGCTTCTTGTAACTGAATGTAAATTCTTGTATTTAGAATACTAGTCCATTTGCACATTGTTAAACCTAACAAAATATGGATTTTTTGTATATAGGAATTAGGTTGTTCATTTTGTTTAGCTGTGTTTAATCTGAACTTCTTATTTATTTAGTTACCATTTACCATAAATAAGGCATCAAAATTGTTTAAAAGACAATCTTTGAAGTGCCATTATCTAAGATTCAGGATTTAATTTATTCATCTTTTAATCCTTTTCTTGCATCCCTTCTGGAAATTTTGAATGTCGGTTGATCTGGGAATAAATTCATCTTCCTGACTCTTCTTGAAGACTGTAGAATGTTGACAGTATTTTTTATATATTAAAAGAATGAATCTCATATAGTAATATCAGACTTTTGTTCTGATTGAATTTTTTTTTTCTTTTTCTGAGTAGGAATTAGTATGATCACCGTAAAAGCAGGCCTCGAGTCTAGACCTTGCCAAAAAAAAATAAAAAAAATTGGCTGCCACACATTTTCATGGCCTGATCTATCTCATGTGGCTAAGATCTCCATCACATTGCTGATTTATTTACCCGTATATAAGGTTATAAGCCATTCCCAAAACTTCCTTTGGCTGATCAGTATATGGTTCGTCTGAAATAATGGCTCTTAAGACGATATCATAATGATGATGTGGGTGGACATGTGGACTAATGAATAAAATAAGGAATTTATTTTTAATTAGTAACTTGGTATTTCATCCTTTCTAAAAGTGTTAATTGTTCGAACTGTTCTGTGAATATTACCAATCCGTTTGACACTCGTGGTGTTATCTTAGTAGACAGTTTTATTACTTATTTATTATTTGGATTTGGAAAAATGCAAATGCGTCAACAAAATATGTGGTTCTTCTTCTAGATTTCTCTTTCCGTAATAATTAGAAGATATACCGTTATGGGTATTGGAGATGAAGTCCCACTACTTGAGGGCACTGTGGGACCTACCTAGCGGTGATATTTGAAATTGTAAGTTGTTGATGCGATCAGTGTGAAAGTGGCAGCTAAAATGACTTAAAGCCACATAGATTGGACCTGTAATTTTTCCCCTTCTCATTCTTGTTGTCTCTGTGATTAAGTTGTGTATGGAAGCACTTGAACTCAGAAAGTTACTGGTCTATATACCAAGTCAAATATATGCTAAATTTGGGTTCTAATTCCATAATCATCGATTATGGCCCCTCTAAAAGTTTAGAGTACTGTGAAATTATTGAATCTTTTTTTTTTTTTTTTTTTACAATACTCTGATTATTGAATCTAATTATACATTTTCTGTGCAAAATGCCATGTAGTTAAACTCATAAGTCAAAGAAATTGACTGAAAGAGAAATAACCACAGAACGAGACAATACTAGGTGGTCAAAATCGAGAAACGCAAATAATTAAAAAAAAAATTAACATGAGATTTTTATACAATAATTAGTTTTTGTCTTTTTTTTTATAGGATGATTGATAACTATTACATGTTACACTGCTATTAGCGGCTGTTGAGCTTCAACCGTTATCTCCTCTTTCATCTTCCGTATGAACTCTTCAACCTTTCTGTTCAACTCCTCAGTACTTAATACTTCTTCTTCTTCTTCTTGTGTTGTTGACAATCCACTCTCTTCTTTGTGTTCTACTACAGAAATTTCTTCGCGATCTCGAACGAGTGACTCATCCGAATCGGTGGTCACCGAGGTTCTAACGAGGAAGGCGAGGATTCCGTTGCAGATGAGAAACACGTACTTTCTCTCAAGGGCGTGAGTGAGAGAATTATAAGGGAAGATAGTGACTCCGGGGAAATAGCAGTGGAAGAGCAAGGGTAATACAGAGAGTGAGAGAATGACCAACAAAGTCCTTCTCAACAGATAGTACTTGTTAAGTAATTGATCGTGATTATCATCTCTTTGTTTCTCCATTTAACTTTTGCTGTTGTGAAAATAATAAGAAAATATTCAAGGGTGTTTTGGTTTGGACTTACTATAGCTGAATTGATGGCACTCTTCTTCCTTCTCATGTATAAAGTCCTATGATTATTATTAAGTGTTAAATTTCTATTCTAATTTAGCCTTTTATATTACATACATCATCATGGCTTGTAAAACAGAAGCTTCTAGCTATATGCATGTGTGTCCTGAAAACAAAAACAGTTGGTTTCTTTTTCTCTCTCGCATTCATAGAATTATATAAAATACGTGGGACTTTTTGAAAGTGAATTGTTTGGTTTTAGTTGTGTGTTTGTGTGGACAACTCTAGTTTCAAAAAAAAAAAAAATTATTGTTTTTATTCTTTATTTATTTATTTTGTTTAGTTTTATCAACTTTTCAACACTAATAAAAAATCAATAAATAAAATTTTTAATTATTGTAAACTCTTAAATTTATCATCTAATTATTTATTGTGGGCTTGTCTCAGATATTGTTTTCTTGTGCTATTATTATCAATGTTTGACTTTGTTTGTTTATTATTTTTTAATTATCGTAAACTCTCAAATTTGTCACCTAGTTACTCATCAAACATAATATTTATAATATATATGATAATTTAATTTTAATACTTAAATATAATATATTAAAGGGCATTGTAGCGAAATAGCCAAAATGAAACTATAAAATTTGTTTTTAGCCTATGTTTCACAACTTTTAGGGAAATAACCAACATGATTATGTGGCAATAATTAAGGTCTTATTTACCCTTATTTATTAATAAATTCGTCATTTTCTTTCTCCTATTTTTTCCTACACTTATTTTACATCAAAACTTCAAAAAACCATATCTATCTCATATGAACTCGAAATTGAGTGATTCCAAATCCTATGGATTCGTGACGCCGAGATCTTCAAAAATAGATCCATTGTATTTGATGAAAAATAATGTTTAATACCATAGATGTAGAAAAATCTACCTTAAATATGGAAATAACGGAAATTTTTTGAAATTATAAAAAAATGGAAATGTAAATATGATGCATTAAACATAATTTTTCATCAAACACATTGGGTTTATTTTTTAAGATCTCGACGCCACGAATTTGTAGGATTTGAAATCACTCAATTTCGAGTTCGTATGAGAAAGATACGAATTTTTGAAGTTTTGATGCAAAAAAAATTATTTGAAAAAAAAATAAGAGAGAGAAAGTGACGAATTTATTAATAAATAAGGGCAAATCAGACCTTAATTATTGCCACATAAACCATTTGGCTATATCCCTAAAAATTGTCAAACATAGGCTAGATCCAAAATCACATGTTTAAAGTGGTCTAGTTAGTTACAAATCTCTATATTAAATATTAATAATATTTAGTTTATCTTTATTATTGTTAAGTGTGTATATATAACATGTTTTAGATAATTATTTTTTCATTGAATATCGCTCAATAAATACGGTATTTGTGAGTTTACCAAGTCTGTTATGGTAATTTAATCATTTCAGTTTACAATTTTTCTTACTGGATACCATGGTAGATCATTGGTATCTCCCGGTATACCAAAAACATCTGAATCCCAGTACGTCATCAATAACGGCATTTCAATCTTTTGTTGAAATTGCACTATTTTTTATAGGCCATTATTCAGTCAATTCCCTTTCTTAATTCTACTATTTTTTTATGTTTCAGTTATTAAATTTTAATTCAAGAAAAATAAATTTATTTATTATTATCATTGATTTTTCTGTTTTTTTATAATCTAAAACTAGCTAGCTTTTTGAAATTATTATCGTTTTTAAATTTATCCTTTATATATAATATGTTATATATTTTCTTATAATAATAATAATTTTATTACTAAATACTAAATTGATTATAGTATTTATTTCACTTATTTGATATTTTAATTAATTTTTTTGTTTTTTTATTTACCACCTCAATAATTATTAAATCGTGTATTATATATTGTTTACAACTTATTTTTCTTTCACACACTATTTTCTTTGTCTTGATCTATATTACCACTACACATAATAATTTTTTTAACGTTTTTTTTTTAAATTTCCTTGCTATATTGCGAACAGATTTTGTCATCAAACAAATATATAATTTATATGTGGCCAAGTTGTTTGCATGTCAAAACCTCGCTAATCAATAGTTTTTTTTTGTTTTTTTTTTTTTTTTTGGACTTTTGAATGAGCAACGACAAAAGGCAAAGATAATTGAGGTAGATGGGAGACGACGATCCTCAGAGGACAATTTTTTTGCCTTGGACAAACCAACGAAGGTTTAATCTTCTACTAAAGATAACAAACAAACAAAAATTATATTAAAGGTTAGAGGTTATTCCAATGTAATTGGTAACGTATTGATGGTATAACGCAAGCTTAAAAAAAATTCTGACATTAATTTTTGTCATTTTCTCAATTAATTGCATCTTCTCTCTTTAATTAAATTGTCATAGACTCAGCGAGATACAACAAAGAAAGTGAAGCTAAAAGAAGCAACACGAATATGCAAATAGTATATATTCTTCTACGCATTTGAGAAAATAGTATTTATTGCCTCTATTTCGAAATTAGAAATTAGTAGGCTTCTATGTCCATTTCATCTTTTTCTCTTAAAAATACCACACATTTACATATAATTTTACACTAAAAAAGAATATTAATTTTGAAACAAATGTGAAATAAGGTATAAATGTCTACTGCTAAAAAAATTAGAGTAATACAATCCATTTTCCTACACATTTTGCCGTCTTCTTTACGTTTTTAATATTTAACATATAAAAACAATTGTAGCTTGAATCGACATCAATATTAATGCACGAGAATAACCTCATCTTTTTCGCGTTCGGATTTTAGACACGCTTGCACTATTTTTTTAAGCGTTAGATTTTTATGTCCTACGTTGAGGGACAGGTAAAATAGATCTTAAATTTGTTCTCTTCTTCTTCTATTGGAAAATATCCAAAGAAAAAGTAAAGAACCTTATAAGTTGCGGCAAAGGAAATCATTAAGAAGTTTATATAGTCTTGTCCATATCTCTTTAATAACTGTTACATGTTTCGTCGTTTAATAAGCTCAAGAGAATCTCCTCCTCCTTGAACAATGTTGCGAGAGATTAAACTAAATTGATATACTAACTTTGCCTATGCACTCGTTATTTAAAGAAAATAAAAACACTGGCCTTTGTCTTTTAATATTATTTTGTATTTACTGAATTGAAAAGACTGGCCATTAATTTAACAACATAGGATACAAAAATACTAAGAAAACTTAAAACACGCCAAATACAAACTATTGCATATTGCATACTCTCTCTATTACACTTATTTTTGTCCCTTCAATAAGCACGAGTGACCTTATCAAACATGAACATATTAGTACATCAATAGATCATAGAGCATGTAAAACAGCCTTATAATTTTTCATCATCTTACGTGTAATAATTGATTATATGTATAGTCAATACTGATCCGGCCACAAGAACGCGCCTTTTGCGAACTCTCTCTTGGCCTCGAGAGCGCCCTCGAAGGAAAGGCCGTATTGGGCGAGAAGCAAGTCGAGCCTCCACTCTTCCATCTTCTCATAGTCGGCCTTGGAGTAGCGAGGGTAATGAAGAGGCATTTCGAAAGCCGTGATCGCCGCCGATGAAGATAATGAATTAGGGCATGTTTTGTGGGACAGCCCTAAAACCATGTTGTTGTTGTTGCTCTTGGTGGTCTCTTCTTTTGTAGGGTTCCCTAATATGACATGGCAAGCTGAGTGAACAAGCCACTTCAAGGATGCCATTTTTTTTTTTGCCAAGTTTAGAGGGGAGTGAGTTTTTTTTTTGTTTTTTTGTTTTTTTGTTTTTTTTTTTCCTTTTCTTCTTCTTGTTTGAGTAGAATTTGAAGAGGGCTAGCACTTGTATTTATAGTTGGCTTTTTTAGCAAACAATTATTACGTGAACAACAAACTACTGAATTATTAAATGCTCGGCTGAATTAAAATTCCTTGCGTGTGTATTTTTTAGCTGAATATTTATAAAATATTTATTAACATGGGTTTGAAAATTTGGTTTGGCCTTGTGTACTTGTATGGTGTTTTCAGAGGCCAGCGTAGCATAAGTAAAGTTGAGATCTTTATTTATTTAATTGTTTATAATCGTATGATTAAGTAATATAAATAATTGACAAGGGTTGCGTACCTGAAAGCGAGGGATAGTTTGTTGACAACACAATGTCATATAGTCAATAATGTTGAGTGGCTTTCGGATGAAGATTTTAATTTTAGGAACTATGATGTATATGAATTTGCATTAATAAGGCGAAGAAAATTAGAAGGCTCTAGGACATGACTAAGGAGGGAAAAAAATTTAATTAATTTAATGTTTCAATGGAAACTTATCCAAATGAAGTTGAAAATGAATATGATATAGACAACTCTGGCTAACAGCTGTGTATTACCTGATCAATATGTAACATTTAAACATTGGAAAACAAACTGATTTATTTGGATCACTCAGGTATCTTCAGCCGAAATCTCTGGGTTCTTCTAGACCTCTTATTATTAATTTTATTTGTGATCATTCAATTTATTTTTATTTAATGGGGCAGCTAATACAGTTGTATAATTGTTGATGTGTACCCTTTCCAATTATATATGCGTGAACGCATGAACGGTGTCGTGTAATTTCTTTCTTTTTTTCAAGCTCTTGACACCAAATAACATACGAAAGATGTTTTAAGAGGATTCTAAGCTGTTTAAATAAGTTGGGGATTTCGCCTAACAAAATCTAAAACTAATATATATCCGCATTTTTATTAAATTTTGATGAGTAGCATATAGTCGATTACAATGGTATTTAGTGTTGATGAGCGGAACTTAAAAAGATTAAAAATTAAAAAATAAATAAAATAACATTGATTATTGTCCGTATTTCTAAAATGATCATAGGCTTTAACAAAATACAAAGTAATAAGGATTATCGAAAAATTGGAAACTGAACCGAAGGCCACCTATTTGTAAATTTCTAGTCTAAAACAATACATGCAATATCCTAAAATGAATCGATCCATTTTGTTGTCGAAAAAAAAAGCAGTTTTAATCTATGAGGTCTCACACTGATGATTAATCTGTAAGAATAATATAGTCTCTAATCCAAAAACATATGATTAGAAACATGAACCTTAAAGCGGAAGCTAAATGGATCAAGCGTTTACCTCCGGCCATTGTTATCGGAAAATCGTCGGAGCTTTATCGGTGACTCGGAATGGCTTCGCCGGCGTCAAGGAACGTCGTTTTGCTCTTCTAAACCGAAATAACCTCGAACTAGATGGTGTGTGTTTATGAATGAGATTAAAAGGCTTAGGGACCAAAACAACTCTCTCTCAATTTATAAACCGGTTCCTTTCCATCAAAGAGAAACGGAAATGAGAGGTTTAATGTGTATTGATTCGTCGTTATATTTATGGGATTTGATAGACCATAAATGGAGAGATATATCATAACGTATTTACTTAATATACTCCATATACAATATACGGTAATTAGTATCCATATATTCTATATTCGTAATGTATATCTTACATTCTCCCACTTGGTCTATAAATTCAATATATGTCACAAGAAAATTAATATATAGATCATGGCGATAAGTCCTCTATAAATGAGTATTATCTTCCATGTATCATATATATTACTTTTCACAAATTACCCATCAAAATATAATGAATAAACCATATGTTTATTCTAGGTCCAAACATAATAAAATACTTCTCAAATCAATAATGATAATGAATGTGCACAAACCATATGAGAAATATTAAACTGAATACGAGTTTCATAAATGGAAATGTAGCGTACTATGAAAAATTACATTATGGAACCAAGTCCCATATTTTCCACATGATCCTTAAATTTCTTTGGTGGCATGCCTTTAGTCAAAGGATCGGCAATCATCAACTCAGTGCTAATGTGTTGGATGAGCACTTTTCCATCTTTAACACGTTCTCTTATGGCTAGATACTTGATGTCGATATGCTTACCACTTTTGTTATTCTTAGCCATAAAGACAGCAGCTGAGTTGTCACAGTACAACTTAATAGGCCTAGAAATAGAGTCTACAACTCTAAGCCCAGATATAAAACTCTTCAACCAAATAACACCATGTGATGTAGCTTCAAAACAAGATACGAACTCGGCCTCCATGGTGGAAGTAGTGACCAACGTCTGCTTCGTGCTTCTCCAAGATACAGCTCCGCCGGCTAGCATAAACATATATCCTGAAGTGGATCTTCTGGAATCTATGCAGCCTGCGTAGTCAGCATCAGAGTAACCAACCACCTCCAATTCATTGGTTCGTCTGAACATAAGCATGTAACCCTTTGTTCCTTGAAGGTATCTCATAATCTTCTTTGCAGCTTTCCAATGGTCAAGACCTGGGTTACTCTGATATCTACCCAATACTCCAACAACATATGCAATGTCAGGTCTGGTACAGACCTGAGCATACATAAGGCTTCCCACAGCGGAAGCATATGGAATATTCTTCATTTGATCCCGCTCAAGATCATTCTTTGGACATTGATCAAGACTGAATTTGTCACCCTTCACAACAGGTGCTATACTTGGCGAACAATCTTTCATCCGAAATCTCTCTAGAACTTTGTTGATATAGGTTTCTTGAGACAAACCCAAAATGTCTCGTGATCTTTCCCTATGGATCTTAATGCCAATGACATAAGATGCCTCACCCATATCTTTCATATCAAAGTTCTTAGACAGAAATTGTTTAACCTCGTACAACATTCCATTATCATTAGTCGCTAACAAAATATCATCCACATATAAAACAAGGAAACATATCTTACTCCCACTGACCTTCTGGTATATACATTGATCCATGACATTCTCTTCGAAACCGAAAGAAGTTATAACATCATGAAATTTTAAATACCATTGGCGGGAGGCTTGTTTTAAACCGTAAATGGATTTATTAAGCTTGCAGACTAAATGCTCACCGTGACTAGAGGAGAATCCTTCTGGTTGTTTCATGTAAACCTCTTCCTCTAGATCTCCGTTAAGGAATGCCGTTTTCACATCCATTTGATGTAGCTCGAAGTCAAAATGAGCTACTAATGCCATAATTGTGCGAAGTGAATCTTTCTTTGATACAGGCGAAAATGTATCAGTGTAATCAATTCCTTCTCTTTGAGTGAACCCTTTGGCTACAAGTCTTGCTTTATGTCTCTCGATGTTGCCTTGTGAGTCTTTTTTTGTTTTAAAGACCCATTTGCATCCGATGGCTTTTACACCATCAGGCAACTCGACAAGATCCCAGACTTTATTCTTTCCCATAGAGTTCATCTCCTCAATCATAGCCTCGTGCCATAAGTTAGATTCTTTAGAACTTACAGCTTGTGAAAACGTTTCAGGATCATTCTCGGCTCCAATGTTGCCGTCCATTTCTTGCAGATATACTTCATAATCACTAGGGATTGTTGAATTTCTAACTCTAGTAGATCTTCTTAATGGTGCTTCATCATGATCTTGATGATCTTGTTGTTCAACAGGTTGTTCAATAGGTTGTTCAACATGATCTTGATCAGCAACTTGATCTACAGGATCAGCATTATCAACTTGTGGAACTTCAATAGTTGGTTGTGTTGGGAATATTTCCCACTTGAAGATAATGAATAAATGATTACTAAATTCGATAATAAGATTACTTTATTAGCATTATATGATTAGTGGGTTGAGTTCTAAACAATTAGAATCAATAACAACTATCTTCCATAGCCTCCGTATCTAACTGAGTCACGTGCTGGGCACCTGAGTTCGGGCGGTGTGCTAAAACATGGTCGATGACTGATATACGCCTGGAAAGCTATATCTAAAGTCATATATGTGGAACACATGGGTGAAGGCTGATCACTATGTGGGAGCATTCTACACTTGTGGTAAGTGTACGACCTGGACAGGTCTTGGTGTAGATGTGTCGTTTAAGGACCGTTACGACACACTAACCGAGGCCACTATGATGGTCACAGTGAGACTTGATCTAAATCCTGAAGTGATCATGGACACTGGGTTATGTTACTGGGCTCTTTGACTCATTCGCTAAAAGGCTATTCATGCTAATCACAGCTTATGTCTTGGGAGTTTTCTCAGAGCATGATTCGAGTGGGAAGTGATTTACAGATACGGAATCCAGCCTTCCTGAAAGAAGGTTAATGTTCACTCACCTAAGGGTTGATTCCAGAACCGATAGATTGCTAGCACTTTCGAAGTAAGTAACGTTCGAAAGAATCTTTCGCTGGGGAAGCAACAATGCTTAGGGCTGATATGTATCAAGAGAAGTATAACGGAAAAATTGACTTCTCTCGATATGGGTTGAACCTGGAGGATCTTGATCACGAACTGACTATATCAGTGGACACTCGTCACGATGAGTAAATATAATTCTAGTATAAAGGAGAGTTCAGTCTTGGCTTACAAGGTGGAGTATTTGACCAAGATTAGACGAATCGATGGACAAAAGAGAAAGGACTATTTCGTCTTTTTCATCGGATTTGTTAAGCTCCTATTACTAGGTCCATAGTCCCCGATTCGGCTCTGATAAAGGCAGATAAGAACTTTCGTATAATAATGTTTATCATTATTAATCTCACTTGCTGTAATTGTGATTGACAGCATTAATTCTGGAAAACGGGTATTCGCAGAATTAAATAAATATTTATGGTAGAATTGTTTATTTATTTTTTGATCAAGTAAATAAACAATTATTAATTATTTGTTTATTGTTGGACCAAGTAAATAAATAATTAATTGGGTTTTAAGCAATTGGGCCTTGCACAAAATATGAAAGTCGGATTTAGGGTTTTGGCACTAGGGTTTGCGCAAATCCCCTTGGCCGTGTGCCTAAAAACCGATTTTTATAATATTGGTATTTACCAATATTTTCTCTTTAGTTGTTTAAATAAAAGAGAGAGAATAATATAAGATATTTTCCTATATTTTCTCCTTATTTAAAGGAGAGTATTTAGGAGAATATTTAGGAGAATATTTAGGAGAAAATTTAGGAGAATAATATATTCTCCTTTATTATCTCACTAAATAAATTATTCTCTATTTAAATATCTCATAGATATTGATCTGATAGATGAGAGAAAAAGTAGGATTCACTTGTTGAGATCCAAGGGCCTAGATTAAATCCTCTAGTGTGAACACAATAAAAGGAAATAAAATATTCTGGAAGATTCCATGAATATCTCCTTTTACTACTATAAATAGGGGTTCATGAGAAGGCAAAAATAAGTAATTATTTTGAAGGATTTTGACCTAGAAATTTCGTGGCCCTCCCTCTTGGCCGTGCGAAATTTGCTGCTTCTCCCCCTCGGAAATTTGTTTCCATTCTTAGTAAAATAAGAGAGAGATCTCGAAAGACCTAGTTTCGTGATCTAGTGAGATAAAGACTGTGCCCACTCATCTTTCTTATTCGCCTCGGAGATTACGTTTCGGAAGACTAAGGTGTCATCCTCGAGTCCTTCATCAAGACGTTCAAGACGAAGACGGATTATGAAAGCTTTCAGTTCGTGAGCCAAAAACTGTAAGTATTCGTTTTTCGCTCTATATCGGTTGCTTGACTTATATGCTCTCGTGAATTAAATTAATTAAACATAACTAGATCTTGTTAATTATAACCATAATTTAATTAGCTTATGATCAGCGTAATTAATTATTTTTCCGCATTAATATGGTTATATGGTGGAATCATCTCAAAAGAGGCGCGTCGGAGCGATCGTTCGTGTCCGATGCGCGCTCGATTCACCAACAAGTGGTATCAGAGCGATTGTTCTTGTCTGCTACCCACTTGATTCCCCAACAGGTTGTCGTACACACGATTGAGCTTGAGGAGTGTGTATGATAATCAATCTATCACTTGAACTAGAAGGTTCAGCTTCATTGTGATCCATTGCAGAGACCGAATCACGCAATGGGTCACTCCCTCTAATCAAGTCATTCTCAAGAAATTTTTGCATTCCTTGATTCCACAATCCTAGTACTGTGAGATGGACAATAGAATCTATAACCTTTAGACTTCTCGGCATATCCAATGAAATACCCACTAATAGTCCTAGGGTCTAGTTTCTTTTCTTGTGGATTATAAATTCTCACTTCAGACGGGCATCCCCAAATGCGTATATGTTGCAAACTGGGTTTCCAACCTTTGAATAACTCAAAAGGTGTTTTTAAAACAGCCTTGGTTGGAACTCGGTTTAATATATACACAGCCGTCTTTAGTGCTTCAGTCCACAAGAATTGAGGAAGTTTTGTGGTACTCCTCATACTTCTCACCATGTCCATTAAAGTTCGGTTTCTTCTTTCTGATACACCATTTTGATCTGGAGTACCAGGCATCGTATATTGGGCAACAATCCCATGTTCTTGAAGAAACTTCGCAAATGGCCCAGGTGCTTGTCCATTCTCTGTATATCTACCATAATACTCACCACCTTTATCTGATCTCACTATCTTAATTTGTTTACCGCATTGTAACTCTACTTCAGCCTTGAAAACTTTAAAGGCATCTATAGCTTCATCCTTAGAACGAAGTAAATAGAGATACATATATCGTGAGAAATCATCTATGAAAGTGATAAAGTATTTTGGACTACTAGCATCCATGTCTGGACAACAAATGTCAGTATGTATGATTTCTAACAATTCAGTACTTCTCTTTGCACCCTTTTTAGACTTATTGGTTTGCTTTCCCTTAATGCAATCCACACAAGTCTCGAAGTCAGTAAAATCAAGAGTACTAAGTACCCCTTCATTCACCAACCTCTTGATTCTTAAAATGGAGATATGTCCCAATCTCCGGTGCCACAATAGAGAAGAATTTTCATTCATAATACAACGTTTCAACCCAGCAGTAACATTCAAAGAGTTATAAGCAGTATTATTTTGCAAAGTAACAGAATAAAGACCATCATGAGACAATGTACCATAACCAACAGTTTTAGATTTATTTAATAATGTAAAACCATCATCCAAAAAGTTAAAACCAAAACCAAAAGGTACAAGTCTCGAAACTGAAATTAAATTCCTTGAAAAACTAGGAACATAAAAGGTCTTTTCTAAATGCAAAATAAAATCAGTACTCAAAACCAAATTGCAAGAACCAACAGTCTCCACATGTGAGCTCATCTTCCCTCCTGAGAGGATATAGCACTCACTACCAACTGGCTTCCGTAGGTTTTGCATACCCTGCAAAGTATTTGAAACATGGATTGTAGAACCAGAGTCAATCCACCAAGTATTATGATCAACATCAGTTAGATTTGATTCATAACATACAAACGAAAATTGAATACCTTTCTTCTCAAGCCAATTCTGGAACTTAGAGCAGTCTTTCTTCATGTGTCCTTTCTTCTTGCAAAAGAAACACTTTGACTCTTTCTTAATGTCCGGTTTGACAGAGAGCTTGCCTTTGCCTTTGGCACGATCTTTCTTCTTCCTTTCGGAGAAAGTCAGATTCACTTTCTCACCCTGTTCCATAGCCAACCTATGCTCCTCTTGAACACACATGGTCATGAGTTCATTGATTGACCATTTATCCTTATGTGTGTTATAAGAAATCTTAAATGGACCATATTGTTGGGGCAGAGTGCACAGAATAAAGTGAACCAGAAAGGTTTCAGACATTTCAACTTCCAGTGTCTTTAATTGAGCCGCAATATCCCTCATACGCATGATATGATCACGCATACCTCCTATTCCAGTGAGCTTCACGGATGAGAACTGCATGATAAGAGTACTAGCCAAAGCCTTATCTGAAGTGACAAATTGATCGTCTATTGCTTTCATTAAGAGACGAACATTGTCATATTCCTCAATTGAACCCCTAACCCCAGCAGATACTTTGGTCTTTATGAACATAACGCAGAGGCGATTAGATCGCTCCCACTTTTCATAAAGATCAACCTGATCAGGGGTACTTTTCTCAGTGATTTTAGGGGGTTCAGGCTTCCTTATGACATAATCAATATCCATCCATCCCAGCTGAAGGAGAACTCTTTCTTTCCAAACCTTAAAGTTGTCCCCTTTGAGTTCGGGGACATCGCACTTAACATCAGAGTAACTAACAGTTTGACTAGCTGCAATTTATAGAAATTAAACATGCTTATAAGAATTATGTTTTTGAAGAAATTAACTATATCATGATTTACCGATGCAAAACATGTACTTAATGAATCTAGAGACATAAAATTTGCCTGTGGGCTAAAATTCTAATTCCATTATATTCACACGTTATGATAAAACTATCAAACTATGTTCATTTTCCTAATACCTGTGGGTTAATTAGGAAATATAATTTGATATTTATCCTAATTAATCATACAAATATTACAAAATTCATGTGGGTAGATTTCATAATATAGCATATGATTAACCACAATTATTATTTTAATGTGATTTTAATTCTAAATATACAACCTAGATTAATTAAAGATGCTGTGGCTACTCTCTAATTAATAAAGATCGTATTAATCACAAAACAATAGCTTAATAATATTGTGTTAGTCATTAATTTTCTTAATATTATATGCATATTAAACATTAATAAAATAATAAAGCATATAACTTTAAATTAAATGACATATGACTAACACAATATTTTGTTTTCTTTATGTCAGAATGTGCATAAAGCGCACATCATATTATCCACGTAATATGCATTTAAAAACAACTTACTGTGTAACTAAAGTCCAAAACAAGAGTACGTATGACAGTTGATACAAACAGACCAAAAGCAAACAGATTCAAATATGTGTACGATTCCATATATACACACTTAATGGGTTTTAAAAGCAAAAACACAAAAGCCCAAAATGAAAACTAATATCAGGCCCATTAAAGATTTTATCAGCCCAGCGTGCAGCAGCAAATAAACGACAGCTTCTTCTCAACAAAACGACACAAACTGTCACAACAAAAAAATGACATGTCGTTTTCAGTCGTCTTCAACCTCTAGATGGGTTATTTTCGACCCGGTTGAGACCCATGTGAAGATCCGACTCGTTCTCCCTCATTTTAGCACGGAATTGAGTGATTCAAAAGCCAAAAGAATCATAAAATAATTTTCTCAAAGATTTCCATAATAATATTAATATTTTGACGTCGAAAAAACGCAAAACACAAACACACAAGAATATGGAAATTTTAAAAAACAAGGTAGAGGTTGTGTGGGGCTCTGATACCAAATGTAAGAATAATATAGTCTCTAATCCAAAAACATATGATTAGAAACATGAACCTTAAAGCGGAAGCTAAATGGATCAAGCGTTTACCTCCGGCCATTGTTATCGGAAAATCGTCGGAGCTTTATCGGTGACTCGGAATGGCTTCGCCGGCGTCAAGGAACGTCGTTTTGCTCTTCTAAACCGAAATAACCTCGAACTAGATGGTGTGTGTTTATGAATGAGATTAAAAGGCTTAGGGACCAAAACAACTCTCTCTCAATTTATAAACCGGTTCCTTTCCATCAAAGAGAAACGGAAATGAGAGGTTTAATGTGTATTGATTCGTTGTTATACTTATGGGATTTGATAGACCATAAATGGAGAGATATATCATAACGTATTTACTTAATATACTCCATATACAATATACGGTAATTAGTATCCATATATTCTATATTCGTAATGTATATCTTACATAATCATGCATTGAATTTTAAACCAAGGGTTCATATACCCACGGTAAGCATCAATTACTCATCGGCAAAGCATTTACATATACATGGTCAATCGGACGTAATTGGAGTTCCGTCTTGGAATAGCTCTAATTTTTTTCGTTCTAAGAATGGTCGGAATTCTAGAAAATAAACACTAAAAATACGCCCATGAATTTGATTTTTTTTATTTTTTAAAAGAAAACACAAAATTGAAAATCGAATAATATGAGATCCACCAACACACAAAATATGGTCAATTTTATTTTCAAATAATATCGATTACTATGAGATCAATTTAGTTGAAATTTAAGTTTAACTCATAGGGATTGATGTGTTTTGAGATATCAAAGCTCCATTGACTTGATTAGATTGGGGTGCTTCTGTACGAAGAACA
This sequence comes from Urtica dioica subsp. dioica, assembly GCF_054948205.1. Lineage (NCBI taxonomy): Eukaryota > Viridiplantae > Streptophyta > Magnoliopsida > Rosales > Urticaceae > Urtica > Urtica dioica. The sequence goes on along the minus strand of NC_142764.1, from coordinate 18,304,025 downwards.
CAATTGAATGTCTCTCGGAGGAAGGAAATGTCATGACTTGAGATAATTAGAGATCTTATATTTTCATATTTTGAGAGTAGTCAAGCAATAAAGCTCATGATGGTCATTTGATCTCGTTGTTGCTGATATTTCACATTGACGCTAAAGGGTGGCGACACGTTAAGCTCTTCATAGGTCTTCTTGTTCTCCTTGAAGTAAGTCGTGAGTGATTGGTCTTTTTAAGATTCCTATAGAAAAATTTACACACATCGAACATGCAAGAGGTTTCACAAACTAAATGAAGTACAAATATGATATGGAGCGTTTCATACATAATAATCATTGTTTTCGGACTTGAATTATTACGATTTCTCAAGTGTTTTTGATGGCTTTTAGTGTTTTTATGATGATTCACATGTTCAAAGGAGTAAAAGAGCTACTAGAGGCTCTTTGGAGTCCCAGCAAAGAGAAGCAACCGAGAGTCGAAACGAGCCAAAAAGGAGCACAAGAGGCGAAGGGACAAAAATCTGAGCCTCCGCGCGCCACGCGGATTGCACATTCAATCTCCGAGCGATTAGCGCATTCCGCCCTCAATCTGCGAGCTCCCTTCAGCATGCCGCGCGGAGCATTATGCGCGCCGCGACCCCGATTTGGAATATAGTTCATGAATTACGTGATGTGAAAGACTTTTGTAGAGTTTTGTGTTACCGTTATTAGACCCAAAAATGAATGTCTCGAAGGCTAGGGGACCTTGAGGAATAACATAACCTATCACTTGAAAACAGAACCCCTACAACACACTAGAACCTTATCCGATCCCTAATTGATGCGAAATTGAGTGCACACTAATCTAAGTTAGAATGATGTAGGCATTAGGATAAGTCACACTTCGAGCCAAAAAGCCTAGACAGAAAAATTAATATCAAGTAGAACCCAGTCACAAAGACCCAAATACAATCCATTCCGATTTGAGCCACTAAACGAGCCGAGACAAAGAAGACATTTCCACAAAAATCCAATTGAGCTGGCAAAGACGTATCGCTTACCACTTCCAAGAGTTTCGACTAGTTCTATAGTGATCCTCCAAGTCCGAGAGAAAAGAGTAAAAAGACGTTTAAAAACCATAGGTGTATTTCAGTTTTGTTTTATTTATTTATGTACCGTTCAAAAAAAGTGTGAGTTTCATAGGGACGCTACCCCTAGCGTCATGTATATTATGTTCATTTGTTTTGGTTTTAACTACGGTCTTTAGACGAATATTTAGACTTGGAGGATATTTTTGTTTTGAGCCGAAAAAGAAGTGAAAAGTTATTCTCTTGAGGATGTTTGAGTGTTATTTGGTTTGCTTGAATTCTATAATGGATTTGAGTTTGTGTATGTGAGTTCGTTTGGAGATATTTGGTTTGCGATCCTTGCTAGGTTGACTATGAGCAGATAATTTTTTCCATACCTTCCCATGACCATAGCCAAAACATTACAAGCCTTTAAGACCCACGGACCAACTATAAATTGTTTTGCGTACATTAGTGGAGATTTAGGGAGAAGAGGGGGCATATGATTGTGTTGAATCCAAATCCTCAAAAATTCGATTTTAGGTGTTCTTTTGAGGGTGGTTGGAAGGGTTACGAGACTTGGTACCTGAAGGTTCGCGAGATGGGAAAACATTGCAAAATGGCCTATGCATCACAAACTTGTATGATTTCTTTCATACTTGGTAGTTGACTTAAAGTTTAAAATCGTGAATTTTCATGTCAATGTAAGACTATAGATTAGTAGTTGACATTAATCAGTCGATGTATTTCAAGCACAAAGTTTTACCTTTTTAGTATAAATAACTTCTTTTGTGTGTTTAGGTTCCTTTTGTCACTTGAGGACAAACGACGGTTCAAGTTTGTGGGTATTTGATAGGAACGTTTCATGAGTGATAATCATTACTTTCAGACCATAATTATTGCGAGTTCTTGGGTGTTTTTTTTTTTTGGTTTTACTGTGTTTATGATAATCCATAGGTTCGAATGAGTTAAAGAGCTACTAGAGGCTTTGTGGAGTCATTTAAAAAAAATGAAGCAACCGAGAGTCAAAACGAGTCAAAACGGAGCAAAAGACGCGAAGAGACGAAAATTTGACCCTTTGTGCGCCGCGCGAAGTGCACGTTCAATCTATGTAAACGACCCAAATTAATCCGAAATTGGGAGAAAACCTATGTAAACGACCTAGAATCTCAAAAAACATATTGTAGCCTTCTTTTGAGATTTGTTCTACGTTTTTCGTTGTTTTGAAAACCTTGGGAGAGTCTGAGATTACGGAGAGTCTTTCATCGTCGTCGACGCCACCATCAATTTTCACAGTTTTTATTCTCTTCTCTTAATCTATGGAAATACCGTCACTTTTATGATCGTTATTATGATTTTGATTTTATTGAATTCTCGTTTTCTTCTCTTTCGTTGTTTTTCCGCTCCGACATGAGCTTATCCCATTAAAGGCTATGGTGTAGCAAATCTTGAACATGGTTTTGGATTCGATTTTATTATGATTGAAGTATTTATTCGCTCTATATTGCTTTGCTTAATTCAATTCAACACTTAACGCTTGAATGAGATTAGCTACCATGTTCATAATTTTTATATAAAGTGATGCTTGAGAAAGATTATGTACTTGAATTGAATTACTATAATACATTCATATGCTAGAGATAGCTAGCCTGTTATAGAGTCTAGTTTGCGTTCCTATGTTTAATGATTGCCTTGTTTTTATGAATTGAGATCGAGAGATAAAATTCCGGTATAGGTTTAAGTTGCTAGATGCTCGAGAGAGATTTGGTGATACCAATAGCCTGAGCATGATTAGCAAAGTATAAGTGTTTACATCATGAGTTGATTTTGTGAATCCAAACCATCGAATAAACTTGTGAAGACATAGTCCTCTCATTCTCATTACCGTAAAATCCATAGTTTATTTGTTTTTATTTATTTGCGTGTTCAAAATAGTTATAATCACCTTCATCATAATACTGAGTTCAATTCGTCACTAGTTAGTTTAGTTAACGATTAAGCTTAATCCTCATGAGATTCTACTCATTCCTACGATATACTACATTTGCGACTACGTGCACTTGCGTACGGATATTTCGCAACAAAATGATATATGAAGTTTGTAACGAATACATAATGATTGATCACACAAATTACCTCAACATCTATGGAGTTCCATATTTTTATGAAAAGACGAGCATCCTAGTGAAACCATGTTTTCCATGCATGACTCGTCACTATGGAAGTATCGATCAAGTGGTTGTCTTCGTTAATACTTTGGAGGAACATAGATAGTTCAAACCATTCAACACATTTCATCTTCAAGAGTTCGGGCACAATCTTTGATACACCGACGAATTTTTGTTCATTCATTCCGACCTGAGCAGAGTTTGCAGTAAGACAACGAGCGACACATGAGCAAAACAAAAAACATGAGAACAGGAGCAAACCTTTGGCCAGATTGAGAAAGCAGCTACACAAATTAGTCAAATGGGTCAAGCAGATGCAGAAAAAGTGGTGGAAGGCGATGGAACTTGAAAAAGGACAACAAAAGCGCTCTATGGGATTCACGGACATGGAAGACAGCGGTGCAAAGTAACACGTGTGGTGTTGCCAATTGGTTGAAGGTCGGCACAAACTTGAACGAAAACTGTTTTCTGGTTGTTCTGGGTGGGTAGTGAGGCTAATAGTCGACAAAGCATATGGAATCTGAAAATTAGAGTTTCGAAATTCTAATTTTGGACAAAATGGAAACAAATGTTAAACTAAGGGAATGTCAGATTTGAGATTTTGAAGACTTCGATACCATGTAAATATGTAATTAGAGAAAAGATGAATGAATTTATATTCATGATAATACACTTAATTTATACGTGGAAGAGATGTGCTAATTGTAATCTATATATATATATATCTATATATATATATATATCTATATATATATCTATATATATATATATATATATTTCACTTAATGAATCTCGCTTTCGCATACTTTCCTTCTGACAGTACTTAAATAGTGTTCAAAATTGTAGATGCCTCTAGGTGCTACGTGTTTGTGAGAATTCATTCACCGAAATGACTTCATTCGCCATTTGGCCCTTTCTTCTTAATCTGAGTTGATATCATTGCTTAGTACTAATTATCTTGGGAATAGCAATGGTGATCTAATATGGCTCATAAAGATTTCTTACTGAATTGTGTAAATGTTTGCCCAACTGTTTCCACCGAGATGGTTAGTCCATAGTTATTGGTCAGGTGATCTGAATGCTGCTAGAATGTTTTAAATTCTGTAAACTCTCTCATGTATGCCTCATTGCATTTATTAATCTTCTTCTAGTTGAAATTTTATTATTGTTGATGCCCCTGAATAAAATATAGTTTAAAGATCTACTTTGAACATTAATCAAAGGGAAAAAAAATCTGCTTTGAACATATAAAACTATTAATGATCAACTTTCAACTTTGATTTGCTAGACAAGTAGTCTTCGTGTTATATTTTAATAAAAGTTGAGTACTTAAATGCTTGCCATGCTTGCCAGATTTAAATATGTCGAGTGATCTCATAAATTAATCCAAAATGATACAAGAAATATGAATTATATGACAAATATTCTTTTAGATATGCACAAAAAAATGTATAAACTCCTTAAAAAAATATAAACCTAAAAAAATAATAACATCCAATTAGCCTGGTCCGAATTAATGTTTATTTTCTTCTTATTATAAAGGATTAGGTAAGAAGTGTGAATTGTTATCGAACACTCATGAGAAGCACGTTCGTTTAGACATACAACCGACGCGAGACTCTTTGATACACACATTCACGTCTAATGATGAACATCTAACGTTGGCTCAATATATATATATATATATATATATATATATATATATATATATATGTATATATATATATAATTTATTTCTCGTTCTAATAGAAAGAAATTGTGTGTGGCCGGGCTTAAGTTACACCAGTCAATATAGATACTATTTCTTGTTCTAATAGAAGGAAATTGTGTGTGGGCTTAGTTACACCCAAAAACTGACTCAAAATTAAAAATAAATAAATAAATTGTCAAAAACTAAGAAATTGCAATTCAAATTTGGAAAAAATAAAACTGAATATATTTGGTATTTTTCTTGTATAACATTATCAAATTAATATTACCCATCAATGTTAGTACTTATAGCAATTTAATATTTGAATTATCTGACTAAAAATTAACACAATGATCTTATTTTTACATAAATTAAGGGTTAAAGTTGATAATTGATATAAAAGTTTAGGGTTTGTTTCAAATCGTATAATGTTCGAAAAAGTCATTTGAAAAAAACCCTCCTCATACATAATTTATATATATATATATGTTCCAAAAAGTCATTTGAAAAAAAACTCTCCTCATATATAATTTATATATATATATATATATGTATATATATATTCATGAAGACCAATAGTATTATGAACAAAAAATAAATACAAATTATAAGTCCAACAAACCTCACCCAAACCCAGCAGGAATTTATGCTGGGTTGTTGTTTCACGATAACTTCAATAAATGCCTTTTTATTTTGGTCCCAGCTACTTGTAGTCATATATATATATATATATATATATATATATATATATATATATATATATATATATATATATATAATTTGTTGTCATATATATAATATATATCTATCGAATATAATTTGAATGTATATTGAATTTCAATATTGTATAGACAATCATTTACATTGAATATTTAAACATAAATTGCAACAAATAGCATTAAAATTTCATATCTTTTTTATATTCGTAGGCATTGAACTTTTGTTGTCATGTAGAAGGTCTTGTCACTTGAGCTAAACGATAAGGGCTTCGGTGTTGATGAATATTCAAGTGTTCAAGTTCCAATTTATCACTTTAATGATTTTTCATATAGGAGAGTAATATATCCATTACTAAGAAAACATACAGACATGACCCTACTTTTTCATGCCCACTAAAGTTATTAGACTTGTATTTCTTTATATAGGACGATGCATCTAAACATGAGCATAATCCATAATTAATGCAAATACGTAATCATGTCCGCTTTATCGAATCAACTTTTTTCTTTCACTTTATTTATTTTTCAGTTTTTCTCCTTTCTTTATTGGAGGATGTTTGAGATTTTTCTGAATCGGCTCCCTCCAGTCTACGCAAAGCCATGATTTAGTCAAAATGCCATGCATATTAATTCTTTTCCCATGCAAAAAAGTTAAGGCATTATAAAGAAGAACCAGGGAAAGACAGACTATTTTAAAAATATAATTATGTACGTTCACTCATTTCTAGTTATCTACGTCGCTATCTCATCAGAACAATTAAAAATCACAGTCCTCAACAAAACAGTCCCCCGAGCCTATTAGGTCTAAGATCAATTAATGAATTTTAATGGGTATTAAATAGGTTATGTATAGCTCATTTCTTCACTGATAAGTAACGCTAGCTATCAAATGGGATTTTCTTGTTTTGAAACGCAGGTTCTCCCAATAAAATATCGATGATGAGAGGCTCAAGATCTCTTCGATCGTCTGTGGTTCTTGCATGTTACTTCTTGTTATCCGGTAACCACTTCCACTTAGAGTTCAACCATTTGACATGCATGAAATCTTTTGTATATATTGTTAAGACCAGTAGTCTCAGACGAGTGAATGAGTGTTTCCATTTAAGTGGGACCATACTTATGAATGCTGAACAAACATGGGTGACACTGTTATGTATATCTATACATAGTATATACACATAATACTTCCTTTATCGCCGTGGAATAATCTTATCATGCATGCAGCGACGACAGAGGTATTTCAGCTAGCATTCACAAGGGAAGTTAGGGTAGTCTATTCCAAGGAAATCCCATCCCTTGGCAGGAATTTATTGCAGTCACTACCTGGTAAAGTTGATATATATTTTGTGGATATATAATGCATACATATATATATATATATATATATATATATATATATATATATTGTCTATATTGATGCAACAACCAGCCCATGCCCTTGGTTCAATCACACTTCTTTATTGTTTAGTTATAATTGCATGATCAAAATCTCCAAGCATACAATTTTTTTTTTTTTTTTGAGGTTTTCATACGAAATCCTCAATTCATATGAATTTATATGTATATATATATATATATGTAGTATTATTATTATTATATCTAAATGTAGAACAAATCGGACGAAGCTAGACTTTTTTAGGGTTGATCTAATATTTTCTACTCTGATGTTTCAAAATGAAGCAATTTGGCTTGGAGATTGGAGTAAGCTTGATTTTCAAAAGACAGGAGTTTTGGTCAGAGTAATTATGTTGTCAATCAATAATTGGTCTGCTAATTTACTTTAATTAATCAATTGACTTCGTGTTTTCCATCACACTAGCCAAGAAACATTATCTCGAAAAAAAAAATAGATAGATTGATCAGCTTATTTAGCAATCAACCTATCCACCAACATAATTATAACGCTGCAATGAAACAAATCAGACTACGGCGGCGATACAGACGACGGAGACAGCCCAAGGAGGTGCTCGAAGGAGGACATATCTATATTCCAAGGGCCAACATCGTCTTTTCCGACCGGGATTCCAGAGTTCTCCGTTCAGATTATGAACACGTGCGTGTCTTCTGTGACAGGCTGTGATCCCATCGCCGACGTCCACGTCAAGTGTGGCTGGTTCAGCTCCGTGCAGCTGATAAATCCGGCCGTATTCAGGCGAGTCAACTACGACGACTGCCTGGTCAACGACGGACAGCCTCTTCCTCCGGGAAGTATTATCTCCTTTGAGTACTCCAATAGTTTTAGTTACCCGCTTTCTGTCTCTTCTATTTCTTGCTGATATCTCGTCGATTTATTTTACAGTTGGTTGTTTTGATTGTATAAAAAAAAAAAAAAAAAAAAAGAGGAGGAGGAGGATTAGAAGAAGTTGGCTGTTTCGTGATGGATATTTAATGGCAAACCTTGATAATAACTTTTGTTTTTCATAATGGACAATCAAATTTGTATTTTGCGTGAAGACAGTGGTCAACAAGAGCTTGCGTTCTCTCTTTTGAAAAATCTTATTTCTGAACTATTTTGGATGTAAATACTATCAAGCCTAAGGCGTCATTGCAAAATTTGAGATTTTGCACCGCCCGTAAAGTTTCTTACATATATATGTTCTCCGAGGTTTAAAATCCCGTGAGAATCGGCCGGTTCCCGTCCGAGAACCGAGTTCTGGCTACTATCCAGCACGGTTCAATACAAAACCGTGTGGTTCCCTGGGAACCGGACAGGATTCATCCTTCATCCCGATTCAGTAAAGCCGGCCCGCTCCAGTTCATTTTTTTTTTTCTTCTAGACCAAACATCTTCATTCACGCCGAGAATTAGGTCAGAGCTTCCCGTCTTCGCGCAAGAGAAAACTCACGCCAAGTCGCCACTTCCCGCCGAGATCTTGAAGATTCTGGTAGCCAGACGAGCAAAGCTTCCTTCTTCCTTGCGAGAAACGCGAGAACTGTTGGTATCCCCATCAGATTGCGACATATCAATGTATGAGTAAATCTGAGTTTTTTTAAAAAAAATTTCTTATGCATTTTTTAGTTTTGTTAATTTTTTTAAGTTCTTTTTCATGTTTAGTAACATTAATCTGATTTGGTTTCGAAATGTTGATATTTTTAATGCGAAATTAGGTTTTTGAATGTGTTTGGTTGATTTTGTTGAAATTTTTTATACATTTGTCATGGTTAAACTTAATTTATTTTTTTGAACATGATTATGAGCTAATGTTATTCAAATTCGAATTTTGAATATGTGTATGTGTATGTTTATGTGATATGAGCTAATGATTGTGACTGCTCAAGATCTCGGTAATTCTCATAACTTGTTGTACTTGTATTGCAATATATATGTTTGGAATTTTTTTTATTTGAATGTGATGTTCATCTCTATTGCGGGTCCTAAGGTTCATCTTCCATCGGCGTACGAAGTTCACAACAAGTACCTCGAGATGGAGGTCGTCGTAGATGCCGAGAACTTCGTGAAAGAGTAGAAGAAGTGGTGGAAGATGTATGGATGCACCATACTGGCTAATGGCTATAAACGGGGCCGTCCAAGTTGAGTATCATCAACATAATGGTGTATGGTGCGACGGTTTGCAATGAACTACCTCACCCTCAGAAGTCTCCGAGAGAAAAGAGTTGCGTTGAGGTCGTTGTTCACTAGTCAGCGATGAGACGATGACAGATTAAGTCATACACTTGCCGGTAAATCCATCACGGAGGCTGTTTTGAACCCGCGATTTTGGCAATCCGTCGACGAGTTGTGTGCAATTTTTTAGCCTATATACACCACTCTTCGATTGGTTGATACCGAAGTGCATCCGACGATGGGTCTAGTCTACTACGTGTTCAACGAGATGAAGAAGAAGTTGTCGGCGCTCAACGGCAAGAAATAGGTTTTTGACATCGTGGAGCGTAGATGGACTAGTCAGATGTGTCATCCATTACATATTGCTGGTAAACTTATTCTCGCAAACAAACCACTCATTGACATTTTTCTTTTAGTAACATGGGTTTGTTTTGCAGCTTTCTTTCTCAATCCAAAGTTGCAATATAACTCGGATGTAGTAATGGATAACACGCATATGACGGCTGTCACAAAAGTGTTCGATAAATTGCATCCGGAGTTAGATGATGCTTTACTGAGAAGAGAAGTATAGTTTTGCTCATATGTTATTCAATGAGATTTAGTATTTGTACTCACATTGAAGTTGATCTCTTTTCGAGAAACTAGAGGGGACTTCTCAATAAAAAGTGTTATCTCAGTATGAGGGACGTTGTGTGCAAGTAAGTGCGTATACTGTTATATGAAGATTATGCCATGGATTGTAATGAAATGAAATTATATGACTTTGTGTGACATGATTACAGGTGAATTGTGGGAATGCTATGGAATTGAACGCCGATGTTGCAGGCATTGGCCATTCGAATATTGTCTCAGACTTCATCATCATCTGTTTGCGAGAGAAATTGGAGTACTTTTGCCTTGATCCACACCAAACAAAGGAACCACCTAGCATACGAGAGGCTAGAGAAACTTGTCTTCTGCTCGTACAACATGAAGATGCAGATCAGAGAACTGACCCGGATTCACGACAACTCAAAGGCCTCGATGGATCCTTTGGATATCATCGAAAGAGCTTTTGAGCGTTCGGGTCATGATAATGAGGGAGACGATGAACTGCTTCGATGGATTGACTCGGTTTCACTGGATGATGACAACCAGAACCTGGATCCGACAGTAGCTCAGACGGCCCGAGAGCTTGGACTTGATCTGGAGCGCGTGATGGAGGAGAAAGTTCTTCCTCAACGCGAATCTAGCGACAATTCTGATTCCGATGGCGGTGATGGCGATGATGGAGGAGGTCGAGGTTCCGGAGAAGGTGGAGTTGGAGGGGGTGGTGACGATCGAGGTGGTGGTGGTGACTATGAAGGAGGCTCCTATAGTGGTGTTGGTGGTGGTGGTGGTGACGGACGTGGAGGCTCCTATAGTGGTGGCGGTGGATACGTACCAAGTGATGAAGATTGTAACTGTTTCCACCCTATTTTTTTACACAGGTTATGGGGGCGGCCACGACGGAGGTATGAACGATGTCATGTCATTTAAGTCTAGCAATGACGTTGATGACTTGTCGACCAACTTCGGATCGGTGGCAATTACTCCTCAAGACACGGGGTACTCTTACCCATATTATGAAGGGTCTTCACCAATATTGTCCATCACCACCTCCCATCATTACCCCAGTCTGATCGCTACAAGATTATCCCGCATACTTTTTCTCTACATGTATGACTCAATGGGAATGCGACTATCATTTGAAAACGTATCAAACTTCATACGTTCATTTTTTGAGTTGGTACGATTATTGTATGACCGTTAACTATGGGAAATTGCCGGAGTAGTCATTTTTTGGGTTTTTTTTGTTGAACACTTGGATATTTGGTAGATTGTTGAACTATTTTAATTACGTTTGTGTTAAACTATTTTCATTAGGTTTGTGTTGAACTATTTCAAATTGATTATGTAAAAATATTGTAAATTATTTTCATTTTTAGCTTATGTTATATATGACATTTTATAATTATTTGTTCACTGGATACCTCATCGGTAAGTCCGATATTTGTCGGTAAATCACATCGCTAACGATAAGTTCATTGGTACGATATACCCTCAGTTTCACTGTATACTCCAGTAAACCAAGCGTATCTTCCGGTAACCCAACAAAATCTGAATTCCAATACAACAGCGGTAACGGTGGTATTCGAATCTTTGATGTTTACCATCCACTATAATTATTTTGAGTTATAGATTTCTAAAAAAACATGATACAAAGTAGACATTTGATTAGTAAAATAGTCAACAAAAATTGACGCACATACTTTTAGAAAAAGGAAATCACATGCACTACTACAAATTAGCATATTAGGTGCGGAAGGGTATTAGGTGCGACATGTCGCACCTAAATGTCGCATCTAAGAACATATTAGGTGCGACATGTCGCACCAGATAGTCTTCCAAGCGCCTAAAATTTTCGCTGATGATTATGGCTATCCGGTGCGACTTTGTCGCACCTGATATGAAATTGTCGCATCGGATACTATTGGGTGCGACATATGTCGCACCTAATACCATTAGGTGCGACACGAGTCGCACCTAATGAGTTAAAAAATTTAAAACGGTCAGAAATTCCCCCCAAAAATTTTTGGTTCTTGAATTTCACATTAGGTGCGACATGTCGCACCTAATAGTCATATTGGGTGCGACATGTCGCACCTAATAGTCATATTGGGTGCGACATGTCACACCTAATAGTTTAGGGTATTTTAAATACCGAGCGTCTTCTTTCTCTCGCCTAAACTGTGCGCCTCTCTCTATCTAACACTCTCTCTCTCTATCTATCTATCTATCTTCCTCCGCCGCCGTCGTGACCTCCCCGCGCCGCCCGGACCAAGGTACGTCTCTCTATCTCTCTCTCTATCTATCTATCTCTCTCTCGATCTCTCTATCTATCTCTCTTTCTCTCTTATTCTCTGACTCTCCGACTTGCAGGTCCCCAACGCCGCCCGTGACCACCTCAGCTCAGCCCGGTCTTCCCCGCCGCCCGTGAGCACCTCAGCTCAGCCCGGTCGTCCCCCGCCGCCCGTGACCTCCCCGCGCCGCCCGTGACCTCCCCGCCGCCCGTGCGTCTCTCTGCCGCCGTGACCTCCCCGCCGCCCGTGCGTCTCTCTGCCGCCGTGACCTCCCCGGCACCGTGACGTACGTCTCTCTCTCTCGCTCTCAATTCTGAATTTGGAATTGATTTGGCCGAATCTGTGTGTTCTAGGGTTTGAAGGTTTTTTTTTTTTGCTTTTGGCAGGAAAATAGGTGCGACTTTAGTTATCCTTTATATTGAAATTTAATATTTGCAATTCTTTTTAAAATTTTGACTATTTTATTTATAAATAAATTTTGACTATTTTACAAATTTATTTATTCTAATGGACTATTTAGTTATCCTTTCTAAAACGCATTTAAACATATATAGAGTGTGAACAAAGATTTAAATTTTAATAAAAATAAAAATTAGGCAAAGGTGATGGAATCTTTGAGATTTACCGGAATGTCCCAAATCCATTAGGAATCTATGTTATACAATGTGCTCTTTAACCTAGAATTGTCCATAATTAAGCTGGGCATCAAATAGACCCACCCTTAAGAACAATAAAATTTACAATTCATATGAATATTCACATAAGCAAAAATCAATATTCTGAGTCATTTCTGTTTCTTTCCCACTGTGTTAAATTAATTGTCTACACTCTACAGGTTTAACTACCAAAATATACATATATACAAAGGTGCATACATGTGTGTGTGTGTGTGTGTGTGTGTGTGTGTGTGTGTGTGTGTGTGACTATAAGATAAAGCGTGTCCATCAAAACAATTATCAGACTTCAAACTTCGAAGCAATGGCTTATTGAAAAATATATATATATATATTAAACTGTTCTCATGAACTCGTGCTTTAGCTACAGGGCGAACCAAAATTGTATGAATAATTGATACAGAAAAACACATATTGAAAGACTGAACTAGGTTAGTAACTATAATCGTAACTGAAATCACCGAGACCGATCATGGCCGTGACCACCTGGGTAAGAATGTAGAACCCTCCAACCAAAATGACCAAAACAAGGATCGCAGAGATCGGGTTTTTGAACAGTTGGCTTAACGGCTCAAAGACAGCGTATAAAGCACCCGTACTAACCGTCAAAGCGTAGAGAGCATATCTTCTCACGTTGTCCCAAAACTCCTCCATTAATGGGCCTTCCGGCCCAAAAGCCAGCGCTTTGTCGTCGCGGCCCAGGCCCATCAGAACCGCCGCGAGCCCCACGGAGACCGAGCGCCTCGAGACCCGACGGTCGTTTGTGGCGGCGATGTTTGGCTGTTTCTTTGGGAGGTTGTTAAGGCGTGAGATTGGGGTCAGTTTTTTGGGGGGATTTGTGGTGGGATTAGAGCAGTTTATTAGGAGGTGGACTTGATATCTTAAGGCCAACATTTTCACTGGTGATTTTGAGATTTCAGGGCATGAGCTATGTGAGTTTTTTTTTTTTTTTTTGTTAATGTGTGGCTAGTTTGGGTTTTCTGTTCTTTCTATAGATCCTTATCCTCTGACATGTGCATATGTGACATACTGTGTGTTTCTTTTACGCATAGGCGATATGATAATTTATAGGGACATAAAAATATAAAAATAAAAATAAATATTAACTTCCTGGTAAGAAAAGAAAAAAAGAGCATCTTGCCCATTTTCTTCATTTTAAACATGTACGATGCCAGAAGAAACGATTAAAACTTTGAAACACCAATTTTAAGTCTTAAAATGGTGGCGTTTTTATTTATTTATTTTTTTATTCATATGGAACATGTTTGAGCTCTTAATTTAAAATATTAATAAAAAAAATTTATTTTGAGGAATTGAACTTATCTTCTTACGCGCATGAGAAGATCTCATAAAAGATAGAAAATCTCACAGGCAAGAGATAATGTCACACAATCTAAATGTTTAAGGTCAAATGGAGGCACTCCAATTCTCACAAAAAAAAAATCGAAAAGAACTATATGAAATAGCCAATGGGTTACTACAAATTAGAACTATACTTCAATTATTCAAATATTAAAAAAAAATAGTCTAACTCGTGTAAATGTCTCCATCATACGGCGACATGCGCTTGAGTTTGAGCTATTTTTTAAATTTTTATAAACTTCGAGTAAAATTTTAACAATGAGTTTAAATGAGGTATATGCATAATGAGAGTAACTGATGTGAGAGGGGACATAGGTTTTTTAAGCTAAGAGACACTTACCTTGAGTTATGAGTGAGAGGTATATATAGTTTTTCCCTCGAGGCTTGGGGAGAGGTACTTGGCGCGGAAGGTACTCGGTGCTGAAGGTACATGGCGCAAGAGGTCGTGCGCAGGAGGTCGCGTGCAGGAGGTCGTGGTGTGCGAGGGGTTGCAGAAGGTCATGTGCAGTAGGTTTTGTATGAGAGGTCACCCGCTGGTGGTCATGTGCGGGTTGAGCATGGGAGGTCACATGTAGGTGGTAACATGCACGCGTGGGAGGTCACCCGCGATGGTCTCATGAACGAGTGGTCTTGTGGACAAGTGGTCTCGTTTGCACGAGTGATGGAGATGGCCGGGTGGTACGTCTTGGCCAAGTGGTTTTGGCCAAGTGCTCTTGTTCGTGATTTTGTCTTCAATATTTTGTCAAGGAGTTTAACTTAAGGACTTCATTCGATAAATTTATTTAAGATCTTCGCTCGATAAGTCGTCTCGATGACTTTACTCGAGAGCGTCTTAAGATATTTCGTTCCAGAAACCACCTTGCACTACTACAAATAAGGCCTTTGGAAGCGACAAAAGTCATTTCTGAAGTCAAAAAGTCACTTCTAATGGACCATTAGAAGCGACGTTAGAAGCGATAAAGGTCCGTTTCTAAAAGTAAGTCGCTTCTAAAGTCACGTCTAGCATTAGAAGAGACATATTTAGAAGCGACAAGTCGGCTTCTAGTTCTAAAAATATGGCGCACAAAATGAGGTTTCGACGTGCTTCGACTAGGACTGCGACGGGGCTTCAACCGGGGCTTTGACAGGGTTGCGAGCGTGGCTAAACAGAGAGAGAGAGAGAGAGGCATGGTGATGATGTTGGCATGGTGGGTCGGAGAGGAGGTGGGTCGGAGAGAGGTGATGGTGGTGGTGGTGGTGGTGGGTCGGAGTGATTGTGGTGGTGATGGAAGGGATGGTGGTGGCGGTGGTGGGGTATATATTTAAGGTAACCAAGGAGGAGTAATTAAGTCCAAGGTTTCAAGAAAAAAAAAACAAAAAGTCCAAGATGATATGGATTTATATATGAACAAACAGGGGCATGAATAATATTAATAAGAAATAAATCACAGAATGAATAAGTAGAAATAAATCAAGAATAAATGAGTATAAATAAATGACGCTTTTGTATATTTAACAAAATATCTAAAGACTATTAAATTATTTAAAAGATTTCTATTATCATCTTACCTTCGTAAACAAATTTCATTAGTAGGAAAAATAGTAAAAACAGCAAAGCTATGCGGCTTTTGTCAATTTCGCTCTTAAACCATCAGAAACGACAGAGATATAACGAAACGACAAAAGTGATTCGCCACGTGTCCCAGAAAAGCCCATATCGAATGAAATCATTTCGCATTCCATATATGGAAGGTACATTTATACCCTCGTATAAAAGCGGATATTCCGGCACTGCCCACGTCTCTCTCCGCCTCACTCCCAGAGACTCAAAGGGACTCATGGTTGTGTTTGTCTTCGACCTCAAACCATTCTCTGCAACAACAACAACAACAAAATTATCTTTCTCTCTCTAAAACTCTCTTTCAATTCACATCTTTTGTCTCCGTTTTTCTCTTCTTGTTCTTCTTCTAAACCCCCGAAACGGATAAGCTTTTGATTCTCCGCCTCATATCCCCTGCGCTTCGGTACGTTGTGTTTCACTCTCTCTCTCTCTCTCTCCTGAACCCGTTTATTTTATTTTATTTTTAGTGAATACTATTTCGCTGTTTGAGGTTCTCTGGTATTCACAGTTTCACACATGATTTTTTTTTTTTTTTTTTTTTTTTTTTTTTTTTTTTTTTATGATCGCAGTCCTGAACAGAATGGGTTTGATTTTTGGGAGAAGCCAAAGAAACCCACTGAATATATAGAGAAACCTGATAAAAAGGACTGATATTTGTTTCAGGATTTAGATGATAAAAAATCGATGTGACACCAAACAAGGAGTCACTGGAACTGAAACTGGTACTGAAAGCTTAATCGATCATATAACCTAACTTAAAAATGGACGAGAATGAGGAAGGGTTTGTGGCTTGGGAAGAGCACATTCTGTGCCACGAGCGTGGGAACCGAGTGGTTCACTATTTCCTGAAGCAAGAATCAGGCGATTTGGTTCTTGCTGTTGTGGGCACAGAGAGGAGCATCAGGCATATGATGTACGTCGTTACGGACGATTTCGTGGCCACTTTCGGACCCAAAGGTTTAGTCAATGCTTGTACTAAATGGCGAGCCAGAAGGGAAGTTGTGGAGTGGCTCTCGTCCTTGGTCTCCGCTCCGGACACCTCGGAACTTCCAAGTACGTCTCGTTTCACTTGTGCGTTACGTTTTTTTTTTACTTTTTGTATTCATGTTCTGGGTTTTTAGCTTTTAAAGCCTTTTGGAATGAAATATATGATATGGTGTTTAGTCCATTGTGTATTGCTGAAGAAAATATAATCATGATTTGCTTGTATGTGTTATTTTTACCTTTCGGGCGGTTATTCGTTACTTCTGATGAAATAGCTTTTTGACTTTAGTTTAAAAGTTAAGTTTGTAACTTAATAGCTTTCCTAAAATGATATTGATTGATCTTCTAAGAAAAAAGGAGAATCGATTGCTGAGTTTTGTGGATTGATAAGTAGTTCCTCGAAAATGGAATGAACTTATTCGGAATTTTTTTTTAGTACACCATGACTCGAAACCGTGACCTCTTATGTGTGGGTGGAGGCATTTACCACTGAGCTACCCTCTTTTGTGTATTCAAATTTTTGTTTACACTCATTTACTGAAGATAGATGTTTCTAGAAACATAGATTCTATGCAAGACAATGCCTTGTCAAAAAAAAGTTTCCATATAGATTTTCCTTGAAATATATATGTTGGGAACAAAATGCTCATTTAACCTGTTCAAGTAATTGTTTTAAAATTTTCTGAAGAATATATTTGGATAACAATCACTACAAATTCTCCCCAATTCTCTACGTTTGCGGCGCATCAATTAACATTATATATGTGAATATGCAAGATTTTACACATCCTTTTCTGGTTAGTTTGTAGTGGTGTCTAGTAATTGTTTACGGAGGGTGCTATATCTAGGTATTTAAATATTATTGATGAAGTCAAACTGGTTACTTCGATGTCGTTTTTTAACTAATATCTCTTGCACCAAATGCACGTCAATCTTTTGACGACTAAACTGTATGGAGTCTCAGTGTTTTTTTTTTTTACTTGGTGAAAAGATTCTCAATATGCCTACTGTGGTAAAGACGCATTTATTCTGCTTTCTTATATTGTTAAGAGAAAAAAGGCTGTCTATTTACGTGTCTTTGCATATCGTGTTTCTTCAAGCACTCGCTACAGCCTGTCCTTTTGTCATATGAGACCTTCTTTCCTTTTTTACTTTTCGGGATTCAAAGACCCAACAAACTCTCCTTTTATTCATACGATAAGAGTTTACCAAAGGAGAGAAACATATATTGTGTGTGTGTGTGTGTGAGAGAGAGAGAGAGAGAGAGAGAGAGAGACAGAGAGACAGAGAGACAGAGAAGGGGAGAGTTAACAGGCTTTTCAAGCTCGCAGAGATTGGTACACAATCCAAAATGACGCCATTCCTTTAGTTATTTATATATTTATCATTCTTTATGGCTTGTTTTCTACTATGCTGTTGAAATTTGGGAATAAAAGGCCTGCTTAGCCTTTAATAGTTTGGTTCCATTAAATTTATTTATTTTTGGGTATGGAGATAGGCCGGGTGGTGAGAAGAAATATCGATAGAGCCCTAGCTATAGCGTTAAGCGTCAGTTTCTTTTACACACCTTTTTCTAAGTTATATCCTAAAGAAAATGATAGCCAACTACAGAAGATTGAAAATCATAGTAAAGTTGCGCTGTGACTGATGCGTTAGTGTTGATTTAAATAGATTTTATCTTGTGTGACCGTTAAAAAGAAATTACTTTTCTTTTATCTAGTTTTCTAAATTTTTATGAATTTAATTTTGTCAAGGTCGTTTTCCATAAGTGATTCTTGGCCTTTTCATTTGACGTTACTAGGTTTTTTTTTTTCAATCATCAGAATTTTCAGTGACAATAAAGCGGTTTTCGCATATGGAATTTCTTCGGTGATCTGGAAAATAAGTACTTTCAAATAAGATATATTAGTCTTAACGTTTAACGAGCGGGCGCAGTTGGTACTCATATTTTTTCAATCAAAAGAATTTAATTCAAATATGAAAAAGAAAATAACCTATTTATTTGAGTCGCAGCACACACATCTGTTATTTTACTGTGTAGCTTTAGAGGTCCCACATTTAGAGCGCCTGTGTTCCTCTGTAGTCAGTACTTCCATTAGCTGCACTGCTTAAGACAACCATAATTGATTTTGTTATTTGTTTTGATGTTCAAAACTGGGCTAGATTATTTGATTGTTATTCCATTAAAATCGAGTCAAGCATTTCGATGCTGTTCGAAGTGTTAATAAAGCTTTGATGAAGAATTCTTGTAGTGTCACGTGTAACTGCAATTCATTTATTCAATTGAATTCGGCTTAGATTTCTTATTGGCATTTGTGTTTACAGATTCACCGATAAACCACTCAACTCTTGCTTCCGGGTCCAGTGCTCGGAACAACATCATGTCTGATCAAATGGTATTGATTCACAATTGTTTTATTTCATTTGGTTTGTACGCTTGTTTGAAGGAAATATTGACTTCATTTTATGTCATCCAGGGTTCAAGAAAGTTCAAATTTCAGTCTTCGTCCATTGAATGGTCTGGCGTTGCTTGGATATGTTCCAAACAGCTCAAGCACTACCCAGCCTTTATCAGGAATGAGATTCCAATAATGGTGAGCAGCCCAATATCTTCACTCGAATCTCTGTCATCAATTTGGAGTGATTTTACCGGTGAGCAACCTAATTACTTTTCACTTTTTTCTTTCTTTCTTATGGCCAGGTTCATTCCTTTGTATTTATAATGGCTTTGGAGGATCATCCGTACCTCGGTTACTTGGAAGACATGTACGAGGACAAAAAGGGGAAGAAAAAGGTGAAAGTGCGATGGTTTCATCATAATCAGGAAGTCAAGGATGTAATCCCTCTGTTGAATCCACACCCCAGAGAAGTTTTCATCACACCCAATGTCCAAGTGATCAGTGCAGAGTGTATCGATGGTCCCGCAATAGTTTTGACTCCTAAGCATTACGAGAAATGCATGGCCGAGACTGGCCAGAACTTGTCCTCTGGAATTCACATGTGCTTTAGGCAGTTCAAAAGCCACAAGCTTAGGCCATTCACACTCGCTAAACTACGTGGATACGCCTCTCAAGCCATTGTTGCCTCTCTAGATGCTGATGTTTCCCCCGAGAAAATTACCAAGAGCAGTAAGTTTTGCGGGGAGGATGAGAGCAACGGCGAGAACGTAAGAGTGAGTTCCAAGAGAAACAGGAATTACGCGGGAGAAGAACTTGAAAAGGGTAGTCATGCTCTTAAAAATCCCGGTGGGAAGAATCAGATGACGAAGTCTGAACCCTCAGGAACAAAATTGAAATTTAAGCTGGGAAGTAAACCAACAAAGACTCAAACCGCTGGACCTGTGACCCAACGACCTCCTTCTTATAAAGTCGGTGAGAAGTTAGAGGTGCTCTGTCAAGACAGTGGAATTCGAGGCTGCTGGTTTCAATGCAAGATCGTTAAGATGTCTCCCAAGCTTCTGAAAGTTCAGTATAAAGATGTGGAAGACGCAGATGGATCGGGTCGCTTAGTGGTATGAAAGGCTTCTGAATTCCGGCTACTATTTTTTTTTCTTCTTCTATAAAGTGTTGAGCTTTTGTTATTTTCTTCTATAAGTGTGGTCCTTGAATAATATGAAAGCTTGATCTGGGAACAAAGTAATCAACTCTCTTTTTTTTTTTTGTGGGTATTGTAGGAGTGGGTAACACAGAAAGTGGCTGCTTCTGATAAACTGGGCACGAGAAGCCCAGGCCGGCTAACAATCCGGCCAAGCCCTCCAAGTGTGACTAACTTCACCATCGAGATTGGGTCACCAGTGGATGCATGGTGGTGCGATGGCTGGTGGGAAGGTGTCGTTACTGAACTTGGTATCTCCGGACCTGATTCTCTCCAAGTCTATCTTCCTGGTAAGTTCTGGAACTGGTACATTTATTTATGGGTGCTCTAGATATATAACCAACCTTTGGTAAGTTTTAAGTGAATAGCCACGAGATTTTATTGACAAAGCCAAAAAGACGTTATTAGTTGTAAATAATCGTTAATAATTGTAAATAAATCATCAGACTCCAATGGCATAAATGGAATGGTAAAAAACGTCCAAACAATGCCACATCAACATAATGGCCGTTTTCTTTCTGGTAACCGCTTGTGAATCTCTTTATTTGCTATTGTAGGAGAAAGTAGGTATATGATAGTCGAGAAGAAGGCTGTAAGGGTTTCGAGAGATTGGGTTGGGGGAAAATGGGTTGATATAGAAACCAGGCCAGACTTACTTTCGTATCTGCCTGAACATGCCAACCCACCCAATAAGAAGCCCTGCTCGACTGTTACTGCCAAGTTACCTCCGTCCAAACTCAATGGGGCTTCCGATGAAGGTGGTCAAGGCTCGCAAGATTTAGCTGTAGGAGTTCAGGGCTTGAGACTTGCTGAGTCGTCCACTGGTTCTAGAGACGGTCCTCTAACAATTAGTGTAAAAACCGAAGGTGACAGTGCCGGTGCTGGTAGTGAGGGTAAATCGGGTCTTGAAGGAAGATCATCGTTCTGTTCATTAGAGAAGTGAAGTAGTTGAAAGCAAACAAGGGACTGTCTTAAGCTTGATAGGCCCGGCTTTGAAGCAGGTTCTCTCTTTTTTCTTTTTGGTGTTCTTTTTCTTTTTTGTAGATAGACACACAGGAGGAATAAAACACAGGTTGATGAAGCCGAAGTTTTCCTAACATCAAAGAATTGGGTGGCGTACAGGGAACACAAAATCTGGTAGATTTCAAATTTTTTGGGACGAGAAAGAATTAGCAATTGTAATGACAGTTTGTAGCTCCTTTGTAGGAGTTGTCTGGGAATTTTCTTTTATGTATCTGCAATTTTGCAGCAAAAGTGTTCTTTTTTCTGGCAGGTATAGTTATACACATGTAGAGACATGACCTCTTGAGTTTCATGATAAAGCCTAAAGTCTGTTTTGGGTTTTATGAAACAACAGGGATGAAATGTGTTACCATTTTTATTTATTCAATATCTAATTTTTAGTGCGGTCTCATTGCTCTGTTTAGTTGGCATGGCTTTATATTATAATAACAGAGGGAAAATAAAAATAGATGATAATAAAGTGTACTTTACTAAAATAAAAATGGAGAATTTAGGATGGAATCTGGCCACTCTCTCTCTCTCTCCCAAGTAGACCGCATTCTAATTGAATTTTGAATGAATGATCTCACTCTTCTAATCTATTCCCTTCTTTTATACTAAATTACTGCCAATAGCACTACCTTGATAACAACCGGACCCACCTACTTTTTTTTCATCTCTAAATACTAAATACTGTTACTCAATTCACAAGTCATCACTTGCTTTACACTCCTCTTCAAACGGTATACAGTTGATAAAAACTACTACTACTCAATCAAAATTAATTATCATGCCATATCCTGAATCCTGAAAGTCTTCTTTTCATTCCCCGTGACAAAATGGGGACGAATTGAATAATGATTACAACAATAGTACTATACATAGAGAAGCATGTGATGATGATGATGATGATGATATTGGCTTCATGGCTGAGCGACTCCTTTTTTGACGAGCATGTCGTAGACCCTATCGATTCTACTCGGCTCCATCTTGAATAAATGGTGAGCGTCCGATTTTTTAGTGACGTTGCCGCTGAATATCTGTACCGACATTATCTCTTGCATCTTCAGATAGATCGGCGGCGCCAACCTGATCTCTCCGCACACCCGTTTTTCCTGCCAAATTCAATTCAGCGCAGCCGACTCAGCTAAACTTACTGAGAAAAAGAGAGAGATGAGAGTTGAGTCGAAGCGAATGAACGTGTTCGATGCTTACAGCTTCGGAGAGTAGATCGGCACCATTGAAGCCCATCAAATCCATATCGGCGACAGAGCTCGAGATCGGCGCTGGCCTTGAGTTTGAGTCTTTGGCTGCAGCTTCGGACCTAAGGGCGTTCTCTTCGTCTTCCTTTTTCCTCTTCTGTCCAATGAATCTTTCCGCTTCGCTGGACGTTCGGCATCCACCGGCTTGGGCCTCCTGAATGGTGTCGCGTCATAGATCACGTGATTTGTCTGTTTTTGAGCAAAAAAGTATAAACAAACGTGCGAATAAAGACCTTGAGTTCCTGAATCCTTTTCAGAGCCCGGTGCTCCGAGACGACGGTGTGAAGCAAATCCTCGTGATCTTCCTTGGAGTGGAACTTCATGAAGACGTCGAAACGCCGGCACATCGCTCTCTCTTCTGGCAATAAGCCCTTCTCGAATGGGTTTTGGTACAGAAGATTTCTTTCCAAGACGAAATCTTTTCTTCGCTTCCTCTCATCAAGCCTGCCATCACAAACAGGAATGAATAAATGAACGAACTACAATAAAGATTGATTTTTTTTTCTCCCTGTGAGCTACCTCTTTGAATAGATTCTCAGAATTCTCAGCTTCAGTTCATGCTCTTCCTCTGTGTCAGCTTCTTTGAAATCCATGTCGGACAATAACTGCTCAGCATCGTTGTCGTACTCGGGATCAAATTCTCTTCTTTTGGCGTTATAACCACTTAACTCGACCAAGGAAGGCCCGTCGTTGCTTGGAACTGGTTTTTTCCCCTTGAAGGGTCTCTCTGGCTGAGAATCTGAAACCACGATTATATTAGCTTTCAAGTATTTGCCATTTTTTGTCCTAAAAACAAACTTCTCAATTGAATCAATAGGACTCCTCAAATGTAACTAAAAATCGGTTTGGATGGCCAAACAACAATCTATTTCGTAAAAATATGCAACAAATATCACTCAAGCATGTTCATCTTTCCGAGAAGTCTACAACTTTGTTAATCGCGATTTCTGTTTTATCTTTTTTTTTTCTGCAATAGAACGATGCACTGTTCCGACTTCCATGACTCCTTCACAGTTAAGCAGAAATTGGTTTCACATACAGAAAGTTATAGAAGCTTATAATCATCGATACGAAGATACCGAGTAACAGCTTCTATACTTTCTATCACATTCTTGGTCTAAAAATTTGGGATATGTTTGCAAGGATTTCAAGAATCAAGAATCAGAGATAAATTTCACTCCAACGCATAAATTGTACCCAAAGGGGCATATAAACATACACATAGATATACGGAACCATAAACATATCACAGACAGCACTAAGGCATACCTTCAAGTTTGGGTGGCTTCTTGTTAACACTATTTGAGCTATTACGCCCCACGGTTTCTGCATGAAATAAGAAACTTAGAATCACAGTCTAAAAGTGGTACCAATTAGTAGAACTTAAAAAGACAAGAACATAAATTTGTCTGACCCGACATTAAACGACTTGTGGAACCACCTTTGAGAGAATCTTCAGTTCTAAGTGCGGGGAAAAAATAAACAGGTTATTCACTCGTTATATAAGAAAGCAAGAAAACTGTTTAAAAAAACACACTATTACAGTCCATGAATCTATATCGAGGTGTGTTATAAGCTATAACCATACTTGATACGCGAAGGAGAAAGCAGAGATTCCGCCTTCAAATTAAACTCTGCAATTGTAGGAAAAATAGGAAAATATTTTACTGAGACACTGTTAAAATATTGATAATGAAATAGGAAACCGAGACAGTCGGACAACATCTATCATCCTGGTTTATTTCTTTAGTTAAATTGCGAAATCATTTATTACCACGGGATCAATAAACCTATCTGCAGATTTAATGATAACATAATTGCTTCTTTTTTTCTTTTCTTTTTTCCCCCTTTTCAAATTACTAAAGAGGAACTATAGAGGAAGCGGAACTTGTTACACATACCTTTCTTGTCACCGCTGAGCCCTTTAGCCATGGCAAGGAGTTCCTTTCTATTTTTCCCAACAACATGAGACATGTCCTTGAACACACACATCAAAAACCTATTTATTTTTATGGAATGTTGATATTTTAAAAATAGCATCAGATTACCACAGAACACATCGTACCGGAAGAGGAAAGAATGGGGAGCTCATATATACATCCTTATAGTGATTTATACACTGCTCTTTACCCTTTGTTCCCACATGCTCGGCAACTTCAGCCCAATTTCCTAGTCCGTACATTTCGATCCCCTAACATAAAGGAGATTTAGTAAGCAGTCATAGGAGAAAAAATTACATCACGATTCATATGACATCTCACTCAAATGAGTACTAATAAATAAGTGACTAATTTTTTGTATATATAATGTAAAAAAAAAAAAAAAAATAGAATACCTCTAGGAGTAGAATCTCATCATCTGCATTCCAATCGGGGCAGATGAGAGGAAAAGACAAGTTGTCCTGTGAAGTTTTTTACATGAAAATATCAAGTACGTGAGAATATTTTCACTCAATGAAAATGACTACACGAAAATAAGAATTAAACTTGAGCTATTTTGAAATTAAATTCGGGAGATGAAATTTTCTGGTTTTTCTGTTCTGATGGTAAAAGAGTTTTGTTCAAACACAATCAAGTTGGTAAAAAGTAAAAAAGGATCATGTTGACCCAAACTTGATCTCAAATTCAAGGAGAATAGAATTCGAAAACGTTACTTTCTAACAGGGAAACAGGTCAAAAATTTTAATACTAACCATGACCCGATAAGAATGGTTGCTTTTATGAGGAACCACCTCAGCTCCAACTGAAAAACACTCTATGCATAGGTCGAAATCAGGGCAATTACAACACTTGATTCGAATCTTCCCTGTAATGTCTTTGTTGCAGTAATTACAGTGGTATAAAGCTTTCCCATCACTAGTTCCTTGCCCTAAGGACAATAAAGATGATAAGTTAAAGCAACACAAAAATAAAAATGAGAGAAAATTTAAAAAGTGAAATTCTATTGACAGCAATTCTTTTTTATATTTTTGCTCATATGAGAGATCATTCCATTGAGACCCAGTGCAAAGGTACTCCTAAGATTCCCCAATGTGCGTTTCAAATTATGTTAGAAGAAATGAAAATTAAATGAGGTGAGTTCGTTAAGCTTAAGCAAGGATTTGATCCAAAGTTGCCCAAATAATAAAAATCACGGATATGATAATCCAGTTGAAAAAGCATTACAGTGAACAAATAAATAATCGAAATCGCCAGTACTTGTGAGGGCAAATGTGCATTGCGAAGCCTAATCGATGAAATTCTGGAAAAATTACCTGCAGAAGAAGATTCTAAATTCTCTCCACTGGATGCATTTTTCTTTCTCCTTGATCTGTAACAACCAACACGGTTGAAAATTGGGTCAAACAATGTGATAATTATGCAAGCAAATTGGTCAAATTTTAGTGACATGAATAGTTTAGGATTCATGATACGAGTAAATACCATAGCGTTATGATCATTCATATACAAATTTATGTGATCATCACACTCAAATAGCTCTAAGTAATCTATAAACTGAAATTTGGGGCAACATTGCATTGAAAACCAATCAAGAATTTGAACTTCCAAATTCCAGTTCATCAAACTGTTACTATTTCTAAACGCAGCTTTCGATTTTCATGATACTTCTGCAAACTGAAAATTCAGCAACGAACAAACTAAAAGCTAAAAATAAAATTAGCCAAAAACGAAATTTAAAATAAAACAAAATAAAAAAAGACTACCCAGAAATCAATTTTTTTTTTTATAAATAAAATAAAAACAAGTACGTAATTTCTAAAACCTTAACATCCACGAAGCTAGTAAAAAATGCGTAATAGTAACAAGAAGAAAAAAAGAGCGAAACTTAATTAAAAGTAAAGACCTTTGAGTTGGGTCTTCATCGGCCGAGTGAAAACGAGAACGACCCATTGTTGCTGTGCGAGCTCACGAACTGTGCGTGCTTTTTATTTTATTTTTCAATTTATTTTTTAATTTTAATTTGGCAGAGCACAGGAATTGGATGGTGAATGGTGATATAGCAATTGGTGTTGGTTCTGTCAATACCTTCCAAAACTGAGTATTAATGGGTCAGTTCTGAAAAACTTCTCACTCGTTTTCAAGGTTTTCAATACTTTTGGCTCTGTTTTGAGAGTTTTAGATTACTTATTATTATTATTTTCCTTTTTGGTTGGAATTGGGCAAGTAGCAAAAATGCTTAAACACTTGAGGGGTATTTTTTGAAATTTTTGTTACAGCCTTTTCTTTTTCGAATAGTACATGGCTACATGCATATAGTACATATATATATTGACTTTGGAGACTTACTTTATTTTATTGCAATTTGAGAGCTAAGTTTCCAACAAAGCCAGCATTGTGTGTGTGTGTTCATAAAAGGTTTTTAAGGCTGAGAAATCTGAGTTTGCAAGTTGCTCGGTGGTTGTACTGGTCTAGTAGTTTATTTTAGTTTATTTGTACATTTGAACCTTTTTTTTTTTTTTTTTTTATTGTCACAAACATTTGGCTTTTTATTTGCGCTAGAGAAAATCGTTGCCTTTATTCGTTTTCTGTAGTGCATAAAATTTCAAAAAGTCAACCCCAGTTTCTCTAAAGAGTGGACCGTGGACGTAGTCTAGTTTCCTCCCACTATTTCTTTGTTGTGGAGGCCAATTAATTATAGAATATTATTAAAGTAAATGCTTATATAAAATTCCCGTCGCTAAATAGCACATCGAAACTAATAAATGTATAAATTAGACAATTAAACCAATAGTTTAATAGTTTGTCTTCTTTTTAAAAAATAATCAAGTTTTCATTTTATTAAAAAATAGTTCATCAGACTGACTATTTTAAATAATTTAATTTATTTCAGCATGATGAGGTATTTTCTTAATAAAATGAAATTTTGACTTCAATCTTAAAAGAAATTAAGGGGATTTGTTAGTTGCAACAATTTTTTTTACATATAAGCAGTCAAAATTTATATAATATTAATGCAATAATCAAATTTTAAAAATATTTGTAAGTGCTAAATGTAAATAAATTGTGTACCCATACATATACGAGTATAATATTTTATTTACTTCTGTATATGATTTATATGTTTATATTTTATTATTTTACTATAAAAACTTTAAATATTAGCTATTTTGCTAAATAAAATTAGGATTATTTTCTTAATCAATAAATTTCCAATATTATGTTGTATAATGTTTTTTTTTATATGAGTCCACTATAATACGATATAAACAAAGACATGTCTGGTGTAGTTGACCACTAAACTTGATTTTTGACCGCTAAACTTTTGAAACAGAGACGAATATGTTTCTTTTGTTTGTGTTTAGCTTTTCACACTATTCATTAGAGTTTTTCGTTAAAAACATTACAGTTATAACTTACATCGTTACACGCAGTGACGGATCTAGGTGGGGGTCAGGGTGGGCCAATGCCCCCCCTTAATTTTTGAAAATTATTTTTCTAACCCCAAATTTTTATATTTTTTATAATTTTACCCCTAAATTTTATTAATAATTATGTTTTTGACCCAAATTTGTAAGTTTTTTTTCAATAATGCCCCTCCTAAAAAATATTTCTCAAATTTGCCCCCCCTTGATTGAAATCCTAGATCCGTCACTGGTTACACGTGGTTAATTTTTCACTCTTTTAAGCGACAACTAGATTAGTACTAGACACGTTTGTTTTGTTAAAAAAAAAACGAATAGTATTATTTTTCGTTCCTTTGAAAGACACCAAGGTTAGTATATACTTTATTTATAGCCATTGGAGATAAGAGTCACATTAAGAAAACAATTGAAAGAATCATTTAATTGGCATTTCCTTTCAAATTATATATTATTGAAAGAAACAAGCCAAATAGATAACACCAACACATAACGTGAACAAAATACATATGTCAACTCGTAAGAGAAAATTGGTCATCATGATTATAGTATTGGCATGTTCAGCGTTGGTTTTCCTCACTACACTCTTGTCCTTGCTTCTTCTTGTTGTATACCAACATCAGTAACATCATTGTCCAGAAACTTATCTGACCCGGTCCCATAAAGTAACCATCCATAGGAAGTGGCACAACATTATGTCGACCATGAATGTACCTTAAATCTATTTGAGATGTCAATGCTAGTTGTCTCGTAACCAAAGAGGGCGAGGCAATTCGAAAGCCAAATATTGGAACCGGGTAAAAAGAGTTTATTTTTCCGATATTTTCTCATCATTCAATGCTAGTTGAATCATTGTGCATGTTTGCATGGATATCGTTGGTCAACGTGCCTAGAGTGGCTTTTGACGATCATTTGACAAACACAACATTTTCGTGTCGTTTTCTTTGCAAGACGGTAAAATGTCAAGAGGGGTCGGGATATCGACGTATCTTTGAAAAAAATTAACTTTTTTTTTATACATTAAAAATGATCAATACGATTACTTCGTGATAACTTTGTCACATAATCATTAAGTTTTAGCGATAACATTTGTCATAAGTGATCATAGATGTGTCCTTTTTATATAATAAAAGAAAATTCTTCCAAAATTACTCATAGATCAATAGTGTTTGGATTTGGAGTTTGATCCAAGATACACATTGCCCTATAGGAATGCTTTGCGAATAAAGACAAAAGTGGCATTGTATAGAAAACTAGTCAGATCAAGGAGAAACGAATGAGGTGAACTACTTATAAGTTATAACTAATGTGTACCCAAAAAATAAAACAAGCTTAAGTATGTGTAATAAAGGGAGTGTCGTGATAGCTAGCTTGGTCTAGTGGTAATCTCGCACATATCTCGACGGAGAGGTCATTGGTTCAAGCCTCATGGGCTGCAGAAATGCATGCCCCCTTAGCATTTATTCTAAATTATGTAATCTTGGACAATAGTGTCACATGCGTTTTGCATTGCTAATATATCATGTAATCTTGGTCAATAGTGTCACTCCTAAAAAAAATGGAGTGTCACTTGGCACTCTCTAATCTCTGGCTTGTGTAAGAAAGCGCAATGTTGTCAACAACGTCATATGTGACCAATGACGAATGTTAATGATACACACTGCGATTAAAAAAAAAGACTTTTAGACTCCCTAGTTGTTAGACGTGAGTTTTCGCATTTGATCAGAGGCCAAAATTGAGATTTTGCTTGTAAGTGTCATTTGTCATCGTTGCTTGATTAAACAAAAAATGTGACTGAAACAAGTATTTATCATTCACAATATAACTTATACACGCTCTAATAAAAATGAAAAGGTTGTATATTACTTTAACTAAGCAAGAGTTTCACTAAAATTTGATTCATCTACAAATTTCACTGTAAAATTGAAGCTCATTGACGACACCATCATAAACAACCCTAATGTTTTGCTGATGCACAGCCCCGAGGATGGAAATCTTTCCCCCATTGAGACCAGGCATGCACAAAAACTTTATGTCAATGTCGTTCCCGAAAAGATTACCCGACACGGCGTCAACGACATAATCAGCCCCTTCGAAATGGTACGTCATGGATACAAACTGGTCGAACCCGTCGGGATATCTGTAGCACGAGTCGAGCCCGCCCGAGACCGCGGTCCTCACTAACCCTTCGGGCTCGCAGTGCCCTCGAAAAGCTGCCTCGACTCGGGAAAAATGGTAGATCCGGCCCGTATCGGCTAAATAGCTAAAAGCCACACCCGAGTTGATGACGAAACCGGCCTCGCGTCTCCCGCGGCCCAAGAATCCGAACGTGCCCCGAGGAAATCCTAATCTCCGCGACCCGACGGTGATGTCGAGAAGGTTGAGGTAAAAGTGGTGGTTGTCCGGGTCGGGCTTTCGGAGAAAATGGGTTGCTAAGAGGTGTGGTGGCGGGGCCGGGACGGCATCACCAAAGGCGAGGGTGCTGGGGACGGTGGCTTGGAGGGCGAAGGAAGAGAGGCAATACGAGAAGCTGCGGCGGTTGCTTTCGAGTTGGGCCGCCAGAGATTCCGGGGCCCAACTCAGGCCCATGAAACCGCCCACGGCTGTGTTGGCCAGCCTCTGGAAGCCTGTGGTGGTTTTCGAGCAGCCGAAGATGATGTTGGCAGCGGAGCCGACGGTCGTGTCTCTGCGCAGGAAACGGATGGTCTCTGCCGCCACCACGCCCTCCGAGATCTCTCCGCTGTCGTATCTCACGCTGTACACGCATTTGTTTCTTAGGCATTGGAACAACGCTCAAGAGCCTTTTTTTTAATTATTACATGTTTATAAATTAAAAAAAAAAATATTTGAGTCATTCATTTCATATGATGTACATATTTGGTTTTCATTTTTCCACTATAACGTGAGACTCACACGCATTGTAGATGTCTTTTACTATTGTGCTATACTCTCTGCTGGTTTCACAATATTCATGTTTTTTTTGTAAAGAAACTAAAATCTCTCAACCCTAATTAGTATATATGAATTTCCTTTTTAAATATATTTTTTTCAATACATAGATATACAGATTATTATATATTTATAAGTAATATGGTTTATTAAAGAATTAGTGAACAAAAAAAGTATGTTATAGAGAGAGAGAGAGAGATTTTATCATTTGTGTAAGAAAGTGATAGAAAATTATGGAGAGAAGTATGAATAGGGAAATTAGGGTTAGCTGTGCACAAAGTGTAAGTACAAGGAAGCAGTGTCTAAGTAGAAGAAGCGATGGAATTGTAAATAGGGACGGATTGTGAATAACACTGCAGACAAAGAAGGCACTGGGTCCAAAATTGAGAAGCGCCGATGTCCATAACCAAGTACACGCCCACCGGGGGTTCCCCAATCAAAAAATTCACAAAGTAGAAGAACGATTCCCGGAATAAAGCCATCACAACGTCGTTTTCAGGATCAATCTTACTCCAACTACTTTTGGTTGAAATCTCCAAGTACCTATCCCTAGCTTGGGAGAATCCCACCAGTCTCTCTAGTCTTTGCAATTGGTCAGATTTTCGGGGTGTAGATGCGATGCAGGAGAGTCTCTCATTATCATCTTCATGGAAAATCCGATAGGGTTGTTAGAATCACCGGAATGGAATGTTTGGAAGAGTAACATCGATACTACTATAGCAGAATTGGTTAGTGATTGTGACATTTTTTCCATTTTGATTGGTAGAAAGATTTGCTAGTGATATTACTATAGTTTTGCTAGTGGATTTTTATAGAATTTTTCGTGTGTGTATTTTGTTTTAAAAAGGATGTGGATTTATGAATTCATGATATAGTAGTACTACTAACATAAATTCATGATACGGAAAATAATTGCAAACACGAATTCATAAATCCACACAACATTTCCAAAAGAAATATTACTAACATAAATTCATGATACGGAAATTAAGGTTTAAATACTTTTTTATCTTATTTAAAGTGGCCGCTCAAGAGATTTTATGATATGATATTTGTATCAACAATATTTTAACTATGGTAACGTTTTAGATTTTTTACTAATTAATGAGACTATGATTTGCAAAATGGATTTTTTTATTCCTCCCAAGTTAATTTGCAATGCAATGATCACGTTTCTAAAATCTAAGTCAATCTATTTAGTAACTTATTGTAGAGGCCATTAAATCTCGATTGGGCCTTTTGAGCTTTTCTTCCTTTATTCAAATCTCTTGCTTTCGTGTTAATCTTTTTTCATCATCCGTTCTTGAGTTCGAGCATCGTTAACGTGAATTCGAGACCCCCAAAAAAATATAACAAGTCAATCTTTTCGTGACTATTTTGATTTCAATTTTTCGACTTCAACTGTTTTGTGCCGTTTTTTGGGGAGCTCCGACGGTCAATCCAAAGCTCCGACGGTTGATCCAAATTCATCTCGACCCCTAGATCGAAACAACCCCCTGGGAATACATGTAGACAATGGCGCTGCTCCCCAGCGAACTGAAAATTCAAATATCATCTTAACTTATCAGAACCCTAATCTAGGGATGAGATCGCAAGAGTTTGTACTAATCGACGACATGCCCGATGTGGCCATCCTAGTCGAATAGCTTAAGAGGTCTGTGATAGAAGCGGAGGCGGGACTGAGAGTTGTCAATCCCCGAGTGCAACAGGCGACTAGCACAACCTCGGAGATCGACAGGCTCGATGAGAAGGAAGCAGGATATTGTCGCTTCTTCGTCGAGCACTTATCTGGTCTAGCTCTGGAATGGTTCTCAAAGCTCAAAGGAGAACTCCATAGACAACTTCGACCAGCTCTCTACTACCTTTTTGAAACACTACTCAATGTTCGTTGAAACAAGATCCTCGGATGCGGACCTCTAGGGATTGCATAAAGAACAAGGAGAATCTCTGCACACCTTTATGACTCGTTTCGAAATGGTTTTGTCCAAAGTCAATGGAATCAACAACGCATGAGGCATAGCCGCGCTGAAGAACGCACTATGGTACGAATCAAAATTCAGAGAATTACTAATCATCAACCGTCCAGCCATGATCGAAGACGCACTCCCAAGGCCTCAAACTGGGCCATCGTCAAAGAAGAGTAGGCAGCATTAACAAAGAAATTTGGTTCCAACAAGGGTTCCACCCACGCACCGACGCCAACCAAGTACACAAACAATAAGTGAGCCGGCCAACAGGGCACGGACAACATCACCCCTTCAAGGGAAGAAGAAATTTAGGAGGATTCGTGTTTAACATTGCTGGAGACTGAAAAACAGATGGTAACTTCCCCCAGAGAACGAACACGTGGGTTAGAGATCCGAACGCGTACTGCGTTCATCATAAATACCACGATCACAAGACAGAGGACTGCCGCTTGGTCAAGGATCTGCTCACAGCCAAGTTCGCTGTAGGCGAGCTGAAATGAGTCGAACTCCCAGAAGCACCCCGAAAAGACAGTTCAACAGTCCATCGTACAGAGGTCAATCACTCGGGAAAATGATAAGCTATTGGACTACTAGTCTAATTTCCCCTATATTATTTATGAGTTTATCGACAAAAATATCAATAAATTTTCAACGAAAATTTCCCAATTTGAAAAAAAACTAAAAACAAATACCTCAAAGTGTAGTTTTAATTTCACATACCAATTAATTTCTCATAAAACATATGTTTAATGAAGATTTCTAAACTTAAACTATAAAAAGGAAGAATCAAATAAACATGAAGAACAATATACATATGAAGAGTAAAAATAAATCCTACCTCGCCTCCAAACAGTCTAATGACTGTGAGGAAGAAGAACAAAACTCAATTGTGCGCGCGAGGAAGAACCCGAGAGAGAGGAAAAAAATAGGTGTCATATGGTTAATGACGAAGAGTATTTTGGTAACAAAAATTTGTATCTCTCTTATTATCTTGTGATCGTACTTTTGGAATATAGAGTATTGAATGAATTTTGATTTAATTTTTTTTCTTTCTAAATGATCATAATTTTGAAATTATTCCTTATCTTCTAGCATAATAGTGGTCAAACACTTGTTGTTAATAGGGATAAATTTACTAATACTAGTGACAAGCAAGCTGCTCGATTTCACAAATCTGGCCGATTTTCAATGTTCAAACAAATTTTGACTTTTTTAAAAATTTGGCCCATTTTATTAGAAGTGAATAATACCATTTCTTATCAAAATATGGTAAACATGAAGCAAAGTCTTTCAATCATAATATCAAGGATCAAGTGTGAAAGACAATTAGCAAAATTAGAAGAGAACATTATCCTAACTGTAACATATATTTCTTTAGTGAGTAATATATTGTAATTAAATGAGCTTTTTATTTACCATCCTGATTTTATTTTTTTCTTAGAATAGAGAAGATCATGTTTTATATGTACCCATACGGCCATGGCCCCCTTACCATACCCATCATTCATGTTCATCAATAGAAACGTATGCGATTTATAATACGTAAAAACAGAAGAGCGGGATGGAATGAAGCATAATATAATAGGGAAAATAACACATTTATACCCTGTGTTTTAGTGAAATGTCGAGTTTAACCCTCGGTTTTCAAAAATGTCGAGTTCATACCCTCTGTTTAACTAAAATGACAAAATTATACCATCTGTTTAACTAAAATGACGAAATTATACCCTGAAATAGACAGCAGTGTCACAAATATTCTTTTTATTGACTTTTCATTGACGTTGACTATAATATTTATATATAAACACCAATTATCTTTATTCATTCGCGCCATATATGTAATTTATTTAAAAACTAAAAAATAAACAACAGTCTCTTAATCGTGAAGAACACAGAAAGAGGCAAAGGGGTAAACATCGATAGTTGATAGTCATAAAAATCGCATATTCGAACAGAGTATCCAGGATTTAGAGTTACAATTCGAACACGGAATGAAGTCATTTCTTAGGAGGTATGAGTTTTATTATTTAATTTCAATTTAAGGCTATTTTTATATCAAAATTGAGAATTTGGAAGTTAGGGCACTGATTTAGATTTGATTTGGTTTTTCTTATATAAGAGTTAATATCAATGAAAGGGATATTTGTGACGCTGTTATTCATTTCAGGGTATAATTTCGTCATTTTAGTTAAACAGATGGTATAATTTCGTCATTTTAGTTAAACAGAGGGTATTAACTCGACATTTTTGAAAACCGAGGGTTAAACTCAACATTTCACTAAAACACATGGTATAAATGTGTTATTTTCCCAATATAATATTAGTGGGTTAAAAAAAATGAAAGAATTGAAGTGTTGGGCAAGCATTTGAATTGAAATAAGTTTTGACTTTTGGGTCCTTTGAGTTGTCTAAGTCCTACTTCTTCCTCCATTATTCAGTCCAACCACCAAAAACAAACACCAATCGTCATCTCAAACGTCACACGCATTTTGCAACCACAAAATCTAAAAAAAAGTAACTGCCTAAGAACCTTCTCGTTTTTCACCATTGAGCACTACACTCACACACACATACCTATATAAACACTCGCTTCAGTCTCCAATGGCATCAGGAATTTCTGATATCGCTTCACTCACCACGACATAGAGCAAATCAGTCATGGGAGCTTGTAGCGTTGAAAAAGTCTGTAATCTCCGAATCAACACTTCCTCTTGTAGATTCTCCAAACTCTGCAAACCTAATTTCTCGGCGGAGTTCGCATTTCCCCGGCCGAACGACGACGATCCGATATGGAGGAAGATTTTCGACGAAGCAATCTCCGACGCGAAACGAGAGCCGATCCTGAGACACCATTACTGCAAGACAATCCTCTCGCACGCCTCGCTGGAGAGCGCGCTCGCGAATCTCCTGGCCGCCAAGCTGAGCAGTCCGAGCATATCCGAGACGGCGCTCCGGGAGCTCTTCCTCGGCGTCCTCGCCGGAGACGGAGGCTCTTCCATCGTCGCCGCGGCGAGGGAGGATCTGAGGGCGGCGAAGGAGCGAGACCCGGCGTGCCTCTCCCACGCGCACTGTTTCCTCAACTTCAAGGGCTTCCAGTCGATCCAAGCCCACAGATTGGCCCACGAACTCTGGGCCCAAAACAGAGCCTCCTTGGCGGCTCTGATCCAGAGCCGAGTCTCGGAGGTTTTCGCGGTGGATATCCACCCCGGTGCCAGGATCGGGAGCGGCGTCGTGATCGACCACGCCACCGGAGTGGTGATCGGAGAGACCGCCGTGGTTGGGGATAATGTGACGATTCTACACAGTGTGACACTTGGCGGGACCGGGAAAGTCGGCGGCGATCGGCATCCGAAGATCGGAGACGGGGTGTTCGTCGGAGCTGGGACTAAGGTTTTGGGGAATGTTAGGGTTGGGGATTCGGCGAGGATCGGAGCTGGCTCCGTCGTGCTTAAGGATGTGCCTCCGTACGCCACCGCCGTTGGAAATCCGGCGCGGTTGATAGAACGGAAGAATTAGGGTCAAAGTCAAAGATATGTAATGTAGTCACTCTCTGGTGACATCATTTTGTTTTAATATGGGTAATAAACAAACATGTATTGTATTTATACGTTGTTCATTTTTTTGTTTTTTCATTGTAACGCTCTGGCTCTCTACATAATCATAAACTATAAAGTAAACTCAAGTTCCGAGTTAGTCGCACTAAATTACTTTGTTTTTTTTAATCAGTCGCACTAAATTACTTGGTCAACTAGAGTGAGTTCGCATAAAAAGTCACAATTTTGAAAGATTTGTTAATGGAAGTGGGACCCATAATGTCCAAGCACTAAACGACGAAAAGCCTCCCGATGGTTCTTAACGGTGTCGTTTTAGTAAGCGCTCCGTTTGGATTCGGATACAAAATCTTCCCGCCAACACTATCCCAGGCTTTTACGTAATTTAATCCGATGGGAATGGGCAAATTCGTAATCACAGTTCACACAAATCAGAGAAAGTTTATCACAAAAAGCACAGAAGCGCGACCCACGCGAACAAAGGTGACATAAAAATTTGAATTCAGACAGCGCCACAGAACCCGCCTGGAAAACCCGCCACGTGTCCCTTCTTCTTCAAACCTCTCTATCTCTCAATCTGAGCTCTTCAAAGTCAATCAACCAAACGTCTCTTATTCGTTTTCTCTAGTCTAGATCTCTCCGAGAGCAACAATGGCGTCTTTCGGAAAAGCTTCGTCGCGGTACAGCTCGTACGACACTCGGTCCTCGACCTCGTCTCACTTCTCCGACCCTTCGTCCTCCGCTGAGCTCAAACCCAAGTCCACGTCGTCCTCACGCGCGCTCGTCAAGGCCAAGCCCGCCGATCTCTCCAAGCCCAAGTCCAAGCCGTCGGAACCGACGTTCACCGCCATGGTGAAGAAGTTCATGGAGAAGCGGTCCACCTTGCCGGCGAAGACGAAGGCGGAGAATCGGACGTGTCTCGTAATTCCGTCGGACTTCATCGCTGAGGATCTGAAAAAGACGGCGAGGAAAGGCTCCAATTTCACGACGATGCACAAGAAGCTCTTCGGGAAGGGAACGCCTTCGTCGTCCTCGTCGTCGGAGAAGGAGAAGAAGAGGAACAAGGAAGTGAAGGCCTTGACGGAGGTGAAGGGAAACACGAGGACTCTTGCCATGGTTTTGAGGAGCGAGAGAGAACTGTTGAGCTTGACCAAGGATCAGGAGATTGAGATCTCTGATCTCAAGTCCTTGCTCGAAGACAAGAACACTGAGGTCTGTACTTTCTATTTTCGATTCCTTTCTTATTAGTGCTCAATTTTAAGACCATATTTCTATTGCCAATATTAAACCAAGAATTGTGGAACTAATTGATCAAAAATGAAAGATATATGTAACTATGATATTTAACTAAACATAATGGTTCAGCTAAGAATTCGATATCATTGATTCACGCCACAGATCAGATTTAATCCTCTAAAGCTTCAGTCTTTATTGGAGTAATTGGGATATAGTTTCTATTTGAAGTAATTAAACATGGGTTTATTTAATTCCTCTCTCTCTCTCTCTCTCTCTCTCTCTCTCTCTCTCTCTCTCAGTTAAGTAGTCTTTATTTAACTGGTTAATTGGGAATGAATAGGTGGAGAAACTGAAGGACTTGTGCCTAAAGCAAAGGGAAGAAATCAAGGCTTTGAAGAATGCAATATTGTTCCCTGAAGTTGATAACACTCAGCTTCAAAATGTGTTAGAGAAGCAGAGCTCGGAGTTGAAGCAAGCAAAACAGTTAATCCCGACACTTCAAAGACAAGTCACTTCTCTTACAGGCCAGCTCCAATGTCTAGCTGAAGATCTCGCAGAGGTATAACATTGATCTTGTTTCTCTCAGAGCTCACTCGATAGTGTTACGTCTGCTTTGAAATTCAATCTCCAACAAATATGATGAGAATCCAAATTTGAAAAGATAATAATGATTAACTTTACATGCACTTGCTCTTTGTTTTCTTCATAATGGTAGGGATGTAGATTTAAGATGCTTATTGTTTTCAACAGGTTAAGGCCGATAAGTACTCGGCTAAGAAAGAATTTCATCGTCAAAGCGGTTCTCCTAGAACTCCAAGATACAGTCACAACGACGCGTCCAATTCTTCGGTAAGTCATTATTATATCACCTGCTTCAATTTTCTAAGAAGTATTTTTGGTCGGGTCAGGTTCAATTATTCTAAAACAAATACCTGTTCTTTCCACTCAGGACTTTAGCTTGGACGATCCGGCTAGTCCTGCAAGTCCCGATGACATGTTGCTCAAAGATTTGAATCCCTGCTTGACGCCCTATTACTCTAGTTCTAAATCTAAGGTAATTTTAGTATCATGGCAATTATCACCCTCATCACTATTCAGTCTTATGCGTTTATAAGTTTTTGATTAAGCTGTGGTATAATATATCAGGAATTCGAGAGAATGGGATACGATTCTCCTCGGGGCAAAATCTTGTCCGAAGTCAAAAAGGAGTTTGGCTTCAACTCCTTCAACCGGAAATTGTCCAAGAGTTCTGATTGTCATCAAAGCTCGAAATCAGGAAGTACAATCTCCCAAACAGCGAGAAGATCCGGTGAACCCAAATGCACATATGGAAGACAAACCAACCATAAACTCTTTTAAATTGTTCTCATTTTTGCTGATATTTTCTCTCTAGGCCATGATTCAGCACTTGATCGGCCTGTTTTTTTTTTTTTTTTTTCATATACTATATAGCTAAAGCCAGAAAGTTTCAAGGTACTTCGCATTGGAATGTGATTGTGATTATTTGTTTTTAAAGCGATTTACATGCTGTAAATTGTGCTTTTCAATAGCCTAAATAAGTTCTGTTGAGGTCAACCAATTTTTTACCCGAGTCATTACTCAATATTCGTTAATATCGATTTCCTTTATTTTTGGTCATGATTTTACCTATCAGCTCAATCAAATACATTATTTGTGGATTGTTTTAAAAATCTCACCGAAACAAGTATTTCTGCTACTATATCAATGAAATAGCTGAAAATGGAACAACAGTTGAGTTGACAGAAAGATGGTTTATTTATTATACAATGAAGCAACAAACGTTCAACATTTCTTACCAAACTTGTTAACTAGTGTCAAGATCTAATTACCATTATAGGATAAAAGGAACCAGCACTACAACATATTTCTCACATAGCAGTGACCCAAATGTTATAACTGCTTTTTAAGTGGTACATACTGTAATATCATACAACACTCTTAACCACCCTTGCAAATTTTCTTTCACAAAGGCCATTTCTCCTCAAGCCATCCCTCCGCTTGTGGCTGTCCTAATGATCTGAAACAAGGCTGCAAAAAAAAAAAAAAAAAAAAAAAAAGGAAAGAAAGCAAACTATTGGTTTTTTGAAACAAAATACAACAGCACAAATCATGTGGTATAAAAAGTATGCTTAAGCTCCAATGTCAGAGACAAAGTTATATTTACAGATGAATTCAAGAACCCACATGACATAAGTTCTGACTGATACAAAGGTAATGTAATTAGCATTTTTTTGTTCTTGAGGACAAACCCATGGACGATCGTTGTATAAGCGAATGAACTAATGAATATCATGGTAAGATGATTTATTTAGCGAAATGGAGAGAAATAAAGAAGAGAAGTTACATGATCCGATGACAACAAAGACGAAGAAGCCAATGAGGATTGGGGCAACTGGGTAGTCACGTCCCTTCTTTGGTGAGCTTTCACTCACCGATCCTCTCTTTGTTATGTTCTTCTGAAACTTTTTAACTTTCTTCTCTGCAACTCGCTTTGAGGTCGTCTGTCATTATTTAAACAATCAAATAAGAGTCATACACAATAATAAAATTAATATGTAAGGGATATGGCTTTTTCCGAAGAGCCATTCACCTTAGTACGCAGATAAAGAGCCAAATCTTTGACTGGGAAATGACTTTCCCTTTTTTTTTTTGGTCGAATTAGCAATTTAAGTAATCTCATAAGCTTCAGGGTTTCATTTTCAGGACGATAATTCAATTATTATATGTACTTTAGTCAATAAATATACTCAGAAGCGCGTCGATTCTCATTTCAAGCAAGCAGCAAAAGAAAAGGAAAAAAAAAAAAAAAAGAAACTGCATGCAAGCTGATTCTGAATAATAAATTAACAAATAATCAGCTTTCAAACAAAATAGACATTAAAAAGAGAACTAGAGAGAAAATTGAATAAAATATCATGGACTTGGAACAAGAAATTAACTTCGTCTGAAATCCGAATAACAGCTTCATATTCATACAAAAGGAAAGCTGTCAAATTTTGATTTCACTCGAGCAAATGTAAGCATACAATACTTGTATACACAACACGAAATAGCGACACCGCAAGAAAATTCGAGGGTAATTACCATTCCAGCGTTTTCTTTGGTATTTGCCTTGGCGACAGAAGAATGAAACCCTCTTTCGAAATTGGCTCTCAAAAATGAAAAACAAACTTCTTTCCTCCAAAGCCAAATATAAGGAAAGACGCTGACCTGGGCAAATAAATCGGCCTTCCTCACACGACATACTTACGAGAAAATAATAAAAAAATATGCCAAAAACAAAGTGAATGTCATTTTTACCCTTTCATTTTGACGGATGACTTTTTTGCTCACAACACTTTGACGGTTGACTAAATTGCGTTTTTCGCGCCTCCAAGCTGCCTTTGTTAACATAAGACCTGTACCCAAAAACCTTGGTACTCATGTCTTTTTTTTTATCTTTCTTTATTACAATTTTTTTTTTCAGTTATATGTTAATATGATATTAACATATTAGAAAGAACCTTATTTACATTTGCCACAATCAAGATACAACGTTCCGTTGATTATACATCAATAAAATAGATGGTGCTAAGTATGTGCTTTATAAGTACGTTTCTATTTTGTAAGCTATTCAAATTGATTATCGAAATAACAAGGTAAGAATCTGATTTGATACTGTGAGTTATCATAGCCTGTACATTTTTTTTAATAAAATTGTGACGATTTCTCGGATAACATTTACGAGACATGTGTCAGAGTGCGAGTTTGTGATGTGTATCGATTTTGAGTTGCGAGTGTCAAATTTTCCATAATTCCGAAAGAATCGTAATGAATAGAGAATATCTCTTAGCATTACGACAGCGTTGGAGACCCTAAGAAACCGAGGTAGGTGATGTGACTCTATGTGCTCTTCTTTTCTCTTAATTGAAAGAGAAGATACAAATGATGAGATATAAAGAAATGTTCCTCTTATTAAGTGAAGAACATGAGAATTAGATTTCTCAAGTACTTAGACTTTTTTTAGAGTGAATGTAATATTGCATAATTGTAGCCTTTGTTTGTGAAAGGAAATCTGTGAGAGAGAGAGAGAGAGAGAGAGAGAGAGAGAGAGAGAGAGAGAGAGAGAGAGAGAGAGAGCATATTTCTTCTTCAATTCTAGAGAGAAGATATGTAAATCATTCATCTTTGGGTTTTGAGGTTAGAGAGTTTCTCTTGATTATGAGAAAGAGGAAGTGTTTCTCCTTTAATGATAGAGAGAAAGAAAGAAGATTGTTCATCTCTTGTGTGTTTTTAAGAATGAAGTTGAGAGACGTGGAGTAATTCTAGCATTATTTTTCCTTGGGGTGGGTATATTTTGAGAAAATTTCAGAGATAAGTGGGTTTGGCATAGTTTTTGCCTTGTGAGCATGTCTCAATTGTCATCTCATTTATTCACGTGGTATTTATAAGACGTTTTGAACCTATTTCTTGTTCAAAAGTGTGGTTTCAGGTCGTTAAGGATGTTTTCTTGGTATGATGTACAATCCTGAGCATTTGGACATCCATATTGTCCAAATTCCATAAAAAAAAAAAAAAAAAAATTCAACTATTTATGAGAATGAAGATTCTATTCCAACTTTCTATGGATTCCATAATTTATTTTCCATCAAAATTTGGAATGGAATAGGAAATTTCATATTTTCATATTTTTTTAAATAATTATTTTCAATGTTATATTAAGGGATTTGTTTGAAAGATTTTTATAGTTATGGAAAAATTCGAAAAAAAATGTAAAAAATAAAGAAATTTCTTTTAAAACTTAAATAAAATATGTTTGAGCGGTTAAAAACATATAAATATGAATACAAATATATAAATCATATGATAACATCATCATTTATCGAATAAAAAAAATTCAACTAAATGAGAAATACAAAGTGTCACAAAAAAATACAAAATTTAAAATTCAAATTTAAATTTTCAAATGAAGGAGAAGATGTGTTGTGTAAAGATGACATTTTTTTTCAAACTTTGTTGTAAATTTGAGAGGGAAATGAGTGAATTTGAGAGAGAAATGAGAGATGTGTGAATAAATAAGTGTTAATGGGATGTATTTATAAGAAGAAAATAATTTGATTTAAAATTTAATTGTTTTTAATATTTTAGAGGTCCAAAGTAATAAAATGAACAAATAATTTTGGCCTTTGGATCAATGGTCAAAAATATTAAAAAAATAAATAAATTTAATATGGAAAATTGGAAATCCGAATTAATATGGAATCTGTCCAACTTTTCCAATTTAATAAAGGATCCATCCAATTTGTCCATATTAATTATTTTGAAATTTGGACAGCCCAAATTCCAAGAAAAACTTTTTGGACAGTGTCTGCCCAAGAATTTTCATCTAAATACGCACGACGGGTTATTGGTAATGCAAGAGAGAACTGAGAGCCGTTTTTGTGGCTGCCTTCAGACCCGATTTGAGATTCAGCATTCAGTGTCGTTTTGAGGCTCAGTCCTCCAAGCTATTTTTTTGCTCAGCCTTCATAGTCATTTAAGGCTCAGGCCTCTATTTTGTTGCTCAGCTTTCAAAGCGATTTGGGTTGTTTTTCTAGTTAGGAGTGTCGTTTTTCTGTCGTGAAAAAAGATGGCATAACGAAGAACTTTGAAAATACTATTGTCAGTGGCTGAAAAAAGGTATTAAAATCTCGCTCGAGATCTCGCGTTTTTAAGAAGCGCGAGAGGGGTATGTGAATATCTCGCGAAGTGTATTAAATCCTACGAAATCTCGCCATATTTCTCGCGTCTCCCTCGATTTCGCGCGAGATCTTCATTTACCGTCCGCCGGATGTCTATTTCTGCTCAAATCTCACCGTTTTCCGCCATTTCCGCGAGGTAAGTGTTCAGGTCTTATTTTTTATTTTAATTGATTTTTGAATGAATTTTCCGCCCGGTTTAGACTTTAGATGTTGATTTTTGAATGTTTGTTGATGAAATTATGATGTACGAAGAAGAAGACATAGATTTTAATTTTTGAGTATTTATTCACTTAATTTTATATGGATTTTTTATAATCCGAATTTAAGTAGTTATTTGAATAACTAGATGTTAATGTTGATGTTGTTGTTTTGAAATGAGTTTTTTTTAATCCGAATTTAAATATTTATTTTGTTGATTTAGATGTAATTTGTAATTAATTTGATCTAAATGTGTATTGATTTGTACTCTATTTAGAATTCTATGTGTGAAATGTTGAAAACTTTATTTTAAAATTTAATTTTTGTGTATCCTAAATATAAACAAAATCCTAATTAAAAAGTTGTTTAAATACCACGCGGAATACCTTTTTTTGGGCGGTATATCCCGCGGAATGCGGTTTACCACACGGTACGAGATACTCCGAATGTTCATCAAATACCACGGGACACCACGG
This sequence comes from Urtica dioica subsp. dioica, assembly GCF_054948205.1. Taxonomy (NCBI): domain Eukaryota; kingdom Viridiplantae; phylum Streptophyta; class Magnoliopsida; order Rosales; family Urticaceae; genus Urtica; species Urtica dioica. Next base: position 18,260,016 of record NC_142764.1, on the reverse strand, counting down.
TATAAAACGAGATACCTCAAAATTAGAAGTGCGGTACGACCGCGAGATGCAAGATTTTAATTGTTGCTTCAAACAAATGGACAATTTTGTAGGAAACCTGATCAAATCCATGATACACGATGCGCTAGAGTTGAGCCCCAAAATTCAACCTAATCAACAAACAATTGAAATCGCAAATAATAAAGTAATACACATATTAGTATTTATAGTAATTCACTCTCGCAAAGTCTTCACTAACCTAAAACGGGAGTTATGTTTATAATTCTCCTACAAAAAAAACCTAAAACAAGAGGTATGTTTACAATTCTCTCTTCTAAAAAAAAAAAAAAACATACATTGGCGCTCATAGTTTATATGAAGAAAAATTAGGACTATCCATCTGAAATTTTCAAAATACCTTCGACTAAATGCTCTTACAATATAGTTCTCGTTGTGAAGTCTTCGTAGTCTTATGGCAGTTGGATTCACATAATTATATTTTTATTCTCAATCGTTTCAATACATCAAAACTTGAAATGCAGTTCATCTAATAATGTAGAAATGCGAAAGTTAACATCGACAGACCAAACAGCGGGAATATTGTTTTAATATTTTATTGTATATGCATTATTCCCAACCATACAATTAAGGAAATAATTTTGCATCAAGACAATTTAAATAGCAAAAGAAAGGCAAAATGCAGTCAAGCTTGACTTATTCGGGAAACTATATATCGTCATCTTCTCTTGTTTCTGTCCTATCTAAGACGGTTCAAAATATATGCACGAGCTATATACGTGAAAACTGAACAAAAGTATTGGAATTTCCTAATCAAAATTGGACTCCGAGAGCTAGCAACCCTGACAGCAAATGTGAAGTTTTGGTGGACAAGCGAAGCTCCTCGTTTTACCTTTTACCAATTGTGCAGCTGAGAAGTGATGTTTTTTAGAACAGGGTGATATTCTGTGTGCATGTGTTTTTTAGCTTTCTCTGATCCCGGTTCCTCGAGCCATTCCTCGTACAAACTCCTCACAATAGGGTTTTCAAAAGGATCCGCTACAATAACCTGCAGAAATTGAACGACGATAACAAGTCACTTGTTAAGATAGCACTCAGGTATCAGACTCATTCCAGGATGGGATACTGAAATTTTTTCACTCACGTTTTCCATATAACCAGTTTCCAATGACTGAAGCAATTTTATCCCGGTTTGCCCTGGTTTTGGCTTGATTTGACCACCACCATTCAAGCAACCTAATTTGGTCCATATCAATCAAGTTATTAATGGAACCAATAAACTCAAAACTTACTAACATTACTAATGACGTTGGAAAGAAAAAAATACCCGACGGGCAAGCCATGATCTCCAGGAAATGGTAATCACATTTGTCAATTTTGATTTTCCTAACAACGTTTTGCAGGTTCCGGAATCCATAACATAGTGCGAATTTCAGCACTGTTTTGTCCTCAACCTGCATTAAGAAATGAAATTATCGGTGATCCATGAATGTGTTGCACGGTCAATGTACCCCAAACAAACTTCCGATTGCGATGCACATGCACTGGATGCTTTTAGTAAATCAAACAATTAAGCTCATATTACTGAAATAAATCACGAACTGATCGTCTCTAGATTCAAAGATTCTCTTTGTACACGAGGTGTGATTCTAATCCAAAGCAGCCAAAGTTATGAATGAATCTGTACGTTATGCTAAGTACCCGATTATAAGTAAAATCCCCAAAAACTTACCACCAAAGTAACTTCCTGGAAATCTGAATTTCTTATCCTTTTGAACTCCAAAGGACCTTCAATCGTTTTCCCAAATAGCTCTTTCGCAGCATGTCTAAATATTGTTTCTGCATAACCACCCGAGCCTCCTGAGACTCCATACAAAAACCCTTCTTTGGTGACATTTGTTAACCTGCAAGAACCGGACTATTAGCAATTTTGTAAGTAGGAACTCAAACACGAAAGCTATAAATTTCTACTGCTTACATGCTATCAAGGGGAGACTGTTCCAAGGTTTCAAAGTCGACTCCTTTTAACTGTAACGAACCACCCAAAGACTCGTATTAACATCTTTCAGAAGAAGAAGAAAAAAAAACTAAGCGTTATAAAGAAATAGGTTGCGATTCTGATACAAGAGTTCAGACCTGAATTAGTTCCAAAACTTCCACCGACGTCAACACTGAGTCTACCTCTGTAATCATAGGTCCTTCATTGCCATTAGCCTTGCCCTGAGATTCGGGTCGAAAAACAAAGTCATCCCGAGAAGCCTCAAGCTTCTTATCATAACACGGCATGACTGTTACAAGGTAGATCTCCTCTGGCCTGTTGAATCCACATTAGCCAATTTTACATACTTCAGGTAAGGGAGTAAATAAAAACCAACTAGAGTGAGTGATAAGATAAGTTACCTATAACCCATTATTTCACCAATATGCTTTTTCACAATAGCTCCAATTATTTGTTGGGGACTCTTCACTGAAGAAATGTTAGGCAGGATATATGATCCCAGCTGTTTTTCAGCATAGCATATCCAACCTGTAGTAGAATAAGATTGGGGACGAGATTACTTAAAAAAAAAAAAAAAAAAAAAAAAAAAAAAAAAAAAAAAAAAAAAAAAACTTAATTTACAATGTTGACTGTGACAGTGTAACAAATCCATTATTAGTCCATGTATTTAATACCTGGACATGCCGAAGAAATCATTGGCAGTGAAGATTTACATTGCTCCTTGTCAACTAGCTGGCTCTGTCTGTATCGTGTGATGAACTCATTACAAGATTCGATAAGCGCTAAATCTCTACTGCAGCTCGTATCAAACACCGCCTTCACACCCAACGACTTAAAAAACGTTGTAAGTTTCTTAAGCACCTACAAATCATAAGAACAAACAGACCAAAAACAATTACATGCCGAGATCTTAATCACGCTCCAGAATCAAATAACACAATCAACCAAGAGCTGTTTCACAATCTCTTTCTGTCTACTGGAAATTAAAAAGCAGGGAGATCTGTGACTGTGGAGACATATTTTCTCTCACCTGAAGTGGTGAAATACCAAAATGCACCGCAAGCGAAGCTCTTGACTGTGGAGAAACAGAGACAATAATAATCTTCCCTGTCTCAACATTTGAAAGAAACTCCTCCAAACTTTGCTTCTCTAACAAGAACACCTCTGCTGTCGTGACACACCCGCTACAACGGCACATGAAATCCTCAACATCAGGTACTTGTATTTATTTCTTACTAGTTATATCAGTATAAAATCAATGCAAAAGTCTTAATCGGATTTCAAATTACTTTCATTGAAAATAATCGCATATCATAAAAACATTAACATACAAATTACCTGCATGCTAAGCAATCCTTAAGCGAAATTTTGACAGGTTCGTCATTCAACAGGTCTTTAGAAGTCGAAACCTTCAAACAAGAGTCAAAATATTCATGTAAATAATTTACTGTACACACATAAGTCCAGCAGAAAAAGGTCCGACTTTTTTCATTAGCAAAATGATTAGAACATAAAAAGGTCGTAATTAATACGAATCAAAACAAACCAGGAGAATGAGAAACCAAATTCGAACCTGAGGTTTTTCGGAAGGCTTCGCTGAAGAGCCATTGAGACCTTTGAGAGAGACTATACAACCCTGAGAAGGAGCAATGAAATCGCTCAGATCACTAATCCGTAGAGCCGGCGAGAACTTTTCCATGGTCGAATTAGAGGAGTACAAATTCGAATTTCTGTGAGAAACAACGATTTTCAGAATTGGAGTCTAAGGAAGTTTTTAGGGTTCTTGGGGGGCTTTAGTAGCAACAAACTTGATTTGGAGCGAAATATGGAGACGGAATTTCGGCAGGTCAATTTTTCCCCGAGGCGGTGAAAGATATAAACATTTTTATTAATACAAACAGGTAACGGTCCATCCGATTGCGACCCGGTACCCGAAAACATGAAGCAAATAAACGATAGGTCCACTATTCTGCTTGTTTATTTATACTCGTCCCGCTTTAAAACTTCGGGTAAACGGGTTTAGGTAATGCGTCAATTTTTTTAACCGAATTGGAAAAATAGAATAGGTGAATCCGGCCTGACTCGTACCCGTTTCCATTTGTACTGTTAAACAAACATTGAGATACCGCTATATAAAATTTAAAAATTCAAAAAAAAAATAAGAGTTGTCATAAAATTACATACAATATATAAATATAGTATACTTCATATTACTCCATACACGACACCCATAAGGAAATACTTGTATATTATTAATTTTTTCAAAATCATAACTAGTTGAGTTAGATGAAACTTATCAATTGTATTTTAGCTAACCGTTGTTTAATATAGAAACTATTTAATTTGATGATGTGTTAATTTGGTTAAAAATAAGAGAGATTAATTTCTAATTATTAACCAACTTTTGGTTAAAATACAATTTTAACGTTTCAAACTGATTATATAACTATATTATCTTTACTTTTTTCACTAATCAAATCATTATGTCAATAAAAAGAAGTTCTTGTTGCAAAAAAAAAAAAAAAAAAAAAGAAGTTTTTCTCTAACAAATTAGGGTGTAAGGCTCCGATTTGGGGGGTGGTTAGAGTCTCGTTATTCCACCTTTTTTCTCCGGTGCTTTTCGCCGATTTTTTTATTGTTTGAGTTTTCTTTCTTTCTCTTCCTCTCCATCTCTAACCATGCCTGATGTTGGTGATGCTCACCGGTCACGTCGCCACCATCGGTTCTCTGCTGGTCACACCGCCACTGTCATCACTTCCTGGTAACGCCACCTCTATCGCTGTCGTTGAACAGTAGATCCATATCCGTGAGTTCACCGATGACCCGTCTTGAGGCATAATTCTAGTGTCTTTTTGGGTGTTGTGTTTGGACAACACTCGTTTTGATGGCTAAAGCCCTTTTGGGTATACTCTGACCGACAACCATACCCTCATTGTAGGTAGACTCGGGGTGTCGGCTCACCCCGTTAATCTCATCTTCTCGTTGTTCCTAGGAAAGCTTGCGAAACTCTGGCGCTCACTCTCGAGGGTGGCGTACGACAATGCTACTCTTATATCGTGGCTGAACATCTCATTGGTACCCATCATCTTCAATCGGTGTATCCTGTTTCCGTCGCTACCCCGGACGGAGGGGATTGATGGCCCCCTGTTAGCCGACTCTGATCGCCACTTAGAGGTAGAGCCCACTCTCTACAATGGTTACTTGGTTCTAACCGTCGTCCTCGTCTGTCCTGTTTCTTCACTTTCTCCTCGTGAGTTTTTCTCGTATGTGGGTGATCTTTGGTTGATAAATATAGGATTGATTTTGAGTCATATTTTATTTTAAAATTTTGTTTGTTGGACTGTTCTTGTTGTTTGGTGTTTTATTTAGTCAAGTCTATAATTCGCATTTAGAATGGTTATGTTTTGATGCATTTTCACGGATCTTTGGTGGTTTTTGTGTCCTAAAAATGATATAGTCATCTATCGGATTTACAGTTAGAGCTCTCTGTTAGTAATTTGGAAATACAGGCACTCGAACGTCTCTCTCCACGGTCGATGGTCCTCGAGCATTTTGGTTCATCCATTAGTCTCGAAGGATTTACAAAAAAGAGCCATTGAGTTGAGAACATGTCTCCCGCAAGTCGTGGAGCTCGTTAGTTATGTGTTTTTATTATAATTAAGTGTATGTAACGTAAAAATAAATCTATTTTTTTTTTCTTTTTCGTCGAAAAAATATTTGATTTCTAATTCAAATACTCGATTCTTATAAATAAACTATTATTTTACCATTTAATTTTATATAATGTTCATGAGATCTTATTGTTTGTCATTAGTTTATATTTGTATCGTCTCGAATCTCATTGACGATAATTGAGTCCTTATAAACACAAATTCAAATCAGGCTTTGACGTCGACAATTGTTATAAAAATAAGAATAAATGACACTGTTGCCCTCTGTACTATGGATGCTGTGTCACTTCGGTCCCTAAACTCCAAAATCTGGTTGAATGGTATTTGAACTTTAATATTTTTTCGTTTTATTCCTTCCGTCTAAATTTTTTCCCAATCCGTCAGTTAAATTTCACATGTGCGTGTCATGTACCTCTTAAGTAAGGGCGAATTTGTAATCTTACAAAATAAATTCATAAAATAAAATAAATATAGAACCCCCAATTTATTCGACACACACACACACTCTCTCTCTCTTCCTCTTCTCCCGTGATGAATCCAATCCGTACAAAAAAAATCGGTCTGCAAAGCCTGGTACTTCTCCAATGTCGTTTTCATGGCCGAGCCACCGCAAAGCTTGTCGTTTTTCTCGCTCCCATCGTCGTTCTGTACTCCGACAAGTCTTGGTCGGCGAGCTGATCGTTTGGGAGAGAGCTCACGCGAGCGTGGCGACAGAGCAGCGGGTAGAGCGTGAAAGTTCTTCCCTCGCCGTGGTCGTCGGCTCTGAGGATGATGAACACGTATTTCTTCAGGACCTAGCCTAGTAGAATTATCCGTCTTCGGCGTCTCTGGAGCTGACGGCGAGCGATCCACCGGAGGCGATAGGAGCTTATTCGGAGTATTCGGAGGCGAATAAATCCTAGAGGACAGCGAGCGTGGTGAGGATCATAATAAGGGAGCTTCGGAGTATTCTGCGCGAATAAATCCCAGATCGCACCCGCCGACAAGGTCACCTCCGACTAGATCGAGAATGGGGGCAGTTGTACTACATTTATGAGATCGAGTCGGAGTCGGACCACAGCCTCATCTCTGCACCTCGCCAACAACAAGCTCTACGCCCACTTTGTCAAAGCCCCTGTCGGCAGTGAAAACGCGACGCCGACATGCTTACCCACATCCACCGCTCCTTCTCCACCCTATCCAGCACCTAATTTCTTCAGCCCACGAATATCCTCGGACGAGGAAGAAAAAGAAATGTCTCTGTGTGTCTCTTACGGCGGCTAGTATAGGCGACAACGGGGTAGATTGAGAAGCGACAGAGCAATTGTGGTGGTTGTTGATTCTTTTTATTTAAAAAAATCTCTTTTCGATTTTGTGATAATTTTCTTTAGAATGAACAAATTAATAAAAACAATAATTTTCTTTTAATTTTGTCTCTGAAGTTTTTTTTTTTTTTTTCTCGATTTTGCTGCAATTTGTGTCTCAGACCGACGAGAGTTAGGAAGAAGAAGAAGAAGAAGAAGAAGAAGAAGAAGAAGTGAGAGAGAGAGAGGAATTTACAAGAAATAAAATAAAATAAAAATTTTGATATAAAAAGGATAGAAAAGAGAGAAGATGTCATTTTAATAATTTTCTTTTATCAGCTATCACGTGCAAAAAGTGTGTCAATTTAATTGATGGATTCACTCACAAGTTGACGGAAGGACCAAAAATGTAAAAAACATAAAGTTTATACATCACTAATGAAAGACCAGACGTATCTGAAGTAGTTCACCTGTTAAGTGTTGTTAAGAGGTGTAGTAACAACAATAAAGACAGCAAGCCACAAAAGCAAGTAAACAAATAAAGTAAGAGACACCAAGGATGGTAACCCAGTTCGGCTTCAACTGCCTACTCTGGGGGATATGAATCTCAGTGAAAAGAGTAACTTCACTAGTCAATAGTATGAGTACATAAACGGAATACACATGGATGATAACCTTCCACTATTCCTAGCTCCAAACTATTCTAGATAGTCACTAATCAAGGCATCCCTTAGACTCGAGCTCCCCTCACTTTTCACCCCAACACTCTCTCAGTGTATCAATATATATGAACCAACAGCCACCACTGTAAAAGCCTATGTTTGTTCTCGTCGGAAAAACACAAACACTAGATAACAAAAGACACACATTTTCTTCAAAAATATTTCAGCAACATGAGTGTGTAACGCTAACCAAGGGTGAGACATTCTCTTTTATAAGAGACAAGCAAAAAGAATGTCCTCTGATCCGAAACAGAGACAGATGGCGTACATCCACCGTGGTCAGTTAAAAAGTTGTCAGCGAAGTCACGTTGCATCCTGACATAGATAAATAAAAGATGTCCCGTGTGATGTGATGAACAACACGAGGGACAAGAGGATTGTCGGAACCAAAATTCCAAACTCCATTTAACAACAACTAAAACAGATTTGAGAGTTTATGGATCGAACTGAAGCACTGACCATAAATACAGGGAGTAACAGTGTTATTTATTCTAAAAATAATTTGTTTGATGTTTTCATAATGCTACAAAATTTATTAAATTGGCAATGCCGATTTTTTTTTAAGACGGATAATTTAATTAGAGTAGAATCATCTGCTAAAAGTAATCGTATTTTTTAATATTGAACTAGTTGCATGGAATGCCACAAATAACACCATCAGAACTACTGATTAATTCGAAAGTCATGATTCAAAGTATTGAGCACATATACCGTTGGTCACTTGTTGAAATCAAACATTAGAACCACGAATCCTTTATAAAAATAAAAATAAATATTTGATAAATTCAAATAAAATTGGAGGTATGAAAAATTATATATATATATATATATATATATATATATATATATATATATATATGAATCATATATAATACCTTAAAACAACTCCATAAACTAAAAAAATTCATCAGAAAAATAAAATAAAATCGCAAAATCTGTAAAGTGCGGTAAGAGGCATTATAAGGGATGGATTTGAGATTTTTACTACAATTTTCTAATGGCAAGGTGTGATTTTCTTCATAAATGCATTAGGTTGAGTAAAAAACCTATCAACATTAACCCGCCCAGTAACAGTATTTACAAAATTTTGCGGTTTTTGGTATACCGCCACCGGTTACCTATATAAACGATTTAGTGCGTGATAATTTTGGTATCTCAAGTCTTGGTAGGAAAGTAAAGAGTCGTGAATTGGTAGTCTCAATTTATCGGAGATGGAGCATTTGATTAAAAGAGAATCTTACACTAATTTTTTATTTTTTTTATATGTATTGATTCAATACCTAATCAATAATAGATATATTCCTCATCCCAACATGGAAGAATTTAAATGAGGATGTAAAGTATTCATACCCACAACTTTGTCACTGCATATCGAAATCAAAGTTTTGAACTAAAAATTCATTATAAAAATAAATGTTAGAATCCCTCGCCTCATGTTTTAACTGAAGTAATGTTAAACGTCGGTGTGCATGCCAAATGAAATATTTTGCCCCGGATATCTCCTCTTCCTTGTTTTCACAGATGGCAGAGGATCGGAGACTGCTTTTTTGCAAGAAGAGAATGACCGACTTTGAGAATTCTACCATGTTTTAGCTCACATGCGATCCGTAGTATGATGCTAAAAATTAAACCACATCAACTAGTGAGTGTTGATCTTAAAAACATTATTGACACCACAAAATGTGCATATACAAAATGATCACGTTTTTCTCTAAATATCGCTATATCTGATATAACAGCAGCCCTAATTGATACGAAACAAGATATTTTAAAATTATTTATTTCCTTTTTATATGTTTTAATTTATCTAGATTTAAATATAGTCAATTAGTAGAGGGTATATTCTAAAATCAGTTATATAACCCCTAACTTGGGGCGTTCAACCGCACAAAAAAGTTGTTATGACCGAACTAGAGTTTTGAGAGCGACCGGAATAGAATGTTTTGGTTACAGTTAAGAATAGCAACGAGTACAATTACGAGCGAATTTACACTAGAATAGCCAATTCTGACCAAATCAAAACAGAAAACTCATTTCCAATCTCTGCCGGCACTAGGCATGACAGAGAAAAGAAATTAAAACCTAAAATATACTCTAATATATAAAAAAAAAATTATTTTCTGGTAAACAACTTACCCTCTTATTCCTCTCTCATTTTCCACGACTTTCAAACACAATACACAATTTTAATCCTCCCTCTAATATTCTATTCAAATTCTCTTTTCCATCCTATTTTCAATTTCCTTAGTTATATTTGGAATCGTGTTCTTCTTGATAAACCATTACATTATATTTTGCTTAATTCCACATAGTTTTTCTTACTTTTGGACCAACAAAGCATCTGAAAAAATAAACACACACTTACATAACTAATAAGACCAAAAAAAAAAAACTTGCGTTTATTTCTGATGAGAGTGTCACAAACAAAGCCGTAAGTACGTAAACTTTACAAACACACGCCCACTTTCGTCAATGTCAAAACCCTTTTTTTTTTTTTCTACCACGTGGCAACACTCTTGACCTTGTTGGCGCCGCCATAGAGACGGAAGAGGTTGAAGGCGGAGATTCCGGAGAGGACCACCGCGCCGAGGCTGACGAGGAGAGCGCTGGCGATCCCTTCGCCGACTTGGTTGCAAAACTTGTCGTACATATTGCATATCTTCATCCACTGCAGCTCCGGTTGTCCCATCTTCGCAAACACCGCCGATTGCGCCGCCGCTCCCAACGCCGCCACCGCCACGTAGGCCATTACCTATATTTAAAAAAAAAAACAAAAAAATCCAACCCCATTTCAAAATTTATCACTAGTATAAATGCAAAACACAAAATTATGTTTTTTACGAAATGATTTTTTGAAGTGTCGTTCATAGAGTGTTCTTACGTACGGATAAATTCATTATTAATTTTTTTAGGGTCCATTAGGTATATAGTCATATTCACAGTTTCACATTGCTATATAATCAACGTTTCGTAAATCTTAGGTAAATAACCACGTCCACGTATTTGCACGTGTAAATTGACGTAAATACCCAGTTATTTTATTTCAATAAAAGGGAAAATAAAAAATGTCACGTCATGTTTATGACTATTTACCTAAGATTTACGAAACGTTGACTATATAGTAATCTCAAACGTTTTAGTTGGCTAATTACCTAATATTTTGATTTTTTTTAAAGATAAAAGTAGTGACAGAGTCATGAATCAGAAGCTAAGAATTAATATAAATTTATAATATTATATATTTGTTTGAAACTCAATAATGTAATAGATTAAATAGTTAAACTCGATAACAATGTAATGATTGATTGTATGATTAAATATACAACATTTAAGATGAAAAGTAAGTACTTACATATATATTCACACCATATTTTTGCAATTGATATATGTTTGATTTTGTATGCATCTCTTTTCAAGTATAACGAATCACATATACGGCGCGAATACTTGTGTAAACAAATGAGTATCATATAGCAAAAAAAAATGACAAAAATATGTTCATAGACTATGAGGATTGTGATTAATGAGTTATAGAACTTCAAAATTGTTAAAAATTAATATTTCAATTTAATTTAATTTTGTCAATACAAGTATAAAGCTATCAAATACGAATTAATAATATATATGTATTTCTAAATTACACGATTTAGCCCAAGTCACTACTTACTGGCTCGTGCCTGTAAGTAGTGTGCATAATTTAATCTCTCGGGCCCGGAACATGCAAAGAGAATAAAAATTGACACAATTTCGAACAAGTCCATACTATGTTTATGGCGGCTCATTAAATTGTGCCAGCTGTATATAGGATTAAGGACGTGATGTGCATGGGAGGTTCATAACTACTCATTTTCTTTTTTTATTATTTTTTTTAAGGATATACCTAATTACTCTTTAATTGCATTCAAAGTAGCTCGCCTAGAAATCTTTATTTAGGAGAGAGAACAACAAAGAACATGATCTTGTGTGAAATTGAAAAATGGGCACCCCTGTTGAAATGCTTTCTTCTTTTTTTCCCCTTTCTAATGTAATGCAATGAACCTCAGTAATTCTATATCCACCAAAAACATCATATACTACGATAGTCAAATGTCATAATGACCCCAAATTTAGATTCTCTACATAGCTCCAGGTTTCTATTTTCTGTTAAAATCCTTGCATATATGGAAATGGCACAAAATTAAGAGAAAAGAAAAAGAAAAAATAATAATACCTGGTCACCAGAGAAGATGAGCAAAGCCAAAGGCTTATTGAACAAAACATGTCCTTTGACCATACTCACAACACACCGCAAAGCTTGAAGCAGAGAATATGAAGCAAGAACCCCATTGGTTATCACGAGAAACCTGCAACGAGAAATCAATACATAATAAACTCAAGGTCATTTTCGTCTTTTCCATATCATCAAGAGGGATTTGAGAGAGATTATTCATGATCTCATACACGAGAGCTTTCATGTCCTTGAATTGGGCCTTCTTTTCGACAGAGAAGATCTCTTTGACTTGGGTATCAGTGGCCACGAGAACAGAAGCCAAAATCCCCAAGGCACAAACCACAAACCTCAGAACCAGCTCAGCCACTCTCACTCTCCGATCCACAACCCTCGAGTCTGTGCTGTGGTACACCGGAACATTCCCTGGACTCACTCCTACGCCCAAATAACTCATGTTTTATCACCAAACACACACACAGTACACACGCGCAGAAAAAGAAGCAACAGAAAAAGAACAAGGAAGAAATGAACAACCCAAAGAAGACTAAGAGCTAGAAACAACCAACAATTTTGCTTTTAGTGCCCACTATGTACTTTTCTCTCCCACTACTAGTTATATAGTCCCACTCTAAGGAATAAAATAATACATTTTAAATGTAAGCTAGAGCTTTCTTGTAAATATTTTTTGTCTCACTCTCCCATGTTCACATTCATTCATTTATTTATTTCTTTTTCCTTGAATTCCAAAATGTTTGGTGATGGAGCTTTCTACAGTGACATGGCTGCATGGATTATTGCCAAGTGGTGAAAGGCAAAGAAACGCAATGAAAGAGTCGTAATAATAATAATAAAAGGGGAAAACATGTTTAATCGAAATGCGAGATTTATCCCCTCTATTTTTAAAAATATCAGATATATCCTTTTAGTTTAATATAAATGACATATACATCTCCTAAAAAATGTTATATTACAAATATCACCCTTTTTGTTTATTTTTTACAAAAAAATAATTTGAACTCCCTAAAATACCCTTAATGAAATAATTTTTTATTTTCTATTCTATACAAAAAAAAATTAAATTAAAATTTTTTTTTATAAAAAGTTAAGGATTTTTTTTATAAAGAGAGATTTTGATTTTTTTTAATAAAATAGTAAATACATATTTATTCTATTAAGGGTATTTTGGGGAGTTCAAATTATTTTTTTGTAAAAAATAAACGAAAATGGTGAGATTTGTAATATAACATTTTTTATGGGAGTTATATGTCATTTATATTAAACTGAAGGGATATATCTGATATTTTTAGAAATAGAGGAGATAAATCTCGTATTTCGATTAAACACAAGGGATACTCCTGATATTTTCCCTAATAATAATAATAATCAGCGATTAGTGTGGTATTTAAAGCCTATCTCAGGTTACACATTTTTTTTTCTTCTGGCGTTTTTGATGTAGCTCTTTCACTTGTCGAAATTTCATAGTTAGTGAATTTATGGGAAGAGGCAAAAGTTTGTTGTCCCAAGGCAAAAGAAGGGTTGTGGGGGTCAGAGTGATAAGGTGAGGTATCTTAAATTGTAACATTGAATGTGAGAGAAAGAGTATGGTGGTTTTACACTTAGAATAGTCGCTATCCCTATCGCCCTCCTTAAATGTGACCCATCTCATACGATATTCATTAATACCCCATTTTAATATTACTTTTTTTTGTTTTCCCTTTTAATCTCAATTCAGTGTGTATCTAAAAGTTTAAGGCGTGGGGTAGAAATGATTTATTTTATTTTGTTGGTGAAAAGAAATGATTAAAGTTGCTAACTTTTTATTTATTTATTTATATATATTTTGCTTAATGGTTTGTGGTGGGTAAGACACTATAAAGAGCGGTAGGTGAAATGGGGTTAAGTGGTTAATATTAATACGGTGCCGTGTGTGTATATATTTAAGAGTGTTTGAAAAAGAAAAGACATAACTAAGAATCTTCCATAACTAACTAGTAGTAGAATCAGACAATATAGGAGAATCACGAGCGATAAAAAGTTGTATGTCCTGTCTCTGTGTTATGCTGCTTATACACAAGCTCTAACATTAAGGAAAGTCATGTAAGGATTTAATTAGCGTTGAGCAATATGTACAATTTAATTAAAGTTCAGGATTCCACTTGCGTAACAAGGCCAGACTTATTTAAACCTTTTCATAACCTCCAAATATATCACTCCATATATATATATATATATATATATATATATATATATCATGTCATTTTCACAAGATAAAAATGACATCTCGAGAGCAAAAACGACAAAATTTGAAGAAGTTCAAGATCTAACTATTGGCGTGCTTAACCATCGTCATGCAAACTATCGGCAAAGTTCAAGATCAAACTATCGACGTCTCAAAACCTTTGAAAAAATAAAAATATAGGCGAAGGAAAGAATCCTTGAATTATCGGCGGCCATACTATCGACGAAATTCAAGACCAAGACTATCGGCGTCCCAAAGTTTTCAGAAAAACAAGACTATCGGCGAAAACAAGAATCCTTGAACTATCGGCAGACAAGACTATCGGCGACCAAGACTATCGGCGAACAAAACTATCAGCCTCAAACCTTAGGCAAAAGGAACCTTATGCAAATAGAATACTAGGCAAGAAGAAACCTTAGGCATGATGAAAATCATCGACTAGCTTCATGACCGAGACTATCGACACGAAATCGGCGAACTTCATGGCCGAGACTATCGGCGTGGAACTATAGGCATGAAACTATCGACGAGCCTCTAAACCTTCGGCAGACACCAACCATCGGCCAATCGCCAACCTCCAAGGCTCAATCGCCTCCAAAACCTACTCAAACTTAAAATATGAAGGCTGTAAATACCCCCTCAACTCACAACATAAGATAAGTTCTCTCAACTTGTCAAAACTCTACACAATCGAGACTACGACTCTCTCTCTCTCTCTCTCTGGAAAATAAAGAGACGATGACAAATCGTTCTCCAAGAACGCAATACAACATGACTAATGTTGAGCATCAGAGCACGAGTGAAACCATCCACGTCCCTCTAGACTCACGTTTCTCATGTGCTAGGTGAAGGTGCGAGGATTTGAAGGCTCGACGAGAGGAACACGAAAAACTAGAAGATCCAAGAACAACTTGAAGATCCGGAGACTCGACGAAGGACGTGGAAGATCCGAAGACCAGAGACTCGAAGATCCATATAACACGACGAGAATGGCGAGTAGGACGAACCCAAGAAGTACG
The DNA here is from genome assembly GCF_054948205.1 of Urtica dioica subsp. dioica. Lineage (NCBI taxonomy): Eukaryota > Viridiplantae > Streptophyta > Magnoliopsida > Rosales > Urticaceae > Urtica > Urtica dioica. Next base: position 18,244,876 of record NC_142764.1, on the reverse strand, counting down.
AAGGAGATTCATTGATGAGGCCGTGACGACGATATGAGAAGAGTTTTACCACACTCAACCTACATGCGGTCATAGGATCCGGCCCCTTGATCGAACCACGGACGGTTTTAAGTGTCAACCAAAAAACACGATTAATAATATATACAAAAGATAAACATGCTTTGCATGGTTCAAATGGCCGACTAAAACATTTTTGGATCAACGCTGAACTAGTAGCTAGTAAAATGTTATTATTATGCTCAATTTTACTTTAATATGAAATCATTTAATTGGTTATCAGCTTAAAGAAATGAGGAACCAGACAGTAAGGCATCTCTATCAAGACCACATACATAGCCACTGTTACGGTTTGAAAAAAAAAAAAAAAAAAACATAGCCACTGTTACAGATCAGTAATGTTTTCTCAAAAAATAAAAATAATAATAACAAGACTAAACCCGAGTCAGTCAGAAATTAATTTGGATATAAATTTATAGACTGTGTCACCGTGGTCCCATTTTCTTTAAATTATTTTTTACTTAAGATCTTTTATATTTGAATTATTCAGAGTATAAGTGATTGGAATTAGGGATCATCATCTTCTAAAAATCGTAAACCTGTGGCACTATTTGGACGAGCAAAAATACTACATTTAGAAGATTTATTTGGGGAAAAATTATATAAAATAGTAATTTGAAAATAATTAATTGAGAAAATAATTAAAGTTTTCAATAAAAAATCAAAGTTATGTTGTCAAAATGTTTTTTTTACAGTACTATCGTTAAAACTTTTGACGATTTATATAAGAAATTGATCAGTTCCAAAAAAATTAATCACAAAATAAAAATAATTATTAAAATCTAGTACTCGTTTTGATTATTTTACTAATTTTACCAAACCCATTATTACAAATGCCTTAGACGCTTACTAAAAAAATGTGGTGCTAAAGCTACCTTTTTATTATAAATATTCGAATAGGTCAATTGGAACGTGCCATATCAGCTTCACTGAGGGAGACTGAAATATTTTTAGAGGCTGTTAATTTTAACAAATAATTGGTTGCGTAGCCATCTTAAACACTAACAATTTGGTTTTAGCCAATCTTTCATTAATTTCCCGTAAATAGCCATCTTGCTTATGTGGCATCTTATTAATTGAATTAGTTTTACATTTTTGCCCTTATTTAATTCGGCCGCTATTTTAATTAGGCAGTTTTTTTTTTAAATTTCGAATCAAATATTGAAACCGAATTTGAAATTTCCAGCAGATTTTGAAAGTTCTCAGGGCATTTATTGTTATGTATTTGGAAGTTTTCAGCGTTGACTTTAGTTAATTTGTTTCTATTTTCGTGGCAATTCATTATGGATAAAATCTGTAAATATATTCTTCATTTATTGATATTATTTTGTCTTCCATATATTCATAATTTTAGAAGGCCCAAAATATTTCCAGAATTTTTTTCAGTTTATTTACACGAATATACTGTAAATATGTTTTGTATTTACAATGAATATACTGTAAATATGCTTTGTATTTACACGAATATACTGTAAATATGTTTTCTATTTACACGAACATACACCATTATTGAATAAATAACAACACTGTCACTATAATCCAACATTTATCCCAAGCCAAGCCAACCTAAACCGAAGCTTAAATCAAAATGTGAGCAACAACCAATACCAAAAAAAAAAAAAAAAACTGTCAATAAACTTTCAATACACAAACAGCCATTATAACTCCAAAGATCAATCCAGATATATCAGAATCAAGGCTCTAATCAGTTCTAATCTCAAAAGATATAAAAAAAAACAAAAACAAAAAACAAAGATTAATCGAGCGAACGAAATCGGGAAGAGAGCGCGCGCGTGGCAGAGGACGCTGACATTGTCGCGGTGCGTCGACCAAAACCCGTTCGCCGACGAGAGCCATTACGCATGCGACTGCGACCAAAACCCGCGGGAAGAGAGCGCGCGCGCGTGGCGGAGGACGCTGGAGTCAGAGACGGCACAGAAAGCGAGGACTCGTCTAGTCGGAAAAAGGCGAGGTCTTCGAAGTCGGGGCTTTTTCCGCGGCCAAGATCTCGTTCGGAAATTAGGGATTTTTTTTTCCAGCGGTGAGATTGTGAGAGAGAGAGAGAGAGGTTGCATGTTACCTCATTTAAGGGGATTTAATTTTCTTACCTCGAATAGCGGGAGCAGTTATTGACTAAATATTTGTCGTTATTAATTAATATCTAGTTCAATTTGGGCGGGATTCAAACTGAGGCTAGTTTGGTCTTTTTACATTTTGTAAATTGGTTGGTATGACTATTTACTAAAAATTAAGAAAATGTTGGCTAAATATAAATCCCCTATAGCAAAAATGGCTATACACCTGTATAACCCTAATTTTAAAGTATCTCCAAATACTTTGTCTAAAACGTACGTACTGCAATGGGGAGAACGAGAACGTACTGCCGTGAGAGGTTGATCCCGCATGGAAGAAGCATTTTTAGAGGCCGTTAAATTGCGAGTGCCTCTAAAAATATTGCTTATTTAGCATCTGCCATGTCATTGTGGTAGACGTATATAAACAAATATTGAGCACTGCTAAAATTATTTTAAAATATAATTTTTTACTTTACTTTTCAAATTTGTTCTTCGCTCCCAGTACTCTCTCTTCTGCGACGATTTGCTTTACAATTTTTGCCACCCGCACATTCTCGATGCCATGTTCAACTCGCCCAGCACGATTTCTTCACAGCTTCGAATGCAGCCCGCATAAATTTTCTCTCCTTTTTCTTCTCGAACTCCGCCTACGGTCTCCATAGTTCACCTTGTTTATAAGGTAGGTGTTTTTTAATATCAAGTTTTCTTGTGTTTTTAGATTTTTAAATAGTTTTGGATGCTATTTTTAGTGCTGATTTTGAATTTTTGCCTTGGATTGTACATGCCTTACAAACTTTCTTCCGTACGTTCTTTTCGAATTTACTCTCACAGGCCAACGGTGAGGTGAGTTTGTTCTTTGTACTTTTTAGGTTATTAAATTAAAATTAGTTATTTAAAAAGTCATTTTCTTATATTTTAGTATTTAATTGACATCATTTTTTAAATATATTTTATCCAAATTTTCTCTCTATTTTTTTAATAATTTATATAAAATAAATGTAGGTATTGTTTTATTTAATTCAAATAAGTTTCATATTTAGTGGCGCTCATTGTTTGAGTGCCATTAAATGCTTTCTCTTTTAGCGTCACAGCAACGCTGCTAAATTAAACTTCATCACTCGACATATCCAGCTCGCAGTCCAGCGTGCCGCGCAATTCCATCAGCGTTCCACGCAGATGGGTGGACGCGCCGCAGAGAAGACTTTTCCATCTCAATTAATTCGCGATTTTCAAACTTTTTCGACCGTCCAATCATATTTAAAGGCGCATAAGGTTCATAAACACAATCTAGGTTTTATATTAGGTTTTAGAATAGTGTTTATTTGTCTTAGTTTGGTTTTTTTTCTTCTTCTTCTGTTACTCTCTCGTCGCCATGAACACTCTGAGAGAGTGATGGCTTAGTGTGCTTGATTATGGTTGCGGCTTCATTATTTATTGATTGAAGTATATTTTGTGCTCATCATCTCTTTTACTTTATTAAATAATTCCGTGATTAATACTTGTGTGAGATTCGCAACCTTATACATGTTTTCTAGGAATTAGATAAGAATTAGATCGGACATAATTCCGTGATTAATACTTGATCGGACATAAGAATTAGATAACCGTAGTACATTTGTAAGACTAGATAGTTAGACTCCTACGAAGTCGTGTGTACACTTTTAATCATAATGTTTATCATGCTTTTAGGAATTGAGATCGAGAGATCATTTTCTAGATATTGACATAAGTTGTTAGATGCTCGAGAGAGATTTAACGATATTAATACGTAAGCGTGATTATTAAAGAGAGAGAATCGAAAGATCGTACGTGCGTAATTCTAGGAATCTCGACCATAGGAAAGTTAGCGAAACCATTGCCCTTGACTTCCTCATATATGTTCAACCATCGTTTATTTTGTGTTTTATTTATGTTTGCGTTTTTAGTTAATAATCATCATCTTTGGCTTTGAGTTCATTTCGTTGCTAACTCGTTTATTTCTTTGGTTAAACATAGTCCTCGTGGATCGACTAGTACTTACAATTATATTACTTAAGCGATTACGTGCACTTGCCTACGAAAATATCGCAACAGCTATGAGGTGGCGACATCATTTATTGGTGTTTCTTTTATTACGCCTATAAATACTTTCAAGGTCACATGTTTTACCGTCAATTTTATGAATGCCACTAATGAATTTTAGAGGCGTTTTTAGAGTGACGTAAGTTATAGTAATGGTTTTTATTATTTTACAAATCTATTAATATCAGTTGAATAACCCCCTATATTTTATGCGGCAATTAGGTCAGTAGTTCAATAGCTCACCATTCTCTTAAAAAATAGTTCAAGTTTTATTTTATTAAAAAAAAAATAACCCACCGCAGTAAACTAATTAACTAAGGGAAATTGCCACGACTACTACCTATATGATAACTTTTTCCTATTTTCCACCAAATGCATAATTTAGACACCAATGCCACTAACACCTATGCAAAACTACCTATTTACCCTTCACTTCTTACATTCTTACAATCTCACCAACCCCACTCTATTTGGCTCTCTCTCTTCGTGTCAGTCTTATCTCTCGTCTTTCTCGTTCTCTCTTCCCGTCAATCTATCTCTTTCTCTCACTCTCTCTTCTCTCTTCTCGTTCTCTCTGTCCCCTCGTCGGACGTCAGACTGTTTTTTTCCCAATCTCTCTCTCTTTCTCTTTCTCTTTGTTTACCCCAAAGCCACCAGACCCAAGAAACCCAGGAGCCCGAGGATCAGCTCTCTTTCTCGCACCAGCTCTCTAAAACCCGAGGACCCAAACGCCCACGAGACCCAAACGCCCACGAGATCTAAACGCCAAAGCTCTCTTTCTCGCACCAGCTGTCTAAAACCCGAGGACCCAAACGCCACCAGACCCAAACGCCGACGAGATCCAAACGCCAAACTCAAAACTCCAGATTTCGTCCAAGATCAGGTCACGCACAAGGTTCGTTTCGCTTTTTCCCTAAATTTTGTGGTTAAAATTTTAGGATATTGTTTGGGTGTGTTAAGAATCTTCAAAGTTCATCAATTGTTGACATTAGATGTCAACAATGGACGTCAACTGTTGACATCTAATGTCAACAACTGATGAGAGAAATTGACGTCTAAACTCTACAGAGTTCATCAGTTATTGACATTAGATGTCAACAGTTGATGCCCATTGTTGACATCTAATGTCAACAACTAATGAGAGAAATTGACATCTAAACTCTACAGAGTTCATCAGTTGTTGACATTAGATGTCAACAATTGACGTCCGTTGTTGACATCTAATATCAACAACTGATGAACTCTGTAGAGTTTAGACGTCAATTTCTCTCATCAGTTGTTGACATTAGATGTCAACAATGGACGTCAACTGTTGACATCTAATGTCAACAACTAATGAACGTTGTTGACTCTAATATTGTAAAAAAAATGCAGAAATGTTAGAAAAACACTCCAATGAATCTCCAGTGACAAGCTATGACGAATTCGAGCCCCGAAAGAGAAAATGTTCTAAAAATGAGGTACATTTTGATGTCAAGCAAAGCTGATTTTTGGTTATTTTTTTTATGATTGTAGACATTCATACCTATAATTGTAGACAATTACTAAAATTGTAGTCAATTGATTTTAATAAGGCAAGCGGATCGGAACTCGGTGATGCACAACTCACGGAGTTTCAAATGAGCCAGGCTGAGTACATATGGTACTTGGATACTTTTTGTAGTGAAACTGAATCGGGTCCGATCATGTGTCTCGAAAGTGTTATGAAAGAAATCACGGAGACGACTGGGAGACTCAGTTGAAGAAAAAAGGAGATTTTATGGAAGTCGTGCCCAAGGGGACACGACTGTTTATGCTGAAAACCCAGAGAGAGGAACTTCTCTATTATAGGAGGATGATGATCAACAAGAAATTACTCTGACGATGAATTTCCCACATCATTGGTCTAAACTTCGTAATATTTATATTTGTGTATGGGTTTTTGTATGACTTGAATGCTTGAAACTGCTTAATATGTCTATTTACACTATGTTTTATATATGTGTAATGCTGTGAATTGCATGCCTAAGTGAAGAACTAAATTTAAATTCATCCACTAGATGTCAACAGTTGACATCAATTGTTGACATCTAATGTCAACAATTGACATCAATTGTTTAGTTCCCTCACAACTAATGGAGAACAATAAGAAATCACAAACAATTGTTGACATCAGATGTCAACAATAGACGTCAACTGTTGACATCTAGATGTCAACAGTTGACGTCTATTGTTGACATCTGATGTCAACAGTTGACTTTAGATGTCTAAAATCTGCATACAAGTCGGAGATTACAAATAAATTTCTCAATAAACTAAGAAATCAACAAGAGTCACTACTGAAATGGTGGAAATCACAAAGAAGTCTGAAATTATTGCGTGGACAAAGGAGTAGCACTATTGCATGTTTGACGATTGTGGCCAATTTGCCCGCAACGCGTACACTTGCGCCTAATAATGTCCTCACCTTGAGAGGGTATTCTTCTCTTTTTGGGTCTACCGGCGGCACGTGCTTTGTGTTGAGGCGGAAGAACTTTGATATTCTCCACCTCGGGGGGAATATTCCAACTCTAAATGTCGCCATGAGGATGATGTACACCTGCGTAGGTTGCCCGCAAATACTCCGTAGAGTAGAACTCGAAAATGTAGTTCTCAACTTGACGGTTACGTACTCGACATGCTGCGATTGCGTGTGGACAAATAAAATTATGAGCCTGCCATCGCCGACATGAGCATGTCCTCTCTTCTAAATTAACAGCATATAAAATCCTCTCTCTGTCTACGACCTCAAACTCGTCGACTGAAGATGGCCTCACCTAGTAGAAAACATAACTTCATCAAAATCTTGTACAAAAAAGGAAACATACAACAATTGTAGACTTTACATGTCAACAATAGATGTCAATTGTTGACATATGAAGTCAACAAAACCCTGTCAACTATTGATATTTGTTGTTGACCATACGCTGTGCAACAATACATGTCAATACAAGTCTGAAATCACAATTAGCGTATGAAATAAACAAGGCGGAAACCATTTACCTCCATTCGAACAGCGTATGCGATGTACTTGTCTGCTTTGGCTTGGTATACTTTTGTCAGGAGCGTGTTTGTTTTTGCCGCAGCGTCTCGACGTTCATAAAACCATTTCATACTTCTCTATCTCAGCCAATCCATCAACTTCGAAACTGGAAATTGTCTGACTTTTACATTTAATGCATTCAATGCTTCCGCGTTGTTGTTCGTCATGATACCGTACCTCTTTCTCCTGAACATGGATCGTGCCCACCTTTGATACCCGACATCATTAGTTAAGTATCGTCGTATTTCGGGATTTTCAGCGTCCAACATGACCATGAAACTTTCAAATTCTCGATGAGTGTATGCCTTCGAGGCGCCGTAAAATTTCCACTTCACCTCCTTCATAATCCCCTTGAAAGTAGTCTTCAAATTACCGTGAAGATGGTACATGCAAAAACCATGATCACAGTTCGGAAATACCGTCTTGATGCCATTGATTATGCCAGCGTGCCTATCAGATACAAATACTTGCTCTTCTCGTTCCCCAATTGCATCTTTCAATTTGGTGAAGAAGTAAATCCAAGTTTCGTTAGACTCTGAAGGACCAATACAGTAGGCTAGTGGAAAAATTTGTTTGTTTCCGTCCATCCCACACGCCGTATACAACGTTCCTTTGTACTAGTTCTTCAAATGAGTACCATCAACGATAATCACGAGTCTGACATACTTCCACCCCGTTCTCCATGGGCCGAGTGACATGAAAAACTAATAAATACGCCGCCCTCACCAGTGACGAGGTCAAATAAAGAACCTGGATTCTTAGTCTCGATCATGTACCTTAGCTTAGGTAAGAATGCGTACGACTCCATGGAATTGCCGTAGAGGGACTTTAGAGCCTGCTCTCTGGAGCGCGAAGCTTTTTTGTAAGACATAGACACCCCGTAATCCATTTGCATGTAGTTCATTATCTCTTTCGGTTTTCACATACCCACGCTTGGATCAATACACTTATGCTTCACAACCTCTCCTATTAAAGTACTCGTTGCTTGCGGGTGACGTCCTTGTCTTATGTTCAGGGCACAACTATGGTCGTTGTCGAACCTAAAACATGAAAATTAAAACAAACTTAGTTTCAACATTAATGTCAATTGTTGACATCAGATGTCAACAACTGACATATGTGAGTAATTAGCCCTCTGTTTGTTGACATAAAATGTCAACAATTGACAGTAGATATAAAAAAACAGAGATCTAATTACACTATTTCAATTTCATACATAATTCAACAAAGAGAGTTTACCTTCTAATTTGGAAAATGGGCGTGTTAGCCTTTCTCACGGCCCGGACAGCCCAATTACAATGCTCTCCCAGACAAACAACATGCAATGCGTTTTTGTCCGAGTTCTTTGTCTTATACATGAAGTTATTGTTTATGGCGAACATCATCAAGTGTTTCTGTAAAGTCTTTTTATCCTTGTACAATGCATGTCGCTTAATAAATACGGGGGAATGACCATCTAAAATAATAGCCGCATCCACGTTTGCGCCTTTCCTAGTAGATGAACTTGGGACGCTGTGTGAATTCGGCGTAGACGGTGATGAAGGACGGGAGTTTTGTGAGGGTGAATGAGGGGATCGTGGTGGAGGAGGGGAGTTGCGTGGTGGAGGATGGGATCGTGGTGACGGAGAGGAGTTGAGTGGTGGAGGAGGGGAGTTGCGTGGTGGAGGAGGGGATCGTGGTGGAGGAGGAGTGCGTGGTGGAGGAGGAGATCGTGGTGGAGGAGGGGAGTTGCGTGGTGGAGGATGAGAGTTTCGTGGTGGAGGAGAGGATTGAGAATTTATAGGTGGAGGCGAGTTTCGTGGTGGAGAGCATTGTCGTTGTCGTTGTTGTTGTCGTTTTGTCTCATAGTCGTCAACCTAATGTCATCCAATCCGACCGTACCACGAATTACCGAATCGGGAGTTGGAACCGAACCACATCCCTCCTCGGGTATGGATGGCATGTCGGAAACTCTTCTAGGCGGGTTTCCAACGCAACCACTATCACGGCTATTGCGAGTGGATCCAACCCCTGGAGAATCGAGCCCGGATGGAATTTCATTTATTTTCAATATCAATTGTAATTTCTCCGTGTCATCTTCTCTCCTCTTCCTCAAATATAAATAACCTTCTAACGTAGCGTCGTTGGTTATCTCAACAGGTTTCATGGCACCAGCCATCGCGTATGCAACACCAATGGTATGAGTGGATGGTGATTTGCCCAAATTCGCATAAATGATTTGCATCGAACTAGCGAAGTTAACTTCATACGGCACCATGATTCCGAAAGATCCATTCTCATGATAACAACCAGGTTCAACCCAAGTTCCACTGTTCTTGAATAATAAATAAATAGCCGCCATCACTGCGTACAAAAAGCATAGGCAGAGTTGTTAATTATTTGTTGACTTCAGATGTCAACAGTTGACGTCCACTGTTGACATCTGAAGTCAACAATTGATGAACTCTGTTGACGATTTCTTACTAACTGGTGAACATACTCATACCAAACAGAACATTTGAATCTCTTTAAACTATCAAAATGATATAGAACTTGAACTTTTTGAACCACGAAATGAAGAAATGCGAGACAAACCTTGTGTGCAAGCTGGTGGTCTTGGACGACGATCTTCTGCGCGGGCTGGTCTTGGACGACGAACTCGTGGGCGTTTGGGTCTCGTAGGCGTTTGGCTCTGCGTGACGTTTGGGTGTCGTGGGGGTAGAGACGCCGAGGGTTTTAGAGACCGACGGAGAGAGAGAGAGAGAGAGAGAGAGAGAGAGAGAGAGAGAGAGAGAGAGAGAGAGAGAGAGAGAGAGAGAGAGAGTTATGGATTAATGTGAGATATGAGCGGGATATGGAGAGTTGGTGGGTTGTAAGAAAAATTTAAGAGGAGGGTAAAAAGGTAGTTGCACATTTGAGTTAGTGGTATTTTTGTCCAAATTATGGTTTTGGTGGGAAATTGAAAAAGTTATGGTTTTGGTAGTAGATGAGACAATTTCCCATTAACTAATGAGTGAATTAATTAAATAAATTATTTTAGTTAATTAATTTACTGCAAGATTGATAAATTATTTTTTTAATACATAAAATTTTGACTAGAATCTTTGACTACAGCAAATTCATTCGTGTTATTTAATACAAGATTACATCAGTTGACAACTAATATTATTACCTATTACAGCCCACTTCACTTAATTGACCATGTATATTTTTCATTCCGCATCATATAATCACATACAGACATAGTCTTTAAGGTGGCACATTATTAGCTTCGCATGCATGTCATATATATTTCACAAATTCCCATAAAACCCGACGTGTACTAATTGGGACGCGTGTTTTCGTCGAGAAGATATATATACACCCATATGGATATATATTATGCCGCTGTGAGCTGATATGAACGTACGTGGTTGCAAATTGTAAATATCACGGTATTTATTGGGCAACGACTGTGGGCGATTATATTGGAACCGATAAGTATACACATAGCATACATGCAATTATACTGCCATAATGATATATACCTTCCGAGTTCCGATCACATATGCATATATGGGTTCAGTGTGTGGGACTGAGTATATATCAAATTAAATCTGTGTGTGTGTGTGTGTGTCGTTCAGTGTGTAGTGTGATCATCTTGATTCTTGATGCTGTATATATTCTTGGTTAAACACCTTATTTATAGAAGACAGTTACAATTAAAATGAACTTTTTCAAGTTGTAGCGATTAGATGGAATGATTTAGGAATGATCCAAAATTTAATGTCCCTTATCGTGTCTGTCTCTCTTACATGCACGCCTCTTTTTTTTTTTTTTTGGCAGTGTTGTCTAAAAGTTATGGTTTTGAGGTTGTCTTTCTCCTATATTTGCCAAGATGTTAGACTGCCCTTATCCACTTAATATTGAAAGAGATGGGGTTTATACGTGTCATGAAGAAAAATTCAATTGACAAATTTTCCAATTTCTAGAGGGTAAAATTATATACTTTGCGCGCTTTAGTGAATATCGTTATATTCAAGAATGTTGTATGGTTATCAGCAAATTTAATTATATGACCCAGACATATTCTGCTATTCACCACCATTTGTTCTGAGTTTTTTTTTAAATATTATTATTTATTTCCAGATGCATCTGATACGTCCTCTACAATTTTCAAGCTTATAGTTAGGATTTTTTTTTTTTTTTTTTTTTTTTGACGCACTCACCAAACTGTAACATATTTGTCGACGTAAGTCTCTGTCCTTTATTTTTTTTTTCCTTTAGATTTTTTCATGAAAATCTGCGCGTCCTTATTTTTCGTATTTTACTTGCAACGTCATCGATTCATATCACGTTCCAACGCAGCATGAATTGTTTGTACTAGAGCATTTTAAAAAGGAAGTTTATTAAATACTATTTGAAGTACAAAAGCATGGTATGTTGAAAAAAAAAGTAATATACATATATATGTATATATATAGAAAAAATTATAATTCACAATGAAATTGATAAAAGTCGTATCTGCGTAATATTTTAAGTGAAAGAGAGATCGATCTATAAATAAATATATAGATATAAATAAATTGATCCAAGGACTCAAGGAAAACTATAAATAAATATAAATAAAGAAATAATATAAAGAAAAAAGAAAAATCTATACCGATTCCGTGGAATTGATTATGTGGCTGGCATAGAACAATCATCGTTATTCAAGGTAAAATGGCAAAAAAAAAAAAAAAAAAAAAAAAAACTTGTTTTAGCGAGACGAAAAAAGTACCAATTAATGTGATGGAGAAATTTGAACTTTTTAGTTACAAAATCCCTATACGAGAGATGCAAAAAAGTAATTTATCCTAATAAAAAGACTCTTTCTAAGAGACGTTTTCTCTCTCGGAGATTAGACTCGCTTCTGGGTGAGAGGCCATGGCCGAGGAAGACAAGGGAATGGAGGATATCATTAACCGCACTAGCGTTCTCGGAGTGGAAGACGATGACGAGGATTGGGAGGTCGTGGAGAATTCTGCGACCTCGTTCGCCGATGAGGGAATCTTGGGTCGTCTGGTAACAAGGAAGCCATTACGTAGGCAAGCTCTGGGGGCCCTCCTAGAGGGGTTGTGGAGTTTGTCGAAAGGATGGCGGCTGAAGTTGCTAGAAACCAATGACACTGGAATCTTTTTCCAGCTATGGTGCAAGGAAAAACAGGAGAGCTTGTCAATAGCTCAGAAGGAGGAGTGGTTCTTCGGACAGGGGATGATACTGGTTAGATGCTGGCCGCCAGACGGGGATTGGAGGGCGATTTCTCTGAACTTTTTTAGCTTGTGGGTGAGGGCTGTGGGGTTACCCCCGGAATTGGTGACAGCCCGAAATGCTCAGAAAGTGGCAAGCGCGACGGGAACAGTTGAGGAGCTCAAACTGGATAACCCCAAGGACGTGATGTTCAAAAAATATTTTCGCTTCAAAACGAGGATAGACCTGGACGGCAAGCTGTGCCCGGGGAGATTTGTCCCGTGTGGAGGAAAGAAGTTTTGGATAGAGTTTCAATATGAAAAACTCCCTCCCATCTGTTATCAATGCGGGTCTATGACTCATGAAGCTAAATTCTGCAAGGACCCGAAGGTGACGGTTCGGAGTGAGGATGGCTCGGAATTACCGGCGTTGGGTCCATGGCTAAAAGCTGATGTTAAGAGAGGAGGGGAGTTCCTCTCGCCCATGATGCTGCAGTCTATCACACCTCAGTCCCGACCTAAAGCTGCGACTAAGAATGACAGTGCTAAGTCCGCTACTGGGCCGGGTCCGAGTGCTGCTAAGTCCCCGGGCTCTAACGGAGGGGTGAATCCGGTGAAGATGGCATCGACTGAGCAGAAATCGTCGGAAGGGACGGTGCAGAGGAAGACGGCGGAGGAGAAGAAACCACGGCCGAGAGAAGTCGAAGACAAAAAAGCTCCAAATCACGAGGACACCCCACCGACTTCGTTACCCAATGGCGGTCCCCCTGCTGCCAGAATATTCTCGCCCAATAGCGCCTCTGCTATTCCCAAAACCCAATTAGGGAGCGTCCCTTCTCCCGGGAATGACAGCGCAAAACTCAAGAAGGGAAAAACAATTTCCTTTAAACGACAAGCTAGTGGGTCGTTTAAGGAAAAACTCGACTTTTTCTCGGGCCCAAAGCCCAATCCTGGTCCTGCGGGCCTAGTCTTATCGCCGGGCTACCTGGGATCGTTTTCGGGCCCAGCTCTGAACCGTGCTTCGACAGATTGGAAACCCCACCCGAAGGATCTGACGCCCCAGTCGAAGGTTGCTCCAGAACTGGCGCCACGTCCTTCTGCGGCCACAGAGATCAACGATGGAGGGAACCCGGGAGGAGAGAAGAATATTGCTATGGTGGAGACGGAGAAGGGACGAGGACAGACTTCCGCTGCTGGAGTTTCGAAACCTTCGCTGGGGAAGGACTCCCAGGTCCTTGCTGGCGATCTGAGGAATAAGCGTGGATCGTTGGACAAGCCGCTGGCCCTGCCCCCCCCTGTCGGCGCTTTCTCTTTCACGGCCAACGCTCAAGCTCCGGACAGCTCCAAGGGCTCGTGGAAAAAACGCGCCCGACACACGCCTTTACCGAAGAACGGGAGTAGTACCTTGTTGACGCGGGGTAGATCTCACAATACTTCTAGTGGTTTGAACGATGGCAGTGGCCCTCACAAAATGGCTAGAAGGGAAGACGCGACGCCGTGTGTTGAACTCCTTGAAGACGACCTAGCTCCTGTAGCGACCCCGGGGCTGTTGCAGGAGCTTCCCTTTCAAGCCCCTTATCCCACCCAGGTCTCTGTTGTTTCCGGCTCGGAGGATTCGACTGAGACTATTCTGTTTGATGAAGCGGCGCCCCACGGTGATGAGGGCCGCCGAGCCCAATGATCTCTTTTTTCTGGAACGTCCAGGGGTTGGGCAACCCCGGGACGAAAGGGGCTCTTCAGTCCTACTCTCGTGAGCTTAAACCCGATTTGATGTTTCTTTCGGAAACAAAACTCACGAGGAGGGGGGCTGAAAGAGTCCGTCTGTTACTTGGCTTTGAGAATTGCTTCGCGGTGGACAGGGTGGGCCGCAGCGGGGGGTTGATGCTGTTATGGAAGGATACTATCCGTTTCTCGCTGGGTTCGTTTTCTCGCTTTCACATCGAAGGAACGGTGGAGGATGGGGAGGGAAGAGTGTGGAATGTTTTGGGTCTATATGGGGATCCGGTTGCCGCTAATCGGAAGTTTTCGTGGGACCTTGTCCGGCGCGTCATGGCTTCTCATTGTGGGCCGTGGCTTGTCGGAGGGGACCTTAACGAGGTTTTGGAGAACAAGGAGCTTAGCGACGGGAGGGTTCGTGACTCTTACCTTCTTGATTCTTTCCGGCACATGCTTGAAGATTGCGAGCTCGAGGACTTGGGTTACGAGGGGGCTGATTTTACTTGGCGGCGCAGCTCTTCTCCGGATAGTATCGAGGAGAGGCTTGATCGGTGTCTTGCTACTTCGGATTGGAAGACCCTCTTCCCGTTGGCGAAAGTCTTTCATCTAAAGTATTGGAGGTCGGACCATAGACCTCTCCTCCTCACGCCTCTCGGGTCTAGGAAGGGGGCTAAGTCGGAGAGGTCTCGACGCTTCTTTTTTGAGGAGGCGTGGTGTGACGAGGCTGAATGTGAGGCTATCATTCGTCGTGAATGGGCGACCTCGGGCGATGATGGGAGGGTCCGGGGATTCCTTGACTCCCTCCGACGTTGTAACAAGAGTCTTGGCCGATGGAACAAGGGGAAGTGGTCGGAGCTCAAGAACAAGATCGAGAGGCAAAAGGTGGTGGTCGAACGGGCTGGTGACCGACGGTTCGGAGGCAGCCGAGGTGACTTGGGCCGGGAGCAAAGACAACTCAATGCCCTTCTCGAAAAAGACGAGTTGTATTGGCGGCAACGGAGCCGGATGGCGTGGATGAAAGGGGGAGATAAGAACTCGAAGCTCTTCCATCGCAAAGCCACCACGAGGCGAAGGAGGAACAAAATCCGGGGTCTTTATGACGCAAGTGGGACTTGGAGGGACGACGATAAGGGGATTGAAGAAGTTATCTCTACCTATTTTGGAGATATTTTCCGTTCTTCGAAGCCCGACCCGGGGAAAATTGCGGAGGCCCTTGAAGGTATGGATACGAGAGTGACCCCGGCTATCAATAGCCACCTCCTTAGCCCCTTCGATGAGAATGATGTGAAGGCGGCGCTTTTCGCGATGGACCCTATAAAGGCTCCGGGGCCCGACGGTTTTCCGGCTCTTTTTTTCCAAAAACATTGGGAGGTGGTTGGTGGCCGATTGACGTCTTTATGCTTGGGTGTCTTGAACGATGAGCTCCCGATCTCCGAACTAAACGACACGCTCATCACCTTGATTCCCAAAATCGACAAACCCACAAAGGTGAATGACTTTCGTCCTATTAGTCTCTGTAATGTTGTTTATAAAGTGATTTCTAAGTGCCTTGTTTCTCGTCTTAAAGGACATATGGACAAGGTGATCTCGGAGACTCAAGGGGCGTTTGTGGGAGGACGTCAAATCTTTGATAATGTGATGGTGTGCTTCGAAGGAATTCACACCATGAAAAGGGGCCGGTTCGGCAACGGAGATTACGCCGCCTTGAAAATTGATATGGCCAAAGCCTACGACCGCGTGGAGTGGGCTTTCCTCGAAGCGGTCATGTTGAAGTTAGGTTTCAACCATGGGTGGGTGGAGAAGGTTATGCGGTGTGTGACTTCGGTGCGCTTCGCCTTCAACATTAACGGAGCGACACGGGGGCATCTCATTCCGGAAAGGGGTCTCCGTCAAGGGGATCCCCTCTCGCCGTTCCTTTTTCTCTTTTGTTCGGAGGGCCTTTCTTGGCTCCTCTTGAAAGCAGAGAGGAGAGGCCTTATCAATGGGGTCAAGTTCGGCCGAGGTGAGCTCCGTGTCTCGCATCTTCTTTTCGCCGACGATAGTCTCATTTTCTTCCGGGCTTGCGTTGAAGAAAGTGAGGAAGTGGCGCGATGTCTCTCTACCTACTCCATTGTCTCGGGGCAAGTTGTCAACTTCAACAAATCCGATGTGTGCTTTGGCCGAGCGGTCCCGGAGGAGACAAAAGCCGAGGTTGCCTCTTGCCTCGGAGTTTCGGTTACCCCGTGTCACAAGCGCTATTTGGGGCTGCCTACCTTCACCGGCCGAAGGAAATGTGATTTGTTTGCCTTCATCCGAGACCGAGTTTGGGAGAAAATCAAGTCTTGGAGGGGGATTTGGTTTTCTCATTCCGGACGCGAAGTGCTCATCAAAGCGGTTCTCCAAGCCATTCCCGGGTATGTGGCTAGTTGCTTCCGCCTTCCAAAAACTCTTATCAACACCATTCATAAAGCTTTGGCCAAGTTTTGGTGGGGAAGTTGTGGCGACGAGAAGAAAATTCATTGGTGTAAGTGGTCGGAGTTAACGATGCACAAGTCGGAAGGGGGGTTGGGCTTCCGGGATTTGGAGCGGTTTAATCAAGCTTTGGTCGCCAAGAATGTTTGGAGACTCCTCCGAATCCCGGGTAGTCTTGTGGAAAGAGTCTTCAAAGCTAGTTATTATCCGAACGGCACCCTTTTAGCGGCGAAGGGTAACTCCGGGAGCTCTTTTATTTGGCGTAGTTTGCTTTGGGGGAAGGATATTATTATGAAGGGTTCGAGATGGAAGGTTGGAGATGGAGAAAGCATCTTTGTTGTCGGGGATCGGTGGGTTCCCCGGGCTACGCTGTGTGAATTCGGCGTAGACGGTGATGAAGGACGGGAGTTTTGTGAGGGTGAATGAGGGGATCGTGGTGGAGGAGGGGAGTTGCGTGGTGGAGGATGGGATCGTGGTGACGGAGAGGAGTTGAGTGGTGGAGGAGGGGAGTTGCGTGGTGGAGGAGGGGATCGTGGTGGAGGAGGAGTGCGTGGTGGAGGAGGAGATCGTGGTGGAGGAGGGGAGTTGCGTGGTGGAGGATGAGAGTTTCGTGGTGGAGGAGAGGATTGAGAATTTATAGGTGGAGGCGAGTTTCGTGGTGGAGAGCATTGTCGTTGTCGTTGTTGTTGTCGTTTTGTCTCATAGTCGTCAACCTAATGTCATCCAATCCGACCGTACCACGAATTACCGAATCGGGAGTTGGAACCGAACCACATCCCTCCTCGGGTATGGATGGCATGTCGGAAACTCTTCTAGGCGGGTTTCCAACGCAACCACTATCACGGCTATTGCGAGTGGATCCAACCCCTGGAGAATCGAGCCCGGATGGAATTTCATTTATTTTCAATATCAATTGTAATTTCTCCGTGTCATCTTCTCTCCTCTTCCTCAAATATAAATAACCTTCTAACGTAGCGTCGTTGGTTATCTCAACAGGTTTCATGGCACCAGCCATCGCGTATGCAACACCAATGGTATGAGTGGATGGTGATTTGCCCAAATTCGCATAAATGATTTGCATCGAACTAGCGAAGTTAACTTCATACGGCACCATGATTCCGAAAGATCCATTCTCATGATAACAACCAGGTTCAACCCAAGTTCCACTGTTCTTGAATAATAAATAAATAGCCGCCATCACTGCGTACAAAAAGCATAGGCAGAGTTGTTAATTATTTGTTGACTTCAGATGTCAACAGTTGACGTCCACTGTTGACATCTGAAGTCAACAATTGATGAACTCTGTTGACGATTTCTTACTAACTGGTGAACATACTCATACCAAACAGAACATTTGAATCTCTTTAAACTATCAAAATGATATAGAACTTGAACTTTTTGAACCACGAAATGAAGAAATGCGAGACAAACCTTGTGTGCAAGCTGGTGGTCTTGGACGACGATCTTCTGCGCGGGCTGGTCTTGGACGACGAACTCGTGGGCGTTTGGGTCTCGTAGGCGTTTGGCTCTGCGTGACGTTTGGGTGTCGTGGGGGTAGAGACGCCGAGGGTTTTAGAGACCGACGGAGAGAGAGAGAGAGAGAGAGAGAGAGAGAGAGAGAGAGAGAGAGAGAGAGAGTTATGGATTAATGTGAGATATGAGCGGGATATGGAGAGTTGGTGGGTTGTAAGAAAAATTTAAGAGGAGGGTAAAAAGGTAGTTGCACATTTGAGTTAGTGGTATTTTTGTCCAAATTATGGTTTTGGTGGGAAATTGAAAAAGTTATGGTTTTGGTAGTAGATGAGACAATTTCCCATTAACTAATGAGTGAATTAATTAAATAAATTATTTTAGTTAATTAATTTACTGCAAGATTGATAAATTATTTTTTTAATACATAAAATTTTGACTAGAATCTTTGACTACAGCAAATTCATTCGTGTTATTTAATACAAGATTACATCAGTTGACAACTAATATTATTACCTATTACAGCCCACTTCACTTAATTGACCATGTATATTTTTCATTCCGCATCATATAATCACATACAGACATAGTCTTTAAGGTGGCACATTATTAGCTTCGCATGCATGTCATATATATTTCACAAATTCCCATAAAACCCGACGTGTACTAATTGGGACGCGTGTTTTCGTCGAGAAGATATATATACACCCATATGGATATATATTATGCCGCTGTGAGCTGATATGAACGTACGTGGTTGCAAATTGTAAATATCACGGTATTTATTGGGCAACGACTGTGGGCGATTATATTGGAACCGATAAGTATACACATAGCATACATGCAATTATACTGCCATAATGATATATACCTTCCGAGTTCCGATCACATATGCATATATGGGTTCAGTGTGTGGGACTGAGTATATATCAAATTAAATCTGTGTGTGTGTGTGTGTGTCGTTCAGTGTGTAGTGTGATCATCTTGATTCTTGATGCTGTATATATTCTTGGTTAAACACCTTATTTATAGAAGACAGTTACAATTAAAATGAACTTTTTCAAGTTGTAGCGATTAGATGGAATGATTTAGGAATGATCCAAAATTTAATGTCCCTTATCGTGTCTGTCTCTCTTACATGCACGCCTCTTTTTTTTTTTTTTTGGCAGTGTTGTCTAAAAGTTATGGTTTTGAGGTTGTCTTTCTCCTATATTTGCCAAGATGTTAGACTGCCCTTATCCACTTAATATTGAAAGAGATGGGGTTTATACGTGTCATGAAGAAAAATTCAATTGACAAATTTTCCAATTTCTAGAGGGTAAAATTATATACTTTGCGCGCTTTAGTGAATATCGTTATATTCAAGAATGTTGTATGGTTATCAGCAAATTTAATTATATGACCCAGACATATTCTGCTATTCACCACCATTTGTTCTGAGTTTTTTTTAAATATTATTATTTATTTCCAGATGCATCTGATACGTCCTCTACAATTTTCAAGCTTATAGTTAGGATTTTTTTTTTTTTTTTTTTTTTTTTGACGCACTCACCAAACTGTAACATATTTGTCGACGTAAGTCTCTGTCCTTTATTTTTTTTTTCCTTTAGATTTTTTCATGAAAATCTGCGCGTCCTTATTTTTCGTATTTTACTTGCAACGTCATCGATTCATATCACGTTCCAACGCAGCATGAATTGTTTGTACTAGAGCATTTTAAAAAGGAAGTTTATTAAATACTATTTGAAGTACAAAAGCATGGTATGTTGAAAAAAAAAGTAATATACATATATATGTATATATATAGAAAAAATTATAATTCACAATGAAATTGATAAAAGTCGTATCTGCGTAATATTTTAAGTGAAAGAGAGATCGATCTATAAATAAATATATAGATATAAATAAATTGATCCAAGGACTCAAGGAAAACTATAAATAAATATAAATAAAGAAATAATATAAAGAAAAAAGAAAAATCTATACCGATTCCGTGGAATTGATTATGTGGCTGGCATAGAACAATCATCGTTATTCAAGGTAAAATGGCAAAAAAAAAAAAAAAAAAAAAAAAAAACTTGTTTTAGCGAGACGAAAAAAGTACCAATTAATGTGATGGAGAAATTTTATTTTTCCAAGTGGCCAAGTTGAATGACTTCTCTGAGCGATGTTGATTAGGGAACGTACTCGTACTTACAAGAACCGTGACCTGCCACCAAATCAATATCACAGCAATTAAATAATATATTTATGCACGCACTTATACATATTTATTGTAGAATTCTCTTGAAACAAACTACAGTTTTGTATTTCAAATCAAATTATATAGCCTTTGACTATTTTGTAATTTTCGGATCAATTCTCCAGAATTCTAGCTAATTTTTTTTTTCCATTAAACTGTAGCTAATTTAATAGCTGGGGTCATATTATCAATAATTAGTTACCTGTAAGAAATAGATAGATATGGGATACGAAGAAGAAAAGAAGAAGGAAGAAGTAATTAACCCCACATTCATAAACACATTTTCTACTATTAAGCAAGCAATTTATAAAAAATGCAAACATCATCTAAAGTAGGGAAATATCACACTCAAATGTGATTGTGTATATGTCCCATATATTTATCATGGTACCGATAATTAAACTATAGTGTTTAATTCATTCTCTAAAAAAAAAAATATTGTGTTCATCATTGTGCCAATTCCAATATTTAATTATATTCGTAAACGTTCTTGGCTTTTGAAATCGGAAAACGGAGAGACCTTTAAACTTTAGTGACATTAAAATATATAAAATAAAAAAAAACTTAATTTTGACTATTTCCCTAATCAATTAGTTTTAAGAGAAATATAACTCATTATACCCCTTGAAACATACCAATTTTATTTTAGCAACCGTTTCAGTTTTTTTTTTAAGAAAAGTGTTCGGGCGGGCTGACGTGGCAAGTAGGAGAATATGATAATTACCCATTAAAAATTATTTATTTTAATTCCTATTTTTATTCTCTCTCTTCGATCGTTTGCTTTTCAGAGCGTTTGTCCTTGTTGAAATCTTTGAACTCTCTTCAGCACATTTCGTTGCTTTAATTTTTGGTCAAAGCTTAGGAACATTTGTTTTTTGCGTTGTCTTTTTAATTTTTGAAGTTGCCTTACGATCTTTCATGTCTGGTAAAGTTTGTGGGCGAAATTATTTTTTTTATTGTCTGTTTGCTAATCGTAGTATGATGATCCAATTTGGTATTCTTTGTTGCATTTTTATGACGCAAAACGAAGTCCTGGTATTTTAGAGGGATTTGTTGATATGCGTATAGGTTGTGAGCAGATTTATGATTTATTTTTAATTGGCAATTAATTTGAGGCAAATCTAATGAAATTTAGCATATTTATTTTCCCTAAATTTGCTCTCTCTCTGGCCGGCAACTCTCTCGTTGATCCTGGGTATCCAGGCCCCGTTGATCATCATTGATTTTTTCAGGGGGTTCTCTTAAACGTTTAATTTTTTGAAAAATGTTGTTTTTTCTTCGTTTCTTCTTCTTTTATGTTGATGATGAATTTTTGCTTGTGTTTTAATATATGTTTGTTTCATTTTCATCACTATGTATCCTTTTTATACTGTAGTCCAGTTTTTCTTTTCTACTTCTTTAATAGTTGATCATGTCTGTTGCTTTTGTTCCTACTGATGCCCCACCGCTGCCGTCTTCTCCGACGAAACCTAGATCCACACCTCCGTCGTCTTCATTGTCGGCGTCGCATCTTCTCCGGCAAGAGAACGATGGCAAAGGCGGACGATGCCGAATGTCTCGTCAAAGGTTATGCATGAGAGAGCTTGGGCGACAAAGTGGTTTTTTTTTTTTTTTTTTTTTTTTTTTTGGTTTCCAAATACAAGTAACTGCAAGTAACTGTTTTCTTCTCCCCCTCAAGCGCCAGATCTACGACCGCCACGGGAGACTCTCAAATCCGGCCATTTCCCTCCGCCGCCGCCGCGATCTCGCCACCAGCAATCTGCCTAGGCGTCGGCGTCCTCCGCCTCCTCTTTTCGCGACGCCGACGATAGATTTGCCGACATTTTTGGATCGGAGAGCTCCAGCGCCGACGGGAGGAGCGCGAGCCAAGGAAGGAGTGTGTGCCGGGGGAGGAGGGGGGCGGAGGATAGAGGATGGCCGCGGCGGTTGAGAATCTGCTTCCATGTAGTCTTGAGGAGCTTTATAAGGGTGTGAAGAAGAAGATGAAGATGTCCAGGGTTGTCAGTGAATCTTTTGGGTTAGTTTCTCGATTTCGGTTTGTTTGGAATTGGAATCAACGTTTTTATTTTATTTTATTATTATTATTAGAGATTGTTTGATTGTAGTTTTTAGAGTTTCTTAGTCGATTGTTTGATGTTGTGTTTGTTTTGTGAATCGTTTTATTCTTCTTCTAGATTTTTTTAAGGCTTTTTATTAATCTGAGTCCGAGGTTTTAGATTGAAAATAAGTATGGAATTTTTGAAAGGGACGTTTGTTTTCATTGGGTGTTTGGTGGTTGTAAATCGCTGGACTCGACTAATGTTTCTTGCAAATTCCGTTTAGGGTTCTAATGAATTTTTATTTTTTTAAATTTTATTTTAGTTCTGTTTCAACATTAGGTCTTTAGAAACATTTTTATTCTTTTACTTATTTTTTATTAAGCGTTGCATCTTAGAAATGATTTTCATTTTGATCTTATAGGCTTTTTAATATCAGGATATATGTGTTTGCTAGTGTTCTTGTGGTTGTTTGGTCCACCTAGTGCTTGATTATATGTGCAAAGGATTTTTTTATGAAGCTTTTGGCTAACGTTTTTGTCTTTTTTTGCTCATTTTCCTAATCTGATTTCTCGAATGTGTTTTTTTTTTTTGTCCAGCATAATAGTTTTCATATATTCTATGTGCAGTATCCTCAGAACAAAGTTTCAATGTGTTTATGGTTTTATCCTTTTGTTCTATATAGATATATAATCACACAATACACTAATCAATCGACTCTTTGAATGATATGTTATGTTTTTTTTCCTTGCTTTCATTTGCCTTGTCTCCTTTTTCTTTCCAGTTTTATCTTAGAGACTCAACATATTTTTTCAATTGTTTAGTTTAATTTATCAGGAATCTTGAAATAGCATCTTTCTTTGTTGTTCTTTTTTTGTTCCGTTTGAATCACGTAGTGGCTCTATGTCTTTGTAAATTCATCTATTCAACATTCAAAGTCTGGATCATTTGCCAACACGTATGTTATGCTTGTTTTTTTTCCTTTCTTAAACTTCTCTGGAAGTTTGTATACATTACTTTTAAAGTTAATTTTGTCAAAAAATCTTTGTTCTTACTTAAATAATCAAACATAAAATTTGATATAAATCTTCTTGATTGTTTCGGTTCAATTCTGTAACCGCTTTCGTCTCCCTGTGTGGTAGTTTTGGTTCCTTGTAATGACCCTTACCAGATTACCTCGTGGACGTCAAATTTTCTTCTTATTTTTAGTCTGTCCAATCCAGACGGTCTTCTACATATCGCTTGCCGAGTGGTCCTGAACCCAGACAGGACCGCTCCCAAGCAAGATGGATACCCCCAAGTTGCGACCACTACAAGCTCAACGTCGATGCTTCAATTCCTAAATCTTCAAACTACTTTGGAGTTGGAGCCGTGATTCGCAACTCTTCTGGACTGGTTATGGCTGCATTGGCTCAAAATCTCCCAGGCAAATTCACGGTCAAAGAAGCTGAAGCTCCCGCTCTCTGCTATGGCTTATCTTGGGCTTTGGAAGTGTTTCTGCCTATCCACTTTGTGGAGTCAGATGCTAAGATTGTGGTACAAGCTCATGAGAAGGAAACTATCTTCAAGAATGAGTTTAGTTCCATTTGTCGGATGTATCTAGTTTATTGTCTAACTTTCCAGGAGTAAAGTTGTCTCACGTCTATAGGGAAGCCAACATGGCAGCCCATGGTTTAGCAACTTACGCTCTTTTCATAGATGATAAACTCATTTGGTTGGAGGATTACCCTCTTTCGATAGAGTCTGTAATTAATCAAGAACGCCATGATTAATAATAGATTTCTATTTTTCAAAAAAAAAATTTGCTCTCTCTCTCTCTCTCTCATTTAACATGTTTCCAAATTTGTTAATTAATACTAATTTTTGTTAATCTAGGTTATTATTGTAAACTTTTGTTAATTAACGGTAATAGGATTAGTTGCTTGGTTTGGCCTTATAATTGTCGTTAATAATCATTGATAATCGGTAATTATCGTTAGATAATAATCGGTAATAATTTTTTCAGTGTTTTTTTTTGTGTGTATTTAATAGCTTTGACGTTTTCACTTTCTTTTCCAATTGTGTAATCGGTTGCTATTTAATCGCGTTATTAGTTACTACCATTTATTTTTATTTTTTATACGAATATTAGTCAGTTGGCATAAATTAAATAGAGGGTAAGTTAGTCTCTATTCATTAGGAAATAATGACGTGTGACTAATAATCAATTATTATCCAAACAATGACTAGTTTACAATTTTGAGTGTGAAAATGGTCAAATATCTACAGTGCCCTAGTTTCAAATGACTATTTTGTATAATTTTTTCGAGACTTTATGTTTAATTAAACAAAATAAATAATTTAAACAAAATAAATTATAATAATAATAATAATTATTATTATTATTATTATTTAAATATCTATTAATGATTTAGAAAAAGAAACTATGATGTTTTTTATTTATTTATTTATCTAGTGATTGTATATATCTAACCATTTTGACCTAAATATATATATTTTCAAAATAAAATCTAGGGGAATTTCATATTTTAAATCTTAAAAGTCAACAGAATGTATGATTGTGATCTAGTGTAAAACATTTTGGTATAAATGAGACATTTTTATAATGGTATATTAGATATATACATGACATTTTCCATGTAAAGCATAAAACAGTTACTAGGTAAAAGAGTGAGTTACTAGGATCAAGAGCAGTGACCAAGGCAGCGGCGTTGAAGTAGCAAGAACCGCCCTTGTGCTTGAACTTCTGGTAATAATCATTGAAGGCAAAAGAGGCATGGTCTATCAAAGTGTTGGGCAAATAGCAATCTTGGTTCGGTTGAATCTTCCTACAATCTGCACCGCCTTTTTGGCAAGCCCAATTCAACGCGTTTCGCAGCTCCTCGTCCGGGGTCTGCTCGTCCGCCACGCAATACTCTTCCATTTGCCCCTCTATCCCAAAAAAAATAAAATAAAATAAAATAAAAGCTTAGCATTAAACAAAAATATTAAAGATGGATTGTGATTTCGACATGTACCGGATCTTTGAAGGGTTATGGTGAAAATGAGGAGGACTAGTGCTACAACTGCTACCAAATTATTTCTTATCAGCATTTTGTTTTTCCTCCTCCAAAATTGCTTGCTAGCTTGCTTTACTTTGCTTGATAAGGCTTATTGACCTGTGATTTGTGAATTAAATGATATACATTTTTCAGCTTTATTTAAAGTTGGATCCCCATCTACGACATACGTTGCTTCATTTCTAAGGTTTTGAAATGCCCGCTTTTTTTTTTTACATATTTTTTTTTAATTAATTCAAAATTGCTACGTTAGAAAAGGCGTATATCACGGACTTTTGACGCTTGTAGCTGATCAACAACGTGAAAACATTCTGTGGATTTATGGGTATCACATGTTGTGGAATTTCTTACGTAATAAAGAGGAGCATACAGTTATTTCGATTCCCTTCTGATATTGGCTTGCTTAATGAAAACAGAGCAAAGTAAGTTGAAATATATATCATTTTCATTGATTTATAATCCACACCACGTTAAAGACTGTGCGCATATATCTTATATATTCGTTAAGGTGCAAAAAATCAAGTTAGGGACCTTATTTCCTTTTGTTAACCATTCTAATTTCTAAACATAAAACAGTTCTAATAAGATTCTTTTGGGTGAAGTCAGACGCATATTAATAGTAATAATTCATCAAATTTCTCAACTAGATTAGTAAGTAGACTATATTTCATGTGTGATTATAACTCAGGAGGTCAAACTGGTACGGGTGAATCTACTCAGCACTTGAGCTGGCGTATATTTATTTACATCATATTTGGTATAAAATTGGTACACAAAACCTCTTAAAAAGAATATAAAAAAATGTAGTGTTGTTTTTCCATCTTGGAAAAATGACACCCCACTTTAAAAATTTACAAGGGCGCAATTATGAGGCGTCCAAGCACATTATCAGAAGCCCACGAGTCAAACAAACGAGCAAGGCCCTCAAGTCAAGTCCTCGTGGGAAGTCATCAATAAAAATTCGTCGCTCAGTAAAAATCCTTAAGTTGAGTCTAAGGCAAGTCGAGTCCTCCAGCCAAAGCCCTCAATCTAAAGCAAAACTCAAACTTAATACATAGTAAAGATCTTCGGTTAGAACCCTTGACAAAATCTTCGGCTAAGTCAAAGACACTCGGCCAAAAGCCCTGTCAAACACCTTGGCCAAACCTTGAGCCAAGTTCAAGACCTTCAGCCAAACCTTGAGCCAAGTTCAAGACCTTCAGCCAAACTCTTCTTCTGAATCCTCGGCCAACCGCCAAACTGTCAGCAGAGTACCGTGGTAAGCCTTTGTGTCGTGCCTTTTTCCAGCCTACGTCAAGCTTTTCCTAAGCGTTGCACCACTCCATGCGCCCAATGCAAAGTGGCTGGATGCCTCGCTCAACACCTCGCCTTCTCACTACCACTCCTCATGCGCACAAGTCTCACGTCAACCTCGGCCAAGCTCGACCCTTGGCTAGAATCTCGACCATCGTAGCCTCACATCCAAGAAAGAGAAGCTTGTCCACAATAAACTCTCGACTATCATGGCCTCGATGACTTTCGGCTATGCTCTGACTCTAGGTCACCTACAAACCCTCCGCCTTGGCATCCATCGGCCAAGTTCCTTGTCGAGATTCTACACCCAAAATGGCGTGGGATCCTTTTGTTTTTCCTTGTCCCATGATGTCTCCAAGGCCAACCAAGCATCTCAAAACTCCAAGCTCACCTATAAATACCCTCTCAACACAAAGTTGAGATAAGTTTGCTCTCAACTTAAGAAACCCATTGCAAAATGAATTATAAGCCCTAAATTCTCTTTCTCACTACTCATTTTCTCTCTCTTAAATCTAGAATGGGGCTTAGCCTTATATTTAGTAATCAGATTAATGTTGAGCATTGGAGCGCACATCCGGAGAAATCCATCCGCGTCTCTTTAGGATTGACAACTTCCACACCTTTGATCATACATGTGGTCATTGAGTCCGACCCTGAATCGAACCACATGTGATATTAATTGTTGATTCAAAATACGACATTAACAAAAAACAATCTTTGATGTTGAGGGAACTCCAAAGACTCTAATGATCTCATCAGCATTGGAGCGCACGTCCGGAGAAATCCCTCCGCGTCTCTTTAGGATTGACAACTTCCACACCTTTGATCATACATGTGGTCATCGGATCCGATCCTAAATCGAACAACATGTGATATTGAATGTTGATTCAAAAAACGACATTGACAAAAACATTTTTTGATGTTAAGGGAACTCCAAAGACTCTAATGATCTCATCTTCAAAGTCCAGTATATCATTCTCGCCTGCAGAAATACTTGGTTGCCTAGGAGCCCAACAAAATTATTACAATCATAAAAACCAGAAAGATTCAACAAAATACAACCAAGCATGGAATTTAATCGTAAATAAAGGCATATGTGGAAATTATATTATTGGTTATTACTATTACATAAAATTAGACTAAAACGTTTAAGATTGTTATATAGCTAACGTTTCGTAAATATTATGTAAATAGCCACAAACATGACGTGACATTCCTGATTTGCCATTTCATTGAAATAAATTTGTGGGGTATTTACGTCAATTTGTGCGTGTAAATATATGGACGGGGCTATTTACCTAAGATTTATGAAAAGTTGACTATATAGCAATGTGAAACTGTAATATGGCTATATACCTAATGGACCCTTATTATTATTAGTTAGACGTATTATTAGATAAATGATACCTTGTAGATTAGTGTAAGCTGTAAGTAAATAAGGAGAGTGAGATATTCTCTCTAAAGTTGTTAGTTTGTTTGCTATCTTTTATGATTCATCTCTAACATAATAGCATCAACAATCGAATATATTTACTGGTGCAATTCCTCTATTTTTTTGGTATAAGAAAAAAGAAGAATATTCCGTTCTCGAATTCTTCATCATCTCTTTCTCAAATTCAATGCCTCTAAAAGGAACTTGCATTCTCTTTCAAAAAGACTTTTCGTCATTCGAACTCCTTCACAAGGTTGGTTTCCATCTTTGTGGCCAAGAGCTCTGCTTTCACTAGCGACTTTCTCGACACTGCCTTCGCTTGATGAGCTATACACGCACCTATCTTGTCCCTGGTTAAGTTGTCAAGGCCGTCAAATTCCTTCATCGTAGTCAGCTTAGAGGGTAGACATGATAGTAGGAGCCATAAAGGGGTCTGTTTTAGTAAATGAATTCATTCCGGGCACGCTACTCCTTCAAACACCAAATTGGCATAGTTTAAGAGGTTGCACTACAAAGCCTATTCCTTTTCTCGACCTGCCAGCTCTGGGAAGCGGCCACATCACGTTCCATGGGGAGGCAAGCCGACAACGCCTTGTCTAGGGAGCATTCGCCAAAGATATGAAATTCCAATTCTAAATTCTTTAAGCAAACTTTGCACCTGTCGAATCAGATTAAACTATCCCACTTATAATAATCAGAAAATTAGAAAAAATATCCAATTTAAACGTTTGACATTACTAAATAGCCAACGCTAATTTTAGGTAAATAGTCATTTTCAGATGTAAATCTTAGGTAAATAGTCAACGTTTGGTATATGAAACCTTATGTTGGATTCATATGGTTTTTGGTACTTCAGTAGCTTGGTACTTCAGACATGCTAAGTACTCTGGGCATAGCTAGCTATGTACTTTGTGAGAATTTTGGGAGTAACATTTTGTTATATTAAGTTTTTATTGTATTGTGACTGCTAAGTTAACAGATGTCAGACCATGGTGGACAAAGATTTTCTTAGTAGGATAAGAGAAAATAGATCTTGCCATCCAAAATACTTGGCTTGATTACAGGGTTAGTTGACAACATTATTATTTGCAACTATAAGCACTTTCTTTTTCTTCACGTTAGGTATATTTTTTTTATTTTTTTTTAAACCTGAATTCCATATCCACGTTCATACGTACAATTGTAATTGTTATCACTTGGTTGATAAGAGGTTAAAAAGAAAACTAGCCAGCTAAGTTAATTGTTTGAACGCAACAAAACAACGTAATACTAAACAGAACTGTAATTGAAAATTAATACTAAGCCAACAATGTCATGAAAAAGCATATAAACACAACGACATCGAAACTCAGCTTAAAAACATTACATGCATCGATCAACCGAAACTTCATAATTAATAACTATGACATTTATATATATATCAAAGAACTGTTTTACAGATGAAGAGAAGTATCAACATCAGTTTCACAAAAACCATCTTTTGAATCTTGATCACACGTGTTCAACATCGGAGTTTCCAAAGGCCACAGTGTCTTAAACACAGGCTTCTCAACACCGCTACAAAAATAGTACCGATGTTCGTCTTCTTCCTCGAAATCACACCCGAAAGAAGGCCACAAGGAGAGAGAGACTTTCTGGGACGTAATTGATTTCCGAGGAAAGAACAGATCAGGGTGAAAAAACAACCTAGACGGCTCATAGCCAACGTTTGTGGAAGTACTAAGGTTGTTGAACTGTACTTTGTTCATGTTGTTGTTGTTTGGTTCTGATAGACTAGTTCTCAGAAGCTCTCTCTCTTCCCTCATTTCCTTTTCTCTCTGGACCTGTCTGAACCTCTCTTGCAACAAGGCAATTGAGGAACAAACGACAGTCGTTTCATGCCCTTCCCTACCCATTATATTGATATGTGTGTGTACGTGAAATCTAATGAGGTCTCTACATGCAAAATGAATGTTGGGTATATTTATAGGGGAATTTGTTTATCGGTTAAGGTTGTCTGATTTTAATTTCTTTTTTAATTTTTATTTTATTTTATTTGGTTTGGGAGATAAAATAAGTGGGAAAAAAAAGGCAATGAGAATCGGCAGGTGATCTGCCAAGTCCAAAGGGAAGAGGACAAAGAGGCCAAATCTTGGGGGAGTTGTTTTGTTGGGTTAGTGTAACGTATGAATATGATATGAGTAGTGATGCAAAAAAGCAAAAAAGTGTAAATGGCTAAAAGGGCTTTGGAGATGTGTCCAAGAAGAATGTTGAAACAAGCTAGCACATGGAAGCAAGTGCTTGGAGGAATGTGATGGCTCCGATGCTCTCTGTCTCAGCTTTTGTCTCTAAAGTCCCTCCCTCCTTTTGACTATCCATACCATTTTAAAACTATCTCACCCGGATCAGAAATTAAAACAACCCCATTTTGATTAATGTTAAGAAAATTTATTAAAATGTCAAAAATATGTTTTTTTTTTGTTTTTGTTTTTGTTGGGAAAGCTAGCATTGGGAAGAGGGAATGTGGTGGGGGAGGTGTGAACTGGTAGAAAAAGACAAGGATAATGGAAGAGGGAATAATCTTTTAAGTGTTCTAATTGCGGTGCACTTGATTGAACAATAATAATAATAATGTGACAAAGACAAACAAACCAAACATTCTATTCTCTCTTTCTCTCTCAAGATTTGTAAATTTGTCTTGGAGTTTTTGGATGGGAATGGCATGCATACATGAAAGCTGAAGATGCTAAATAGGGGAATAGACTGGATGCTTCTTTATGCAGCAAAGACTCAACCCACTCTCTCTATTTATTATTAATTGTTATTTATTTAACGAATTCCCAAGCTAGAGAGAGATTCAAAACATTTATGCATTATTTGGTGAACTCAATCATATCCATTTGCATTGGTTTAGGGGTGAATTAAAACAAACCAAGGGTAGCTTGTAAATTTTATTTCTTGAAAAAAATACATATTAAAGGGAGTAGAAAACTATACAACGGTTATCGTCCTTTTGATGGGCCAACTTTTGTTGTTCACCCATCGTACTTACTTACTATTCATGTCCTTGTACGCGCATATATATATATATATATATATATATATATATATATATATATATATATTCATTATTGGTTTGTGAGTCGATACTTAAAAGGAAATGATATATAAGATCCTTTCAAACAAAATTACAAAACTGGCGGAAGAAAAACAGGTTTGACTGAAAAAAATATGACTAGCTACTATCGACAACCAAAAAAATATGATGAACTCAATCTTAGTTTTGACTGCAAGAATTTGGAGTCCATATATGGTAACCTTATGGGGCAACCTTTTAATCAAACCTCACCACCAAATGAGATATATTTTCTTATATAAAAAAAAAAAAACCAAATGAGATGTCTCAACATCCAAGTGAGCTTTAAAATAATGGAAAAATTGTACAAAATAGTCATTTGAAACTTATTGATTTACAAAATAACCAAAGTTTCAACTTTTCAGTAAAGTAGCTAAATTTACATTTTCAAAATTTTTATGACATCCATGATTAAAATTTTTGACGATTATTATGAGCAATTTGTCACTTTCAAAAAAATTAATCTTGGGGTCAAAATTTATTTTGAAACTAGATTGTTGCACATTTTAATTATTTCACTCAGTTAAGACAAACTTTGGCTATTTTGCAAATTCATAACTTCAAATTGGCTATTTAGCTACATCATCCTAATATAATTGAGATGTGTGGCCCCGTAGTCCAAGCCTACTTAAGGTTAAGCTCGTCATTAATTAGTTGAGTTCATCGCTAAAGAATGCGCAATTAGCTGATCTTCACCATCAAATACAAATACACGTTGCTCATCTCCAACTCGTGCTCAGTTGGTTGAGTACATGGGAAGAGCGAGCCAAGTATTGGGAGGCAGTGTCAATGTATCCAGAAATTTAGTTCCGAAACACCTCATACAAAATTAGTTAATGACTAAAGATATTTTTTTAATTATAAATAAATAACGATTTTGAGCCTATGAATAGAGTATAAAATATATCATTGAAAATTAAAATCCGAATCAGAATCAAATAACCAAACTCTAATTCCATATTTAAATTTGTTAGAGATATTATTTCTAAAATCAATATATTTATTGAAATAAAATTCAAATAAATAAAGTAGGATATATAAGAAATTTGAATGTGCCAAGTGCAAAGCATTTATTAAACTAGTGTTATAAAATAGAATTCGTAAATTATAGGCATTCTAAGACTTTAATGACTTCTTTTGACGTCCTTTAATTGAGATTAGTGTCTAACATAAATAAAGAAGAAAAATTAATAGTTAAGGTTATTGATAAAAGAATAGATTAAAGCTTCCGATTAAGAAACAATAATATATTACTATAAGCTATTTAACATTCGGTTTTAAATTATATTTGTCTACTATTTATCTAATTCAAAAAAAAAAAAAAATATGTATAGCTATTTAACATTCTGTTTTAAATTATATTTGTCTACTATTTAACTAATTCAAAATATAAAAAATAATGGGATAGCAAAAAATCTGGATTGGAACCAGGTCACACATATTCAAGCAAGCGTTAGTAATAATACATAACTTTTATTATAATAAAGGATAAAATGTGAATGTTTTAATTTTGCACCATTGATTTACAGCATTGATGTTGCACCACTTTATCTGCTCATTTTGAATACAATTTTTAACTAAGACACGGTTTCACTAGTTTTTCTTGCATCGGATGATTACATATGTGTGATGTCATATTTTAGATTTTCCATTTTTAGCTTTCTATATCATTTGTTTATGTTAATGGCAAATGCAACGCCGTCATAAAATTTATACAGGAGGCTTGTTCTCCGACAAAGAAAGGTAGGATCTTCCAGCTCAAAATCGAACTCCAACATAAAGTTGATGAGGAGTTCTTCATTTGCTTGATCACCCCGTTCGAAATAGAATCAAACTCTATGTTTTGTGCCATGTGCCTCCGCCACAAATACCTACTTCCGCTCATACCGGCCCATTGATATATGCATTTCGACAAATCATAATGTTCAAAGTCTCACAAAACCCTCTGCAACTCATCGGAATAGATCCTCGGAATAAAGTTATTGAGAATTATGGGAATATTGTTTCTATAACGGATAACAGGTTGGCCTCCTTATTATCGTAAGTGTCAATCCACGCGCAACACTTGACATCTGAAGTGCAATTTCGGTGATTCCATTGAATTTTGGGTGGCATATGTGTAATAATATTTCCAACAAGAGACTTCGTATGTATCCAAGCCAGCCAACAAACTTGTTGTCTGATGAAAACGACATCATGCATACTTGTCGCCTATTTCGTGGAACTGAGGGATTAAAAAAAATTATTCTGTGGAACTGCAAAATTGGTGCCTAGATTTTTGGTGGCGCAGTTGTAAAAATATTGACGATAACAGATTTCGAACGTAACATAGTTGGTCCTCAGTTTTTAAATACCTGGTCCTCTGGGAAGGAAATGACGTCAGGAAAACTTGTCATCTACTGAGTTGATATGATGCTCGGGTGGCTCGCTTGTAATTATGGATGGCATGCATTTTGGGTGGTGCATATGTGAATATAGCTCAAAAGACTTCGAGCATATCACACCAGGGCAATGTAGTTGTCGTATGATAAGAAAACGACATATTCACGTCAACCATATTACGGTGGCTCACTTGTAATTAACAATAGCCTCTGTCTATGGGTGACGTCTTTGTAAATATACCGCACGATAGTTCGGGTATACCCCACCCGTGGACAAAACTTGTCGTCTGTGAAGGATTAAAAAAGGATTCAAAATATCCGTTATTTTTGAAATCATACACTTATAAAGCGTTAGCTTTGTAGTTTTTTTTATGAATAAATAAGTGTGTGCTGTTATAAGAAACGGCCCACATAAAAATGCCCACTTAGGGCCAACACCCTATAAAATCGTTTTGAAATTTTGCTCTGAATTTTGTAATTAATTTTTTAATTTTCCATGATTCGCACCTCATACCCTTTTAATTTTGTTATCGTTTCAGTTTCTACGGACCTTATTTTCCTCTTTGAATACCCATTTAAGCTAAAATCATTTTCAAATTTCATACCCACCAATTTTGCATGAGTCGCACCTCATACCCTTTTAATTTTGTTATCGTTTCAGTTTATATGTACCTTGTTTTTCTTCTTTGAATGCCCATTTAATTCAACATGTGGATGTCGTACGCTACATATAATAAATTCAATTAGGATGCGCATATGCCCTATAGCTTTGGGCCGGGCACACCTTTTAAATTGATTGAGTTGAAATGTTGCTTGGGTGGCTCGCTTGAAATTATGGGTGGCAGCATGACATGCATCACTACTACAAATTTCATTTTTTGGTGCGAAAGGGTATCGGGTGCGACATGTCGCACCTAAATGGGCATTGGGTGCGACATGTCGCACCGGATACCTTTCTAGAAAACCAAAAATTTCGCTCATTTTAAGTGGTATCAGGTGCCACATGTCGTACCCAATACTATCCGGTGCGACATGTCGCACACCTAAAAGTTTTAAAAAATTTAGGCGGGCTTAAAATCTCTCCTCTTATTTTTACTCTCCTGAATTGAAAAGTTTTTTTTTAAGTATCCGGTGCGACATGTCGCACTTAATATGAGCAACAGGTGCGACATGTCGCACTTGAAAATATTAGGTTAAAATTATAAAACACCGCTCCTTCTTCTTATTCTTCTTCATGCCTCTCTCATTCTCTCTCTCTCACTCTCTCTCTCTCTCTCGTCCCTCTGCCGTCGCCTGTCCTCCTCGCCGTCGCCCATCCTCATCGCCACCAAGCCTACGTAAGCTCTCTCACTCGGCCGACGACCTCAGCCACCTCCGCCGAGCACCTCCGTCGTCCATGACCGCAAGGGACGACCTATTTTGCTCTCCGCCCTCCAACAGAGCACAACGCCTCCTCCATCGCCCGTCGAGGGCAAGGTCGGCGAGAGAGGATGGGGAGGAGGGGCAGCGAGGGCTGAGGCTCGGCGAGGGAAGAGGGGGAGGAGGGGCGGCGTACAAATTTATTTATTTTTAATTAAAATAACGTATTAGGTGCGACATGTCGCACATAATACTCATTTTTTTAGATTTTTTGAAGCCAAATAGGTGCGACTTTGGGTGCGACATGTCGCACCGAAAAATGTCGCACCTAATATATGATACTTTTAGGTGCGACATGTCGCACCCAAAGCCTTTAGCGACGGGCTTTTAGGTGCGACAATGTCACACCCGATGCCTATATTTGTAGTAGTGCATGTGAGTGGCGCATAAGACTTCGTGGCAACGTAGTTGTCATATGATAAGGAAACGACATATTTTCATCAACCATATTACGATGACTCACTTGTAATTAGCTGCAGTAAATATTTACTATAAAACGAGGATTCTACAACGCTTAAAAAACTTGCCAAGTGTTGTAGAATCCAGCGTAGTAGAAGATTCTATAACGCTTAAATATCCGTTGTAGAATCCAAGAACTTTCTACAACGCTTAAAAATCTGTTGTAGAATCCAAGCTTCTACAACGGATGTTGGCCATGGTATCCATCTCACCGCGGCGAAGGTCTTTTACAACGCTTATTTTAAGCGTTGTAGAAGGTCTCGCCGCGACGAGGTAGAAAACTCACCGCAGCGAGGTCCATCCTTCTACAACGCTTGAACTATGCGTTGTAGAAATTTCTTGCTGCAGCATAAAACACGTGGCACCGCGGCGAGGATTCTACAACGGATAATCTAAGTGTTGTGGAAAATCTGAAATATATTAAATTCTACAACGCTTAACCACAAGCGTTGTAGAAACACCCAGTTTCTACAACGCTTATGTTAAGCGTTGTAGAATTCCTAGTTTCTACAACACTTATTTTAAGCGTTGTAGAAAATGGGTTGTAGAATCCAACATTTGTAGTAGTGAATAGGGATACCGCTCGATACTTCTTCGGGCATACCAAATACCCATGGACGAACCATGTCGTCTGT
The DNA here is from genome assembly GCF_054948205.1 of Urtica dioica subsp. dioica. NCBI lineage: Eukaryota > Viridiplantae > Streptophyta > Magnoliopsida > Rosales > Urticaceae > Urtica > Urtica dioica. The sequence continues at coordinate 18,208,728 of NC_142764.1, read as the reverse complement.
TAAGAAAATGACATTAGGCATAACGATTTACTACTGTAATCTGAGGAAAATTCACCCTCCCAGATTGGTAAGTAAGAATTTGTGCACGCACAATATTGATGAGGGTATTTCGACATTTGTAAAAGGTTTCTCAATATCCTTGATAACTCTTTTTTTTTTTTAATTTCCATTTCGGAATGTTGCTTGTAGAAACCAAAAGAGGGTGTAACAATCAGCATACTTGTCGTATTTTCAGTTTAAAAGCCTTTTGAGTGGCTCACTTGTAATTACTGATCGCACATGCAATTTGGTGCGGCGCATATGTGAATATAGCTCAAGAGACGTCGGGCATATCTTGGTGGCTCACTTGTAATTATGGGTCGCATCTAATTTACTCCCGACGTCGTAATCCTCAAACGGTCGTGCTTTGCCCTCCGTCTGTGATTAGGGGACTCTCATAATCTTCTTCTTTAGTAGTTAATTATGTTGGATTTGCGGGACTCTTGTAAATGTCTTCTTAAATGATAAGCGTGTACTAAAGCACCGGTATCACCTTGCTCCGGTACAGACTCCGAGTAAGTCCATGTGACTTTGACTCTGAGAATAACAGAAGAAACAACAGACAATAAGACAAAAAAAAAAAAGCAAAAATATACAAGGACACGACATATATAGAAATATCTTTTGTAAATTAGAACAACACAGCAAATTCAAGACTATAGTTGGGGTACATAACGTCCCCCTTGTTTCAAACTCTTCTGGTAAAATGTACTTAAAACAATATTTTAAGTGGTTTACAAAATTTCTTATACACCCCCAATAAATTTAGACTGATTTTTTTAACAAAATTTTCCCCCAACAATAAATTTTGGCTCCACCATTGTAAACTTTTCAGTCCCAAGAGGCATATACCCCCCTTGAAAGTTTAAAAAGTTAAAAAATTAATCCCACAAGTTTTTTTTTTTATTATTAAGTCTTACATTTTTAGCTCAAAATAAGATGATTGCCCCCTACAGTTAATTCTGTTCCACCAATAATTTAGTTTATCAATTAATAATATTTATCAAATAAGTTAAGTTAATGATCAAAGAAGTGTTGTTCGACTAGTTAAGCTCATTGCCAAAGAAGTCAGACGCCTCGACAAAATGGTTCATCGTATTCACGAGTCTTCATCTGCATGCAAAGTTATTTTCTGAATTCAAAATAATGGTATATTACTATTATAGAGGCATATATGAGAGCATTTCTAAATGTTAAATAAGGGTTCAATCAATTGATTAACTTTTACACATTTTTTACTTATTATGATATAGTAAAAATCAGATATCGAAGTCCCAATATGCCCGATCTACAATTGATATAGAATTAGTGAGATCCCAAGATTTGCGTTAGACGATTTCAAGGATTAATGTGTGGCTTGATCGTGACAATGTTTGTTACAGGTACAATAATTATAATTATTTAAGTAATCAGATGCTTCGAATAATATGTATCATAAGGGTGTAGTACATATTGATTTGAATGAGAGAGTGGAAGTCCATGGTGGAATGTAGTCAAATGAGCATAAAAGTTCTTAATCTAATCCTTTGTCAAATGTTAGAAGTTTTCTACAGCCTCCCCGATCGGACGTGATTCCAAGAGTCGATACTTGTTTCGATATTTTCATTCATACTAGTTTTGGGGCCAAGCCCCTGCATGGCCTTATTATACATTTTTTGTTTGATATTAAGTTTATGTGCCTTAATCCATATAAATAAGGGAAAATAACATATTTATACCCTGTGTTTTAGTGAAATGTCGAGTTTAACCCTCGGTTTTCAAAAATGTCGAGTTCATACCCTCTGTTTAACTAAAATGACAAAATTATACCCCATGTTTAACTAAAATTACGAAATTATACCATGAAATAGACAACAGTATCACGAATATTCTTTTTATTGACTTTTTATTGACGTTGACTATAATATATATATATAAACACCAATTATCTTTATTCATTCGCGCTATATATGTAATTTATTTAAAAACTAAAAAATAAACAACAGTATCTTAATCGTGAAGAACACAGAAAGATGCAAATGGGTAAACATCGATAGTTGATAATCATCAAAATCGCATATTCGAACAGAGAATCCAGAATTTAGAGTTACAATTCGAACACGGAATGAAGTCATTTCTTAGGAGGTATGAGTTTTATTATTTAATTTCAATTTAAGGTTATTTTTATTTCAAAATTGAGAATTTGGAAGTTAGGGCACTGATTTAGATTTGATTTGGTTTTTCTTATATAAAAGTTAATATCAATGAAAGGGAGATTTGTGACGCTGTTATTCATTTCAGGGTATAATTTCGTCATTTTAGTTAAACAGAGGGTATGAACTCGATATTTTTGAAAACCGAGGGTTAAACTCGACATTTCACTAAAACACAGGGTATAAATGTGATATTTTGCCTATAAATAATAATAAAAGTAATGTTCAAAAGAACTACACGAAAGACAAAACTATATAATATAATGATGATAGTAATATGATCATAATTTGTAACAAAAAGTGGTTATTTACAATAAAGAGAGAATATATAAAAAAAAAAAAAAAAAAAAAAAGAGAAGAGAAGGAAAAAAAACATAATATGGTCATTATAACATATATATCTAGTAGGGCTAAACCTATGTGATAAAAATAACCTATATATATATATATATATATATACAGCAGTTAAACAGTTAATATATTGTCATACGCAGTGACGGAGCCAGTATAGGCCCAGCAGGGGCTTAAGCCCGGCCTCAAAAAAAAAATTTGCACTTTTTGCCCATTTTAAAAAAAAATTACATTTTTTCCCTTGAAAATTTATACTTTTGGCCCAATTTTTATAAATTTTTTACAATCAAGCCCCCCCTGAATTTTTTTTTTCAAATTAGCCTCCCTTGATGGGCTTTTCTGGCTCCGTCACTGGTCATACGTAGATTATACATATATAATGTAATAGTAAATACGGTGATTAAAAAACTTTGTAGATATTTTTCTTCAAAAAGATTTATTTTTCTTTTTCAGGCTCTGCTTGTCTGATGCGTCTGAGAGTTGTGGAAGCAGGATGGATTTGTTCTGATTCTTGTGATGGCATGTTGGACGTGCTGTTTTTTTCTAGAATGATTTTTTTGGTTGAGGGTAGAATTTTGTGGTGTAGGGTTTTTTGTTGCAAAGATTACTTTGAAATTTGGTGTATTTGAATATGAGGTCTCTGCTTTTGTGGCCTTGAGGTAAATATAGAGTTCATCTTCAGTTGATACTTGAATAAGTGATCGCATGTGTGATTGATCGTAATTCTACAAATTTGGAAATATTAGTCGTGTCGAGCTTGAGCGCTCAGGTCGGGGATGAAAGTGTTGTGAAATGGCTAGCAAAGTGGTAGATAATCGAGGTTGGTGATGGTGGCTCTCGTCACAGAGACTCGTGAGTTTGTGTTCCATGGCCACTCTATGCTGCTTCAGCGATTTGTATAAGGATTTCACCTAATAATTAAGTTGAGCTTTTATCGCGGCTATCAAATCTGTGAGTTCCACGGCAGGGATTGATGAAACCACCAATGATACGACTTTGCTTCAGGGGTATCGAGTATTCTTCTTCGAGTGAGGATGAACTTCAAAGAAAGGCATAAAAGAATTCATTCACTGCCTTTGCATTACAATTACTTAGGCCTTTATATAGCCGTTTGCTTAACTAAATTTGGGAATATTCTAAACTATTAGCTAATGATATATAATTTCTAACTAGCTTGATATAAGGGTATAATTCCTAATACAAAAATATAATTCTCAGCTCGCTTAGTATTTAGGAATATTTTAGACTGCTAGCTAATGGTGTATCACATTTACATATACTTTTATGCTAAAATAGGGTATTGATTTAGAAACAAACTTGGAATGGATCACATAAGTGTATGGTTCAAAGAAGTTTGAGAATCAACGTCCAAAGCTCCATGGATGAATGGTATTTATTGTGGAGTCCATTTTATGAAATTTCTCTAAAGTAAAATGTTGGACTTCATGAAACAATTTTTTTCAAATAATATGGTAACTATTTATGGGACAATTACGTCAGTAGCCTAATAAGTGTGAGAGTATAAAAAAAATCATTTTTATATTCTTCATTAGGCATGTTCAGCCAAAGGCCCAATATATGATTATGTTCGAGCAAAGGCCCAATAAATTATCCAATTCGGCATAAGGAGAGAATCCAAGCCCAGTCTGCGAAGAAGTGATCCAGCTCGCCTATTTTGACCCGGCCAAGGAGAGAAGTCATGGTCAACTGTAATACCGCCGAGAAGACCGGATCTAAGACTTGGCCAATCCGCGACGTGACGAGGATGAGCTGATCAACACGTGTCTTAGAGATTTGTAGACATTTTTTGCAGACAAGCTTTCGTTTTACATTCAACATTTATTCAAATCCTCTCAGTCTACTTTTGAGCTCGCCTACTTGAGTTCGACAGCTCGTCCCTTGTAAACATCTGATATTAATAAAGTTATTCTTTTCACATTTCGCATTATATTTCTTTCAAATTAAATATTGTTTGTTTCTTATACGAAGTCATTCTAAGACCTACTATATAATAAAATAAATACACACTAAATAAGTATTTGTGATTGTTGAGATCCCGAAATTAACATCAACAATAACTCACCCTCATTTTAAAAAATAGTCAAAGTTTCATTTTATTAAGAAAATAGTCCGCCCAGTCGAAGTAAATTAAATTAATAGTTTTAGTTAATGAATTTATTTCGGTCTGTTGAGCTATTTTCTTAATAAAATAAATTTTTTTCAAGAATCTTAAAAGAAATTAGGGGATTGGCTATTTGCAAAAAAATTCTTCATTATTTATGGTAGCTATTTTACGTTTTATCTCAAGAATAATATAACCAGTCATTTTTCTTTTTTTGGTGTTTACAATTTTTTTTAAATATCATTTATTATTTTGGGTTCTATTTAATTTTATTAATTGCTTAAAATTTCGTTTATAATGAAAAAAAATTACCATTTGAAAAAAATGCTATTTCTGAAAAATTATTAAATAGCCAATAATTTGAAAATATTACCATTTTAAACCGTTATTTGCGTAATTTTACGTAACAAAAAGTCAAAGTTATCAACTTCCACACCTTGCCTTGAAACAAGGCCCAACAATCCTTCACAGCCCAACCCATTTTTTTTTTCTCTGTTACGAACGAAATCCAATCGGATGGTCTCCAAGATCAGCTAGTGAATATCGAACAGAGCTCGGTCAGTTGCGAGAGAACGCAAAGAGACTGCTTGAACCGAAAACGATGAACACAGACATCACAGCGTCGGCGAAGCCGGAGTACCCAGTGCTTGATCGGAACCCTCCGTTCACCAAAGTCGTCGGAAACTTTAGCTCCCTCGACTACCTCCGATTCCTCACCATCTCCGGCATCTCCGTCACTGTCGGATATCTCTCCGGTCAGAATATCCCTTCTCTCAGCTCTGTAAGGCTTCAATTTCAAATTAATTTGTCGGATTCACCGGTTTCTGTGGCGCAGGTATCAAGCCGGGGATCAAGGGACCGTCGATGGTCACCGGAGGTCTGATCGGCGTCATGGGAGGCTTTATGTACGCCTACCAGAACTCTGCCGGAAGAATCATGGGCTTCTTCCCCAATCCAGACGAGGTCGCTCATTACAGAAAGTGAGAATCGCTATCGATTTGACTTTTCCTGTTTTAGGGTTTTTTTTTTTTTTGGCGGTTCCTTATTGGCGTTCATAATAAAATAACCAGTCTGTTTGTTTTGGATTGAAAGTGATCAAGTTTTTGCCATTCCGATGAACTCATTCGTGTTCGCGTGGTGGTATATGTGGATTATGTTTAAAACCAATGCTGAATTCTGTAATTGCTTTTATAAAGTTCCCCAAAAATGAATGAAATTGTTTGAGGATTTAGGTTCTTTTCTGGTGAGTTTTCATGGTAAGAAACTAAGTGGTGATTCTTTCCTTGTTTATATATGTGGCATTCATTTTTTATGTTAGTCTTTGATAAGATATCATCTGCAAAATATAAGTGAAATCATGTGTGCAATAGAAAAGGGATTTTAGAATGCTCTTCTTCTGATCTCAAACTCTAGTCAAGAGTTTGAGCAAAAAAAAAAAAAAAAAAACTCTAGCTAAGAGAATAGCTCGCTCCTCGTTGATTTGCTTTATCTGTAGCTATGGTCCGTCATTTTTTTTTTCTGGCTACGCCGTAGGACCAGATTAAGCATATTCCTCAAGACTTGGATTTTCGACGATTCTATGTCACGATTCTCTGTAGAGCTGTCACCGTATACAAGTTTAGGAACACAATTATAGGTTAGAGGCCGAGGGAAAAAAAGAGTGGGTTCTTACCAGAAATGTTTTCATAAGTGGTCGTGAATTGGAGATTCGCGTATTCTTTAATGTAGTTAAATACTACAGGTGTTGAGAGACTGGTGTAGATTTTGTAGGTATGAAGTCTTTCGCTTCCCTTTAGAGTCATTGATCGTAGAAAAATAATCGTTTTATCTTGAATTTTTGCTCAAAATTGTCTAGAGTGACAGACTTGCAAGAACAATATTTCTTTGTTCTTATATAAATTTTGCCAGTGGTTCTTCTAAGACTTTTTTTTCTTTAACACGTAAGCTGATTCTAAAAGTAAATTTGTTACAGAAAGTGTGAATATTGCATTTTGTAAGAATTTCAATCTGCCAAAGGTGGTGTTTATTTTACAAATAGCAACCTTATAAATTCTGACTTATCACTTGAAACGCTTTACTAATGAATCATGGTCATCCGAAGATCTGAGCGAATTGGAGTAATATAGCCATATAGAACGCTATTCATTCCAAAGCGTCTTTTTTGCAATAAAAGATATTGAAAAATTGCTCAATTTTATTTGTAATTTGTATGGATTTATTCTCATTTAAGGCTGATGCCTCAATTATCTCTCTTTTTTTTAAGACTAGAATTAATTCAACTATTTATTTATTTATATTTAATATACATATATATGATATAATTACTGGTATATTACTCTTCGCTCGATTCCTATATGAGCCGATTTTCTTACTAGACCTGGTATGATGACGTTCAGCTGGATGAAAGGCAATGTGTAGAAATTACACATGATATTGTGTTTTTAAAAGGGATTATTTCTAAATATTAATCCAAAACTATGATTATATTGCATTTTTGGTACAAAATTCCTCAATAAAATATTTTTTTATTTTTATTTTATTTACTCTCTCTCTCTCTCTCTCTCTCTCTCTCTCTCTCTCTCTCTCTCAGCTAAGAAAGATTTCACATTTTCAATGATTTAATGCTCAAGAATGATTCTTATATAATTATGAAAAGTTTGTAAAAATTTGAAAAATCTGGGAAATCGTTGAAGATTTATCGATATAGATGTTTTTTTATTGACAATGATGTCAATAAATCTTCAAATGATTATGAGAAAATCCTTTGAAGATTTATCGACATTGATGTCAATAAAAAAAATATCAATAAATCTTTAAATGAATTAGTAGATTTTTCTTTTTCTCATTTTTTTCCAGATTTCAAAAAAAAAAAATCCTGGTGAGCTTTCTCTTCGTCGCGTAGGGCTAAGTAATCCTAGGGTTTCTGATAACCTGAGTTAGTTTTTTTGAAGAGAAATAAGAGAAGAAAAAAAAGCAAAGAAATATGATAAAGGTTAAAAACATAATTGCACATAAAGTGTGGTCATATTTTTTAATAAAATTAGACATATTGAATTTTGGTCATAGACTAGTATGGAAGTCATAGTTTCGGAATAATTTATTTTTAAAACTTATCGCATGAATAGTGTGTTTAAAGGTCTTCAAAGTTTTTTTTTAGTGAAAATAGTGTTTTCTAAATTATAAACAATCAATTATTTATCTTGATGTTTATAAATATTTTTAAAATTTGTTTACTATTTTGAGTTTCATTTAAATTTATTTCATTTACCGTTAAATTTAAGAAAAATAATTTCAAATAATTATTTATAGTTTTAAACCATATGTTTCTAAAAGATATTTAAAACAGAATTCTGATACCATCAAAAATTGTACACATGATTTTTCTTTTTTTTTCGAAATATTAAGAGTACATTTATTTTTATATTCATGAATAGTATCAAAATTAATTAGATTCAAGTATATTATTTTGGTTTTCCCGGAATTTTAATACCGATCGAATAGTAACATTATGGAATCGTAACATTTCGGACGGAACTTTAGGAGGACAAAAATGAAATTCCATGGAAGACAGAAATATTGGTGCTTTGCCTAGATAATCATTGCTTGAGAATTGATTATTGGAATGACCTTTGGAAATGGGTAGGGGTGGTGTTTTATCGAGAGACGGGATATAATTTATGCATGCATTATACTATTTTTTTTTTCTTTTCATATATATATATATATATATATATATATATATATATATAAAGTAAAGTGTATGCATATACTATATACGTGTAGGGTGATTTGCTTTGCAAGAGTTCTTTTTTCACTTTGAAATAGTAAAAGGAAAAACAAGTTGCCTCGTGCAGTCGTATAAAGTAAAATAAATGACCTGGTCATTCCCCACCGGGTTGTTTTTGACGCTTTTGTCATTTATTCTTTCCCAAAAGCCTACAAAGAAGAATAATTCCACAATTGGCCATCTAATTAAAGGAACAATTAGAACAATATACTATTTAATTTCAACTGGACCCTTTATTTTTAATTTGTATATACAAATTTCATAAAATTAAATTAACAGATAACGGATAAATGATGAAATTTTGTTTTTTTTTTTATCATCATAATATTATATAATTGAAAAATATGACTTTTTGAACCAAAATATTCTTGAACGCTAAAAATCCTTGCATCCTGTCGCATAATTTTTTTTTTCCTGGTTATGGTTATATGCGACAACGACGGATCGTAGCACTACAATTTTTTTTCAATTAATTTGGTCATGACACTTTTGTCCAAAAAATCATATATTTTAGATTTAGACACATTTTTTTAGATAAAAATTAATTTAGTGTGTTATTACTTATTAGTGAGCAATTTCTCTTGGTATAATACAATTTAAGAAATTACGGAACAAAAATGGTAAGGATTTGAAGGGCTAAAGATGATCTATTGCCCGAACTTTCCTGGATTGCCATTGTTGCTACTTGGAGCTTTTTGTTTTTAACTTTTGGATGGTTTTTTTTGTTGTGGTCACGAAAGGTTAAAATTGGAGTTCACTGTGATGATGTCATCGATGACTTTTTCAGGGCCCGACAATCATATAAGACTTGGTTCTGTTCATATTGGGTATTTCTAGAATAAGCTATATATTTGCGATTCGTTTTCATTTCATTGACCGGAGACGATGACTTCTGTATTTTAATTCAAAGATTAGGTTTATTTAATCATACTATATGCAAGCCCTAATTGCGTGATCAGATTTTGCTTGATCCTTGTGGTTTATTTAAATTTTGTCATTATTGGTTTGGGAAATGACTAACTAGTAACTACACCAATAATCTGTTCATTTGTTTTCCTCTCGTTTTCGAGAGAAAATAATACACTTCTTTATTCAAAGAGAGGCGTTTCTTTTTGCTACGTTTGTAGTAATCCTACTCGTTATTCAGCCAAAATATATTATCATAATAGTGATTCATTTTTCTTTCATTGTAATTTGAATTTTGAACTCATAGATTTTTTTATATAATATACTTTACCATTTTTTACAGGCTCTATCATTGCAATAGCTAGGTGTCAATGCTCATTCTCAATATGATGCAATTGTCACATATTTAATATATATTTTTTTTATGGTGCAAATCTATCATGTTTCAATTTTAGAGGCTCTTGTATTGTGTGTATATAGTTAGTGTTATGCCGTTATTTTCACATGGTGTAAATAACACCCCGAGAGCAAAAAAACGAAACATCAAACCCAAGCACAAGACCCAAGCCCACAAGAAAATTCACGCGCCAAGCTCCGAGTCAACACTCATAAAATGTCTTTCAAAAGAGATTCACAAAGAATGTTTTCAAACTAGACTTATTGACAAATCTTCAAGATAAAGCCACAAAAATGACCACCCGGTCGGTCAAAGAAAATGACCACCCGGATGGCCAAAGAAAATGACTACCCGGTTGGCCAAGAAAAGAAGACCATCCGGCCATCTTCACTCGGCCAAAGACCACCCGGTCATCTTCACTCGGCCAAAGACCACCTGGTCATCTTCACTCGGCCAAGATAACCCGGTCGTCTTCACTCGGCCAAGATCACCCGGTCGTCTTCACTCGGTCAGGACCACCCGGTTATCTTCACTCGGCCAAGACCACCCGGTCATTTTCACTCGGTCAGGACCACCCGGTTATCTTCACTCGGCCAAGACCACCCGGTCATTTTCACTCGGCCAGGACCACCCGGTCATCTTCACTCGGCCAAGACCACCCGGTCATTTTCACTCGGCCAATATCACCCGATCATCTTCACTCGGCCAAGACCACCCGATCATCTTCACTCGGCCAATATCACCCGGTCATCTTCACTCGGCCAAGACCACTCGGTCATCTTCACTCGGCCGAAATCACTCGGTCATCTTCACTCGGTCAAGATCACCTGGTCGTCTTCACTCGGCCAAGACCACCCGGTCGTTTTCACCCGGTCGTTTTCACCCGGCCAAGACCACCTGTTCGTCTTCACTCGGCCAAGACCACCCGATCGTTTTCACCCGGTCGTCTTCACTCGGCCAAGATCACCCGGTCGTCTTCACTTGGCCAAGATCACCCGGTCGTCTTCACTCGGCCAAAATCACCCGGTCGTCTTCACTCGGCCAAGACCACCCGGTCATCTCCACCACTCAACCAAGCACTCTTCACCAAACTCCTTGGTCTCTATAAATACCCCACCCATTCACAACACAAATTAAGTTTCTCTCAACTTGTCAAAACTCTACAAAAAGCACACCACCACTTTCTCTCTCTAGAAAACATAGAGACGAGTATAAATCGTTCACCAAGAACATAATACAACACGACTAATGTTGAGCGTCGGAGAACGCGCCGAGGGAAAACCCTCCGCGTCCCTCTAGATTCACGTTTTCTTGTGGTTAGGTGAAAGTGCAAGGATTTGAAGACCCGACGAAGAACGCGAAGAACGTGGAAGATTCGAAGACCCGGAGACTCGAAGATCCGAAGACCCGGACACTAGAAGACTCGAATAACACGATGAACACGAAGAACACGAACACGTGAGAACATGAAGAACATGGAAGATTCAAAGGGTTGAAGACTAAAATAAGCAAAGACTCAAGAACTCAACGAAGAACGCGAAGAACACGATGAACGCGGAAGATCCAAAGACCCGAAAAGTCAAGAACCCGGAGACCCAAATATCCGAATAACACAAACACGACGAGAAGAGAAGAACTTCACCAAACTCAACCTACGTGCGGTCATAGGGTCCGGCCCTAGATCGAACCACGGACGGTTCTTAGTGCTAATCCAAAAACGCGATTAACATTTTGGCGCTAGAAGGAGGGGTACTCGATAACAACCACGAGTGCCCACCGGCAGATTCACTTCCTTCTTGGAAGATCGCAAAATCACGAACGACAAATGGCTACGCACCTAGCCATCTCCGAGGGCGGCGCACCTCCGGCGGGAAGTGTCGCACTCCATACTCGGGCCCGAGCCCGCCAAGCTCAAGAGAACAACGCCCCTCGAGACGAGGCTCAACCCGTGCCCATTCGTGACGATCGAGACGCACGAATGGAGCGAATTGAGACAAACCTCTTCCAACTTGTCGGTATTGTTGGAAGGATCGGGGGCCGGAACACTATCGTTGAAGACATCTTCAACGATCAAGATTGTTGGAATCGATCTAGGGTTTAAGAAAATAATTAACGCTTCAGTAAGCGGCGGAATTTTAAAAATTTTATTTTACAAGTAAAAACGGTTTTTAACTAACCTAGACAAAAGAGCAAGTACATGTAATTAAAAACTATTATAAGCTAAGAAGTTTACTAACCTTTCTTGAAGCTTGAACTTTGAGAAGCTTTTTGGAAAGTTTGCAACGCTCGTCTCCCCTCGCAGCACGTCTCTCTTTCTTTCCTCGGCACCTCGAGCAACCACGAAAGTTTCTATCACTAAATCACTCGAGAGAAAAGGAATTAGTGAGTGGGCACTTTTAAACACTACGACTTAAGAACGAGTCTTGAAGTCGCAGTGCTAAACTCTAGGTCAAATGAGGACCTAGGTGCCAAGACAAAAATCGAAAATAAACTAGAGAGAGAGAGGAGTTCGGCCAAAGTTCTAGAGAGAGAGTCTCTCAAATCTCTTAAACTTGGATGAATAAAATGAAGGGAATGAGGGTCCTATTTATAGGAGAGGGGTTGGCCTTGGAAAGAAGTAGTTTCCTCTTATTTTCCAAGCCTTTATGAGCAATCTTTTATTACTCATTCCTATCAACATAGGCGCCCACCTCATTCAATCTACAAGGGATTAGTTTCCTCTTTTGTTTCCCTTCTTGGTTGTCTTGGCCGATTCCCCTATGCATCCTTATGCAAATTTGTTTCCTTTTTTTCTTTTGGCAAGTATCTTGATACATTTATGCACAAAATATTCTCTCTTCCTATGGGTATGTTGGGCGCCCAAATGGTCTCTAGAAGGAGCTTCTAGAAGCTTCTTCATTTGTTCATGACAACATGAGAAAAGCCCATTAAGAATTTTCAATAAAATTCTTATGAAATGAAATTAATCCACAATGCCCAATTAATCATATTATGGCCGAGTGACATTAAGTCATCAAATGACCTTGTCAAAAAATTTATTGACATTCATTTCATCATATGTCTCAAAAGACAAAAATACCATTTTGATAATTTTCGTTCTTGTTTTGACTTAGCTTCCAGTTTAACTATTCCTACTCGATGTGATTCGTGACAGTGACCTCATGGACCCAAATGAACAAAGCTTGAGCTAAACACTTGGACTCAAAAGTTCACAAACCTTTTCCAAGTTTAGCTTAATGCCAACTGACTCCACTAAAGAGTTGACACTGAAAATCTCTCGGTTCAAATGAATTTATTTTCTACTCAAGAATTCAACCTAATTATGATGAGCGGATCCACTGAATATTATCTATGTTTACCCTTCATGAATGTCGTCAGCTAGTCGGGATTTACTAAATTACCATTTTACCCTTCTAGCTGTTATTTCCTCAACTCCTTTGTCGCTTGTGAATAAGTTAGAAACAATGTATTGACGAGGAGCTAACAAGTCACATTGTTTCATCCAAAAGGGTCAGGACTCAATTTGGACACTGGCCAGTTCATTTATTCACACTCCAAGGAACAAAGCATGAGGTGACATACATTGCATTTCAGCAATCTTGTACATGAATTCCATATCTATGAGAACTTCACAAAGTTACTCATGACATTCTCACAACTTAGTATTTCACCAATAGGCCCTGTTCGGAATCACATAGTGAGTCCGAACTCTGACTTTCTCAAATGAGAATACTAAGCTGTGAAATGGCATGTCTCATTTCAGGATTAAGGTAAGCATGATGCAATTCATACGTAGTGACTTCGAGACATAAGAGGTTAAATGGTTTGTTCTTATCTTGTCTCTAGAAGTGCACTGGTCAATTCAGTACCTTCGGAAGATACCTAGAAGAACTATAGAGTCTCCAACTCTCAATGCCTCATAACCAGACATCATAGATTCTTCTAACAATCGTACTGAGGTCAATAGTCCTTTGACCCTAAGATTGCGAATATATCGTTTTAAGCAAACTACGAAGAGTTTGTTCATGCAAATCTACATTTGTCTCTTCGTAAGTTGTTAAGTTTGTTTATGGACTAAAAGACTAAGGTTTTATCATAAAGCTTCAAACAAAGAAAGAATGAATGAACGTTTCAACTTTATTATTAAATGAATAGGCAATTACAAGCAAGAGTCTTCATGAGACTTTATTACATCAAATGTACAAAATAAAGACTACAACTCTTCTTGTGGGCACCATTGACAACAAAGATGAACGAGACGCGTTGGAGTATATCCCACTGGGACCTGAGATACAAGATTCAGAGCAAGGTCCCAACGACGACCCCAATCCCGAAGACGAAGACTTCGAGCCCCGCCAAGAGGTTAGCGATGACGCTCCCGATCCGAGTATTCGTGACATCAGGCACATTGTTCCCGATTTGGCGAGAGAGAACCATGAACGTCACCAACGTCACGAGACGCGTGAGGCTCACCGAGCGGTGGTTGATCCAAGGCCACGAAACCGCCAAGCAACTTCGCAAAGCTCCCGCTTCTTATCCGAGGTGAGAACGGGACGTTTACGTCTATCCGCCTTCGATCGCATAAGCCACGAAGAAGACATAGCAGATAGCGGCGATGCTCAGAGATTCACGCCACTAAGGCGTGTCCTCAATCCGACATCCGCTCCCCTCCATGATGAAGACTTGAGACAACAACTAAATGCACGTTGGGAGATTCCACGGAATCTCCCACCTCCTGAACCAGAAAACCCCCAAGCAGGGACGGGGCCGATCCCAGCTAACCCAACTCCACCACATATCATGCCCCTCGATCAAGCATCGAACGAGAGGGGGCGCACGACAAGACTTGCCCCCACAACGACTCCTGCTGACAACGCGAACATGATGACCCTCTTCCAAGAATTGAGGGATGAAGTGCGAGGTCTACGAGCTGCCCAGATCTTGACGCCAGACATCTGCAACATGATGGAGGATGTCGCCTCACCTTTCACTACAGAAATCCTAGCAGAAGATTTCGCGAGTGACTTTCGCCTCCCGACCACATCAACATATGATGGGAAGACCGATCCCTTTCCTCACATCCAACATTACCAGATGTGGATGAAGGTGGGAAGACACTCGCCGACGATCATGTGCCAGGCATTCTGCCTCACTCTGAGCGGCCCCGCCTATCAATGGTTTCTCAAGCTGAGGCCCGGCACCATTCACTCCTTCGAAGAGCTACAACAAAGCTTCCTTGCCCGTTTCAGCGGCTCCAGACAACGGAAGCTGGGAAAGAATCATCTCCGCACAATCAAGCAGAGAAGGAATGAGTCTCTGCGTGAATACCTGTCGCGATTCACAGAGGAATCAAATAAGGTTGACAGATTCAAGGATGGCGACGCCATCTCGGCGATACTCGATGGACTTCAACTTGGAGGGTTCCTCGACTCTATTATAAAAAAAGAGCCAGGTACAATGACTGAACTTGCCGCTCGGGCCGGAAAGTACATAGCCCTCGAGGAATTTGTCCATGGACGGAGAATCAACGACCAAACGAGCCGGAGAAGGGATGAGGATGAATTCGATGAGCTACGAAGGAAGAAGGCGAGATCCGACACCAGTGGTCGCCCCCCGACGGACCAAAAGCGCAGTTTGGTGCACAAGTTCCAAGAACAAGTCAACTTCACCCCGCTAAACACTAAACCCGAGAGAATATTGGCCCTAGCTCGTGAGAAGTTCAACGCTCCTGAGCCAATGAGATGCGAGCCTAAAAGGCGGAACAAAACAAAGTATTGTGAATTTCACAAAGACCACGGACACCTGACCTCTGAATGCTACCAGCTGAAAAGACAAATCAAGGCTCTCATTCAAGGCGGAGACCTGAAGGAGTTTGTTCTCGCAATGGTCAACAACGCCGAAGCCTCGACAAGCAGACAAACTGCCACCACCAAAAGAGAAGCCCACGGCAACGAAACCCGAGCAAACACTCATCTTCGCATCGTAGAATAGAGGGCCGCCCCATAAGTTAGAGATCCGTGCGATAGATCGGACACCCAATGCTAAGACATGCATCCCCATTTTGCGATCTACCTGTTGTAATCCACCATGTGGAATATTTTATTTTTATTTCCTTTTTGTAAATCCGTTAGAGGGACTGACTTTTGTAACTCACTTTCGCGAAAACTCTAAATTAATGAAAGAATTCTCCTTTTTTGCTCTACTTAGAAAATTAGTAAAGCATTAAATAACAAATCTTCCAAGACTCGTGCCTTCCGAGGCACGATCTTCCGAGATCAAAGTCTTCCGAGACTCTTGCCTTCATAGGCACGATCCTCCGAGATCGAAGTCTTCCGAGACTCGCGTCTTCCTAGGTACGATCTTTCGAGATCAAAGTCTTTCGAGACTCACGCCTTTCAAGGCACGATCTTTCGAGATCAAAGTCTTCCAAGACCCGCGCCTTCCGAGGCACGATCTTCCGAGATCAAAGTCTTCCGAGACTCTTGCCTTCATAAGCGCGATCTCCCGAGATCGAAGTCTTCCGAGACTCGCGCCTTCCTAGGTACGATCTTCCGAGATCAAAGTCTTCTGAGACTCACGCCTTCCGAGGCACGATTTTTCGAGATCAAAGTCTTCCGAGACCCACGCCTTCCGAGGCACGATCTTTCGAGATCAAAGTCTTCCGAGACCCACGCCTTCCGAGGCACGATCTTCTGAGATCAAAGTCTTCCGAGACTCATGTCTTTCGAGGCACGATCTTCCGATAACAAAGTCTTCCGAGACTCATGCCTTCTGAGGCACGACTTTCTAAGATCAAAGTCTTTCTGACTCACTTATTACGACACCCAACCCCGTGGGGTCAATATTTTACATATCCGCGCCCCACGAGGCGCGCCAGTATGAGATACGTCTCCAAGTCACAAGATCAAAAGACATCAACTACGAACCTCTCGGGAATTCAAATTAAATTTCTCGCACGACAAGTCGCTCAAGAAACTGAGGGGTTAATGTTATGCCGTTATTTTCACATGGTGTAAATAACACCCCGAGAGCAAAAAAACGAAACATCAAGCCCATACACAAGGCCCAAGCCCACAAGAAAATTCACGCGCCAAACTCCGAGTCAACACTCATAAAATGTCTTTCAAAAGAGATTCACAAAGAATATTTTCAAACTAGACTTATTGACAAATCTTCAAGATAAAGCCACAAAAATGACCACCCGGTCGGTCAAAGAAAATGACCACCCGGATGGCCAAAGAAAATGACTACCCGGTCGGCCAAGAAAAGAAGACCATCCGGCCATCTTCACTCGGCCAAAGACCACCCGGTCGTCTTCACTCGGCCAAGATCACCCGGTCGTCTTCACTCAACCAAGATCACCCGGTCGTCTTCACTCGGTCAGGACCACCCGGTCATCTTCACTCGGTCAGGACCACCCGGTCATTTTCACTCAGCCAGGACCACCCGGTCATCTTCACTCGGTCAAGACCACCCGCTCATCTTCACTCGGCCAATATCACCCGGTCATCTTCACTCGGCCAAGACCACTCGGTCATCTTCACTCGGCCGAAATCACCCGGTCATCTTCACTCGGTCAAGATCACTCGGTCGTCTTCACTCGGCCAAGACCACCCGGTTGTTTTCACCCGGTCATCTTCACTCGGCCAAGACCACCCGTTCGTCTTCACTCGGCCAAGACCACCCGATCGTTTTCACCCGGTCTTCACTCGGCCGAGATCACCCGGTCGTCTTCACTCAGCCAAGACCACCCGGTCATCTCCACCACTCAACCAAGCACTCTTCACCAAACTCATTGGTCTCTATAAATACCCCACCCATTCACAACACAAAGTAAGTTTCTCTCAACTTGTCAAAACTCTACAAAAATCACACCACCACTTTCTCTCTCTAGAAAACATAGAGACGAGTATAAATCGTTCACCAAGAACATAATACAACACGACTAATGTTGAGCGTCGGAGAACGCGCCGAGGGAAAACCCTCTGCGTCCCTCTAGATTCACGTTTTCTTGTGGTTAGGTGAAAGTGCAAGGATTCGAAGACCCGACGAAGAACGCGAAGAACGTGGAAGATTCGAAGACCCGGAGACTCGAAGATCCGAAGACCCGGACACTAGAAGACTCGAATAACACGATGAACACGAACACGTGAGAACATGAAGAACATGGAAGATTCAAAGGGTTGAAGACTAAAATAAGCAAAGACTCAAGAACTCAACGAAGAACGCGAAGAACACGATGAACGCGGAAGATCCAAAGACCCGAAAACTCAAGAATCCGGAGACCCAAATATCCGAATAACACAAACACGACGAGAAGAGAAGAACTTCACCAAATCCAACCTACGTGCGGTCATAGGGTCCGGCCATAGATCGAACCACGGACGGTTCTTAGTGCTAATCCAAAAACGCGATTAACAGCTATCTATTAGGGCCGACTCGAAACTTAAACGACTTAAGCAGTGACCAAAGGTTCTTGAATTGTTTGTATATAGCTAGCGATCATGCTTCAAATTTTTTTATGAAAAAAATGCGAAAAAAAAAAACTTCAAATTTTAGAGAAAAAAACTTCAATTTTTTTGAGAAATAAACTATTATACCTAATTTTTTTAATATATGTTTATAAAATCCTAATTTTTTTTACTTGCCCAAAACTATAACTGTTCGAGCCGGCCTTGCTAGCGATATATCATCATACTTTGTGTCGCTGTTGCTTGTTTATGCTTTATATGCATATCATATTCAAGTCACCGAACATGCAAACTTTGCTTCACTTCACCAAATATTCGAGTCAAAACGCATTCAATTTTCTTATGATGTGGAGATTACTATTATAAGAAAAGAAAATGTGGGCCATAAAACATAGTTCTTTCTTGGAAGGGCATCATTATTTCCACTACTTGATTTTTTTTCCCCCTTGTTGGGCTTTTATCATGTCTTCAATTACCTATTTGTTTGTTTGAATTCTTAGCATATCTTAGTTCACTATATCATAAGTCATACACAGTCCTATCCTGACCATGCTAGAAGAGCATACAGAACCTTTTTTTTTTTTTTTTACTTCCAAATTGGTATCAATAATTATATGGAATATATCGGTTTGTTTCTGATTATATTTATTTTCTTCTATTTATCTTTTAAATTACAATTTTGTAAATAATATGTTATCATGCTTTTAATATTTTTCCCTTTTTCAGTTTAACAATACACTTTTTAATGTCCATCATATTTTGATATTGCTAAATAGCCAATGTTTCGTAAATCTTAGATAGATAACTACTTTTATATATTTACAGACATAAATCTTAAATAAATAGCCACTTTTATTTATTAGATCACGTCATCTTTATAGCTATTTATCTAAGATTTATAAAACGTTTGTTATATAACAGTTTTAAATGTTTAAATTGACTATTTTTTGTTTTTTTTATAAAACTAAAATTAGCGATTACGAATAGCGATAAACTTCTGCTTGACAAGGAATGACTTTTCCTTAGAAAGCATACGGAAGCTTTACGTTCAAATTTCAAAAGCCTTTGCTTACACCATATTACTTTTATATCAAATCTAAAATAACAAAATTAAATATTGGCGCAAATATATATATATATATATATCTGTGGCATTCGCTTTCGCAATGGCATTTTATACAAATGGAATAAATAGTAATAATTGTGTACAATACAAAATCATGTTTTTCAAGACATCATGTTGCTCGTGCATAGTTTATTTGGATTTTCTGATATGAATAGTTATAACCCAATGAAATTTCTTTATTATATACAGTGTGTGAATCAAATTGTTACCTTTTTTTTTTAACGAAAATTCTCATTAACGGGTAGAACTAGCTTCATCCATACAAAGATCTTGAACAGAAGTCAGACCCTCAAACAATAATTAACTGTTCTAAACTGAAAGTGAAAAACGGAAAATGGACAAAACAAACAAAGAAAGTAAGGGTCTATTCTAACCAAAATTACAATCTCGACTAAGAACTGATCAATCCCTTTCAACAGAGATCTTTTGTAATTTCTTGAGCAAGCAAGAGCACCGCCTCGAAGCAGACAAGCGCTCAAAACCAACGCCAACCTCGAGCACTCGAGGCACTCCGGACTTGACCAGAGCTTAGACCAAACCAATCCCAATTGTTCTCTTAAAAAACCTAGCAACGAGCAGTTTGTCTAACTCTAATTTCATACACATACACACACATCTATATGTACACGCCTTAAAATCATGGTATGAGTTAGTATTTGTTTTTTTTAATATGTTATTAATTGGTATTTGATAGCCTTGCATTGCATATGTTTATATGAAATAATATTATTTTAAAATGCTATTTTTTCAATGCTTCATTTTGCATTCATCAGCTCTTCATGGTCTCTATAGATATTTTATTTCCATTTTTTTTTCTTGCTATATGAGACTCACTTAATTTTATATATATATATATATATATATATATATATATATATATATTATATAAAGTGCATATGTGAGTCTTTATGCATGGAAAAAGAGGCGTGAATAAAAAAAATTATTATATAATTAACTATTTTTTATGGACAATTAAAATATAGTTATTGAATCTATAATTTTATTGAGTAAAAAAATAAATATATATAGCATAAATTCATAAGAATTGTTAGTCTGCGGCGACATTTTTTTAACTTCATCCCTAATTAATATATATATATATATATATATATATATATATATATATTTATGTATGAGATAGTTAATAATAAAGGTGATCATCTCCCAATGGAAAATAATGTTGATATTATTACGACCAACAAACTAAATTATAATCAATAATCACTAATTTTTTTTTTAATCATAAGTGCACCTACCACGCAACAAAGGCACATTAATACAATCATTTTCAGATACCATTAACGTCACTGAAGACCATTTTAAGGAGTTACATTTGTACTCAAACAGTGAAGAACCAATTTGCGAGTTGGTGTACGGATATAGTCGTGAGTCGTGACCAATATAGCCGTGTGGATTCAGTGTCAATTTATGGTCTCCACATTGTTATTGTGGTGGTGGGTGTAGCAGAATATCTTTATCAACGTCGTGACGGTTTGTTAAGAACGCCAATACCACTTCCACCACGTCAGCATATAAGTTAAAGATCACCAATAAATAAATCAGAGTCTACAAAAGTACATCATAACCTGGCGAACGCGGACTGTAATAAAAAAAGTCAGCGTTGGCTTGTGAATTTACGATTATGCCACTTGAGCTATCTAATACACATTCCTCGAAGCCGAGTGCAAGAACGCACGTGGTTTTTTTTTTGGTGAGATCAGAAACGTGTTTAGGAGTAAACGCAAAATTGTTATTTTAAGAAGATATGAACTTGTTCGGAAAATCAATTCTAATACAAAATTAATATTTTAAGAAGATATCAACTTGTTCGGAAAATCAATTCTAAATCCAATAAAAAATTGAATAATATAAAAATGAAAATTTTGTCGTAACTAATTAATTATCTACCTATTTTTAAGATTCTAACTTAAATTTCACTTTATTAGATAAATAGTCTACATATTTTTGTAGGTGTAATTTTACCCATGTGGAGAACAGTTAATTTAATTTACTTTTTTTTTATTAATTTAGTTTACTGCGAAATTGATTTGATTTAGTAGGTAGTTAATTTAATTTACTTCGAAGTTAATTTAATTTTTTGCAAAGTTAATTTAATTTATTTGTGGGGGTTGTGGTTGCGTGAGAGGTGCAAAAAAGAAGAATTGGCGATGAAGAAGAGTTAATTTTATTCACTCTTCAAGTTAATTTAATTAATTCTTTCAGCTAATCATTTACTGCAAACCTGATGGTGGTGGTAGATCTATACCGGCCTGTGCTCCAGTCTCGCCGTGAAATCTCGTAGACCTTCATCCAACTCCGGCATGGCGTTTTCCAACGGGAGTGACAAGTTGAGTCCATACTCCTCTCTTGGAGAGAATCCCCGACAGTGAAGCGTGAAAGAACGATCTCACGTCATAGTGTTGGCGATTTTGAATCTCGACTCGGGCAGACTCGATGATGCGGAGATTGTAGAAATGGAAAATAACGATGGCCTCAGCTCGACGCCACTCAATCTTTAAGGCTCTGATGTCGCTGAACGTTTTGAGCTCTCATCAGACCGACGTCTTGCTTGCCTCGTGAGGCACACCGTTAAAAGTCACCACTCTCTATCGCCACCAAATCATTGAAGACTCTCTACGTCACAGCGACCGGAAGGAAAGCTCGAACGCAATCGCGACTAGGAACGGAACCACGTGGAATTTGGTCATCGGCCCCAGAGCGATGTATGGGAAGATATTTTCGGCGACGAAGGAGGTATCGACAGACGAAAGAAATCACCAACCGAGTTTTGCAGTGGCAGAGGAGACTCTGATCTAGTAAAAATTAAATTTGGGCTAGTTATTTAAAAGAAGGCGATCGATTGGGCTATAAAACCAACTCTCCCTATAAAATTAGCTGTTACTTTTAGATATTTTATTAATGAGAAAAATTGCATTTTAATTTATACATGAAAATCACATGTTAAAATTCATTAAAGATTACCCTTCATATAAGAGATGGTTAAAAACCACTGTCTTCGAACTTTCATGCAAATGTTATCTTTGAATGCCATTATCTTCAAATAAGATTGATATATATATATATTGAACATGTTTTAATATTTAGTCTATAACTCATGGGAATATGACACACATTAAAGCTACTTATTATTTGCTCCATCTGATATTTGTAATTATTGAACTAGGAATATCAATTAAATTTCTTATTTTGACATCACACACTTAGAATAAGATCGCAATTAGTGTAACAAATGGTCATGAAATTCACACTCAAACTTTGGTTGGCTCCTAGTCTCGTGTGTTGACTTCTCTTTCTTATCATTTCCTTTTTACTTTGTATACTCTCGAGGTGAAAATAGTATATTATCTTTTTTTAAATAAACAATTTATCAACTTTTTTGAATGATATTAAAATGATTGGGTATTTGAGCAATGTACTTTTTATAAATGTGTGACATCCTTCCACTTTTGAGTTAGATTTTGAATGTGAGTTAAGCTCACACTTCCAATAGATAGAAAACCCTACATTTGAATTATATATATATAATATAAGTATTAACTCATTTTTCCAACTAAAAAAACACTTCACGAAAAAAGCGACGAGCACTAGAAGCCGCTTGGTCTAAGCCACCTAGCACGAACCATTCAGAGGTCTGAGCCATCCACACGAGCTACATGGCCTGAGCTACTCGCATAAGCCGCTTACCTAGCTGCTTTGCCTAAGCCACCTAGCCTACTCGCTTGGTCCGAGCCACTCGCTAGCTGCGCCCAAGCCACTAGCTAGCCAGCCATTTGGTCCGAGCCACCTACTCTAGCCGCTTGGGCGAAGCTGCCTGCACAAGCCACCTGCACATAGCCGCCCACGCGAGCCATCTACCCAATCCACCTAGCCTGAGCCACCTGGACCGCTTAGTTCGAGCCATTAGAACGAACTGCCTACCTTAGTTGCCTAGCCCGAACCGCCCAACAATAAGGCCATGGATGCATTTATGGGAGGATTGGTTGTGTCTGAAGAAACAAGTCATGGTGGTCAATATTTGGATCTCGATGAGGTATCTCGAAGAGGGTTTTACACTATTATTTTTAGTTATATAATATCATAGAATGCACAATGATTTCGTTAGTTATCTATTTATTGTTTGTCTTTATAATTCATCATCTTTGTTGGTTATTTGTATTTTTCGATTGTGTTTCAGCCGATACTACAATTATAAACTATTATAAACAAGTTATTAACCAAACGGTTAAAAATGTAATTTCAACATTTAAAGAAGGTTATATATATATATATATATATATATATATATATATATATATATATATATATATATATATGGGGGTGTGTTGAAGAGAAGGCGCGTGAAAAATAGTAAAATATAAATGATTAGACATACATTAAATTTAAACAATAGTTAAAAAAAAAGATAAATAAATTATTACAACATTAAATTTATGTATTATTTTGACAACAAAATCAAAGGAATAAAAATTAACTATAGCACATAAAGTAATTATGCCCAAACCTTGATGTTTTTTCTTAGAAACATAATATGTATTTTGATTGGTGTTCAGTTAAAAACACGGAAACACGGACTCTAAGGGACTTCTTCCGGTAAAATGAGTTATTTGTCTAGGAAATGAGCAAAAATTGTCAAAATCAGGGGTCATTTAATTGGTCCATCCACAATTTATACCAACCTAACTCGTAAAAGATTAACAAAAAAACTAGACACATACGACAAAATACCCTAACTCGTAAAAGAAGAGTGTCTCTTCAAAGTTTTGGGTCATCGTCTTTGCATCTTACTCAACAAAGTGGATAGTCAGATTTACATCTATAGTCCACGATAAACCGAGATATAGAGCAATAGTCTCTATTTGTTACTGCAAAATTGCCTTGAAGATTCTGTCGAAGTCGTCAATGTAAACTTGGATGAATTAGGGTTTGGTCCCATTTAAGAACAACATCTTTTATACCCAATCAATAACCTAATTTGCTTGCTCTTAATCTAATTAATTGTTGTTCATATCATGTCACACAACAAAAAAAACATGGAGATACAAAGAAGCAAATAAAGATAACAATATTTTTCACCAATAAATTGTTGTGTATGTGTGATGCATGAGACAATAGAGTAAATAAAAAGCACGAGCAATACCTTAAGGATACACTAGGAGATACAAATAAAAAATAAACAACAATTTCCACAATAATTTTTTTTTCTTGGATTTGGGACAAGAGAGTAACTAAAAAGTACGACTTAACGTGTGAACTTAAAGAGCGAAAGCATAAACTACTTTGTTAAATTAAATTTTAACATTAATTATGATTACTTTGCTTGACAAAAAGTGAATTAGATTAAATATTTACGTCAAAAAAATAAGCTACGTCTTGATGATATTCGAGGAACTCGATCTTGATGCGTGTCGTTCCGCGATAAAAAATAAATTCCTTAATTGAATACCAAGTATAGCAGCAAATAAGGGTCGAACCCACAAGGACCTAGATTAATTAAATGACTAACTAATTTCAAGAAAAATAACTATAATACAAAGAATCGGGGGTTTTGGAAATTATAAATTTAACAAAGAAAACCAAATGGCAAAAAGACACGGTTAAGGTTTCATTTGCTCCCGCAACAATCCTATTTAATCTTGGTTCGACAATACTCGCACAACTCGTATAAAATCAACCTCCACAAAAAATCGACACACGCGGTCAATAATCTCCGCAATCCTTTGATATTAGCTAATCACGACGTTGCGCCGATAAAGAGCCATAATTGTTAAACAACCTAATGAACACGTGCCTAGATTTAATCTAACAACAACAATGAATTCAGAGAGCGAGACGAACAGAACAATATAAATTCAACACGCGTGATTCAATTAATTCCGGTTACTCTTTTCACTACGTGCACAAGATCGTTGCGAAACCCGTACCCGTGGTCGCACCACTAATTACTAGCAATTCTAACAATTACGGATTAAAATTGCGAATATGGCTATGAATAATTATATTCCTATCTAGGTGATCAATCCAAACAGAAACACAACAATTCATGAACACTGAACAATTGGAAAAGAAATAACAACTTCAATATAAGAAGTAAAAAGCAAAGTCTACACCAAGATCTCCAATTCATGTTTTGGGATTGAAATTCCCCCTAACCGTTCAAAACCTAACTAGACATAATTAAATAAAAAACAATACAAGCGATAGAAAAAAGAAAGAAGATAGAACGAGTTTTGGAGTCGGGACGGTCTCCACGGGGAAACCGTCCGTACTCCACTTGTCGCCGAAAGTCTTCTTCTCTCTTCGTAGTCTTTGCGGCTCTTCTTTTGCTCTGAAAATCGTAGTCTCCCTGTGATAGGTCAAAATCTCGAAATCCCTTTTTAATTGGATTCCGAATGGGCTTTACTTGAGTCGTATTGGGCTTTTAACGGAACTGTATCGCGATACCCGTGTGCTGTACCGCGGTACTGCCACTGACTCTTACTCCTGTACCTAGGTACTAGACTTCTGTACCGCGGTACAGCTACTGCTTTGCTCCTCTTCAGTGCGCTGATCCGTTTGCCTCCAAAAATTGACATTTTAGCTCCGAACTCTCCCGGATTCACCTAAACACATGTAAACACTCAAATCATAAGATGTTCAATTGTAAACGTGATTTTAAGTGATTACGATGAATAAGGTGGTGAAGAATGATCACAAAATAACAAGAATTATGCACTTATCAGGTCTAGTGTCTCCTTAGCATGTGTAACATTGTATCGAGATGATGTAGACGTAAAAAACTTGATTAGTTAAAACTAGTTTAAAACATTACATATGAGTCATCGACATAATAAAACGTACCGAGTCGTCTAGCCACTCGCCTGACTTAAGTAGCACATTTTCAAACCAATCCTCCTATACGTTAGCCGTCTGAATGAATATTCTTGGTGCAAACATTTTGCCCCATTTTTTGTACAAAGAAGTTTTAGGCTGCTTCACAGGATTAAACTGCGAGAGCAATTTGTCTGAGTACTGATGCTTCGTCGGGTCCTTGTGGTTGGCCCACAACGACCTGCTGTCTTTCGAGTTCGCTTCTGCGAAGACATTTGTTGGTGTTCTTGAGACTTGCGTTTGGATGTAGACTTCAACGGGTTGTTAGCGGACATGACTTGTCTGTATGTTTACGTTGCGATCCACCACGGCGCAGTGACGGACGAGGGGATGGACGTGGATGATGTTGTGGCTGAGATTAGTCATCTTCGACATAAAGACAAGTGGTTCGATCATAAATCTCCTTGATCATTTTCTCTGTAAACAACAAGATACGTGATACTATTATACGTGATCCGAAGTAAAGTTGTCCCGGTCCTCCACAAGAAGCTGTAGACGCTGTCAACGTATAAAAAAAGTCAATAGTTAACAATTCTGCTCAAAATCAATACTATTCATAACAGATATCGCAAATTATCGTGAGCTGTCGTAATACGTCGCAAACTGTCGCAACCCACATTATCAAGTCAATAATATAAAATTCAAAAACACTGTCTCAAAGCATCTCTAACCTTCACAACTCGTCGCGACCTCTAGATCAATTCCATCGCAGATCATCTCTATCTGTCACAAACCGTCGCGATCTATTGATGAATACCATTGCAAACCTCACTGATATCATCTTTAACCGTCGCAAAATCCCTCATCTCAAACTCGCGAACCCTAGATCCAATCTTCCAAAACCTCGGTTCAAATCCTAATAAACTTATAATAACAACTAAACTAACAAAATAACATTTCAGGCTAATAATTCCATGTAAAACTCACTTTTTTGTCATTTTCATTCACAGTCCCGTAGATCTCGTCGAGGGTTGTCGCTAACTGTCACTGCCCGTCGCCACTCGTCG
Organism: Urtica dioica subsp. dioica; assembly: GCF_054948205.1. NCBI lineage: Eukaryota > Viridiplantae > Streptophyta > Magnoliopsida > Rosales > Urticaceae > Urtica > Urtica dioica. Next base: position 18,181,442 of record NC_142764.1, on the reverse strand, counting down.
CGATCTCTAGGCATCGTGAGACGTCGCAACACCGTCGCCTTGTGTCGATGCATCGTCACCACTCTTCGCATGGAGGAGTAGAGAGAGAGAGAGAGAGAGAGAGAGAGAGAGAGAGAGAGAGAGAGAATAAAGAACAAAGACAAAGAGAATATGGTTTTATTACCTTCAAGGGTATTTTTGTCTAAAAATGAGCCAAAAGTCCAATATAAGATATTATGAAAATAACAGATCCAACTAAAATGTTTTGAAGACTTTTAAATCTAAAAAATGAAATTTCTCATATAAAATATGTCTAAAATGCTTCGGTCTAAAACCGTCCGGTCTAAAATGGTCCAAAAGTGAACCGGATCGGTTTTTATTAAATAAAAATATAACAACAGTAGTCTAGTCCAAAACGATCAAAATGGTCTGAAATGGTTTAAGCCGGGTTGGACTATTTTAATTAGTTTGATCTCGTTCGATTTTTTTTCCTTATATGATCTGGTACGATTTAATATTTAAAATCGTTTAGACTAATCTGATTTAGTTTTTTGCCGATTTTAGATCGGATCGGCATGTGCAGACTTTTTTATTTGGAAAACATAATAGTTATCATATTCGATAGGAATTGAGATATAAAAATTGTTAACTAATGAAAATTGATTTGCAAGGTTTTCAAATTTGATAAAAACTGAAAAAAAAACGGTTAAAGAAGTTCGGAAAGATGGCGAATTTTAGTTTATTGTCTTGTAGCATATATCTTACTTTTGGATGATCAAACCTCGATGTTCTAAAAACCCGTGATTTAATGCTTTAAAAACAACTAGAGACAGTCGGACAAAAAGAAAATCTAGGAAGAAACGGGTTCTCTCTCCTCTTTTCGAAACTAGGGTTTTAGAAACCCTTTCTCTTCTCAGCCGCCGCCCACTCCCCCCAGGCAACGACCATCGCCCTCGTTTAACGGCAGCAAGGCTAAGTCTTGGGGGGAGGCTTGTTTAATCTCTAGCCGATTTGCTACATCTTTTCTTTTCATTTGTTTTTTTCTGCTTTCCTTCCCCACGCCCCGGTCTGCAAATCCGGCGGGGTCCTTCTCCGGCGGTTTACCTAAACGCCGAGTTGTGCCGTCTCTTCCCTTGGACGTTCGGTTTTTTGCTGTTGGTGTTGGTCTTTTCAGGTGGCGTGGTGGAGCTCAATGTCGCCCCAGCCTCTGGCGACCCTCGGCGCTCCCTCAGACCCGGCCATCCCCGATCTATCACTCCTCACCGACGTGGTTGCTAATCTCCGACGCTCCTCGATGAAGCGCTCCGTCAAAGCCCATCCTCGGTCTTGGCTTCCGTCCTCACAGGGTGATACCTTTTCAGATCGACGACCCTCGTCGATCCCGGTCTTATCATCTTTATCCGGTGAGGTCGAAGAAAGTCTAGATGAGCGCTACTTTTCTCTCATGTGGCCCGGCCTCGCGTCGTCGACACTGTTTTGGTTGGAGAGTGGTAGTTGTGGCTCGTCGACGTTCGCGACGCGGCCGTGCTCGCTGCAGATCTTGGGTGCGGGTGTTCGCCTTTTTTTAGTTTGTTTCAGCTTTAGTTTTTTAGTTTGTTCTTTTGATGTTGGCATGGACCTATCATTTTCTTGCTTTGCTTTGTTTTGTGTTGGACTCGGATTAGCCGTAGTTCCCTCTCCCATAGTGGATTTCCTGTTAGGTTTTTATCTATGCAGGTTGAAGAGCCACCCTATTCGTGGTTATCGGACCAAGTTTGGTTGGATTTTTCCATCACCATTCTTTGGGTTTTTTAACGAGCCTCTTGTGTGCTCTATTGGTGCTTGTAATTCTTCCCGTTGTCGGAAGTTTGCACATATCGTACTTTTACCGGAAGTTAGTGCTAGATCCACCTCGACTTAGGTCTTGGTAATCCATGTACTAAGGTGTTATTCTCCTGTATTGATGAGTTTTTACCCGATTTTAATGGAAAATCCGTACTATTAAAAAAAAAAAAAACCTCGATGTTCTAAGCTTAACAGTGGAAATTCAATAATGTAAAGTACCGGGAAAATTAGTCAGCCAAATTAACGAGTTTTTAAAACTCTCTTCCAGTAAAAGAAAAAAAGCTTTAATTACATACTATGAAGTCGTTGCCAATAAGATGTGGGTTATTAGTATTATTAAATTTCTAACTTAAAAAATATGAAAACATGCCACTTGTCATTATCAATAAAACAGATTATCATGCTGAACCTATAACACCAACAAATTTCTACAAAAAATTTCCCCCTTTAAACCAAATAACATAAATCTTAAGTACTGACCCACTTCAAACATTTGAATTATAATATAGTCAACGTTTTAAGCATATTTAAAATGTAGTCATATATAATGATAAGATCTCGTTAATCAAATAATAATTTACATGATTGTCCCTAGTAAAAAACGATGCTAAATACCTATAGCCCACGTTTCAGCATTGATGTATAGGTATAATTCATAATACTCATTTACTTGATGATATTCACTTGTCTATTTTGTTGTCTACTTTGTAGTTCATATATTTGCTCCGATTAACATTGACTTTCATTCACACCTAAACCCAAGTGATTAGGGATTAGTAATTAAAAAAAAATTAAAGTAGCAAATATAGTTATATTAGGCAATTGATCATTATTCTTTATTTTTGAATATATCATCAATTATGTAAGTTAAACTGCCATATGTAATTAAAAAAAATTTGAACGATTATTGGTGAGCTGATCAAGAAGAAAAATACTTGAAATTATTTTCTGCTTTTTTCTATTGAATTTTTTTTTTGTTAATGCTTGTTAATTTTATGTGTATTAACAAAAATAAACTAAGCCTTCCACCTTTAGCGTGTGTGTATTTCACGAGATAATATTCAGTTATTTGTTTGAATTTTTAATTTGAATTGGTCAAAGGTGGGTTATGACAATTGTTTATATATATATATATATATATATATATATATATATTATATATTATTGGATTTTAATTCGAAAATTATGGAACGTGGACTATAGATCACTTTTGTGGTATTGCAATATTGTTATAATAAGAAAAAGGTATTTCGATAGTTTTTATACGTTTGTTTTTGTAAATAGTTAGAATTTTCTTAAACTAAGTTTGAGATTGACGGTGTAGCAGATCTAATTCAAGTAATGTGTCATCTACATAGCAAATTTTACATGGGACAAAGTTTCATTCAAATACGTTCGAATAAAGTATTATTAACAATTTGCATGAGCAGTGATACGTATTCAATAAGGTACATATGCACTGCACAGTTCCAAAAAAATTCAATTTCTAATAAATAGACTTATTTCGAATTCAATTGACTAACTGAATTTGTGATATTTTATAGAAAAAAAAAAATTGAAATTCGCGACTTCTCAAATTTTGGTTAAATTTGTAATTTAGTAAAACACATTCCTCGTCGTACTCGTGAGCACTGAGGCTAGTAAAGCACAGTGGTCCACATCACGCGCCAGCGGTTTAAGAGGAAGAACCAACGAAGGAACGAATGAAGGGTATTTACGTCATCTCTGACCTTTTTGTCTGCGAGCAATCACTCGGAGAGAGAAAAGAAACACAGAGTGAGGGTGTGCTGCGTAATTAATGAGATTATTCAAGGGTAGTTATCGAAGTAATCAAATAAGCTTAGTGTATATATATATATATAAAAAAGTCTGGAGAAGAAATAGAAAACGGGGGCGAAGAAGAAGAACAAAAAAAGTAGTAGACAAAGGATCACGGTTTATTCTCTGAAGAGGAATTCAAAATCTGTTCGAGCTCTTCAAGGCAAAGGAGTTTATATCCGTATTACCTACGCCTTGGTACGTTTTTCTAAACATTGATCGTTGATTCATTCGAAGTTGGAGATTCGTATTTGTCTGTTTCTCTTTTTCTCTCCATTGTCAATGATTAATAGTTGGCGTTTTCTTCGGTTATTGTGTGTATACTATGAGTAATTTGTTTTCTTGTTTAACACGATTTTTGGTTTTGGTTCTTGGATTATATGTTTAGTGTTTTTGTTAACAAAAAGGAAAAGGAAAGACGATTGCGTTTATCTTGCTCGAATTTGGAATATTCTTGTGTTATCGAACCATATAATCAACGGGTTATGTATGAGATTTCTCGAAAGGTTTTAATTTCATTTCTCATCGTATCCAAGGGTTTTTGCTGCTAAAAGATTTTGATTAGTGGATTTTTAGGTATTAGTATGAGAGTTGGTTTAATTATCATAGATCTGTGGTTATTGAAATTCCGTGCTTTCTTTTGCTCAGATAAAACCTAGATATTATAATTGCATGTTTCTTTATATTTTTTTTTTCTCTCTTAATTATTTCCTCAATTTCTTCGTGCAGTTATTCTGTCTCCTTAAATTTGTGTATACTCTCTCTTGCCAATAACTTATTCATCATTGCAGTTCCAAGTTTTTTCCCCTTTTGGTGTATACTTTATTTCTTTTCGTAAGGTATAGGTGAAATAAATACAGATCGTAATCATTAGCTTGGTGTTTATTTCTTGGACTATGGTGGTAGTTGTATGCTATGTGTACAATAATTAAACCAGCTACTTATTAAGTTGTTTTACACATAAAGAAGAAATCATGAAAATTTTAAATGGATGGACTTCCAAAGACAAGGCAAACATGTTTCACTTTTTTCTCTTCGTCTAGTTTGAGAATTTTACACATTTTTTTTGTATTTTTTTTTTTCTGATTAATATCAATAGTCGACACATACTTGTCCATTATCTTGTTTTCATAGGAATTTAGTCTTCTTTTTTCTTGGACAGTGATTCAAAATTTCAAAGTACTAGTCATAGATCTTTTAAATCTTTTCTCGTGGAGTGTACGCGTAGCCAGCCAAAATGTAGGAAAAAAAAAAAAATTAAAAGTCTCAAAGACCAAGATGAGTCTTTAATGCGGAATACGACTGGGAAATAGAAAACATAGAATTACCTTTAGATTTCATGAGTTGCTATTCCCAAGCGAAGAGTTATCTTTAAGTCTAAGGTAGCAAGCTTAAAGTGATGGTTGCTTGTTCAAATATGTACTCCTTCTTTGGTATTCTTCCTTCTTCTGCATTAGAATTTTAGTTCTGGTTTGGCATCGATAAATGTCATGATTGAGATCTTACGTTCCGCGTGTTTATTTTTGTGCAGGTTTAAATCTTTTTCTTCGTGGCCAAAGAAGGAATCGGCTGCCATTTGGCTTGATAAAAGACGGCATCTTTGTTTTCATGTGGAATAGCTCGTTGCAATAAAAAAGCCGCCCCGAGAAAAAGATATCACTTTCTTCGATGAGAACACAACAAAAACATCAGGGTATGGTCGGCATTCATGCTTTGTATCACCAACACATGAAAGAAATCGACCCTTATTGCCCGACTCAGTTCCAAATCATAGACACCAATATGTGCACAGATACAGATGATAACAGCCAAGGAAATAGTGTATCTTTCGAAAAGGCGGCCCAGTTCTACACCCTCGATTCGGGTCCGGTGGTCACCAACGCCCGGCCCTGCGACTCTCGCTCCCCCTCGGCTGTGAGTGTCCTGTCGAACCGGAGTCCCTTCTCGCCCGATCAGGCCTCTCATACCTCCTCTTCTGGCCGCTACTTCTCGCCGGAACTCAATTCTGCATCTCCAGCCAGCGGGTGCTCAGCGTCCGACTCCGGCGTGATGAGCAAGCTCAGGGAGATCGAGATTAGTCTCCTTGGGCCCGAGTCTGACATCGTCGACAGCTGTTACTGCAGCTACAAGCCCGAGGCGGGCCCGAAGTGGAAAACTGAGACACTGGACCTCAAACAACTCCTCATGGACTGCGCGTCCGCGATCGCCGAGACCAAGATAGACAAAGCCGTGGAGCTCATGGAAGTTCTGGGAGACATGGTGTCGGTCTCCGGCGACCCCGTCCAGAGGCTCGGAGCGTACATGTTGGAGGGGCTCCGAGCCCGGCTCGAGAAGTCAGGGACCGCGATCTACAAATCCCTGAAGTGCAACGAGCCCACGGGGTCGGAGCTCATGTCGTACATGTCGGTGCTGTACCAGATCTGCCCGTACTGGAAGTTTGCGTACGCGTCGGCGAATGCGATCATCAAAGAAGCCGTGCGTGGCGAGCGGAGAATCCACATCATCGATTTCCAGATCACCCAGGGGAGCCAGTACATGTCCCTCATCGAGGATCTCGCCCGTTCACCCGGGGGAGCCCCGTGTTTGAGAATCACCGGGGTCGACGATTCCCAGTCGTTCTACGCCCGAGGCGGCGGGCTCGACTTGATCGGGAAGAGGCTCTCGAACCAGGCGATGCTCCACGGCGTCCCGTTCGAGTTCAACAACGCGGCTATGTGCGGGAGCGAGGTCGTCCTCGAGAGCCTCGGGGTCATAGAAGGAGAAGCGATCGTGGTCAACTTTCCGTACGTATTGCACCACATGCCCGACGAGAGCGTGAGCACCGAGAACCACCGCGACCGGCTTCTGAGGCTGGTCAAGAGCTTGGGTCCCAAAGTGGTGACGGTGGTCGAGCAAGAGTCCAACACCAACACTTCGCCGTTCGACAAGAGGTTTGTGGAGACCATGGATTACTACACGGCCATGTTCGAGTCCATCGACGTGGCTCGAACCAGGCAGGACCAGCAGCGGATCAGGGCCGAGCAGCACTGTGTGGCTCGGGACATCGTGAACATGGTCGCCTGCGAGGGGCTCGAGAGGGTCGAGAGGCACGAGCTTTTCGGGAAGTGGCGATCGAGATTGAGTATGGCCGAGTTCACGCTGTGCCCGTTGAGCCCGGCTGTGAGCTCGGCGGTGGCTGATGTGTTGAGGGAGTTCCATCAGAATTACAGGACTGCCGAGATCGACGGGGCTCTTTATCTTGGATGGAAGAACAGACCCATGTCTACCGTGTCCGCTTGGAGATAATCGTCTGTAAATCTTACCTTGTCTTGGGTTTTTTTTTCTTACTTGCTATATATACATACACGTATACGTTGATGGGTTTTTAGAGTTCCAGTGGCTACAGGTCGTCTAATCGCCCTGTTTTTTTTGGTAGAATCTGAGATTTAGCTCTCATCAACAAAGTTCTGACTTTCTAATTGCTTCTGTAAATGTCTCCGTAGAACAAAAGACTTATAAATTTTACTTGTGTTGTGGGGATTTTTTTTTTCTTTCTAATTTTCTTTTTCTGGCTATTATGACTTCTTCAATGGAAATTAACAGCTCTTTGGATACCAAAAATGGAAAACAGCCAAAATACAATTGTAACAGGTTATTTATTTATTTATTTTTTTGATAAACAATTGTAACAGGTTATAAGCATGTAAACATACAGCCAATACAGCCTGTGGTATTGAACCTTCTATAAACCACCATTTCTTGGATGCGGATAATATTTGGGGTTCTTGTTTTTTCTTCTAAAATAAGCTTCAAATGAGATTCAACATGACATCGATTGCAAGGAAGTTATTATGAATGGATATTTGTCTTCATATCAAAACTAAAAATATCGCCCTCGTACTTCTCATATACCGAACCATCTAGAAAAGTAAAATCAAAGAAAATAACGGGGATCCACGTGGTCATAATGCTTCCAATGGGATTGGGTAAAAAATTGATTCAAATGGAAACATAGTATGATCCAATTTGATGGAGATAGTGACATATTGCCTTGCGTTAATCATGCAATTCCTAGTCTACCGAACGTTGCTCTCCTTGTGACTCTAAATCTGAGGTAATTGATAATTCTGTATATTGACCTTTTCTTTTCACCACAAGACATTCACCAAAAAGACACTCACTCGCTTCTGTTGCCACAACACAAAATGTTCTTGGTTAAAGAGTGTATATATGCACGGCAATGGAAGAAGAGAGAGAACGGCGTCGTATGAGAGACAGACAGAGAAGGCGATCGATGACTCTCGAACAGAGAGAACGACACCTGGCTAGGCGTCGTCGCAATTACCAGCTCCGGCGACTCAGATCCGAGACCGAGGGCCCTAGTCTTCCCCAAGAGCTGGGATTCGAATCCGGGGGTGAAATGGTCATTTGCGACAAACAACCAAGGCTAGACGATGATGATAACCTGAAGTCCATCATCCTTGAATCTGCTTGTAAGTCTGGGAAAATAGCTTTTTGTTGAGGTTTATAAATTGTTCATGGTTGAGTTTTCTTGTAGTTCAAGAAACCTCAGGTCGGACATTGCGGTTGAGCCGTATAAGATGCCTGGCTCGATCATTGAGCTACTCTGAAGGTGGCGGGGACAGTGGCGGTTCGGTAAATGTGACGGTTGAACAGTCGAAGAGTAATACCGATAATACTCGTGAGTTTCTTTACGCTTAAGTTTTAATTAATTATTTTTTTCAATCCCGGTGTCACTTTGGTTTAACATTGTTTGAATCACGAGTTATTTTTTTGTATTTTATTTTTGAAATGGGTGGCTAGCACGATTTGGAGAGGGCGGTTCTAGAAGATTACTTGGCGGGGTTCGTTTGAATCGTGTTAAGTGTCTCGCTCGGGGATCGATTACTCTAAGGAGCGAGGCAGATCATGAAATTCACCGAGGAATTTAAGATATGTGAATCCGTTTGTCACGTAATAAGAATGTTACATAGACTCGTTTGATTGATTTTTTCGTTTTGGAACCTTGGAGTTAGTAGTGCAAGATATGGTGGTGAAAGAGAGTCTATTGGTCAACGGTCCGGCGTTTGGCCAACCAATCATTTCAGGCAATGAAGATTGGACAACTACTCTGTGACATCCTAATTTATAATGTGTAAATAGCTTCTTGATTTTTTTTAAAAAAAGTTATTGGAAAATACCAGAGAGAGAGAGAGGTTACTTACGTGGATGTCTTTTTTCTAAATTAACCAAAGCTTTTTAGAACAAAACAATTGTTATTCCCTTTTTATTTGGTTGTTTATTTGTATTATGTTTCTTTATTGATTTGATGCCCTTTCTAAATTGTAACTAAAGCTTCTATGACAAATTCAGTTTAAGATCACTAATTAATTGAAGGTGATAAATGAGAAACATAGAACCTAAATAAACAATCGAATAAAAGAAAAAATAATGTCAAATATTTATTTACAAAGTTCAAAACAAGCTTTCATAGCTCAGTTGGTTAGAGCACCCGTTTAGTAAGCGGGAGGTCTTGAGTTCAACTCTCAATGAAAGCAGAATCCTTTTGTCTTCCTCTTTTTTATTTTTATTTTTTCAAAGAGGCAAATCCTTAATCAAGTAGGGTTTTTCGTCGCTACATAATGAGCAAACCAAATCCTAACCGTCCGATTCGCATCAAACCACAATGCTCAGGGCTATAAATATGTCCTCAAGCCCAGCAACTGAGACCACCCATTACCACAGCTAGGGTTTATGCTAATCGATCAATCTCGTCTTAGTTTTTCATTTTTTTCTTCTTCTTTTCGTTCTCGATTTTTTATTTTATAGATGTTTGTTTAGAATTCGATGAAAAGTGACGGGGAATTCTTCCAAGATTCCTAACCAATAAACAATGGTGGCAAACTGACTTCGTGTTTGCATATCACCAATGAAAACGTCGCAGATTAAGTTACGATCGTTGAGGTCCTTCGAAAGAAGTTTCTCCGATTTGTGCGGGTCTCTAACATATTCCATCTCCTTGTGGAGCAGCGTCGTTGCTTTTACCACTTTGGATAGCCATGGATCAACATTCGTTCTTTCTTTATGGTTTAAATCAGTGATCTCTGATTTGAGTTGTTTTGTGTGTAATACCGATGAGGATAACAGTCTATAAACACCATCTTTCGGGACTGAATGGCTTTTTAAGCCTTGTTGACATAGATTCTGCAATTCTGAGGTGTTACCACTTTTAGTAGATTTCTGTTACATAGAAGTATCAATCTATTGTTTTAAAATAATATTTTTTTGATGCCAGTTTTAAACGAAGCGAAGCTTTGTTTTCGATCGCAATTAAGATTAGGCGAGTCAAAACATTTAAGCATGATTATAGGGATTCAAAATTAAAACTAATAGAATTGAAGAATATATTTTATGGACTGAATAACTTGTTAAGCCTTTTCTATTTTACATATATTCTGTAACTCTCAAGTATTAAGATTCTCCGTCGGGACAGGTTTGTATGTATTTTGATCAACGTCAAACGATTACTACAGAAAATGAGAGGACAAGAGAATATTTTACAATTAAGGCCGGAAATAACCAAGTCTTTACATAATTCTAATTGCAGACTTACAGTTTGTACCTTTTGACTTGTCAGAATACGTCAGATCATAATTTCCCTTGCCTAATGTCATTTACCACAGTGGGAATAGAAAAAAAAATAAAGAACCCATTTTTCATGATATTTTAACGAACTCAAAAAGTTGTTCTGCAAGGTTAGAATGGTGGTCGGTTTGCCTCTTTCACCTATCTGATTATTACCGGACCAAAAAACGAAGTTTGCCCTGATGGCAAGGATCGACCTGGAATGTAATGAGATAGAGATGCTGCAGAGAGTTGAAACATCCGGCGAACAGCCCATAAGAAGCATCTTCTCAAATAGTCTCACAGCGTTGTTGATTTCACTCCTCGATTGAGCGTGGATGAGGGTGTGGTAAATCGCTGAGCTCGGGATACACCTATGCGTTGTATCTCTCTCACGAGTGAGCATGCTGAGCCGACCTCGAAGAAAGTGGGAGCAGACACAGAAAAACCCTCACTCAACTTGTCGTTGAACAAGCGCACGAGCAACACCGGCGTTGTATGATCTAAAAGTCAGGGCTCAAGAGTACACGCTCTTTGTGTCAGAGAGAATTCGGGTGGTTTTCCTCGGAAACCCGGATCGGCCGTAGGCTTCGATGATGGAGAGATGACACGGACTAGCTATTAACGACTGGGCAAGTAGTCCTGATGATCAGCGATCAACGACTGGCTATGAGTGCTTCTTCGGTAAAAACTTAGTTGTGTGGTCAATATGTGAGCAGACAGTAGTGTACTGAATAAGAGCACTAGGCCATTGCTCAAGCCTCCACATAAGTTGCTGAATGATCTCAACGTCCCTCTTGACTCTCCTATGGCCATCCTCTGGTGTGACAACCAACGCGCAGGGTCACTCGCTTTGAATTCGGTCTTCAAATCTCGAACCAAGCATATAGAAGCTGATGTGCATTTTATCCACGACTTGGTCTCCAACAACACCATTGATGTGCGCTACATTCCCACTGGAGAACAACTCGCCGATCAGTTCGCGAAAGCCTTACCGGAGCTGTGTTTCACAGAGCTTAGTCGGAGATTAAAGCTTGAAGCAGAGGACTGTGATGGGGACCCAATTGACCCGCGAAAGACCCACTTACTTCAAAGACTAGTGGAACGGAAAATTATATCCCATGATCTAAAGGTAACTGTGATCTAGAAAATCCTTATGGCCATGATCAATCTGAAACTAGAACAGCAAGTTATTTCCCATTATTTTTAGTTTCCGCTCATATCAGGAACATATCCCATATTCTTAGAATTCAGCAGTGTGGTGTTGATTCAAAGGCTTTTTTGCTTGCTTATATGTTTTTTTTAGAAGATCGGCCGATTTGAGATACCTTGTACTCCGAATGACACGCATTGGCGTCATTGCTTTTACCACTATGGATAGCCATGGATCAACATACGTTGTGTGTCGTGTATGTAATACCCATGAAGATAACAGTAAAAAAAACGCCATCTTCAGGATTGAATGGCTATTTTAAGACTTTGACATATTCTGCAATTGTGAGGTGTTACCACTTCATAGATTTCTATTATATAGACCGATCTATTGTTTTGAAATATTATTTACAGATACCAACTTGAAAGGAAGGGTTATCGATCGCGTGACCATGCGGTTATGTGATGAACCGCCTATTGATTGCGTAAAAATGTTTCTTAATCAATATCTTCTGGCGAGCCATGCCAAATCCTGAAAAGATCCATGAAGGATGCTCGATTGACCTGAGAAAGACCCATGACCGAGACCCGATTGATCCGATAAAGACCCACGACCGAGACCCGATTAACCCGCAAAAGACCCACGATCGTGCCCCAATTGACCCGCGAAAGACCCACTACTGAGCCTCGATTGACCTGCGATGGACCCCCAAACAAAAATCCACGACTAAGCAAGCCATTGTCCAACGACCCTTACCCAAGCCACACCCCAAGGGTGGCGAGGAATGCCCTTGTGGTAAGAATATTAGGGGGGTTGAGGATAACAGTCTAAAAACACCAATTTTCGGGTGTGAATAGCTTTTTAAGCTTTGTTGACATATTCTGAAATTTTGAGGTATTAACGCTATCAAGGACAGAGTTTTGATGTGTATCGGTCAACTCAGTTATTTCCAGCCTGAATTGCAAGAAGTTTGGTATGTGACACAATGAATACAAATAAAATATTGACGTGTCCTCGGTATCAATCGCTTGTTAATTATATACCGTGCGGTAACCCATCTGTTACTTCGGTAACTCAAACCTTAGTCCTGAAATTCAGAGAATTCGGTACAATAATTTTTACCCACAATTGCTGAACATTTTTCGAGATGATATCGTTTTTGACATCTCCACCTCAGGCAGTGTCAAAATGAATGGATTGTGAAGGACCACCTGCTTAATTTTATCATGCCTTACACAAATAATTATTAGAAAAAAAAATTATGTATTTTTCTATATATCAACACACTTTAGCTTCACGCTATACCGTGCGAGAAAACATTCAACTACAAGTATAGGATGAAAGTACTGTAGATTTGGTGAAAGCACTGGGATATCAGTTCCAGAGAGCGACTCGATATTTTGAAAGAATACGTGCGCTTAGGATCTCGAGCATTATCGTTTGCTTGATCAGACTCAAAAGATCTAGAAACTACCTCGAGACCATGATGGCTTCTGATACCGCTGCCGATTGGATTAGGATATCGGAGAAAGTTTCTGATGCCTTAACGCTCGCACCGAAGCAAAAAATCAACAGTTATGACTGTGCAGAGAATGTCTAAAACTTGACTTTATATAGTTGATTGCAAGGCTTGCTTGCTTGCTTATATGTTCCGTTCTTTCGTCTCCTCGGAAAACTGCACCGATTTTTTCTTTCCAATCTGGTTTAGCTTGTGGCTTCTGTAATCCCATTACTTAAATGCACGGCATTGTGCCTTTCAAAAAAAGAGAGTAAAAAAGATTAGTCTCCGACTCCATGAAAGGGATCCCAATATCCTTTTAAGTCAGCAACCAGAACGGAGAACAAAAAAAGAACCCATTTTCTTTATATCATTTTAACAAATTCAACTTTTTTTTCCCCCCAAGGTAAGAGCTTCATGAGAAAGTAAAGACAGTAACACAACCTCAATTGAAATCAAAGACGTATCGAATTCAGATGTTGCCAATGCCAAACTTTGGAAAAAGAAAAAGAGGAGAAATTACAGTCATACCACTGGCGCCAACAATGGCTTGTTCAAGAAGTAAGCTATGGGGAACTCGAACTCATCCGCTCCCGATTTCTTGATGACCAATTATTCCCACTGTTTTCCAGTGAACTGAAAGGGGAAATAAAATTAGGGACCTGAATCCATATAACCAACGAGTTACAGAAAATGTTCGGATCATGGAAAAGCTGGTGTATTTGTACTTTTAGACCATCTCTAACAGAAAATAGAGTATGCTTTAGCCAATTACATAATGTTCTATAAACTGTTAGATTAAATCACAGCTTCAAAAGTTCCGAAACCTGCTGATACTGGATTATGCCAAAAACTTGTGGATTTCTACGTCCAGACTATCTCGAACTCAACAGCGTGTATACATACATGCAAAAAAGATGAGGTTTCCAATTTTTGCTTACATCTTGAAAGTTTTTGACAAACTCAAGTTTTTTCACAAAGGTGTCATTAGATTGGGTTGAACCATCCTCCACCTCTAGACAAATTAGGAACAAGTACAATCCAAGTAATACTGATGAGGATAATAGTCTAAAAACACCATCTTTCGGAATTGAATAGCATTTTAAGCTTTGTTGACATATATTCTGCAATTCTGAGGTATTAATACTCTTGGTTGGGACAGAGTTTTGATTTTTATTGATCAGTATTAAACGAAAACTAGCAATTGTGAGTAATAAAAAATCAAACGAACTTCTATATCAAATGAGAGACACAATATTATTTTACAATTCAGGCCGGAAACAACTAAGTTGATACCTTTGATAATTACTGGTTCCAGACTAGCAGTTTGTACGTTGGACTAGTTTGAAAATGTCAAAGGTATATCTCCCAATCACATAGGCATGGTAGTTCAGTCACCTTAGAGCCTCAGAGCAACCATGCTTGTTATTTTTGTCTCCTTCAGCCACCTCTGAATCGGAAACATAAACGTATCCTAAAAAGTGCAATACGATTCAAGTTAAGCGACAATCTGAGTGTCACTACTGTGTGTGACAAGATTTACAAATGATTAAAGGACATGACAAGATTTACCAGAATGGATTGATGATGTACAAAAAATGCAACGAAAGAGATCCTAAAGCTCCTTGACTAAAGTCAATAATTTGAGTATAATCCTAAAAGGTGTGATTAGATTGGGTTGAACCATCCTCTACCCTTGGACAAATTACGAACAAGTATAATCCAAGTGACATGATCGGGCACAAAACCCTTGTCAACGCCTCTGCAGAGAAGCGAGAAGGCATTGTTGCCCATCCCTTCTCTGCAGAGACAGCCAATCAGAGTGTTGTAAGTCACGGTGTCCGGTTCCACTCCCTGGTCCTGCAACCGCTCGAACAGGTCGAAAGCCTCGGCGACCCGCCCCGACTTGCACAGACCGTTGATCAAGCTGTTGTACGTCACGATGTCCGCGGCCGCGCCGCGCTGGATCGCGTCCCCGAGAAACGCGGCCGCTTCCTCAACCTTCCCGGCCCTGCACAGCCCGTTCACCAGCAAGTTGAACGCCACGTTGACTCCGCCGCGGACCCCGCGCTCCGCCATGTCATCGAAGAGCCCCATCGCACGGTCGATCGCGCCCGCCTCGCACAGCGCCTTTATGAGAGCGTTGTAGGTGATCTTGTCCAGAGGGCATCCGCGGAGCACCATGTCGTTCACGAGCCTCACGGCCTCTTTGATCTCGCCTCTCTTCAAGAGAGCGGCGATGAGCGTGTTGTAGGTCACGGTGTTGGCGATAACGCCCTCCGAGAGCATGTCGCGCGAGAGTCCCAAGGCCTCGTCGAGTCTGTCGGCGCTGCAGAGCCCGAATATGAGCGTCGTGAACGTGTATACGTCGGGTTTACGGCCCTTTGAGCGCATCTCGCCGAGCATCTCGAAAGCTCGATTTACGTTCCCGCCCCTGCACATCGCGGAGATGAGGCAGTTGTATCCGACGGTGTTGAGGCTGTGTCCCTCGGCCTCCATTTCTTTCAGGAGATTCCCGGCTTCTTCGACCCGATTCTCCTTGCAGAGAGCGTCGATCAGCGTGGTGTACGTCACCACGTTCGGCTTCGTTCCTCCCATATCGCCCGCTAAAGAACGGGCCGAGCGAATCAGACCCTTCTCGCAGAGCCCGTGGATCAGCGTGTTGTACGTGAAGATGTCGGGTCGAAACCCGGCTCGAGCCATCTCGCCGCGGAGAATCTCCTCCGCTTCTTCGAGCCGGCCCTCGGTCACGTACCCGTGGATCACCGTGTTGAAGAGGATCTCGTTCGGGGTCGCCACTTTCCCCAGCACCGACCTCGCTCTGTCGACCTCCCCGGACCGGCACAGCCGTCGGATCAGAACCCCGTACGTCTGGTTGTCGGGTACGACGTCCCTGAGCGACATGCGATCGACGAGCTTCGCTGCCTCGTTGACCCGGCCGGCTTTGCAGAGACCGCGAACGACGTCTCGGAAGGTCCAAATCTCCGGCGAACAGCCCATCAGAAGCATCTCCTCGAAGAGCCTCACGGCCTCGTTGACATCGCTCTTCGACTGAGCGTGGATGAGAGTGTGGTAAATCTCCGAGCTTGGGACACACCCGTGCTTAGTCATCTCTCTCAGGAGCGAACAAGCCGAGCTGACCTCGTTGACCAGGCAAAGCGACTTCATCACCACGAAGAAAGTGTAGGCCGAGGGAGACAAGCCCTGGCTCAGCATTTCGTCGAACACGCGGCGAGCGACCATGGGACAGTCGCCGGACAAGAGCACGAACAACACCGCGTTGTACGACCTGAAAGTCGGAGCGCAAGAGTAAACGGTCTTCATGTCGGAGAGAATCCGAGTCGCTTTCCCGGGAAACCCGGCTCGGCCGTAGGATTTGATGATGGAGATGAATGTGCCTTCCCTGAAGACCACACCTTCCTCTTTCATCCGGGCCAGCATAGCTTCGATGGCTTTGAACTCCGAGGCCTTTCCGAGCTTATCGACGAGGATGTGATACACAGCGTACGTGTGGGAATAGCTCCTCTGCGAACCGGCCCACTCGAAAATGTCGATCGAGGTCGGAATGTCCAATGGGAGCCTGAGAACCTCGCAGAGCTGAATTGGGGACATTTGAACCCCGCTTCTCCGGAGCTCTTTCAGATCGAATGGCTTGATCAGTCTTTCCCATTCGTTCTCGGATTCTAACTCGCCTTCGTTGTTTTCACGGCCATCATTACCCGACGAACCATTGGCTGAGCAAATCCCCGAACTGGGGTTTCTGAACAGGTTTTTCAAGCTCTCGCTCGCGTAGATACAAAGTTGTGATCTTTTTAACATTACTTTAAATGTTTAGCCAAGGAGTTTCGTATTTCATTGAAGAGGACTGAACAAACTGAATTTGTTGTTTTATTTCTCAGCTAATGGTTTTAAAGTCTTGTCAATAGAGTACACTCGAGTTTTATTGCTTTTAAACCTGAAAATGCTATGAAATCCGAGGGAAAACCTGTGCAGACTTTCGCTAGACTCTTCTGTTAGCGTCCTTGTGTGATTGACGTTTTTTTTTCTTCACAACCCGACCCGTTAAGTAATGCAATTTTTTCACTGTTTATTATAAATTTATTCTTATAGACTCCTTTGTCGATCCATTTATTTATCTCAGAAAACTTGTAAGAAACGTATCAGTTTTCATCATACCATCCGTATATGATATATTTATTTGCAATTTAACAGAATTGTATTAGTAAGTACCCTAAGCTAATTTAGTGGCATAATAAAAATATCAGCAGAAACGGAGTCACTGAAGTAAAACCAGAGCTGATTTACTTGCATAAACACACGAGCTTACACTGATAATACAAAGCCATAATTGGCATAAATATAAGGACAACTGGTCTATCACTCTCTACATTCTACAACATCCAATACAAACATTTCTAGTTTGAGGAACTGAATCCGAGTCCGAAATCAAACGTAAGAAGTGGAGTGAACTTGAGATTCCAAGGCAACTCTTGTGGCCTCGATCACAGCTTGGCCTGCGACATAGTGGTGGCGACACACGGGCATGTAAACTTCGGCTCCGCCGATGAGCTCGGTACGTGTCTCCTCCGATTTCCTCAGCGTAAAGAATGCACTTTTCCCACAAAGCTCGCACCTCGAGCTCAGCTTTGTCACCGAGTCCGCAAGAGGAATTATGTCGAGCACCGACCCAAAGCTCCTCCTGCAATTTGAATCGATCGGTGATCCATGCATATAAAGTTGACACACACAGTTTAATGAACTTTGACTAGACTTCTCTATAGAGAATTACCTCAAATAGTCACCGTCGAGCCCAGAAACGACGACTATTTTTCCATCGCGGTCCGCCGCTTCGCAGCAGAAATCATAGAGGTCCTCGAAGAACTGAGCTTCGTCGATGCCGATCACGTCAATCTGTTGCAGAAAGAAATCCGAGCGGAAATTAGATATTCAAATCTTATGCTAAGCATATCAGATTGTTACGAAAAATTACTGTATGATGTTATGTTCGTACCTGGGAATAAGCATCAGAACCAACTTTCTGTCTGAACGACGACAAATCTTCCAGCGCCCAACACGGCAATCTCACCCCATCGTGAGTCACGATCGAATCCAATCCGTACCTTGTGTCTTTGTTGGATTTTATAATTGCCACGTTTCTTTTCAAGAACAGGGAATAACAAAAAAAAAAAAAAAAAAAAACAATTAGTTACAGCAAACAGAAAACAGGGATTATTATGCAAGATTAATGTACTCACCTTAAGAATTATCGCAGAACAGATTTTCGTTCCACTTATATACAGATTAAGGGAATGCTAAATTTTAACCCATGATCTAAAGTAAGCTGTGATCTAGAGAATCTCTATATCAATCTGAAACTAGAACAAGAGGTAATATTACTTCGCTTCTTTCCTTCCTATTTATTTTTTCTTTATTGCATTGAATAAATTGGGCCGGAAAAAAAATGGAACACAAGGGAATCGGGGCTCTTTCCGATTATTTTTAGTTCCCACTCAAATCAGGTACATATCCCACATCCTTCGAATTACAAGTAATTTCTTGAATGGTCTCATAAATCTCCACAGATTGTTTATGAGACTTGTCGTGCTTGTGAAAGAAGTGGACCCCACTTTGAATCTCGATCTTGCTATACGCGGGTTCTTTTATCATCCCCGACTCCTTCATCGCAGACCGGACCTCTGCAACGCTATCCCACAGCCCGAACGAGGCATAAGCATTGGCCAATACGACATATTTTCCAGCGTTTTCCGGTTCGAATTCAACGTATTTCTTCGCTGCAAGCCTGACTAAGTCCATGTCACCATGACTCTTACAAGCACTGAGCAAAGAGCCCCATATCGCCGAGTGGTCTTTGCAAGGCGAGTTCAGAACAAACTCATACGCCTCTTTGACCCTCCCGGCGCGACACATCAAGTCAACCATGACCGCGTAATGTTGGGCTCTCGGTTGAATTCCGTAGTCTCTACTCATCGATGAAAAATACTCCAAGCCCTCGTCCACCAAGCCTCCGTGGCTACACGCCGAAATGACCGAGATAAAAGTGACGTAATTTGGCCTAAACCCTTCGAGTGTCATCTGTTTGAAAAGGTCTAAGACATCGGAGACTCTGCCGTGAAGGCCATACCCAGCGATCATCGCGGTCCAAGTTATGACATTCCTATCTGGAGACGAGTCAAATACCAGACGTGCATCGGATAAGCTACTACTCTTTAAGTACATATCCATGAGGGCACTATTGGCTACAACATTGTCTATGACATTGCACTTGACCATGACTCCATGGGATTGCTTCCCAAGCTCCAATGCCGCCAAACTCGCACATGCTTTAAATACAGAAGCAAAAGTGTAATGGTCTGGTATCACATCGCAACGCCTCATCTCTCTGTAATAACTCAACCCTGTTTCTACTAGACCCTTTTGGACATACCCTGCGATCATCGTGTTCCATGAAACCAAGGTTTTCTCGGCTAGCTTGTCGAGCAAAAGGTGCGCGGTTCCTAAATCCCCAGATTTCACGTACAGAATCAACAGCTTGGTCTTCAAATACTCGTCGGGAATGAATCCCGACACAACCATCTGCGCATGGATTCTTCTCCCGTTTCGATGTTCCTTTGTGAATATACATTCTTGCAAGAGAAGACAGTATGTCCCTGGGCTTACTCGGGATCTCGTGCGCCATAGTAGAGAGATCGCTTCCTTCATCCTTCCCGAGATACAAAGACCCTTTAGTGTTCTATCCAGTTCGAGTTTTTCTATCACAGGCTTGACCTGAAAGCTGGGAATATCTAACGGGTGATTTATTCGATCAACGAAAAACTGAAGCACTTGAACACCCTTGAACAGCCCATCCACCCATGAAATCCAACTTAGAATAACGAGAAAAAACTTGTTTCGGCTCTTGACAAGCTTACACTCATATATATTCCATGCATTGCCTAGTTGGTATTGATTTCAATGTTTTACCTAATTTCCTGGAAAACTTTTGGTATCACTATTTCCTTTGAAATGAAAACTAAAAAAAAAAAAAGTGAAAAGGCAGAAACTTTCATAAGCAACGTTCAGAAATATTTCACCTATCACTTCACTATAAGCTTATTATATGGAAAACCAACAAACAGACAGACCACAACAAGAGTATCAAGTTCACCAAAACATAAAGCTTCCTACTTTCTAACACACACATAAACAGTTCTTTTTTTTTCCCCCAACATTTAAAATACTACAAAACTCATTTCAACATCTTGCGGAGATAGATAATGCCCAAACCCATACCAAATACTAAAACCCTAGAGATAAAAGATTCGTTATCAAACCTTCCGTGACTCCTCTCTGACTGAACTCGACGTAGAAGCGTGGTGGTTTTTCCGGCGAACATGGGACCCACAATGACGTGGATTTCGCCGGAGACTGGCCGGGATGCTGAGTCCGCTTGCAGGCCTCGGCTCTGGACCAGACAAAGAGAGGATCTTCGGGGACCGAGAGAGCGAAACCTCGGTGAATTTCTGGGAAAGGAATTTGAGGCCACAGAAAACAGAGCTAAAGGCGTTGTCCGAGGAATCTTAGAAGAAGAGGAAATGAGGGTTGACCATGGCGTTTGAGTTACGAGGGATTTCATCTTTGAAATTACAGACATGTATGGTTTGTGCTTATCAGACACGACCAAGAGTACTTCAAGGGGTTCTAAGGGTTTAAGGGTTCTCTTTTACTTTTACTACCTCCGAAACCATAGTTCTGCACTATTGCTCTCTCTCTCTCTCTCTCCCTCTCTCTCTCTCTCTATATATTTTACGGAATGTCCTCGCACTTGGAGACAGTTGATTTTTTTTTTTTTTTTTAATTATAAGAACTAAATCATTTGTTGAGAGTTCAAAATAGTCAATGTTCTAATTTTTTTTTTAGATAGTCAATTTAAATATATATATATATATATATATGGTAATTATTGTAAAATTTTATACCGAATTTAATCCGGCTAATAAAATGTATTTTTTAAAAATAAAATTAATATTATGAGATATATATACACACATGACTTGATTTTTTAATGACGTAGATGCTTATTATGTATGGCATTTCTTCCTTAATATTTGCAATATTTGACATTAATTCATAAAGAAAAAATTGTACAAAATAAAAATTTTAAACTTTTTTATTAGCAAAATAACCAAAATTTCAGCTTTTAAGCAAAGTATCCAAATTTACGTTTTTAAAAAATTTTTGACAACCAAAATTAAATTTGTTTACGATTATCATAAATAATTTATCACTTTCAAACAAATTAATTTTCGTGTAAAAAAAAATTTTGAAATCAGATTACTAGACATTTTGGTTATTTCACTAAATTAAGACAAACATTGACTATTTTGCAAATTCATAACTTTAAATTGGCTATATAGCTACATCACCCATTCATAAATGCATGATATTGACGTAAATGCATAATACTACGGTTTTTCTGACGAAGATAAACACAAATCCAGACGATCCGAGCCCCAACGATGCTAGCTTTACAGCTGGTTCTCCGATCTCGTCCGGCGGAGGGAGTGAGCGAGCTCGGCTAAATAGACACCGACTTCGCTGAGGGAGTGTTTGTCATCACGAGATGGAGGTCCAGGCACAACGAGGTTGATCTAGAGACATTGAGGTCTGCGAGGATGCTATGTTCACTGTCGCCAAAGGCCTTTTGGTGCGGGACTAGGCGCGGCGAGGCCGCTCTAGACATGCCGAGGTAAAAAAAAGGTTGCTGATGCTCTTTCACTGACGTCGAAGAATCACTGGCACAAGACTAGACGTGAAGATGCCGATCTGGACACGATGAGGTTTGCGAGGAAGACGCGGATTCTTTGCTCGCAGATGTTGAAGAATACTCGACACAACAAGGAAGATATTTTTGTATATGGAATCAGGTTTGTTTGATTCTCTTAACTACTTGACCGATTATTCTTCTTCTTTTTTTTTATTATTAATTTTGAAATAAATTTTAGGTGTTTATGAGTATTTTATACTTGTGTTTATTTTTGTTTTTTTTTTTTTTTGGTGATTTAGGGTTGTTACGTGTGGTGTTGGCTTATTTTATTGCAAGTTTGTTTGACAAGATATCTGGCAACATGTTCTAGGATATGTTGAGACATCTTTGGCTATGTATGCAAAACTGTATCTTTGGCAAGTTCCTTGAATTTCCAGACGGTTTCATCGAAGACTTTCTACTTTGGTTTTCATCATGTTTGGGTAAGGAAACCTTAGATCGTCTTACAGAGGTGCTGACTACTATAAAAGCCAAGTGCTTCCCCCTTAGTAGTTTGAACGCATTCATCATACTTTTAGGGTTCTTGGACGTGCACGATCGGCAGACTGAGAAACTAATTGTGTGATGTGTGTGGTGTAATTCTCTAAAAATATTTCCAGACATTTGAGTGTTAGAGAGTTGTTGAATTTTGTAATTTCGTGATTGAAGATTTCATGAGTGTTGACATCGAAGAATGTCAAACACCGGGATAGTGAAATTGAGGGGATCTCAGACTCAGGGGAGCTTGATTTGGAATTCACGGGTAGTAATAGGAAAATAGCATTGAGACAGAGATTGTTCATATAAGTTCATTGTTGTACTATAGACTACTTATTATTATAGTGAATTTCATTTCCACTAGGCACACTGCCTTATAAAGTGTGACGTTGCACTGAACTGGGTTACCATTATTTGTGTTATTTATATTTACATACTGTTTCTTTTATAATCCATCTCTTGCATCATAATAGATTGTCGCACCTATTGTCTCTGCATTGTGTGCAGCATCTTATATCTGACTAAACATAATTTCAATTTCTACCTGATTTAAAGGTTTATTGGTGTTACTATCATTAAATATTTACATCAATGTAATTTTATTTTATTTCGGTTTATCGTATTAATTTACGTTTATTGTGTTTATTTGTTAATTTGTATTAATTTCGGTTTATTTGCGTTTTATGGAGTCACTGCTTCGAGCAGAGCGGGCCGAGTTAGATGCGGTGAAAGTGAGGGAGGCTCTGTGTCTCCGGTCGGAGAATCGGCGGCTTGAGATGGATGGCAAGTTGACTATGCGGTGAAGATCGGTAGTGAAGATCGATGATGAAGATCTCGTAATATTTTTAGAGAATTTTTTAATATATTAATGGAAGAGTTATTTATTGTAATGTTATTTATTTATTATGAGTTTATATTTGGCAACTCTTCATTTTAATTAATGGTATTTTTGTCTGATCAAATTGGTTAATGTGGTTTATTGGCTATTTCGCAAAATAACCCAAACATTGACTATTTTGACAAATTTATGTTTCTGATTAGCTAGTCTACTCATCCTCCTTTTTTTAACTTCCTATTTAAAACAAATATATATATATAAAAAACTCGTTAGGTATTAAGCAAGGTTTCATTTTTGGTCGGAACGGAAATTTTGTTTCGACCAAATCTAAATTTCTGTAGACCAAATCTAAATTTCTGTAGTGATCGGAATGGAATGTTTTGTTTCGAATAGTGTTAAAATTTTAGCCAAATTAATTTTAATGCTATTCACGTTATAAAAAGATAAAACTTTAATTTTTTGTGGTACCTAACTTGATCTAGTGGTAATTCCACATCGCCTTCAAAGTGGAAGTCGTGAGTTCAATCCCCACTGGTAGTAAATGTCCTTAAAAAAATAAAAAATAAAAAACCTTAAATATAGTCTAAGTATATGTAAAATATAAAAAATAATTAATATTTTATGAATAATGTTGAATCGGTACCAGAGTTCATGTTCCAATAGATCCTCAAAATCCCATCCTCGAAACTCGACCTAGACAATGCCAACATGTGAGCTAGGGTCGGTGTATACTAAGTGAAAAGTGGCTACTATTTGGCAACGAGTGACCGAAAGGCCAAGGAGGCTTCAAATAAGAGCATCTCAAAAGAGTAAAACATTGACTAGTTTGCAATTGCAACGTTTCACATGATTTAGTACGTGTAAGTTTTAAAAAAAATACGAAAAATGAAGTGGAGAGCTAGTCTTCATGAATAAATCATCAATTTTAAGAAGATGAGGCTGACATGACATGAGGTTACGATGCAAAAAACTGCTTAAACTTCTCAAACATATATGAGTTTAATTAATCGAAAATCTTTGAAATCTCCCAAGCACATTTCCACCGTTCAGAATGTACATCAACGTATCACAACCATTTTATTAATATTTCGTGTCGATCCAACAATTGATGACTCTGCTAACTCGACTTCGAGACTACTATGTTAACTTTGCATAAAAATAATGAGATTGAGAGAAAAAAGCAAAAGAAGGGTTTAATCCTTTAAGTTCATGGAGTTATTTAAAATAATACAATAAAATAGAATATAAATAGAAAAATTAATATAAAGTTAAAAGACTAAACTACATTTACATTTTATTAATAATAAATATTTACTAATAGTAGGGTCTCTATATGACCATCGGAAAGAGTTTCCAGCACGGCGATCTTGGTTGATTTGCGCCATGCGGCGGAGGCGGGGCACCGAAGGATCAACCATTCAGTCCGCTTGTCTGCACTTTGTCTCTCTACATAATGATCATTATGACTTTTATTATTGATGATATTTTAATTATCAGTAAATTAACATTTGGGGGTCTTGCTCTTTTTTTAATTTACTCAAGTTGCGCATATGTAACTCACTTGTGTACGGATTTATTAGTGACGTTTTTGGCTGATTTGCTTTACTAATCTTACACTAGTAGAAAAATGACTTTTTAATGGCGCCTCTTTGGTAGTGAAAAAAAATGTCATTAAAAGTAATTATTGTATTTTCGGATTTCTTTTTACAATAGAAAATGAATAGCAGATCGCCACGTCGGCAACCGGAGAAAAATCCAAAAAAACTAATCTTAGCGTTTAAATGTTAAGCTTCATTAAATTAAAATAATCCAATTATTTAACACCACGTGGTTATATATCTATTTAATGGCGTTTAAAATAAGACCACCATTACAAGTCAGAAAATTTTCGGTATTGAAGACTTTTAATGACGTTCTTTATTCATGCCCTATAATAAAGAATCAAGCTCATCCAGGTGGTCCACTTTTATTAGGTAAAAGATTGGGTGAGATGGATAAAAAGAATATTATTTAATAGTCTGAGGAAAAAGAAAAGAAATACACGATCTTTGAAATGCTCTACAGTTTTATTTTCTCAAACTTGCGGCGCATCTTCTCTGCATCACCGAGAGCCGCTTTTGCTGTCAACAGTCGTCGTCACCGTCACTTTTGCGCGACAACCCTCCCCGCCGCTGCTCGCCACCGTTTCTCGACGTCGGTCTTCACCGCCGTTTCTCGAATCCATAATAGCCGCTCCTTGTTGACAGCCCAACATCGTGTACATGGTCGGTAGGTTAGGGTTTTTTTAATATTTATTATTTGATTGCATTGTTTTTAAACATATGATTGATCTAGCCTATGTTTGACAATTTTTAGGGATATAACCAAATGGCTTATGTGGCAATAATTAAGGTCTGATTTACCCTTATTCATTAACAAATTCGTCACTTTCTCTCTCCTATTTTTTTCAAATAATTTTTTTACATCAAAACTTCAAAAATTCGTATTTTTTCATAAGAACTCGAAATTGAGTGATTTCAGATCCTACAAATTCGTGGCGTCGAGATCTTCAAAAATAGACCCATTGTGTTTGATGAAAAATTATATTTATGTCTATAATTTCAAAAAATTTCAGTTATTTCCATATTTAAGGTAGTAACGTGATTTTTCTACATCGATGGTATTAAACATGATTTTTCATCAAACACAATGGATCTATTTTTGAAGATCTCGGCGTCACGAAACCGTAGGATTTGGAATCACTCAATTTCGAGTTCATATGAGATAGATATGGTTTTTTGAAGTTTTTATGTAAAAAAATGTGTAGAAAAAAATAGGAGAGAGAAAATGAGAATTTATTAATAAATAAAGGCAAATCAGACCTTAATTATTGCCACATAAACCTGTTAGCTATTTACCTAAAATTTGTGAAACATAGGCTAAAAACAAATTTCATAGTTTCATTTTGGCTATTTTGCTACACTGCCCTATTTATTATTTGATTGAATTATTTTATACGTTTTTTTTTCTTTGATTGTCAGATTATCCTTCTTCAACCCTTAGTTCTAGATTTCATGTTGTAAAAACATTGCTCTCCATGTGTTTGATTTAATGTCAACACTTGATAGTGTATTCGTTTTTTTTTTCCTGCGTTTTGTTTGATGATTCGGGTTATTTGACAGTGTATTCATAATCAATAGGCTTTTATTTCTGCGTTTTGTAGATTGCTGATTACGAAGGATGTGTTTGATTCCGAATATTGCAGATAGTTATACATTTTTATGTTTTGAGTTGATCACCACTCTCTGTCAATAGTTTAGCAGGACTTAATATCAGCAATTCCTATGGGATATTATAGCTAGGCAGCTATTTCACTCATTGATATTTACAACATGGCTACCTAAAAATACATATATAATCTGTAGTGTCCGATGCTATATAACTTTGTTATAATATTGTTCTTGATTCTTTTGTAATGAAGGTACCCACCTGGCCATGGCGACGTATTCCCATCCCTAAAGAACAGCGGGAAGCTTGATGATTTATTATCTAAGGTGAGAATAGTATATAAAATTTATAAATCTTGTCGCACTGTCTCTCCTTTACAAGGCTATAGCTTTAGACAATCCCTCCATATTTTATAACACAGTTACTTACCATTGTACTTTATCGTCATATGCAGGGTAAAGAATATGTATTCATTGCCAACTCTGATAACTTGGGCGCCAATGTGGATTTGAGTATCCTTTACAATTACTTATCCTACCTTGTTAATTTACTTGTGAGATATGGAATGCAAAGTATCCTTTTCCGCAACTATTTTTTTCCTTGACTAGACATTACAGATATCTCAAGTCATTTAATTAGGAACAAAAACGACTACTGTATGGAGGTATGCAAATCAATTTCCTCACTTTTTAATGCATCAGTGTTGTGCTCAAATTTTTTATTTTCTGAACCAGGTTACACCCAAAACCCTGGCAGATGTGAAATGTGGTACTCTCATCTCTTACTAAGGGAGAGTTTAGGTATGTCATTTCATCTGTTTTTCAGAGACTTTCCATTTTTGTAGGTATCATTTTTAGTGGCGCGATCAAGACACATACAATCAAGTGGACATCAACGAGTTTCGTGACAAATGGTATCAATTTGTTTTAGATGACATTTCTAAGAAAGACAAAGACGGATATGTGAAACATACTTAGAACTTATGAACTTGGTGAAGACGTTAGATATAGTTTGAACTTATGAATATGGTGGATGTTAATTGTTTTTGTTTTTATTTTTGATGAATCTGTGAATCATAGTTAGAAATATTTTTCTAGCTTGGAAAATAGAAGAAGTTATGGTATTATGAATGGTTTCTTTTTTTTAAGAAAAAGAATGGTATTATGTATTGTTTTTCTTGGTTGTTTTTTGGTGTTAAGATTATATTTTTATTGATGTATGTATGAATGCAGAACTGCAGGCTACTGATATTATTAATATCTGTTTTGAGAGCAATAATTAAGAAACTTTTTGGGTAAAAAAAAAAACTCACAAATAATGGCGGTCCGTTAAATATCGTCATAATAGCTTAAATAACGCGACTTTACAGCGCCATTTAAAGTTTGAATTTCGCGCGTTGTATGACGTTCCAAGACTTTTAATGACGTTCGAAAGAGAAACGCTATTAAAACCCTTCCCAGTACTCTGCCACGCGGATATGACACATCGGCACATTTAATGGCGCTTTTTTATTTAAACGCCATTATATTTCTTTAATGTAGCCTGTTTTAATGACGTTCAAAAAGTGACATTAATTCTCTATAATGACGCATTTTGAACGCCATTAAATCCGTTTTTTCTACTAGTGACGTACACAGCTGCTAGTTGTTACGAAAAATTAACATAAACTTGCATAAAAAAAAATGGAACGATCTAAACATTGATCTACTTATACCTAAAAAAAAAAGAGAAAAAAAATCAAACGAAAGAAGAAAAAAAAATCATTAGAGTTGAAGGCTCCTCCGAAATAGGGGACACAAATTTCACGAGTAGCAAGTAAATCTCGTATGAAGTATCATGCAAAAAAATATCGTCAAATATATATGTATATATGTATGTATGTATGTATATTTCTAAATCAAATAAAGTTATACGGTGCACAGGAAAGCTAAAAAAAATAAAATAATCACTAATCAAAAGGCCAATGAACGCGGGTTCTATGCAATATATCACCATGCACCAATTATTAGATATCATATTAGTTTATTCGTTTCATGTAATGCTCATTTCATTGTCAAGTTGCATCCTTAACTAATATAATGTATCCTAGATTTAGGAAGTTCTCTGTTTGTTTTTTTATTTATTTATTTATTTATTATTATTATTATTAGTTTGCCTTGCATTTTAAGCTATTGAGTTTTTATTTTCTATTAGGTTTTTTTTTGGTGTGTGTATTAATTCACAAAAGGTTATAATATATGGGATCCGGAGATGGAGATGGGTCGAATTCAATTTCTAAGAAATGTAACAGAAATGGCAGTGTTGTGAAGCAGTAATAAAAGTTTCATTAATTTGATTCTCAATTAATATGTTTTAATTTCAATCGTGTTATACGTAATGTGATGCCTTGTCACATTAGTTGGCTTTCTCGTATCGCTTTCATTATTGGGCTCCCCACTCTGACCAAATTCATAATTAATCCACAAAAATCTTCTTATACATATCCAACTAAACCTCAAAATCTTATTACTACAATAATAATAATGAATAAATTGGTCCCTAGCATTACTCTATAACAGCTTTTAAAAGAGCTGTGAAAGTAAATGAGAATCAAAAGAAACATTATATGTATGGTCTCCTATTATATCTTCCAATAATACATTTGATTATGCACATGCATGAATCTCAAACAACTAGTCATAATTATCCATTTAATCATTTATATTATGCCCATAGACCAAATGGACAAGCAACGACAAAGCAATCCAAGGATAAAAAAAAAACGGGACAATTATATGTGTTATATTCCACCGTGTTCTGACTTATTACTAACTTAACAACACAAACTATTTATAAATATAGACGGATAAATAAAGACTATAACTACTTCATATGCTTTTTGCATACGAGACAAGTTCAAAGCTTAAAACATCAATGGTTTGAATTTTCTTCAATATTTTAGGTTATACTTACACATGCATAATAAAATTAACAATAGCCAATTGTTTTTTTTTTCCCACGACTCAGTGCAATAATTTGAATGCATTATCTAACTGATTATGCATGTGGCTACCCAAATCCTGATATATATTTTTTTTCATGTTAATGTATTCGGATTTATATTTATGTGAGCATCAATTAGAATTAGTACACCTTATTTGATAGCCATGTGCTGTTATCAATGTGGTAAGTTTACTTTGGAAATCAAAAGATCAAATACATAAGTTTTTATTATTATTTTGAATTGCATATAAGTTTGATTATGAATACACCGTATTTATCTACCCATTTCAACACAAGCATGTTAGCTAGCTTACTACTTGGTACATATATACTAGGTTAATTAAAGAAGAAGGAACAAATGTAAATATTGATTTTCAAATAGTATTCTTTGAATTAATATATATTATACATCAAATGAAATCATCCATGGACCAAATCATTTTTCCATACTTAAAATATAAAACAAACCCCACCTCTTTGGAGTTTTGGAACGTATATTTCATGCGTTTATATAAAATATCATACGTAGTCATGTTAGAATAACACAAAACCTGGCCTGTTGTATATGAAATGCTATATAGTATACGGTTGAGAGGTTATTTTTTTAATGTCAATTATTATGAATTTTCAAATTACAAAGAGAAAATGTAGAGGAAGAGGGTGTGGTCATTGAATTAGAAGGGAATAACGTCATGCATGTGCACTATGCAATTGATGCATCTATAGCTACGTGCTTATATATATGTGTGTATATTATATATATATATATATATATATATATATATATATATATATATTCTTTTTGTATGAGTGGGAGGACAAGCAATCCCTTCTGTCTCTCACACAGCTCTTACTTTTTTTTTTCTTTTCCCATTCTTTTTGTATTTTTAATCATTTAAAGTCGGGGAAAAGTTATATTATAAGAGATCATGTCGTCCTTTTAAGTTTTTGCCCAACAATTTTAACCTCTTCTAACTATTTGCAGTTTCCCCCTCAAAGCCCACCTCTTTCAAGCTTGTGCAAGTTTGTCCGAGATTAAGAATGCGGCAAAATTTATAAATGATCGAGACGAACAAGTGCCACGTGTAATCGACTAAGATTCTAAGAGTCTAGGGCTACAATGTGTTCATCAATCATGGCTTATTCCTAGGCCGGAATCTTGAGCAAGGTGTGTTAGAGGGTGGATTGTAGATATTGGCTAGGTATAATTAATTGGCTTTTGATAACAACATTACGTT
Source organism: Urtica dioica subsp. dioica (assembly GCF_054948205.1). Lineage (NCBI taxonomy): Eukaryota > Viridiplantae > Streptophyta > Magnoliopsida > Rosales > Urticaceae > Urtica > Urtica dioica. Next base: position 18,151,001 of record NC_142764.1, on the reverse strand, counting down.
AATTATGAATTAATCTAGGGATATATTTTCAATAAGAAAACAAATGAGTATGTACACTAATAGGTAGTATTTACATAAAAGGTAGTTATATGGCAGAAAAAATTAAGTAAATAGCCAACTAAAACGTTTGGAATTGCTATATAACCAAAATTTCGTAAATGTTAGGTAAATAGTTATAAAGATGATGTGACCTAATAAATAAAAGTGACTATTTACCTATGAAAGTGACTATTTACCTAAAATTTACGAAACGTTGGCTATTTAGCAATGTCAAACTGTAAATGTGACTATTTACCTAATGGACCCTTTTATTAAATATAGCGATAATAATAGTAAATACTAGTTGTATTCTAATCAAGGATTGAAATTTCGAGGATTCTGGTTGGAAACCCGACCGAAGCCCTTTTTGTTGAAGTACTGGAACCGGTATGTACAAAATCGGAAAGTTTTCTTGGATTCCGAGGAAATCCGGATAGGAATCCTTCTACTTTCCGTTGTTCCAACGTTTTGCGGGGAGTCCTTCTACTTTCCGGTAGTCTTCAGGCAAATTCTCAAAGTATTCTGACAAAAACTTCGCGGTTAGTGGTCAAATAACGGCAATTCATAAAATTTGATGATAAATAGTGTTTTTCATGGAATTCGTTATTAGTTTGGATGATTTAGTTCGAATTCTTAGTTTCTAACTTCATTATTGTGTTTAATCTGAGTTTGTATCATTTTTATTTTTTATTTTTTTTGTTAGATCCGAAAATGGGGTTTATATTTGAATGTGTTTTTGGATTTTTTGTTAAATTAGTTGTAGAAAATGAATGTTTATGTATAGTTAGTTGATTTTTAACATGAGTATTATCATTATTTTGATTTTTTACTTTGTATTGAACTATTTCATTCAGTTTGTGTTGGATTTTTGTTAAACTATTAGTTGTAGACTTTTTCTATTTTTTTTTATCTTATGTTATGTATGAATTTTTTTTAAATATTTTTTCACTGCATTCTTATCGATAAATACGGTATTTGAAAATATTCCTCGACGGTAACTGCAAATTTAACGGTACATTTTATCATTTACTTTTCTGTATTCCACGGTATAAGTCTGGCTTACCACAAAATACTAGCAAAATCTGAGTCGACTCGAAACAGTAACGGTATTTCAATCCTTGATTCTGATAACATACTGGATACATTTTTTTGGTGAATTTTGTTTATTGTATAACTCAAACCCACGACTTTAAAGTTTCTTTGGTGGATGTGCAAACTATACGAGCAACCCCACTTAATTTGTCAGATATAGCTTTGTGTTATTGTTTTTTGAATTTCGTATCTATATTCATGTTCGTAACACTTATTATTAACGACTTTTTGTAACCATTAGTTATCATAAATCAAACATATTTACGTTTTCGTTTTTCATGTTTCTATATGTTAATATGTTCGTAATGCATATCAAGGATGGTTTACATGAATCATTTTCATCGGTTAAATGTTTACGTTTTTATGCTCGTATAAAAGTATATATTATGGTAACCATTAGTACTAGTTAAGTATTTTAATTGATAACTTTTTTTAATAGCTAGAAGTAACTGTTAATAATTTGAAGCTCGATGCGAACCAAAGAAGTGGGGAGAAGACTAGGCGGGAAACTAGTTGGATAAATATGTCATTTTTTCTACCAATTATTCTGGTCAACAAAAATGGTGGCTTAACTACAATAAACCAAATGTTGGCTATTCTTCAAATTTATAGCTTCAGATTGGTTATATATAGCTAGAGAACCATTTAGTTAATTAATCGATTAAATTTTCTCAAAATCATTACCGAAATGTGAATTCTCAATTAATAAGATCATATCAAATTCAATGAATTAAAATAATGTACCTAAAAGATTATGGATCATGAAAATATGGTTATTCAAGTTCAAACTATATAAAATCTAAATTAAGATTATAAAGTGTAATAAAATATATGATTTTTTTATAAGTTTAATAAGCAAATACGAATAAGCTAGCTCATTTGCAAGAGCTCCTAGTGAGATTGTATTTTGAAGGAAAACAATGCCGGCTGCAATGCGTTTTCGTTGTTAAAAGAGGACTTATCTCCTTGATAAATACTTTTCTCTACAACAAAATCCATATGCATGCCTTATATTCTCATCGATGCTTGAATGGTCATGTCTCAATACACGATACACTAACATATATGAGCTTTTGAAAGCTATGAACCACACACTGACAAGCCTGAAAACTTCAACACCAAGTTAAAATAAGTCTCTCTATTCGATAGAAATAAGTGATAGTTAATACTCGAATCGAGGGCGTCCGTGTCGATAAAGTCTAATATTGTCGAGATTACTTATTACATGTCGTCTCACCGAGAGACATAAACACAAAGCTTCACCAAGAAGCATATTGTTCTCGTTGTGGGGGGACATGATCTTATTGTCACACCTTCTCTTAGATACAAGGTTGCTTATTATGTAGTTACTTTCCTTAATTTGAAGTCTTGAACGTAGTAGTTGTGAAAAGCTTACAAAGACCATATGGATTACCAATGTTGTATTTGGAAATTTTTATTTCGTAGCTCTCTATGCTCATATATTTTTTCATTAAGATACCTAACAAAAGAGGTCTGAATAGACTCATCATAGTTAGCCTATGTTAGAAACTTGGTTGTTGTGGTAATTATATCAAATCAACTAGTAGAAACATATATATATATATATATATATATATATATATATATATATATATATATATATATATATATATATATAGAGAGAGAGAGAGAGAGAGAGAGAGAGAGAGAGAGAGAGAGTAAAACAAGTTTGAAGAGAAAAAAAATATAATATAAAAAAGTCGTCATGCTTCGCCGTCTGGTGAAATCAAGTAGTGAGCTTTGGATGAAAGTTGGAGGTGTGTTTGCTCCTTAGTATCTATGTATGGATATGTGGATAGAGGGACATGGTTACTTCGAACTTAAAGAAGACTCACGCCCCCCTATTTCAGTTAATTTTTATATTTTTACCCTGATAATTTCAAATTAATCCCCTTTAACTTTTTTTTTTTTGCATATTAGTCACTTTTCATTTAAATTTCTGGTTCCGACCCTGAGTGAATAGTCAAGAGTTAGATACAAAATACATAAAAGTTAGTAGCTTATTATGAATAAGAGAGATAAGCAGATAAAAAAGGATGAGAATTTTGTAAAGATTAAGTTCGAGGGAGATATCTTTTTAGAGTACGGATATCTCGAATGTTCAATATCAATTATTATATTTCATTTTATCTATTTTTTAATTCATACAAAAAATAGAAGTTCGCATCAACCTCTATAAATATAGTCTTATTCTATAATTACACTAACATCTACCACTAAGATATACTTACCATGATATAAATTATCAAATAGAAAAATCATAAAAATGCAACAGCTATTTTTTTTTTTAGGGCAACAGCTATTTTTTTTTTTAGGGCAACAGCTGGTAAAGATTGAAGTTGAACTCCCAACCTCTACTTTGAAGGTGGTTTGAAATAATCAACTAAATTATGGTACGTGCCACAAATCTAACACCTATCCTCGCATAACAAAAACAAAGGCAACAAAATAAACAAACATCAACGTGCCTAAGATCATTTTCCGAAACACAGGCCATAAACTGAAAACACAAAAACCATAAGGGGGTATAAAGATAAATAATGTTTAAAAGATAAATAAATAATTAAATAAATATGTTTATTTTTTTTTTCTTTATTTGTAAAACCAAACTTAAAACTTGGAAGTCACCATCTTTTCCATCGTCTCCTTTGTAACTTTCTTACACGAGAGGATAGCCAAGCTTCTCTCCTTTTCTCTCACACCAAATATATATATTATTTATATATAAAACACCGTTCCAGATGCGAATTCCTTTTCTCTAACATATCATCATCTTGTCCTCTCCGTTGCATCCCATTCTCATTGCACAGACGCACTATATTTATACATATATATATACACATAATTATACATATACACGCATCTAAATTAAATCAACAACAGTAATTGGACAAAAACCACAAACATCAAAGTGAAAGAACCGCAAAAAAGGAGGGCCTCTCGCCCTCTAATCTTGTTATGCCTCCTCTCAGATCTTAGATTCTCATTATCTATCATCCGGTAAATTTTCACCGGCAAAAGAAATGTTTTTTTTTTTGGGTTTTGGATCTTCTACTAATCTTGTGTTTCCTCTTTTTTGCCCTCAAGAATTATAGGATTGCGTGTCGATCGGTAATCGCTCGGTGAAGTTTCAGATGCTCGTGGATTGAATCCGAGAAATTCCAGCAACGAGAACGTTCGAGTTTCCCTGTGATATTATATGTTCAGGTAAAATGAAGAATAATTCTTCAATCTGCATTACTGGAATTCATGTTCGATTGTCTGTTTCTGCATCAAGTTGGATTCTATATTCCTTGGAGAATTATGGACTATGCTTACTTGTAGTGTGTGATTCTCATAGAATTACGTGTTTTTCGATTAGATCCAGTGTGTGGATATTTGATTCGGTTTTGCCTCGTCCATTGATTTTTGTTAAGCCGTGATTGATCATTTTGAGATTGGATTGATGATTGAGCAGGATGGAAATGGAACCTGGCAAGCTGTTCATCGGCGGGATATCGTGGGACACCAATGAGGACCGTCTGAGAGAGTACTTTCAGTCTTTCGGGGACGTCGTGGAAGCGGTGATAATGAAGGATCGAGCCACGGGACGTGCCCGTGGATTCGGTTTCATCGTTTTTGCTGACCCCGCAGTCGCTGAGCAGGTTGTGATGGAGAAGCACGTCATAGATGGTAGACTTGTAAGTGAATCGAATAATCCCTTAAAAGCTTCTCGAAAATTGTTGAACTGTTGTCGATATCAAATGCTGTGCTAGTTTTGGTTTTTATATTTTTATGTAGTGTGGCAAAGCATGATATATTGTTGCATTGGTCATTTGTGCCGATCAAAGGACACTCTGGATAAAAAAAATTTGTGTTAATGCCGAACCAATCTTGTGCCGAACTTTGAATACATCGATTGATTTTATTAATCGATATAGACACGCAGTGAGAACTTCAAGGATCTCTCTATCTGATAACATTGCCGAACAAGCCTCATTTTTCTTTTTTACTTGGCACGAGTGACATTCTTTCTATATCAGATTTTGAATCTCAAAATGCTGTATAATAACTAACTAGCATTTAAATGTCAGGTTGAAGCGAAAAAGGCAGTCCCGAGGGACGACCAGAACATTCTGAGCAGGAACAGTGGAAGCATTCACGGGTCACCGGGTCCCACCCGCACAAAGAAGATTTTTGTGGGAGGTTTAGCGTCGACCGTGACAGAGAGCGACTTCAAGAAGTACTTCGACCAGTTCGGGACGATCACAGACGTCGTCGTGATGTACGACCACAACACGCAGAGGCCAAGAGGCTTCGGGTTCATCACCTTCGACGCGGAGGAGGCCGTGGACAAAGTGTTGTACAAGACCTTCCACGAGCTCAACGGCAAGATGGTCGAGGTCAAGCGTGCCGTTCCAAAGGAGTTTTCCCCGGTTCCGGTCACCCGGGGACAGCTAGGCGGATATAACCACGGTTTGAGCAGGGTTAGCAGCTTCCTCAACGGTTACACCCAGGGAAGTTACAATGTAAACTCGGTCGGAGCAGGGTTCGGTAGGTTTAGTCCGGTCACAGTTGGTCGGAGTGGATTTTCCCCGTTTAACCCTGGCTACGGGATTGGTGTGAATTTCGAGACCGGGTTGAGCCCGAGCTACGGGGTCAACGCTAACCTCGGCTCCAACGCTGGTTTCGGACGGGGACTGAGCCCCTCGTACAACAATGGAAATTCAAGCCGATACGGAAACGTGGCTGGGTTTGGCGGTGTGGGCGAAGGTAATAGCTCTATCCTAAGCGCAGCTGGACGTAGCTTCTGGGGAAATGGAAATCCTACTTTTAATACGAACTCTGGAAATTCGAATCTGTTTGCTGGTTCTGGCGCTGGCAATGCCGGAATGGGCTCGTTCGGAAGCATCGGAACTCTCTGGGGTTCCTCGCCCAATTCGAGTCAAGCTGTTGGAGGCGGTGCTGGCTCGACCTATAACAGCACGGTCGGCCTTGGTTTCGGGTCTGGAGGTCTCGGGTATGGTGGGAGAATCGGTGCGAGTGTCACATCATATGGTGGGAATTCCGGTTACGACACAGGTAATGCAGAGAATTATGACGGCGGTTCTCTCTATGGAGATTCCACTTGGAGATCCTCCTCACAGACGGAAATTCAGGGGTCGGGTTCGTTTGGGTTCGGGCTCGGGTCTGGATCTTCGGACGTGATTCGTAAGAATCCTGGTTATATCGGTGGTTACGGTGTTAACGCCAGACAGTCTACTAGAGGTAACTGAACCTTATTCTTTTTTAATGTTTTCTGAATGCAAGGGCATTAAACATTTTTAACATCCAAATTAGGTTTCACTCGATTCATTATGCATTTTCTTAAATGTGTCTGTACATGGAACATGACAATGTTTATGGTTTGCCTTTGACACCAAGGTTGTATTGATTTTTTGTGGAGCCTATTTAACTTGGGGGACATGGAACATTTAAGCCTATAAAACATGCTGTTTGGGTTGAGCATTTTGTTTGAGTAGGTGATATATTTTTAATGCAAATTAATGTTACAGGGGTTTAGCACATATCCCATGACCAACTAATTCGATTGCCTAGAATTGTACCTAAACTCGTCGCTAGCTAATTATTGTTGTGACATGCTTTGTCTTTGTTGTTTGCCTCTCAGGAATCGCAGCCTAGGAAGCTTGCGAGATTGTAGATGATGAAGTATATTGGTCGAGCAGGTGGGTTGTTGAGATGATTTATATGACACTTCGGTTAGAGCTAATTAGTTCGCTTGTTTTGAAGAACTTGTTATAGAGCGCAGTTTTACCAAAAAAAAAAAAAGGATTTCTTTTTCGTTAAAGGTTTGAGATTTGAGTTTGGTATAGGTTTTCGACTCCCCCGGCTTTCGATTTGAGATGATGTATAATCAGTTTGCAGAGCTATACACAGAATTGCCGTACCATGATTCATGTGTCTCGGGCTAGAAAGCGATATATAGAAAGGAAGTGTTTTATTTTTTCCTAGTTTGCTGTAATGTCCAGCAAAATTGTTTGTTATTATTGTCATTCAGGTATGCCTGTTTTTTCCATTTTGTATTTAGATTTTTGTTACCACTTTCTTTGGGATCTGCTTTTGGGCAGATTGTATCAAGTGTCTGATTGGTTTAGCAGTGTGATACACTTAAAGTAAAGTGATACTGAAAATAAGTCACTCTTAGTTTATTCATGCCTTTGGCTAATTAATTAACTGTTCATCATCACTCCTCTATTAGAATTTGTCAATGAATGAATGCAAATCAAAATTCCATTTTATTGCAAGTTGTTAATTCCATCAATGAATTTGTCATCAGTGAGCTTGTTCATTTAATTGGCTATGAGGAGAGACTAGATAGTGCATAGTGGGCTCACAACAGAAAGACTTGACAATGAGATTTCCTGTCTGACCTCTCATTTCACACTACAGAGACACCTAACTCTGACATTGAAAATGCATTACACACAAAAAAAAAAAATTGTAAAAAAATTGTTGAATTTAAGAAGAAACATGAAATAGAAAAAGAAGATAACCTTATAGAAGAAGATAGAACTATTTTAGTTGCCCTAGTGGTTGGTGGACTACTGATTTGACTTGTGCTAAATGAATGTTGAAGATATGCAAACTAAAAAGAAGATAACTGTTTCTTACTATGCAATAGAATAGGTGATTTAATCTCTTCTCTTCCATACAAATTTAAGCACTCCATCACCAACTGGATCACAAAGCAAAGATAGACATGGGTTCTTTGCTAAGGTGTTGAACGTGTGGTCATTTTGACTCTTATCCAATACATCATTTATTGCACTCTTCTCATCATAATAATAAAATCGTTGGCATTTTTACCGAGTACACCAAAATCATATATCTTTACTTTACCTCTTTTTTATAATGGTTTATATTATTTATATTCAATATAAATCACTTCAAATAGAACAATATCAAATATAACCTTGAGTATTTGTATCACCTCGTCTTTAAAGTTTTTAGTAAAATATCATAATATTAGGTATGACATATCATTATTTGTTATTTTCATAAACAAGTGCGGAGTCACATGGGGACAAGAGGGCTAATGTCCCCTTGAATTTTTTGTTTTAGCTTAAATTTATATGTTTTTTTTTTTAAAAAAATTGCCCCTTCAATTGTTTTTTCAAATGCTAAATTCCTAGTTCCGCCACGGCTCATTCTAACATTCTTAATTGTAAATTTTATGTTTATGTTTAACTCTTTTACTTTCTATATACTCGTTGGTGTATCTTTGGATAAGTTTTTTAACCGTCACCAAAACATATAAACACGAAATTAAAAAAAAAAAAAAAAAAAAAAAGAGTTTGGCAGAATGTTCTCAAGGCAAATTCATGAGTTCCAAAATGACTTGTTCTTCAACAGAAATCCAATTCTTCAAACCAAATTGCAGTGATATATATTTCTCCACGCCTAATCTAGATTTACATAAACTCTCGTTCCGCCACGTGGCAGTGTCACCAGCCCTTCAAGAGCCGTTCCTTCTCCAGAATGTAGAGCCCTTCCTTATACTTTTGGCTCGCTTCATACGCTCTCTCCTAAACTCAAAAAATAAAAAATAAAAAATAAAAAATTGTTAGCAATGTGTATCACTAGCAACATCTCTATTTAAAAAAAAAAAAAAAAAACCAACGATGAATTAGAAGAAGAACTAACGTATCGCCAGCCGAGAATCTGTTGGCAAGAGCTGCAATAGATGTCGTTGACGGTGTGCAAGCCCGTGATGAGCTGGCGCTCTTCGCTGGGACCCACCGACACGTTCGCGCTGAAGCGATTGAGAGGAATGAATTAGTTAGCGATGCGATCGAGAGAGAGAGAGAGAGAGAGAGAGAGAGAGAGTACACGAGGGTGAAGAGGTAGGCTTGGCCGAATCGGCCTTGGAAGTCTGTGGAAATGAGGTCGTCGATGGAAGCAGAGTCGACGTTGCAGAGCTTACACTTGAACACCTTGGCTCCGCTCACACTCGCCACGAACAGCCTTCCCATCTTCTTTTTCTTCTTCTTCTTCTCTTCGGCCCTAATTTGAACGCCCCGATTTCTGTTTCCGATTTGCTGTTTTCGATTTTGATCACGATTTCATCGTGCTTTCTCTTTGCTCTTATAACAGACTACTGACGTGTCGCGGAAAACGAGTGATTCTCTGTCGTTTCATCTTTCATTCATATATTCCAACTTTAATTCACCGAGAAGTAACACAAAAAAAATAAAAATTTGAGTGTCATACAGCAGTATGTTCTCGCGATGATTCGATACATTTAAATACTAATAAATTAGGCATATATGACTGATATATTTTAATAATAATAAATTATGATTGTATATATAATATATGTGATAGAGTTAGAGTGTACTATTTTTAATGATTTTATTTCTTGAAATATCTAATGATTTCAGCATCTTGAGAATTTTATTAATATTTAGAGTCCTTTTGTAATTTAATAAACAAATAATTAGCTGTTTAGCCATCTAAAACACTAGCAATTTGGTTTTAGCCAACCTTTCGTTAATTTTTCATAAATAGCCTTCTTGCTTACGTGGCAGCTTATTAATTGAATTAGTTTTACCTTTTTGTCCTTACGCTATTTTAATTATGCATTTTTTTTTAAAAAAAATCGAATTAAATATTGAAACCGAAAAGGGAAGTTTTCAAATTTGAAATTTGAATTTTGAGCAGATTTTGAAAGATATCAACCATTAATTGTTATGTATTTGGAAATTTTCAATATTGACTTTAGGTAATTAGTTTCTATTTTTGTTGCAATTCATTAGGTAATTAATTTCGAATTAATTCTTCATTCATTGATATTATTTTGTCTTCCATATTCATAATTTCCAGAATTTTCGTGCTCAAAATATTTTCAGAATTTTTCAGTTTATTTACATGATTAACTGTAAATAGGCTTTGTATTTACAGTGAATATACTGTAAATAAGCTTCGTTTTTACATGAATATACTGTAAATTGGCTATCTATTTACACGAATATACTGTAAATTGACTATCTATTTACACGAACATACTGTAAATAGGCTATCTATTTACACGAACATACTGTATTTAAAAAAAAAAAACCAGCGTATCCAGGCTCTGGTTTTCATAGCCTTCCCTTGCATTGGCCCTCTCTCTCGAAGGGCCTCAGATGCGCCGAAGAGAATAAACCCAGTTTCAGTTTCGACTCTGAGCAGTTTTTCTCGCTCCTCCGCGGCCTCGCCGAAGAGGGTCTCCTCCGAAAAAGCGACAGAGCCGCCATTGTCTTCCCCGGCGGCCTCAAGAACCCTCGCGCCTACGGTCCCCACACCGTGGTTGACCAGTCAACGCCGAGAGATGAGACTTTCGACCTCGTCTACGCCGGGAACTTGGCCCGGGACGCCGAGCTCGCGGGCCGCCTCGCGAAGAAGCCCGGCGGCATCGTCGCGTTCCCGCTCAACCAAGACGACCATCGTGGCCATGAAGAGGATCGGAGGAGAAGAATCAGCGGCGAAAGGACGGTCCGAGCGCAGGCTTCTCGTCCACAGCGCGCCCGAGGAGGCGTTGGAGGGGATCGAAGAGCCTCTGCTCGAGCCGCCGAGGCAAGGCTCGACGAGGGAGATCAAGTTTCTCCCGGAGCTTCTGGAGAGAGAGAGGGGCTGTTTTTTTTTTCTTCGCAGAGAGGTTCGCGTGCAGGGAAGTGAAACCCTAGAAATGCAGGCATTAATGGGGTAGGATAAAATGATCTTAATGACATTAATGGGCGGTTATATCAGAATATTTTGTATTAAATGTTTTATTTTCAGCATGTTAATGGGCGGGAACGGTTGGAGGTTATTTTGGTATTTTTATCTATGTAAATAATTTGGGCTGGCTATTAACACGAAATTAACCAAATGTTGGCTAAATCCAAATCTGTCTAAATATGGGTGACTATTTAGCTATATTACCTTTTAATAAATTTTCAAGATTATTACATGACACTGACAATTTTATAATTTATTAAACTTTCAGAGTTATTTTCATATTTATTTAGAATGACATATGTGTAATCTTTTAACGTTGAAAGGGCATTATGATTATTGTAAAATGAAATCTTTTAACGTTGAAAGGGCATTATGATTATTGTAGAATGAATAGTAAAATGAGTCTTGGATTATGTCCTCTCCTTTGTATATATATATATATATATATATATATATATATATATATATATATATATATATATATAATATCTTATGCTGGCGTTGGCGTTGGCGTCGGAGGTCGAGGTTCGGTTTTGTCTCTGATAAACCTGGCTTGGCGGGAGGTACCGCGACTCCCGCTCCCGCCAATCCCGGAGTCCCGTCCCGTTCATTCGTTAATGAACGGGACGGTAGCGGGACTACCGCCTAACGGGTTTCGGACCCCGTTTGGCGTAAAAAAAATAAAAAAATAAAAAAAAATGATTTAAATGAATTTAAATAATTATATAAAAGGACTTAATTGAAAAGATTTTAAAGTAAATAGGTGGAAAAAAATAATAAAGAAGAATGTGAACCAATCCCAGTAATTAAATAAAATGATGTAATTGAAAGGATTTTAAACTAAGTGGGTAGAAAAAACATAATAAAGAAGAATGTGAAATTAAAAATGGGCCTCCTAAAAAACCTCACCGACCCCTTAAAAGGTGCGACGGCGAAGAAAGAGAGCACTCATTTCCTCGTTAATTATTTGAACATTTATCCCGGACAAGGGCTGTGATATCCCTTAGTTATACAAGTTAGTCTAACCATTTATGTTTACATTTGCGAAATCAACTTCAAAATCGTCAAGAATATCGAAGCATATGAATGTTTCTTGTGCTCGATTTCTATGTTGAATCCAATCCTTACCACACGCCAATGCTTCGACCATCTCCGGTTTCAAGCTACATCTTCTATCGTCGATGATGCGCGCGGCCCGCGCCACTAAAAGCCGCCTCAGATGACACGGTTGAAACAGAGATGGTGAGGATGTCTTGTGCCATAGATGACAAGACCGGGAACCTCCTCGCATTCTGTCTCCACCAAACCAATAGGTCGATGGCTTCGTCATCCGTCCTGACCCAATCGTTCCGATCGTACTCTTGGATTTCCAGATGTGACCGTGCGTCGGTTGCGCTCGACCTCGTCTGACTTGTCACAGCTTCTTGTTGTTGAGGCGATGGGCTGTAAGCGGGCGCGTTGACGAAGACATTCGTGTTTTGGTGTCTTCTCGGATACCGCGTCTGTGATTGAGATGGTTGTGCTCGATATTGCGGTAGGATTTTCGCCTCGTATACCTTGAAAAGATAAAAAAAAAAAAAGCTTGCACGATCCTCGCGAGATCAAGTGAAATGTAATCTTAGTCCTCGAAATGGTTTCGAATGTACTTAAGAAATTTTTTTAAACCACCAATTTTACATCGGCAGTCTAAAATGGCTCCAAAACCATATAGTAATGGAACCTTTCCAGCCCCCCAATATTTTAAAAACTTGGCTGTCATTGCTTGAATAGAATCTTGAAAAATTGTTTCGTTTTTATATTTATCAAGATGCACAACAATTGCGGTCATAGTATGAAGACCGAGAAAAGAAGTAGGAGTCTAAACAGCAGAGAGATAACAAGTTTCTTTGTAAAAAATGTCGAGAAAAGAAACAAATGATTCAGCCATCCTAATATCATATTCGGATATAGCGTTTTCTTCATGTTCGCTGTTAATGTAAGAAACAATAACATCGACGTAATGCTCGGATAAGAAGTTGGTCAACATGAGAAAGGTAGAATTCTACCTAATTTTGTTATCTATGTGAAAGGTGCGCTCTCGGAGACCGTTTACTCTAAGGCATCTCTTAAGCTCATCTACTCTAGAGGTTGAACTATTTATCCAACTAATGTAATTCCTAATCTTGTTGATCGAATGGTCATAACTAGCAGCTCCGGCTTGAACTATGAGGTTTATGATATGGGTAGCACAACGTTGATGCAAAAGGGTATCGTCAACATTAAGTTTCTCCTTTAACTCTCTAATCATGGCGTTGTTGCTTGTGGCATTATCTAAGGTTACAGATATAATCATATTGGTCAAACCTCACTCAGCTATAACACTAACTATGATGTCTAAGATGTTTTCACCAGTGTGAGAACCTTCTATCCTCCTAAAGGCTATGATACGTTTGTTTAGGTTCCAATCGTCGTCTATATTATGCATTACAACGCTCATGAAATCCATCTTAGATTGACCAGTCCAGATATCCGAGGTTAAGGCTACGCTATACCTACCAGATGATATTGTTTGTTTCATTTGTTCCTTTTCTCCTAAAAACCATTTTAGGATATCGAATCTCAAGGCTTTTCTAGACATTATTTGAACGTTTGGAATTATAGAAATCATGAATCTAACGAAGCCTTGAGATTCGATATGACTAAAATATTGATCGGTGGAAACAAAATATTCTACTAAATCACGTCTAAAGCTTACAGGATCGATGTGACTTACCTGGCTTGACGAGGCTCCAGATTGATTCCCCTGGCACTGCCTGTGATGACTCCACAATAGCGACGTCTCGACTCTTGTGTTGTGAGCGCTGAAGATTTTGCCACAACTGTGACATTTTCCTGCTTTTTCGCCATTCGCAATCACCTCTTCAAATAAAGTCCACACAACGGACCTTGCACGACGTCGTGGTGGTTGTTGTTGTTGAGGTGGTTGTTGTTGTTGTTGAGCACCTACATGTTGTTGTTCTTGTCGTGCTCGTCGTTGTCGTCGTTGTTGTGTCTCCTCTTGTTGTTCACGTTGTCGAGGTCGTGGAACTTGACTTCGACGTTGAGGTGGTGGTGGTGGTAGGTCTTCTTCCTCCTCCTCATCCTCCTCTTTTTCATTTGGGTTTTGGGTTTCATCGTCATCTTCTTCTTCATTTAGATTTTGGGATTCACGATAATGTTGCTCTAATACTTGAAATTCTTGAAAAGCCACTTTGGATGGCGGAATTTGAGCTTGATAAGCTTGTTCGGGATCCATTTGAGGGTAATATGGCATTTGGGTGTTTGGAATTTCGGTGAATTCCGAATTGTTGAAAGTAGGAGCAACATAATTTGGATCGAAAAAGTATTGGGTGGTTGGGTTGGGGGCGTTTTGAGACAAGTGCAACTAATTTTCTTCAAAACGGTGTATTCGTTCACCTTGGAAAGCTCTTCCCCTTCGACCTCCTCGGTTGTGGGATGAGGATGCCATGAAAAATTGAAAGCGTTAGAGAGAATTTGAGATTAAAATCGAGAGAGATTGAGAGAATTTGAGATTGAAATTGAGAGAATTTGAGAGAGTTTGAAGGAAATGTGTGAAGAAAAGTATTTATAGATTTTAAAAATAAGTGGGAAAAAAAAAATTAAAAAATGCTCGAAATAGCCACCAACGGCTATATTATAACGTTTAAAAAAAACGGCTATTTTTTTCGGCCGTTGGATCTTTGATCCAACGGCCAGAGTTAAAAAAAAAAAAAAAAATTGTCGCCGGGACTAACGGGAGTCCCGGTCCCGTTAGTCCCAGTAACGGGACTTCCGTCCCGTACCATTATCAGTAACGGGAGTCCCGCTCCCGTTATTGTGCCTAACGGTAGCGGGGATTCCGTCCCGTCCCGCTACCGTTAGGCCAGGTTTAGTCTCTGAGATGGAATCTAATTCCAAAAGAGCTATTGACTTGGTTTTGAACGACTGTCCCTCCTGATCGTATCTCTCAGCTTCTTCTTACTGATTTGGTTACTGCTCCATGAGGGCTAATAAAATTCTTCAGTTCCTTAAAAAAAAAAAAAAAAAAAAAAAAAAAAAATTCATGTTTATTTGTTAATTATTTACAAGATAGCTATGATTTTAAGGTTTTTAGCAAAATATACAAAGTTGTCTATAAATATATATCATGCATATAAATTTATTTATATACTGCACTTACCTTTTTTTTATCTTTTCTTTTTAAATAGACTATTTTGTTAATTGTAGACAAACCTTTGCTATTTTTATAAATTTATTAGTTTTAATTGACTATTTTAACAATATCCTTAAAATATTAAAATAGTAGTCTTATTCCTAAAATTTACCATTTTATCTTGATGAATGAAATAGGGTCAACTTATCCATTTTGTTTGTTCAAGGAGTACTACTATCAATTGCTCTTATCATGAAATGTTTTGTTTAACACTCGATTAGAGTTTGCTCTCGTAATTAGTTCATGTTATTTCCACATATTTTGGGTTGTACAAAGTCTAAAACAGCCTTAAATGGTTAAAAATATATGTGATTTTCCTATTTTCTTTTATATAAATGTTACAAAAAGTTTAGTATAATAAAAGCGGCTAGGTGGAGCTGGTCTATTAAGAAAGAAACATTAAGAGCTGTTTCTGCTCTCCATAGACTGACTTCTAAATCCCAGCAAAGCGTCATGGACAAAAAAATAAAAATAAAAAAATTCAGACCCCGCTGTAGTATATTAAGTTAAATAAATTCTTGTAAAAGAGGAAGCAATACATCAAACGGGCAGAAATAAAAGATTTTTATACATGACAGAGGGATAAAAAACTGAACGAAGTATAACATAACTTTCTCAGTACTCCTTCACGTCATTTACATTTTTCTACTACAACTTTCTCTTCTACAACATCATTCACCCCAAGAAAAAGGGGTAAAAAGAAGGTAAGGAAAAAAACAAAGAATTGAAATTGGATTAACATTTGTATCAAATCCCAGATATCAGGTCACATAAGGAAGCAATGTGGCAAAAGAGACGTGTTAGACCAAAGCAAAAGATTTGAATTTGTGATTTTTTTTTTCCTTAGTATGAGCAACACCAACCTTTTCTAGGTTGAGGCTCTGCGTCGCCTGGCAGAACGACCACGGTTTTTCCCATCCACGTGGGATCTTGTTTCTTGAGCTCCTGCGATATCATCACTTTGCGGCTCAAAATGCTGTATATCTCTCTCACGACCGTCTGGAACGCCGCCGCCACGTTGGACGAAGCGAGAGCCGACGTTTCCATGAAGAACAGTCCCTGTGCCTGCGCCAACGCTTTGCCTTCGTCCGTGGTGACCTCTCGGGCGTCTTTCAGATCCGACTTGTTGCCAATGAGAATCGTGACCACGTTCATGTCCGAATGAGCTGTTGAATATGTATGCGGATTAATTCCATTTTTAAAGATATTTATGTTTAGGAAATAGCAAGTATTGTTCATAATATATATATATATATATATATATATATATATATATATATATATATATATATGCCTATCCCATCAGTCCATTTTTCACATATTTTAGCATGCAAAAATCATAAGCTGTCATGGTTTGATAAATTTTTTTAAACAAATTAAAAAATCGAAAGAGTTGGTTCATAGGATACATTGGTATCAATCATAAGCTACGGGTCATAAACCCCAAGGGGTTGGTCAAATGTTAAGGGAGATTTTTGGGAGCTTATAAGTCCCTAGTTCGATTCCCATTGGAAACCAATAATTGGGGCCACTAGGTAGTTCCCCGGATGATAATGTCAAGGCTCTTGGATTTTAGTCGGGTTTAACCCGGATATCACGGTTATAAAAAATATATTAAGCTAAGGGTCATATATTTTATATTGAAAAACGCTGGAAGAAAAGATGAATTTCAACAACACTAAAGGATTCCGTTTGATATCTTCCCTAAAGGTATTTTGAGGGAAAAAAAGGGTGGTAAGACTCTTACTGTGAAGTTCGTTAAGCCATCTTGGGATGCTATCGAATGTCTGACGCCTGCTTATATCATATACCACAAGAGCTCCCACGGCGCCTCTATAATACGCAGACGTAACAGCCCTGAACCGCTCTTGGCCCGCAGTGTCCCATATCTGTGCTTTGATTTCCTTTCCATTGATATCCATCTTCTGCGTTTGGAACTCAACTCCGATAGTGGATTTGGAATTTGGGTAAAACTCGTCCCTCGCAAATCTCGCTAGCAAGTTTGATTTTCCGACGGCCGAGTCGCCGATTAGAACAATCTTGAAAAGATAGTCCTCAGTTCTCTCTTCCTCGGAATGGAACGCCATGGTAAGCCTTCAGAGAGATGGCACTCGATAGGACCATATTAGTAAAGCGCAGCCATTTGGATTTTGGGTCTTCCAGGACTACTATTTGACCTACAAATAAGTCCAACATTACCATTATCAAAGGACGGACACGAAATTATGCACAAATAAGGTAAACACACTACGAACTGTGAAGCCATATTTAGAACTATGTATTGGGCTCCGCTTTCAGCTTCCTGAGAAGACTTTTATCTGGTGGCTGTCTGTGTATGGGTCACATATTTACATTCCATATTTAGATTCCAGCTACTTGAATTCTAATATCACACATTTACAGTGGCCAAGCAGTAAAAAGCGCATGTGGGGATTTGTTGTTTACATTGCATGCATAATGAAAAATACTCAGAGAGAAGTAGGTCGTACCTTGTTCCCTATTTATCCAAATTTCGGTCTGTTCCCTGGCTTTCCCTACAGATCACTGCTTCTGGGACAAAACTCTGGGGATGAACAATATGTGTTAGACAACCTCTTGCAGCAAATTACATTGCATTGTTTGCGTACTGACACAGCTCGAGATTTTACTTTAGCCATCAATCGGAAGCCTTCACTCAAAATTATAAAGCTAAACAAGAAAAAGAGCCCAGATTTCAAAATTTCCTACATCACCTAATCTAACTACTTAAAATTACACAAACAAAGAAATACTTCACCGGATAAGAAACTGAGCTTGTGTAATGTACATCAGGCTTTGGAAAAACAAATGGGACTGAGTAGTCAAAGTCCTCTTTACTAACTTCCGACTTTAATGAAGCTTTGACACATCTTTTTAGGCTATAAAAAATCTTAACTTCATCTAAAGAGTCAAGAGAATAAGTTAGGGCGTAAGCTGATGAGTCATTTTCTTGCATTACGCCATTATTGAAATGTTGTCAAGGCTGGCAATAATTGAGGACCCTACATTAGTGATTTAATAGCAACAGCAAGATAAGAATGAAGAATTGTTGGTGTTATGCACAGCAGAATCCTATTTATCCTATCAACTCTTACCCGGAAAAGAGCTCTATGCCAGTGATGATCTACCTGAAGCTACAGAAATCAATCTGAAACTCATCCCCAAGTTATCTTAAGGACAACATAAATCTCTAATATCCACTGGCATTTTGCCTTACCGATTTCATGGTCGACTAAAGTTAACCTCATAGTATAATGCTATTCTTTAAAGCCAATCAGGGAATAGATTCTAATTAAACCAAATTCAGAAGCGATTCTCCAAAGGAGCCTAGGAAAAGAAGAAAGTTCTTATTCTGCCTCAACACCGATATAAACATCAAGGCTCAAGGAATCTAATATAGAACATGCTCGCATTTCTACATATAAATCCCACTTTTAAGACCCATCATTACTTAAAAGTTTCACATCTCCGAAATATCCTTCATTACCTTTTACTCAAGAATACTACAAAGGAAAAAAAAAAAATTACTGGCAGATACAAGATAGTGTCAAGTGTCAACGAGTAAATATCTCGCCGACATTGAAAGAGCAAAATGACAAAACCAGCACAAAAATCCAGAAATATATGTTTTCTTTCTTCCCAAAAATATCGCGATACCTCATTTCGTGCACAACACTAGATCATTCACTTCAACTTGATTAAACCCTGCCACAAACAAACAAAAATCATTCAGAATTCCTAATATCCACAGAATTTACCAAAATGAAAATGAAAATCCCAGTCATGTACAATAAACCTAAAGGCTTAAATCTCCAAATAAAATTCTGACAGAAAATAATCGAGATCCAAAATTCACAATGGTTACGAATATAATCGAAATAGCCAATTCATAATCGAAGGAAAAAGAACAAGAAGTTGTCATTGATAACCATTCAGAGAGAGAGAGAGAGAGAGAGAGTAACCGCGCGATGTTGATCGGAAAGGAATGGACGGTGGAAATCGAAGGTCAACGGAGAGAGAGATGGGCGTGGACCTTTGGGTTTGAGAGAGTAAACGGAGAAATTAATCAATGGAGATAAGAAGGGTTCGGAGAGAGACACAGACTCACCGGACAAAAATAAAAGAAAAATCAGAGGATCAAAACGAAACCAAAACAAACGAGCGAAATGGCTCTTTCCGTAAATATACCAAGAACGCCGAGGGCTTTACCGTCTTCTTACAGTGTTTTTTTAAGTGAAAAAAGACTACGTTGCGAATAAAAAAAATGTTATTATTGGAGGAAGAACTGGCTGGGACGAGTGAATCTGATCGATAAAAATAGGCACTAGGGGGTCTCTGAGGCTTCACATGTTAGTGATCAATGATTAGTGTACTAATTAAGATATTTTTTTTTCTCGTGAAATATCATATGATTATGATGCGTATGCAGAGAAAAAGTCCAAACTACTCATATGGTGTGGTCGAGCTACCAAAATAATATAGATCTCGTACGGAGATCAAATATGAAATTAACAATGCAACGTGTGTTTTTTGGCCGATCCATGTGACATGTTATAATTCGGACGCCCTTTTGTTTATTCTTATTCACACATTTAGCATAAACCGGGATTGCTCTGAAGATTTGCATAGTACATTACATTAAACACCAACTTGTAAATCTCTCTTTTGAAACCAACTTGTAAATCTCTCTTTTAAAAAGAAAAACTTATAATTGACAAGTACATCTATCCATTCAACTATTCAAATGTGTAAATAAAAAGCACTCCAAGGACATGTCGTTCTATTTATGCATACAAATTGTTAAAATTGTTGTAAAAAAATGGTTTTAAATTGAATTTAATAGTCCTATTTGTAGCAATCATTCGAGTACCACATACACATAAAAACAAGGGATTTAACCCGGTTACAATTCCTCGTAGAAAAATGATATAAGGGTTTGTTACGGGATAAATTAGTCAGACTCCGAGCTGGCTAGTCGGACTACCGAGCAGCGAGAAGAATCCAGCACCGAGCTCAGGTTAAGTAAACCCAAGGGCCATCCATTGAAAAGGAACGAACCGTTCATAAGTTAAGAACGAAACCCACCGATCAGAACTTCGAAGAGAATAGAACAACGTGGGTCAAAGACTAGTCAAAACTAATAGAAAACATGTTTCAAGCTCTAAAACGCACACCTTGACGGTTCAGGAACCACACGAGGAGCATTAACCGCCCACCTCAGAGAGAGGCGAAAGGCAGTTACCCATAACCGTCCAGAACGTGGGATTGATCACCCCACGTTCCTCTGAATAACCGTCAAAGACACGACCAGACGAGTATAAATAGAGGCAGCAGCACAGAACGAAGCACGGACTTTTTTCACACACTTTCTTTCACTTGAAATCTCTAGAAAACACTGCTCTCTTGTATTTGATTCGTCTGTATAAAGAGAAAGTCTCGCCTAAATCACCTCTGTACTCGGAGGCTTCGTACTCGGAGTCTGTGTATTTTCGTGAGATATTGTTGTACTAATTTTACAGGTCAACAGTTGGCGCTAGAAGGAGGGGGGACCAGCTGAAGAATATGGCTAGTTCGTCCGCACCCGTGAACGCTGTCTCTAACCGGGAGACGGAGATAGAGCACCATAACCGCACCCTGCCTCTCACCTCGGAAGAAATAGCTGAACTCCTTCCGGAACCCAGCCTCGAAGAACAATTCAGACAGATGCAAGAGCGTCTCTCAGTTTTAGAGGCAAATAACAGGGATTTGAAGAGAAGGTTGCAGGCAAAAAGGGTCACACTGCGAAGCGCGATAGTGATCCCAGATGAAGAGCCCTCGCACCGATCAGGGAAAGAACCCATCGGACAAGATCCGCAGGTTAAGAAACCTCGGAAACATGCCAGAGATCGGTATGAGAGGATGGAAGATGTTTCTGAGTCCGAGAAGGAGCAGTACAGTCAGGAAAAGATTCCTGATCGGTACTAGCCCAGCATGGACAAAGGACATTCAAGCACTTTCAGGCACAGCTTAGAAAGCTCGGAGACCGAAGACAGTGCAAGCACCAACAAAACAAATCTTAGAAGATTGGAACGTCGGATTGAAGAGGTAGCTCTAGGTCAGAAGGAGTCTGTTCCAAAGGTCGGAGAAGCTATCTCCCCTTTCACGGCCCGCGTGTTAGAACACCCGTTGCCTGATCGGTTTAGGATGCCAAGCATCCCAGTATACGATGGAAAGACCGACCCGGGAGACCATATAGACACCTTTTCCTCTTGGATGCTGCTGCAAGGAGCCGGACCAGAAGTTATGTGCAGAGCTTTCTCTATCACTCTAACTGGCTCAGCCAAAAGATGGTACAGAAAATTAAAGCCAAACTCCATAGGATCCTGGAAACAGCTATCTAGAAAATTCATGGAACAGTTTGTCGGCTCCAGCTCAGGGAAAACTCCCAAAGAAAGACTGCTGGCGGTAAGGCAAGCCCATGACGAGTCTCTAAAAGATTTTACTAATCGCTATTCGGAGCAAGCACTTCAAGTTGACGATCTGAACGAAGACTTTAAGCTCTTCGGGATCTCCTCCGGCGTCCGAACAGAATCAGAATTCTGGTGGTCTCTTCAGAAGACTAGTCAAAGGGACTACAACGATTTCCTGAAGAGAGCTCAGAAATATATCAACGCGGAGGAAGCAAGGCTGGCGGCAAGAAAAGCAAAGCCGCCGAAGAGCTACCGAGAAGAGCATAGGGAACGACATTCTGAGGACAACCGCCCACCGAAGAAGAGCCGGTCAGGAGCAGGACCTCTGAAACCTTTTTCCAGTAAGTTCGATAAATATCATAAGCTCAATGCCCCGATAGAGGAGATATTTAGTCTTACACAGGACAAAGAAGATTTCCCTAAGCCTAGGCCGATCAAGAAAGATATCTCAAGGAGAGATAAAACAAAATATTGCGCTTTCCACGCTGACATCGGTCACCGCACTGCCGACTGTTTCAACCTCAAAGAAGCCATAGAAGCTCTAATCCGAAGAGGAGCGTTGAAGAAATTCAAGGCCGAGCAAGGGGAGCAAGAGGAACAGAAAGGTGAGGCATATGCCGAAATCTCACTCATAGTCGGAGGACCACATGTGGGAGGAACTTCAAGGAGCTCTCAAAAGAGCTATGTAAGGGAAGCCTACGCGGGACCACGGCAGATCTTGTTTACAGTCGAACAGAGGCCTAACAAGATAGCCAAATCTAGCTCGGAGCCAATTACCTTTACAGCAGAAGATGCTCGGTGGGTGATGTACCCTCACAACGATCCATTGGTCATTTCGGCTCTAATCGGCAACAGGAATATACACCGAATTTTGGTAGACACTGGAAGTGCCGTTGACGTGCTCTATGAAGACACGTTCCATAAGATGGGTCTTAAGCAAGACGCGTTGGCTCCTTCCCTTGAAAATCTCTATGGCTTCACGGGAGATTCAATCCAGCCCAAAGGATTAGTCTCACTCCCAATAACTGTGGGAGAAAACCCGAGGAGTAAAACCACCAACACAACATGGATAGTGGTCCCCGGAAAATCTTCGTTCAATGCGATCATTGGCAGGCCGACCTTGCAGTCCCTCGGGGCCGTCGCGTCGGTGGAATATTTGAAGATGAAGTTCCCTACCGAGCACGGGGTAGGTGAAGTAGTCGGAACTCAGGCTATCGCAAGGAGCTGCTATGCGAATTATCTCAAAGAGAGTCAGGACAAAGATGTCCACAAGGTTATGATGATCGATTCGGATTTTGACCCACGCCTCCCGAGCCGAGAAGAAATTGGCCCAGGAGACGAAGTCGAGGAAGTCGCCCCAGATCCAAAGCAACCTGAGAAGAAGCTCAAGATTGGAAAATATCTTGAATCAGGTACCAAAAGTAACTTAATTACTCTCCTATCTAATAGCTTAGATATCTTTGCCTGGTCACAGTCCGACATGACGGGGATAGATCCCCAAATAGCATGTCATAGGTTAAATATAGATCCTAAAGAAAAACCTATCAGACAAAAAAGAAGGGCTTTAAACTCCGAAAGGTATACTGCTCTAAAAGAAGAAGTAGACAAACTGATTTCTAACGGATCAATAAAAGAAACTAAATATCCTAAATGGGTAGCCAACCCCGTCCTGGTCAGGAAACCTAACGGGAAATGGAGAACTTGTGTGGATTTTACAGATCTGAACAAGGCTTGCCCAAAGGATAGTTTTCCTATGCCAAGAATTGATCAGTTAGTAGACGCCACGGCAGGTCATGAAATCCTAAGTTTTATGGATGCCTACTCTGGCTACAATCAAATCCCTATGTATGGTCCCGACCAGGACCACACGGCATTCATAACTGATCGGGGGCTATACTGTTACACGGTAATGCCTTTCGGGTTAAAAAATGCTGGAGCAACATATCAAAGATTAGTAAATCGAATGTTCGCTGAATTACTCGGGATCACGATGGAAGCATACATCGATGACTTTTTAGTTAAAAGCCGAAAAATAGTTGAACATACGAATGATCTTAGAAGATCATTCGAACTTTTAAGGCAATATCGCATGAAACTAAACCCTCTAAAATGTACGTTTGGTGTCTCTGCAGGAAAATTCTTAGGTTTCATCGTTCATGAACGAGGCATTGAAGTGAATCCGGAAAAGATCACAGCCCTATGGAACATGAGACCACCTCGGAACATCAAAGAAGTACAAAAACTGACAGGATGCATAGCTGCATTAAGTCGCTTTATCTCTCGGTCTACCGACCGAAATATTCATTTCTTCAATATACTCAGAGGCTCCAAGGAATTTGAATGGACCAAGCAGTGCGACGAAAGCTTCGAATCCCTAAAGGAACACTTGGCATGGCCTCCGACTTTAAGGAAAGTGCAGGAAGGAGAGCCCCTGGAGATCTACCTAGCCGTCTCGGAACATGCAGTAAGCTCAGCGCTGATCAAGAATGAGGGAAAACACCAGGTCCCGGTCTATTATACTTCGCGGCGCCTTAACGAGGCGGAAGGAAGATACCCGGAACTCGAAAAGCTAGCTTTCGCCCTCATCACTGCTTCTCGGAAGCTAAAACACTACTTCCTTGCACATCCGATTACGGTCCTCACCAATTTCCCACTGCGCCAGGTGCTGCAAAAGCCTGACGTATCCGGAAGGCTAATGAAATGGTCAATTGAGTTGACACAATATGACATACACTTCAGCCCCCGACCAGCAATTAAAGGACAAGCAGTCGCTGACTTCATTGCAGAGTTCACATACAGGCCAGTCGAATTCCCGATTTGGGACATGTATGTAGACGGAGTAGTCAACGAAAAGGGGTCCGGGGTCGGAATTGCGCTATCCAGTCCAGCAGGAGACAAGGTAAAATTCGCTTTAAAATTCGATTTTAATACTTCGAACAATGAAGCTAAATACGAAGCTATGATACATGGGCTGCAAATAGCAAAAGATTTAGAAATCAAAAAGCTCAAAGTATATTCGGATTCTCAGTTAATTGTTAATCAAATGAAATGTGAATTTCAGGCAAAAGGCAAAAAGATGTCGCTATATGCCGAGAAAGCTAAAAACTTAGCAAACGAATTCGAACTTTGCGAGATCACCCAAGTCCCAAGAGCCATGAACGTAGAGGCCGACGCATTAGCAAAGCACGCCACTCAAGGATCAGACTCGGAGTCAATCCCAGTGATCAAAATAGGGCAGCCCAGCATCGAGCAAGCCACCCATGTGCTTCATATCGAGCAACGAAAGTCTTGGCAAACTCCGATCAGGGAATACTTACAGCAGGGAACTCTACCCAAAGACAAAAACGAGGCTAGAAGTTTGAAGTTCAGAGCTGCCCGATATTTCCTCGAAGGTCAGAATCTCTACAAAAGGGGATTTTCCCAAGCTCTACTCAAGTGCCTAGATGAAGACGAAGTCGAGTACGCTCTCAAAGAAGTCCATGAAGGGATATGCGGAAGTCACATCGGATGCGAAGCATTGGCGCAAAAGATCATCCGACAAGGACTCTACTGGCCGTCATTAAAGGCCGATGCTCGGCACATGACGCAAAGATGCGTCAAGTGTCAAAAGTTCTCAAACATCCCGAGACTTCCACCTAATCCACTCATCACCCTCTCATGCCCGATCCCATTCGCAGAATGGGGAATAGACCTAATCGGAGTTTTGCCAACAGGCCGAGGAGGATGCAGGTATGCAATTGTAGCCATCGACTATTTTTCAAAATGGGTTGAAGCCGAACCCTTAAATAAAATAACGGCCCATGCAATTGAGAAATTTGTATGGAAAAATATCATTACCCGGTTTGGAATACCAGTCAAAATTGTATCCGACCACGGAACCCGGTTCGACTGTGATTCCTTCAAAGGTTTTTGTGAAAAATACGGCATTAACAAAGTTTTTTCCACTCCAGTCAGACCACAGTCCAACGGATTGGTGGAGGCCGTCAACAAAACAATAAAACACGGCCTAAAAACGAAGTTAGACGAGCAGAAGTCAGAGTGGGTAGATATGCTCCAAGAAGTCCTTTGGTCATACAGAACCACCGAGCACTCCGCAACTGGCGAAACGCCTTTCTCCCTCGCATACGGTTCCGACGCGGCCATACCGACCGACGTCTTGATACCGACAATGAGAAGAGAAAATTACTCAACAAAGGTAAACAACGACATGCTTGAAATTAGTCCAGACCTGTTAGAAGAAAAAAGAGAAAACGCCAGATTAAGAAATCTAGCTAACCAACAAAAGGTTTCTCGGTATTTCAACAGGAAAGTCCGACCAAGATCATTCAGAGTCGGCGACAAAGTCCTCAGAAGAGTTTTTCTCCACACCAAAATCCACCAGGAAGGAGCCTTCAACGTAAACTGGGAAGGACCCTACATCATCCGAGAAGACTTCGGAAACGGGGCCTACCGGCTACAACAGTTAAGCGGCGATATGGAGAAAAATCCCTGGAATGCTGAGCACCTTCGCCAATTTTACGTTTAAGTTGTTTATTCGTTAAAAATTCAAAAAGCGGCTTGGTCGCATGTATCGCGTTTACAATTTCGAAAAGCGGCTTGGTCGCATGAATTATGTTTACAATTTCGAAAAGCGGCTTGGTCGCACGTACTTATAAATTCAAGTAATTTTCTATCTTTCGATCTTCTACTCGGAATTTCGAGTAATCACGTGCTTATAATTTCAAGTAATTGTTCGTCTTTCATTCTTCTGCTCGGAATTACTTATGTGGTCAGAGAATCGCATTATGTATTATTTATCACGTTATGTGTTAATTATCTTTCATTTCAACAAAGTGAACTGGGCGGCTAGATAACTAACAAACAGTTTTTTAGAAAATATACCTAGTAATACTTTACTTTGCCGAAATTTTGAAACTTAAGTGAATTTACACAAAATATAGATCCGACCAAGGATCATTTGTTCAAATCCCGAAAGGGAAAAACGAAAATTACATAATAAAGATCCGACCTCGGATCAATTGTTCAAAACCCAAGCGGGTTAGCAGAAATCAAAAAAATAAAACAACAACAAATATAAATTCTACTCCTGGTCGCCTTCTTCGCTGGCCCTTGACTCCGAGTCGTGATCGAGATCCGTCGCATCCAGAGTAGGATTCTTCGGACCAAGAAGCCGAACAGCCTCGGTCATTCCAGCGGTATAGAGATCATCGCGCATATCACGATAATCGTCGGAAGCTTTGTACTCTTCCACCGCCGCTAAACGAGCAGCCTCAAGGTCTTCTCGGAACTTCCGGGTTAGCTCAGACCTAACCTTGGCTGTCTCATCCCTGGCAGCATCTCTCTCCTTGAGGAATCGATCATTCCTTTGTCTCAGGGAAGTGAGCTCGGAGCCTAGCAGTCCGACGAGACCGGTCATACTGACAAAACTCTGCAACGAGCAAATGGTCAGCCTCAATGAGCTATCAAAAAGGGGAAAAGGTGCCGACTAGACAAGTAAAAACTTACCGAAATCGCCGAATCGGTGGCCTGGTTAAGCCTCTCCAAAGGCTCGAACCTGAGAACCTCCTGAACCTTCTCGGCAGGGAAACGCTCGCGGAGAAAAGTGACAACCGGAGCCAAAGGATCAGAGGCAGAAGAAAGCTCGGCCAGGCTCTTAACCGGAGAGGAGCTCAGAGGCTCCGAAACCTTCGAAATAGACGAGGCCGCCCGCTTGCCAGCAGCCGAAGCCTTAGAAGCCTAGGCACGTTTCGGATTGGGAGGGATCAGCTCGGGAGCGGATTTCTTTTTCGCCATCTGGGCAATCTCTGTTAAGAAACACAAATGAAAATGAGAGGAGACTGAAACATATGCAAGTTGATAAAGGGCAAGTAAAATACTTACTTGAATAAGGGTAATAATAATATTGGTCGAGCAGGTCCGGGTCCGATAACAAAAACGTCGACCGATCAGCCTCTGAAAGATCAAAAATTTCCGAGTGAAGTGGTCGCTCCTCCTCGGAGTATTGCGGAAGGGAACCTGGAACCAAACATAAAACATATAAGAACCCAGAACAAAAGCCTGGCTCAGATTATCAAACAAGAATTCTGGACCAAAATCACACCCAATTCCGAGAACGAAGCCCTTATGGGGCACCTTTCATAAGAAGCATTCCCTTCAACCCAAAAGAAATGATCTTTCCAATTTTTCTGGCTGGTCGGCAGGCGAGTAACCACCTTAGACTGATCGTCATTGGCCCGAGCATAATAGTAACCATGCTGCCCTGGGGCCGACTTAAACGAGTAGTATTGCGAAAAATCTTGCAAAGTGACAGGGCGATCATAAATTTTCGCCCACAGCACGGCCATCCCGACGAAGATCTTATACACATTGGGGACGAGCTGGGTAGGAGAACAACCCAGGTCGGAAACGAACTGGGAAATGAGAGGATGCATTGGCAACCCTCCGATCACGTTCAAAATAGCCCTATTGAACGCAATCTTTCCGACAGGAGGCTGATCGGCTCTCTCGTGTTCCAAAGGTGCCGAGAGGATAATTCCATCAGCTATCTCAAATTCCTCCCTCAACCCTTGTATATATTTCTCGGTAACCCGAGAAGTCCAAACCTTGGCCGAAAACTGGCCCTCTTTCCGTTCAAAGACCAGGGCCTCTTCCTCTTCCTCTGGAAGATCAACCCCAAAGGTCCTCCCACTTGGACCCGGAATACCTTGAGAGCAGCCCTCTCCTCGGTCTTGCGAAAGAGAAAGGCTCGTCGTATCACGAGATTCCGACCCGCTCTCCCTCGAAGAAGCGGACGAAGACGATATCTCCACGACCATGGTGTCCCTACACGACAGGGAAGACGAGTCAAAAACCTTTTTCTCGTTATCAACCCCCTCGGACTCAGGATTGGGAGGCACGCATGATTCATCATATGCCATTACAGGACGGTCCCATCCGATCTCTGGGACATGATACCACACGGGACTCCTGAGGAAAGGAAACTTGGACCCATCCAACAAAGTAACACTATCGGGATCAGGTTCCGATCGCCGAACGACGCGAGGATCAAAGCTTAGATCAGGACGCGCAAGTCCTCCCATAGTCCTAATGAAGTTGAGAAACTAAGATTCCTAAAGTCCGAAGGGTCCGAATACGATAAATAAAGAAGATACCGATCGCCGAACAACGATCTCAAAACAAAAGGAATGTATCAAAACGATGATAAAAAGACCTTACCCGCGAGATTGAAGATCGGAAGATCCGAGCAAAAACGAAAAAGCCAAAAGCACAATCTGAATAAGCAGATCAAGCCGAGAACGCTCTAAGAATAGAATTTAGAAGAAAAAGCGAAATGAAGTCAAAAGTTGAGAAAAGGCCTTATATAAAGACCTCACGAACGGCGAGGATTAAGCTTGTTCAGGAAGCCAAACACATCTGACCGTCGAAGTAAAAGACGCTACGGTTCAGAAAGGCCAGATGACAAACGACGTCGTCCTGTAAAAAGAAAAGAAAAAGAGCAAAAGAATGAAGAATTCTACTCGGATCATCCCGAGACGAGTAAGCAAAGATGAACACGGTCACGAAGCAAACCGAAATAGTTCCTTACCATTTTTGCTAAAGAAAAAACTAAGAAACTGGAGGGCAGCTGTTACGGGATAAATTAGTCAGACTCCGAGCTGGCTAGTCGGACTACCGAGCAGCGAGAAGAATCCAGCACCGAGCTCAGGTTAAGTAAACCCAAGGGCCATCCATTGAAAAGGAACGAACCGTTCATAAGTTAAGAACGAAACCCACCGATCAGAACTTCGAAGAGAAGAGAAGAACGTGGGTCAAAGACTAGTCAAAACTAATAGAAAACATGTTTCAAGCTCTAAAACGCACACCTTGACGGTTCAGGAACCACACGAGGAGCATTAACCGCCCACCTCAGAGAGAGGCGAAAGGCAGTTACCCATAACCGTCCAGAACGTGGGATTGATCACCCCACGTTCCTCTGAATAACCGTCAAAGACACGACCAGACGAGTATAAATAGAGGCAGCAGCACAGAACGAAGCACGGACTTTTTTCACACACTTTCTTTCACTTGAAATCTCTAGAAAACACTGCTCTCTTGTATTTGATTCGTCTGTATAAAGAGAAAGTCTCGCCTAAATCACCTCTGTACTCGGAGGCTTCGTACTCGGAGTCTGTGTATTTTCGTGAGATATTGTTGTACTAATTTTACAGGTCAACAATACGTGTTTTTCATTCAATTTTTTTTTTAAATGATTGATTTTATTAACTACAATTATAAACTCCTTAAATTTTTCTACGAATAAAGTAAAGAGGAGAACCCAAAATCATAGAAGCTAAGGCCCATAACTTTCTTAATTGGTAGGTATTGGTTAGTATTGCATATCCACGTTGATTGCAACTTCAGATATAATGAATAAAATCTCTCTCTCTCTCTCTCTCTCTCTACTTTGGCGATGACGACACGATCAAAGCATATGCGAGTCGTCTATGGAAGGGGAGTTCGGGTGCAGGACAACGACATGCATGGTGGTAGATTGGCAACGCGGTGGTGTTTAGGAATACCTGTTAATAATCGATAATTGTTGCATGTGTGATGGTGGTGGAATTAAGGGAACTACATATTTGTTCTTCATTTTTTTTTTTTTTTTGCCTTTTTATGCCTATAATACACATTAACGATTATTTACAACTATAACTGTCATATGTTATGCAGAATATAATAATTGAATGTAACAGTTAATAGGGATACGAACAAATAACACACATTATTTATGCTAATAATTGCTAATAGTCGGTAATGGCATATACGAACAAAAAATACTTATGGATCTGAAAAATGTGAGGGAGAGAGTGCTATAGAGATGAGGGAGAGGTACTGGTGGAGCAGTGGCAAAATGAGGTCGCGATTGGCGAAATCTAAGAGAGAGATCGAGTGAAGTAAAGGAAACGTTCAGCGAAGAAATTGTCCGGTTTGGCATTGTATCCCTCTGTATGAGCAGATATTATCTCTTAGTGATGGTCTTAGTAGTTGTAACTTTGTGTGGAATCATAGAGATTGTAACCAAGTGGCTCATGGTTTGGTCAAATGGGCTCTATATTCTACTGTTTTTGGTTTTTGTAATCTGGGAAACATCTTATCCTCTGTGAAAGATGTGATTGTAAGGGATACTGTTATGGAATGAATTTGGGGTGCTCTGGTTTGGAGGCCCCTCAGTTTCTTCAAAAAAAAAAAAAAGAAGTAAAGGAAATGAGGAAAAAAAAAATAATGAAAAAATAAGTTCTTAAAGGCCAACTATAATTTTATCAAGCTTTCCCCGTGGCAAGAATTGATGCTTATTTTATACAAGGATATCCTTATGTGGGTTGAAGGACTCTTAAGAGAACAAATAATGCACTCAGCTAGGTCATTAAGAGCTTATCCCACAAAAAAAAAAAAGATGATGTTCGGCCTTCTTGAAAGTTTAAGGACTAATATTCCTCATTTTTAGAGATTTTTTAAGTTTTGGGAGAGAGAGAGAGAAATAAAAGTTCAAGGGTTTGAGCCAAGATTCGAAATGCTGTTTTCGACGCCGTTTCGAGCTTCTTTATCTACGAAAAACTGATACGCCGATGAAAAATCGAACGGAAAAAAGAAGAAAAAGATAAATGATATGCCGTTTTCAAATAACATTTTCGATGGAAAACCAACACGCCGATGAAAAAACGAACGGAAATAATATTGCAGAATATAATAAAAATAGATATAATTTTACATATGTATTATTTAATCTTCATTTTATTTATTTTCCTTTTTGTTTAAAAATTCAAAATGATTGAAAATAAATAAATATATAAGAATTAAAACACTTAAATTATAAATACAAAATAAAGTATTCAAGGGCAGTTAAATACACTTAAATTTGTTCAATAAAACATTTTCTACAGACAAGTTCAATAATAATGCTATATGCATATAATTATGGTATTGTTATTGATATTTTTGTAATCATAAATTGAATACATGACATATTTACATATAAGGTTGACGTAGTGGTTTTTGTTTTTTTTTAACTACAATAATACATATTGAAAAACTACTTATATTTTTGGGCCAATAATACATATAAGGGCCACGTGGGCTTTTCTTTTATTTGCTTCAATTGTTTTTAACCACCTGATACGGCACCTGCCGCTTTTAAAAAAAAAAAAACAAAGAAAAAAAATGAAACGCAGAGATGGTGGGATACACGACCGCGGATATTTTGAACCTTAATGCGTTCTTTCTCTCTCTCTCTCTCTCTCTCTCCGTCTTCATCTTCGAATGAAATATAACAACACTCCATTGAAGAGACATTCACGATTTGCAAATTTCGAAATTTATTGTGAGACGGTAAACACTGTTCATCTTCTTCTCCAATAAAATACAGACTCAAAACATGCTTCAACGAATATTGTAAACTCATTTCTTTTTCCCGATATGTCGTTTCGTTGATTTTCGAACTACATCCAACGACGAAACGACAAACTATATTAATTATCGTCGGCCGTTTATGCTCCGACAGCAGCTTTACAGGCGAAAGTCGGGATTTTTACCGGCATTTAAAACCTTGGTTTGAACTAAACATCTATTCGCTACACAATGGACGTGACATTTGCTTATTATACAGAGCTAGCAAGCCTATTGAAATCGAGTCATCTATATTCATTGTACTCAAATGCGATAGATCATAGAATAACAACATCAATATCGTAAATCAACGGCGCACCATTAAAATATATACACAATATCACAAGTCAGAATAACTTACTATTCACATATTATTTATTCTATTTTCATCCTGTAACATCACGATACCTCAATCCTATTTTCCCAACATCACCTTTCTCTCTCTTTCTCTCCCTATTTATATATCTCTCCCCAACTTCTCATGTTCAATTAGTTTTTTTATCTGACACTAAAAAATAATAATGTTTTGCATTTTTTGTTTTCCCAACATCACCTCTCTCTCTCTCTCTCTCTCTCTCTCTCTCTCTCTCTCTCTCTCTCTCTCTCTCTCTGTAGCTCACACTTCGCAATCTCCGTTTATGTTTAGGCTACGCAACAGAAGGTGGACATAAACAGCTTCGAGTACAAGAAAATTACTCGGCCAAAAGAAGGTGGCTAGTGTGTGTGTGTGTGTATATATATATATATAAGAGTTGTATAAAAAATAATGTGTATTGTGTTTTTTAGATTTATTAAAAAAATGCGAAGTTGAGCTCTTTATATATGTCTAGCGAAATAACTATTAGATGTTATCGAGCAATGAGAGCGTCACTTGAAATCCTTTGTGTGTTGCTTGTTCAAGCAGGTGCGGACTCAGGCTCTAGGCTCGAGCATCCAGGCCTATTGACTCTTGTAGGCGAACTCGAGGGACATGTGCATTATGGTGAACCCAAGGCACGACATTGCGAGCTCTCACGTGCCAATTCTCACTATGTGCATCAAATATTTTTTAGTTGTACTCCCTTGAACAAAGAATGACATTATTTTGTACGAACGATTGTTTAGCCAACACGTGTGTCCTTTGCAACTATAAATGCTGTTAATATACAGAGGTGCGAAGTCTATCATTTCCGTTCATGAATGTGTACAATCTTCTATATATAAACCACGCTGCATTCGTGACTCCTAAGTTGAAGCTCCATATCTCCCTCGTAAACACATTTTTCAAGAAATTGTTCTTACCCTACATTTGAATTTCGCTAAGTGTTGGTGCAGACTGAATACAAGTTTGTCTTATCCTACGATATTATTGTTTTAGACCTTCAATATAATGTCGAGGGGCAAGCAATGTTATAAGTAAAGCGCATTTCATACACGATTCAAGCTCGGACGTCTTCAAAACCTCGACAAAATTTCCAACACTAACATCACACATCTTGTAAACCAATTTTGTTTTTTTTTTATCCCGTAGATGCTTTGTTCAACTTGCTCATAAACTTGGCGAGGTCATTTTTGCATCATCATGGGAGAGGGGTGGGACGTGTAAAAAAACTAACATTGATACCAGCTTCAAATGTTCTTAAACTATTATCAATCATCTTATTTAGATAAAATGTTCTTAAATTATTATCAACCATCTTATTTAGATAAGACAATATGTTAAAATTCATATATTTATTGGCTCCGTAGTTATATAACCAATTTCAAAATTGATTTTAAAGAACTAGTCAATATTTCGTTTATTCTAGTAAATTAGTCATTTACCAATATTAACGTATATCTATCAATACTAAAAGACAATAATATAAAATATTATCTTATTAATGAGGCAACGTCATCAAATATGACTAAATTTTAAATATATTTAAAACGTTGTCTAAATTACAAATCCAACATTTCAAGTAGTTTAATCCGTGGAAGTTTTCTATATGTATTGTGCTTCAATCCAGTACATTCTAGTCGTTTTGCATTTTGCCTACTTTCATTATTGAGCTTTTGTTCTTCTCTTTAAGCATCCATGTCACATATAAGTTCTATGTTAAAATCATAGCACCGAATTTTGAGTCTTCACACCCACCACTAAACTAATCGTTGTTTTTTTTTTCTTCTTTCCAAAACAAACATGAGCTTTCTGTAGCTGATCAATAGCCAGATTATAGTGCGGATTTTATGCGACATGAAAGATATGTTTTTATTTGTTATAAATATAAATTGTGTGAAATAATTGATAGAGTCCTGTTTGGTTGAGGATTATATTTTGAATTTCACTTTTTTAATTACAGATTAAAAAAAATGAATTTAGTTATATTTCAGATAAAGGTTGCCTTTTAATTAAATTTATATACAATTAAATTATGCCGGTAGAGTTGAATATTATATATTATATACGCCAGTCGTTTACTAACTCTATAACCGATAGTCCGATAGTGATCAACATATGAAGTTATGGTTCTAATTTTATCGAGTAAATCGTGAAATTATGAGTAAAAGCTTCGCGGGGTTTCTTTCTGGATAGCCATCAAAGATTAGGTGGTTTTTCCGTAGATTGTGGTATGTATGTCGTTTTACTTGTCTTGTTCAATGGAATTTTTATCTTTTAACTTGTTTAAAAGTACGTCTTTTGGTTGAAGATTTTGTCTTTTCACGGCCTTGTTTTTCACCACGTACATCCATAATAGAATACTCTTTTTATATATTCTTATAAATCTGGAGTTTGAAACTTAAGAAACGACAAAGACAATGAGTAGGGATTAATATTTCCTCATGGAATTGTAACGTTTGAAACCATTTCTGAAGAGAACATGTATAATTAGAAGTAATTAGAAGTGATAATATTTTATTGTTCTCTAAATCGAGTGGAAAAAAAGAAGATATAGAATGATGTGTGTTCTTCTCTTTGCACCCTTTTTTTTTCCTTCAAATATTCTAACACTTTCAAACACAATAATTAATTTAATTTATTATTTAATTTTTTTCTCGCACACTCTTTCAAATATATATTTTTTTTCCCTCTAAAAAGTAACATGCTATTTTCGTTTGGAAAACGAGTACAAGATAGGAATTT
Organism: Urtica dioica subsp. dioica; assembly: GCF_054948205.1. Classification (NCBI taxonomy): domain Eukaryota; kingdom Viridiplantae; phylum Streptophyta; class Magnoliopsida; order Rosales; family Urticaceae; genus Urtica; species Urtica dioica. Next base: position 18,115,888 of record NC_142764.1, on the reverse strand, counting down.
GTAGGGACAATGAGTGTGTCTCTCTCTGCACTCTTTTTATTTTTATTTCTCTCAAATTTTCTATGACGTTCATATACAATAAAATGTAAAATCCGTATATTTGCTTGCAAAAGAAAAAATATATCATTCATATTCCCTTAGTTTTAGTCAAATTTCAGTCTTCATACCTTTTTTTTTCAAATATATTACAATCATAACCCTCATTGCTATTTATGTAATTTTGTTGGGAGAAAGTTGCTATTTATGTATTCTTACGGTATTTCTTTTTAAATTTATGCCTTACAAAATATTTTAATTTCTTTTTTGTTCTTAATTTATAAAATAACAGTAATATCACAATTATTAAAAAATTATCTATAAATCGACATTTTAATTTACTGTTACTTTTACTAGCTAATGAGCATCATTGATATTATCGTATAAATCTTTATTATTCTGGACAACATTGGCTTCATATTCCTATTATACATTGTAATAAGATAGTATTTTTATTATGTCCAGTTTGATAAATTAACAAAAAAATAATTAAAACATTTATTATATATAAATTTGTTATATTATAAAAACAAAGGTATAAATACATTATTTTGAGTGAAGGTCAGGGATATGGATGATATTTGTTTTATTAATTTGCAAAATTATATTTTCTATTAATTGTTGAGAAAATAACACATATATATCTCGTGTTTTAGTGAATATCGAGTTTAACATTTGGTTTTCAAAAATGTCGAATTAATACTCTCTGTTTAATTAAAAAGACATAATTATACCTTAAAATAGATAACAGTATCACGGATCTTCCTTTTATTGACTTTTTATTGATGTTAACTTTGATATAAGAAATCAAATCAAACCCCAAACAATGTCTTAACTCCCAAATTCGCAATTTTAACATAAAAATAGTCTTAAATCGAAATAGACTAATAAAATACGTACTTTCCAATAAATGATTTCTTTCCGCATTCGAATTACAACTCTGAATTTTGGATTTCACGCTCTAATAAGTGATTTTGATGACTATTGATTGTCGATTTTGACCCACTTTCTCTGTTTGTATTCTCTACAATTCAAAGATTGTTGTTTGTTATTCATTTGTAAATAAATTACATATATAACAATAAGGATTACATATAAATATTGAGTCAACATTAATGAAAACCAATAAAAAAAAAAAATTAGTGACACCATTATCTATTTTATGATATAACTTTGTCATTTTAATTATATAAAATTCGAAAAAACAGAATATTAAATTCAATATTTTATTAAAAATATAATACATATATGTCATTTTTCCTTAAATGCAATATCACTGTAGCTGTTCTGTCCAATCATTCAGTTATATAAAACAGTCGAAAATTTCGGGATTCTGATACTATATTCCGTCTTTCTCATGTTATTCGTCATTTTTGTTATTATTTTTCACACTTCCCTATCTTAAATATAATATATTGTCACACTCATCGGTAACATACAATCATCCTTATCTTTCTTTTTTTCGTCTTCTTTTGACTCTTGACTTAAAAGCGTACTTATGCCATCATTTGCATACAAACATCCCGGAAATAGTAATATTAAATAAATAAATAAAGAAAAACAAAAAAGTCGCACAGAAGGTCGGAAGAGAAAAGCATCGAGTAAGGTATGTTCATATCTGGAAATTTACATATCTAATCATTCTCATATATATTTAGGCATAATCAGTTCAGCTTCACTGGACTATCGTTAAGTTTGTTTCCTCAAACATCTTGAATTCTTTCTGGAAATCAAAGCCAAATAATTCTGGGAGTTGATGACTAATACAAGGCTGGATTCCCTATTTTTCGAGAAATTAGGAGATTTGTTAAACCCCGAAAAGAGTGGGATTTTCGGGGAGTTTAAATAATCCCGCACTTTATTATTAGTATTATAATATTTGGGGTTTAGGTTTTTTGGTGGGAGAGAATGGAAAGCGTTGTTGAGGCCGGAGAGAGGACTGACTTCACAGAGTGCTGGCGAACGACATGGAAAACTCCGTACATCATGAGACTCGCCATGTCAGCTGGCATTGGAGGCCTTTTATTCGGATACGACACTGGTACGTAATTCATAAACGACAATGTTTTGCACTTTTGATTAATTAATTAATTAATGTTTTGTAATCGACAAACATCAGGTGTGATTTCCGGTGCTCTGCTCTACATCCGGGAGGATTTCGATCAAGTTGACCGGAAAACATGGCTTCAGGTGTGTGTGTGTGTGTGAGAGAGAGAGAATGATGTCATAAAAATAAAAAATAAATATTAATTAGTGATTTTTGATTGATGAAAAAAAATGGCAGGAGACGATTGTGAGCATGGCGGTGGCGGGGGCGATATTCGGGGCTGCGGTGGGCGGGTGGATGAACGACAGGTTTGGCCGGAAAAAGTCGATACTGGTCGCGGATGTTCTGTTCATGATCGGAGCTTTGGTGATGGCGGTGGCTCCGCAGCCGTGGGTGATCATAATCGGGAGAGTGATCGTCGGCCTCGGAGTGGGAATGGCGTCGATGACCTCGCCGCTCTACATCTCCGAGGCCTCTCCGGCGAGGATCAGAGGAGCTCTCGTCAGCACCAACGGGCTCCTCATCACCGGCGGCCAGTTCTTGGCCTACCTCATCAACCTCGCCTTTACCAAAGTGATTACAAGCCTATTACCGAAACCAATTTTTACGATAAGTTTTAGATATTTGATTTTTGACGAGAGGAATTTGATCGGTTTCAGGCCCCCGGGACGTGGCGATGGATGCTCGGCGTGGCCGCCGTACCGGCTCTTGTCCAGTTCGTTCTCATGCTCTCCTTGCCCGAGTCTCCTAGATGGCTCTACAGAAAGGTAAACAAAATTAGGGTTTTTGAGAGTGTGAAATCGAATGGAGAAATTATACAAAATAATGGTTTGAAGTTGAATGATCAGCAAAATAGTCAAAGTTACGCCGTTAAATATTGAAACCTTTTACTTGCTCATTGTCATAAATTTTAGCCATTGCATTGAGATTCCAGACCAAAATTTGCAAAATTATTTATTTTAATTAGCCATCTAGATATAACACCCAATTTAAAACGGGAAATTGCCTCAAACTTATAAGTTTTCAACAAAAAAAGTCAAAGTTACATGGTCTAATCGTTTTATTTTTAACGTTGTCATTAAAAATTATTGAAACCTGATACCTGCTCATTTTTTTTTGTAAATTTTAGCTATTGCGCTCACTTTAGACAAGCAAATCTAGCCATAACACCCAAGTAAAAAAAAAAAAAAAATGAAATTTGTGGGATTATTTATCATCAGAACAAGGAAGCGGAGGCGAGGGAGATTTTGGGGAGGATTTACCCGGCGGAGGAGGTGGAGGGCGAGGTGGCGGCTCTCCACGAGTCGGTAGAGGCGGAGAAGGCGTTGTCGGAGGATGAGGGGTTCTTCTCGAAGGTGAAAGGTGCTTTGGGGAACCAAGTGGTCCGAAGAGGTCTATACGCAGGTGTCACCGTCCAAGTGGTCCAACAATTCGTGGGCATCAACACGGTGATGTACTACAGCCCCACCATAGTCCAGTTTGCGGGGTTTGCCTCGAACCAGACGGCACTGGCTCTCTCGCTCGTCACTTCGGGGCTCAACGTCGTCGGGACCGTCATAAGCATGAGCATGGTGGACCGCTACGGCCGCCGAAGGCTCATGATCGTCTCCCTCTTTGGGATCATCGCTTGCCTCGTCGCCTTGTCGGCCGTGTTTTTTCAGGCCGCCTCCCACGCCCCTCCCGTCGGCGCCTTCGAGTCCGCTCGTTTCGGCGGCAACTCCACCTGCTCCGCTTACGCCTCCGCCGTCAACGCTCCGTCTTGGAACTGTATGTCGTGCTTGAAGACCGATTGCGGTTTCTGCGCCGCCCCGGGAAATGCGGTGAGTAGAAACAAACATACAAATTGAATCAAAAGGTTTCGATTCGGACGGAACAAGCCAATTCTTTAAGGAGTAACAATATAAAAGGAGTATCATTTAGCAATTTTTATTCTAGTCTAAAGTCTAATTGTAGAGTAAATAATTTTTTTTTACTAGCATTTGGCGGACTAGAGGTATAAAGTCTAAGTTTGCACGGAACAAATATACTGATTCCTTGAATAACCTCTAAATGTGAGAGAATTCTAGTACTATAATTACAGTAATAAGGAATGGGTAATAATTAAGGAGTATCATTCAGCAATTTTTAGTATAGTATTAAGTCTAATTGTAGAGTAAATAATTTTTTTGATTAGCATTTGGCGAACTAGAGGTATAAAGTTAAGTTTGCACGGAACAAATATACTAATTCCTTAAATAATAGTCGGTAAAAGTGGTCATAACCGCGATTTTTTTTTTTTTTAATTTTTGGGGTTGCCATGATCAGTTCGGTCCCGGGGCATGTTTGGCGGGGGGAGATGATGTGAGAAGGTTGTGCCGCGGAGAGAGAAGAGTGTGGTACAGTGAAGGGTGTCCGAACAGGGTGGGGTTCTTGGCGGTGGTGCTCTTGGGGCTCTACATAATATCGTACGCCCCGGGAATGGGAACGGTGCCGTGGATCGTCAACTCGGAGATATACCCTCTCAGGTACCGAGGCACCGGCGGAGGAATCGCCGCCGTCTCGAACTGGACCGCCAACCTCATCGTCAGCGAGACCTTCTTGACTCTCACCAACGCCATCGGCTCGTCTTGGACTTTTCTACTCTTCGCCGGATTCTCTCTGATCGGCCTCGTCGCCATTTATTTCCTCGTCCCCGAGACCAAAGGTTTGCAATTCGAGGAGGTCGAGAAGATGCTCAAGACGAGGTACACGCCCAAGGCTTTCCGTTCGAAAGAGGTCGTCGCGAAGAATGGCAAGGATCAAGACATTCCTTGATTTTTTTAAATCAAATTCTTACACTTGGAATGTATTTTCAGCTGTGATTTTTTTTTTTTTGGGGAGATTTTTAAATTACTTGTTTAACTCATCACCCCCCTTCTCTTGGTTTGTCTTGTAAAAATCTTCTTAATGAGATGAAAAAAAAAACTCGTCATTATTATCACATTGAAAACATAAAGCGTAGTTGTTTTTTTTTTTTTTTTTTAATGCCCATTAAAATGGTTCAAACCCCGGGCTCACCTCTAGTAATTAATAATCTATTTGCGTGTGGTTGAATTGAATTATCATGGCTAAAAATCTTCTTTGGCCAAATCGTTATCGGCAATTTAATTCTTGATTGAAGTTTTTTGTTAGTAATATACATGAACAATGAAAGAGACCAGGGCTCAATGTCTCAAATGCAACATCTCAGTGGTTGGGAATGATAAATAAATAACGTCCAAGGAAAACGTCACAACTTGCTTGCATTGCTTCATTGGGGGTCTATCACTGACAGAAATTTAGAGAGCCAAATAAATAAATACAGACCACTAAATAAGTGATAATTATTGTGTTTTATGAAAATTGTAGTCCACCAAATGCTGATTTTTAGAACTGACAAGACCACTGATCATTAAGCCTTTGTATGAATGTGATTGAATGTTATTTTTCCCTTGGAAAGTCACCTAAAGCTAGAACAATGCCGTGACCAACTTGACAGCTTACCAAACTAAGCACAAGATAAAATCATCACAAAGTCTATGCTTTAAATTTAATCAAGAATTCTCTTTCATTTCATTGTTCTTGGTGTTTATCTGCTTCGAGTTAGCCTCTGAGACATTAAAAATTTGATTTGATAAAAAAAAAAAAATCGATAACTCATAATAGACAAATATGTTCCATTTTGCATAGAATCCAGGGCGTATCGTGTACAATTTTACTGGCATGTATATTGACAAATATATTTTACTCAAGACAAGGATATTGGATAAGTGTGAGAGTACAATCTTATCTGTAAAAGTCGTGGTACTTTTTTATTTACTGTGCCGCCCTTTTTGGTAAAAATAAGTAAAACTTGGTACAAACATTACAATTATTTCTGAGATTCAGAGGACTGTAAACTGTTTGTTTTTGGGATAAAAACAATTGGTTAAATTTCCCGATCTGTCCTCGAGAGCTTTAATCACAGTGGACCAAGTATTGTCAATAATGTAAATATTTTTGCGTTAAAATATAAATGCCAATGGTTTTGGCTGTTTTCAGATATGTTTGTGCCTAAAAATGTGCCTTTTTGGTTCGGTCTCACAGGAAATTAAAAATTAAAAGGTATCCACAGCTCATCAATATCATGTACAATTTGACAACTATTGGAAATTGAAATAGAGCTCTTAATAGCTCTTGGAAATAGACCATTGAATAAAGATCCAGCAGGAAGTAATTGCATAAATAGATATATAGATAATGACTCAGAAAACCTCGAGTTACAATACAACGTTTTTTTTTCTTTGACATTTTGAGGCAAGCATAAAAGCTGATCCATTGACCAACAGTTGTGCCTGCAGAAATAATTCAATGCCCGTTGACAAAAAAAAAAAAGAAACATTTATGATCTATATGCCGTAACCAAATTGAGTCATCTTTTAAAAACGCTACACTTATTAACTCACATCATGAAGTTAAACAACAATTTAAAATGGGCAACGGTTAAAAAGCTAAAAGATTCTCAGTTTCTATAATATGTATTATTGGTCTTGTTTTAGTTTTACAACGTTTGAAAAAACTTCCCGGGTCTCCTTTTACAAGCTTAGCATGTAACACTATACACAACCATCGTTATCAGACTAAAAAAAAGGGTTATAATTGAACGCACCGACACTAGTCATTCGAAAAGAAAAAAAAAAACTACAAGTACAAACCCAAAGCGTAGACTGGATTTTAATTTTAAGGATTGCAATCAAACCAAACCAAACCAAACCCCAAAAAAAAAACAGCCAGACAGAAACATACCTGCTCTGCCAGCTAATGAATGATAGAGTCACGACAAAGGAAAGAAAGAGAAACATAAGTACATAACACATTCACATACATTTGACACTGCTTTGCTCCGGAAAAAAAAAAAAATTTGTTTTTCCAATCTCTCTTTTGCATTGTTTGGCCTTTTTGAAGGTGGTGGTAGTGATGGTGGGGTTTGTATCGGCTGGTGAAGTTTGCCAGATGTGTACGTGTACGACATGTGGTGATGCTGCTAAATTGACCCTACTCATATATCTAATTTAATTTATAACCCATGGGCAATTAAATTATTCTAGATTTAGTTTTCTGAAGCTTGTTATTCAAAGTTTGCTTTCCCAGCTTCTTATCCTGCTTGTGAAGCCAAGAATAAAGAATGGTCTGACTGACGATGATCACATAAGACAGAGGTTCGGACAAAATACTTGAATATGGGTTTGAAATTAGTTCAGAGTTTTCCCAGTGAGATTGAAATAGTGTATCCATCACATAAGACAAGAGAAACTTGCAATCTGGATCTGATGTGAGTATTGGGAAAATTTAATACTCCCCAAAATACAAACATGCTTTTTCCTCGTCTCTTCTTCTTCTCAATAATAGAGCAAGAAAGATCAGTTGAAAAATACTAAAAAAAAAAGATGTAGCTTTAAACAAAAAGGGTCGTCCCAATTAAACACAGGGACGTTTAACCCAACCCCACAAGCCAAAACATGTAATTCGTTCTTCCGCAGCCTCTACGGAAGAACAAAGTTGAACAGAAAACCAAAAAAAAGGGTAAAAGAGAGACCAAAACTTAGTTTCAAGACCATACATCTCTAAGCAAGTCATCACATTTTACTCACTAGCTTCACTCTAATTTACCTTCTTTTTCTTCTTCCCCACTCTCTACGCTGTACAAACAACTGGTAAAACAAGGCCAACCTGACCCGTATGTACACATAAACAACCATCCACATTCCACACTGTATAATTTCCTCACTATTTTATATAATGGCAAATAATAAAAGAGTAGTTCAAGGACTTGAAGATGAAGCTTCTTGCCTGGGTTCTCTCAAATAAGCAAGAAGCGTCTCAGCCTGCACATATAAGCAAATTGACAAGCAATCAAAACCTACTCGCAATGAATAAACAAAATCACGAATTTTCATTTTCAATACTAAAATCTGGGTTCCAAACCTTGTGCTTGGCTCGGACGCTTCCGGACTGAGAGAGAGCGACAAGCGGAGGAATTCCTCCTTCTCTGACGAGCATCCCTCGGTTTCTGAGGCTCTCAGCGCAGAGCTGAAGGAGAGTGAGAACAGCGAACTCTTTCCCTTTGAGAGAGCCGTCCTCGATGGCCTCGACGAGGGCTGCGATCCCTCCTTCTTCCACAATAGCCTCTCGTCCTTCGTCGATCCCAGCGAGGCTGCTCAGAACCACCATCGCCTTCTCCGACAGTCCCGTCCCCTGCTCCGCCGCAACGAGCTCCACCAGAGGCTTCACCGCGCCGGCGCTCACCGCTCTCTCCTTGTTCTGCCGCGCCGAGCACAGCTTGTACAGCGTCGTCAGCGAGTCCTTCTTTCCTCTCGTCGATCCGTTTATGAGGAGCGACACCAGCGGAGGAATCGCGCCGCACGCTCCGATCGAGCTCCGATTCTCCTCCACCAGAGCCAGGCTGAGCAGCGCGCAAGCTGCGTTCTGTTTGGATGTCTCGGTGCCGGTTTTCAGCACGTAGACTAGGGATTTTATTGCGCCGGAGTTCGTTATCAGAGCTTTGTTTCCTTCGTGGAGAGAGAGGTTTAGTAAGGCCGTCACCGCGTGTTCCTGAGTCCATGGATCGCTGCAGCGGAGGAGCGGGATGAGCGCCGGAACGGCGCCGGATTCTCCGATCAACGCGCGGTTGTCGGAGCGATTCTTCGCGAGGAGTCTAAGCTTCGCCGCGGCGGAGCGTTTGATGTTGATCGACGGAGATTGGAGGCCTTCGACGCAGATCTTGACCGTCGGCAGGAGATCCTCCGGAGAAATGCTCTCGATTATCTCCGTTGAGAATGAGTCCCTCTGGAGGAATCCTCGGCACGGCTCCGGTTCCGGCTCCGGCGAGGAAGCCTCCTCCGCCTCGGACTCTGTGATTGGTGCGTTTTCCGGGGAAGGCAGGCAGGCGAGCCTCTGGAGCTCGCCGGAGATGTCGCTGCTGCAAGCGGAGAAGTCGCTGAAGGCCTGAGAGATGTCGAGAAGCTCTTCGTCGGTCGAGGTCGGCTTAGGCGGCTTGGAGGATCGAGAGGCGAGCTCGCCGAGCCTCATGTCCATCACCGATTCCGTTAGGTTTTCGGAGACGAAGCCTGAAGGCTGAGCCACAGAGCCGGCGAACGAACAGCTCCGATCGTCCTGGAAATAGGTGGAGCGAATCGTCCGCATCGAACGCCCAATGTTTCTGCTGATTCCTGACGAGTTCGGAGACGCCGCGTAGTAGCTTCGAGTCAGGGGAAATCGGTTCGAAACGGCGTGCGAATCTTCGAGAGACACCATTGTCAAAATCCAAAGCGAGTTCAGAGAATTTCACAAAACAAAGTTACAGCCTTATCAAACAATTAAAATCTCATGGCGAAACTAGAGCTCACTGATACAGCCAAAGTGGTAGTAATGGCGGTGAAAGAAAAAGAAAAAGAAAATAAAAAGGGGAGAGTAAAGAGAAACCCAGAGGCTGGCTGAAGAGTGAAGAAGATGATGAGCCAGTGGATTGTGGGATTTAATAAAAGTTTTGGGTATAAAAGATAAACTCACGGGGCTGTGTTGGGACAGCCGTCTAAATAAATAGGATATATGGTCACAGTCAGGTCTTCTCAAGTGGACCCACTCAGCCACTAAACGACGTTTCATCGGATAGATCTGATGCTCAGGGGACGCGACGTTCACTCGGAAATCGACGGCCGAGATTTGGACTGACGTGACCGTGAATCACAGCCTTGTTTGGCGATCAGGTTTGCCCAGCGTGGGACCGTCGGCAACTCTTAAAACGCCACCGTTTCATCCACTTTTTTTTTTTTAAAAGGAAATCACAAGAGCACCCTCGGTAATAAAAATAATTGAAACGAATTTTTTACTACACCTGGTAAAAGATTCTATTCCGTGTTGGGATATCGCGACGAGACTCCAGTCACAACCTGTGGGCACTGTAACTTCCCTTTCGAAATGCCACGTGTTCGGCGCGCACGCCTGTACTTCTTGGATGATGACGTGTGACCGTCGGATCTTTAAAATAAGACGAATGAAAGAGGGTCTTGAGAAATGAGCTGAAAATAGTCAAACCACTTTTACTTTCTCAAGCCGTGTGTAGTTCGAGTCTAGAATCATTGTCACTGTTCACGTCAACCACACGTGTCTGAGCCAGCTCAAATCATCACACGTGCTTGGCCAGCGGAGAAGCAAACAAACACGCCTCTCGTAGTAATTAAACTTTTCATTAAAAATTAGGAACACGTGGTCTATGGTTTAAGTTTAACCTAGGAAAAGCATCCGGGTTAAAAGAAAAGTGTACTTTTGATTTAATATTTTAATACAAAATTAAAAAAAAAAATTAAAGGACGTGACAATATTAATTTTTAATATTCCTCAAAAAAAAATATTAATTTTTAATAATCTTAAATTTTAATCAATAAACTATCTATTTTTTCACCTAATTACTTGATTGGGATGCCTAATATTATTACTGTCTCATTCAATTCTGTCCAAATATGATTTTTTTTTCCTCCTTATTCGTTGATTTTTAATACATTAGTTTTAGGTAAACTTTTATATATTGAAGTTGCTTGGATGAACATCTTTTCTTTTATTCTAAACAATTTTGAAAATGCTAGATAATATTTTCCTTAATCCATACGCTTTCCGTTCAGATTATGGTTCACGTACGAGCAGTGTACTGGGCCGATTTTAGCCAAAATCTTTATACCAAAATTATATTTATGAATATATATTTTCCACAGATTAACATAAGAAAACAAAATGTCTTATTTTATAATTCATTATCCAACACTATGAGCTGTTTAGCACCCTAGTGCCTATGTCAATAGTTTATTTTATATATACGTAATCGAAGAAAAGATCGAGTTTGTCTTTGTCGAACAGTGTTGGGAGAGAATATTATCTATTAAATATAAACTGTCATCAGAAATAAATTATATTATACATGTGCAATTATATATAATATGTTGATGGATCAATCCTATATAATATCTAGCTAGCTGCAATAAGCCTGAGCATATATATATAAAAAGGGTTTTGATGCCTATAAAAAAAGATATAATCAATTTTAAATACAAAGGCTCTCGATAGTAGATATTTTTTATTATATGATTATAAAATTTATTTCGTATATTGATTTAATAGTGTTCATTGTATCAATAGTTTTTTGCAATAACTATTTTAGCTGTTTATACAGGAGTACTAAATATATAAGTTTTGATGCAGCACTAAAAATTAGTACATGATTAATCTAAATAGCTTGCTTCTAAATCACATACATATAGAATAAATGTGTACATTAAGTGGAGCATTATGTGTAAATTTGTTTATACACGATCTATAAACACTTCATTTTAATGTGTCGTTTAAGGTATCGTTATGATTGACATATAAAAATTTATTATGGTCACTGTAATAATTAATCCAAATTCTATCGTGATCATAGATTTCAAGTTATGTTTCTAAGGTATTTTATCCATTGGCATCTAGATCTATGTTTGAATACTTGTATTTTGGGTGACTAAGTATGATCGATATAGAAATTTAAATGCCACCAACTCTAAAAAAAGAGTTAATGCTCAACGGAAATTGATAGATTGTACACACTTTGTAATAATATAAGTGAAAGAATCTCTCACTAGAGAATCACTATTATTTATGGCTCATATTTAACTTGAAAGGTATAATGATAATATCCACTATTCTAGTCACTAGAGGAACCAAAGAGATCGATACTCTCGTGGTGAATATATTAGTAGACACTCCATAATTTATATTGAGTAAATATAACTATAATAATATCAAGAGTGCAGTCTTGACATATTGTAGTAGGATATCCACAAGATTTTATAAAACGATCGAAAACGAAAAACATTTTATTAATTAATATATATACGCATAACATGTTAAATATAATAAGTTTTTAAATTATTTTGTAATTAAATAGAGTATTTTAATATTTTATATCAAAAAATTTCATTATTCATTCACTCAATAATAGAATTAGATAAGAGCACATTTAACTTTGTTTTATCCATTCCTTGCTTCATTGTAAAGTGGTTTGGACTCCAAATATAATGTTTTTAGTCACCTTTAATTATATCACGATCAAACGTAGGATATGCAATATTTGTACTCGACGATCAATTAGCCAATGTAATCATTTCATAACCATAATTTATCCCACATGTTTCACTATGAACACCAAGCATTAACAATATGTAAAATCTTGAGTTTCATGATTGCTTATTAGCTAAAATAACTAGTGTTGGCCATAATTCCACGCGTATGAAACATGATGTTTATGCACTAACCCACTTCACGTCATGTGAGTTAGAAAAAAATTGCATTAGTTTTAAGACAACGCATAAAAAGCATACACACTTAATATTTCCAAACAAATTTATTTATTAATTATTGTCTATCGCTTCTTATGCTTGAAAAAAGCCGCTTTATTTTTACTTTGAAGAGTGTGGCGTTTGGTTTTATGCTACTTGGACTTGATCAAAGATTTGGTAAAAGGATTAGAAACTTTGGACGTAATGATGGCTTAAAATTATTTTATGAATTTGGGGATCATAATTCAATACTATAATGATTTAGCCGCAGCTAGGCCAGTAGATCTTGATTTTCCAAACACTCAATTTTAATTGTTAGGGAATAGGGACTAAGGAGGCATGTAAATGGGAAGATTACCAACCTTTTTATTTAATGCCACGTAAGCGTTTGCTTCGAGAAGAAAGATCACTTAAAGACTTTGGTAAGACAATGTGTGAAATATAAAGTTGACCTAATAAGTTGTTTTTTTAGCAAACATTGACCGAAGTTAAATACTTAGGTGAAGTTCTAACTTTACTCATAGAACTTCTATTTTTCAACATAAAATAAGTAGTTTATATTTAGCATGTCGGTGTCAACTAATCAACGTATAGTTAGCTCAAAAATGTCAAATTAGCACGCACAGATGATGTGTTAAAGATGCTTTTTTTTTTACTATTATTAATTTTCTTAGTCCAATCCAAAGGCAATAATTTCAAATATAATAAATCAAGTTTGGTGGTTGACTGGGTCTTCCGTATTTATTGAAAATTGCCAAGGCTACAGTTTAGTTACATTACCATATGGGGATGAATAATATATTCTATTTTCTTTTATCAGTCTGTTTGTTTTTAATAAAATTCAAATATGTCCAGCCTTTGTATACATCCCATGCTTATCAAAACTCGAAACAAGTCTAACTAAAGTTTTGGTTCAGATTAAAAGCTTTGTTTTTGTTTTTAGAAAAAAACTAAACTGTTTATCTGGTGTTTGGTAAAACTGTTTGTACAAAAAACTTCAAAAGTGATTTTAGATTTTGTACATGAGATGAAAAAGCTAGGATTATTAGTTTTTAGAAAAAAAAAAAAGTGTTTTTAAGTTCGGTATATAAATTACTGTAATATCCTCGTACAAAATATTATTCATATATATATATATATATATATATATATGTTTTAATTATAAATAAGCATATTAATAATTATTATTTAATTATTAAGAACATGTCTATTTTAGTCTTTTTACTATAATATATTTGTTTTACCAAACGCTAAATCAGTTTTTCTTACCAGCAACAACTGTTTTATAAACAGTTTACCAAACACCTTGTCAGTTTTTGAAAAAAACAGTTTTTTTCGAAAACTGAACCTAAAAACACTTTTTTTAAAAACAAAGTTATGTCAAACGGGGCTAGAACCTAAATACGTAGTTGAAAATCATGTTTAACAATTGACAAAGTCAAGAAAACGCAACAATTGAAGGTCGGAAGTTACAGTAGATCGAGGGGCTAAAGTCCCCCCCCTAAATTTTTCTTTTTACACTTTTAATCCATTTTGAAAATATTTATAACCAAATCAATCCGAAACCAAAAATCGATTTCACGTCATAATTGAAATTTGGATTCGGATAACCGATCCAGTTTCAAAAACTGGACCAGATATTGATTTTTAATTTTGGAGAAATCAGTCATCGATATTTAACCGATTTTTTTTAAATTAAAAAAATAAAAAATAAAATAAATAATTATGTTAGGATTATATTACTCATTTACATGATTTTTTTATCATTAAACTAATTTTTAGAATCATGTATGGATTTAAAAACTAGTTTCAAAGTTGTTATGGATTTTAAGAATTGGATAACTGGTTTATTTAACTTGATTTTAAAAACTGGATCTGAATTTTTTAGAACTGAATAACCGAATTTTGAAAAACGGGTATCAAATTTAGATATTTTATTTATGAAACTAGATAACTGATATATATATATATATATATATATATATATATATATATATATATATTACGAAAGATAACCGAATATTCGGCTGACTAAATTTCGGTCTTATACTAAATTAAACCGGTTATTAGACCATATTTAAAACCGAAAATTTAGATTCGAGAATACCAAAATCAAACCGAACTGATCCAATTTCATCTCTAATTTTATGTGATAATATGCTCTAAACATTAGTTTAACATGCTATTTTAGACTTTCTACACCATAAAAAGTAATAAAATAATGAGTAAAGGACTAATACTGATATAATCATGAATAATTCACTAATAAATGATAATATAAACAGAATAAACATGTATAGTTAAATTTCAAACAAATAATATATAACTCGTCATTCTAAGAACATACAAGGATACAATTTTGTCTATTGATGAATATATTGTCCTTGTATGAAAAAAATATTTGCGACTATGACAAATACTTATTAGAGAAGAAAAAAGTCTCCTATTTATATATTTGGTGTAGCTTTAGGTCTTGTTGATTAAAATGGTAGGACATGAGTACAAAATAGTAGTTTTTTTAAATAAATAATAAAAAAAAAGTCTTGGATATGGTCCCTTTTGAGTCGATCTCATCATGTTCGTCCGATCCGTTTGTTTCTCATTCGTCCTCAATGACGAGGTCAAAGGTGACATCACTCCTCAACGTGGGCTAAGACAAGGAGATCCACTTTCTCTATTCCTCTTTCTCTTGTACTCGGAAGGTTTCTCCATTTTACTTCGAAATGCCGAGTCTTACGGCTCTATTCGCGGTCTAAGATTTGAGAACCTTGGCATCTCTGTGTCTCATCTCTTCTTCGCGGACGATAGTTTGATCTTCTTTCGGGCGTCGGTCAAAGATCAGCGAGAGTTCCTCTCATGCCTCGATTCCTATGTCTGAGCCTCCGGCCAACTTATCAATTACGACAAGTCCAAATTGTGCTTTGGGAAATCGGTGAAGGCGCACTTGGGCGCTAGAGTGGCTTGGGAAATCAAGGTTCGCCTTACCGAAGGGCACGATAAATACCTTGGTCTTCCCTTGGCCATTGGTAGGAGCAAGCGAAAGTTTTTTCCTTCATCTGAGAAAAGATCTGGTACAAGATCAAGGGGTAGAAGAGCAATTTTTATTCCGCGGCTGGGAAAGAGGTTATCATCTAGCCCGTGGTGCAAGAAATTCCGAGCTACATCATGCATTGCTTCAAACTCCCAAAACTTCTTCTCGACGATCTCCACAAGCTCACGGCAAGTTTTTGGCGGAAAGTGAAGTGGAGAAAAAGAAAATTCATTGGGGCCGATGGGAAAAATATTGCTTTTGGAAAGTGGTTGGCGGCATAGGGTTCCAGAACCTTGTGTGGACATATCAATCTCTCCTCGCTAAGACCGGATGGAGAACTCTCTGCCACCCTTCATCACTTGCGTCCCGAGTTCTTAAGCTAAGCTATTTTTTGGATCCTAACTTCTTCAATGCCTTCAATTCCCGTGACGCCTCGGGTCTTTGGAGGAAACTCTTTTGGAGAATCGTCACCCTTTCTCATCACATCTTGATGTTGGCGACATCTTTGGAAATTGCACGTTCCTCCAAAAGTATGCTATTTTTCTTGAAAGCTTTGTCAAGATTGGATACCGTGGAAAATCTGGTTTCCCAAGGCATAAAGCTTGATCGTCGTTGTCCTACTTTCTTTGCCGATCGAGATACTGCCTTCCACGCCTTGCTCGGATAGTAAAGGGATATGGAAGTCGACGGGTTGGTGGACTATGATCCAAACGAGCTTCCACGAGGACGTGATCGATTTCCTCTCCCATGTAAAAGACTTACTGGGTAAGCATGACTTTGATGCTCTTATAATGATTGCATGGGCCTCTTGGAATCGTCGGGATGACATCATCCACAACAATCGAGCAAGGTCTACGATGGATTTCATTAACCACACGCTCCACCACCATGAGAAATTCTGCAAAAGCTCGATGTCCTGTCTCAGCTCAGGTTGGCCCCAGCCAGCAACACTGACATCGCCTGACTCCTAGAGTGGTGGCCGTTAGCACCGATGTTACCTTCTCTGCGAATGGTCGTCATTGCGGCTCAGTGGAGTCTTTCGGACTTCAACATGGCTGGTACGCGGATCCTTCGTTGCCAAGATCAACGTCACCATCTGACCCACAATTGCTAAGGCCATCGCGATTAAACACATCATCTCGAATGCCATCTTCTCGACATCACTCACATGCAGATCCAAACCTACTGTGATACCCTGCCTAAGCTCCTCAGTCAGCGAACTTCCCATCACAGAGGTTGGACGGGTTCTCGAAGATATTAGAACTCTTGCATTGGATTTTTTCTCTTCTTTGTCATTTACATTCCAAGATTATGTAATATGGTAGCTTGTGTGCTTTCCAAATTTGCTCTAAATTTTGCCTCAGAAGCTCTATGACACAATTACGTCCCTCCTATTTTATGGGAGACCATTTTGTCAAATATGCCTTCTAATCAATAGTATCTCCTATTTTATTTACATACTTTGATTCTAGAAAGTACAGTCAAGAGATGACGAGAAGAGAGCGCTGACTACGACGGTGGTTAGGCTGCATCGGAATATCACCACTTTTACGATTTAGGAGATTCGAACCACACATGTCACTTGTGACCAATACATACATTTCATAGGTAACAACTAACATCGCCTCAAGGAATATATATATATATGTATACATATATATATATATATTATCCTTCCTTTCTGTCAAATATATCAAGAAAATATGTGTATATATATATATATATATATATATATATATATATTATCGATTTAGTGATGATATATGTGTTTTTCTAAGAATTTACTTTCAAAATTAATGTTAATTTGGTTGATTTTGTCTATCTCAACTTAAACCAATTTGTAGTTTATATTATTTTATTTATAATTTATTGGGCATTGGGGAGATGACACAAAAATAGAGAAAAACTGAGAACAAACACCAAGCATGAAATATAGAGGAGGAGTCCACCAAGTATTTGCAAAGAGAAGATTACCTGCTGCTACACATAGAGAAGTTTGAAATGTTCAAGATTTTTCTGGAGATAGTGAGAAAGTTCAACAATGGCAAACTTATAATATTTTTTATGTTTGGATATTAAAAGGATTCTCATATTTACATGCATGAAAAATCTGTGATTTTATGTGGTTTTTAATCATAGTGGTAAACTTGTAAATGTTATGTAATTGTAAGGAAAAAATTGACATTTAACAACCTAGTTAATAGTTAAATGTTTTTATATTAATAGTAAAAATTTCCTTTTTTTTATATATATATGTAATAAATATGTATGTTATCGTACTGAGGGACGTAGGTGTGCCTCATGCCTCAATTTATTATTATTATTATTTATTTTTTTTATATATTTTGTTATTATTAAAAAAAATTGCTAAATGGTATTATTGGTCAAGATAACATGATATATTAACAGTGCAAACACAAGTGATATTATTGACCAAAATTACATAATTTATGATAAATTTTAAAGAGACATACATTTCTGTAGCTCATAAAGCTTGAATCCAAGACCTCTCAACCGAAATACGTGTGGTATTAAATTCTTTTTTATTTTATTTTTTAAAGTTTAAGTTCCTCTACTTTTTGTTATTATTAGTCTGCGTGACTCCGTTACAGATGATACTTTCTCAAAATTGATGCTAAAAACTAATCATATTATAACATGGTCAGTTTGCATGTTTGCGTTAGGTCGCTCCCGAAGAGCATGTGCATATAATATTTGTTGATTCGTTATTTATTGGCTTTATTTTTTAGTGCAAGATGTGTGGAAAGATGTCGGTTGTTATGTTTCATCTTCTGGTATGACATCTTTCCTCCAGTGTGCAGACTCTTTTTCAGGCAAGTTTCCAGTCTTTGACAGATTGCTTCGCTGGTGACTTATTGTTGAGTTATTGCCTCACTGCTGTCTTCATTACGAGATATCTGCCTTGCTGGTGCCTTCATTACAATATATCTCTCGCTGCTGTTTTCATTGCACGATATTCGCCTCGCTGGAATCTTTACTTTGTGATATTCGCTTGAGGCCGGGTAAGGAAACCCGAGATACCTTCCAGGATTGTTCAGCTGCTATAAAAGCCATGCGCTCCCTTTAGCAGCCTCGACGTTTTTCATCAAACACTCAGAGCTCTTAGGCGTACAAGACCGGTGGACTGGGAGGTTGTGTGTTTTGGTGATAAGCGGTGTTTTCTCTCAAACACTATTCCACAAAGATTGAGTGTCTGTGAGAGTTGGGTTTTGTGTTCTCGTGATTGAAGGTTCACGTACAGCTGAAGACTAAAGGTCATCCGAGCCAGGAGGTTGCTCGAAGGGTGGAATTGAGACGGAGCTCAAATTCAGGGGGAGTCCCTGACTAGGTGATCACTGGTGGTAATAGTCTCTAGGTTTTATTGATTTGTTGATTGTAATCAGATATAAACCTTATGTGTACTATTGACTACAAGATAGTGAAAAACCTTTCCACTGGCAGCGTGCCCCCAGATGTAGGTGTGTTTCACCAAACTGGGTAACCATATCGTGTGTACTTTGTTTACTGCACTGTTTTGTTGTTTATCCATAATCTGTGCTCAAGTAAGTTGTCGGACACATTGTCAACACATTGTGTGCGACATCTTGTCTGTGCGTCTAATCAGATTTTCAATTGGTATCAGAGCAGGCGCCTTGATCTTTTTTGGTGGTTTCCTGGATTTTTTTTTCTGATTACCTATTATGGATAGTTCCCGAGAGGGAGGTTCTGTCAATCGCCCTCCAGTACTCGACAGAACCAACTATGGTTATTGGAAGGCACGCATGACCGCCTTCATGAAGTCCCTTGATAGCCGAACATGGAAAGCTGTGATACACGGGTGGGAAGCTCTTGTGACTACTGATGACAAAGGAGCCCGTACTGGCACAAAACCCGAAAAAAGACTGGACCCCCACTGAAGATGAGGCGGCCCTTGGTAACTCTCGTGCTCTTAATGCTATATTTAACGGAGTCGATAAAGATGTTTTCATGTTGATAAATACATGCACTAGTGCCAAAGAGGCCTGGGAAATCCTCGCTGTTGCCTATGAAGGAACTACAAAGGTCCGTGAGCAGAAGCTTCAATATCTCTGTCACGCCCCGGGAAAAGTGGGGTGTGATTATTGTATAAAATGAATACTAATAAACTTTACAAAACTAACCCACAGTGCATACTCAGTTGATTACTTTACAAGTCCAAAGATAAAAGAAAGAAAACGAAAATAAAACAAACCTTCGACACTTGATAGTCTATCCAACGAAAACCTTCAAACTCTCGACCACACTTAATCCCGAGGTCTTCCTAACCCTTCTCCTTCTCACATCCTGATTATAAGAAAAATTTGAGGAAATAGGGGTGAGCCTGAGGCTCAGTGGGTGCTATAGTAATGGTTTGATTTTTAAAAAGATTTTCGAAAATAATACTTACTTTATAATACTAATATTCTTGTCACGCGTAAATCACCATACACGTACAAGTATAATAATAGTCTTATACGTGTAAATCACCATACACGCACAAGTATAACTTGCAGGAATGTAAATTTCATGAATGTAAATGACAGAAATGTAAATGACGGAATGCTGATGCTAGAAATGTAAATGCAAGAAATGAAATTGAATTTAAATGTGCATCTACGCCCATTTAAACGTATACTATTTCCTGAGCCCCTGTCAACATAACTCGTGACAGTCCTCTGATCAGAGCAAGGTGCACTCTCCGCACCGTATACATGTGTGTGAAACCGGCTTGTCCAGGATATACGAAACATTTCATTTCGTAAATACGGGATATATGTATAATATCGAAAATATTATCAACTTCATTATCGGATATCCCGAGTTGAAGTTCCGCCACATTTTCTAAAAACGGTTCTGGGTTTTGTGGCACGTTCACAAACATTTTCATTTCGAAAATAATATATACTTGAGGCCAAACCATAAAATCAGGAGAAAAGGGTTATAATAACCTACCTCGAGAGTAAGCGTCTATGTCGCTCTTCCACGAGACGTTCGCTCGTCCTGTGAACCTGAATATTCACTAAAACCGAGAATCCAGACGTTCACTTACTCCGTGAACCCTCTAAACGACTTTCAATCTCGAGTCCTATCACGATAAATCAAACCGATCCTTAATCAGAATCCTGCGAGTAATCTATAATACTCAAACTCTAACGTACGATTTACAAATCATAGAACCCAAAGACATATCCACTATAAGGAATCCAAGTTCTCAGGACAAAACTTCAAACGATACGAGAAAGTGTAAACTCGAACGAGAAACTACGATAATTCTCAAAACCGAGAAATAACTCTAATAAGCGAGCTTGTGCTTCCTTGAATAAAACTAATTTCATTTATCCAAAATGAGATTAGAAAATAACTCCAACAAAATAAAGATCGTTTCTTTTCTTTTCCGAATCTCAAGGAAAACATAGTCAAATTTCTTATCGCGACGCTCGAGTAACCGAGATACCAAACGTTAACTCAAGTCGAGTCTTACTTTCTAAAAAAAACTTTAAACGAGCTTTCACGAAATTAATAAGCTCATTTACTATGATAACGTACATTTGAACCTTAAACAACTTAAACGTTTAACGTACACTCGGAACGACTTAAAATTGAAATATAAAGACGTCTTAATCTAGAATAATTTGTACAAAATGACTTAAACGTCGTAATTACAAATTATAAAAACGATAACTCGTTAAATCTAGACGAACACTTCGCGAGTCTCCGAGCCTAAACCGAAACGTCGTTATTCACCTGGTCTCGGTCTCGCCTCGTCGACGCTCGCGCGATAGCTCCGTCGTCTCCCGGTCACGCTCTCGCCGTCCCGAACTCGATGTTTTGGGCTCTACGTAGCCCACCTATATCAGAGTCTAGACCCTCGACACATAAACTCACAACAAAACGGCAAGACACGTTAACATGATACGACTCGAATCATCACTTACACATAACCAAAATTTTAAACCCAAAGTTACACGGCCAACAAACTCACGGCCAAAACATAACATCCATGGCCAAGGCCAAAAATCCAAATAAATTCAAATGACAACTTCAATCCGTGAATTCGAGTTCTAAACATCACAATCAAGCTTAAACGATCATCAAAAGCCAAACAATTTTACCCAAACAACCCGAAATCCAAAAAGCCCCAAAATCCACTTCAAACCCTAGAATTCACGAAATCAATCTTGGGTTTTGATTTCTTACCCAATTCTTTTGTGAATTTGGACTCTCCGGGGTGTGTTCTCTCTATCCCGGTGGTTCTTTCTCGGGCGGCGGCCACGGTGAGCTCGCGGCGATTTCCTTTCCTCGGCGGGGCCCCGCGCGGCGATGCTCGGTCTCGGGGCTGGGTCGCGCGAGGAAGAGCTGAGGAAGAAGAGTGAAGAAGAAGATGAGTGAAGGGTGATGGTGGACGGGATGATAAGGTTTCTCGGTGGTGTTTTTTTTTTCTTTTCTCTGCTCTCTTTTGCAGGTGGCGTGAGCGAAAATGAGGAGAAGAAGAAGAAGTGAATCGAAGAAGAAGAAAAAGGAAAGGAGAAGAAGAATGTAGAAGAATTCTTCAAATTGTTTTTGCAAATAAACCCCTTGTACTTTCCTTTTCCATTAAACTGGCCCAGAACTCAAGTTTTCTTTCAAATGAGCCCAGAAAAACATGACGATTACATCCTTGTCACAAAACTTTGTGACTTCAACCGTAACTGAACGAACATTTAATTTAGAGCTTCAAACCGAGAATTTTCTCGTACGTTTTCGATTAATTCAAATATATTTAAGGTTTCTCGGAAATAATTCTCGTCCTTGAGAATTTATCTTCTTAAATCAAATTCCGGAATATCTCATCGGAAAATAATTTATTATTCGCGACGAACTCGATAAATCCTTTATTTTATTCCGAGATTTCTCCTTACCTTAATATATTTCAAATCCAAAAATACTGGAAATACTTCTTAGAAAATTAATTTACATAATTTTCTCGTCCTTTGATTAACTTAATTTACGACATTAAGCTTAAATTTTGAGTCGCTACACTCACAACCAATTTTGAAGCCCTCATGATGCTCGAGGATGAATCAGTTGCTGAGTTCAACGTTCGCATCCGTGATCTTGCCAATGAATCATATTCTCTCGAGAAACCAATGACCGACGAAGATCTTGTTCGAAAAACCCTGAGAGCCTTGAGCCCTAGGTTCAAAATGAAAATCACGGCCATTGAAGAAGTTCATGACCTAAAGACGTTAAAGTTCGACGAGCTCATGGGATCCCTCATGACTTTTGAGCTTTCCCTTCCTAAGGTGGAAAAGAAACACAGAGGGATGGCCCTCAAAAGCTCTGTTCATGAACAAAAGGAACATGTATACTCAGACTCTGACAATGATATTGACGATACTATAGCTATGCTTGCAAAAAATTATAGTAGGTTCATGAAAAGACTCAACCAGATGAATGAGAAAAATGTCTCGCAAGATGTCAAGGACAATTTCCACAACGATTCCAGAAGAATGTTAATCCTCACAGGAATAGTAAAAGTGGTGAACGATCTGGCAAAGGCAAAGGCATTCAGTGCCACGAATGTGAAGGTTTCGGACATATTCAAAAGGAGTGTCCCAACTTCCTCAAGAAACAGAAAAGGGGATACAACGCTACTCTCTCGGATGAAGAAGATGAAGATAGCGAATCAGATCAGATAAGTAACTTTGTAGCCTTTACTGCCTCTGTCCATACTCATGAGTCCACTAATGAATTTGGTGAATGCTCTCAGAAATATGTTTTTGATGAAGAATTATCTGACGATGCTATGAATGAAGCATACAATACCTTGCACACAAAATGGGTTGAGGAATCCCAGATTCTAGACAAACAGAGTGCTCTCATTCTTACTCTGACTGAAGATAAGGCAAGGCTCCTAGAGACGATTGTGGATCTGAAGAAGGAAGTCTGTCGGCTGAATGGGGAACTTGATCAAATGACTAAATCAGTTAGAATGCTGAACTCTGGGACTGACAGCCTGGACAAAATCCTCACCATTGGCAAACCTGCGAAGAACATGAAGGGGCTTGGATATACCCGTGGAGCTTCATCATCCCAGACTACGTTCGTTCCCCAAAAGCAGACCGGCCAGATGTCGCGAAACATGCCTCAACCATCTGGTAATGACAATGCTCATGTTTTTCCTCGGAATCATCTCTCTGGACGAATCAGGTCTCTAGTCAACAGACCTCGTTGGGTATGCCATTATTGTGGTAGAAAGAGCCATATTTGACCTTTTTGCTATCGTTTATACGGGAGAAATGTTCGTCAGCAAAAGTCCAGTTACAGGACTGTCCCACCTCGTCAACAACCTTCTACTCGGCTGGAATGGAGAGTGAAAAATACGTCATATCATGCCAATATTGCTTACACATCTCTGAGTGCATCCACCGGGAGTGACTGGTATTTCGACAGTGGTTGCTCTCGTCACATGACAGGTGATCACACCTTCCTGACCAACGTGAAACCCTATTCTAACTGTCATGTTACCTTTGGAGATGGAGTAAAAGCCAAAATTGTGGGTAAAGGTCAGTTAAACTATCCTGGTATGTCTTGCTTGACTGAGGCATTGTTGGTAGAAGGACTTACTGCTAATCTTATCAGTATTAGTCAGCTTTGTGATCTAAACTTACGAGTCAATTTTACTTGTGATAAGTGTGTGGTGATTAATGAGGAACAGGATGAACTTCTGCGAGGAACCAGATCACATGACAACTGCTACATGTGGTCACCCGTACCAAACAACAATTGCCTCCTGACCAAAGCTGACGAAACCAAGCTGTGGCACCAAAAGCTTGGTCACCTGAATCTCAGAAGCATGCAGAAAATTGTCTCTGAGAAAGCCATCATCGGTGTCCCAAATCTGAAGATTGTTGAAGGAAAAATCTGTGGTGAATGCCAGATTGGGAAACAGGTCAAGAAGTCTCACAAGATGGTGCAACATCTTACCACATCTCGTGTTCTGGAACTTCTTCACATGGATCTGATGGGACCGATGCAGGTCGAGAGTCTTGGAGGGAAGAGATACGTGTTTGTGTATGTGGATGACTACTCCAGGTACACTTGGGTTGATTTTATTCGTGAGAAATCTGACACTTTTGTTGTTTTTGAAGCTCTATGTAAGAAGGTTCAGAGAGAAAAAGGAGAGAGCATCGGCAAAGTGATCAGAATTCGGAGTGATCATGGGAGGGAATTTGAGAACATGAGCTTTGCTAAGTTTTGTACTGAAGAAGGGATAGCCCATGAATTCTCTGCTCCAATCACACCACAACAAAATGGAATTGTTGAAAGAAAAAATCGAACCCTCCAAGAGATGGCTAGAGTGATGATATTGGCCAAAGATATTCCACCACATTTCTGGGCTGAAGCTCTCAATACTGCCTGCCATATTCACAATAGAGTTACTATTCGTCCAGGTACTTCCATCACTCATTATGAAATATGGAGGGGGAGAAAGCCGAATGTGAAATACTTTCATGTCTTTGGTGCTGTTTGTTATATACTTGCTGACAGAGATCCTCGGCGTAAATTTGACCCGAAAAGTGATGAAGGTATATTTCTTGGATATTCTAGAAATAGTCGTGCCTATCGTGTTTTTAACAAACGCACTAAGACTATGATGGAATCCATAAATGTGGTGGTAAACGATGATCATGATGTTACTAACAGTACTAATGATGAGGATGAAGTTTTTCCTAGTAACACAGATGTCAGGACAGATGCTGAAAACTAGTTGGACGACATCTCTTTCGAAAACCCAAATGTCAGGACTGGTGCTGATGACAAAGTGAGCGAAATTATTCCAGATGAAGGATCTCCTCCTGAGACTGAACAACGAATTCCTTCCAGAAGAATCCAGAAAAATCATCCTGCTCACGAGGTGATTGGCGAAATCAGTGAAGGAATAAAGACTCGTCCAAAACCTCCGGTTAACTATCGGGATATGATTGGTAATCTCTGTTTTGTTTCTAAGATTGAACCTAAGAATGTTAATGAGGCTATTGATGATGAATACTGGGTTAATGCTATGCAAGAAGAACTTGTTAAGTTTGAAAGAAATGAAGTCTATGAGCTAGTTCCTAAACCTGACAATGTAAATGTCATTGGAACTAAGTGGATTTTTAAGAATAAATCTGATGAACATGGTAATATAACTCGGAACAAAGCTAGACTTGTGGCGCAGGGCTATTCACAGGTGGAAGGCGTAGACTTTGATGAAACATTTGCCCCTGTTGCGAGACTTGAAGCTATCAGACTCCTGCTGGGCTTCTCTTGTCACCTGCACTTCAAACTTTACCAGATGGATGTTAAGAGTGCTTTCCTCAATGGGTACCTGAATGAGGAAGTCTATGTATCACAACCAAAAGGGCTTACATATCCTAGCTCTCCACAGCATGTCTACAAACTCAGAAAAGCTCTCTACGGTCTTAAGCAAGCTCCTCGTGCATGGTATGAGAGACTGACACAGTTCCTTGTGCAGAATGGTTATACCCGGGGTGGAGTTGACAAGACCTTGTTCGTGAAAAAGGAGAATGACAATCTCATGATAGCTCAGATTTATGTTGATGATATCGTCTTTGGAGGAATGTCTAACAAGATGGTGGACCTTTTGTCCGACAAATGCAGTCTGAATTTGAGATGAGTATGGTCGGTGAGTTAAACTACTTTCTGGGCTTTCAGATCAAACAAATGAATGATGGTATCTTTATCTCTCAAAGTAAGTATGCCAAAAACTTGGTAAAGAAGTTTGGTTTGGAAAATTCTTCTCACAAGCGGACCCCTACCGCTACTCACATCAAACTCTCTAAGGATGAGCATGGAGAATCTGTTGATCAAAGCCTCTACAGGAGAATTATTGGTAGTCTTCTTTACCTTACTGCCAGCCGACTAGACATAGCCTACTCTGTAGGTGTGTGTGTGCGATATCAAGCCAATCCCAAAGCTAGTCATCTGGCTCAAGCCAAGCGAATCATAAGGTACATCTCAGGAACTGCCAATTTTGGCCTCTTATATACTTATGATACTTCCTCCACGCTTGTGGGATACTGTGATGTTGACTGGGCAGGTAGCACGGTCAATAGAAAAAGTACCTCTGGTGGATGTTTCTACCTTGGAAACAATCTCATCTCCTGGTTCAGCAAGAAGCAGAACTGTGTTTCCTTGTCCACAGCTGAAGCTGAATACATCGCCGCTGGGAGTAGTTGCACTCAGCTTCTATGGATGAAGCAGATGCTAACTGAATATAATGTTGGACAAGATGTCATGACATTGTTCTGCGACAACATTAGCGCGATCAACATCTCAAAGAATCCTATTCAACACAGTAAGACCAAGCATATAGAGATCAGGCATCATTTCATTCGAGATCTTGTAGAAGAAAAGAAGATCAAACTCGAATACATTCACACCGAAAAACAGCTTGCAGATATTTTCACCAAGGCTTTGGATGCTAACCGGTTTGAAAGTCTCAGATCCTCTCTTGGTTTATGCGTTATTGATCAATAGCAATTACTGTTTATCGGAGGGAGTTTTGGTCTTATTATCTGTGCTGACCCCTCTCTGATTCTTGTTCACATTCCTTTTGTGAAAGTTCTCTCATGGGCCCATTTATCTGGTTGGCCCATTCGACTGTTTTGCCGGGCTAAAGTGCCAAGTGGTGTTTCTCTGGGCCTAAGAATTATCAAGGCCCACTTTATATCACGACGTCGTTTTCCTCCGTGCCTTGCTCTCATTCATGCAGACGGTTCCATTCTCGAAAAAAAAGGAAGTTACCTCGTGTTCGAATTTTGAAATTTTCTGTTTTTCTTCGTTGTTCTTGAGCCTTGATTCCCGTATTTGTTCACTTACCCTTTTCGACGGTTACCTGTGTGACAATTTTCTAAAAATTCTATTCAAAATGGTTGGCACCAGAAGCGGGATCAGCACAACCAGTCCCTCAGAGAAAGTGAAAGCCACAATGAAAAGGAAAAATGTCGCGACAAGGAAACCTGGCACTGAAAGCAACATGCACGGTGTTAGGGTACGGGGACTGCACCCCAGTGAACGCGCCGATGGTCAGGCCGGAGGTGCAATCGCTGGGTCATCAGTTCCCCCTGAGAATCCATCCCTCTCCGCCGTCAGAAGCGTCATGCTCAAGAAAGCTGCTCTCTCGATCACCGACATTACAGGAGATGTAAGCTCCAGCAGTTCGTCTGATGAAGGAATAAAAGATGATGATGCTCCAGAAGGAGAAACCCTCACCGGTGGATCTCCCATCGAAAGCCCTCACCAGATTGTTCAAGGTAATCTTGTAGCCTCTGTCACCCCTACTGATATTCCTAGGGATAGGGATTCGCTACCCCATGCTCAAGAGCCTATTCCTGTGGATGCCGTTTGAGGCATGTTGGGTTTGAGTCAAGAGGTCGCGAAAGATGTGCCAACATCTTCTCCGGGGCAAGAAGGAACGACTAAACAAGTCCAGGATGTTGAAAAGGATATTCTTGCTTCTCTGAAAGAAAAGGTTCAGAAAGATGACGACGTGTGCCTAGCCACTCTTCTGTCGGAGAAGAGAAAGAAGAAAAGAAAGGTGGTGGAAGAAAGTGCTGCTGCCACTCCCATCCTTGCTAAGAAGAAGATGAAGAAACCAGTGAAGATGGGTTTGAACAAGAAAAAGCTGAAGGGAAAAACTGTTGAGGTGCCAATTCCAGATGTTCTGAAGGATATTGAGGAGGAAGAGGAAGATACCCGTCCTGAGTTCGTGTCCCACATCTCCAGGAAGTCTGTTGGAGGTCAAAAGCTTCCCAAGGATGTTCCCTCCGCCCCTCTGGATAATGTCTCATTTCATGAGGAAGACCGCGTCAGAAAATGGAGGTATGTCTATCATAGATCTATTTTTCCGGAAAATGAACTGTCTAAGGAAGCCCTGAAGATTGATGTGATCATGGAACTTTTGTCCGATGCTCAACTCGGAAAAACTATCTCTGGAATCGGGCCCTATTATCCTAAACTGGTGAAATAGTGCATAGTCAATTTGTCCTCTGAAGTTGATCAGCCTCATCACCCTGAGTTTGGGAAAGTCTACGTGCGTGGCCAATGCTTTGATGTCTCCTCCACTGCAATCAACGAGTATCTGGGAAGAGGAAAAATTGTCACTGTCGATCGGCTCCCCTCCTTGGATGTGATTGCCAAATAGCTCACTAACGATGAGAAGAAGACCTGGCCTTCTAAGGGTTCTCTGCCTTCCTCAGACCTCTCGGCGAAATACTCGGTTCTGTACAGAATTGGTATTGCAAATTGGGCCCCTTCCTCTCACGGTTCAAGCATCAAGTCAGACCTGGCATGCCTCATTTATCAGATTGGCACCCGGACGTCTTTCGACTTTGGGGAGTTTGTGTTCAACCACCTGGCCAAGCATGCTAAGTCCTATGATGTGAAGCTTCCTATTGGCTTCCCCTCTCTCCTGTCAGGTATGCTAGTGGCTCAGAAGAGAGATCTTCTAAGGGCTGATGACATTGCAGGTAAACCTCCCAGTGAACTCTCCTTCAGTCCTAAGTTATTTGAAGGGAAACATGCCAAAGATCTTGTTATGCCTTCTGTCGCAACTTCTGTCTCTCTTGGTCGTACCATCAAAGTTGCTCCCCTGACGGAAAATGCCAAGAGCGATATTCTCAAAGGCCTGTTGGAAGAAGTTGCTGCTCTCAAGGAAGTCATTGGCATCTCTACTCGAAGGAAGGCCGCTTGTGAGCGTCTTATCTCTGTCATGACTCCCTCCACCACCGCTGACGGTGCTACTACCTCTCAGCCGAGTCCTTCTGTTTGTCCTGATGATGAAGATACAGAGGATGATGTCAGTAGCGACTCTCAGGGTCCTGAAGGTCACGCCAACGATGTTTCTAATCCCTCTAGTTGATGTTTATTTGTTCTGGTCTGTAACATCTAACTACCTCTTAGACATCTTTTTGTTGGTTTTCTTCGCTACTGTTGCTTGTGTTTCAGACTGAGTGTTCTGGATTTTTTGTAAGACAGCTTTATCGTACTTTTGCTGGTTTATGATATGCTTGTGTTCTAGTTCTCATTTCTTTACAGGCTGTTGTTCCTCCCTCTGTGTTGGTCTATCCTTACCTTTGGTATTATTTTGAGGCAATCAGGGGGAGAGGCGTCATGAGGTCATTTATTTTGACTCTCTTCTCTGGTCATGACGCTGGTATGAGAACTGGTCCTGGAAGTGCTTGCCTAAAAAATAGCCAAAGGGGGAGATTGTTGATTCGTTATTTATTGACTTTATTTTTTAGTGCAAGATGTGTGGAAAGATGTCGGTTGTTATGTTTCATCTTCTGGTATGACATCTTTCCTCCAGTGTGCAGACTCTTTTTCAGGCAAGTTTCCAGTCTTTGACAGATTGCTTCGCTGGTGACTTATTGCCGAGTTATTGCCTCGCTGCTGTCTTCATTACGAGATATCTGCCTTACCGGTACCTTCATTACAAGATATCTCTCGCTTCTGTTTTCATAGCACGATATTCGCCTCGCTGGAATCTTTACTTTGTGATATTCGCTTGAGGCCGGGTAAGGAAACCCGAGATACCTTCCAGGATTGTTCAGTTGCTATAAAAGCCATGCGCTCCCCCTTAGCAGCCTCGACGTTTTTCATCAAACACTCAGAGCTCTTAGACGTGCAAGACCGGCGGACTGGGGGGCTGTGTGTTTTGGTGATAAGCGGTGTTTTCTCTCAAACACTATTCCACAAAGATTGAGTGTCTGTGAGAGTTGGGTTTTGTGTTCTCGTGATTGAAGGTTCACGTACAGCTGAAGACTAAAGGTCATCCGAGTCAGGAGGTTGCTCGAAGGGTGAAATTGAGACGGAGCTCAAATTCAGGGAGAGTCTCTGACTAGGTGATCACTGGTGGTAATAGTCTCTAGGTTTTATTGATTTGTTTATTGTAATCAGATATAAACCTTGTGTGTACTATTGACTACAAGATAGTGAAAAACCTTTCCACTGGTAGCGTGCCCCCAGATGTAGGTGTGTTTCACCGAACTGGGTAACCATATCGTGTGTACTTTGTTTACTGCACTGCTTTGTTGTTTATCCATAATCTGTGCTCAAGTAAGTTGTCGGACACATTGTCAACACATTGTGTGCGACATCTTGTCTAAGCGTCTAATCAGATTTTCAATATTTGTACTCTTATTCTTATTCTGAATAAATACATATTTATTTAAGTTAATTGTAGTTATATATAAATATAGACATATTTATTTAAGTTAATTATAGTAATATATATACATATACAGTGACGGATCCATATTTTAAAAAAGGGGGATCAAAAACAAATTTAAGCTGAAAAATCAGAAAATTAAAAAAAATATTGGGCTAAAATTTATTTCAACTTGAAATTTGGACTTGGAGAGACAAAGGCGCGCGCGCATACACATATATGAAAATAAGCTAACTTCAAATATTCATACGAGGCATTTGGTTCCTTGCATCAAAAGTTCAAGACCATCGTTTGCATATTCTATAAGAAATATTTCGGAAATAATATTTAATTTTCCGAGAGAATAAAGAAACTTGTTGAAAAGATATAAATAAAATAATACTATGGAAAAATATAATTAAATAAATAAACAATAATAAGAATGCAGCAAAAGACTATGACAGATATAAAATAAAAGAGAAAAAACACGAGGAACATTCGACAGTTTTCTTAAAGTAAAATTGCTCTATCACGGGTGCTGGAAACAATGAGCAATTTACCTCCCATGATACAACGGCGGAGTGAGTAGAGCTTTGCACCAATAGAACTTTTCCGGTGAATCAAGGTTGTGGCAGAACCAACCACCGACTACAAATAAAACAAAGCAATTTCGGGAGGAGAATAAAGAAGAGAGAATTCGTTTCTCAGTGTTTGTTCCAATGAGAGCTGAAGGCTTCTATTTATAGCCTCAAGGTCTGAATGGTTACAACAGTTGAACCACCCAAAACCGTCAAGTCATTATGATCTTTAAACGCACTAAAGCCCACTAATGACTAACGTTTTTTTTTTATCCTCATGATGCTCTGCCATACATATCCATTTGAATTATTTTAAAGAATCAAATCTGTAGCGTTAGCTCCCCCAATTAATATGATTTTTTTTAATTAATTCCCAAAATAATCAGAGTTATTTGTGGAATTAAAATTTTATGGACGTGAATTTTGCAATAAAAAATAAAGGTTTTCTACAAACAAGCCCAAGCCCATGCCGAAATGACAGACTGGCAAGACAACGACGGCGCGTGTGTATGGTGGATTTAGGCTTCCCTAAGCTCTTGCCCCTCTACAAAACTGGGTCACAATTGGGAACCCAAACTTTTTTTGACCAAATTAACTTTATAAGCTCACACATTTGTTCATTCTCACTCCATGTGAGACTCTTGCATTTCGCTTTCTACACGTAACTAGTGTGTTTACAAAATTAATGTGTTTCTTTAAGCATATATACTTTGATAATCAATTTCCCATTCATTATAGCTCTGATTTTGACAAACTAATAATCAATATTATACTCATTTCCACAAGTAATAATAATACGTCGGAATTAACCAATTTCGTTAAGTGGATCTCACTCAAATATTTTTCTAAAATCACATACTCACAAGATAATAAATGCTCTTTATTATCACAATTCTCACTATATTCCACATATTCATTTATAGATTTCGTCCACAATGTAAAACACACTGCCTTTTTTCTTTCCTAATTTCCTAGTTGGTACGTTTGGTATGTTTGCTTCTTTAAATTTTTTTCTTCTACGAAATCTCATTCAAAATAAAATGCTACTAATGAGCATGTACATAAAAAATGGAAAACTCTAATTACTAAACTGACTAGACCAGCAAAAAAAAAGTGTCGTCTGAGAACCACTAAAACATAAGTGTATGACTAAGTCTATTCGAGATTCTCGTAATCGAAAATAAACTCCTACAAACCCAATATTAACAAGAAACAATCACCCCAAGCCTCACGCCAAAGAACAACTTCCAACCTCCAGAAAGAGGACCACCTCTTCAAATCCAAAACCTACATTTTAATCAGTATATCACGGCGGGTGTTCCACGACAAGAGGTCTGAAAACAACTGTAGCGACTCGAAGTTTTAAGCTTAATGTTGTAAATTAAGTTTAACAAAAGGACGAGGAAATTAAGTAAATTAATTTTCTAAGAATCGTTTCCATTATTTTGGGTTGGAGTAATAAGTTTATCGAGTGATTTAAGATATTTTAAGGGTAATGAAAAATCTCGGACTGAAATTAAGGATTTATCGAGTTTGTCGCGAATAGGAAATTAATTCTGAGGAAATGTTCCGGAATTTAATTTAAGAAAATAAATTCTCAAGGACGAGAATTATTTACGAGAAACCTTAAATATATTTGAATTAATCGAGAACGAGCGAGAAAATTCTCGGTTTGAATCATTTAATTAAACGTTCGAACGGTTACGGTTTCAGTCACAAAATTTTGTGACAAGGATGAGGTTGTCATGTTTTCCGGGTTCATTTGAAAGAAAACAAGGAAAAATGGGTTGGATTGTAAATAAAAGGCTAAGTATAGCATTGCCACGTCATCAAGAGTTTGGAAAATTTTTGTAAGTGATGTATATCACTTGGCCGACTAAGGCATTTTGCAAACTAGGAAAAAAAAACAGAAAAGAAAGGAAGAGAAGAAAGAAAAGAAAGAAGAAGAAGAAGAACGAGAATTCGGGGGAGAGAGCGAGAGAGAGTATGAGAGTGAGACGGAGTTGAGCTCGCGGAGGAAGAGGAAGCTCGGCCGACAGCTCAAGCCACCAGTTCTCCACCGTGCGCGACTTGGCAGAGGAGACGAGAACGCCACGCGCCGCCGTGGACACTGACCGGGAAGCGAACACCGGGAAAGGAAGAGAACCCACCGAGGAGAGTGAATTTCACAGGAATTGGGTAAGAAAAATCAAACCCGAAAATGGATTTTTAGATTAGGGTTTGTTCATGAGATTGAGATTTTTGATTTTCTGGTTTGATTTCGTGAAATTGATGTACTCTGGACGTGATTTGAGCTCGGTTGTGATGTTGTTACTCGGATTCACGGATTAAGATTATTGTTTGGATTTTCTCTTGATTATTTTGGCCGAAAATCAGGGTATGTTCATTAGAAATTAGGGGTTTTGATAACCTTGAGAATTGTTGATATTGTGAGTCGATTTTGTGTTTGGAATTATGATTGGGATTGTTGATTTGGGCTTTTTCAAATTTTGGATGAATTTACCATGGATTTGCTGATTTTTTGACGTGTTTTGGACTTGGCCGTGAGACTTGGCCGTGTATGTTGTCTTTCTGGCCGTGTGTAACTGAGTTGTTATGGATTTTGTTTGGTCTTCGTTTGAGTTTTGTTATCGTGGGTCGTCGTCTTAGGCGGGCTACGCAGAGCCCACAACGGCTGGTCGGAACGGCGAGGACGCTGCCGAGGAGTGACGGAACGGCCGTGCGAGCATCGACGAGGCGAGGCCGAGACCGGGTGGATAACGGCGTTTCGGTTTTGGCTTGGAGACTCGCAGAGCGTCCGTCTAAATTTGGCGAAATTATTTTTGGCATTATTCTGTGGTTATGATATTTAAGTGATTTTTGTACGAGTTGTTTCGGATTAGTATGTATCATGTTTTAATTTTAAGTAAGTTTCGATGTAAATCATAAAAAGGAAAAGAGAATAACGAGGCTTGCTGATTAGGATTACTTCTCGGGTTTTTGAGTTTGAGCGTAGTTTTTCGTTCGAGTTCACACGTTCTCGTATTGTTTGGATTTTTATTCCGAGGACTTGGATTCTTATTATTAGAAATGTCTTTGAGTCCTACGATTATTAAATCGTACATTTGAGTTTGAGTATTATGGATTACTCGTAGAATTCTGATTCAGGATCGGTTTGATTTACCGTGATAGGACTCAAGACTGAAAGTCGTTTAGAGGGTTCACGGAGTAAGTGAACGTCTGGATTTTCGCTATTAGTGAACGTTCAGGTTCACAGGACAAGCGAACGTCTCGTGGACGAGCGACATAGATGCTTACTCTCGAAGTAGGTTATTATAACCCTTCTCTCCTGATTTTATGGTTTGGCCTCAAGTATATATTATTTTCGAAATGAAAATGATTGTGAACATGTCACGAAATCTAACCGTTCTTCAACTCGGGATATCCGATTATGAAGTTGAGAATATTTTCGATATTATACATATATCCCGTATTTTCGAAATAAAATGTTTTGTATATCCTGATAGAGCCGGAAACGTATATATATGAAGCGGAGAGTGCCATCG
The DNA here is from genome assembly GCF_054948205.1 of Urtica dioica subsp. dioica. Taxonomy (NCBI): domain Eukaryota; kingdom Viridiplantae; phylum Streptophyta; class Magnoliopsida; order Rosales; family Urticaceae; genus Urtica; species Urtica dioica. The sequence continues at coordinate 18,081,100 of NC_142764.1, read as the reverse complement.
TATATATAAGGGTGTGGAGAGTGCACCATTCTGATCAGAGGACTGTCACGGGTTATGTTGACAGGGGCTCAGGAAATAGTGGATGTTTAAATTAGCGTAGATGCACATTTAAATTCAATTGCATATCTTGCATTTACATTTCTAGCATCAGCATTCCGTCATTTACATTTCTGTCATTTACATTCATGCAATTTACATTCCTGCAAGTTATACTTGTGCGTGTATAGTGATTTACACGTATAAGACTATTATTATACTTGTACTTGTATGGTGATTTACGCGCGACAAGAATATTATTATTATAAAGTAAGTATTATTTTCGAAAAATCTTTTTAAAAATCAAACCATTACTATAGCACCTACTGGGCCTCAGGCTCATTCCTATTTTTTTATAATCAGGAAGTGAGAAGGAGAAGGGTTAGAAAGACCTCGGGATTAAGTGTAGTCGAGAGTTTGAAGGTTTTCGTTGGATAGACTATCAAGTGTCGAAGGTTGGTTTTATAATTTTCGAAAAGAAAATGGTTCAGATTTATAAAACTGAATTAGTTTTCTAAAATTAGGATTGGTTCGACCTAAAATAAGATTTTAATTTCTTAAATTTGACCATAAACATGGTTTAAATTTGGTTGTCTTTATGATTTTCACATCCTATAAATTACACTTTGTGGATCTCAAAAGTGGAAAAATATCAAGACTAGACTCCATAGTTGCAAAGTATATAAAACTAGACTTTTGACCCAAATTCGGACAAAAATACCATTTCAGACCATTTATCCATCTTAAATCATCCAAGAGCATCTGAAATCCTCTTTAGTAATATTAAATTACCTTAAATTTTTGAATTTCATCGTATTTCATAGTAAATAGCTATGAATTTCATCTTAAATCATCGTATTTCGTCGTAAAAAAATCTCAAATTTAAAATCCTAATTTTTCCAAAATCGATCCAAATCAATCCAAATTATCTAATAATCACTTCAATCATTATTAAAATAAAAAGTATATGGACTAAGCCACTTGAAACGTGGAAATTGCAATGTAGCCAACGTTTCAGCTAAGTTTCAAACAATTTACATGTTTATCCTTTGTTTAAAAGTCGGCTGAATATCCCCTATTTATTTTGGTTTATTTTCATTTATTTATTACACGCATAAATAAAAATTCACGAAAATTTATTGACGATTCACGAGTTACTTATTTTAATCAATACTTAATTTGTTTCTTATATTATATTCATTAATGACTTTCCTTTTAAATATTCAAATTTGAATCCCAGTGTGTACTAAGCCTGATGATGTTGTTGACTTTCTTATTAGTAGGACTCAAACGTTTCCTACTTGTTTTATTTTCACTCATTTAAACCACACAAGGGTATATTCGATATTTCATAGTCGTAAATTTCAGTAAATGGTAAGATTACAAAATTTACAAAACGTGGGCTAGATCTTAAATACCACGTTTCAAAAAGGTTACGTTACTAGTTTGCCCTTATTAAAACTACCCTATAACAATTCATACATGAAATAAAGATGAAAATATTACCTTTTTGATATCATTTTGTCAGAATCCTAAATCCGAAAGAAAGATAATTTCATTTTGAGTGGAAATGAGGGAGATAGTGAAAGAGGGAAAAGCGGGCTGAAATGACATTTTTTTGTCCGAGTTTGAGTCAAAAGTTCAGTTTTAGATATTTTGCAACTATGAAGTCTAGTCTTGATATTTCTTCACTTTTGAGGTCCACAAAGTGAATTTCTCTACTATTATATAAAGAATGGATTATTCCTAAACTATGACATCCTCAATACTTTTGGACCAAAATCCAATATGTCAAAATTAATCCAAAAGTATGACTTCCTGTCATTTGTTGGTACAAAACTACCCTTAATGAAATATGTTTTTTCTTTTATATTTCGTATGTCTAGTTTATTTACATCATCGTCAATAATCTAATTGATCTATTAACATTGTCGATACTACGATTTTGTTTTTGGAAACCTGGAAAATCTGAAGAAAAAAAATTATTCAAGCAAACTAAACGAAAATCAACAACCACACATCCGAAATCAATCTCGTTTCGAGCCTCTCTCCATTTACCGATAATGATTTAGATTTATTTGTCATGGTTATAACTTTAGGGTTTGGGTTCAGGTTTTGGTATTTCTTTGTCATTTTGGGCGGAGAAGAACAGAAGAAGAAGAAATCATGACAGAGAAGAAGAGGAATTGACGTGAAGACGAAGAGAAAGATAGAGGGAGAGCAATTTATGTCCATATCAACGGGTTTCATGATTCCACTCCTTCCAAAGCCTCGTATATACCCTAATAATTTGGAAAATCTGGAAGAAAAAAAAATTGTTTTAAGAATCTAGAAATTCGTTTGAAGATTTATTGACATTTTGTCTTTTCATTGATATCGATGTCGATAAATCTTCAAACGATTCTGGAAAATTCTTTGAATTTTATTGACATTGATGTCGATAAATTTTATGGATGTCAATAAATCTTCAAAGAATTTGGTCTGTTGAAGATTTATTGACAACGATGTCAATAAATCTTCAAAGACTTTTCCAGAATCGTTTGAAGATTTATTGACATTCATGTTAATAAAAAGACAAAATTTCAATAAATCTTCAAACAATTTTTTTTTTTTCAGATTTGTTTTTTAATTTCACATACCAAACGAAAAATGATCTATAATTTTGCTTTTGTGACCATTAAGTAAATAATAAAATTAAATGAAAAATAAAATAAAATGATATTTCATTAAGGGTATTTTTATAGTTACACATATGTAAGTCATATTTTGAATTGATTTTGACTTATTTGATTTTGGTCTTAAAGTATCGAGGAAGTTATAGTTCATGAATAATCCCTATAAAGAATGAAAACAAAAAGCTGTGGGCTTGGGAAAATATCTCCGAAAATAAGCCAAATGAGAACATATATCAAGACAAGCTTTAATTGGGCCCTGTTGTTCTTTTTTGGGCCATGTTGGTTGTAGCTTATGTTGTTGGTCTTCAGACTGCTTCGTGTGGCAATACGCAATATTATTTCAGAAAGACGGGGTTCTGATTAAATAGAATTCGGTAGACAAACATATAACATTTGGGATTTTTTTTTTTCTAATCAACAATTCTGTATATAACAAGAAGGGAATTGAAAAAACCTATGCACATTGAAAATTACCCTTATTATTCGTGTTACATCTGCGACGGTTTAAGAACCTGTAATAACGCAGTGAATTAAAGCTGGAAATTATTTGTCACTAAATAATCTTTTTAGTTCAATTAAGTTATTAACCTCGCAGTTAGTTCAATTAAGTTATTTGTCACTAAGTAATCTTTTTAGTTCAATTAAGTTATTGCCGTGGGTTAAAAAATCCTTGTGTTGAATGATTAGATTTTTTTAATGTAATTATGCTAATTGTTATGACGGTCATTTTTACGTACGAAACAAAAAGGAAAATGTTCGGAAAATATGTATGATATTGTATCAAATTCAATTTCTGAAGGGTATTTGTCATAAGTTTGTAAAATATGTGTATCCCAAGTTGACCACGGTGTTGTTTATCACTGTCAGCCAAAGTTGATCACAGTCAAATGCGGTCAAACAACATTGCGGTTGGATGTGGTCAATTTTGAAATGCACATATATTCCAAATTTATACCATTTTCAACACCCACAAAAAAAAAAAACCCTACAAAAATGACAACACATTAAAAAATAGCACACGAAAATATTGGGCCACTCTCATAAATATTAGGCCTATTAACTCTAACTCCTTCCAAACGATGCAATGTATATCCTCAATACGATGTCTCAATTAAGATATCGCTGAATCAATAGTCGAAGATATTCGATCAAGCGAGCAACAATGACCCTCAAACCGATACCGCACCAAAATGTCTGCATAATGGTTTTGACGCAGGTCTACGACTATATATGTCTCGAACCACGTCATTTATTTCATTGAAGGCACTCAAGCTCATTAAGCCTCCTACAAGTACCTCATTCCTCACGAGTTTGAGGTAAGTTTCTTTAAACTTAAAAAAAATTTAGCTCACTTTCACCTCAACTTCTCTCTTTAAAAACTTAGAGATGAACTTAGACTCTTCACCTCACAATAACAATCGAACTAAAGTTGAACGTCGAAGAGTGTAATCAGACTAAAATTTCTCTTTTTTTTTTTAATGTGAATGACATTTATGAGGAGGCGTAGACGGTGAGTTCAAATCTTACCACTGATTGACCCGTGCATGATCATAGAGTCTGTCCTTAAATTGACCCACGTACAATTCTAAATATTAATCCAAAAGCAACATTAACGCTAATATAAATAAAAAATTATACAAATGTCCTATCAATAAAAAAAATTGTTTATGGTAGCCTCTCTATTTCAGTTGTCTAGCTTTGTTAGCGCTCAGAGACACGGGTCACTAGATAATCCAGACGGTATATATAATCCAATCTTGGTAGAGTTGACAACTATTAAACTCACGGAAGAGATAAAGTGATAAACAATAAATAAAAAATGTGAGACAGACGAATATACAAGAAAGAGAATACAGAGAAATGAATTCAAAGAAGTGAAGTTTAAGTCATTCTTTATAGATTCAGTAAGTCGCTTGTTGGAGACAACTTGTTTAAGCCCTTGCGTGTATACCGTGCCAAGGAAAAATAAAGTAAAAAAAGCATCGAAAGCCTCAACACTTTTCTAGGGTCAATGTCAAATGCAACAACTCATTTTTTCATGCCTTTTCTTTTTCCCCACTTTTCCAAAAGGTTAAAAAAAAAAGTTAAAACATTTACTTAAGCCGATTTATCATTCTGAATTTACGAGCGACGTGTAACAAATCATTCTATTCGTCACAATCTCACCAACTCCGCGAAATATCGTGTTTAGGCGTTACTAGATTTTAAAATCGCTCAACTAATCCTATGTCATAACAAGGTCAATAACTTTTTTGTCTCTCAATATTTCTATTATTAATATAATGATTAAGCTTTCTTTAAAATATATGGAAAAAATAAGTAACATCTATTTAAGCTACATGGGAACTCACCAAACCCATGTTAGAATATTTTCTTAGTAGATGTGCATTAATGCATAAACTCTAATTAATAAATTAATTTTCACATGAACGTAACGTTTTGGCAAGAATAAAATAGGTGAATTAAACTTCTTCCTATTCACTTGAACGATGGTATTGTATTTCTACATAAAAAAAAAACACGGATTCGTTTGGAAGATTTCGGAGAGAAATTATGAAACTAGAGTCCCTATCCGAGGGCTTGAAATTCAAGCACAATGGAATTTATTTCTCTTTTTTTTTTTCTTTTTTTTTTCCCTGTGGTGTGTATTTAGTAAATGACATAATTTTTTTTAATCATAGATGTGGACGTTCCATTAGATTTTTATTTATTTATCTAGGAGAGGTGCATATAAGCGGAAAGATATGGTGACAAAATATTGAAAATGACTGAGATGGGTGCGTTTTGACACGTTAAGGGGATGGTAAACTAACTTTTTCTCTAATTTGGATTTTCAAGACAGAATTAGTCAACAATTTGGGTTTAAGTTTTGGGTTGTTGAATGAGAAAAAAACATGATTTTTCCACAAATGTGGGACACAGAACTCTTCGCTTAAAAGAGGATTTATTAAAATTAAGAAAAATCTTGGTACAAAAAACGTACGTACATGACATATATATTGCGGCATTCAATCATGACAAAGTCTGGAAGATGTATGTAAGGTTTTAAACAGGAATGTCATTCTCTTATTTATGTCAGCTATTTTTATTATTTGTTTTTATATTCTTGTGTGTATTATCATCGCGCTGACACTAGCTTGACATCATGATTACGTATTTGCAACTACTGTAGCAAAAAACTACTTCAGTATTGCATCTTCGTATGTTAGTGATGAAAATCAGTTACTATCGCACTGAGTATATAGTAAATAAATAAAAAAAATTAATGCGTTCAAACGTTTCAAACAGTAACTAACGACCAATATAATATAATCCTGCAGAATGATAAATAAATAAATAGAGCGGGATGGTCGTTTGGTGCTTGGATATTTATTTAAATATTTTGTTTGACTTGATTTTCTTAATGAACAATCTCTAACGGCCAATGCGATACGTACCACAATGGATGTACATATATAAAATATATACGCAAGCATAGCTAGAATCTGAGGTCAAACATGCTGAATATCTAGATAATTGAAATATAGGTATAGACGGAGATCTCTCTCACACGCACATGACGGCACTTGAAAACATATTGCCGTCTTTACAGAAACACACACACACACACACACATATATATATATATATATATATATATGTACATATATAATCAAATTAATTTCATCAAAGGTGTTGTTACGTTATGTGTTGGTTTATTTTTTACTGCAAGTTATTAAAGAAAGATGTCGGTCAATATATTTCAGTATTTATAGAGACAATTTTCTCTTTGTGCGCATACTGTATTTTTGACAAGTTTCTTGTTTTGCCAGACCGTATTGCTGAAGACTGTCCTTGATGATCTTCACACATTTATGGGTAAGGAAACTTTAGTTCGACTTCTAGACTTGTATGACTGCTATAAAAGCCGAGTGGTTTCCCCTTAGCAGCTCTTGACGTTTTATCGAAATATATAGGGTTCCTAGACATGTTCGATCGGCAGACTAAGAAACTATTTATTTTGATGAGAGCGGTGTAATTTTACAAACACTATTCCAGAAGTCTGAATGTCTATGAGATTGAGTTTTGTGTATACGTGATTGAAGTGTTCACGTGCGTTGATATTGAAGCTGACCAAGCATCGAAACATGCTTGAAAAGTGGAATTGAGAGGGGTCTCAATTTCAGGGAGAGTCTCTGTTTTGGTCATCACTTGTAGTAATAGTTTCTAGGGCGTTGATGTTAATGTTGTTCATGTAAGTCCTTGTTTGTACTATTGACTACTTGATAGTGAAATCCTTTCCACTGCCTGAGAGCCCCTAAATGTAGGTGACGTTACACCGAACTGGGTAACTATATTGTGTGTTTTTACTTTTACGCACTGTTTCTTTCATTATCCATTATCTGTTTTAAAGCAAGTTGTCGAACATATTGACGCTAGATTGTGTGCGACATCTTGCCTATTTCTCTAAACAGAATTTCAAAAGGGATTAGAGGGATGATGATAAAACCACTGATATGAATGTGGACTTTGAAGTCTCAATACAAAGATTGATATTAAACGCGATCAAAAGTGTTACTCCTACCTAAACCCAAAGACAACCTCGGTCTGCCACAACACATGTGGCATGATGTAATTGGACGAAGATAATAACGATGCTTTATTTAAATGTCGTGAATAATTATTAATCAATGGCGTTTAGAAAAATGTTGGTAGTGTGTGATTCGCCGATTTTATTAAATTAAAATCGTGTGTTCGAATTTAATTAGTAATTTGCAAAACCTCGTGAAAAAAGCATCGTTAAAGATTATTTGTGTACTAGTGACATGATCTTTTTTTTTTTTGGAAGGATAGTGACATGATCTAGTGTAAATAAGACTCATCAATGAAATTCATTAAAAGCATTTTTTGTCCTCAATGTGTGCAATATTAAGTAGAGTGTCAATAATCGAACTCAATCAATTATGACGGCCAAGAGACTTTGAAATACGATCTTGAACATGCATGAACACATGACGGAGCTACAGTAGGCCGATGGGGCTCGAATCCCCTCTCAATTTTTTTTTTTGCACTTTTGGCTCATTTTTTAAAATTAATAAATTGACCCCCCCCCCCTAATTTTTTTCTTCAAATTAGCTACCCCTGGTGAGCTTCTCTGACTCCATATCTGTAGGAACATAGATCTGTCAGAAACTCCACGAAAGAACCCTGCATATCTGTAGGAACATAGATCCTATCATTGAATATGTAAACAAACAATTCAACCAAGCATAATAAAATGCAAAAAAAAAAAAATTATGCAATAATAAAATAAATTAGAGATCTATAATCATGCAAAGAACGATGCACCTAGAGACCAAATAAATCCTAAGAATGGAGCACCACTAACCTAAGATACGCACTCAATACGATGCCAACAATAGCCGCCATACAAATGTTGAGCATATATGGCAGTGACCAGTTGAGGTTGTCAACCCTAAGCACATTTAAACCCTCAAAACACCACACCATGAGTCTCAAAACCATCCGTGGTGTGTCATCTGCGAGGAACTGCGACACTCCAATGGACTCGAGGCGGCCCGTTGCACAAAAATGCCCATATGCCACTTCTCATTATGCTCTATCCATTTTTCGCCATGCCACCCATGATGTCGAAGTCTCGTTTCTACCTCATATTCCTATGACGTTCGATACGATTCTCCTCCTCGAAGGATGAAAGCAAGTAGAAGGAGCCACCGCCTGAGCGAACCCCAAGGGAGATAAAGAGGACAATGATATTTCATTTTCTCTTAGGACAATGAATTTCTTTAGCAGTCGAGTCTAAAAAGGAAAATTATGTTTTGTTAGAAATATTTCGTAGAAATTATTTCTTTTACGGGAATTAAAAGGAAAACAGCTTTGGTATAAGAAGGAAAAAGAAAATTAAAGGGAAAATATCAAAAGTATCTCTCGTGTTTAATTGAAATGCGAGATTTATCCCCTCTATTTCTAGAAATATCAGACATATCCTTTCAGTTTAATATAAATGACATATGCATCCCCTAAAAAATATATATTATATTACAAATATCACCATTTTTTCGCTTATTTTACAAAAAAATAATTTAAACTCCCCCAAAATATCCTTAATGAATATTTTTTTTATTTTCTATTCTATATACAAAAAAAATTAAATTAAAAAATTTCTTTATAAAAAGTTAAGGTTTTTTTTTATAAAGAGAGATTTTGATTTTTTTTAATAAAATAGTAAATAAATATTTATTATATTAAGGGTATTTTGGGGATTTCAATTTATTTTTTTGTAAAAAATAAACGAAAAGGGTGATATTTGTAATATAACATTTTTTAGTGGATGTATATGTCATTTATATTAAACTGAAGGGATATGTCTGATATTTCTATAAATAGAGGGGATACATCTCGCATTTCGATTAAACACGAGCTATACTCTTGATATTTTCCCAAAATTAAATCACAACAACAAAAAATCAAGTAGAAACATAAAAAAAGACACAAAAGAAAATCAAAAGCCGAGGATCGTTCGACGGTCTCCTTAAAGTACGTAATATTGCCCTTCTCGTGGGTGCCGGAATCGACGAGCAATTTACCTCTCAAGATACAACAGTGAAAACGAGAAGAGGTTTGCACCAAACAGACTTCTCCGGCGAACAAAACCCGTAGCTGATCACTGAGCACTGACTACGAAGAAAATAACAATTTCGGAGAGAGAGGGAGAGAAGGAATAAAGAGAGCAGTGTATTTTCTGTGTACCGAAGAGGAGTAAGCCTCTATCTATAGGCTAACATCCATGCGGTTACATAATTTGAATCAAACCATTTGGTCTTAATTCAGTCTTAATGCACGGTTATTGAATCAAAACAAACGTCCAAGTTAATGCATGGTTATTGAATCAAAACGTCAAAGTTAATGCTCAGCAAAACCGTTTATCATTATTACTGCACGGTTACTGCACGGTTATTACTGCACGTATTCAGTTTTAGAACCTCGTTCTAAAACAATCAAACACATAATCATATAGGAATTCGGCTACAACCGATCTCCTAGGAACTCATCCATCTCATTCATCCCGGCGCCTTACATCAGTGGACTGGCCAATCAACACTTCAGTCCGCAGCCGTTCATAAGAGATGAGTAAACCATTCCGAGAACTTGAGCCTAGTCCTTGGAAGGCCGAAGTTTTAATGTCTGGGATCCACTAGCACATGTAGGAGGGCCTTGACGCGCGTATGGTAGAGGGGAGCAAACCCTCACCAATCCCTGGTTGGTCCAGGGTTTCATATTTCCCTCAGGACAGGTAAGCCACTCATCGACTTACCTGAAGCCACCCATCGACTTCCCATTAAAGGGCCTTCAGGAATGCCACTCGCTACATTGCCGACAAGAGTTCGTTGTGTTTTACAGGAGCTGTCTACAGCCTACCTGCCTATCTTAATACAGGAGGAGATCTTATCGGGATAAAGCCCGTCATTAACATTATTAATTTCATTGTATGGCTCTTTAAGTATTTTACAAGGAGTTGTCGACAGCTGTGAGGCTGGACCTTCTCCTAGAACAGTTCCTCTCGGAATTGAATCCGGAGGACACCGTCTTTCCTCCTCCTGTTGTCCTCTCATCAGGACGAAGGGGTAAAACCTATAACAGAAGCTCAACATAACTTTAAAGGCTTCAAGGTTCTTAACCCGCTAACCGTTTAACCCTATCATTTTATTATCTTATTAGTTAGTGGCCGAAGCCTTATTCGGTCATCTTGTCTAACTGATGGTTTCTCTTTGTTTTAGGATTAAACGAAGAAACATAAACAATTATTCTACTAGACACCATTCCCCTTTTGGCGCCTCAAACTTAAATCCCACTTACTCGGAATAGTTCGTTGAAGAACTCGATGAATTCCGGAGAACACTTTGCTCTACACGCTTCCCGAGACCTTTAGCACGTCCTGGAGCGTCGAGAGAACTAGAATCCGAAGTTGAAACTTCGTTAGTTATTGAACCACTTGAAAAGATAATGGTCGTTGTCGGGATTAGATTCGAGTCGGTTCGGAATTCGAGAATTAAATCCATTATTCTCCGGTTTTTCGGAAGTCAAACTTATTCAAGACTCGCGTATTTTCGTATCGAGAACAATACGAAATAAAATCCAACAACATGCTTATGAGTCTTAAATAAATTGATCCGAATAAAAAGTAACCGAGAATTCCAAAGCGAATCAAATCAAACTCTTAAACGTTATTAAATAAATAAACATAAATTATTTATTTCAATACGCGAAATACATCACATTAATCAAATCTAAGAGTATTTAAACGCGAGACGCGATTAAAAGACTCACGAGTTAATCGAGCTTTAACTACGATAACTCTTTTTCTTAGAATCTTCAAAACCGGCTTCGTCGCCTCCGCCTCGTCCGGTTTCCGTTCGTCCGTCTAGATCTGTAACCAAGTCATTGAATCCAATAACGAGTCAATTTCACAATTTCAAACTCGTACCAAAATTCCCAAACTTGTCAACAAACCAAATAACTTGTCACAAAATCCACATTGACTCAAACCCAAACCAAACCAAGCAAACACTTAACCCGAGGTTCAGAAATATCATTCCAAAATCAGATCAAAATGATAAAAATGCTCGTGGTCAACAAACCTCTGACCAAACCAAATACACGGCCAAGGAAAAACACACTTGGCCATAACGAGCATTTAATCAAAACAACACTTTCAACCCGAAAATCCAACAGCCCTGAAAACATCACAGCGTCCACAAACAGCAATCAAACCCAACTATCCAACTCATATCCAAACACATACACGGCCACAACAACAATCGGCCACGACAACAACAAAAATCAAGTATCCAGAATTCACAACCATTTTTCCTCAAAATCCAAATCAATTAACGAGCTCTACATATCACAGAAACATCAAATAATCTGCAGGATCAAAAAGCCCCAAATTTCAAACCCCAGTTCATCTAATTTTCGGCCAAAATCAACAAACCCAGAAATCCGAATTCAAAACTTCAAATTCAGGTCATATACATCAACGACCGAGTCCAATTAACGTATGAAACCAATCAATTTCACGAAAATCCTCATTGAAATCGAAAACCCCCAAATTTTCAATTTCAAAAACCCTAAATCTCAAAAATCAATTCGGGTTTAGCTTTTCTTACCGAAATTCTTGCGAATCCGGAGTCCTCGTCGCTGTAACTCTCGTTCCCGGCGTCTCTTCCTCAGGCGGTGGTCACGGCGAGCTCGCGGCGGCGTCGCTTCGCTCGGTCGAGGCGCGCGCGATGGCTCGGCACCACGTGACGCGCGAAGGCGAGAGAGAGAGAGAGAAAGGGAAAGGGCGAGAGACGGTGACGGTGGCGACGTGACTCGGCGGCGCTGTTCTTCCTCGGGCCGGAGCGTGCGCGTGGAGCTTGGTCCTGGGTGGCGCGCGAAGAGGAAGAAAGGAAGGAGAAGATTAAGAGTTGGAGGGGGTGGCGGTGATGATGGCTCGGTGATAAGTAGAGGAGTGGCCGAGTTTTGTTTGTTTGTTTTTTTTTCTTTTTTTTTCCGTCTGGTTCGGCTGAGAGAAACGCGAGGGAGAAGAAGAAGCGAAGAAGAAAAGAAAAGAAGAAGAGAAGAAGAAGAAAGAAAGAAAGAGAGTGAAGGGTGATGTGGCCGAAAAAGAGAGAGGGTGAGTGGCTTAAGAGGCTAGGTGGCACTCTCACGCTATGCCACGCGTGCACAGATGGCCCACTCAAATATTGACACGCCTCTCTTAAAACAACCCCATTTTCCTCTTTTTCTTTCAATTTCGTCCTCCAAATCCTTGCACATAAGTCCTTCCAAAATAAAACCTCACAACTTCGTCCTTGATTAATTGAAAATAATCTCGAAAAATAACCGAGAAAATTCTCATTAATTCTCGTTACCTTGAATATATTTAAGGGATTTCAGAATTTATTTTCACTCTTGAGATTTTTAATCTCCGAGTACATTCCGAGTAATTTTATTCAGAAAATAATATCCGGTTTACTCGAATATCCTTATTCCGAAATTCCGTCACCCTCAAATATTATTTCCTTCGTTCTCAAGCACTTAACTTTATTCCAACATTCAAGTGCTTTTTAAAAAAAATCTCTTTCCTTATATTCGGATTATCAAAACTCACCATTTCCTTATTGTGAATTCTTATAACTCATTCAACACGGAGAGAGAAGAAAATTTCCTTTATTTATTGATAAGAGGAAATTTTTACAGAAGCTGACGTGTACAAAAGTCGGGTCTCACAACCCCTAACCCCTTAAAGAAGTTTCGTCCTCGAAACTTAGAAAAGCGATGGGTACTTTTTCTTCATTTCTTCCTCGAGTTCCCATGTCGCTTCTTCGACATTGTGCCTTTTCCATTGCACTTTCACCAAGGGGATTACTTTGTTCCTCAAAACCTTCTCTTTCCTGTCGAGAATTGCAGCTGCTGGCTCTTCATATTGTACATTCTCTGAAACCTCGACTTCATGGACCGGAAGAACGTGAGAAGTGTCCTCTACATATTTCCTTAGCATGGAAACATGGAAGACATTATGCAGATGAGACATTGACGGTGGCAGAGCTAAACGATAAGCTACCACTCCAATGCGCTCCAGGATCTCAAAAGGTCCTGTATACCTGGGGCTCAGCTTACCCTTCTTGCCGAATCTCATTACCCCGCGCATTGGTGAAACTTTCAGAAACACTTTGTCTCCGACCTGAAACTCAAGAGGTCGTCTCCGTTTATCTGCATAGCTCTTCTGACGATTCTGAGAAGCCTTCATCCTCGTTCGGATCTTCTTGATTGCTTCCGTGGTTTGCTCTAGCATCTCTGGCCCTACGAGCTTGTTCTCTCCGACTTCGTCCCAGTGGACAGGGGATCGACATTTCCTTCCATAGAGTGCTTCATATGGCGCCATTCCAATAGTCGCTTGATAACTATTGTTATACGCAAATTCTATCAAAGGAAGGTAACGGCTCCACGAGCCCTGAAAATCTAACACACTGGCTCGGAGCATATCTTCCAGAATCTGAATGGTGCGCTCACTCTGCCCATCAGTCTGAGGGTGGAAGGCTGTACTGAACTTCAATCTTGATCCCATGACATCGTGGAGACGTTGCCAAAACCTCGAAGTGAATCGAGCATCTCGATCTGAAACGATCGACAAAGGAACTCCATGCAGGCGCACTATCTCCTTGATAAATAGCTCAGCTAATCTATCAATTGAATAAGTGGTCCTTATGGGAAGAAAGTGGGCCGACTTCGTCAACCTGTCTACAATCACCCAGACTGCGTCATACCCTGTCGTAGTCCTGGGTAAACCCGACACGAAATCCATCGTGATCTGGTCCCACTTCCACTGTGGAACTTCCAAGGGTTGCAACATCCCTGCGGGTTTCTGATGCTCAGCCTTAATCTGCTGGCATGTAAGACACTTTTGGACGAACGTCACCACATCTCTCTTCATACCCGGCCACCAATAGATCTTCTTGAGATCTTGATACATTTTCGTCGCACCTGGATGGATCGAATATGGAGTCCCATGAGCTTCTTGCAGCAATTGGCGTCGGAGATCATCATTGGCAGGCACACAGACCTTACCGTTACATCTCAACATTTCCCGATCGTCGAGTTTAAATTCACCTTCTTGGTTCCCTTGGGCGTCAAACATCTTCCCAAGCAAGAACTCATCCGCGTATTGTCCCTCCTTTATCTGCTCAAGAAGGGTTGGTCGCACGTTAAGAGCTGCTAATCTTCCAGTGATCAGCTGCATCTCCAACCTTTCTATCTCTGACTTGAGCTGAGGAGACTGTCCAACTAGATTCGCAGCTACTGCGGCGGTCTTTCGACTAAGGGCATCAGCCACCTTATTCGCCTTTCCAGGGTGATAATGAAGCTCAAAGTCGTAATCATTCAACAATTCCATCCAACGTCCCTGCCTCATATTCAACTCTTTCTGAGTAAAGAGGTATTTGAGGGTCTTATGGTCCGTGTAAATGTCGCAGTGTACTCCATACAGATAATGCCTCCAAAGTTTGAGTGCAAAAACCACAGCTGCGAGCTCCATATCATGCGTTGGATACCTTGTCTCGTAGTCCTTGAGCTGTCGAGATGCGTAGGCGATCACCTTGCCCCGTTGCATCAGCACTGCTCCTAGGCCTTGTTTCGATGCGTCACAATAAATTGCAAAACCTTCAGTTCCTTGTGGAATTGCAAGGATTGGAGCTATCGTTAGGCGCTTCTTTAGCTCTTGAAAACTGCTTTCACACTTGTCCGTCCATTCAAACTTGGTTCCTTTTCGTGTTAATTGGGTCAGAGGCATGGCTAACTTAGAAAATCCTTCCACGAATTTCCTATAGTAGCCAGCTAAACCTAGGAAACTTCTTATCTCCGTTACTGTTTTCGGCCTATTCCAGTCCTTAACTGCTTGGATCTTCGCTGGGTCGACCATAACTCCTTCCTTCGAAATGACATGACCCAAGAAGATTACTTTGTCAAGCCAAAATTCACACTTCGAGAACTTGGCATAAAGCTGTTTTTCTCGGAGTTTCGCTAGAACCATTCTTAAATGTTGCTCATGATCCTCCTGGGTCTTCGAGTATATGAGGATATCGTCTATGAAAACGATCACGAACTTATCCAAGAACGCCTCAAACACTCGGTTCATTAGATCCATAAATGCTGCAGGAGCATTCGTCAATCCAAAGGACATGACTAAGAACTCATAATGCCCATATCGCGTTCGGAACGCTGTCTTCGGAATGTCTTCACCTCGGACCTTAAGCTGATGATAGCCCGAACGTAGATCGATCTTTGAGAAGATTTGCGCTCCTGCTAATTGATCAAACAAATCGTCGATACGAGGAAGCGGATATCTATTCTTGATAGTCACCTGGTTCAATCCTCGATAGTCGATGCATAATCTTAGAGAACCATCTGCTTTCTTCACAAATAACACCGGCGCTCCCCACGGAGAGTGACTTGGACGGATGAAACCTTTATCCAACAACTCCTGTAACTGCGTCTTAAGCTCTTTCAACTCTGCTGGAGCCATCCGGTACGGGGTCTTCGATATCGGTGCAGTTCCAGGAATCAATTCTATGCAGAATTCGATCTCCCGATCAGGTGGTAATCCAGGTAGATCTTCAGGAAATACTTCTAGAAACTCCTTTACGACTGGAATATCCTTCGGCTCTACCTTCTGTTCCTTCGATACATCTCTTACGCTTGCCAGGAATCCAGCACATCCACTCTGTAGCATTTTCAAGGCTCTCATTGCTGACACCGTTGGAAGGGCTGGTTTCCGAGATGATCCATGAAAGTAGAACGATTCACTTCCAGGAGCTTGAAACTTAACCTCCTTCTTATTGCAGTTAATCACGGCGTGATGTTTGCTTAACCAATCCATCCCGAGTATAACATCATAGTCAACCATTTCAAGTTCAATCAGATGAGCCATCAGCTCTCTACCTTGAACGTGAATTGGTACGTTCTTGAACCATAACTTAGATTCGAACAGATCTCCTGCCGGACTGACGGTTATGAACGGGTAGGAAAAATTTAACTTTTCACTTTCTAACTTTTCAGCTACTTTAGATGCAATAAATGAATGCGTAGCACCTGAATCCATGAGTACATAAGCTGAAAGATTTCCCACAGAAAGCTGACCTGTAACCGCAGTAGACGTTCCTGCACGCACATCATCTTCACGAATAGTGAACACTCGAGCATTGGCTTTCGGTGGGGCCTTGGCTGGTACATCTCCTTGTCTCGGGTTTGGACAGGTCCTGGAATAATGTCCCACTTGGCCACAATTGTAACAGGTAACATTATTGGCTCGGCACTCGCCTGGATGTCGGTTCCCACACTTCGCACATTGAGGGATGTTCTGATTGTCAGGTCTGGCGCGCTTGTTATCGACGTTCTGGTCACCTTTCTGGAAGCGCTTACCTTTTCCATACGAGTTTCCGCCTCCCGACTGATTCCTCTGTTGAGGCTGATTTCCATAGTTCGTCGGATTACGGCGTCCTGACTGCTGCTGGAAACGATTCCTCTTGAACTGATTCCCTGTGTTCGAACCAGTCTGTGGTGGCGGCACTACAGTAAGAGGAGTTGGAGCAGAAACTGCCACGTCTCCATGCCAAGCGTCGATCCTCAACGCCCTTTGAACCGCACTAGCGTAGGTTCTTGGCCCAGTGTCTCCGCTCTCTACCAGCTTCACGATTCCAACGTTCAAACCATGCATAAACTTCGTCTTCCGTGCTTGATCGGTCGGAACCACGGACGGAGAAAACTTTGCCAGCTCGTCGAACTTCGCAACGTATTCCGCTACTGGCATCTTTCCTTGACGCAGATTCATGAACTCTCGAATCTTGCCGGATGTGCTTGCCTCGCTCATGTATTTCTCATGAAAGAGGTTGATGAAGTGTACCCATGTCATAGTCGTTACATCCTCTGACATGACAGTTACTTCCCACCAGCTTCGAGCCTCAGAGGTCATCTGGTAGATCGCGCAAGCTACGCGCTCCGCGTCGGACAACTGCATGTAGCTAACGATCTGTTGGATCTACTTGATCCAATTCTCAGCCGCTACAGGGTCTGGACCTCCTTCGAACACTGGTGGCTTCTGCTTCCGGAATCGTTCGTACACTGGCTCTCCTATAACAGGGGCTACATCAGGAATACGGTAGTTCAGCTCTTCCGCTCTCGCTACCGGTAAGGCTGGAAGAGGTTCTTGAGGTTGGTTCTCGGCAGCTAGAGGAGGATCCGGTTGAACCTGCTGATCCATTCGCTCAAGCAGCAATGCCATCAAACGGTTCTGTCTTTCCGTTTGCTCATTCCTTTGCTGCGCTTCTCTAGCCTGTCGTTCCAACGATTGCTCTATCCTTGCGATACGAGCGTCAAGACTTTCCCCTTCTTCCGCCATTACTTCCAGATTCTAAAGGAATCACATAACAATAGCCAGGTCAGAAACTGAACGACGCCAGAAAGCTCAAGATATCATACATATTCTTCAACGAATCCAAACAGGAAACACAGCACACCGACACATTGATACCCTCATACTCCTAGTAACCATAAAAAAAAGTCACACATGTAGACACTCAGACCGTAAACAAGATGCTCAGTCAACTAATAGATCTCACAGTCTACAGAAACGACTAAATCTGTGGCTCTGATACCAAAAACTCTGTCACGACCCGCGGGACACCCGTCGTCCTCGGAACGCGACCTTTCCCATAACATTATCATAAACCATTTATGTTTTCAAATGAAATGAACATAAAACATTTTCAAACGTCATTTACAAAACGTTTATTAAACAAACAGCGGAAATAAAATTAATTTACATATAAGGAATAACAAGGGTTCCTAGAGCTAGTCCGCTAAAAACTGGTAAAATTTTTCGCTTTTAGAAGAGTTACAAAAATGCGGACTACCCTAGCTTGCTATCCATAAGCACAGGCCCATAATCGTGCTAACCGAGTTTCAAAACGTAAAAAGAGGTTCGGGCCGATTATCTAAACGTTATGATATAATAAAAGTTCTTTCAAAGCTATATAAAACTTTCACGAGCATATAAGCTCGGTTTTCAAAAACCTGATACCCATTTCCCAAAAAGACATTTCCTATGCCACAGGTCGTCATGAGATCTACCTTGACTAGCACTCCTGCTTCGCCTGAGCTTTTCCTTTATCTACAAGGAGAGGGATTTAAGGGGTGAGTCACACCGACTCAGTAAGCAGGATATCTAACCTAGCACTACATGAGATGCATGGTTGCAGATGATAAAATGCAGATGACAGCAGGTGATAGATTCAGAAGAATAAAGAAGTTCCATTATTCAATCACAATGACAACAATCTCATTCAATCAACAGAGACGTATTCAGTTTTAGAACCTCGTTCTAAAACAATCAAACACATAATCATATAGGAATTCGGCTACAACCGATCTCCTAGGAACTCATCCATCTCATTCATCCCGGCGCCTTACATCAGTGGACTGGCCAATCAACACTTCAGTCCGCAGCCGTTCATAAGAGATGAGTAAACCATTCCGAGAACTTGAGCCTAGTCCTTGGAAGGCCGAAGTTTTAATGTCTGGGATCCACTAGCACATGTAGGAGGGCCTTGACGCGCGTATGGTAGAGGGGAGCAAACCCTCACCAATCCCTGGTTGGTCCAGGGTTTCATATTTCCCTCAGGACAGGTAAGCCACTCATCGACTTACCTGAAGCCACCCATCGACTTCCCATTAAAGGGCCTTCAGGAATGCCACTCGCTACATTGCCGACAAGAGTTCGTTGTGTTTTACAGGAGCTGTCTACAGCCTACCTGCCTATCTTAATACAGGAGGAGATCTTATCGGGATAAAGCCCGTCATTAACATTATTAATTTCACTGTATGGCTCTTTAAGTATTTTACAAGGAGTTGTCGACAGCTGTGAGGCTGGACCTTCTCCTAGAACAGTTCCTCTCGGAATTGAATCCGGAGGACACCGTCTTTCATCCTCCTGTTGTCCTCTCATCAGGACGAAGGGGTAAAACCTATAACAGAAGCTCAACATAACTTTAAAGGCTTCAAGGTTCTTAACCCGCTAACCGTTTAACCCTATCATTTTATTATCTTATTAGTTAGTGGCCGAAGCCTTATTCGGTCATCTTGTCTAACTGATGGTTTCTCTTTGTTTTAGGATTAAACGAAGAAACATAAACAATTATTCTACTAGACACCATTCCCCTTTTGGCGCCTCAAACTTAAATCTCACTTACTCGGAATAGTTCGTTGAAGAACTCGATGAATTCCGGAGAACACTTTGCTCTACACGCTTCCCGAGACCTTTAGCACGTCCTGGAGCGTCGAGAGAACTAGAATCCGAAGTTGAAACTTCGTTAGTTATTGAACCACTTGAAAAGATAATGGTCGTTGTCGGGATTAGATTCGAGTCGGTTCGGAATTCGAGAATTAAATCCATTATTCTCCGGTTTTTCGGAAGTCAAACTTATTCAAGACTCGCGTATTTTCGTATCGAGAACAATACGAAATAAAATCCAACAACATGCTTATGAGTCTTAAATAAATTGATCCGAATAAAAAGTAACCGAGAATTCCAAAGCGAATCAAATCAAACTCTTAAACGTTATTAAATAAATAAACATAAATTATTTATTTCAATACGCGAAATACATCACATTAATCAAATCTAAGAGTATTTAAACGCGAGACGCGATTAAAAGACTCACGAGTTAATCGAGCTTTAACTACGATAACTCTTTTTCTTAGAATCTTCAAAACCGGCTTCGTCGCCTCCGCCTCGTCCGGTTTCCGTTCGTCCGTCTAGATCTGTAACCAAGTCATTGAATCCAATAACGAGTCAATTTCACAATTTCAAACTCGTACCAAAATTCCCAAACTTGTCAACAAACCAAATAACTTGTCACAAAATCCACATTGACTCAAACCCGAACCAAACCAAGCAAACACTTAACCCGAGGTTCAGAAATATCATTCCAAAATCAGATCAAAATGATAAAAATGCTCGTGGTCAACAAACCTCTGACCAAACCAAATACACGGCCAAGGAAAAACACACTTGGCCATAACGAGCATTTAATCAAAACAACACTTTCAACCCGAAAATCCAACAGCCCTGAAAACATCACAGCGTCCACAAACAGCAATCAAACCCAACTATCCAACTCATATCCAAACACATACACGGCCACAACAACAATCGGCCACGACAACAACAAAAATCAAGTATCCAGAATTCACAACCATTTTTCCTCAAAATCCAAATCAATTAACGAGCTCTACATATCACAGAAACATCAAATAATCTGCAGGATCAAAAAGCCCCAAATTTCAAACCCCAGTTCATCTAATTTTCGGCCAAAATCAACAAACCCAGAAATCCGAATTCAAAACTTCAAATTCAGGTCATATACATCAACGACCGAGTCCAATTAACGTATGAAACCAATCAATTTCATGAAAATCCTCATTGAAATCGAAAACCCCCAAATTTTCAATTTCAAAAACCCTAAATCTCAAAAATCAATTCGGGTTTAGCTTTTCTTACCGAAATTCTTGCGAATCCGAAGTCCTCGTCGCTGTAACTCTCGTTCCCGTCGTCTCTTCCTCAGGCGGTGGTCACGGCGAGCTCGCGGCGGCGTCGCTTCGCTCGGTCGAGGCGCGCGCGATGGCTCGGCACCACGTGACGCGCGAAGGCGAGAGAGAGAGAGAGAAAGGGAAAGGGCGAGAGACGGTGACGGTGGCGACGTGACTCGGCGGCGCTGTTCTTCCTCGGGCCGGAGCGTGCGCGTGGAGCTTGGTCCTGGGTGGCGCGCGAAGAGGAAGAAAGGAAGGAGAAGATTAAGAGTTGGAGGGGGTGGCGGTGATGATGGCTCGGTGATAAGTAGAGGAGTGGCCGAGTTTTGTTTGTTTGTTTTTTTTTCTTTTTTTTTTCCGTCTGGTTCGGCTGAGAGAAACGCGAGGGAGAAGAAGAAGCGAAGAAGAAAAGAAAAGAAGAAGAGAAGAAGAAGAAAGAAAGAGAGAGAGTGAGGGGTGATGTGGCCGAAAAAGAGAGAGGGTGAGTGGCTTAAGAGGCTAGGTGGCACTCTCACGCTATGCCACGCGTGCACAGATGGCCCACTCAAATATTGACACGCCTCTCTTAAAACAACCCCATTTTCCTCTTTTTCTTTCAATTTCGTCCTCCAAATCCTTGCACATAAGTCCTTCCAAAATAAAACCTCACAACTTCGTCCTCGATTAATTGAAAATAATCTCGAAAAATAACCGAGAAAATTCTCATTAATTCTCGTTACCTTGAATATATTTAAGGGATTTCAGAATTTATTTTCACTCTTGAGATTTTTAATCTCCGAGTACATTCCGAGTAATTTTATTCAGAAAATAATATCCGGTTTACTCGAATATCCTTATTCCGAAATTCTGTCACCCTCAAATATTATTTCCTTCGTTCTCAAGCACTTAACTTTATTCCAACATTCAAGTGCTTTTTAAAAAAAATCTCTTTCCTTATATTCGGATTATCAAAACTCACCATTTCCTTATTGTGAATTCTTATAACTCATTCAACACGGAGAGAGAAGAAAATTTCCTTTATTTATTGATAAGAGGAAATTTTTACAGAAGCTGACGTGTACAAAAGTCGGGTCTCACAACACACTCTCCTCTCTTGCACTTGAATGACCACTAAATAAAGAGGAGAATATATAAACATTACCACAACGCTCGTTCCCAACCAATATGAGACTCTAGATTTCCACTTGAATTACACATAACAAATGTGTTCTTTAAGCATACTTTGAGCATCAATTTCTCATTCATTATAGTTCCGATTTTGACAAACTTATAATCGATATTATACCCCATTCCGCAAGGAAGAATAATACGAAAGAATTATCAAACTCTGTTGAGTGAAACCCACTCAAATCTTTGCCCAAAGTCAGCAGCTTATTAGACAATAAATACTCTTTATTATCCACTTTTTCTCTCTAATATTCCAACATGTTTTAGTCTTTCTAGTTAATTTATATTTTTAAAGACATAATATATGATATATTTAGGTAGGCGTTAACAATGGTTAAATATGTTAATTATATTTAAAAAATATGTTAATTATATTTAACATTTAAAGATCAACGTAACAATGAGATTAAAAATTTAACCTTACAACATATGGAATAAGAATGGAAGTGGCCTCTCTCTTTTAAGGATAACTCTCGAATACAAGGGTTTGCTTTGAACCCTGAATATATGAGGGATAATCCGTTGCATTTTGTTTGAATTGAGAAAAATTAGAGAGAAATTTGATTTTCACGCACTTTCAAACATAATAAAGAGTGCTGTTTATCTCATAGATTTTCTTTAACATTTTAATTTTCTTTCAAATTTTCGCTTTCTCCTATATTTTGTTGGTTCCAACACACCCTAAATAAATTGGAACAATATTGTATTTTCTTATGCTGTTTTGGTCGAGGAAAGTTTGTGGTAACCAGATTTTTTAGGCAAAATTCCGAGAAAATGACGAAAATTAAACAAGTGAAAAAAAAAAGAATCTGAAACATGTGAGGCTAGCTCACGATGTTTCTCTTTTATCAAAAAGTTTCCCTCAATTCTTTTGCTCGTGATATTTGACTATCTCGTAGAATAAATCAAAAAATTTCTATCTAGATTGTTCTTTAATTTTCTCAGTATATCATCTTTTTAATTAAATAAAAATTATTATGATGGCTAGCTGAGATTTAATTAGTGTATTTTTAGTGTTCTGCCAATAATTTGTCAGGATAATAGACTACTGTTTCAGTTCTTCCGATAACAAAGAGACAAACATACTAACATAGAAGCAAAATAATGAAACTATACGAACATGTGTGTGTTTGTGGTTAAATGATTCAACTACCAATTGAATAAAGCATATTTATCCCGAAACAAGCTAGCATCCCTATTCCTTGGATAAGATCATTACAAATTAATGAATTTATAATATTATAAGTTAAACAAAACAAATTATTGTTGCCATCAACTAATATGGTCCCTATAAAAAAAAAAGTAGTTCACCTTAAAGATAAAAGGGAATTTTATTAAAGATATTATGCTTTCTAAAGATTCTTTGACATGCACACCTAATTTGTTTGATTCTTACGTTCTGTCCTTCTTCAATGATACATATCAGACATTCATATGTTCGTTTATTGATGGAGGGTTTGAATCCTCTAATATTAAAATAAAAGTTGAAGATAGTAATTATGTAACAAGGGTTAGCGTACGTATGACTGAAAAATTAAGTCAAGGATTGATTGTATAGGAAGTTGGGAATCTGGAGAAGAAGTAAACATTGCGGTTTAAGGGTTTATATGCACGTGTGCTATCAAAATAGTTAACCGAATATGATGAATTTGTAAAATAATCTTTTGACCATGTCAATAAATTTATTGATACTGTCAAATTTTTCGGAAAACATAACTTAAAAAAAAATGGCACTGTAGCAAAATAGTCAATTTGAAACTATAGATTTTGATTTTAGTCTATGTTTCATAACTTTTAGGGAAATAGCCAACGTGCATAGGTGTCAATAATTAATAGACTAATTTGCCCTTTTACTTAACCAAATGGAAATAATGAATATAATTATATTAAATAATAGGCAATAACAATATAAAATAACAGACAATTTCAAAATTGTTATACGTAGCCTTTAACCTCTAACAAATCTCAACAAAATTTTTTTATCAAAGATATCATTAATCACGCGGCGCGCTAATCTAGAACGGCTTCACCAAGACTGACGTTACTGTTGGGAACCTGTCAACACAAATAATAAACGTAAATTACTGGAAATTATCTCATTCTCCACATTTAAGTAATTTGAATGGAAATAAATGGAAATAACTGTAAATAAATCATCTGTACCTCTACATTTTTTCCAGAAACTGACATTCGAAAATCTTCACTGTTAAAAAAAAAAAAATTAACAATGAGAGTTGGACCACCTCTAACCAAGCTCCAATCGTCTCTCCCGCCAACCACCGCCGTGAGGCTCGTCGCGACCCCCTTCCGGAGCGCCGACCATGGCCTTTCTCCGGACTCCGAGAACACCAACTCCCTCCCCTACGCTCTCGTCAACCGCCTCTTGTGGGTGTTGATCTGGCTCCGACGAGCCTTCGCCGACCTCCTCCGTCGCCTCCGGCCGATCTGCGTCATCGGCGACAACTTCTTCGGCTAGACTGCCCCTTTGGCCCGCGACCTCGACGGCTTCCTCGTCATCTGGGCATGTTGAAGGTTAAAAAAAAAACCTAGATCAGATTTTGTGGAGAGAGAGAGTGAGAGAACGTGGAAGAGAGAAAGAGAGAGAACGTGGTTAAAAAAAACCCAGATCTGATTTTGTGGAGAGAGAGAGAGACCGTGGAAGAGAGAGAGAGAACGTGGATTCTAATAATTGGTAACTACCTTCTACAAAATAGGAATTTAACATGCACAAAAAAAGGAAAAAAAAATAACGTGATTTTAAAAAACTACTTTAATTATTGAAGGACAAAAAAGTAAAAAATATTTTGCCACCTAATACGTTTGGCGATTTCCCTAAAAATCTCCAAACATAGGCTAGATCCCAAACCAAACGTTTTAGGTGGCCTAGTTAGTTACAAATCTAAAAAAAAAGAACTTTAGTTATTTTGCTATTAATTAGTTTCAAATGACTTTTTTGAGTAATTTTTCTATTTGAGCTAAATAAACAATAACAGTTAATGGATTTGCAAAATAATAAACGCTTATCTAAAATTAATTAAAGGGAAAATATCAATAATATCCCTCGTGTTTAATCGAAATGCGAGATTTATCCCCTCTATTTCTAGAAATATCAGAGATATCCCTTTAGTTTAATATAAATGACATATACCTCCCCTAAAAAAATGTTATATTACAAATATCACATTTTTCGTTTATTTTTTACAAAAAAATAATTTGAACTCCCCAAAATACCCTTAACAGAATAAATATTTATTTACTATTTTATTAAAAAAAATCAAAATCTCTCTTTATAAAAAAAATCCTTAACTTTTTATAAAGAAATTTTTTAATTTAAACTTTTTGTATATATAATAGAAAATAAAAAATTATTTCATTAAGGGTATTTTGGGGAGTTCAAATTATTTTTTTGTAAAAAATAAACGAAAAAGGGTGATATTTGTAATATAACATTTTTTTAGGGGATGTATATGTCATTTATATTAAACTGGAGGGATATGTCTGATATTTCTAGAAATAAAGGGGATAAATCTCGCATTTCGATTAAACAGGAGGGATACTGTTGATATTTTCCCTTAATTAAATAACAAAAATTTATATAAATTTCAAAATCAAGTGTCAGCAATTTTTTTGATCCCGTCATTATCATAGAAAAAGGCTTATATATACTTGAGTTAATATTTTTATGGACAATGTAAAAAAAAAAAAAAAAAAAAATTAGACCACATAATTTTTTAGTTTAGCATAAATTTAAAATTTTATCTATTCATTAAACTAATTATTTTTAAATAATTTTTGGGCTATTAAAGTCTGACCAATTTTATTTTCTTCTCTTTACCAAATAAAGTAATAATAATAATCATAATATACGCGTATGTGTTATTATGACCACGTTGACAAGTACAAATTTATTTGTATTATATGTGCAGCTTTGGCTTTGGACCGTATGCCGTGTCCGCCAAAGAGCAAGTCGACGCAATGGATCAGAAACGACAAGGAACGCTGCGTTTTGTCGTTGTTTCTTTCCCGCGAGTTGGTCCCACTCGCCCTGTGTTAGCTCAGCCCTGACTCTCTCTCTCCGCGTGGCAGTGGACCCCATTGTTTTTGGTTGACCAAACGACCCATTCTGTTTGGTGTGGTTTGGTTCAATTTGGGTTGAGCCCTGCCACGTCACTCCCGAACCGGACCACCAGCGCCGGAGATTCGGTTCTTTACCAATATTTATATCTATATATATGTATGTAAAATGTATGCGAGTATTTATATATTTGTATATGGATATATTATAACACGCAATACTAATATCGGATAACATAGTATTAGAGACCATGCAATTTTGGTTAATTATTATTATTTTTATTAAGTTTTGCAAATGCATAATATTAAATAAATAAGTAAAGGTGATGTGAATTCATGGATGTCTGCGGTGTGAACAACAATACACTGATTTGACGGAGAACTCGGTGTATTGTGACCTTTTAATTAATTAAATGAACAGTCAAGTTTTGTGGACAATTGTTTTTATTCGCTTTGAATGTGTCTCTTCTCTTTACCCAGAATTTTTTTACCTTTCAACTACTATGGCTTTGTACTGGAATGATTCTCTGAGTATGGGAATTTAATATACATGAACGCGGATACGTGACATACAATGGGATTAATTTATTTACACTTATGTTGTGTTGGTGCAAGATCTATATGCGAAAAAAAAAATGATAAAATAAGGGTTCGTGTGATGGAAAAGAAATGAATGAAAAGTCAGCTTCAAATGGCTTGATATTTTCAAACCACGTACCTAATTGCCTTAATTATGATTTGCCTATTATTATCATTAGGCTCAACAGCCTTTGAGATGGCTATGTCATACGGTGGCCACACGAAAAATGATAAAAAGTCCAATAATGATTTGTGTTGTCCTAAGAAAAACTGGTAGTTGCGCTTAATTTCTAAGGGTATATTCGTAGCTTAAAACCATAAATTGATTCAAAGAATTGATCTTTTTGTCATATAAAAAAAACAAAATGAAAAAGAATAAAAGAAACGCGACACGTGGAATATGTGTAGAGAATAAGGAACCAAAGTCCACGTGGAGGACTGAATATTTCCCAGTTTTGTAGTTGAAGCGTTGAACAGCTTCCGGGGATTGGGAGTGTGAAACCGAGAGAGTTGTTCACTTGCTCTCTCAATCCTTTTCTTTTCTCTTACACACAAATTGCACAATTGAGCATCAAATAATCACAACCTTTAATAAGTCTCCGCAGTGTGATTCTTTACTAATACTATAATAGAGGGTTATAGGGAAGGCCTTACTAATTCAAGGACCATTTCAAAGATAAAAAAAACAAATAAAAAAAATTCAAGGACTAATAACTTTCATTTTCTTTTTTGATTTTTTTTTCTTTTGCAGGGATTCGAAGACATCGTCTCATAGTCATATGGAAGGTGTTTATCAATTGAGCTATTTTTTTTGTCATTCTTAAATAAAGTTATAACGTAACAAAATTTAAAGTAGCTATAATAATTTTTAAAAAAAGTTAATCAAAACAACATCAAATAAAAAAAATATACTACTGGTAGCCAATAATTATATGCATATATTTATAAGATTAACACACATCTTCAGAATTCGAATCGAGTATTTGACTCAATGGTTCGACTCGAGAAATTTGTTTGAGCACTCTTGTACTCAACTTTGGCATTGCAGGGGAGCTGCATTTCAAGTTTTTTTTTTTTTTTACGGTGGGCTTGAATCTCGTGTATGAGTTTGTATATGAGCCTCATTTTTTTTTACGATACAAAAATGATGCTATTAAAACGAACATATAGAAAATTAAAATTTTATATCTATATTTCATATATTTTTATTAGAAAGATTTCAACTGTATTTACAATGACAAAAATTGAATTCTAAATTTTTATTTAACAAAGATTTCAATTAAATTAATAAAATTATAATAAATGTCTTCGTTTCTCATCTCTCCCATGAAGTACAAACACATCTATGAAAGAATAATAATAAAAAAAAAAAAAACTCTTGATAAATAAACGAAGAAGAAAGAACAATATAAAATATATAAAAGAAAAGGCAACTGGTACAAAATAATTGGAAGCTTCCCAAACGGACTAATGAATCAACGAAACGACCAAAGACCAAACCCCACCACAAAGCAGTACGCAAGCACAACCAATTAACCAAAGCCAATTAGCCAAAGCTCTCTCTCTATAATAACCCCCCAAACTCTCTCTCCACTCTTAAGAAAACCAAACATCTCTCATTTCACACCCCTCTCTCTCTCTCTCTCTTCCAACTCCAAGTCCAAGTCCAACCATGGCTCCGAAACGGAGCGGCAAGACCCTGGTGTTCGTAATCCTGGCGGTGCTGATGACGTCAGCGGCGGCGCAGTGCGAGACGTACTCGTTCCCGCCGAACGTGGAGGCGTTCACGAACTGCCAAGCGTTGCCGGTGCTGAACTCGTTCCTCCACTGGACGTACACGGCCTCCTCCGCCACCCTCCGCATGGCCTACCGCCACACCGGCGTGGCCGACTCCACGTGGGTCGCCTGGGGCATCAACCCCACCACCGCCAACCCCGCCATGCCCGGCGCCTACACCCTCTACGCCGCCGTCTCCTCCGGCACCATCTCCGCCGTCAACCTCACCACCCTCGCCGGATACTCCATCCGCGAGCTCCTCCCCGGCTCCGTCAGATACCCCGTCACGGATCTCTCCGCCACCTACGCCAACCGAGAGGTGGTTATATATGCCACGTGGACTCTCCCCGCCGGGATGAGCTCCATCAACCAGGTGTGGCAGGCCGGTCCGGTCTCCGGTGGCTCGCTGCAGAGTCATTCTACTTCCAACGCCGCGAA
This sequence comes from Urtica dioica subsp. dioica, assembly GCF_054948205.1. Taxonomy (NCBI): domain Eukaryota; kingdom Viridiplantae; phylum Streptophyta; class Magnoliopsida; order Rosales; family Urticaceae; genus Urtica; species Urtica dioica. Next base: position 18,052,232 of record NC_142764.1, on the reverse strand, counting down.
CGTGAATTCGAAAGGGGTTCTGGATCTGAGCTCTGGTCAGACTCAGTCCGTCGCCGGATCTGGCGCCACTTTGAAGAAGAAGAACGTGAGTGCCTCTCTAGACCTCGTAAAATCCATGGGATCCTTGAATTCATTCATATCGGAATAATTCCCAACTTTCCCAATTCGTTTCAACTTTATTTAAAACCCCCAAATAAAAAAAATGATTAATTGATCATGTTATGTGAATCGAACAGTATTTTTCATTCAATTATTTATTTATTTTTTAAGGAGACTACACTCTATTTACTGATTAACTAAACGAGGTTGAATTGTGTGACGATGATCAGACCCACGGAGTGTTGAACGCGGTGAGCTGGGGAATTCTGATGCCGATGGGGGCCGTAACGGCTCGGTACCTGAAGGTGTTCAAGTCGGCGGACCCAGCATGGTTCTACCTGCACGTGACGTGCCAGACGGTGGCGTACGTGGTGGGCGTGGCCGGTTGGGGCACGGGCCTCAAGCTCGGCTCAGACTCCAACGGAATCACTCACAACCTTCACCGCAGCATCGGGATCGCTCTCTTCTGCCTCGGGACCCTCCAAGTCTTCGCTCTCCTCCTCAGGCCCAAGAAGGACCACAAGCTCAGGGTCTACTGGAGCGCCTACCACCACATGGTCGGCTACGCCGTCATCTCTCTCAGCATCGTCAACGTCTTCGAAGGCTTCGAGATTTTGCGGCCCGAGAAGGTCTGGAAGAGGGCTTACACTGGAACCATTATCGCGATTGGTGCCGTGGCCGTGGTGCTCGAGTGTTACACGTGGTTCTATGTCATCAGGAAGAAGAAGTCCGAGAATAAGACGGGCTTCCGTGGCGGGGCTGCCAATGGGGCTAATGGTTATGGCTCCTCTTCTAGGACCCATAATGAGGTATGAGATTCGTCATGGAGGCTTTTTTTCATTCTCTTCTTAATTATTAGTACAAGCTTTTTTTGTAAATTTTATTAAGCGTGTGTGTGTGTGTGTGTGAGACTCGGCTATTATTCTTTCCTAGCTAGGAGTTAGTTTTTTTTTTTTTTTTCCCCCACTTATTTTTCGTGTAGTATTGAGAGGGTACATATATGTGACTCCATATTTATTTTTGCTATTACATTTCACTCTATAGCTTTGGCTATTACTTTTCTCTCGTTATATCATTTTGTTCTTTTTATTTTTTTTGTGCCTGTTCAAACTTCTTTGTTGCAATGTTTCAAATTGTCAAATTTGGAGTTCTCTTTAGAAAAAGGGTATGGGTCAAAGACGAAAGTAAAAGAAAGTCTGCTATCTTTGACGCGGACGCGGACGCAGATGAAAGTTTCTAGGTGAACAACTACGCACCTGCAATTTTTTTAAAATAATTTATAGTACCAATAATTATGTCCTACCAAATTTTTTTATTTTGGCATTGCCCATAAGGCCATAGAGCACAAGACTTAATAATATCATTATCACCAAATAGCAATGAGAATGTAATCTTCTTCAAAACAATCTGCCGGCGAAACTACAGGGCATTTATTATCGATGACGAACAAATTAAAATGACGTCTCACTCGTATTAATTCAAAGCATTGATGAACGCGTCTTTGAGAAGGGGATTCGAGGCCGCCACTCTTTGTGACGTGATGTCAAAGCCTTTGCCGGATCTGATGGATGCCAAATTTTTTGGACAATATATTAAACACTACTTATCTAAACGACTAAACTTCAATCTTAAGCTGTTTTGAGTTCAGAACTTACGGATCGAAAACAAAACCCCCTGCTTCTGTCACAATTACCGCTCCGCCGGCCACGTCCCTATGCAACGGAAAAAAACAAAACAATGAGTAAATTACTAATTTACCCTTCCTGACATCGAGAAAAAAAATGTTGTCGTTCGTACCAAGGACCACCGAAGCCGATCTCGTAAAAGAGGTCGAGCCTCCCACACGCAACTCCGCAGAGATTCAACGCGCAAGATCCGCTCATCCGAAGAGATCTCACCTGAATAACATTATAAACTTGAATCAACTGCGATGTTAAAAATAAAAATAAATTTGACTTTAGCTTTTTCGATGAATGGCTACCTTGAAAAGCAAGCTATTGATTTTGTTTGTAGTGGCATCTACTGTCAGCTGATCCCGCTTTGTTCCAACCTGCTCTTTCACCGAAACGTAATATAATATTATTCATTGCTTCGGATACTAATTACTAGAGCTAAGATTATTGACCATAACACTCATCAAGGAAAGCTCAAGTGCGCACATACCTCAGTTGCAAGGAGAGAGTTCACAAGTTCAGTCTTAGATGATACTGGGAAAAATAAAAAGGAAAACATGAGCGTTGATTTCTTTTTCATAAACAAGGATATTGTTATCAAGTTACGACCGAGGCAAGAATTTACCTTTAATGGGTTTTCCATTCAGAAAAGCGCCTTTTCCTTTGATGGCAGTAAATAACTGTAGTGGCAAAAAAGTTAAAAGGTTTTTGCATTGTTGGCCTCAGAGCCTAAAGGTACTAAAAATAAGTACCAAAATCAAAGCTCAGTAGCAAAATAATTGATAAGAAATTCAAACCTCGTCTATTATCGGATTGTAAACAACGCCAACTGTCGGAACCTTTCCGATCGTGAGACCGATGGACACACAGACAAAGGGGAATCTACAAATGAAGTGAACGGCATGGTAAGAATATAAAAATAAAATCTAAAAAAAATTATAAGAAAATCAGTAAAGTCGGTACAATACTAGTTGACTTGACCGATTACCCGTGCACGAAATTGGTGGTTCCGTCAAGTGGGTCAACTATCCACGTCGGCTCATCAGTCAGCTCTGTTGTCCCACAAGCAGCGGTGGTTTCCTCTCCGATGAGCTGATTTCGACATGATTCAAATATGTTTATAAGAATAATTTGAATCAAATTGGTTACTTTATGAGGTCTAGATGGAAAAAAAAATAAGAGAGTCCAAAGTGGAACCTTGTGTGAGGGGTAAAGTTTCTTAAGATGGCTGAAAATGAGATCTTCACATGCCTTGTCAGTTTCAGTTACTAAATCCACCTAAGATGAGAAGAAAAAAAACAAACCATGAAGCAGAAATTAGACAGGAGATATAAATAACGCCATTGCAGTTTTATCGTAGTAAGATCTCCCTTCACGTCAACGATTCCTTTACAATCATCATAAATCATTTTAGGCAAAAACCCATAAATAAATAAAAATTCAACTATCTCGGTAAATCTTGCAGAGTAATCTCCATTCAGATTCGTCCTCACATGTCTATTATACTATTAACAGTTTCTTTCTGCTTGTTGGCATTCACTATTATAAGCATTATGTGCTATTTTTACATTTAGTTTATTTTAATTTGGATTGGACCGACCAGCCATTTAAACCATACAGAAGGGTCTTCCTTTAAAGTTTAAACATCACCATAAATTTGTTCATGAAAGTTGTGCCTCAGAGTGACCCCATCACTTAATAAATCTCATAAGAATAATAAATCTCAAGGCAAATCAAATACAATGCATAAATTCTCTACACTCCAAACCAACACTGCTAGTATTTTTTTATCTTACATATAAAACGAATTACAACAGATCTTGTAAATGCTATACGAATCATATAAAACAATGCTAACAATTTAGTAAATGAAAGAATTAAAAACCTGGCCTTTGTGCTCGACATGCTTAGTCTGATGAAAACCTTGACGAATCACCTGAAATATACGATTCACGAATAAATTCAAAGAAAAAACGAAACCAAAATACCCGGCACTTGAAGAAAAAGGTGAAAATAGAAGAGATAATTACCTCGCCAGCCTTTTTAGCAGCCTCAATTGCAGAAGCAAGAAATTCATCGAGCGAACCTAAAGAGACAAATCAGATGAGAATACAGCTAAATCTCAGATGAAGGCTCAGTGATTTGATTGAAGAAGAAACACGGCACATTGGGTCCTACCATTATAATCTGCCATTGTTCTCCGAATGAGTAGTGAGAAAATAAAAATGAAATTAGAAGCTCTGATGTGGATGATCGGTACTGGGTTTCGGGATCTCGGTTGTGTTAAAAGCTGTAACGAAGCTCGCTTACTTATTTCTCAGCCTCTCACGTTCCACTTCCACATGAACCAGTGCTTGGGGCGTCTTTATTTATATAGTATTTACAAGATCGAATATAATATTATATTATATTTACCAGAAATTTGTCAGTGACGTGTCTAAAGACTTTTAAACGAGTTCTTGTTAAAGCTCTGCTGGGGAGAAGAGAAATGTGCGGTTCTCAAGCAAACGTTGTCGTTTTCGACACCCTGATGGGTATATAATGGCAGAATAAAGAAGGTGAACAATTGTTAGTAATTTAATAAGTCTTTTTTTTTTTTAATTTTCTGATGATTGAATTGTAGAAGATTGTAGTCCTTACTGAACAAAGTCATCAAGTTTCAATATTGTTTTTTTGAGCAGTAATGCATCTACTTGGCGTCAGTGATACTATAAAGGATAAATAGTTTATGCAGTTCTTCTCTGATGTTTGTAAATTTTCACTTCCCATGAAGAAAAAGATAAAACATAGACATAGTTAGAGGTCCGTGATGAGGATCATAAGCCAAAAAATGTGTTGGTGTTACAATAAAAGAAAAAAGATTTAGAATTGATCTCAACCCCATTTGTTCACAAATCACACTATCGTGGAAGCTTCCCAAGCCTCTCGTCGTTTTCTGAGCGTGAAAAGATCAAGAGCTCCCACTCACTCACACAATAAAGGATATAAATATGGAATATGCCAAAAGATATTCAGCCAATTGAGTCATATTTGTGGGTGAAAAGTCGGTCTCTCACTCATAGGAACTTTGGAATAACTGACACCATGCTACAAGTCTTCTTGTAACAAATACGAAAACGACCATTCTTGACATTTTGGTAACGAATTCAAATCAAAATTGTTCCTGATCGCAATAGCCCAGTCAGACACTACACTGTTAAGCGTTTCCATAAACTGACCCAGGATTTCTTCGGAATAGAATAGCACTCCATTAATTTATTGAACCAAAAAACATCCAACAATATTGATACGAGTATTCTTATTTATCCACTTATACATTATACTAAACCTGAACCTCATTAGATTCAACATTCAAGCAACCGTATGAGGCATTGCACAGAATGCTAACAAAAACAAATAAATTATGTATAATGAAAGAAAAAAAAAACACAGTATATATGATGCATTAGGTTCAGCAGTATACCGGGTCCCAATCAACAATTTATTTATCTACTCTTTACACGAACTTTAATTTGCATAACCGAACCATGAGCGATGGAAAGAGGAGGGTGAGAAGTATCTACGATTCACACATCACAAGGACTCAGTGATGGGTGTTGTAAGGGTTACAGTGAATCGATTTCTTTCACCACTTGAGCTTTGTCTGCCTCGAATTGTTCATCCTCTGAAAAAAAAAGCCATGCCAATGTACAAAAAATAAAACGGCGTCAAACCAACGCCAACAAATTGTGAACTCTATCGCTTATGCTTTATCCAACTACAGGTGGAAGTTTAAAAAAAAAAAATACATTGATAGAAGGGACCTACCTTTATCAGGTTTGAAATCGGCAAAAAGACGCAAAAGCTTGCTTTTGTTTGCAACAAGTATGCCGACAATGTCTGCGGGTTTATTTTGGTTCGCAGCGAAAAGCTGTAAAATGATTTCGTGTCATAACAAAGAACTGACGGAGCTTCTTTTATGTATCAACAGGTAACGATAAAACGGGAATTTGTTATTACCTTAAAAACATGAAATGCTTCTATCTGGATGCTCTTGCTTGACTCCTGCAAAGTGCAAAAGCCATTTCTAAGCCGATTTTTACAGTTATATACGTTACTCTCTTTGACAAGCACAGTTAAAAAAGATGTTATGCAGAAAACAGCCAACACATTGGCAGAATGATAGAAATGAATATGAAGATGATATCTTTAGCAGTGTGGTGACAGTTTATATCGAAGGAATCTGAAAGATCATACTCTGAGAAGATTCATGAGGATCCTCAAGTTCTCCCTTGAGCTCACATATCGAGTCATTACTGCAGAATTCGAACGATCAAGAAGGATGTCTCCTAAGAGCTGTGATCAGAGAAAGCTTATGAGAAGACATTACAAATATCATCTTGAAACTGCAATTCACATAACATGATAGCCTCGTACCTTGACAGCTTGTCTTCTTGTTATGTAATTTGAGGATTCCAATAGCTTGGAGTTATATTCAGCAAAAAACTGGAACCAGAGAAGGAGGTCAATTTTACTTCAATCAGAAACAAAATGTTGAATTATAGTGCTCCTTAAAAATGTTAGATTTAGATGAAGAGAAGTGAACAAAGAAGAGCTCAGTAAAAAACCGATGACACTGTTCTTTTTCGGGTTATTACTATACGATAGTTAAAGAGTTCCAATTTGATATGACCTGCAAACAGTTTCCCAATCTATGCACAATTCAAGTCACTGTGTGGACCGGAATATATCACATAGTTTGTATACACATGCATATTAACATAAAAAAATAAACCTAAAGAAACAGAAAACATCACTCACCCAATCATAATTTTTGGTGAGGAATTCAGCCACTGTAGATTTATGCCTTGTCATGAGTTCCTGTTAAGAGCTCAATACAATCAGATTAAACATCTCACAAGTATGAATATAGCATAACTGAAGCTATGAATAGTCAATCATTGAATAAATGCACTGGCAAACCGAACAACCAGAAGCATGCTTTCAAGAAGCGAGCTGACCATAATTCTATAATGCTGATTGCTCATTGATACAATTCTTGAAAAATTGAGATATTCAGGTAAACTTAACCTTAAATGTTGCCGCCGCATCTGCAGCAATATCAAAATTGGGCAGCTGTATATAATCAAAGAACTTCTTCATATGTGCAGACTCCAAAACATACCTGCAATCAGACCATACAAAGAGGTTTAAAAATAAGTACATAATATGCAGCTTAGTCACAAATTATGTAGCTTAGTCACAAATCTGATAAAAACAGTTTATATATTTGATACAGTTGCTTGTCCTAGCTAGCAGAGAGAGCTAAGAAGATAAAGAGCAGACCAAAATGTACTAAACCAACAGCTAGGACCACCGAAACACATAAGTTTCGAACCTTGGTCCAAGCCTCATAAATTAAAAACGACATTTGGTCGAGAAGAAAAAGATGAACACATCCCATTAGCGGTAAGTCTAATAATTAGTTTCAGAAGAAGTCAAATAGAATATTCAAAGGATGAAGATATCTTGTTACCTTGCAACAGTTTGGTGGCGTATGCACTCTCTCAACATTGCACCATAATGTAAAGCCATGTCTGTGTTTTCATATCTGTTTAGAAGGATAAGATTATTGAAAGGAGACGCAACTACTTTAACTATGGAGAAACTACCAATCATTCATGACGCGACTGCGACTACAAAGGAAACGATTTCAGTCCAATACAATGCGTCAAGAAGATGTGAACAATATATTCATGAGAGCACAAGCAAAAAATGAAAGTTGAAAGATACAACTAGTACAATATTTTGCCAATGTCCTAGGTTGGGCCTTTTCTCCATACACCACTGAGTAATTGAAAAACAAACTCCTTTAATAAAATAGCAAAGCTAAGATAACACAAAACTGTTCAATCTCTACGTTATCACAACTGAGTTTTCCTAAAATAGCGTCATGGGAACTTACCCCGATATCAAGACATCCATTAAGTCTATGTTTGCCTCCAAGTAATCAGATGCAATCAACTTTGAACAAACTTGCTGCCTTTGCAAATTAGCAACTACTTGCGTGGCATCTTTCCGTGCCTGTAAAAGGTAATGCTATCAACACTACCGAATAATGGAAACACAAAAACAGTAACGGGCAATGTGAGTGTAGAATCTCTCTCTTCATGCATAAAGTTGGTATCTGATCCAACTTCAACTATACAAACGGCTATATCCGTACCTACCAAATTACGTAAAAGGAAGACGTTACATTTCCAAAAATTGTGGACATCCAGAACAACGTGTAGATTGCCTTAACTGTAATTCTCGACTGTTTTATGACGAACACCCTTATATCCAGAATTCCAAAAGCACAGACTAGTACTAATCGAATAACTACAAAAAAAAATACCAATAATGCGAAACTCAACTTTTTGTGTTACCTCCAGGTTCAGTTTTGGAATGGAGCGAATAAGGAGTCTCAGAGTGTTTTCCCTAAAAAACTCCTGAGTCAGTTGTGCACAAGCTTCAGCAACGGGCTCAGACTCACTATTTCCATAGAGAATCGACTTCATTTCCCTTAAGTTCTTGAACAAATCGTTCATCTGCTGTAAATCCAACATCAGAAATTCGCAGCAGTACACAGAAAAATAAGCAAACGAGAAACGAGTCAGATCCAATTATCACTAGTTGGAAACTTAAAAGAATAAAAACAATAAGACTCGTAATTAGCTATGTTTAGCCGTGATTATTGAGGTAAACAAAAAACAAAACAAAACAAAAAAAAAGGAGAAAAAAGTTGAGTACTTTTATCATCATTCTGTGTTCAATAGTCAATACTCTAAACAAAACATTACTAAGCACAAAAAATTACTCAAAGCAGACATTCATTCATTTCAACTCAAAACGATCGATACCGATCTGGATCTATTACGCAAACACAGAACCGAACTTTCCAAAAAAATAAATTAGAGTTAAGATTAGGTTAAGCATTGAGACACTGGAATAAACAGTAAATTCGTAGTCGAAATCAAACCTTCTCTTCGCGCTTGACCTCGCGAGTATCTCCGTTGCGATCGAGTAACATGAGGAGTTCTCGAGTCTGTCGGACGATGTCCACGGGCGTCCGAGGCTTCGACTTGAAGAGTCCTTTCATCTTCTCTCGATTCCGAAGCACAGACTACGAAATCGCTCGTTTCTCTCTCCTAGGGCTTCAGATCGCTTCGCTTAATTGCTCTCTTCTGTGTCAAATCCAATTCAGCGACGCAGAAGAAGATGAATAAGAGGAAGATGATTGAGACACAGCGAGGTTCTCTTTTTTATTTCCTATTATATGAGGATATTCTTTTTATATTTTTCGTTTGGATAATATTGGCGGGGCTTGATCCGACGGCTGTGGATTGTTGTATCTTCTCATCGATGGTTGGTCGATAAGACTGGCAATGACTGAACTCAAAATGAGGTGTTATTTGCTGATTCAGTGCTTACAGATATACGGATACCGTATTGGATCTGCTTCTTTTTTACCACTGTCATATGCACATAATATTATAAATCCACATTTCAACAAAATATTCCACAAATATTTCTGAAAAATGAAAATATATTTTTGGAAATTGATTTTTTGTAATTATGGAATTAAATAGAAATAATGTCACTCATGAACAAAATTAGAATGATAATTCTCCCTACTTTTTCCGGCAGGCTAGAACGAAAATTTTCACTTTTGTTCTCGATAAAGTGTGGAACAAAATAAAAAACTGAAAAAGTGGCTTATTCTCGCAAGTCGGGAAGGAGATCCTCCTTAAAGCGATCGTGCAAGCCATCCCAAACCATGCATGAGCTGCTTCCGGCTTCCGAAGGGTAGACAGAATACATAAGATGATGAATGCTTTTTTGGTGGGGAGCACGAAAGAGAAAAGGAAAACTCATTGGGCGAAATGGGACACGCTTTGGAACCACAATACTAAAGGAGGGCTCGGGTTTCGGCGTCTTTAGGACTTTAACCAAGCATTCCTAGCCAAAAAGCTTAGGATATCATCCGACAATCGGATAGCCTGGTGAATCGAGTCCTCAAGGTGAGTTACTTTCCTAATTCTCATTTCCTGGATGCTAACGAAGGTGCAAGTTGCTCCGAAATATGGAAAGGAATCTTGTGGGGCAGGGAGCTAATTGATAAGGGATCAAGATGGCGAATCGGAGATGGTGATCAAGTGGATGTGCTCCATGATAGGTGGATCCCGAGACCCAAGCTATTCAAGTTGATCGAGCCGCCGCCTCTACCATGTGAAATGAGTGTAGCCGAGCTTAAAAGACATACATGGGGCTGGAATGAGGAACTAATTACGGCCATGTTTAGTTTGGAAGACGTGGAACAGAATCTCTCGATCTCGTGCTTCAACATCCCAACTGAGGATCGGCACATGTGGCACTACTATACTAATGACGAGTATAGTGTGGAGAGTGGATACCGATTGGCGAGTGACTAGAGGGAAGAGTCAAGTGTGTTTGATCCCAGCACCAGCGAATCTTGGTGGCGATTTCTATGGAGAACTAGACTTCTGCCGAAGATCAAGATGTTCATATGGAAGCTTTATAACCACTGGCTACCTACGAACGCTAATCTTTGAGCTTGGAAAATTACGAATACATGTGAAATGTGGTAGATGCGGGTATGAACCAGAGACGTGCTACCATGCCATTTACGGATGTCGCGAAGCTAAAAAGTTATGGAAGGTTGTTGCGGTGACCAATAATCTTATTCCAGAGGAGGCTATGGACATGGTAGGCGGCCTCGCTAGACTGGCAAACGAGAAGAAGCAAAAAGACATGGAATGGATACTTACAATAGCCTGAGCCTGAAATGTGCGCAATGAATGGGTAATGCAAAGACGAAGGAGACCGGAAAACATGGTGGTGGAATGAACGGGCCAATACATTAATGAGTTTATCTCTATGATGAAGAAAGACAAGGCTAATGAACGGGAGAAGCCTTGACATGATGCTTGGCGTCCCCGATCCAAGGTGTAGTAGCCTTAACAGTGGATGATGCAGTCCATGTTGTGGAGAGAAAAACATGAGCATGCTATGTTGTCAAAGACTAAAGTGGCCACCTTATCGCTGCTGGGATCTCAGCGGTGAAATAGTGGCTCAATCCACCGGAGGTGGAAACGAGAGCGATCATCAAAGGTCTGCTAACATCGGAGGCCCTTCAAGTGCGCAAAGGAGAAATTCAATCTGATTGTGAACGAGTTATCACCATGATAGTACAGGAACTACCAAAAATGTAAGCATCGGCCAAACAAATAAAAGTTTTAAAACCACTGGATACATCATTCTAAAACTAATTTTGACAAAAATAAAATAATATATCAACAAGAAAAATCAACCCCTACTTGATATTGTTAGGAGAAAATATCAACGATCAAGTAATCCAACAAACAACTAAATATACCCCGAACAACCAAATATATAATGAATATCTAATTATACGACGTAAAGATATGTTCGTGGTAACTTTGAATGAGAAACAAACAGAACCATAAGTTGAGGTTCGATAACCCCTGGACAGAACCGAGACGATCAGAGAAGTTAACGGTTACTTAAAAACTAATCAAAATTGAATGTTTAGAATGGCCACTTAAACTCCAGATAACCTCCAATTGGCCATATAAATCAGACAGTTATCAAAATAACTCATACACACACACGAAAATATTCTATTATCAGCATAACTGTCAGAACATGGGTTTGATCAATCCACGTTCCAGTCAATTCACGCACTATATAAAGATATCGAGAAGGTGGAAAGATGAGGATCTCATTTTCTTACACTCGCTATGCTTCTCACCTATCATAAGCTCCCTTAATACTTATTTATTATTTTCATTGTAACTAGATTCGTCTATTATATGGATAATCCGGCCAAAATCTTCATGTAGTTGGCATATCCCATTCGACGTATATGCATTTTCGCTGAGACAAATGTTGTATCTATTTCTGACATCAACAAATATGAACGGGGTATATTTGCCTATCATCCACGCCTAGCCCATGCTATAAGAATTGCTTGAGAATGATTGAGACCGACCAACGTAGAATAACGAATGAGACACAAATCAAAATTTGTGTATCAACCAATTTCAAAATCATGAGACCTGGATGTTATCAAACACCGACACACTCTGGTCCGCCTCACAAATTTACGATTTGCGGTCCTTAAAACGACATCTCGGAATGGAAAACTCTAGTGGAGTCATCTTAGACATCAACGAGTTTAAGAAAATCTTGCTATAATTCCAAAATAGTTCCTTTATAGTTAACTCTATTGAAGGAAAATAAATTTTTAATTCACTAATCTGATGTCGAGGACCTCAATAGAGGGTAAGCTCACGGTCAACCCATGTGGGAGACAAAACTAGAAGAATGATTGAAAATGCCCAAGTTTTCTTTTTCTTGTTTGGGAGAGTATAAATGCGGAGCAAGGCCACCACGACATACTAACACCAACGGCGAGGGGCTCTCTTTGGGCTCGATTTGATTTTTTTTTTTTCATTTTTTTTATTAGCGAGAATTGACGAGATTCTTACTAAGAAACGACACAAAAATGATAAAATTTAACTAACATAAATAAAAAAGACCAAATAAGAAAAAAGATTTACCAAGAAATTAATAATCTCTAGAATATGCAGAGAAATAGCTCAACATATCATGATATTTAAATCCTAGTTAACTCGAAATTTTTTTATATAACTATTTTAGAAAAATGTATCTGGACTAAAATAAATCCCAAAGACAGAAATGTTGTTAGGAAAATTAACTTCGACATGACTATAACGATGCGAAAGATACAAATGTATTATGTATGTTCAGAAATCTCCAAAATTTTAAACAAACAAGGCATATAGTGGCCTCAAGACTCTCAGAGTGGTCTTGTGCCCATATATTTTAAAGGTATAGTTGGCAAGCCCGTAGAAGAAGTGGAAATTACTCGAATTATCTCATTTAAATTATTTACCCGATTTTTTTTTTACTTCTCATCCTTATTATGAGAATACCTCATATTTATAAGTTTTTTTTTCATTTGATGCAATAGCCCACCCTCTTTTCTAAAAATAATCTAAGTTTTATTTTATTAAGAAAATAGTTCACAAAGTCGAAATTAATTAAATTAACTGTTCAGTTAATTAAATTGGTTGTTCAATTAATTTAATTAACCGAACAATTAATCTAATTAACTTCGGCCTGATAAGCTATTTCTCTTATAAAATGAAGTTTGAGCTAAATCTTTTTAAAAAAGGTAGAGTATTGATTAGTTGCAACAAATACTTGTTTCATTTTAGATTATGAAAAAATCATTAAAAAATTATAAAATAAAATATTTCAAAATTTACGGTATTCACGAAATTACCACGTTTCATAAAATTATGGAATTTCCCAATAGAAAGAATGTGGTCGACAAAAATGATTTTAAAAATACGTCATTAATATCAACATCTCTCACTGCGCGCATTGATTAATTTTTCTAAATGTACACGATGGTGAAGCGTATGTTTTAATTTGAAATATACACATTAAGATATTGATGTTTTGTGTAGAAATTTGGTGAAATCCACTGCTTTCACCTCATCCAATCTAGTTCTTCATATCTGGAATCTGCAATAAGAAATTTGTTTTTAGATAGAGTGATTTGACTAAATAATCGATTTAAAGTTAAAGATTTGTAAAATAACCAATGTTTGTTTAAAATTAGAGGAGTAGTTAAAATGTGCGTTTCAAAAACAAAATTAATTCTAGGATTAATATTTTTGAAAGTGATAAATTACTTATTATAATTGTCAAAAAAATTAATCTTGGTTTCAAAATAAATTTGACAAAGTAACTTTTACTATTTTGGTGAAAAATTGAAATTTAGGCTATTTTACTAATCAATTAGTTTCAATTACCTATTTTGTATAACTTTTTCTTTTTAGATATCGAGTGTAATATGACAATTTTATCACCAACGAACCGAGGAAAATTTAATTAAAAAATAAAGGATTCAATTCATTTTCCTAAAGATAATAATATACAGTTTTGGTATTCAGAAAATATAGCAATGTAAGGTAGTGCTGAATATATATATATATATATATATATATATATATATATATAAAAATGTAAGGCAGTGCTGAATATATATATATATATATATATATATATATATATATATATATATATATATATATACATATATTTTATTGAGTGCTCACGGTGATCGTAATTTAAAGGTAATTAGTTGATTATCTTTTGCTGTCTTATTCAACAAGAGAAATTTCATAGACCTAAAAGTTAACAAAATATTGAGATTAGACCACATACTTTAAAAATATCTAAAAATTGATTTTTGTCCCAATTTCGGACATAAATACCCTTTTGAACAAATACACTAATTTCACTTTCACTCTCTAATCTTCTCAATCCCTCATTCGATCTTTCACCATCGAGTCCGACGAGATATAACTAAATTAGATGTGATACAAGGGAATCCGACGAGCTATGATAACCTAGAATGACAAAGTTTCAAGTTAATTTGACTTTTTTCCACTTAAAAATGCCCAAAGAGTATGAATTTTATCGTATAACATAGTACATTATCGTACGGTATCGTACACTATCGTATATTATCGTACATTATAATGTAATTTCATTTGTATGAATTTTATCGTATATTATAATTATAATGTATCGTATCTCATCGTACACTATCGTACGGCATCGTATATTATCGTACGTTATAATATGATGTCGTACGATAATATACGATGCCGTACGATAGTGTACGTTATAATATGATGTCGTACGATAGTGTACGATATGATACGATACATTACATTATAATTATAATGTATGGTAAAATTCATACAAATTATAATGTACATTATAATTATAACGTACGATAATATACGATGCCATACGATATAGTACGATGACATACTATACATTATAATTATAATGTACGATATAATTTATACAAATAAAATTGTGTTATAATGTACGATATTATACGATAGTGTACGATACCGTACGATTATGTACGATGTTATACGATAAATTCATACTTTTTGGGCATTTTAAGTGGAAAAAAGTCAAATTAATGTGAAACTTTGTCATTCTAGGTTATCATAGCTCGTTGGATTTCCTCGTATTACATCTAATTTAGTTATATCTCGTCGGAATCGATAGTGAAAGATCGAATGATGGATTGAGAAGATAAGAGAGTGAAAGTGAAATGAGTGTCTGAAATTGTGACAAAAGTTTATTTTTAGATATTTTTAAAATATGCGGTCTAATCTCGATATTTTGTTAACTGTTAGGTTTATAAAATGAAATTATACTTCAACAATTTAATGCGTTCTTTAAATTTAATTTTATTATTAATTTACCCATCCAATGTTCCAATCTCATAACCACGTTCCGAAAACGTGTATTAGAAAACGACAATGACTCTACTTAGGAAAGAAGAAAAAAAAACATAACGTTTCTGACAAGTCACGAGTAAAAGACTTCTCTCTCACCAGAAGAATCTAGGTTCCACAGAACAATCCATTTCCTTCCATTGCGGTCTAAATTCTCACAATCCAAGCAATTATATTTTTTTTATCAATCTATCATTTCTTTTATAAACTACTAAAAAAACATAAACGATCTTTGAAATTAAGAATGGAATCCAAACAAGAAGAGAATTTCAAAACTCGTCCAAAACCACAGCTGAGTTAAAATATAACATCGAACACATGATAATTTCAATCTATCATTCATTTTATAAACTACTAAAAAAAGCATTAACGATCTTTGAAATTAATAATGGAATCTAAACAAGAAGATGATTTCAAAACTCGTCCAAAACCATCGCTGAGTTTTTATTATCATACACTGTGTAGCCATTCCATTACATTACGAACACATGATAGATATTTCAAGGCTGTGAAAGACAGTTATCAAGATAAAAGAAAAAAAAAACGAAAAACTCCAAAACAGCGAAAAATATAACATCGATCGCTTAAGATGAAAGGGGCTCGAAGGAAGTGAGGTTCCTGAAGTGCTCCCATGGCTTGTCCCAAACGACGGCCTCGTACTGCGGCGAAGCACCGCCGTTTACGGCGAGGACAAGACGGTAATTTGTCCCGGCGACGACCTGAGTCTCTCCCTTAACGATCCTCTTAAGCGAAAGCCTTGCCTGAGACTTGCTGTTGTACTCAGAAATCGCGAATTTCGCGATCTCCTTCACCGTTGGATCGTTCAAATCCGTAATCGTACTCCAACCGCCGGTCTTTGGGCCGAGACGCGCCGCCGCGACGGCGACGAAAGCGGCGGCGAAGACCACAAAGAGGCTCTTCATCTGAGGACTCATCTTGACCGTTGATTTCTCTCTCTTTTTTTTTTCTATTGGTTTTCTTGTTTTTTTGTGCGTTATGGTTTGAGAAAATTGTGTGGGGTTGAGTGGTATTTATAGAGGAAGTTTTAGGAGTGGATTACGGGTGTGGAGAAATAGAGGCAGCGTATTCAATTTGGTTCTCACTTAAAAAGGGATTTTCGTCAAATCTTAAAATTCTAATTGAGTAATTAATATTTTCTTTTTTCAAATTTGGATACAGAGCGAGTAATTTACTCTGGAAATTTTGGATACCGAATGAGTCAATACTCGCCTAAAAACTTTGGATTTCATTTAATGATGTGATATGATTTGAAATAATTATTTTAAAAGGCAAATATTTTGTTGGGTCGAAGAGATGAATTCGTGACAGTTGGGAAGTAACTGTCAGTAGCGTTTCGAGAGAGCGCGTGAAGTGATAGAGCGACCCACAGAATATGTACGTGTGTTACATGGATTTTATTTTTATTAATATTTTTTTTTGTGTGAAAAATTACATGGTTTTAGACTTTTATCTAATCTTGGGCATCAGAATTGGAAATTATTGAAAATTGTGAAGTGATAGAGCGACCCACAGAATATGTACGTGTGTTACATGGATTTTATTAATATTTTTTGTGTGTGAAAAATTACATGGTTTTATCTAATCTTGGGCTGTTGGGCATCAGAATTGGGAATTAATGAAATTTTTGATTCCGATGCGTAAGTTAATGCCACCAAAAGTATCGTTTCGGTGACCCGGGTAAGCGCCGCCTTCCGCTAAGTTCCACACGTTTATAAATGTGGATTGTTAGAGCAAAACAGCGGATTAAACCAACGATCTAAACGATTATCCAAATAAACCAGTTTCGCGA
This sequence comes from Urtica dioica subsp. dioica, assembly GCF_054948205.1. Taxonomy (NCBI): domain Eukaryota; kingdom Viridiplantae; phylum Streptophyta; class Magnoliopsida; order Rosales; family Urticaceae; genus Urtica; species Urtica dioica. The sequence continues at coordinate 18,035,229 of NC_142764.1, read as the reverse complement.
TCGAAACTTCCTACGCAAGCAATCAAGAACTCAGCGAGAAAAACTGATAGACAAACAGAATGAAGAGAACAAGGGACACAAGCGATTATCCTGGTTCGGATCAAAGTGATCATACATCCAGCTCGGGCGTGAGAGGCCCTGAAACGATCCACTAAGAGAAATCACCAACTCCGGTTACAATGATCGAGCTCAAAACAATCTCAGAACGATCTTCACTCTCAATCGCTCAATGTTCTCAAACGCTCTCTCTTTTCTTCTCTCAGCAATACAACTCTCAATTCAGCAAAAGTAATAAAACAGTTACAATGACTCAAAGGTCCTTAAATACAAACTAATAGACGAACCACTCGACGCTTGCTTCACTGCTACGCTATCCACCATGTGGACTCTTGCAACGCTGACGTGGACCAATGATAAGACACTATTAGTTCACAAATCTCCACCTTGTCTTGTCATACTGCTCAGCATCGGATCTTCCTCTCTCACGCCCTTTCTTCCAGTCTTCAGGCTTTGACCAATCTCAGCGAGTCCAACACAGATTTGAACTTGCTGACTGGTACTGGTTTTGTAAAGATATCTGCAGGATTCACCTTAGTTTCTATCTTCTTGACTCTGACTTGATCACTGTTGATGATCTCCTTGATGAAATGTAGCCGCACATCAATATGCTTGGTCCTCTCATGGTGCACACTGTTTTTAGACAGATGGATAGCACTTTGAGAGTCACAATGTACCGATGTCTCATCATTCACCCAGCCAAGCTCTTTTACAAAACCTTTCAGTCACATTGCTTCCTTGATAGCCTCAGTAAGAGCTATGTACTCAGCTTCTGTGGTTGAAAGAGCCACCACATGTTGCAAGGAAGCTTTCCAACTTACAGTGTTGCCCCCTACTGTAAAGACATATCCAGACAATGACCTTCTCTTATCAAGGTCACTTGCATAGTCTGAGTCACAGTATCCAGTGACTGTGAAACTTTGATCCTCTGAGCCCTTGAACACCATTTTCAAATCCAGACTTCCCTTGATGTACCTGACAAGCCATTTAGCTGCATCCCAGTGTTGCTTTCCAGGCTTGCTCATGAATCTACTGATTAGACTCACACCTTGAGCAATATCTGGTCGAGTATTGATCATAGCATACATGCAGCTTCCAACACAGCTTGAATAAGGGACGTTCTTCATGTACCTTGATTCTGAAGCTTCTTCTTCATCTGTGACTGATCTGAGTTTGAAATGTGCTCCAATAGGTACTGACACACTCTTGGCTTCACTGAGACCAAACAAGTCCACAAGCTTCCTGAGATAGTTGCTCTGTGAAAGAGTTAGCCATCTCTCCTTCCTGTTCCTTGTGATGTCCATACCTAGAATTCTTGAAGCTGGTCCAAGATCCTTCATCTCAAACTCTGCATTGAGCTGAGCCTTCATTTTCATAACTTCAGATCTATTCTTGCAAGCTATCAACATGTCATCTACATAGATCAGTAGATACATGTACTCTTTAGTCTTTAGCTTGGTGAAGTACACACAGTTGTCATGTTTGCTTCTTGAGAACCCTTGCTTGTTCATGAAGTCATCAAATCTCAGGTACCATTGTCTTGGTGACTGCTTGAGGCCATATAGAGATTTCTTCAGCAGACATACCTTATCTCCTCTTGTGAACCCTTCAGGCTGGCTCATATAAACCTCTTCATCAAGCTTACCATGCAGAAAAGCTGTTTTTACATCCAGCTGCTCTAGCTCAAGATCATACATGGCAGTGGCTGATAGGATAAGCCTAATTGAAGTATGTTTTACCACAGGTGAGAAAACCCCATGGTAGTCTATACCTTCAACTTGGGAGTACCCTTTTGCCACTAGTCTTGCCTTGTATCTAGCTTTCTCAATTCCAGGAATTTCTGGCTTCAGCTTGTAGACCCATTTGCACCCCACAATTCTCTTGTTCACAGGTCTATCAACTAAGATCCATGTCTGATTCTTGCTCAAAGAATTCATCTCCTCTGACATGGCCTTGTGCCATTCATTCCATTCTCTGCAGTTCTGTGCTTCTTTGTAGCTTGAGGGTTCTTCTTCAATGGCTTCTGCAGTGTTGAGAGCAAAGGCTATGAGATCTGCCTCAGCAAACCTTGGTGGTGGAAAAGTCTTTCTTCTGACTCTATCCCTGGCCAACTGATAATCACTGAGTTCATCAGGATTTTCAACTTGGTCTTCATCCTGACCATCCTCTTGAGTCTCTTGATCCTGGGGGATGTTGCCTCTCTGATCTTGTCTCTGTGGTTCTCCACCTTGATCTGTGTTCTCATGTAGGTCATTAATGGTAGTTTGTACCTGTTCCTGACCTGCAATATACTGATCAAGTGGTGCACTTGTCTGTGGATCAGAGTTAGTTTTATAAAAAACTTTTTCATTAAAAACAACATCCCTGCTGATCACTATCTTCTTTTCATCAACAAGCCAAACTCTATATCCCTTAACACCATCAGGATATCCTAAGAAAATTCCCTTTCTTGACCTAGGATTCAATTTACCTTGGCTGATATGAACATAAGCCACACATCCAAAAGGTCTTAGATGATTGTAACTAGGTTTGTGTTCAGACCATACCTCTTCTGGCACCTTGAATTCTAGAGAGGAGTTTGGTGATCTGTTGATCAGGTAACATGCTGTTGAAGCTGCTTCAGCCCAGAACCTCTGACTCAACCCTGATTCTGAGAGCATACATCTCACCTTATCCATGATTGTTCTGTTGAATCTCTCAGCTACCCCATTCTGCTGAGGGGTGTATGCACATGTGTGTTTCCTGGCTATACCATTTCTCACACAAAAGTCATCAAACTCATTATTGCAAAATTCAAGCCCATTATCTGTTCTAAGCCTTTTGACCTTTTTGCTTATCTGGTTCTCTATAAGAGTTTTCCAGGCAACAAACTTGTCAAAAGCTTCATCCTTTGTTTTCAGAAAATAAATCCAAACTTTCCTAGAAAAGTCATCTACAAAGGAGATAAAGTATTGACATTTTGAAATAGACTGAGTTACCTGAGGTGAACCCCATAAATCTGAATGGATGTAATCCAGAGTACCTTTTGTGTTGTGAGTTGCCTTTGTGAAACTCAGCCTGTGTGCCTTACCTATAACACACGTTTCACAGAAAGTCAACTCTTTGATCTTCTTGATACTGATGAGGCCCTGCTTGCACAGCTCTTGTAACCCTCTTTGGCTCATGTGACCAAGTCTCTTGTGCCAAAGTTCAGTCTCCTCTGAGGTTGATTGGACTGAGTCTGATTCACCTAGAACTGTGCTGCCTTCAAGAACATATAGACCATTCTCTAGCCTGCCCTTAAGAGCCATCAGAATTCCTTTGAAGATCTTCAAGACTCCACCTTGAGCCTTATAGGAGTAACCTGCAGAATCAAACACTCCAAGAGATAGTAAGTTTCTTTTGAGATCTAGAATGTACCTCACATCTTTGATGATTTTGCAGGAGCCATCATCTTGCTGAATCTTGATACAGCCAATGCCATGAACATCACAGGATTGGTTGTTTCCCATGAGTACTTTTCCAGTCTTCTTTGACACAAAGTCAAACAACCAGTCTCTCCTGGGTGTCATATGGAAAGTGCACCCTGTGTCCAAGATCCACTGCTCCATTGGATCTTCTTCAGTGACTGCTAGCACTTCTGCTTCATGCAATCTACTTGAGAGATTTGCTGAGTCTTCTTTTGGCTTTGCTTGATTTGGATCCTTTTGATCCTTTTTCCGGTCAGGGCAGTTTCTTCTCCAGTGCCCTTCTTTGTTGCAATGCCAACAGACATTCTTGTCCTTTGATCTTGACTTGGACCTGGACTTGCCACTCCTCCCTTTCTCCTTCTTTTCTGATCTTCCTCTCACATTCAGACCTTCACTCTTTGAGGGCTTGAGTTGTGACTTCAGATCCTGTTCCTTTGAGTAAGCTGCAGAGACAACCTCATCCAAAGACAATTTATCTCTACCATATTTCAAAGTATCACGTAATTGTTCATACGCTTTAGGGAGAGAGTTGAGGAGAAATATAGCCTGATCTTCTTCCTCTATCTTGACGTTCAGGCTCTCCAAATTTGAGATCAGTTGTGTGAACTCATCGATATTGTCATTGATTGACTTTTGCTCGTCCATCTTGAAGCTATAAAACTTCTGTTTCAGATAGATCCTGGTAGGGAGAGACTTTGTCATGTACAAACTCTTGAGTTTTTCCCACATGTCAAATGCGGTCTTCTCCTTCACCACCTTCCTGAGAATCTGATCGCTTAGACTCAAGATTATCGCATTCTTGGCCTTTTTGAGAATTTCTTCCTTCTTGTCAGATTTGAGAAACTCTGACATTTTTTAAAGCTTCCTTCAACGCTTGTCGAGCCCTAGATTTCCTAGATGCGCTTCCATTTTGATTTGCCATAATCCGAAGTCGTTCTTCCCATCGAACTTATCGAAGTCTGTCTTGAAACTTGCCATTGTCGGATCTTGATCAGGGATTCGATTCAGGCTAGGGTTTCAAGATCTTGATCGTCGATGAGATACGCGTTGATCAACCTGTTTCTACACAAGAAAAAGGCTCTGATACCAGTTTGTTAGAGAAAAACAGCGGATTAAACCAACGATCTAAACGATTATCCAAATAAACCAGTTTCGCGATCGAAACTTCCTACGCAAGCAATCAAGAACTCAGTGAGAAAAACAGATAGACAAACAAAATGAAGAGAACAAGGGACACAAGCGATTATCCTGGTTCGGATCAAAGTGATCCTACATCCAGCTCGGGCGTGAGAGGCCCTGAAATGATCCACTAAGAGAAATCACCAACTCCGGTTACAATGATCGAGCTCAAAACAATCTCAGAACGATCTTCACTCTCAATCGCTCAATGTTCTCAAACGCTCTCTCTTTTCTTCTCTCAGCAATACAACTCTCAATTCAGCAAAAGTAATAAAACAGTTACAATGACTCAAAGGTCCTTAAATACAAACTAATAGACGAACCACTCGACGCTTGCTTCACTGCTACGCTATCCACCGTGTGGACTCTTGCAACGCTGACGTGGACCAATGATAAGACACTATTAGTTCACATGGATATTGGGTTTAAAATTCAGTAGCCCATATTGCGTCTTCCAATACTTTGTTGTGGCCAACGATTGTTTTTTTTAAACGCTGTTTTACGATTAATTATATACAAAACGTAATCATGGATCAGAAGTAAGCGGAAGGTCGGATTTCTAATAAGGGAACCGGAATTTCCGATTCCGATAAGGTCGAAATTCCGGCTTTTAGCAACCGAAAGCTTCCAGCTCTTATAAGCATCGGAAAGGCACAACAATGGAACTAGAACTTCCGTTTGCTACCGATACCCAAGATTAGTTTTATCCGAGGATTAAAATGCCGATACCAATACCGTTATGATTTTACAGATATATCGACTATCGACGGGCATATAAATGAGTATCTTATAACAATTTTAATACTGGCTAATGATTGTATCGATGATAATTCGATGATATATCGCTTAACGATATATATATATATATATATATATATATATATATATATATATATCGACAAAATTCCCATAACAATACATAATTAAAAATATTTATCTCCAAACCAAATTAAAAAAAAAAGAAATAATTCTAAAATGCTACATATTCAAGATCAAGAAACAAATAAACTCAAAATACACACAACAAATCATAAAATAGTATTTAAATGCTACCAAATTTAGATATAAACTCAAATATTATATTTATATTATTAATATATAATTAATTAATTATATAATTTATGATATATTTCATTTTTGGAGTATATAATACTATCAAGGGGTTTTGACTTAATTAGGAGTATCACAGAGAGGGTTTAAAATATCAATAAAACAAAAAATTACCATACTATGAGTGGTCAAAGTTTGCCCCATACGAGTCAAATGAGAGAGAAATTTTTTTTTTCCATTCTAACCTCAATGGATATAAGTATTTACCATCAATTTATTCTTCCAACAACCCAAATTAATACCCACCACAACTTTCCACCAACCAATACCTAAATTTTTTTTCTTCTCTTCTTCAATACTTTCCCTATTTTCTCTCCCCTATCACGTTTCACATCATGGCCTTAACTCCATTTTTCTGTTTCTTCGCATTCCCAGCTCTCTCTCTCTCTCTCTCTCTCTCTCTCTCTCTCTCTCTCTCTCTCTTTGATCGTCCTGAACTCACCGCCCCTTGTCTTCCACTATCTTCTTTTAGCTTCGCCTCGGTCGCCTGCAAGTATACGTCTAGTGGTCTATCTCATCTTCATCACGTTTGCATGTTACATTAAACCCATATTTATCAAGGTTCGTCTCCTTTTATTAGGGTTTTGAGCAATTTTTATGAGTAAGGATCTACCCAGATTAACCCAAACAGATTCAGTTTTCGTCTAGGACCAAATCTTCGTCTGCTATTCCAAACAAATTTAATTTTCATCTTGAATTTTCGGGGCAAGTTTGGGCTTCGTACTAATTTTTAGTTGTCACTAAAAGGTTCCATTAAAATTGTTAGTTACACCGTTGTAACAAAGAATTCAAACAGTGGCTGAGTTTCGTGCATCATTTTAGTTACAACATTGTCACTAACATGTATGCTTTCACAGTAGGTGACAAATATGTAACTAACATGATTCACTAAACCCAAATTTAGTGACGAATATGTAACTAAATATAAAAATAGACCCAGTTTCAATGTCTCATATGTAACTAATCTAGAACTCTTTGATGTTATAAATTTGCAGTGATGAAATGAGATATTTTTACTTACGTCAAGCATTGCAGTGTATGGCTCATAGATGGATATTACCAGGCTGGTGTCACATATGCACTGCTTATACCACCGACAATCAATTTTGAGGATTTATGAAGCTGCTGTATTTGGGGGGAAAGTTGAATCCAAAAACTCATAAGCTGCTAGTTAAATACGAGACAGAAGGGGCGGTAAAACTAGTAACAATTAACTCTGATATGAGTTGGCATATAATTTATATATTCGGAAAGAGAGACCAGATAAAAGAAAACTGTCACTGGTTTTGGATATTTTTCCATTAAACGCAGACCCCGACTCTGCGCGAATTATTTCAACTCCGAACACCGGTGAAAGTGGTGGTCCCGAGACTGAACCAGCACAAGAACCGGCCATGCCGTCTCCTATCCAAGAAGGTAGTGGATCCGATATCTGGAACAACGACAGCGACTCCGACACATGTGGGAGTTAGTCCTCCTCTTTTTTTCTAGCTTCGGTCCGGCTTCCGACACATGTGGGTACTAGCACGAATGCTAATTTCGTCGTCCTTGATGTCATGTATATTTATTCTCCTACCAAAGTTTTTAAAGAAGGATTATACGCTAAGAAAACTACACTGAGAAAACATTTGCAAACACCTGCGATCAACAATCATTTCACGTGCAAGACAAGGAGTTCTCATAAGATGTATCTCCACGTTGTTTATCCTGATGAATCGTGTATGTGAACTGTTCGGACTATTTTGCTTTGATTTTTATATTACTGACCTTCGTCACTACAACTCCAGTGATTTAGCAACATATTAGTCACTAATTTTACTGAATTAGTTACAAACGTATAACTAATTCGGCTGAATTAGTTACATAGTCGTAAGCAATCTAATAGAATTAGTTATACGTTTTCAACTAATTCAGTAAAATTAGTGACTAATATTTAACTAATTTAGTATATCTCTTGAATAAGTTACAAACGTAGCTCCTTCTTTCGTTTCGTTTATAGGTTCGATTATGTTCATACATGTTAGACAGAATTCAGACAAGGAAATCATCATTAGGCTACGTGCACTTTTATAGGGGGTATTATGAAACACAAGTACGTAGATCCAACATTGTCACCGTGTAGGCCAATTGACATCATGACTTTGTTAGGAATATTGCCCACTAGAAGATGATGATTACTAAATAAGATAAGAAGTTACTTTATTAGCATCATATGATTAGTGGGTTGAGGTCTAATAACATTTAGAATCAATAACAACTATAATTCATAGTCTCCGTATCAAACTGAATCGCATGTTGTGCATCCGAGATTGGGCGGTGAACTAAAACTTGGTCGATGGTTGATATGCGCCTGGAAAGCCTTATCTAAAGTCATATATGTGGAACATGAGTGAGGGTTGATCACTCAGTGGGAGCATTGTACACTTGCAAAATGTGTATTTGGTTTGGATAAATGCGTTGTTTAAGGACTGTTACGATGCACTAGCCGCGACCGTTTATGATGGTCACAGTGACGCTTGATCTAATATCCTGAAGTAATCATGGACTTCTAGATCATGTTACCGACTTCTTTGACTCACCACGTTAAATGCTAGTTTGACGCTGATCAAATATGTGTCTTTGGAAGTCGGGACATGATTGTAGAAGAAAGTGTTTTACATATACGGAATCCAGCCTTCCTGAAAGAAGGTTAATGTTCTCTCACCTGAGGGTTGATTTCAGAACCGATTGATTGTGCACACTTCCGAGTTGGCTTACGTTCGGTTGAATCTTTCGCTGGGGAAGCAACGATGCTTAAGGCTTATATGTAACGAGAAAGGTATAACAGAACAAATTGACCTATCTCGATACGGGCAGAACCTGGAGGGTCATGATCACGTACTGACTAAATCAGTGGACACTCGTTACGATGATTAAATATAATTCTAGTATCAAAGTTGGGTTCAGTCCTGGATTACATGGTGGAGTATTGTAAGGGACTAGACAATTCGATTAGAAAAGAAAAAGGAATATTTTCTTTTATCGAGATTGTTAAGCTTCTACTACTAGGTTCATCGTCCCCGATTTGGCTTCGATAAAGGCGGAAAATAACGTTAATATAATAGTATATTTTATTATTATTATAATCTCACTAGATGTAATAGTGATTGACATAATTAAATTCAAAAAAAGGTATTTTGAGAATTAAATAAATATTTATGGCGATGTTGTTTATTTGTTGCTAGATCAAGTAAATAAACTTTATATTTATTGTTGGACAAGTAAATATGTGTTATATGGGTTTAAACCAATTGAGCCTTGAAAAAGCAAAAATTTGGGCCTCCCTACACTGTGTGGGCGATTTTTGTAGCCGACTAACAATCAGTGTTTTTTTTTTTTTTTTTTTTTTTTTTTATGTTTTTCTGTTTATAAAATATAGGAGAATAAATATGAGATATGATTGTCCTATATTCGCTCCTAATATTTAGGCGAAATATAAGGAGAATATTTAGGAGAATTCCTAAATTTTTTCAACAGCAAATATTTTATACTGGTTTATAAAATAAAATCCTAGATATTGATATGACGGAAGAGAGAAAAAATATGATTCACTTGTTGAGATCCAAGGGCTGAGATTTAATCCACTAGTGTGAACACAATAAAAAGAAATAATATTTTTTAGAATATTCTTGAATATTCTATAAAGATACCTTTTAAACTGCTATAAATAAAGGGCTAATGAGAAGCAAATTTTAACCTAATTGCCAAGGAATTTTGTGGCCTCTCTCCCTTGATGTGTCGACCTAATTCCTCTACTCCTTTCCTCGGAATTGCTTCAATTCCATTCGTAGAAATAAGAGAGAAAGATCGGAAACACTCCGTTTCTAGATCTAGTGAGATATAACGAAGCTCACTCTTTTGTCTTATCTTCCTCGAAGATTACGTTTTGGAAGACTTTCTTGTCATCACATCGATTTCTTGAAGGAGGAGTTCCAGATCCGATCGTGTTGAGGCTTGTACGTTCAAGACGAAGACGGATTGTGAAAGCTTTCGGTTCATGAGCAAAAAACTGTAAGTTTTCTTAAACTTGTCTTTCTCATCGATTGCTTGACATATTGCTTGCTCTTATTAAATTAACGTAGATCTAGATCTTGTATAAATAATCATGTTTTAATTAGCTCTTGTTAGCATAATTTCATTGCTTCTACTACATCATGGTTGTTTTCTGGTGTCGTTTAATCGAGTGAATCACCAACAAGTGGTATCAGAGCTAGATGATTACTTAATTAATCGATTCGTTCTAGTAATTAATTTTAATATGGTTTTTATGAATTTATATTATGATATGTTATTCCTTCAATTCAGTATGATATGATATGTGAATTGTGATTCGTGATTGGTCGTAGATCTTTGATTCTCGCTTTTCTAGAATTGTTGTTAAACCCGAAATTCAAAGGGTATAGGATATTTGTAATTTTATTTAAAATACTTGCTGTAATCCGATCGTCGTGAAATTTGGAGGGCTAACTACCCACTGCGAGATGAGAGGATGGTTCGAAGCACAGCCCCATCGGAATTCCAGAGATCCACCTTTGACCAAGAAGACAAATTTTGTGACATTCTTGTTAAAAAATTCCGCCTACCCCTTAGATAGGAGTCTTGGATTTTTTGCCTTCTTGGCTCTTGATCCGAGCTAACTTGTTGAGCCCTGCCTTGGAAAGTGGGCTCAAAGATTCGATCGGGTCAAAGTCCATTAGCCCGGTTGGATCCAAGAGGCCCAAACCGATTTTTATAAAAAAAAATTAATTTTTTGATGTTTTATTTAAGTTAATTATATGGGTTGAGCCCTAATAAATTTTATTTAAAACATGAAAAATAAATGACCAAGGACATCGATTTATTTTTCAAATGCCAATTGTATTGCGCCTTAATCATTAAATTATTTTTTGACAACTATGGAAAAATAAATAATATTTGACATTGATTTATTTTTCACTTGAGACATAGAATGTGCCCAACAAGAATCCTTGAACTAATGTGATTGAGTTCATCAAGTTAGATTTATAAGAATCAATTAAGATACGATCAACCTGAATCAAAACCATATATGCTTTGTCATACTTGTTTAATTAATTGCTTTGCCATGTATGATATATCTTGAAAAATTGTTTTGTGGGTTATCATGGGATTTCATTTATTATATGTAAATTATCTAATACGATTAGGATAGTTTTTAATAAATGAGTTGAACGGATATCGGAGAAGCTTTGTCACCAAGCCGATAAAAGGCTAAGCTTGGGGGTTAATATTAAAAGACTATGTCTTCCCTCCTCGCTATAAGCTTTTTCTGTGAAGGAATGCTATTAGGATACTCAAGACTAGATGTTACGATACTCCTAATCACTAAGCTATACCGAAATTTAATTGTTTTTAAGGGTAGCTTAGAAACACTCGAGTTTTTGATATGATTAGATAATTTGAGTGGATCACCTAGATTAAAGTTAATGTTAGGAGATAAAAAATAATAATATTGAAAGTATATTGAGTCGTAGACATCCAATATTACCACAACACCGTGAGGATGAAAGATCCCTGCTTGATCGGCGGTCTTTTTAGACATTGTGATCTGCTCCTACGGAAGGCTTTTCTGATTCCAATAACAAGGTTGTCTCTCTAGCGATAGGTGGGGGAGTTGAGTTCGGCGTGTATTGGCTAAGTCAGTGAGTTCGGGTGATACTCTTTCTGCTGAAAAGATGGGTTGACTCATGCGTGAATCCAACCGGTGGTTGCTCACTAATCTGAGATGGTTCTCGATTTTCACTAGGTGCACTCCGTTAAGCCACCATAGTGGTATGGACTGTTGCTATTGGTGGATTACCGTGGAATATAAAAACTAGGTTCTTTTCTTTAGTATTTTATCCCGTGCTTGGTTGCATTATGTTTTTATTTTCCTAAATCTTATTGATAGCTTGTTTTTTTTTTGTTTTGTTTTTTTTTTTCCATATTGCTGATATATATGTGCTTTTATATTTTAGTAATCATGTCGAAACCTATTATGGACCTGTTGTCGAAAGACGTCCTGACTAGCGAGAACTTCCCGAAATGGAAGTCTAACATGAATGTTGTGTAGTGAGTGAAAGCATTCGCTTTGTCCTCACTGAAGAGAAACATGCCTTTCCTAATTCTACTGCTTCCCGAGTTCAAAGGGAAGAGTATGATAGGTGGAACATGGCTAACAACAACGCCATGACCTACATGCTCCCAAGCATATCTGATGCGTTAACAAATATAGAAGGAAATGAGACTGCTATGGAGATCCTGAAATGTTTGAGATGCAAAGCGATCAAGCCCGTATTGAACTCACCCGTAAGTGAACTAGCACTAGGATGATTGCGGGAACTCATGTGAGGGATCATGTTATGAAAATGACTAATTACTTCACAGAAGCTGAACTCCATGGGGGCTTTGATGGGTGAGGTCACTCAGGTGGAAATTATCCTGAATTCTATTTTGAGTGATTTCATACCGTTCACGTCGAACTATATCTTGAATAAGTTGACGTATGGACTGCCTTAGCTATTGAATGAGTTACAGACTTTCGAGTCTATCACTCATCAATGAAAGACAAAGGATCAGCTCTGTATGCTGACAAAAGTTCTTTGCCGAAATTCAAGAAGAACATGTCTTCAGGAGCTGGGTCATCAAAGGCACGTCCTAGTACTTCGAAGGGGAAAGCTCCCGCTAACAAGGAAAGGAAAAACATCAAGAGAAGTAGAAAAGGATAAGAGAAGAAGCATGAAATGGTGGGAAAATGCCACCGCTGTAACACTAAAGGCCATTGGAAGATGAACTGTCCTTTGTACATAGCCGAGCTCGAAAAGAACAAGAAGAATGCTCGTAATGTACCGAAAAATTCATGATATCCTAAAATTTGTTTTTAGGATAATTATTTATGAGCATACTTCTTTTCTAGTTGCAGAATAGATCTGGAGGAATACGATGGTGTTGGTGAGCTTGTTGAGCAATGTCGGATTCAAGCCAGAATTATTGAGAAGCTCATACTCCAGCTCAAGATCTAAAATTTCCTGCTAGTTTTATTACTTTCATTTTTGGATTTATTTTTGAACATAAGAGTTGTGTCACAAATAATCCGAGGTTTTCTGGACTGTAGTCTTTTTATGACTATTCCAGATAGGATGAATCATTTCTTTCTTTATGTTTTATTACATTAGTTATGAACATATGAATGTGTCATTAAATATTTCTCTACTCATTTATGAATTGCCTTAAATTGCATTGATGATATTTGAATATGCATAAATGCTGAAGCTTTAATTAAATATAGAATATGAAGGACCGTGTTTTCGTTCATTAACTATATAGGTGTACGATATTATATTATCCGAGTTAATAATCCCTGTTAGAATTTTAATTAGCTTGTAATATTGCTTTATTAAAATTGCTATTATAAACGTGTTTTATGAAATAATAAGAACTATGTAGAACTTTGGTAGTGTCTAAATAATTATTTCATATCGACAAATGATTTGTGTGATTAAGAGATAATAAGATAACACAACTTTAAAGTTAGTGTTGATGATACATTGATTGAGTGGGAGGATCTTTATAAGAACCTAGACACTCTAGTTCAATAACTAAGTGGGGGCTTCCTTGAATGGAACCTAGTCACTAGAATTGATTAAGTGGGAACATCCTTTAATGGATCTTAGTCACTAGAATCATATTATTGAATGAGAGCATCCTTTAAAGTATTCTAACCACGATTGTTCAACGAATTTAATGGGAGCATCTTTATAAGAATCTCGCCATTATTGAACAATATAATGAAAACAATGTCCTTCACAGGACTGTTACCATCATTTATGATGGAATCCTTTAATATTGATTAATATTGCTATTGTTATGCCATTATTTGCACATGGTGTAAATAACACCTCAAGAGCAAAAAAATGACACATCAAGCCCATACATAAGACCCAAGCCCACAAGCAAACTCACGCGCCAAGCTCCGAGTCAAACTCATAAAATGTCTTTCAAAAGAGACTCTCAAAGAATGTTTTCAATCTATACTTCTTGAAAAATCTTCAAGACAAAGCCGCAAAAATGACCACACGGTCGGCCAAAGAAAATGACCATCCGGTCGGCCAAAGAAAATGACCACCCGACCACCTTCACTCGGCTAAGACCACCTGGTCGTATTCACTCGGCCAAGATCACTCGGTCGTCTTCACCCGGTCATCTTCACTCGACCAAGACCACCCGATCATCTTCACCCGGTCGTCTTCACTCGGTCAAGACCACCCGGTCGTCTTCAGTCGGCCAAGACCACCCGGTCATCTTCACCCCGTCATCTTCACCCGGGCAAGACCACCCGGTCATCTTCACTCGGCTAAGATCATCCGGTCGTCTTCAACCGGTCATCTTCACTCGGCCAAGACCATCCGGTCGGCTTCACTCGGCCAAGACTACCCGGCCATCTCCACCACCCAACCAAGTACTTCTCACCAAACCCATTGGTTTCTATAAATACCCCACTCATTCATAACACAAGGAAAGTTTTTCTCAACTTGTCAAAACTCTACAAAAATCACACTACAACTATTTCTCTCTCTAGAAAACATAGAGACGTGTACAAATCGTTCACAAAGAACACAATACAACACGACTAATGTTGAGCGTCGGAGCGCGCGCCGAGGGAAAACCCTCCGCGTTCCTCTAGATTCACATTTTCTTGTAGTTAGGTGAAGGTACAAGGATTCGAAGACCCGATGAAGAACACAAAGAACGTGGAAGATCCAAAGACTCGAATACTCGAAGATCCGAAGACCCGGACACTCGAAGATCCGAAGAACACGATGAACGCGAAGAACACAAACACGTGAAAAACACGGAGAACGTGAAAGATTCAAAGGGTTGAAGACTCAAATAAGCAAAGACTTAATAACTCAACGAAGAACACGATGAACGCGGAAGATCCCAAGACCCGGAAACTCAAGGACCCGGAGACCCAAATATCCGAATAACAAGAACGCGACAAGAAGAGAAGAACTTCACCAAACACAACCTACGTGCGGTCATAGGGTCCGGCCCTAGATCGAACCACGGACGGTTCTTAGTGCTAATCCAAAAACGCGATTAACAGCTATCATGACAATAATATGAATGAAAGTGTAATTAATTATTGACTTACCATAAATAATCAATTAATAAGTGGGAGAATCTTTAATTAGAATATTGCCGCTATTGAACGAATTTAAAATAGCTCAATCCTTTACGGGATTTTATGCATCATTTATGATGAGATTCTTAATTGAATCTAATAAGCTATTAAATCGTACAATAAATGGAAGTATGCATTATTTGCCATTAAGTAGAAAGCATTCATTAATGGATCCTTGTCGTTAATCATCAACCAATTTTTTCATTAAATGAAAGTATTAATCTGTAATAATGAAGATCAAGCTAACTTGTTTTAAGTCATTAAAACCTTATTTAGTAGATCAACCTGTCAAACTATTTGCTTGAAGGATTTGAGAGATCTATAAATTGAACAATGAATGTGTTCGAACAAACGGATTGGTACTTAAGGGATTGAGCCCTTGAGAAGAGACATTGGCAACGATGTTGCTCTTCTCTATGATACCACGAACCGATTCATTTGGGATCTTATTTAAAATAAGTCTTATTTAAAATAAGATGAACTGTCCTTTGAGGAGGATGTTCTGTTGACTTTGGATTTAAGTAGTTAGATACTACTGTACCTTTTATAATTAAAAGGTAGATCTTTAAAAACGAACAAATAATCATGATGACTCATGGTTTTTTTGTTGTTGTTGTAATTGATATTCTTGGAACGATCGATAAGTGTTATTTTTAAATATACACGTGTCATTGAGATAGTTATTACCGTTGTGTAATAGACTTAATGATTACACGATTGACTAAACTAAAACAATTTTTGAAACTTGAGGTTTAGAAACGATAAGCTCGTTCCTTAAATGTCTCAAACATACTTATTGTGATAAGGTATGAGTTCAAAGTTGAGGCTAAGGACATTGTCAATAAGTAGACTATAAATTAGCCCTTTTGACAATGTCAAATTTTCGAGAATACTAACGCGTGTTTTAAATACTGTAATATTCTGGAAATAGTGAGATACTTAATTGTAAATCCTTAAAGTCATGTATATTAAATATGAATTGACTAACAAGGATGCACAATAAATAACTAAGTAATGGAAGAAGTTAATAAAGTTCTTATTGAAACATATTTCATTACACTATGGTTAGTGGTGATGAGATCGGAGCATGCAACGGTGCAAATTGTTGAAGACACCAATAGATTTACACCAACGAATATGGTAGCTTCGTATCTTTATATATGAAGTCTAGTGTATAGTTTGAAGCATGCAAAGTGTTAAAATGTTCTAAAGTAGATTGATTTATTGAGAACAAAATGACTTGACCTTGAGAGGTGAGTCAAGAACACTTGCATGTTAGCATGGACTGTGGATATACATTTGAGATATAATTCGAATCGACATAGCTTATGAAGCATGATAAAATTGAGAATCCATGAGAATCTCAATTCTATGTCAAAATCACAGCAGAAGATAAATTCAGCTAAATTCAGCTGTCAAATATAATACTAAATAATAAGCATGCACAAATTTTCAGTTGCAATCAGTTCTAAACATTGTCTCAAGTTGCATAGCCACCTTTTATAAATTCAAGCCATAATTAAGTTGGTTTGTAGATGATCATAAAAACTGTCCAAATCAAGTTTCTTATATATATATATATATATATATATATATATATATATATATATATATATATATCCAGCTACTAGGAAGCGGTTGATTTAGCGGAATCGCCAGTAACTTCATTTGAAGGTGACGAGTTTTCAAGAGCACGAATTTCATCTAGATTTTTCTCGCCGTTAAGAACACTCAAAACATCGTCAATCCATGGCCTTTGGCTTGGGGAAGTAGCGGTGCACATCACCGCTAATTTTAACACAAGTTCGACTTCACGTTCATTGTATTCCTTATCGCCTTGTAATTTTTTGTCGATGAACCCACTTATGCTCGGTCGTTTTCCTCGGAAATGGAGATGGACCTATGTTTGTTCACACAATAAAAAAGAGTTTTTTTTTTGGGGCTGCTTGTGAATGAATTATTGATATTTATTCATGGAGAGGTTAATTACATTTACCTTGTCTATAAGATCCATAGACTCTTGAGTTCCTGTGATCTCTTTATTTCCATGTCCAGCGACGATTTCAATGAGTATAACCCCAAAACTGTAGACGTCTGTTTTTGTGGATAGTTCGTTTTCACGGCCTTGACAATACTCTGGTGCTAAAATGCCACTGCAAATTTAGGCATCTCAATGTCATTGGCGAGGTCATAAATACATTAAATTTAGGGATTTTGGATCAGTGTATCTGTCCATTTTGTGGGGGTAGTTGCACTTTGAACCCACATTTTTATTTTTATTTTCACCTCCCTAAACATTTTTTGAATTTTAGTATGCATAGCCATTCGAAAAACAATTGTTCCTATTTTCAACAAAAATTCACTAAATGTAATGCGTATTTAATTTATCAGTATCACTAATTACTTATTTTATTAAAAATAAAAATATAAGCGTAACCCTGTTAAAAAATCATTTTTATTTGTAGTAATATATTTTATGAAGTTAAGAGTGATATTCTGAAATACACATATAAGAGTTAGTTTAAGCTTGAAACCCGAAATTTTTGTTAAAATATCAGCGAATGTTTTTAAAGGCGGTAGAAATGTCGAAATCAAAATACAGGGGTGAATGTAAAAAAAAATAAAGGACTAAAGGGCAACTACATGAAGAATACAGGATTTAAAGTGAATGTAAAATTTATACGTTTGCTGATGAATATTACGGTTACCTTGGACCCCTTTGTTTGATGAGAGTGTACTTATCTTCGTCATTGTAGATGCTAGCGTATCCAAAATCGGACAATTTGGGGTTGTTGTGTTTATCAAGAAGAATGTTTGAAGCCTTGAGATTTCCGTGAACAACCCTAGTTGATCGCTGATGCAGCGAAGCCAAACCCCTCGCTATTCCCTTGCCTATCTCAAATCTTGTTTTCCAAAGAAATGTTCCCACTTTGGATTCTATCGCCAATCATAGTCACGTAAATGATGAGAGATATATACTATATCGCAATAGTTGTAACATCTTGGGGGACAGAACAGTAAGTGAGAGATAAACGTACCGAATAAGGCGGTTTCGAGGGACCTCTTTTCCATGTATTCGTAGATGAACAATTGTAGGGTTTGTCCGAAATGAACATCCAGCAACTTAATGATGTTCTGACCTTCCAATGTTTTAAGGATATATATTTCATTTTGAATAGTACTTCTGAGCTTACCCTTGTGCCGAGGGAATATTTTTTTCACAGCCACAGTGATTTTAGGACTCTCCATTACATCTGCCTGAAACAGTGTGAAACGTACGTACATGCATGTAATAACCATCGCCGGAGCTGAGATTTACCAAACGAGCCAAGGATGCAATAGTTACGTGAAATAATTACCTTTGTAGAACTTGAGTTAACAATCAATGAAATAATTTGGTGATATTGGTAAATTGCGCCTTACAAATTAGTTATGTGTTCAAAATTAATGTGCATTTCTTGATTGAAAACATGGACAAATTTTTTTAGACGGGCTATAAGTGTCAAAAATCTAAAGTTCGGAGGCTGAATGCAAGAAAAAAAAAAGTGCAACTGCAATAACCTCATTGGCCAACTGTACCAAAAACCCTTTAATTAGCTACCTTATAAACCGCTCCCAAATAACCGTCCCCAAGCTTTTTAGCATCGCTAAATTTACCGGTCGCCTTAACGAGTGTCTTAAGTGTGACTGTTATGTCTTCCTTGGCGCCCTCGTCACTCGATATATGCTCGCCAACTTTTACTTTTTCTGTCCGGTCATTATTTTTTACACGTCAAAATTCGTTTTTTGGATTGAAATTATGTAGATGAAGGATTGTCTTACTTTTCAACTCTTTGTTTTCCAACCAACCCATCGCCCAGGCCATAGCCAGCAAAATCAGCAGGACCAGAACCAACGAAGCTAATGCAATGAGTGCTATTTTCCAGACATCGAGTCTTTCACCGCCAACTTTGAACACTGATTATCCAGTCAAGGGAATGCAAATAAATATTTGAGCACAATATATATAAATTATGTGATAATCAAGAAGATGTCTTACAAGGATCAACTGATATGGCAGAGATGAGAGGTCCGTTGAAAGAAGGACTGAATTGAGACCCTTTTCCGGCCCAGTATAAGTGGATGTTAAGTAGACCCGTATCATTGACTAGAGTTTTGAAGGTCAAAGGGAACGCTATGTTCGGACCTCCAGCGTAATCTCTAATGTCGAAATCATGTATTTTCCGCTCACCCTTTAATGATAGTCAACAAAGCTTCATATTTTGATTAATCATGAATAATCAATAGAATGGTGACTTCTGTTGGAAATGATTTGAATTTTACCTGAATATAAATGTCAAAGATTCGTTTCTTCAATATTCCGTAGTCTTGCTTGTCTGAGTAAATAATTTCGGCAAAGTGTAGCGTCACATTATAAAACCCTTCGCGGAGATCGAAGGCGTAATAGTCGAGTGAGACAGGAGAGAGACGCGCATTGTTGTACACGGATGGCTCGGAATTGGAGATTCCGCTGGGGATATTCTTTGTGTAGGCACTGGAATTGATGTCATCCGAAAAGTACTCACCGGAAAATGTGTAAGCCCAGTTCTTTTCCGGACTCATGTAAAACGGCAACGTGATGTTGTCTTCTTCGTAGGGTGTCTCATTTAATTGCGTCGGTCCGCCACCACAATTTATGTACAGTGAATGGACTATAAGGTTATAGAACTAAGTGTTAAAAAAAATTTCTTCACATAAAAATGATACCCAACAGTTATTGAATAGAACAAATTACTTTCACTGTAACTCGAACCCTTTTACTTATCTGAGGGTGCTTATCAACTGCGCTAGCCCCTCATGTCAGAGCCATCGTGACTAAAATGTAATCAAAATTGTGATTAAATATAAACTCTTTTAGTACTGGAGCAAAGGCATATATATATATATATATATATATATATATATATATATATATATATATATATAAGTCTTTGCTTGAAAGCTATCAAGTAAAATATTCTTTTGAAGAAAAATGAAAATTTTGTTTGAAAGTATAAAACTATTTTCTGTATCGTGCTAATTAAAACTTGAAATGTCAAATAAATTTTGAGAGCAAAGTTAAAATAATCATTACTATGTATGTTTTAATTTTGAAATGCTTAGAAAATTTGATTATTATTATTTTTAAATAAAAGGGAGACAAACAAAACACTTATTATCTAAGAGTCAAAGGATTTATATATTCAAGTTATGCATCTCCATTAACCTTTTTTTTTTAATATATATATATATATATATATATATTCTATAAGGAACTTACACTTCGGCTTCTTTTTTTCAGGAGAATATATTTTCCTCATATCAGTGAGTTGAAGCCTGAAAGTAATAATCATAAAATGGATTCAAAAAAATATTATTAGAATTCTGTAATGTAAAGGGGGAAAATATCATATATATATATATATATATATATATATATATATATATACATATATATCCCTAGAGTTTTAGTTCAAATACTGAATCTATACCTTATGTTTTCGAAATCACATCAGTTCTATTGTCTTATTTCCATTTTAACTCTTAGTTCTTCTTACTTGAAATAGAACGAAGGTGATTTTGAACTAGAAAAATTGTGAAGACTCTTTGTGTATGAGGGGTAGTAGTTTTGTCATTTTGATATCGACTAAAATAAGTCAACAAAAACTTAGATTAATATATATATGTATATATATTGAGTCATTGGGCGTGTTTGGCACAGCTTTTTTAAGCCCAGCAAAAACCAAACTGTAATCTTACTGTTTGGTAAAACAGTTTTTAGAAAAAATTTCAAAAACGATTTTAAAAATTGTACATGAGTCACAAAAGCTACGAATCTTAGCTTTTAGAAAAAACGTTTTTGTATTTGATATAAAATTACTTTAATATCCTCACGTGATTATCCATAGCACTTTTAAATATTTATTTTATGTCTATTTTAGTCTTTTTACTATAATATATTTATTTTACCAAACGCAAAATCAGTTTTTGTTACCAACAACAACTGTTTTATAAACAGCTTACCAAACACCTATCAATTTAAAAAAAAAAACAGTTTTTTCCAAAAATTGAATCTAAAAGCGTTTTTTTTAAAACAAAGCTATGCCAAATAATGCCATTAGTCAATGGAGGTTATTGAAAACATAAGGTATAGATACAAAATTTGTCTAAAACTTAGATGAGACATATGATATTTTCCCAAGCATAATAAATGATGAGAGAAGGGAAAGAGGTTGTTTAAATCATAATACATGTATGGTTTAGTGGCGCCTTCGGAGACATTGCAGCAGCAACAGGAAAACAGGTTCCTAATAAAGAGAGAATATTATTTGCACCTCCAAAAAGGACGTATATC
This sequence comes from Urtica dioica subsp. dioica, assembly GCF_054948205.1. NCBI lineage: Eukaryota > Viridiplantae > Streptophyta > Magnoliopsida > Rosales > Urticaceae > Urtica > Urtica dioica. Next base: position 18,013,841 of record NC_142764.1, on the reverse strand, counting down.
AACGCACTGTGTACTAACTTACAGATCTAGGTCTGGTGCTACGGCTTTTTCCAGTTCTGAGAAATTATTGAACGATAGATCCCTGAAACATAGAAAATTATATATATATATATATATATATATATATATATATATATACATATATATAATAGATTATCTGAACATTTTTACCAATATATGTGGAAAGAGAAATTGGATCATTAGAAACGAGCCAATGTGAATATAAGAAGGTACATACATTCTTGTTCCGCTAGATTGAAATATCCAATTCGGGATGGTACCATTAAGCTTATTTCTTGCTACAGACCTGTTCAAAATTTGCAGCAAAGTAATACATTACTGTGTACACTTAATATCGCCCTAACTTGTTAATATTTAGCCATGATAATTACTAATTGGGTACTTACAAGTAATCTAAAGTTGGTCTAATCGATTCTGGAATTCCACCCGTAAGGCTGTTGAAGCTCAAGTCTCTGCAGTGCAAAATATTCTTATAATGATCATAATACTCCATAATTTTTATTACATTAAAGATACTAATTGTGGTTTAACTGTGTGCAGCCACCGGAATGTGATAAGTTATCGCAACCAGCAGCAGCAACTTATCAAAAGCGGGCCCCAGGAGAGAAGAAATGGACAGGCCTTAAATGGCCCTGTTTGGCTGGTACAGGTGTTGGGGGACAGGGGTAGAATGAGCAAAAGCAATCTGCCAGGGAAAGAAGGGACTTGACAGATGGCAGCAGGAGAGTGGGCAGTAGGGAAAAGTAGTTACGGGAAAGGAATAAAATGTGTGAGAGTGAGGAAAGCAAATCTTATCTTGTAATTGGTATTGTGTGTGTGGGAGGATATTTCTGGGAGGTTTCTCTATACCTCCCGTAAGTCTGTATCTTCTTTACTGAATATCAATACAAGACTCATTCTCTGGTTTATCACGTTCTTGACTGACTTGTTGTGAATTAATTATTTTAGTTCATAACAGAATGTTTCTCTCCCTTAATTATTATCTTCAATTTATACATAGATGCGTGATGGATCTATTGTTTTCTTGCTAAAGAACGTTTCATATAGCATCATTGGCATGTGCCTATGGCCATGATGAATTGAAGTGGTATCACCCAAGCTTTTGTGTCGACCAGAGTATGTCATTTAATGTATTAATTCCGGTTTCTCTCAAGTTATAGTGACAATGACCTAATTCGAATTCCAAGGCTATTTTTATAAAACAGGCATTTAATGTTAGACATGCCCCACAAAGAAAGAGTGGAACAGTATGTGCATATTACTTACAGGTATTCTAGATCTGAAAGCTCGCCAATGAATGCAGGCATTGGGCCACCGAGAGAGCAACGCCTTAAAACCCTGTTTTGTCAATATGTAATATACTCAGCAGGTTAATTATTATAATTATTATTTTTATTTTCATCCAAAAGTTGATTTTCTAGAAACATTTTTTTTTTTGGGATTTCCTTTTACACATTATCCAATGCTGATTATATTTATTTGTACTAAACGTATCTTGTATTTGCAACAAATAGTATGAGCATATATTATTTATCGAAAATAATTTTCATCAGCGGTCAGCGAACCGCAGTGTAAGAGAGGAGGTGGACCCACATATCAGGTGGATCCCACATATATTAATATATCAACGCTCTATTTTTTAGACCTGACAACAGGGTAGCCCACGTTTTAGTCACTGCGAAAAGTAAAATTAGTATAAAAGACGAAGCAACCTTGTGGTGAGGAGGGATTTATCCCGCTTTAAAAATAATATATATATATATATATATTTTAATATTTCTTGATATTTATTTACAAAAAAGAAACATATAAGCAACTAAGCCACAATATACTTATTATTTGCTAAATAGCCAACGCTCTGTAAGCTATAGCAATTAGCTATTGATTCTATTAACCGTATTAAATTGACAATTTTTCCTAAATAACTCAATTAATAGGCATGAGTTATTTGGACATAGTTGTCAATTTAATTGTAGTTGATACAATCAATGGCTAATTAATCATAATGAACTAAACGATGACTATTATGCAAACTTAAAGTTTCTATGTGACTATATAACTATCGAACCCTAAAAAAGAAATATATAGTTAAAGCTTATATAGTGTTTCAGAATGTATTTCAAATAGTACGTACTTAAAACTATGTAAGACCCATTTCTATACATATGTTTTTCTTTAATATTTATTTAAATACTAGGTTAAAGAAAATATAACTTCGTTATTGTACATCAATATAAAAAATATATTTTAGCACCCCCTAGATTCGTCCATATGCATACATACGCACATATCAGAGCACTGGATTTGAAACCAGTGATGTAGCTCCAATATTGTCACACCATATCACAGCACTTTCTTTGTTTTGCAGTCCAAAAGCTCACTCTTTAGACTTTTCAACTTCACCACTTCTGTTGTAGTTTCAGATAGAGCTCTGTACTCTTCTTCACAGTTTGAACGTGTCATCACTTTCTGTTTTCTTGAACATCAACTCACAAGACAACCACTAAGAAATACACAAAATCATGTGGTTGATCTTTTTAATCCAGTTAACTCGCCCAATTTGATCGGTATTGCACACGATGTCTAGTCTTGCACTCGCTCGAGCTGATGTTAACTCAATTTGATCGATTGACTTTCTTTCTTCGTTGTTTGCAGAAGCAGCTTGAGCTGCAATGACCTAGCTTTTGATTGTGTTAAGTTCAACCTTGCTAAGGTGAACCAGACTTCTGATGAGCTGTGACATCGATTCACATGACCTAACATTGACTCCGAAATTAACGCGAACAACCACGAGAGAATGCACTGATCATACCTCATCCAATTGTGGAACTCTGGATTCGATCGTCGATTTGGAGGTTGATTCACGTCAGGTTGAACTTCGATGAATTGTGATTGAATGTGCGTTGTGCCTTCCAGAACTGAATTAAATCTGTGAGCTCTGATAGTTGGAAGTACTTGTGAGCGCCATAGAACGTAATAGTTCCAATCTAAACGCATTGGAAGTGGATTGAGATGCGGTGTGAAGTTTGGAGCGACTTAAAATATTGCATCGCCGTGAACTAATGGCTGAGCCACCATTGAAACTCTTAGGTTGAGACCTAGAGCTCTGATACAATGTTCATTATGAGAGCTTTGTTCAGGTTCTTCAAAGTGAGCATTGAACATGTGAAAGCATTTCAACGCCAAATGACCAATTTTTCCATATAATTGACACAAAACTCTGCCTCGACTTGCACTCAAGGGCGGACCCAAATGTAACCCTCTTTTTTTTCAACCTAAATTGGTTTTTGGCCCCCCCTTTTTCTAAACTTTGGATCCGCCACTGCTTGCACTTGACCTGGTTGACCATGGCCATGGCCTCTGAAAGTGAAACCTACTCTATTGAATCCGCCTCGACCTTGATTTGGATTGTAAACTCCACGAGAACCTCTGTTGAATCCGCCACGAGCAGATCCGTGAGAAGCATAGTGTGCAGACATCATATCAGAATGATCAGCTACTGGAGTTGAGTTCATCAAATCAATTCGCATTTTTTTTAGATTGTAGTAGAAACTGCACTTCCTGAAGATTTCTTGTAGCGAAAGAATATGATGAAGATTGTATTGGTAATTACAACCTTTAAACAGAGTTTGTATACCGACTTTATGATGCGACTGAGAATTCAAACTCAGCCAATAACACAAGCCAGTGCTGACTCAGCGTTAGTGAACATATAGGCTATACTAATACACACGTAGATAAAGCACATAACAACATAAAACTTTGACCAACAATATATCTATATATATATATATATATATATATATATATATATATATATTGTTCTATACTCACAACGTTTGTATTTTGGGAAGTTTAGCAGAAGCTGGAAATTCGGTCTCACTTGTTCCAAGTAGGTCACTTATGCTCCTGTAACCAGAGAAGAAGTGATATAATAATAGTATGAACACAACACCTTGAAATAATAAACTTGCAAATTGAGCTCATAATATATATTTTACTCACAGATACACAAGAGTTTCCATCTCAAAATAAACGTCAGGCACAGGTCCTTCGAAATTATTTCCTTGAAGCCACCTGGAGATTTAATCTCATATGACATCATCATACAGACAGATACATACCCAAAGCAACAGTTTATACCAAAATCATGCTAAGTTTTATTTATTTTGTGCAGCTTAATACATAAAAAAAAAAAAAAAAAAAAAAAGACTTACAGTGCCTGTATTGAAGTCCAGTTGACAATATCAGGCAACGGACCCCGTAGAAGATTCCCAGAAACAATACTGCATTGGTTTTAAAATTATTTATCATATTATAAACCTTTTAATCAACTGAAGTGGTACAAAAATTGAAATAAAAATTTACTTACAACGATTCAAGTTTGTTGAGGTTTTCGTAACTATTTGGCAAACTTTCTTCAAAATAATTGGATGACACCCAGCTATATATTGAATAAAATACAAAAAAAAAGAAAAACACACAGATTTAATCTGAAAAACTAAAAAACGAGAAAAACCACCGATAAAGGAGAAGATCTCAGTGTGTCAAAAAAATATGTTTCAATTGATCAAAACGCCCTTGTGAATAATGATAAAATCATACCAAAAATTCAGAGACTGCGAAAAGGTTCAGTTAAAATTAAATCATTACAAATTGACTTACAATTCCTGAAGGTTGGTCAGATTTCCAAGCTGCTCAGGAAGCGAGCCACTGAGTTCATTTTCAGACAAATACCTGCATTGTTTATAGTGATATTAGGATATCAAGCTGGCAATCATGTGCATATATACATACACACACACACACACACACACACTGACACACACAAATGTATATGTATATTGTTAACTTACAGTTCCGTGAGGTTGTGGAGTTGACCTAGTGAAGGGGGGATAGAGCCTGATAGGCTATTGTACTCCAACGAGCTGTAAGTTAAACAATCATTTTAATATTGTTGAAATGATTGTAATACAGATATGGAGGATGAATAAAGGTAAGAGATGTCCTTACAGTAATCTAAGAGACGTTTCACCCAGTGACGACGGTATACTACCCGTCAGGAAGTTGTAATCCAGATCCCTGGGAAGCAAATACTTGATATAAATTAACTGATTCAGAGTTGTCAATACTAGAAGAGAGAGTTTAAAAGTGTTTGGAAACTTTTATTATATTCATCTCAAATGTTTGAGTACGGTACAAGATGGTTTTATACTGAGCTCTAACATTCATAACAAATTACAGAATCTAGCTCGTCTCCCTTAGCATCCCCGCAATAAACATATGCAACGCCGAAAATAATATTAATTAATTTCCAGAAAGAGAACTGAAATTACTAAAAGTGCCGTAAGATAGTTGTTCAACTAGTGGGTGAAATAACTTGTTGAATAACTAATTGTTTTTAATCGGATTAAGTTTGCTTGAGACAAAAGAGTAAAGACCAATCTCAAAAGTGTGCTGATTTTCTCCCAACTTTGCTATTTTGTAAATGATTGCGAGGGCCTGGGTGCCTAAAAACACTTATAAAGTCAACTTAGTGTTTGAGCTAAAGACCTATATTGCCCACGCTAGTCTATTTGGACACTTTTGACCTTGGAATTGAATTTTACTCATTATATGCCAAAAATAAGAGAAAATAGTTTTGGTTTCATTTTTCTTACTAAGGGAAAAATACAAGCGTAAGTATTGAGCGTTATCATCAATAAAAGGATTGACATGAGCCGAGAAATTTTGGTACAAGCCGAGTTAAGTTTTCAGCTAAGGCAGAAGGATGAGTGACTGTGGACACAATGATGAAAGCTTCGAGTTAGCGAATAACAACGAGAGAGAGAGAGAGAGAGAGAGAGAGAGAGAGAGAGAGAGAGAGAGAGAGAGAGAGAGAGAGAGAGATTACTTGCTTTATATCGAACTTCACTGAATTTCAGTTGACAATCATTGTGTACATTATAGAGATGTATAAGTGATTTGACTATAGTCTAAGGTTCTCGTATTGACTTAAATATAGAGATTTGTTAGTAGTTAGCCAGTTCATGACAGAGAATTTAAAATTATAGCCAAATTATCAATTTACTAAAGATAATGGCCAATATTTAATTGGGATGTCAAAAATACCCTTTTACCCAATTTTTTTATTATCGTTCGTCTTCTTCTCTCTTCAGATCTCGTCCTCCTTATTCTTTACAAAAATGGCGTCTATTCTAGAACCAACAAACAAACCCTCGTCAACATAGATTAGGCTATTTTATCCTATCTCCTCCGCCCGATCTAAGCTCGGTCCTCCGTCTTGCTGCCTAGGGCTTTCATGACCACGGTCTTGGCCTCGCGGCAATTGTAGGCATGTAGCGAGGCCTGCGACGGCGCGATGGTAGTATTCGCCGGAGCTATCAAAATCTACACTGCGACATCGATTGTCGGAACGACGCCGACTATTAGGAACCTTGATGGTGGAAGATCCGTCGACATTGGTTATCGGAGAAGACAGAAAGGAAGATATACTATTTGGATCAGTGATCGTATGCGGGGGAGGACATGATTCACGGCGATCTAGTTATCCGGCTCGGTGTATCTCCGTTCCATTGGTGAGGACTCCATCGTCGGAGCCGGCGCTGGCGGTGGTTTCGAAAATAGAGGATCGGGCTTCCCATAAAGCGTTGGTGACTGGAGAGTTGTACATTTTTGGCCACACGCTTATTGGCTATCTGATCGAAGATCCATCGCCGATTGACGATAAAGATGACGGTTTGGTTGAGAATACATTTCCCAAGCAATGATGAAGACGATCAATTGCGAAGAAGAAGAGAATAAGATCTTCGTGTTTTTTGACATGAGACATTCCTCTCATGCTCATTCTTTTTCTTTTCTTAATTGAATTGGATTTGAATAATATTAACTGTGAAAGTTAAAAGATTAACTATGAATGTTAATATGATTTATTATGAAGGTTAATCTGATTTGCTGTGAATGTTTACTTACTCGGCGTCGAGTTCGACGAGATCACCTGTTCCTCGATCGAGTTCGAGGAAAAATGCAAATCGTCATCGGAATCGACGTCGGACCTGTGTCGTAGAGATTTTCTAACGCTAGAATTAGTTGTCGATTGGTTGTCGTAAAAATCAAGTTATTAGAGTACTCGGTCTCTAATCAGGATTGGACAGATTCGCTGTAAATTACAGTGGCGGAGTCGCCGAAGACGGTTGGAGATTTAATGAAGGTTAATCTGATTTACAATTAAGGTTAATATGATTTATTCTGAATGTTTATTTAATTAACCATGGATGATAACATGGTGAATTTGGCAATGTTATACTAAACATCAAAAGGATGACGAAAATAATAGTAGTATTTGTTGTGAAGGTTAATAAATAAAATTGATGAAATTATATGAAATTTAATATTATTTATTCTGACATTTAATTATATTAAACGTTAAAGGTATTATTGGGATATTGAAATATTATTTTAACAAATTGGCTACTTTTCTAAATAACAAATATGTTAAAAAATTGAGGTATAATTTTAAAAGAGGAGGGCTTCGTGGGTTAGTTACAATGAGCTCTACGAGAGAGAGAGAGAGAGAGAGAGAGAGAGAGAAGAGAGAGAGAGAGAGAGAGAGAGAGAGAGAGAGAGAGAGAGAGAGAGAGAGTACTTGCTCTATATGGAACTTCGCTGAATTTCAGTTGACAATCATTGTATACATTATATAGACATGTATAAGTGATTTTACTGTAGTCTAAGGTTCTCCTATTAACTTAAATATACTAGTCTAACAAAAATACAGAAGCCTTTATAAGAATGTGAGAAAAAAATAGAATTATTTATTATGTTTGAAAATTGAGGAAATCCCAACGGAAAGATTATAAAAAGTAACTACGGACATATGATTAAAGGGTTTTTTTTTTTTTTTTTTTTTCAGTTTCTAATATTTCAGGTTATATCAAATAATCAAAGTAAACATATATAATATATGATTATTTGCGTGTAAATGTGTATATATACATATATATATATATATATATTATATAGGGTTCATTAGGAAAATAGTCAATTTAAACGTTTGACATTGATAAATAGCCAATATTTGATAAATCTTATGCAAACAGTCACTTTCAGACGTAAATCAGGTAAATAGTCATTTTCATATATCAAACATTGACTATTTACCTAAGATTTATGCCTGAAAGAGGTTATTTATCTAAAATTTACCAAACGTTGGCTATTTAACAATGTCAAACGTTTAAATTGGTTATTTTTTTTAATTTTCTATTTATATATATATATATATATATATATATATATATATATATATATATATATATATATATATATCAAAGGTGAGGACATACAAGTAATTCAGGGACGGCAAGTTCCCTAAAGTCTGTGGTATCATCCCTGTCAGTTGATTGTACGAAAGATCCCTGTGAAAAAATATATCATAAGAAATAAATCAACATGCCATTTTACATCCTAGACCAGTAAATGAGAGAGCTTAGTATTTTGTTGGAAGAGAATCTATATTAACTAGATCCGACTGCCTTTATAATGTTTAATCTCCCTATATTTATTTATTATATATATATATATATATATCTATATATATGTGTGTGTGTATATTTGAAGAATTTGTTGCAGGAACCCAATCTCTAGATTCTTTTAAGATTTTAATCAAAATTGTTTAATTTTATTAAAAAAAAGCCGATTAGGTGAAAGTAAATTAAATTAACTAGCTAGTCTTATAGAGTTACTTAAACAACCACACAATATGCACCACTTCCAATTGAAAAGCAAATTCTAATCATATATGCAGCTATCAACGCCACTAGACAGAATATGATTATATGAGAGAGCCAAGTATAAAACTAGAATTACTCCAATCCCTATTATTGTCTTTATCAAATGGCGGCGGCAAGAATAAGAATATCTTAAGTGATGACAACTTAATCTCACTCCAGACATTAATTCTTAAAAGAAAGTGTTGCAGCTGTCATGGTTATTAATAATCTCAAGGACAACTAAAGCCACCTTTTTTTTTCAAGCATTAAAGAACCATAATCATCTCAACAGCACGACAAAAACGAACAGCTATTTTTCAGAAATAGATACCATGCCATTTACAAAACCATTACAATTACATGAAAAACCCAGAGCCAAAGCCATTTAAATGAATATAAACAAAATTTTCAGAAAGTACGTGTGATAATACATGGAATCAGGTTTATGGCTTGATTGTGTCAAATATTTACTTTCTATGCGTTAGGACAAAAATACTATTAATAAACATGTTAATTTGGCTGCAGAAGGCCACAAATTGTGATTTTTTTGCAGCCAAATGCGACCCTCTGCTAAACCTACACAAGTTTGAAAGATATGTTTGTTTGAAACACCAAAAATGCACATAAAACAAGTAATATTTGACACTATCAACTTTGTATACCAAATTTTATGAGTTATCGCATATAGTTTCTAAAACTTCTCATTTGAAATAGTCTTTTCATACAATTTTTTTTTAAATGAAAACGAAAGTAATACAACAATTGCGTGGCTAAATTATTCTACCATTAATAAGTGAGTTTCAAACACACTTAATTATCAAGTGTTTTTAAGACTATATTGTAGTGAGTTCTCAAGCGTGTTAATATTTTTTTTTAGTTTATTTAAGTTTTCTCAAGTCTTTTTTAAGATTATAGCTTTTGTAGCTTAATGGAACAAAATTGGAACATCTCAAGACGGTTTAGATGCTTTTCGAACAATTTTGAGTAAGATAAGCAAATATGCTTCTTCTATATGATTTTGAGGCTCTAAAGGGAGTAACTTTGAGTTATTTATTTGTATAGTCAAATTGAGCTTTTAATAAAATTTCCTATGCCTAATGCTTTGCAAAACATGGACATCGGAGCAAGAAACTATGGATTGTTCAAGTTTCACTGCACGTCAAGCATGTTTCGCCTCGCCAAAGAGACTAACGGAGGACACAAGGTCAAATCCGCATTGCAAAAGATCTTTTTGACACATCAATTGGCTTATTAACGTCCCATGACACCAATTTGACTTCTCAGAGTCATTTTAACATGCCACAACCGATCTTTTCCGCGTGTCCAAGGGTCACGGCACAAGCATATTACGTTAGTCTTTCCCTGCAGCATGCGCAAGTGGAATTGTGAGTCGCGCTTCAGCTTCTCCATGATGCACTCTGGAGCACACTCAGCTACTGCCTTGTGCAACTCTTTGATTTTGGCGGATTCCCATTTTCATGATTTTGGGCTAGTTCTCTATCTAATCGCTTTTAAGGGCCCATACTGCACCGAAAACACATCGTAATGGTATAAGCACACATTAAGTAAATTGTATTCGCTGCTTCTTCTCCTTCTTCTTCTTCTTCTTCTCCTTCTTCTTCTTCTCTGTTGTTTAGTATGAATTTTGTTATTCCCCTTGATTATAGCTTATTTATATCTGGCTAATTTTTTTAATGATGTTGTACATAAATTGGTTTAGTCTTAGTCGCAAACCTACATGTCAAAGGTCAATGAAAACAAGGTAGAATGTTCACGCGATGTACTGCAGATAGGAAGAACTTCTAGTATTCAGAAGACGAAGATGATGCTCAGTCAAAGAAGGACAAATTCAAAATAACTTAAAATATGAAGGTCAAGTTTGTGTAATGTAAATGGTATATATTTCTAACCGTTTGAAAATAGGGGAATAAACCTCTAAATGAGGGCCCATTCTATTGTAAGTGTAATTAAAGTTACTCTGCTGAAATACAGAGAGAAATATAAAGAGAATTCAATCAAATCGATATCATCCTAAGAGCATTTTAATGGTTTAGCTAATATGCATAGCTTCATTTGTCATATAGATTTTTCAAGCCACAACTCATTTAAGCAACTTTCTTCTTTAATGGTTAACTAATTTCTCTCATCTTGCTTGATAATTTACTATATTTTCTTTTAATTTGCATGCAATTTTCATTGGTTGAAAAAAATGTGAGGTCTACTAGTTTTACTAGAGCTAAATAGTTAAGCAACTTGCTCTATAGAGCTAATTTGCTTAGATCAAAAGTCAATATGCAAAACAATGGTTAAACAACTAGCTAAAAACTTTTGATATTTACTAGTAAGTCCCTAAAATTGTGAAATAGATCTTATGTAAATAGCCACTTTCATATACTGAACATTGCTAAATAGTCAACGTTTGGTAAATCTTAGGTAAATAGTCACTTTAGACGTAAATCTTATGTAAATAGCCACTTTCATATACTGAACATTGGCTATTTACATAATATTTACATCTGAAAGTGGCTATTTACCTAAGATTTATTAAACGCCGGCTATTTAGCAATGTCAAACGTTTAAGTTGACTATTTTCCTAATTTTTCCATAATAAAAAACAAAGTCCTAGCAATGTACGTGTAGGATTAGAAAGCCCAATAAAAGTAAGATTAGAACAAGGCCGAAAATAAAGGAAATAAATTAGAAAGAAGGCCAGACTTTCGGCTGATTTCTTGGTAATCAAAAGACACGCTAATAATGCGCCAAGCAACGTCCTATCTCTTCATATGTGCATTTTTTCGCTGAACAGTCACGCTCATGCAACATAAGATTAATACAAGTAAAAACCCCTAGGAAAATGGTCTTTCCCTTATATTAGAAGAGATCGGAGACTAAAACGTATACATATGAAATGGTTTTTATTTATTTAGTTTCGGACAATATGTATTATTTTTGTAACATAAAAAAAAAAAAAAAAGCTCATGTTTTTGTAGACAAATGAGAAAATCTCTAGATGAAAGAGTTATATTCATTTGTGGAGAATATGCTTTGTGTGCGCCTAACATAAAAAAAAAAAAAAAAAAAAAAAACAAGCTCATGTTTTTGTAGACAAATGAGAAAATCTCTAGATGAAATAGTTTTATTCATTTGTGGAGAATATGCTTGTGTGCGCCTTATGGATAAAAAATTGACAAAGTGAGATACCAATTAACAATTTTATTTATTTATTTATTTATTTATGTTTTTTTAATATTCTTTTTGTAACTTATTAAAGAGGGTGGTAATATTTTAATCTTTTTTTTTTTTTTAATAACAATGATGGTTAAGGTTTTACTATTTTTCTTCAGCACATCACTATTTCTTTGATATATAATTTTTATTTTTTAAAAGGCCTATTTTTAATTTTCGCCTAAAATCTCATTATTCAGCCGTAATCTAAACAACACAATGCAAATAAGAAGGACTTTATTTGTGTTTCCCAGTAACTTTTCAAGTTCTTAACACACCATAAATGTAGAAGAGGCCCAAGTCCAGCCAAATCTCATATATATATATATATATATATATATATATGGGTAAATTAGACTAATAGCTCACGCTCTTTTTAAAAATTGTAAAAGTTTAATTTTATTAAAAAAAAAATTCACTAAGCCGAAGTAAATTAAATTAACTGCTTTAATTAATGTAATTTACTTCGGTCTGTTGGACTATTTTCTTAATAAACTGATACTTTGGTTAGAAAATTAAAAGAAACTAAAAGATTGAATAATTGAAACAAATTCTTCAATATTAAATTAAAAAGGTTTTGAGCAAAAACATATTTATATCAAAAGAGTTGAGCAACTGAGCGTTTTTCGAAGAGGGCCGGCCCAACCCAAACCTCTAAAGAGTATTGGGCGGGTAACCTGCTGGGCCCAACACTGCAGTTACGGTCTTAACTGAATTAACATGAAATTCAACAAGAACTTGTTTGAAGATCATAATTATCTGAGTGTATCAACTTTATAAAGATTTTATAAATACTTCATTTTTTAAAATATCAAATGATTTTCTCGTTATGTTAAATAAAAAAAAAAGTAAACAACCACGAAAGCTGTAAAAATGTAAAAAAAAAAAAAAAAAAAAAAGTCTAATAAAAATTGCGAAGAATTAGGAAAAAACTATGAAATTATTTTCGAAATAAAATAAATATTTTACGCAGTAGTGATAAATAAAGTATTCAGGAATCTTTTAAAATGAGATAGCTGTAATTTATGACTTACAGACTTTTTAGATTGTACAATCTCCCGAATCTAGCAGTTATTGGGCCTTGAAGATTGTTACTGGATAGATCACTGTAGTCATACGCAGCAAACCAAAGAAAACAGTTATAAAACAGAGCACTTACACAAATTAGTACATAAAAAAGATAATGCATCATTGATTACTCTTTATAAATGAATAAAAATAGTCTTAATCAACAGCACTATTTGCTATTATTTGTTTTTAAACGAAAATTGACATCTTTATTAGTTGATATTAAGGTTAAGCTTAGGCCAAAACCTCCACTTTAGTGCCCTTTAAAGAAAAAGGTTAAGCTTAGGCAAAATCCCTTTGAAAAAGAGAATATAAAAGTAAGAGAAAAGGTACATTTCGGTCAGTCCTGTCAGATCCCCGATTGCGTCATCGATGGTTCCACTTAGCTGGTAGTTACTCAAGTCTCTGTAATAAATCATATGATCAAATCGTGTTAATACTACATATTGTTAAAAACAAGAATATATATCAACGTAATAATTCCTTTAACTGCCCGAAAAAACTATCATTCCCTTAAGTTTCATGACTCTTGTTTGGAATCCCATATTAATTGAAATAAAAATAAGAATGAGGTGTAATATGATTTATACCATTTTTAGTTACTACTTTATAGTCAATTTGAACTGGATATAAAGTTGACAGATTAATGTTCGTATTTAAATCCGAGGCTGCCTAGGATATAAAGTATCACATCATAATCCCTGATTACTTAATTAAACCAAACAGACATGGGTTGATTTGAGGCACCTATTCACATGGCCAAGCATACAGTCTGAAATCGAGACAAATAGCTAGCTTAGAAGAAATTAATCATGAGCCAGATTATATAATCTAAACTAAAAAATTGACTGATGAAATTTGTATCAGAATCAGTTGATCTAGGGAATTGAGCTCAAATCAAAATGGTTGCAAGCAAGAACCCTTCAAGCACGAGTTGTGGTGATGACCCGCAAGCTCTAGAACTAGAAATTGTTCCAATTAAGGTGAAAATTGCTTTCCTTGAGAGAGATTGAGTGGTAAACTCGGATGATGAAATTTGCTTTCCTTGACAGACATCGTTTGAGAATAAATACGATTGAGGGATTTATTCCAATCTATTCAAATTCAAACTAAACAGCTTACTTCTCGAAGCCAAAAAAAAAAAAAAAACACACACACACACACAAAAAAAAACCCTTCAATCTAACTGTAAATAACTAATCAAACACTACTACGCTATTATACGTCAGTAGTCTCCGACTAAATAATAAAGTTATCAGATTTTCAAAGTTTAATACGAAACTAAAGTTATATAAAGAAGTTACTTACAATTTGCTAATCTGACACCGTGAACCTTTCTTGCAGCCGGTACAGACGATGGGGTTAGTAGACTTTGATCTGTTGCTGTTGCAATCATCGTTTGAAATTTCAAGGCTTGACAGGTCTTTTGGTTTTAATTTCCCCATCATAAAATTGAATGATATTACTGCCAAATAATTTAATAAAAAGGTTATTAAGTTATATAGCCACACGGTTATAGTGAATTGAGATATAACCTACCTTTGGTTAATTTCTTGTAAATAGTCAAGTTAATTTCTTAACAAATTAATAAAAGATTTATTTAACTCAACCAAACATGTAAAAAAATGTAGTTAATAGGCTGCCACGTATACAAATTGGCTATTTATAAAGTATTTACCAAAGTTGGCTAATTTACAATTCATATAGTTTATGTGGCTTACTTAGCCAATTTTTTGTTAATAAAATTATCAGATATATCATTCCTTAAAACGGAACCAATTCTTTAGTGTCATCAGTTTATTTGAATGCTAAGCTAAAATTTGAAAATTAGGCAATCGATGATCTTACTTTGGCTATGTTATGAATCAATGAAGGTAAAAGAAAATTGAAAACAAAAATGAAGAACACACATTTAACACCCAGGACGGGGAAAAAATCACATGCATATGCGAGGACTTTCACTATATAAAAAAAAAAAAAAAAAATTCAATCTGGGTAATGTATACGAAACGCCAAAACGGAATGTGACGAAATTCTAGGCGAAATTCTAAGTCCCTGCAAACATCAGATTATCTCACCGCCGGCTTTTTTTTCGGGCGCGACCAAAACCCACATGGGTCACCAAACATTAATAACAAGCTAGGTAAAAAAATGATCAAATTTATTTAGCCAGAAAATGACGTAACCAACTCTAACGCTCTGCCATCGACAGATTAATTTTTTATTTTGTTTTTTTGTATACAGAAGAACAATAAAAAAAAAAAACATATATTGCAATAAAAACCAAGTCAACGATATGTACGAAGTATAAAATAATGAATTCTCCAAACCCTTTTTGTTTAGTTTTTTTAATTGTTTACTTTCAATAGCAATGAAATCCTTTGGTAAGTTCTGGAGAGAACCATCGTATAAAAGATATATATATATATATATATATATATATATATATATATATATATATATATAAAGTGATATTCGCACCTTCAGAGTCGGAGAGTTCTCCGGCAGATTGAGCTGTGCTCTGAAATACGAAGTCATCAAAACCCGATTGCCAGAGTATTAGCAAGTTAAATAAAATGATAAGCTTCTCTTTTGGAAAAATCAAGAAAGAATGCAGTCCCATTTTTCTCAACAATATTTCTGTTTCAATCTTTAGATAAATGTCCTCTTTATACTTGCGAGATTGTAACATCTGTCCCAATTGGCACGATATTTAGAGAATAATGAGAAGAAAAGTTAAAGTTTAGTACGGACCCAAGTTATCTTTCAATAGAAGCATAATTTAAGATGAGAAGAAAAATAAAGATTTAAGCCTTTTTTTTTTTTTTTTTGGGTGAGCACTACTGACCCAAGTTATCTTTCAATAGAAGCATAATTAAAGATGAGAAGAAAAATAAAGATTTAAGAGCTTGTTTGGTAGTTCACTCAAACTGTTTTTGTTTTTTGTTTTTGTTTTCATATAGTTGTAGTGTAAAATTTTTTTGCAGTTGTTTTCAAATAACTGTTTGGTAAAGATTTCAGTTTTTTTTTTTATTCAGTTTTTTGTAATTATAGTGTAATAATTCACATAAGAATCAGGCGTCGAGATATATACTAAGTGAAAGTCTTTACTGCGAATATAATGGTTCGTACCTTTAGTTATAATGATTGTTCACAAGTTCATCGGAAAACACTGTTTGTCTTTGTAGACAATAAAACAAATATCAAATTTTGATACCTAATGTTGACTAAAAATAGTGAAAACTGATGTGCTCGACGAGAGGATCACGACCAATTAACAGTTTGTAAAATGGAGTTCCGATTGTTTAAAATTTGTCATAATTGTAAAACTTAAGTTTTTCAAGAAACGAAAATAAATTCGATAATCAAAAGTGAGGAAAATGAAATGATGTTGATAGGATGGAATGAGATATCAAGAGGAGATAAAAAAAAAAAGTCAAAAAAGTTGAGTGAAAAAATTGGAAAACAACTAAAAACTGTTTTCTGATTTTCTTCATTAAAACAGAAAACAGTTTGAAAACTTTTTGAGTTGTAATCTGAGAATCATCAAACAAACAGTGAATTCAGTTTTTTCAGAAAACTGTTCAAGTTAGAAAAATCAAAAACAGTTTTCAAATTGATAAATTTTTTTTTTTTTTTTTTTGTGAGCACCTTCGTGGATATTAATACAAAAAGTTCTGATTTTATTGATATATTAGTTTCGACTGGAATATTGTGTGGTAAGTAATATCGATTTCCACCGATCTAAATTTATTCGTATAACAAATATTATCTATAAAATAATAAATGATTTATATATCACAAATTATATATATGTTCAAGAAATTAAAATAAAAAGTCTAAACACCAAATCAAATAAGGACACTCGTAATGTCATAATATAGTTCTCAAAAGCTACATCTACAGGCTTGTCAATCGCGATTAAAATAAATATCAACCCTTTCAACCTCTTGAAAATCTCCTCCTTCTTTTAGTGCCATTAGCCGAGCCTACACAACAAGCTTTTCTGATAGCGTTCACTTCATCAACAAGCTTTGCTTAGGCATTTTTGTATGACTCTAGCCAAATGAAGGCGCGTTCCGGTATAGCACCATCCGGATCCTTCATCCTCTATATTAAAATCATAAATAATAGTAGGTACATTCAAAAGTGGAAGAATAAAAGTAATAATAAGAACAAGATACATCATTTTATCTCGTAACTTCACAAGTGATGTTTGCCCAATTCGATATGGAGTTGTGTAACTCTTCTTTCTCCCTTGTTGTAATTTCTGGAGTTGTTGGGACAAACATAAAGTGTTAGAAGTAGACTGTATATAAGAATATCGGTTATGTACTCAACTTACCAAAAATTCCGAACTTAGGCGAATCTTCACATACTTGATCCAATCATCCTTTGGGATGCCGTACTCTTTTCTATATACTCAGCTAGACTTTCGGGAGTAATGTCATCTTTTATATTCTGATAGATCTTGCTTGTCAACCTATTCTTGAAATTACGAAATATTTTTCCAATTTTTTCATTGCTGCACGTTGATAAGTAACGTTGATTTCAAAAAGTTGTCTAATAAAAGCAAATTAATGAGTTTTAGTTATTAACCAATAAATTGTATATCAAATACGAATGGAGTTATACTGAATAATAAACTTACATGAATATCGTCCGACATTATTCTAACTTTTTTCATTGCTGCATGTTGATAAATAACGTCAATTTCAAAAGTTGTCTAACTTGAACACCAAAAAAACAAGCGAAGCTTATCGCCTTTTCACTGATAGGCGCTCCAAACTCATTCACGTCAACTCCAAATCTTGTTGCTTGACTCCTAGCATGTACTATGGCAGAGAGTTTTGTAGGACCTCTATTTCCTTTCCCACTAGGCACCTCTCATCAAAAGAGGAAGCTTAAGAGTAAGACATTTTAAACCTGCACAAAAAATAAGATATAATTAATTATTAATTATTATAAGTTTTACAACAACATCATACAAGTGGATTTCTCTAAAACTAAAAAAATTACTTTACCATATATTCAATCTACATAAATGCCTTCTCCATTATCACGCAAATACAATAACGCTTCCTTGTTATCTACAATAATACCGTTATCTAAATATAGACCTTTGGTAGCAGTTAAACATTCGGCTAAAATATAATTGTCATGAAATTCTGCCCGAATTTCATCTGCGTAATCTTTACTCTATGACCGTGTTGAATTTCTTTGACTACGGACATAGAACACTTACTTCATGTGTGTCGCCATCACAAACGATTCTTTATGATGACCTAATCTCTTTAGATCTACCACTGTAAATCCATTCTTGTTCACTTTGATTCTATTGTTACTTAACCCAATCGCACATAAAAATAGGCTGACGAAATGACACATAATCGATATCTCATATTTCTTTGATAACTAGCATACCATGTCTGCATATATGGGATTTTTGTCATTCACACTTGATATTTGCATAGTCTTTGCAACCAGGCTCACGCCTCTATTTTGCATGACTCTTAGCCGATCACACTCCTCTGTGCTAAACTATACGCAATTGAAGATGTAGCATGAATGCTTGATAACCTATGTACTCAGTATTTTCGATAAACAAGGAAGTGTATCAAGAACATCGTTCTCCTTCAAAACTCACTCTTGTAACCATCTGGGAAATGTGCGTAGCTTATCATCATGTATCCATTTTAGGGTTTTGTTTGTCGATGTTTGTTGCAAGAAGTTTATATGTTCTCTGCATTTTTCAAGATTAATTAAGTTAATATATATATATATATATATATATATATATATTAACTTAATTAGGAAACGACATAGTTCAATTACTCGATAAAGGGCTGAACATAATCAGAGTTATGTAGGATCCTCTAAAGTTCTTGCACAAGCCGTGTGTACGAAACCGAACTGACTACTTAGTTTTTTTATGCCTTTTCTCTATGAAATTCCCAAACACTCTCGTCTCCAAATTCTTTCTTGGTATCAGAGCAACAACAATGGCGTTCGAAGATTCATCTTCCTCGCAATCACAAGTCAACGATATATCTCAGAGGACGGCTATCGCTTCTCATTTCACGCCTACTCTGAACACTGTTAACTCCGTCAAACTCGACAAGGATAACTACTGAATTTGGCACTCACAAGTTCTTCCAGCCATAAACGGCCACAACCTTCAAGGTTTCATCAATGGGACCACGGTCTGTCCTCCAGAATTTGACGAAGTCGTCAATGAGAAAGGAATCAAGGAAAAGATACGCAATTTGGAGTTTGATCACTGGAACAGAGAGGATCAATTGCTGCTCAGTTGGCTGTTATCTTCTCTCACCACGACGATCCTCCGATCTGTGACAAGGAAAAGCACCTCTCAAGCAATCTGGAGTGCTCTGGAAAGTCACTTCACTGTTCATTCCAAAGCGCGTGTTATACCGTTGAAGTTACAGCTACAATCCTTAAAGAAAGAAAATCTCTCAATTTCCGACTACTTTGCAAAAACTGGAAGACATAGTCGATGCTCTATTTTTGGCAGGTAGTGAGATCTTAGAAGATGATTTGATAATGGTGATACTCTTAGGATTGCAAGGCTGAATACGATGTGATCGTTGCGTTAATCAACAATCGATTCAAAAGTGGAGAAGACAAAATTGCAGAGTTCACCGTTCAAGAAGTTCTTGCCATGGCTCTCTCACAAGAGACTCGAATTGAGCAACAAACAGCAGTCCAAGAGATCAACCTACAAGGTGCAAATGTCAACTACTCAGAGGCTCGAGGAAGAGGAAGATTAGGAAGATGAAGATCATGAAGAGGAAGTGGTCAAGGTGCTCGAGGAAATGCCAGACCTACATGCCAGATTTGTGGAAAGCAAGGTCATAGAGCCAGTGCTTGCTGGCACAGAATGGACGAGTCCTATCAGATTTCATCATCCTCTCCAATGCCTCAACAACAAGGTCAAAACAAGAATGCAAGTGCGTTCTTTGCCAGCTCTGTAACAATCATGGATACAACGTGCACTACTACAAATTCAATTTTCTGATCCGGAAGGGTATTAGGTGCGACATGTCGCACCTAAGCTCATGTTAGGTGCGACATATCGCACTAGATACCTATCCGGATAACTAAATTTTTCGCTGAATTTAAGTGGTATTCGGTGCGACAGTGTCACATCGAATATGATTTCGTCGCACCTAATACCTTTAGGTGCGACGACTATCGCACCTAAAGGTTTCAAAATTTGGAACGGTTTGAAAAATCTCCCCAAAATTTTTTCGCTGTGTGATTTCATATTCGGTGCGACGTC
Source organism: Urtica dioica subsp. dioica (assembly GCF_054948205.1). Lineage (NCBI taxonomy): Eukaryota > Viridiplantae > Streptophyta > Magnoliopsida > Rosales > Urticaceae > Urtica > Urtica dioica. The sequence continues at coordinate 17,993,459 of NC_142764.1, read as the reverse complement.
GGGTGCGACATGTCGCACCGAATAAGCTTAGGGTTATATATACACCCGACCCCTCTTCTTCCTCAGCCGATTTCTCTCTCTCTCTGTAACTCCCTCTCCGGCGACCTTGGCTCAGCCCCCTCGCCCAACCCAGTCGGCCCAGCCCCCTCGGCCCAGCCCTCGACGGACGTCCTAGCCCCCTCCAGTCCCACTCGCCGCCTTCCTCCGGCGAGCCCTCCTCGGCCGATTCCGGTAAGGCCATATCTCTCTCTCTGTCTCACCCTATCTCTCAATCTCACTCTATCTCTCCGACCAACGCCGCCGTCCAAACCTCCCCTCGGCCCAGCCCTCGATGGACGTCCCAGCCCCCCTCGGCCCAGCCCCGCTCACAGCCGCTCGAAGCAGCGAGTCCAGCCCGTCCCCGACCTCGCCGCAACCCATCCCTGTCCAGCCCACTGTAAGTCTCACTCTCTCTCACTCTCTTTTTCACTCTCTCACTCTTTCCCCACAGCCCCGCATCGTAGCTCCGCGTTTACTCCGCGTCGTAGCTCATTGCCTCGCAGCCCTGTGTCTTATGCCTCGCAGCTCCTCCTTGTCTTGTGGTCGCATCGGTGAAGGTTAATTGTTATTTGTAATCAGTAACATTTTTAGATTATTTTATATGTAATATGTTATAAAATTAAATAATAACATGTTAGATGAGTTAAATTAAATTAAACAAAAATTTAGCGATACAAGCCACATAAACATAAGCGTTTGCGTTTTAGCCAACGTTTTGTAAATTTTTTGTAAATAGCCAAAAACTATTGTAAATATTTCGTAAATAATCATACTTACTAGAAATTTATTATGTATTTTTTATTATTTTGATAGCGTAAATAGATTTATGTGGCTATTAACAAAAAATTAACGAAACGTTGACTATTTCGAAATTTCTATCGTTTCATATGGCTAGATAGCTACTGGACCCTAAATTAAAAGTAACTTATATGTTTAGTTTGATTATAAATATGTAACATGTTAGATTAGATGAATTAAGTTAAAAGTAACATATTAAATTAATTGGTAACATGTTTAGTGTAATTTAAAGTATTTGTAACATGTTTTGTTTAATTTGATTGCAATTTGTTGAAAATTTAGTTAATTAATTAATTAGTAACATGTTTAGTTAGATTAATTAGTAATATATATGATTATGTTTTAAAATGAATTAGTAACATGTTAAATATAATTTAAATTTATTGAAAATTTATTGCGATCGAACCACAAAGGTTCGGTTTAGTATTTAGTATGTTAATAGGATAGTCCTGTTTAGTTATATATATGTGTGTGTGTGTGTGTGTTTTTTTTTTTTTTTTTTTTTTTTTTTGAAATTGCAGATTTTGGTTAGTCAATATTATAAGGGAAATTCTGCTGAATTTTTGGTAGAATAAAACGTATTTATCAAAAAATTAACTCTTTCGATAACATATTTTAACGAAATTTACTAATTTGTCGAAATTGGTTAACTCGTTAATGAAATCAGTAGTGAATTTGTATATAATAACGTATTCTAACAATTTCGTTTCAAAATTAATACATGTCTTTCACAATTTCTCTTTCACTGTTACAAATTCGCTCTCGACTCTTTCAAATCCTAACGATTCATTTTTTCATCTCAATTTCCTTACAAAACGAATCGTAACGATTCATTTTTACCTCTCAATTTCCTAACAATTCACTCTTACCAAACGAATTCTAACGATTCATTTTTACCTCTCAATTTCCCCTCTCATTCTGCGGAATGTCAAATCCAAGTAGAGATTCGATTACCGAGAACAATCGGTTGAGTTTGCAGTATAAAACAGGGGTGTGACATGTCGCACCTAATATAATGGCGGGAAGCTTATCGGTGTGACTTGTCGCACCCAATATATTGACGGGAAGCTTATTCGGTGCGATATGTCGAACCAAATAGGCTTTCCGCCATTATATTGGGTGCGACATATGAAATCACCCGCCAATTTCAAGAATTTTGGCAGCAAAATAGGTGCGAAATTAGGTATGACATGTCGCAGCGAAAAGTGTCGCACCTAATATGGACACTTTTAGGTGCGACATGTCGCACCTAATACCTTTAGCGACGGACTATTAGGTGCAACTTTTGAGGTATTTGGTGCGACAGTCGTCGCAACGGATGCCTCTATTTGTTCTAGTGGTGGTACATGGACTTTGGAGCGACAAATCATGTCACGGCGGGCCTTGAAAACCTAGAGATCAACAATTCCTACAAAGGCAAAGAGAAATCATTGTAGGAAATGGTAAGTGCTTGCACATAACTCATGTTAAGCAAAAACATATTCAAACCTATCAGCCTTAGGAATGTTCTTAGAGTACCAGATATAAAGAAAAACTTGATTAGTGTTTCCAAATTTACATCTAAAAATGAAGTCTCTATAGAATTCTATCCTAATTGTGTCTAGTAAAGGATCTTAAAACAAGTGCGACACTTCTTCAAGGAACACTTGAAAATGGACTCTATGTTATGACAAGATCTTAGGGTGCTGATTCTGATCAAATCTCAAGTCTACAAAGTCCTCACAAAGCCTACGTGTCTGTCAAATTGAGTCCATATAGTGTCAGTTCTTGTTTCTCAAATTCTCAATGTTTTTTGTCTAGTCTTTCTGAACAATTTCGATTGTGGCATAGACGTTTATGTCATACATCAAATAAAGTTGTATCTCATGTTTTGAAAGAATGTAATATACAATGTCTAATAAAAGAAACTCAACACTTCTGTGATGCGTGTGAGTTTGGAAAAAGTCACATTTTGCCTTTCAAATTGTCTTAGTCAAAAGCGAACAAACCTTTACAACTTGTTCATACGGATTTGTGGGGACCTTCACCTCAAATATCAACACATGAATATAAATACTATATCAGTTTCATTGATGATTTTTCAAGGTTTATATGGATCTATCCTCTAACCTTGAAGAGTGAAGCCCTCGCTATTTCCAAAAACTTTAAAAAGTATGTAGAAAAATCTCTTTCCACATCTATCTATACTCTACGAGTGATTGGGGAGGAGAATATAGAAGTTTTGTTCCCTTTTTACAAGAAAATTTCATTCCAGTTCGTCATTCATGTATTCATGTTCATGGTCAAAATGGCAGAGTTGAGAGAAAACACATTCATATGTTGAGCTTGGTCCCTCTATGCTTGCTCAAGCCCATATGCCTTTGTCCTTCTAGTATGATGCCTTCTCTTCAGCCTATTTTGTAATCAACACACTACCAACACCTGTGCTAAAGAATTCAAGTCCTTTCAAAACTCTTTTTCACAAAACTCCTCATTACAATTTTTTGAAAGTTTTTGGTTGTTCTGTTTTTCCTCATCTTAGACCTTATAACACCCACAAACTGCAATTCAGGTCTTCAAAATTTTGTTTCTTGGCTATAGCCCACATAACAAAGGTTATAAATGTCTTCACAGTTCAGTTCGTGTCTATATAACAAGAATACCATCTTTAATTAACAACAATTTCCATATCAGTCTATGTTTTCTGAGTCAAACACAAACAACTTCAGTGATGATCCCATTGTTTTGTCAACCTTTCAGTTCACTTCTTTAGTCAATCAGCAACAATCTGGGTCAAATTTGTCTTGTCCATCTACTTGTGTCCATTGATGCAGGTGTCTCATCTCTACCAGACTTAGTGTCTCCTAAACAACCCCAGCCAAATATAAGTTCCCAGGTCCAAATCCCACATTTTGATCAGCCTCACGACCATGTGACCACACATCAACATCAGCCACAACTGGCCTCAGATCACACACTAGCTGTTTACCTACCCTTTGGCATCACAAATCAGCCAAACCTACAAACCATACCTGTTCCTCAAAACACCTCTGCCTTAGTCATAGAACCTGCTCCAGTAACCACAAACAATCACCAGATGCTCACAAGATCCAAGCTAGGGATACATAAGCCAAAGATCTTTACGATATCTAAACAACCTCTAGCCTTAGATCTTGGCCATGGTGAACCATCATTTATTGGTCAAGCCATTCTCCAACCAGCTTGGACTGAAGCAACGAACAAAGAGTTGCAAGCTCTCAAAGAAAATGATACCTGGTGCTTAGTACCTCGTGAGATGTCTCAGCATGTGGTAGGAAATAAATGGGTGTTCAAGCTCAAGTACAACTCCGATGGCTCACTTCAAAGGCACAAAGCACGATTAATGGCTCAAGGTTTCTCACCAACACCTGTAGTCGACTTCTCTGAAACTTTCAGTCCAGTGGTTAAGCCATGTACAGTCCGTGTTGTCCTCACTTTAGCTGCTTACAAAGGATAGGATGTCAAGTAGTTAGATGTCAACAAAGCATTCTTAAATGGAGTGCTAACTAAAGATGTCTACATGAATCAGCCAGTTGAGTTTATTGATCCTCTCTGACCAAACCATATGTGCAAGCTCAAGAAAGCATTGTATGGACTCAAGCAAACTCCCAGGGCATGGTTTGATCGTCTTCGTTCTGCACTACTCAAGATGGGTTTCTCAAACTCAAGATCAGACACATCTCTCTTCATCTACTCAACTGATCAGGTCTATCTTATGCTACTTGTTTACGTTGATGATATCGTCTTGATTGGTAGTTGTGAGAAGACCATGGAGACACTCACTAGTGATCTGAACAATGAGTTTGTGCTTAAACGACTAGGCTCTATTCACTATTTATTTGGATTTGAGGTTTTAAGAGACAAAACTGGTTTCTATCTATCTCAGGCCAAGTATATATGGGATATTCTCAAGCGTTTAAACATGGTTGATGCGAAGCCCTGTTCTACCCCAGCTGCACCCGCTTCCACTTTGTCTAAAGGAGATGGGGAACCAATGGACAGTCCTTTTCAGTACAGAAGTGTAATCGGAGCTCTACAATACGTAACATTGACCAGGCCTGACATTGCGTACATAGTCAACAAACTCAGCTAGTTTCTTTAGTGTCCTACAGAAGTTCATTGGAAGGCTTGCAAAAGAGTCTTGAGATATTTTAAAGGAACAATCACACATGACATTACTCTAAGACCAACAAAGCACTTGAATCTAGTAAGCTTTGTTGATGCTGATTGGGGAAGCTGCCTTGACAGCAGGATATCTACAAGTGCATATTGTGTGATTCTACCTGGTTCACTGGTTTCTTGGAGTTCAAGGAAACAAGGAATTGTGGCGCGTTCAAGTGCAGAGGCTGAATACAGAGCTCTAGCTCATGTAGCTGCATAGCTGTTGTGGATAAAGTCTCTACTCAGCGAGCTCAAAGTAACCACAGTGCAATCACCAATAGTCTGGTGTGATAATATTGGAGTAGCTGCAATGGCAGCAAATCCAGTATTCCACGCTAGAACAAAGCATGTGGAAATCGATCTGCACTTCATTCGAGATATGGTTATGAGAAAACAGTTGGAGATTCGATATGTTCCAACCTTCGAGCAAACTGCTGATGTACTCACAAATGGTGTTTCTGTCAAGAATTTCCAAATGCTGAAGGCCAAGCTTCACGTGCAAGAATCCCCGTTTCACTTGAGAGGGGGTGTTAGAGAGTCAGTTGAGTCATCAAGCTAAGTCAGTAGTTGCTTAGCCATTAAGCTATAGCCAAACAAAATTTTGTTAGGAGAGTTAGTTAGTTATCACGTGTAAAGTATTTAACTTACATCAATCATTCAATGAGAATGAATTGGAAGAGGTTTTCTCTATGAAATTCTCAAACACTCTCGTCTCCGAATTCTTTCTGAATAAAATAACACAAAATAAAACATGCATGTAACTTAGCTAGGTTTTGGCGTGATTGTATGTATGTGCTAGAATTCAAATATCATTGTTTCCTTGTATGTTTTATTACGAATTCGTTTTTATTGGGGAAAGTCATCAAGTTTTGGACACTATATTTTCAATAATATATGCTTTTCGTTGTGAATTACAATAATAAGAGCATCAATGGAATGATATATAGTATGCGTGTAAAATTAAAAAATAAAATTCAAATACGCTCTTGATCCATGATCGAATAGAGTTAGTCCGTTTCCGATTCTTTCCCTGCTTTTGATGGTTAATTTTGAAAGAAGGAAATAAAATTAAAATGTACAATGGAAAATCTTATCTGGATTTAGATTGATATAGGTGTAATTGAAAAGGGATAAAAATAAAGCAAGCCCACCAATTCCTGCAAAAGAATTTTTCATGCTGACATGTCCGAATCAATTAAGGCTATTCGCACCTAATTCTTATATCCAGTCAAGTGCCCCTTTTTCCCAAAACTTTACCTTTAAATTTGTATGATTCCTCTTTTTTTTTTTTTTTTTTTTTTTTTTTTTTTTTTTAAATTATATTATTCCTGGTCTCGTGCCTTTTTTTTAATTTTATTTTTTTTATTTTAGGAACAATGTGGAAAACACTAGAAACAGAATCTCTTTAATCATCTTTGCGTCCGCATTTTTGTAGATTTTTTGGCGATTGTACGATCGGTGGTTTTCGGGCATTTTGATTTACCGTTAATCATGAAAAGTATTGTGAATTTAATGCTCGAAAGTTAGTGTGATCAATCTTCTAATCATTAGAAGTACACATTTGATGTGCGTCCATCAAAAATTAGTGTTGAATCAATATACTTATTTTGAGGTCTTATTCTTCTTTGTTGGAAGAAGTTGGATGTTTGTAATCGTCGGTATTATGCCCATTTTCTAATAAAAAGCTTCAAGCTATTTTATCAAAAAAAAAAATCTCTTTAATCATCCACTAAAGTTGAGTCAGATAGTGCGTATATATTCACCAATTAAAACATCTTTTAAGCATAAGTTGAAACATAAAAACTGAAAACAATAAGGAATTAGTAAGCCTTGTACTCTTTCCAATTATAATGTTCTTAGCAGTAACTAATAATTGTCTCACAATGTTTTTTTTTTTTTTTTTTTTTGAATAAAATTGTCTCACAATGTTAATAGACAAAAAATTTACACCAACCAATAAAAAAGATGAATTTTAATTATTTTTTTCTCACATCATACTAATTAAACTTTTAAAAAAATTCATAATCCATCACTTTCCTTTTATCATATCCACCCTTTTTGTTCTTCTACCTACCAAACAAAGTCTATAACTATAATAATGATATATTAATTATTATACTTAAGAACCATGCGGAAAGGAATTGATTATTTAGAAAAACAAATATTCGAACTTTCTAATTAGAGCATATCGAATGAATCAAGTGCATAATAAGCCACTCCAAATTTTTTAATAGCCGACGCCACATTCTATTTAAATAATAATTAGCCAAATCAAACGCATTTCATAATATTTTTATAGGCGGAGAGATGACTTTATATATCCCTTAATTTATACAGTTCCTATAAAATCACACTAAATTATAAGAAGTTTCGGATTTCAATTGAATTAATATAGCATTGAAGTTTCGGATTTCAATTGAATTAATATAGCATTTGACTGTGGTTGCGTTTGGTTGAAATTAAAAAATTTGCTTTTGTTTTTAGAATAAACTAAATTGTTTATCTGGTATTTGACAAAACTGTTTTTACAAAAAAAACTTCAAAAACGATTTTAGATTTTCTACAGAAATTGAAAAAACTAGGATTCCTAACTTTTGAAAAAAAATGTTTTTAAGTTTACTTTAACAAATTACTGTAATATCCTCGTACATGAGACATAAGAGAGTTTTTTTTTCTCAGACAGAGATGTCTTGTCGCTCTTTCTCTCTCTCTCTCTCTTTCTCTCTCTCTCTCTCTCTCTCTCTCTCTTCTCTTGTTTATTTTATTTTATTTTTTTCCTCTTTCAATGACTGATCTGATGAGAACAGAAAATACAATAGTACAATACTAATTTGGTAGGCTTGTGATGTGATTACTATTTTATCATCTTTTTCCTGCAATGTTGTATTTTTAATAATAATTATTGCTTTTGTTTAGCGAAATGTTTATTTCATTTTTTTTTTTCATTTTTGTAAGAATAACTAATGACTTTGTACGAGAGATGTAAAATATTTATGGTACGCAATATTATATTTTGGAACTACATAGTTGTCTTCCATCTTCAAAATCTCATTTTTTGGAAATACTTGAATCTCAATATTCCTCTTTTAGCTTAATAATTATTTAGAACATATTAATAAGCATATTAATAATTTTTATTTAATTTTTAAAAATATGTTTATTTTAGTCTTTTTACAATAATATATTTATTTTATCAAACGCTAAATCAACTTTTGTTATCAGTAACAACTGTTTTGTAAATAGTTTACGAAACACTTGTCAATTAAAAAAAAAATAGTTTTTTTTAAACTGAATCTAAAAACACTTTTTTAAAAAGAAAACTATGCCAAACGATGCATGAATCATATTCCCTTACAACCTTAGCATTTTCATTTTAAGCTTTAAAGTGATAGTTCCAATAAGGGCTAAAGATTTTCATTTTTAATTAGAGATAGTTATTTTAAACAAACAGTTCTTCTAAATTAGTTATCTCGTTTTCGTTTTAAATAATATTGAAGCGCTCCATATTGGTTTAATATGGCTATTAATAAATTCAGTGACGGAGATAGGCTGAATATGGCCATTAAATATGACAATATTGAAGCGCTCCATATTGGTTTATACTTTTGTGCTTAGTTTTTTTTTTATTTATTCTCTTTATTTTACCTTAATTTTTTTGCAGATTAGCCCCCTTCTATTTACATATTAGTCCCTCTTAATTTACCTGGCTCCGTCTTCGACTAAATTAACTCATAAACTGGATAGAACTGTCATAAACTGGATAATTAAATAGTATGCACAGAATTAACACTATTAAACTAGTATCACGTTTAGCACTTTTAGTCACCGACAATAAAAATGTCTTATCCATATGCTCACTTATAATGAAGTAGTATAAACCAATTCACTTTCATGAAACTAAAATTAAATAAAATAAAAAATAAAAACTCATTGAATACATGCAATTCTAACCATGCAAACATTGGTATTCATTCATCAATGCCCGATTGAACGAGAAACAGTGTTATTTGCTCAACAATCACGAAATCAAAACAGACTTCATTCATCAATACTCCTTAAAATTGAAAACAATTTTTCCGGCCTCAGCTAGAGTTTTGATAAATATTATTTAACAGTTTATTTTGACATTATTGGCACCGATTAGTTATCTTATTTTAGTTATATATTAATAATAAGTAATAACTTGAGATATTTGGGTTTTCTAAATATATAGCTATATGAAAATTTAGATTTTGCCATATAATCAACTTTTGATAAATTCTAAGTAAATAGTCACGAAGCTTTTTTGATAAAACCAAAAAGACTAATAATTGTGAATAATCCTTAATAATTGTGAATAAATTATCAGATTCCAAGAACGGAATGCTAGAAACGTCCAAATAATGCCACATCACCATAATCACTATTTACTTAAAAATTACCAATGGTAGGCTATTTAATTAATCTCCAAATTTTGGTGGCTAACGCCATCTCTAACCCACTCTATAATGAGGTTCAATATGCTTCAATCTAGCCTCATTTCACATTCCAAAATAGAGTGGGTGAATAGAAAAAAAAAATCAAATATGAAGTTTCACTATTCATTCCACTCCATTTTGGAGTGAGATTTTAATAATATTTAAATAATTTAACTAATTGTAAAACGACCTCAAAATGTATTATATTTTAATATTTATAATGCAATTATATTAATTAATGGGCATTGTAGCGAAATAGCAAAAATGAAACTATAAAATTTATTTTTAGCCTATGTTTCACAACTTTTAGGAAAATAGCCAACATGATTATGTGGCAATAATTAAGGTCTTATTTACCCTTATTTATTAATAAATTCGTCATTTTCTCTCTCCTATTTTTTTCCTACACTTTTTTTTACATAAAAACTTCAAAAAACCATATCTATCTCATATGAACTCGAAATTGAGTGATTCAAAATCCTACGGATTCGTGACGCCGAGATCTTCAAAAATAGATCCATTGTATTTGATGAAATATAATGTTTAATACCATAGATGTAGAAAAATATACATTAAATATGGAAATAACTGAAATTTTTTGAAATTATAAAAAAAAATAAATGAAAATGTAAATATGATCCATTAAAATAATTTGTATCAAACACAATGGATCTATTTTTGAAGATCTCGACGCCACGAATTTGTAGGATTTGAAATCACTCGATTTCGAGTTCGTATGAGAAAGATACAAATTTTTGAAGTTTTGATGCAAAAAAAATTATTTGAAAAAAAATAGGAGAGAGAAAGTGACAAATTTATTAATAAATAAGGGCAAATAAGACTTTAATTATTACTACATAAGCCATTTGGCTATATCCCTAAAAATTGTCAAACATAGGCTAGATCCAAAATCACATGTTTAAAGTGGCCTAATTAGTTACAAATCTCTTAATTTATCACAAACTTATTTTATGTTATTCTAATTTAGTATGAACATCGATAAAAAGTAGATATACAACTACATGCCATATATATAAATTAAAACTCTAAAAAATAAATTGTTAAACATAATACATTACAAAGTCAAGTGCAAACGTATTGATAGATCATGTTAGAGAAAAATATATTAATGAATAAGACTAAATAATAAATTGTTTATGTTATATGTAATGTGTGTTTATTTTATATGTACATACTATATAATATACATATATATATATATATGTAAATTTCTAATTAGTATTTTAGTATGATGCACTTCACTTTATAATTATTTTCCAAGTATTAAAATATTATATGTAATGTGTGTTTATTTTATAAAAAAAATATTACTTCGTATTTCTTGGAAGTCAAATAATCATTTTAAATTTAATATGTAAAAATTATATAGTATGATTGGATACAAAAATACAAGTTAAATATATAAGCACTATATTGTAATAATGGATACAAAAATACAAGTTAAATATATAAGCACTATATTGTAATAATTAGGAAGTTAAAATTATTAAAATATTAAAGAAGTATGGAATATGTTTTTTTGGTGTTAAAAATAGAGTATTGAGTTGGAGATTAAATATTTTTTGAAGTGAAATAAACTTTATTTTGAAGTGCAAGTAATTGCATTTAGTTGGGTGGGAGATGCTCTTAGTTACTGCTTATATATTTAATGGTAGTATAATATATTTAGATTTAGTTGATTGTTAATATTATAAATGTATTTTTATAAATTTATTGAGATATGGTGATATCGTTTATTGTTAGTTAAAGAAGTGTTATAACCGAGCTTTTGATGTTTTGTGGTTTTGTGTATGATGTTAAAAATAAGTAGAAATGTTGCCGATTTTTTATTTTTATATATTTATTATTTTATTAGATTTTATTTTATAGCCCATTTAAAATTGACATGATAGGGTATGACCAAATTAAAATTGTTTTGGAATTGGTTTTATTATTAATTTTTTTTTTTGTAAGATTTTTGTATTTTCTTATATGTATAGTACTTGTTATTTGTGTTGTTGAATAATTTTTTAGCGGCAAGTTTCTCTCGGCAATATGTCTTCCGACATGCTCCAGGATATGTTGAGACATCTTCGATGTTGTGCACAAAGTCTGTATTTTTTGCAAGTTTCGTGTTTCTTCAAAGTTGTTAGCAGAATCCCTTTTGTGTATACTTTCTTCGCATGAATGGGTACATAAACCCTATTTCGACTTCTAGAGGTGTTGACCGCTTTAAAGAAAGCATCTGCCCATAGTGGTCTTTGACACATTCATTCACACAATCAGAGTTTTTATACGCTCAAGACCGACGGACTGGTAAACTGATTGTGTGGTGTGTGTGGTGTTATTCTATAGACACTACTCTTATTTTATAAAGTGTTAGAGTCTTATTTGGGTTTTGTTTTCGCGGTTGAGCGTACACGATTGTTGACATTGAAGATTAACAAACATTAAGGAGAGTCTTTGAGTGGAAATAAGGGGAGCTCAGATTCAGAAGGAGCCTGAGTTGAGATTCACGGATATTAATATGAAATGGGCCTTGAAGCGGTGATCATTCATATAAGACCATGTGTACTATTGACTGCTTTTCATATAGTGAATTTTCTTTTCCATTGGACGAATTGTCTCCAGAGTAGGTGACGTTGTACCGAATTGAGTTACAATTCTTTGTGTCATTTACTTTTACACATAACTTTATATTTTTCATTTATTGCATCGGAACAGATTGTCGCATACATTAACTTAATATTGCGTGCGACATCTTTGTCTCTGACTAAACAAATTTTTTTTTACTTGTAAATTGGTATGGTAGTAGCTATAAGCAAATATTTTGTTTTATGTAATAATGATAACAACGCTCCAAAAAGATCGAGTTACTCATTTTTACCGTCTTTTGGAGGACAATTCACTAGACGCGTCTCATCGCGGGTATTTAAAATAACGATGAGGTTTCACCCGTAACATTTGTCGAGGCTAAAAGTGGAAGACGCGCCAATTTGTTGTAGTGCCACCCCAGATGAAAATGACGTGGGAGCCCCACTTAGGTACCATAATTAAACTAATTAAACTTTGCCTCTTACAAAATGTTATATTACTTTTAGATAGTTTTCTGATCCATCAAAAGTCCATAGAGAGATATAATGCATCTAACAAAAAAAAAAAAACACAAGAAAAACCCGAATGTATGGAATCAATGTCACGGCTACAGATATTTCATACTAGATATTTTATAATAAGCAGTTCTAAACTTTTCACTCTGAAGTACATTGCATTGCCACACCTTCAATAAATTCAAGCCATAATTAAGTTGGTTGGTAGATGATCATAAAAGCTGTCCAAATCAACACAGTTTCTGATAGGAAGCGGTTGATTTAGCGGAATCACCAGTAACTTCATTTGAACGCGACGAGTTTTCAAGAGCACGAATTTCATCTAGATTTTTCTCGCCGTTAAGAACACTCAAAACATCGTCAATCCATGGCCTTTGGCTTGGGGAAGTAGCGGTGCACATCACCGCTAACTCTAACACAAGTTCGACTTCACGTTCATTGAGTTCCTTATCGCCTTGTAATTTTTTGTCGATGAACCCACTTATGCTCGGTCGTTTTCCTCGGAAATGGAGATGGACCTATGTTTGTTCACACAATAAAAAAGAGTTTTTTTTTGGGCTGCTTGTGAATGAATTATTGATATTTATTCATGGAGAGGTTAATTACCTTGTCTATAAGGTCAATAGACTCTTGAGTTCCTGTGCTCTCTTTATTTCCATGTCCAGCGACGATTTCAATGAGTATTACCCCAAAACTGTAGACGTCTGTTTTTGTGGATAGTGCGTTGTCACGGCCTTGACAATACTCGGGTGCTAAAACGCCACTGTAAAATTGCAGTTTAATGTGTTTTGAGAGGTCATTAAAACATTTAGGCATTTTAGGACACTGTTTTGCACTGAGCCCATAATTTTTTTTATTCACTTCCCAAAACATTCTTTGAATTTTGTATTCAGAGCCATACGAAAAATATGTTCCTATTTTCTACAAAACAAGTCACTAAATGTAATGCGGATTTAATTTATAAGTAATATTAACTAATTATTTTATTAAAAATAAAATATATAAGTATAGCCCTGTTAAAAAATAATATTTTTATTTTCTAGTAATATAAATTGAAAAGTTATTAGTGATATTCTGAAATACACATAAAAGAATTAGTTTAAGATTGAAACCCGCAATTTTTGTTATAATATCAGCGAAAGTTTTTGAAGGCGTTAAAAATGTCAAAATCAAAGTTCGGGGGTGAATGTAATAAAAAAAATGAAGGACTAAAGCGTAGCTACACGAAGAATAAATGATCTTAAGTGACAAAAAATGTAAACTATATAAGTTTGATAACGAATTTCCAGTTACCTTGAACCCCTTTCTTTGATGAGAGTGTACTTATCTGCGTCATCGTAGAGGCTAGCGTATCCGAAATCGGACAGCTTGGGGTTGTTGTGTTTGTCAAGAAGAATGTTTGAAGCCTTTAGATTTCCTTGAACTACCCTCGTTGATCGCTGATGCAGCGAAGCCAAACCCCTTGCTATTCCCTTGCATATCTCAAATCTTGTTCTCCAAAGAAATGTTCCCACCTTAGAGCCTATTGCCAATCATAGTCACATAAAAACGATGAGATATCGATGGCTGTAATCTGTCAGGGACAGGTTATTAAGCGAGATAAACGTACCGAATAAGGCGGTTTCGAGGGACCTCTTTTCCATGTATTCATAGATGAACAATTGTAGGGTTTGTCTGATATGAACATCCAACAATTTAATGATGTTCTGACCTTCCAATGTTTTGAGGAGATATATTTCGTTTTGAATAGCACTTCTGATCTTACCCTTGTGCCGAGGGAATATTTTTTTCACAGCCACAGTGATTTTAGGACTCTCCATTACATCTGCCTGAAAACAGTGTGAAACGTACGTACATGCATGTAAAAAGCATGGGCGGAGCTGATATTTTTTAACTAGCTATCCCCTATAAATTAATATATTTAGCAAACGAGCCAAGGTTTTTAATAACTAACTAGCATCAAATAACCCAATAACATATAGTTATCATTTGCATTAAAAATTAGTTGTGTTCAAAATGTGCATATCTTGATTGAAAAAAATGGGGAAAAACAATTTTAAACGGGGGCTAAACCTGTCAAAAACCAAAAGTTCTGGGGCTGAGTGCAAGAAAAAACAAAAACTCTTAAGTTAGTTACCTTAAATACCGCTCCAAAATAACCATCCCCAAGCTTTTTGTCATCCCTAAATTTACCGGTCGCCTTAACGAGTGTCTTAAGTGTGACTGTGATGTCTTCCTTGGCGCCGCCCTCGTCACTCGATATATGCTCGCCAACTTTAACTTTCTCTGTCCGGACATTATTCATTACATGTGAAAATTCTTTTTGAATTAGAGATATAAGGATGATGAATTGTCTTACTCATTAACTCTTTGCTTACCAACCAACCCATCGCCCAGGCCATAGCCAGCAAAATCAGCGGCACCAGAACCAACGAAGCTAATGTAATCAGTGCTATTTTCCAAACAGCAAGTCTTTCACCACCGAATTTGAACACTGATTATCGAGTCTAGGAAAGTAAATAATTGAGCACAAGATATTAATTATGTGATATTTAAGAAGATATCTTACAAGGATTAACAGCAACGGCTGAGATGAGAGGTCCGTTGAAAGAAGGAACAGAAAATTGAGTCCCTTTTCCGGCACAGTATAAGTGGATATTAAGTAGACCCGTTTCATTGACTAGAGCTTTGAAGTTCAAATGAGTCTTTCTATTCGGACCCCTAGCGGAATTTATAATGTTGAAATCCCGTTTTTTCAGCTCATCCTCCAGTAATATTTGATCAACAAAGTGTCATATTAGATCAATCTTGATAATCAATAGAAGGGATATATCTGTGGGAAATAAGGATTTGAATTTACCTGAATAAAATGTCAAAGGATTCGTTTCTTTAATATTCCGTAGTCTTGCAGGTCTGAGTAGACAATTTCGGCAAAGTGTAGAGTCACATTGTAAGACCCTTTGAGGAGATTGAAGGCGTAATAGTCGAGTGAGACGGGAGAGAGACGTGCATCGTTGTACACGGATGGTTCGGAATTGGAGATTCCGCTGGAGATATTCTTTGTGTAGGCACTGGAATTGATGTCAATTAATGAAAAGTAATTACCGGAAAAGGTGTAAGCCCAGTTCTCCTTCAAAGTAATATAAAACGGCAACGTGATGTTGTCTTCTTCGTAGGGCGTCTCATCTAAGTGTGTCGGTCCGCCGCCACAATTTATGTACAATGAATGGACTATAAGGTTATAGTACCAAGTGTTAATAATTTGTCGCCGCATAAGAATGATACGCACCAATTAAATTGTACGAAACTGTCATGATTAAACGCAATCAAAATCGCAACCAAATATCGATTCTTAGCACTGGAGGTACGGATTTTATCAAGTCAAATAGATTTTTTTTTTTTGAAAAAAAAAAGTTGGGTTGGAAAGTCTAAAACTTATTTTTTGTACCGTGTTTGAGAGAAATATATATGTTCTAGTTTTGAAATGGATAGAAAATTTGAATTTAAAAAAAAAAAAATCACAATTAAGGGAGACAAACAAAATACTTATTAGGGACAATTAGACCAGTAGTCTAATAATCCACTCTCTTTTTAAAAATAGTCAAAATTTTATTTTATTAATAAAATAATTCACCAAGTCGAAATAAATTTAATTAACTGATTTAGTTAATTTAATTTACTTCGGTCTCATGAGCTGTTTTCTTTAATAATATGAAAATTTAATTAAAATCTTAAAATAAGTTAAAGAATTGACTAGTTTCAATAAATTATAAATAATTATTACGTGCGAGATAAAAATTATATATATTATAGGTAGTAAACTTTTCCCTCTCTTTTATTTTTATTTTTTATACTTAATAGATCTATATTCTATCATGAACTTACACTTCGGCTTCTTTTTTTAGGAGAATAGATATCCCTCATATCAGTGAGTTGAAGCCTGAAAGAAATAATGATAAAATGGATTACATGAAATGTCTATTATAACACTGAAATGTAAGGGGAAAATACTATTAGGTTTGTAGTCCAATAGTTCACAGTCTTTTCAAAAAATAGTTAAAGTTTTATTAAGAAAATAGTCAACTAAATCAAAGTAAATTAATAAATTAACTGCTGTAGTTAATTTAATTTATTTCGGTCTGATAAAATATTTTTTAATAAAATGAAAATTTGTGTAAAATCTTAAAAAAAAAAACTATAAAATTGACTAGTTACAACAAATTTTTCATATACCTTGAGTTGTATCTTCGAGTTTTAGTTAAATACTGAATCAACGCCTTGAGTTTTCAATAAGAACTTCGTATGCCCAAGTTTACATTTTCATTGATGAATTATCGTTTTAACTTTTTTTCGCGAGTCATTATACTTCATATATTTATTTGTTGACTCTTTCTTAGTAAATTTTCAAAATAGCAAAACCATTTTTATACATATCAATCATTCACCATTTTTTTTTTTTCATTTTTTTTCATTTATTCTTACTTGAGATTGAACGACAAACCATGAAAAATGGGAAGACTCTTTGTGTACGATGGTAGTTTTGTCATTTTGAAATGAACTAATAAATTTAACAAAGAATTATGTGTGTGTGTATATATATATATATATATATATATATATATATATATATATATGAGTCATTGCTCAGGGGATAAACATAATATTATTGAGAAACCTAAGGTATAGATGTCTAAATCTTACTATGATATTTTCCCAAGAATAATAAATGACGAGAAAAAAGGAAAGAAGTTGTTTAGATCATATTACATGTATGGTTCCACGCTTTGTAGAGGCGAAAGTAGTAATACACAAGTGATAATTCTGGAAAAATAAAACTAATCAATTAAATTAATCGATACGTTTCATATAGCAAACAAATTGTTATATGAGCACTTCACGTAAAGCCCAGTCAACCCAACCTGATTACACTCATACTTAACACGAGCTACTCTTTTAGGAGAAAGCACCATTTTATTCCACAAATTCTGTTTTTTTTTTCTTTCTGTTTTCATGCAATATGCCCGTTGGTTTTTGGCTTTTAAAAACCTATGAATATTAAAAAATCTCCATATCCATATACATAGTAAAAAATCTACAATTCCATATCAGTATCCATATCCATGTCTATATTCTAATATCCATATTATCCATGCATATATATGTAGATATGTAATATATATATATATATATATATATATATATATATATATATATTTCAGTTTTTTCTCTTGCAAAACAAAATGTATTCCTCTTTAAGAAAATCAACAAATTTCCATAATAAGAAAGGCAAAAGGGAAAAATACAACGAATCTTACAAACAAACAAGCGTGTTTCATATGCATTTACATATGAAACACTGTAAATCGATATCACAATAGGACACTGCATATAAATTCACACTGTATATAAATGTTGCGACCAATACTTCTCCACACCCAAATCTCAAGAACATTCTATCACACGCGCACACACACACCTTTAATATAGTCACACAATAATAAGTAAGAAAAATTAGCAATTAGCCACAAACTTTAATGCCAATAGTCACATACAAGTGAACGTGTGTCTCTTGCCCTAAGAGATCAAAGCTAGCTTCTCGGAAGACGTCGAGGCAGGGGATCTAGTTGTATTGTCTAAGTCATTAGAGATCGCCGATGACTGACTAAGACGAATTTCATCGAGACTTTTCTCGCCATTTAAAACACTCAAAACATCATGTATCCAAGGCCTGATCATACTCGAGGAACTTGTGCACATCACTGCCAACCTCAACACTAATTCAACTTCCCGTTCGTTGAGTTCTTTATCTCCTTTTATCTTCGGATCGATAAGCTTACTTATACTCGGTTTTTGTTTAGCAAAGTGGGCATGAACCTACGTTTACTCAATGTTAGTCTTGATTTTGTTGAACTTGAACGACTCTCTAGTTATCATTTACTTATGAAGGATTACCTTTTCTAGAAGATCTGTCGATTCTTGGGTTCCTTTGCTCTCTTTATTTCCATGTCCAGCGACGATTTCAAGAAGTATTACCCCAAAACTATAGATATCTGTTTTCGCTGAGAGTTCGTCATTACGGCCTTGGCAATACTCAGGTGCCAAAACGCCACTGTAAATTAATTAACGAAGAAATTATTTAAGAAAGACCGATTTAAACAAGGTACATAAATTAGGCCACTGTAAATCATTCAAGCAATGCATTTTCAAGTCAATCATAATCCTGCATTCAATAGTTTGTATATAACTAAATTAGGCCATATATTTAATTATGGGACAATTAGAGCAGTAGCTCAATAGTTCACCATCTTTTAAAAAAAATAGGAAAACTTTCATTTTATAAAAAAATGAAGAATTTGTTGAAATTACTTAGTCAACTCTCAAACTTCCTTTAAGATTCTAGATAAAGTTTCATTTTATTAAGAAAATAGCTCATCAAGCTGAAATAAATTAAATTAACTAAAACCGTTAATTTAATTTACTTAAGTAGGCTACTTTTCGAAGTAAATTAAATTAACTTTACTTGTTAATTAATTAACTTCGACTTGCCGGACTATTTTCTTAATAAAATAAAATTTTGGCTAGGTTTTAAAGAGAGAGTAGACTATTGAACTACTGACCTAATTGTCCCAAAACAAATAGCCCACTAGGTCCGCCATAAATTAATTAAGTAAAGAGTAAATTAAATTTACTCTTTAATTGACTACTTTATTGCGGGCTTGGTGGGCTCTTTTCTTTAATAAAATAAAACTTCGACTAGAATCTTATATAAGGAGTTAGGGGAATGATTAGTTGTTTGATTCATCACCTTGGACCACGTTGTTTGATTAGCGAGAACTTGTCTTCATCATTGTTGTATATGCTAGCGTATCCAAAGTCGGACAACTTAGGATTATTGTGTTTATCAAGAAGGATGTTTGAAGCCTTGAGATTGCCGTGAACAACCCTAGTTGATCGCTGATGAAGAGAAGCTAAACCCTTGGCTATTCCCTTGCATATCTCAAATCTTGTTTTCCAAAGAAACGTTCCCACTTTGGAGTCTATCATTTAATCATTAAACCAAGATGAGAATTTAATCGAATGATACACCAAAATAGTTGTAAGTAAATTTACATACTGAATAAGACGGTCTCGAGGGACTCTTTTTCCATGTACTCATAGATGAAGAGTTGTAGGGTTTGCCCGATATGAACATCCAGCAACTTGACGGTGTTCTGACCTTCCAAAGTTTTCAGGTGATAGATTTCATTTTGAATCTTACCACTGATCTTTCCCTTGTGGCGAGGGTAAATTTTTTTCACAGCCACAGTGATTTTAGGACTCTCCATTACTTCTGCCTACGTACAGTGTAGGAAACCAAATTGATAAAAGAAGAGATACTGATCGATTATTTAGGAGAAATTTGAAAATATAGGCGATGTCATTATATTTTTTCTCAGATATTACTTCAAAAATTAGAAAATTATAAAAATTTGAACTAAAATAACTTTAATCATGAAGAGTATACAGTATCGGTCTAGTCGCAGTTGGAAGCGAAAAAAAAAAAAATAAAAAAAATAAATTATCTACTTCGACCGCAACCATATGCGGCTCGACGCTGTATTTTCTTATTCATTTAGGGTATTTTGGTTTAAAGAGTCATGTTTTTAAAATATTTGATATATTAAGTAAAAAAAAAAAATCAATTTCATGACGACTATGAGTCATATTTTATTAAATTTCTCGTCTTAAACTGTATTTTAATTCAGATTTTCACAGTAAATATATAACTTGAGCTTCACTTTAATTTCATATAATGTGGCTGAATGTGAGTTTTTGTTTTTCTCTTTTATTATTATTTTATTAAAACATATTTACAAAAAATAGCTGCTTAAAATATAAGTACAATGTTGTATAGAATGTTTTTAATCCCAAAAAATATCATTACTACACAAAATGTACTCTAGTAAAAAAAAAAAAAAATTGTTTGGTAATATTATAATTAAGTTGTATGCCCACTCATGTGTGCTAAAAAGCATTTTTAATTAAGTACCTTATAAACTGCTCCCAAATAACCAGTTCCGATCTTGTTTGTGTCATTAAAATTACGGGTTGCGGTTACCAATGCTTTGAGTGTGACCATTATGCCTTCCTTAGCGTCGTCGCTGGATAGATGCTCGCCGACTTTTACTTTCTCTGCTCAAACATATATTATCGCATGTGAAAATTCTGAGTTATAAATTACTATAATTATTCACAAACTTATAACTATGTAGTTGTATGGTCTTACTTTTTAGCTCTTTGTTTTCTAACCAACCCATTGACCAAGCCAGAGCCAACAAAAGCAGTAGGACCAGAACCAATGAACCTACTGCAATCAAGGCTATTTCCCAGGCGGAGAGTTCATTGCCAACTTTGAACACTGAAGAATTCAGTAAAAAGAAAAACTAGTAATTACAAGATACAAGCAATCCATAAAAAAAAATGGACGCTAGGGTTGCTTTCTCTGAAAGTGTGAATAATGACTTCTAAAAAAGACAGAATAATAATGACTGATAGTTATAATATTGGAAATATAAGAATGCATTGAAACAACATAATCAATAGCCAAATGACATAAGTATAGATAACGGGTAGGGTTTTCTAATAAGTACCACGAATGAATTTACGATAAGGAGAAATAACATAGTTATAGTCAAAAGGCTAAACTAAGAATGTAATAATAATGTTGGTGTTTGGTGATGCAAATGCATTTGTTGGGAGACATAGTTGTTGGTTAAGGGATCGGCCGATACGTCCGATCCTGACCTACTTGAACTTGATGAGATATGCATGTCAAAGTGCAGATTGTCCCAGTTTGGCATGACCCGAATAGACTTATTGGCTTGAACGATTCGACGTGGACAAGGAGCAAGGGATTCCATTTTCTGTTTGTACTCACAAAATGTATATAACCAATTTTTGTTACACGAAATCCTCTCCTCTGAACCCGTGATTTTTTTTTTTCGATTTAGGGTTCCATTGGATTTTTCGTGTAAACAGTGTGTGTTCTTGCTTTTTATTTTATTTTCTCTACATATATCTATAATAGATTTATTAAAATAATAATAGCTAATAATCAAATCTATATTAAAAACAACGTGTAGCTTATAAACAAGAAAAATGTCTTACAAGGATTGACAGAAATGGCCGATACAAGAGGCCCGTTGAATGCAGGCGGATAGAGGTACGACCCTTTTCCGGACCAATATAAGTGGATATGAAGTAGACTACTCTCGTTGACTTCAGCATGGAAAGTCAGCTTCATTGCTTTATTTGGACCCCCTGCACGACGTCTTATGTTGAAATCGGGAACTTCCAGCTTATCCTGCAGGGATAATAATAATAATAGTAATAGGCATAAAAATTATGTTTAGTTTGATACTAGATGTGACAAGTAATGTTGGATCAATATGTGTTAAAGATATCTAGAGAATAAATTATAACAAATAAGCTATGCATTAAATAAGAGCTATTTTGCTAACTAGCCAAATCAACCTATTAATATTAAGAAAATAGCCAAAGTTTCATTTAATTAAGGGAATAGCTCAACTAATCTAAACTACCTAAATTACCCTTTCACACAACTCTCTCTCTCTCTCTCTCTCTCTCTCTCTCTCTCTCTCTCTCTCTCTCTCTCTCTCTCTCTCTCTAGCTGTACACACAGAACACACAGACACGCTCTCTCTCTCCTCAACCATTGCCAAAGTCGCGCTTGTTTCTCTTCTCCGCTTATGCGCTGATTCCGCCGCCGGATCGGCAAATCTCCGCCGGATCGGCGATGAAGGAGGTGGCGGTGGAGCTCGCGCGTGCGAGGGACGCGAAGGAGCGGATGGCCGGCATCGAGAGGCTCCGCCAAATGCTCGTGTCCCGGCAGAGAAATCCGCTGAGTTCGCCGGAGGTCTCGGTGGTCGTCGGTTGCTGCCTGGATCTCTTCCGGGACGGTAGCGTCGTCGTTAGGGATTTTTTGGCCATGGTTGACTTGGTCTGCGTTGAAATTTCCAGGAACGAACCCTAGAACCCCCAAATTCGCGGTAAGTTAATTGAATTAACCTACTGGAGTGAGTTAGGTTAATTAATTAACTGATTCGTGAATGATTTGAAATTCACAAAAAATTTACAAAAATTATAACTTAAGTCAATTGATATTCAAAGCATTCAATTAATTAACCTAATTCCGAATTCAATCATTCAGTAAATTAACTTTACTCACAAAAAAATCAGAACCTAAACTAATATTCAATCAATAAGTTAATTAATTAACCTAACTCACTCCAGTAGGTTAATTAAATTAACCTATTCGCGAATTTACCAAGGGCGTTATGGTCTGAGCCGAAAATATGGGCTATTTGCTTAATAAAATGAAACTTGGGCTATTCCCCCAATAAGAATGACAAACTTGGCTAGTTACAACAAATTTCACTTAAATAAAAACACAAAGAATTGTTAACTCAGTTTGATGGAATATCACCTAAATTCGAAGAGTTTTGGCTCGAGTGAAAAAAAATTCACTATAGTAAATAATACAAACTAGTCTACTCTGAATAACGATTTTTCTATTAATACACGTGAATTTCAACTAAGGCTCCTTTCAATATCAGATTATCATTTCCACTCAAAGGACTCGCCTAATCTGTTTGTTACTTTCGATTTTAATAATTTGTGAAACAGTACTCACAACTTACAAATACGATCTTTGTTATACACGAATAAGTGGAAAGGACAAGATAGAGATGAATACACACTCAAAATTGGTTCCGACTCTCAGACCCTCAACCTCGAAAAGAAACAACACGTGAAGAATAGTCACTAAGAGTAGAATTCCACTTCTGTAGTGATTGACCATCTAGATATATCTTTATGATTTCCAAGCAAAAGCGAATAAAAGATATTTGGTGCATATCTGCGCGAAATACCATCTCTAATAATATCGGTAATTTCACAAAAATCGGACCATATCATATCTTGCGAGATCTGATGATGAGGAAAAAAGAGTTTAAATAAGTTGAAGAACATGTTGAGAGACATCTTGTTTAATTTTTCGATGCAAAAAAAAAAAAAAAGAAGAAGAGAGAATAATAATAATAATAATATTTTTATACGCAACGAATTAATTAGAACGCCATATGTGATAAAATTACCTGAATGTAGATGTCAAATATCCGTTTCCTTAATGAGAGATATTCTTTTTGTTCTGAATACACTATTTCTGCAAAATGTAAGGTGACACTGTAGCGGCCTTTGTAGAGACCTAGGCCGTAATAGTTGAGTGAGACTGGAGAGAGACGCGCATCCTCGTACAAGGACGACTCGGAGTTGGAAACTCCGCATGAAATTTTATTGGTGTATTCGCTCGAGTTGATGGTCACTGAAAGAAAATCTCCGGAGAAGCTGAAAGCCCAGTTCTTCCCCGGACTAACATAAAAAGGGGATGTGGCATTATCTGCTTCGTATAAAGTCTTATTCATGTGTGTTTGCGAGCCTCCAGAATTTATGTGCAGAGAATAGACTGTGAGAAAATATCACCACAGTCTATAGTCAACAATTATGCATAATGACATTGTTTAGATACCACTAACAATTCCGTTTATCTGGAGCTTACACTTATGTTTTTTCTTGGGAAAATATGATTTCATCATGCCACTGGTTTGAAGCCAGAAAGTGATTTGTAATAAGAAAGGTATTGCCGTATATTTTTATTATTTATTTATATAAAGAATGAATGAACAAGTTTATATGATGATACATGTACGGTTCCGTGGCGCCTTCAGATACTTCGCAGCAGCAACACGAGAAAACGTTCCTATGAAAACATAATATAAAAACTATATAATACCCAAAAAAAAATAAAAATAAAAATTGCAGCAGAGAACGGGTATTATAATATTATAAATCAGCACGCAGTGTGAGCTAGCTTACAGATTAAGATCGGATGGTATGGGTGTATCCAGTTTTGTGAAGTTATTGTATGAAAGATCTCTGAAATACATGCCAGATATATATAGATATTATATATATATGCATAATGGCCAATAAACAGAGACTGGTTTAGAAGTAGCTTTTGGGGGATCTAGATATAAAAGAGCATACATTCTTGTTCCGCTTGATTGGAATATCCAATTTGGGATGGTGCCGTTGAGATTATTGCTTGCCACAGACCTGCTCGAAAGTTCCGAAAATTCATCATATTTGTATAGTACACGTGTGAATAGTCCCCGTACTTAGTAATAAAATTTCAGAGATAGACTTGGATTGGGTGGATAATCTTACATGGAAATTAAATTTGGTCTCATTGATTCTGGAATTTCACCCGTGAGACTATTAAAGCTCAGGTCTCTGCGATGCAAAAATATCATGAGCAGTGGCAGAGCCAAAAATTGAAGTCAATGGTGAAATTTAAAAAACAATTATCTAGGAGAGTCATATACATGAAGTAATCATGTAATATAAAGCGAAAAATATAAAAATAAATAGAAATTCAAGGTAAACATTATCATTTAAAAAATCTCAGAGGAATTCGACGTGATCTATAAGAAAAAAAAAATATATTTCAAACAAACATTTTTAGGAGTCATTATTCGTTTTTAGGAGCAAATGTTATTTTGTCCTCATAAAATTTAATGCAATATACTCATCAAGATACCCCTGTTCAACTACAAATTCTATAATCATATACTCATTTAATAAAGATACTCTTTTTTTTCGAACTTTATTTATTCATAGACATGCCATATGAAGAAAATGGGTAGGACTTACAAGTGTTTTAGCGCTGAAAGCTCGCCAATGAACTCAGGGAATGGGCCTTTGAGAAAGCATCGCCTAAGTACCCTGCTTGGTCAATTTGTAATTTTATTATAATGTTTAATCTTGTATTTATTTTTATTCATCCATCCAAAGATCAGTATATTCCTTAATTTAGTGTTTATATTTTTTGCCAGCACTAATTGATGATTAATTTTCAATATGCGGATTATAAATTAACTCAATATGAAACTATAAATTATCTTGTATATATTTATGTATAGGAAACAAAAAAAAAAAAAGCTAGCCAGAATGATCTGGTAATCTCTAACAAATAGTTATATACTCACAATCTGTTCATGTTGGAAAACTTCACAGTTGGTGGAAATTTGGTCTCACTTGTTCCGCGTAGATCACTTATCAACCTGTAGCCAGACCATAAGTAAAATAATATATAACTATCACATAGCTAAAAAAAAAAAGAGCCTTAACTTTTTTTTTTTTTTTTTTTTTTTTTTTTTTTTTTGCAAATTGAGCACATTACGTATTTCACTTACAGTTGCTCAAGATTGGGCATCTCGAAATAAACGCCAGGCAAAGGCCCCTCGAATTTATTTCCTTGAAGCCACCTTGCGTTATTTAATCAACATTTTAAGTGTGTGTGTGTGTGTGTATATATATATATACATTTCCAACATAAAAGTTCATAACAGAGGATTATAAGAAAAAAAGAGAATAGTAAAGAGTAAAGACTTACAGAGCTTCAATATTATTCCAGCTAGCTATGTTAGGCAACGAACCCTCTAAATCATTCCCAGCAACTGCACTGCATTGATGGTTTTTCAAAGTATGTTCAACCCTTAATATTAGCATTTTAAGTGGATAAAAAATAAGAAACAATTTGAAAAAAAAGACACGAAAAAAATACTTACAACCAGCGAAGACTCTTGAGGTTTTCATAACTCTTCGGAATATCTCCGGTAAAATAATTTGATGGCATCCAGCTATATACATATATGTATACACACTCGCGTTAGAGTTTGATTTATTCTTTGAACCATTATCAGAAATGAACTTACAATGACAGGAGCTTCTTCAGGTTTCCAAGCTCCGACGGAAGCGTTCCAGTCAGTTCATTTTCAGACAATTGCCTGCATTATAAGATACATATACATATTGATGGACTAGATGCAGATTTTGTTCATACTATGGAGCAATAACGAGAGCCAAGTCATGCATTTGGCCAATTGTCAAAGCAATCTCACTTTGAATTTTGTTTTTTTAGTTATTTATTTGTTATTTTCGTAGATAAAAATAATGGGTTATTCGGTTATTTATTTGTTATTTTGGGCTAAATAATGTTTAATGAAGCTCATATGTGTTAGTTATTAAGTTAGACTAATTTTATTGTTATTAGGCTTAAATAGTGTTTTTTGGCCCATTTATGCTAGGGCAACATGATATTCCGAATTTGGGTTGTATTTTTCTTGTTTCATGATTAAGTAAAAGAGCTTAAGATTTTGATGAATGAAAAAAAAAACACCAAAAGAGAGAGTTCTCTCTCATTTCCTTGTTTTCGGTATTCTTTGCGAATCAACAAGTTCAAAATGCTTTTTATCAACGAGTTTTAGGAAGAATCATTGACCGGTATTTATGCGTGAATCAACAGTTGTGGTTGTTTATTCATTTCCACTACCTCCCGCTACATTAGTTGGCATTAGAGTCGGAGACGATTGTGATTTGTGCATATTTTTCCTAGATTCAATGACGACGACCTCATGTCACATGTGTTCAAGATTGATAGTAAAGAAAAGGAAGAATGTTTCTTTGAGCAATTGGGTGATCCAATATACGATGAAGAAGAAGAAGAAGAAGAAGAAGAAGAAGAAGAAGAAGAAGAAGAAGAAGAAGAAGAAGAAGAAGATAGCTCTTCCTTTGATGATCAATCAAACCGATGAAATCCATGAAGTATTTGTGGATTTATTTATTTAAATGGAGGCTGAGTTTTGTTATCTAGAATTGGCCAAGATGATTATCCTTCATCCACACCACCTGAAGATGCATCAAATTCGAGAACGAACGAATTCTGTCAAACCTGGTTTTATTCATATTACGGAGCAAGAACGTGAGCCAAGTAATGCATTCGGCCAAGTGTCAAAGTAATCTCACTTTGAGTTTTGTTTCTTTAGTTATTTTCGTAGTTAAAAAATAATGGGTTAAGTCAGAGTGTTTTTATTACAAAAAATTGGCTACGTAAGCCACCTAAACTATATGAATTGTAAATTAGCCAACATTTGGTAAATACTTTGTAAATAGCCAACTTGCATACGTGACAGCCTATTAACTACCTAAAATATATGTTTGGTTGTGTTAAATAAGTTTACTTGGCTATTTACAAGAAATTAATCAAATGTGGGCTATATCTCAATCCACTATATCCGTGTGGCTATATAACTTAATAAGTATTTTGGGCTAACCTAAATAATGTTTAGTGATGAAGTCCATATGAGTTAGGTATTAAGTTAAACTATTAATTTTAATGTTATTAGACCTAAATAATGTCTTCTTGGCCAATTTATGCCAGGGCAATATGGAATTCCGAATTTGGGTTGTGTTTTTCTTGTTTCGTGAATAAGAAAAGGAGCTTAAGAATTTGATGAATTGAAAAAAAAACCCCAAACAGAGAGTTTCTCTCCCATTTCCTTGTTTTCGGTACTCTTTGTGAATCAACAATTTCAAGATTCCCATTATCTGGTATTCGTAATCTAATGAATCAACAGGTTTTAGGAAGAATCATTGACCGATATTCGTGCGCAAATCCACGGTTGTGGTTTTTTATTCTTTTCCACCACCTC
The DNA here is from genome assembly GCF_054948205.1 of Urtica dioica subsp. dioica. NCBI lineage: Eukaryota > Viridiplantae > Streptophyta > Magnoliopsida > Rosales > Urticaceae > Urtica > Urtica dioica. The sequence goes on along the minus strand of NC_142764.1, from coordinate 17,965,265 downwards.
CCTCTCCATCAGTTGGCATCAGAGCCGAAGACGATCGTGAATCATTCAATTTTTTGCTGGATTCAATGACGACGACCTCATGTCACATGTGCTCAAGATTGATGGCAAAAAAAGGAAGAGTATTTCTTTGAGCCGATTTGGTGATCCAATATTCAATGAAGAAGAAGAAGAAGAAGAAGAAGAAGAAGAAGAAGAAGAAGAAGAAGACCACCCGGAGATAGCTCTTCCTTCGGTGATCAATCAAACCGATGAAATCCATAAGGTATTTGTGGATTTATTTCTTTCAATGGAGCCTAAGTTTTGTTCTCTAGAATTGGCCAGGAAAATTGTTCTACATCCACACCACTTGAAGATGCATCGAATTCGAGGACGAACGAATTCTGTCAAATCCGGTGAGAATGATTGAGACTATAGATGCAGATTTTATTCTTACTACGGAACAAGAACGAGAGTCGACTCATGCATTCGGCCAATTGTCAAAGCAATCTCACTTTGAGTTTTGTTTCTTTAGTTATTTATTTGTTGTTTTTGTATCTAAAAATAAGGGGTTAAGTTAGATTTTAATTTATTAAGTAACGTGGGTTAAATAATGTTTAGTGAAGCTCATATGTGTTAGGTACGTATTATTAAATTAGACTTTTAATTTTAATGTTACCGGACCTAACTAATGTTTTCTTGGCCCATACATACTAGCTAGTGCAACATAGAATTCCGAATTTGGTCCATTTATGCTAACTAGTGCAACATAGAATTCCTAATTTGATCCATTTATGCTAGCTAGTGCAACATAGAATTCCGAATTTGGGTTGTATTTTTCTATTAAAAGAGGTCTCATGAATATAAGAAAATGAGCTTAAGATTTTGATGAATGAAAAAAATCCTAAAGAGAGAGTTCTCTTCCATTTCTTTATTTTCTATATTATCTGTGAATCAACGAGTTCAAGCACTACTACAAATGTTGGATTCTAAAACCCATATTCTGGAGATTCTACAATACTTAAAATAAGTGTTGTAGAAACTGAATGCTTATATAATGCTTATGGCTAAGCATTGTTGAAACTTGGTGTTTCTACAATGCTTATGGCTAAGCATCGTTGAAGCTTGGTGTTTCTACAACGCTTACCATAAGTGTTGTAGATGCTTGGTGTTTCTAAAACACTTACTATAAGTGTTGTAAAATTTCATCATATTTCAGATCTCCCACAACGCTTAGAGTATCCGTTGTAGAAGTCTCGCCACGGGGACGTGTTTTTCTCGCCGCGATGAGAACTTTCTACAATGGATAATCTAAGCGTTTTGGGATTAGTGAAATTTAATGAACCTCGCCGCGGTGAGAATCCTTCTTCTCCGCGGAGAGAACCTTCTACAACGATTATCTATCCGTTGTAGAAGGTTCTAGCCATGGCGAAAACAGATTCTCGCCGCGGCGAGAATAGTTCAAGAGAGCCATTTTTTAGAATATATTCGTGCCGCGGCGAAGGCTATCTCTCGCTGCAGCGAGACAATTATGGGTTCACTTTCAGCAGTCTCGCCGCGGCGAGAAATAGCCTTCGCTAAGCACGAGAGTTCTACAATGCTTACTCTAAGCATTGTAGAATCGTTTCAAAACCTAAAAATTTAAAATTTTTCAAAAACCCCGCCCGAATTTCAGACTTAACCAATTTTTCTTCTTCATTCTTCATTGTTCTTCTTCTTTTCATTCTTCATTGCTCTTCATTCTTCTTCTTCTTCTTCTTCTTCTTCTTCTTCTTCTTCTTCTCTCTCTCTCTCTCTCTCTCTCTCTCTCTCTCCGCCCTCATTTCTCTCTCTTCGCCCTCACTCTCTCTCCACCCTCAATATTCTTCTCCGTCCCCACAAACCACAAAACCCAAACCTCAAACCAACAAAACCCACAACCACAAACCCACAAAATCCACCACCACGTCAAACTCACACAACCCTAGGCATCTCCGGCGACAACTCCGACTCTCTCTTTCTTCCACACCTCCATGCTCCTCATCTACACTCCGGGTTAGTTTTTGGTTGAGAATTATGTATAATTTAGGTTGAAAATATGTGTTTTTTTAGAATTCCGAATATGAATTGATATAATTTACGTTGAAACACAATATTTCGTTGGAATTGAGTTTGCATTTGATATTTAGTTGGGATTGAGATATAATTTTGTTTGATCTTGTGTTGGAATCGAGATTGAGTTCTTGATTTGAATTGAGCTAAAATTGTGATTGAATTTGAGTTAGAAACTGAGATTATGTTTTGAATTGTGTTTCTTAGATTTCATGTCGTTCACTACTACTAGTTCTAGCGGTAGCAGTACAAGAAAAGCTAGAAGACAACTAACTCAAAATATACATCTCCGCGGCGAGAATTGAGGCAGAACACAGATATTCTCGCCGCGGCGGTTTATATTTTTCTCCGCGGCGAGATAGTTCTACATCTGTCTTATCCGTTGTAGCATACATTGCCGCGGCGAGATATATACATCGCCGCGGCAAGAAATTCCGAAATTTTTAAAAATTGGACAATGAAACTCTATCGTTGTAGAAGCTTCTACAATAGATGCGTAAGCGCTGTAGAAGTCAAGCTTCTACAACGGATATCTAAGCGTTGTAGAAACTTCTACAACGCTGTATTCTACAACTGTTTTTAAGCGTTGTAGGTTCTCAATTTTGTAGTAGTGAAGATGCCTTTTATCTGGTATTTGTAATCTAACGAATCAATGAGATTTCGGAAGAAACATCGATCGATATTCATGCACGAATCGACGATCGTCGTTGTTTATCTTTTTCATCACCTCTGGCTTCATCATATATATATATATATATATATATTTATACATTAAGATTAATCATGAAATACCAAAATATATATGCAAAATGCACGGGTGAACATACAAATACTTAAGGTTCTGTAGTAGCCCCAGAGTGTTGGGGATGGACCCTGATAGCCTATTATAATCCAAGTACCTGTACAGACTCATATACTATTATTGTCGGGAAAATGTCACCATAATACAATTTGAGATAAGAAACGTACAGTTGTATGAGAGACGTTTGATCCAGTGTTGACGGTATAGGACCCTCCAGCAAATTGTACTTTAGATACCTGCCACACAATTAATTTCCCAATAAAAATTTGAGTATTGCAACATAGCTAATATTCTAGTTTGTATTACAAAATAGCCGTAAATAAAAATAACTCAAATGTATTTTTATATGTTGATAAAAATTCAAAAAGGAAAGTATTTTAATGACCCTAATCAACATATCTTCTTAGCTAGTTTTTTTTTTTTTTTTTTTTTTTTTTAACAAACATTTTAAAAACAAAAAATATCAATATATAAACAATGATAGAATTGAAATGCAAAACTTGAATTAATTGTCACATCATCAAAATCGATTAATTCAAATTCTTAAATAATTTTAGTGTACAATTTTAATGTTTGAAGTGACTTAGTATGTGTAATTTTAACCATTAATATTGAGAATTCTAGAAATTTGACCCCAACCTAAAATTGTGGTTAATAATCATAGTTGATATGGTGAAATAAATTTGGCATCAATAGCTGTAGATATAACGAACTATGTAAATATGAGGAAACCAACAATTAACAATTATGCATTAAAACTTTTGAGAAGCAATAAAAAATTTGCAAGAATATAACTAAAAAATATATGTCTCTTGGAAAGAAACAATCACTTATGATATGATTTGAAATAACTATCTATATATAGACATATATTTCAAGAATGAGAGCATACAGGTATTTCAAGGACCGCAAGTTTCCTAAACTGTCTGGTATTATCCCTGTCAGTTGATTGTTGGAAAGATCCCTGTGAAAATAATATGATAATAATTAAATCAACATGTAGTTCACTGTAAATTATTATATGTATATACTTACAGAGTTTCCAGATTTATCAAATTTCCCAAGGTTGTAGGTATTGGTCCCTTGAGGTCGTTATTGGCTAGATTACTGTTTACACACATAAAAATGTCACTAAAATATCTCAAGTAAAATATCTAGAAGGAATTGCGACATTGTATTATGTAACAAAACGAAAAATGTACATTGTGGTCAGCGCTGTTAGATCCCCAATGGCTTCATCTATGGTTCCACTTAGCCCCGTGTTAGTAAAGATTCTGCCAGTCAGAAAGTAAATAATTATAATCGTAATTAGGAAGATCACGCTATAACATTAGAATAAGATTACAGTACATACAAAGTTTTGATTTGGCAAGATGCGGCTTCGGTGCACCTGTCGGTGCAGGTGATGCTGAAACCATAGTTTGATTGAGAGTTTCTGCAATACGACTTTGTGATTGCGGGAGATAGCGGTGTTCTTGTTTTTAATTGGTTCACCACCGTAGTCAAAGATGACGCTGCCCAATTATTTCATCAAATTGCCACGTCAATTTTGTTTGAAAACTTGTAAAAGTACACAAATTCCATGTACGAGTATTGTTTACTAAGAATTCTCCGATTTCACTTGATCATCAAAAAAATATATAAAAAGTATTATCTCTATCCTTCATTTAACCACTTGACCATTTTTTTTAAGGGATAATTACACTAATAGTTCAATAATTCATTTTTTTTTCGAAAATAATCAAAATTTTATTTAATTAAGAAAATAACCCATTACATGCAAAGTAAATTAAATTAATTCTTCTAGTTAATTTAATTTGCTTCAGCCTAACCGAAATAAATTTAATTAATTATTTTAATTAATTAAATTTAATTCGATTTATAAGCTAAGTTATTTTTTTAATAAAATTAAATTTTAGTTAAAATATAAAAATTATTATCAATTTCCTTCATTTAACTAATTGATCATCTTTTCATATACTATTAAACTAATAGCTCAATAGTTCATCTTTCTTTAAAAAAATAATCAAAATTAAAAAAAAAAAAAAAAAAAAAACTCACTAAATTGAACTCAATTAAATTAACTGTTTTAGTTGATTGAATATATTTCAATTTAATCGAAATAAAGTTAATTAACTTTTTAATTAATTTTTTTAAAACTAAGTTATTTTTTTAATCGAAACTGATAAACTAAGTTATTTTTTAATAAAAATAAACTTTAGGTAGACCGTAGAATGTAATAAAAAAAAAACAGAGAATTTCAGATGTTTACCATGACTCCATTTTAATATACATTTAAATTTCTATTGGTGGGCAACAGCTGGGCACCATTACGACAAAAGTAACATGGGAAAATTATATGTATCAGAGTTATCAGGGCATCATCCCAACGTGTTCGATTCTGAGAGATTATTTTATAACCAATGGGACCCAGTGTTTGGGTCCCACCACTGATGCCCTATTGCGGGATTATTATCCGTTCTAACCAAATTTGAGACTAAGTTTAGCCGTTTGGATTCAGCTCACAGCTCACTAATCTAACCTCAGATTCTTTTACCTCGGAGCTCGCTTCATGCCCTTTCACACCGAGAACAGAGTTAACCATCTTAGAAACAACCTCTTCTTTATTATTCGTATCACCTTAGAATTAGTGTTGCATTTATCTCTCCCCATTTTTTTTTTTCCATATTTCTTATGTAGTTTCTGTATTATGTAGCTTTATTTTTTTTTTCCATATTCTTATGTAGTTTCTGTATTATGTAGCTTTTTTTTTTTTTTTTTGGTTACTCTTCTAACGTGTCTAGTGTACTCTTATACATAAAGTAATAGTATAAATATGCCATTTTTCTCTCTAAATTTCTACATAAACAATTTTCTAAAAAAACATAAAGGGGAATCAGAGTATTGAGTTAAGCATGATATTTGTTTTTTTTTTTTTTTCTTCATAAGCCAAGTATATAAGCTTTATGTGTCCTTCGAGCTCTGCTTTCGTAAAATGCAGGGAAATAAATTTTCATTCAGAAAAGAAAAAAAAAATTGAGCGTTTGTTTTCATGTGAAATAAAGACACACATTCCTTTAAGTTTTAATTTATGATTCATTCATTCTAACAAAAAGAAAATTATACTTTTGATTGCAAAACCATTGTACACAATACATGCATACGTAAGGATTGGTTATAATTATACCTTCAGATTGAGGGAGTTCTCCGATAGGTTGAGGCGGAGCTGGGATTACATTATTAGGACTATTGGAATATGGACCTGCGCTCTGAACTTTGAAACCGCGATCAGATTGCCAAAGTATCAGCAGGGTCAAGAAAATGAGAAGCTTCTTGTTAGGCTTGAGCAAACTCAATACACACAAGCTCATTTTTCCTCAGCAACAACAAGGACTGCTCCGTTCTTTTGGATATATGATTGCTCTCTTGTACTTGCATTTATATATTCACGCGCTTGCGTCACATAGACATATATGTAGCCTTTACAAGTGTAGTTACTTTTTGAAAATTAATATATATATATATATATATATATATATATATATATGTATATATATAGTTAGCTTAGAGACTAGAAAGTGAAAGTTAAATATATTGGAAAAATCGTTTTTAAGGGCCTCAACTTAAATTATAGAAATTTTAGTTATCTAGCCGATTTCAAACTTGATTTTAAAAAACTAATCAAATTAGTGAAACTTTATTTTACTAAATTAGCCATTTACCGTCATTTGCTAAAATTAACGCGTGTAAATGCTAGGGACAATAATGTAAAATATTATCTTATTAATGATGCAACGTCATCAAATATTACTAGATTTTAAACATATCAAAATCATTGGTTAGATTGCTAACAGTATCAAACAGAATAGAGAGAGATCTAGAGAGAGAGATTGAGACAAGGTGATTCTTCTCATTGACTGGATTTGACTAACTCAATAGACACAAGCTCATTTTTCCTCAGCAACAAGGACTGCTCCATTCTTTTGGATATATGATTGCTCTCTTGTACTTGCATTTATATATCAAAAAATTAGGTAATTAACCAACTAAAATGTTTGATATTGATATATAGCAACTATAATGATGATGTGACATTCCTGATTTGTCATTTCATTAAAATAAATTTGTGAGATATTTACGTTAATTTATACGTGTAAATACATTGACCTGACTATTTATCTAAAATTGACAAAATGTTGACTACATAGCAATATGAAATTATAAATATGACTATATATCTAATTGACCGTTTATATATTCACAGGCTTTTGTCACATAGGCATATATAGCGTTTACACGTAAAGTTAGTTTTTGAAGATTAAAAAAAATACTTATATATATAGCTAGTTTAGAGACTATAGGTGAAAGTTAAATATATTGGTAAAATCGTTTATAAGGCCCTCAAATGTAATTTATAGAAATTTTAAGTATCTAGCTAATTTTAAACTTGATTTTAAGAAACTAGTAGTCAATCTTTCATTTATTTTACTAAATTAGTTATTTACAGTCATTTATCAAATTAACGCATGTAAATGCTATGGACAATAATTTAAAATATTATCTGATTAGTGATGCAACGTCATCAAACATTGCTAGATTTTAAACATATCTAAAAGGTTGTCTAGATTGCAAATCCGACGTTTCAAGTATCTTAATCTTTGGGATCTTTCTTCTATAATTGAAAAGTACTGTTTTACAAACAAACATTGCATATATATATATATATATATATAGAGGCAATGTTTGTTATTAAAGTAAATAACTTTTTAATGATAATCTGAAGTCTGAACAACAAAAAGGTTTACCTCAAAGTATTTTAGTATGTGTAAAAAAATAAGTCTTTAAGAGTAATTTATATCTTCCGAATATAATAATAAGTATATTCTCTTAATGGGCACACAAGGAACATGTATACCTCTAATCATAGAAACCCTAGAAACCCCGATCTTCTATCCTCTTCTAATATATTAATTTTCATTAATTATCATCTATAGTGGTAAATTAATAGGAACTTCATATTTATTGTGTTGCATTGTTCGATAAGTTGATAGTGTGTTCATTTTCTATGTTTATCTTTAGTGTGTAGGAAAATAATATAAATGAAAATATATTCTTTTTACTCTATTTTTGGACTCAATTTTCACCTTAAGTTAGTATTTTTTATTTTTCTGAGCTAATATATGTTTTGAATGGTGCGAATTCATGAAAGTCAAGATATAAATTTTTAAATATTTCTGTCATTGTCGCAACTGGCCGCAAAAATTGCACATATATAGCTGTAGCAGGATGATGCGGTTAGATATGCAACAAAAATTAGCCATGGTGCAGGGACGCAATGCAGAACTGCAAAAATTGTATATTTCAATGAAAAATCCGAAAAAATAACTTTATTGGATTTCGTGATATTGAACCATTCTAAGCATGGAATAAAGTATAATATAACAAAAACTAACTCCGATGAAAACTTATATACTAATAATATTTCACATAATCAACATGTTATTAGATTATAAAGATTAAAAGAATACCTGGATCCATCTTAGTCGATCACCACTTGATGCGGAAAAACTTTGATAATCGGTGGTCGGACTAACACAAGCCGGATGGTACGTGGTCTTCCTTTGCAAAATCACTTTGTTCCTCCGACGAGAACACTGAAGGTCTAACTCTATATGTGAAGAGAACAGGCTATTTGATTTGCATTGGGGACCATATCCATTGTTTATCTTTATATATAATTTGATAAGGAATCCCATAATTCCCTTAATCAATTATATTTAGTATCCACCCATTATTTCCATATCAATTACATAATAATTATCAAAATTAATTGACAAAATAAAATATAGCTATGTATATTTACAATAATTAAGTTACCAAATTCCTGATGCGCATTTCTGGATGCTATTTTGATTTTATTTTTCTTAAACAATCTGGTCAATTGCGTACATAAATATAGAACCAACGCGGCTATAGTTATATGAATGTTATGACTAAGCCACAATGATCACTATACCTACACACTTAATGACATAGATCAAATATGGATGAGTAGCATGAAAATAACGTGCAATATGACCTTAGGCATGTTCATTTTCAACTGGTCCTAATGTAGTCTTTAGTAAGGTTATTTCTTTATGCAATATAATATCGCAAGTTTCAGAATTCATGACACTGATGAAAAAATCAACTTTATTCTGCAGAATCATCAATCAAAACATGAATACAGGACACATAGTACACAAAACAAAACTCCCACTAAACCAATATATTATCTAGAATAATGCACATATGAGCAATGTGCTCATGAACACCTTAGGCGTTAAACCTTTAGTCAATGGGTCTGCTAGCATAAAATCGGTTCCTATGTGTTCTATAGAAATTTCTCCATCCTGAACTCTCATTCACAACTAGAAACTTGATGTCGATGAATTTTGACTTCGTTGAGCTACTGTTGTTGTTGGAGTAAAGAACTGCAGAATTGGTGTCGCAATAAATCTTCAATGGCCTGTCAATGTCATCCAACTCGCAATCTAGTGACAAAATTCCGCAGCCAAATTCTGTGGTTGGATGCCTCGAAACAAGCTATGAACTTCGCTGCCATGGTCGAAGAAGCTACGAGTCTTTGTTTAGCAGACTTCCATGAGATAACTCCTCCTGCCAACATGAAAACATAGCCTGATGTGGGGCGCTTGCTGTCTTGACATCCAACAAAATTGGAATCAGAGAAACCTACGACCTCCAAACTCTCTGATCTCCGATAAGTGAGCATATAGTCTTTTGTTCGTCTAAGATAACACATTACACATTTAGCCGCCTTCCGATGTTGCAAACCTGGATCACTCAAATATCTACCAAGGACACCCACGATGAATGCAATGTCGGGGCGAGTGCAAACCTAAGCGTACATAAGACTCCCAACAATTGAGGCATAGGGAATCTTTTGCATCTCATTTCTTTCAAGATCATTATTGGGACATTGTTTGAGACTGAACTTGTCTCCTTTAGATATGGGCGTATCTCCTGGCTTATAATCTTTCATGCCGAATCTGCTCAGAACTTTATCAATATAGCTCTTTTGTTATAATCCAAGAACACCTTGAGAACGATATCTTAGTATCTTGATTCCTAATACAACAGAAGCTTCACCAAGATCTTTCATTTTGAAATTTTTCGTCAGAATTTTCTTGGTCTCATGTAGCAAACTAATTTCACTACTAGCGAGCAGAATGTCGTCGACATATAAAACTAGGAAGATGTATTTACTCCCACTGAACTTTTGGTATACAGAATCTTCAACAATATTTGCCTCGAATCCGTAAGAAGTAATAACTTGATGAAACTTGAGATACCATTGCCGGGATGCCTGTTTGAGTCCGTAGATGGATTTTTTTAACTTGCAAACCATAGACTTTGGATCTTCTGACACAAAGTTTTCTGGTTGAGTCATAAAAATTGTCTCTTCAATGTCTCCATTAAGAAATGCAGTCTTTACATCCATCTAATATAGCTCTAAATCAAAATGAGCTACTAGTGCCATAATAGTCCTAAAAGAGTCTTTCGATGAAACCGGAGAGAAAGTCTCTTTATAGTCTATGCCTTCCTTTTGAGTAAAGCCTTTGGCGACTAGACAAGCCTTATACCTTTCAACATTACCCTTTGAATCCAACTTGCTTTTAAATATCCATTTACAACCAATCGGCTTCGCACCTTCAGGTAAGTCAATAAGATCCCAAGCGTCATTGTCTTCCATTGATTTCATCTCATCTTTCATGGCATCGATCCACTGTTGAGATTTAGAAGAACACATGGCTTGATGGAAGTTGATTGGATCATCTTCTGTCAGACCAATGCCATCCTCATGTTCTTGAAGAAAAACGATATAATCATCAGAAATCGCACTTCTTCTGTCTCTAGTGGATCTCCTTAATGGCAGTTCTTGAGGTTGTTGAGTTTGTTCTATGGGCGGGTCTTGAGGAAGAATCTCAATGTTGTCCTGGTTAGGGACAACGTTAGGAATGATATCTTCAACTATGTCTTGAACGATAAGAGGTATAATATCTTGAATACCGATAGTTGAAGATTCTTCTTCAAAGACAACACTCCTAGTATTTTCTTCTCCCCCAAACTCAATATCCTCAAGGAATCTGGCATTTCCCGTTTCGAAAAAGGATCTGGATGTGGGATTGTAAAACTTGAAACCACGTGAACGTTCGGCATAACCAACAAAATAACAGCTAACCGTTCTTGAGTCCAACTTTGCTTCATGTGGTCTATACGGCCTAGCTTCAGCTGAACAACCCCAAATGTGTAAATGCCTGATGCTTGGTCTTTTATTAGTCCAAAGCTCATAAGGGGTTTTGGTAACTGCTTTACTTGGTACCCGATTCAAGACATAAACCGCAGTCTTTAACGCTTCTCCCCAAAGAGTCTCTGGTAAGAAAGAATGACTAATCATACTACTTACCATATCCTTAAGAGTTCGGTTTCGTCGCTTGGCAACACCATTCATGCTAGGTTTCCCTGACATTGTGTATTGCGGAACAATTCCACATTCATCGAGGAAAATGGCGAAGGGTCCTGGACGTTGTTCTCCAGATCCATCATACCTGCCATAGTATTCACCAACACGGTCGGATTTAACAGCCTTAATTTTCTTTCCAAGTTGAAGTTCGACTTCAACCTTGTAAGACTTGAAAACATCCAATGATTGTGACTTTTCGTGTATCAAATATAGGTAACCATATCGAGAATAGTCGTCTATGAACGTAATAAAATACTGTTGTCCATTCCAAGCAGCTGTAGGGAACGGACCACATATATCGGTATGTATTAGTTCAAGAACATCCGTAGCTCTATTGGCGCCCAATTTTCTAGAATTAGTTTGTTTTTCCTTGATGCACTCAATACAGACTTGAAAGTAAGTCAAATCTAGGGGTTCAAGAATTCCGTCCGACACAAGCCTCTGAATTCTCTGTTTAGAGATATGACATAAACATTTGTGCCATAAAGTGGCAGAATTCTCATTTAATTTTCGTTTCCTACCCTGTGAGCTTGTATTTAATATTTCGTTGTTACAACTAACAATATCAAACAAGTATAAATTATCAATTAAAGAACCGGAACCTAAGAAATTTGAATTTTGATGGAGACTAATTTTATTATTTCCAATTGAACAAGAAAAACCAGATTTGTCCAACATAGAAACAGAAACCAAATTCCGTCTAAAAGACAGTACAATAGCCTCCACGGCAAATTTATTGTCATCGCCAACAAAGATGAATCTTTCATCATCACTTGGCGGTCGGCTCCACAGGCAACCCTGCATGGATACGCTTACGTGAGTAGTAGCACCAGAATCTACCCACCAAGTATCCTTAGGTACGAAAGCCAGATTAATTTCATAACAAACTAAAGTCAAAATCTTACCCTTCTTCACACGCCACGCAGCATACTTGGGACACTCATTCTTCATGTGTCCTTCCTTCCTGCAGAAGAAATAGGTGAATTCATTCTCATGCGTCTTTTGTTTTTTTAGCTGAGATGGTTGTCCCGCAGTTTCCGTGGTTCTCTTCTTCTTGTTATTTCGAGATGAGGTTGCCAGGTGAGCACTTTCAGTCTAGTCTCGCTGGAGCCGCTCCTCTTCTTGCACACAATGAGAAATAAGCTCATTCAATGACCATTTGTCCTTCTGAGTGTTATAGCTCACTTTGAATTGCCCAAAGTGCGGTGGGAGAGAGAGCAAAACAAAATGCACGAGCAAATCCTCAGACAACTCAAGCTTCAGTGACTTCAGCTTTGACGCAAGATGAGACATCTCCATGATGTATTACCTGATGTTTCCTTTTTCCTTATACTTCATGGAGAGGAGCTTACCCAGAGTATTACTCGCTTCTGATTTCTCGTTCTTGGTAAAATATTGCTCAATCTCCTCCAGAAACTTCTTGGAACTTTCCCTCTCCGAAATGGAGCCTCGGAACGCTTCGGGGATGGCACGCCTCATGATCATCAAGCACATACGGTTTGACCGATCCCATTTATCAGTCTTTGCATCTTCAACGGTTCCAGCAGTAGGAATGGGCCGATCTTGTCGTAGGTCTTGATCAATGTCCATACAACCAAGGACAATCTCCATGGTCTCCTTCCATGCTTTGAAATTCGTCCCGTTCAGCATAGGAATGTGGCTCACTTGGCTAGACATGTTAGAAGCAGTTGCAATAGAAACTGGATCCACGAACAAAATAAAGAAAATACACGCTCACTTTAGTACATAATTAAATCAATAAACCATCTCAAGCTACCTAGAACAACATTAATTCCAAGTCTTTGGACAGAGAAATTAATTGTAATTGGTACACTCAATGCATTGATCAAATACTGATAATAAGTTCTGTCAAACTATAAAATGTCTTTGGACTTTTCATAGTTCACATGAATGACACTTTATAATTATCACGCATTTGCAAGCACGTTGTTATTCGGCCAAACTATGTCTTCCTTTGGGCTGAGCATAATTCGAATGAATAATTTCGCACAAACATCTATTCGTATAATTTTAATTAAATTAATTTTCCACAACAGAGGTTACTTTGACAACATATTGTTTGAATCAACTCAATTAAAATATACCAGATAAACTTAATTGATGGTTCAATTTGATTTAAAAAAATAATTTTATATAACTAAAGATGTATACCTTAGTATCTAGTTATATAAAATCAGCCTAATAAAAAAAACTCCTGATGTAGGAACGAAATAAGGAAAAACAAAATTCCGAAAATATCCCAAGGTTTTAAATCCCGGGGGAACCGGTCCGGTTCCCCCTTTTTTGAGCTCCCCGGCACCGGAACCACCAAAACCGGAAGTTTCCGGTGGTTCCGGGGAATCAGACCGGGATTCGGGTAGGAACCCGGTTCCCACTTCCCGGTCCAGTCCGGTTAAAAAAAAAAACAAAACCGGGTATAAATACCCGGTTTACCTAAAAAAAGCATTTGGGACGGAAAGAAGGAGACCAAAACCCGCCGCGACCCAGACCAAATTTTCCAACTTCCCGACCGGATCCCGCCACCTCACCCAGTTCCCGACGCGCCAAAGGCCAAATCTGCCCAGATCCCCCCGGTAATCCCTTTCCCGGTCCACTTCCCGACCAAATTTTATTTTTTGATGATTTTGAGTTTAAATCTCTAAATTTCTTGATTATTTTTGAAGATTAAGTATAAATTGATAGTTGTAAGCATTGATGTAGTGTTGATTTAATTTTGTGTTGATGTTTGTAATTTTTTTGGATTTAATCCGAATTATTTGGTAATTTTGTGATTAGTTAGTGATGATTAAGGTTATGATGAACTTGTTTATTGATTTATGAAGAAATTTCGTGACTTGTTTTTTAATTTTAGAGTTTTTGTTCATGATTCTAATTTTTTTTAATCCGAATTATTTGGTAATTTTTTGATTAGTTAGTGATAATTAAGGTTATGATGAACTTGTTTATTGATTTATGAAGAAATTTTGTGACTTGTTTTTAATTTTAGAGTTTGTATAGATGTTTGTAATTTTTTTGTATTTAATCCGAATTATTTAGTAATTTTGTGATTAGTTAGTGATGATTAAGGTTATGTTAACTTGTTTATTGAAATTGTTATGAATTGTTTTTAATTTTAGAGTTTGTGTTGATGTTTATAATTCTTTGTAATTAATCCGAATTTTTTGGTAATTTTGGGATTAGCTAGTGATGATTAAGGTTATGTTGAACTTGTTTATTGATTTATGGTATATTGTTATGAATTGTTTTTAATTTTAGAGTTTGTGTTCATGTTTATAATTAATCCGAATTATGTTGTAAATGTTATTTGTTAATTTGTAGATTACAAGTTGCAAGAATGTCGGCCCCCGACCCAGCTAGGAGGTATTGCACACCCATTCCCGGAAAAAGTAGCGGCCACCAGTGTATATTTTGCGAGCACATTATGGGAGGTGACGGCATCACGAGAGTGAAAAACCACCTAGCCCATGTAGACCCAACGAGGAGTGTCAAATTCTGTGAGAAAGTCCATCCTGAAGTGAAAGCAGAGATGCAAGCTTTACTTCAAGGCAATGTCGTAAAAAAGAAGAACAAAGAGTCGTTGGATTCTACGCTTCGCAAGACATTGACTAAAAATGTTGGCGTGGAAGAATCAGACGAAGAAGACTACGAAGCGCAATTACGAGCAGTTATGAAGAGGTCAAGACAAGAGGCGGCTAAGACGGAATGGGAGGCTCGGATGATGTCGATGCCCGGCAGTGGTTCTACGGCAAAATCTCCACCAGCTGCTCCGTCATTATATAAGTCAGCGAGTGCGAAGCAAACAAAACTTGATGAGATAGTTGATCCGAAGAAGAGAACATGGCTCGGAAGACACATAACAAAATTCTTTTTTCACCAACATGTGCCGGCGAGTAAGGGCGCCTCGCATGAGTTAAAAAACATGATAGCGTCCGCTCAAGATCTAGGCAATTTTAATTCGTGATAAGTAATTGTATTTTCATATTGTCGAATCGCATGTGTTCTTGGAACGTTAACATGATCTATATTGGTATATTGCAGGTCCAGGCGTTCCTATACCAACTCCGTATGAAATTCATAACAAGTACCTCGATATGGAGGTTGTAGACGCGGAGAACTACCTTGAAGAACAAAAGAAGCGGTGGGTAAAATACGGATGCACCATACTCACTGATGGTTGGACGGGGCCGACCAGACTGAGCATCATAAACATTATGGTTTATTATGCTGGTGCAACGGTGTTCTTAAAGTCCGTTGATGCGTCAAAGTATACGAAAACAGGGGAGTACATCTATGGAATATTGAGGTCAGTGCTCAAAGAAATCGGAAAACACAATGTCGTCCAAGTTGTGACCGACAACGGTTCGAACTACAGGAGTGCCGGGTTGAAATTACAACGCAAGTACAATGTGTACTGGACACCTTGCGCCGCACATTGTCTAGATCTGATGTTTGAAGATATTGGGAAGAGAGATAGTGTTAAGCATACTATCAAAGCTGCGAGGGATGCGACTAAGTTCATCTACAACCACAACAGTGTGTTGTCCAAGATACGGGAGACATCCCCAGGTGAAATCATCCGTCCCGGCGCAACAAGATTTTCCACGAACTATCTAGCTCTCAGAAGTCTCAGAGAGAAGAGAGCTGCGTTGAGGACGATGTTCAGTAGTCAATGGTGAGATGATTCCAAATTGAGTGCAACTCCTACAGGTAGATCCGTATCCGAGACTTGTTTAAATCCCAGATTCTGGCATTCGGTGGACGAAGTGTGTGCCATATTCGAGCCGATGTACACCACTCTTCGATTAGTGGACACTGAGGTGCATCCCACGATGGGATTACTATACTACGTCTTCCACGAGATGAAAAAGAAGTTGGAAGCGATGAGTGGGAAGAAATGGGTTGTCGACATCGTGAACCACAGATGGAGTACTCAAATGGAACATCCACTACACATTGCAGCTTTCTTCCTAAATCCAAAGTTGTTGTTTAACCCGGATATAACCATGAACAATACTCACATGGCCGCTGTCACAAAGGTGTTCGACTTCTTGCATCCGGATCTTGATGGGTCAACTCTTGGGAGAGAGGTATAAAAATATAAATTGTTACAAGCTATATCACATTATGAATATATGAGTCTTATTTGATTTTCTAATTACAGTTAATCGCATTTTGAGACGCTCGAGGGGGACGCTCGAGGGGACTTCTCACAAAGAAGTGTTGTTTCGGCACGAGGCACCCTTTGTGCAAGTAAGCTTGTGAGATGAATTGTATGCATTAACTATGTCATGGAATGGTAAGAAATGACATGATATGATTTATGTCACATGATTGCAGGTGAGTGGTGGGAGCTTTACGAAACTTGGACCCCGACTTTACAGACGTTGGCCATTCGAATTTTGTCACAAACTTCATCCGCCTCCGCTTGTGAGAGGAATTGGAGTACATTTGCCCTCGTCCACAAAAAAAAAAAAGAAACCGTCTAGCGTACAGCAGACTCGAGAAGCTTGTTTTCTGCTCATACAACATGAAGTTGCAGCTCCGAGAAGCAACTCGGATTCACGACAACAACCTCACCCCGATGGATCCTTTGGATATCATCGAACGAGCTTTCGAACGCTCGGGGAACGACAATGAGGGAGACGACGAAATGCTCCGCTGGATTGACGAAGTTCACATGGACGACGTCAACCAGAACCCGGATCCGGCAATAGCTGAAGCGGCTCGAGAGATTGGAGTTGATCCGGAGCGAGTGCTGAACGAGGACGTCCAACCTCAACGTGGATCCAGAGACAGTTCGGATTCAGATGGCGGAGGTTCAAGCCATAGATCAAGCGGAGCAGATGGAGGTGAAGGTGACGGTGGATCAGGGGGAGGTGGTGGAGGTTCATATCGGGCTGGAGGTTCCTTTACTGCTGGAGGCACTTCATTTGGTGATGTCGGCGGTGCTCAACTCGGATAAGCACCATCGCAAGAAGATTTCGATCGTCTTCATCACCCTGCCTTTTTTGATTCAGGATACGGGCGCGGAGGTCAGAGCGGAGGTATGAATGATGCCATGTCATTTACGTCTAGCAATGACGTTGATGACTTGTCCTACAACTTCGGATCGGTATCAATTGGTCCTCAAGGAACAGAGTCATCTGTTGGTGAATCAAGCGCGTATCAGACACAAACAATCGTTCTGATGCTATTCGTTTGAGATGATTCCACCATATAACCATATTAATGCGGAAAAATAATTAATTACGCTGATCATAAGCTAATTAAATTATGGTTATAATTACCAAGATCTAGTTATGTTTAATTAATTTAATTCACGAGAGCATATTTATCAAGCAACCGATTTGAGCGAAAAACGAATACTTACATTGATTTCGGTTTCGCTACAGAACGCTCCTAAACCAATCGCGTACTCCTTGCGTCGTCTTGATGAAGGACTCGACGATGACACCTTAGTCTTCCGAAACGTAATCTCTGAGACGAATAAGAAAGATGAGTGGGCACAGTCTTTATCTCACTAGATCACGAAACTAGGTGTTTCGAGATCTCTCTCTTATTTTACTAAGAATGGAAACGAATTTCCGAGGGGAGGAAGAGGCAGAAGTGCACGAAATTTTTTTCAAAAATTGCTTATTTTTGTCTTCTCATGAACCCCTATTTATAGTAGTAAAAGGAGATATTCATGGAATCTTCCAAAATATTTTATTTCCTTTTATTGTGTTCACACTGGTGAATTAAATCTAGGCCCTTGGATCTAAACAACTGAATCCTACTTTTTCTCTCGTCCATCAGATCAATATCTATGGGATATTATTCTCTATTTAAATAGAGAATATTTTATTTAGTGAGATAATAAAGGAGAATATATTATTTCCCTTTAAATATATTCTCATATATTCTCCTAAATACTTTCCTTTAAATAAGGAGAGAATATAGGACAATATCTTATATTATTCTCTCTCCTTTATTTAAACAACTAAGAGAAAATATTGGTAAATACCAATTTTGAAATTTTTGAACTTGATGGCACACGGCCAAGGAGATTTGCGCAACTTCCTAGTGCCAAAACCCTAATTCGACTTTTCATGTGTGCAAGACCCAATTGCTTAAAACTCAATTAATTATTTATTTGCTTGATCCAATAACAAACAAATAATTAATAATTGATTATTTACTTGATCCAACAATAAATAAACAATTCTACCATAAATATTTATTTAATTCTGCGAATACCCATTTTTTAGAATTAATGCTGTCAATCACAATTACAGCAAGTGAGATTAATAATGATAAACATTATTATATGAAAGTTCTTATCCACCTTTATCAGAGCCGAATTGGGGACTATGGACCTAGTAATAGAAGCTTAACAAATCCGATGAAAAAGACGAAATAGTCATTTCTCTTTTTCCATCGATTCGTCTAATCTTGGTCAAATACTCCCCTTTGTAAGCCAAGACTGAACTCTCCTTTAATACTAGAATTATTTTACTCATCGTGACGAGTGTCCACTGATATAGTCAGTTCGTGATCAAGATCCTCCAGGTTCAACCCGTGTCAAGAGAAGTCAATTTTTCCGTTATACTCCTCTTGATACATATCAGCCATAAGCATTGTTGCTTCCCCAGCGAAAGATTCTTTCGAACGTTACTTACTTCGAAAGTGCTAGCAATCTATCGGTTCTTGAATAAACCCTTAGGTGAGTGAACATTAACCTTCTTTCAGGAAGGCTGGATTCTGTATCTGTAAATCACTCCCCACTCGAATCATGTTCTGAGAGACTCCCAAGACATAAGTTGTGATTAGCATGGATAGCCTTTTAGCGAATGAGTCAAAGAGCTCAGTAACATGACCCAGTGTCCATGATCACTTCAGGATTCAGATCAAGTCTCACTGTGACCATCATAGTGGCCTCGGTTAGTGTGTCGTAACGGTCCTTAAACGACACATCTACAACCAAGACCTGTCCAAGTCGTACACTTACCACAAGTGTAGAATTCTCCCACATAGTGATCAGGCTTCACCTATGTGTTCCACATATATGACTTTAGATATAGCTTTCCATGCGTATATCAGTCATCGACCTCATTTTAGCTCACCGCCGGAACTCAGGTGCCCAGCATGTGACTCAGTTTAATACGGAGGCTATGGAAGATAGTTGTTATTGATTCTAATTATTTAGAACTCAACCCACTAATCATATAATGCTAATAGAGTTATCTTATTATCGAATTTAGTAATCATTTATTCATTATCTTCAAGTGGGCAATATTCCCAACATCATCTTATGATGACGGATCTTCCCAGTTACGACAACCAGGACTCCTATGCATCAACTTACGCTCCTGAAACGGTGCAACCAGTTCCAGGTTATCCCATCCACTCCATGTCTGTTGCTTCATCTCAGTATGAGTATGACTATCACTTGGACAAGTACTTTCGTGCATGTGCTCATTATATGACTTGGTATGATTACTGTATGACCCCTGCATACGGTCGCTTTGAGTAGTCATTTGTATCCCTCCTATGTTGAATTTGTTGAACAATAGTATTTGGTGGATTGTGTTGAACTTTTATCATTTTGGTTATTAAACTTACTTTTTGTTGTGTTTGTAATTTAGTATTGTGTTGAAACATTTTACACTATTTTTAATTTTATGAATTTTATCCTACATACTTTGTATGTTTTTTTGTATATTTCTTTTTTGAATTCCCTTCGGTAAATACGGTATTTGACGGTATTCTTCTACGGTAACGGTAAGTTCAACGATACCGGTTTCCTTTATTTTTCTCGCTTCCCCCGGTATTCCTTTACGGTACGGGGGATTACCAGTAAATTCGAAAGCTCGGAACGGTAACGGTAACGGTATTTCGATCCTTGATATATCCAAGTTATGTACTGTTAGGCTGACAACAAAAGCAATTAAGGCAAAAAGGATTCTTTACAGCATAGTAATGACTCTTTATTTGGTGAGATAACCGTAGCAACCAAAAGCCCAAAAAAAAAAAAATTCCTAAAGTATCCAAAACTTGTATACAGCAAGAGCAAATAAAGATTCTTTAAAACAAAGTAAATGCTCTTTATTAGTCTGGATCCACGGTAATTTCAAAAAAAAAAAAGGGACCAAGGTTATGTAAAGATCCATATATCAAAGCATTTAACTTTATTATGCTAATAACAACAATAAAAGCAAAATAAAAAAAAAACTTTAAAGCAAAGAAACGGTTCTTTATTTTGTGAGATCACCGTAGCAGCCAAAAGGTCCAAAGAGAAAAAAGAAAAAAAAAGTTTTGACATGTTCAAGCATTTATATTGAAAAGAGTAAACTCAGAGAAAAGACTGATAGAGAGAGAGAGAATTTTTATTCTGATATTCTCTTCAATGATTGATATCCGTACAACAGAGGAATTTATAGAGAATGTTATGAAGTGACTGAGGTCAGACTAGCTGACTCATCAATCTTACACGTAGGCAATCTAATCTCAGACTAACAGTCCCCCTCAAGCTAAACTCTTGCCACTGTAGAGGTTAGCTTGTTGCATAGATCTTGAAACCTTGGAATTGCCAATGCCTTCGTGAACACGTCTACCAGTTGACTCTCAGTGGGCACATAGCGAATGTCAAGTACTCTCTGCAGCACCTTTTCATGCACAAAATGCACATCTACCTCAATGTGTTTTGTTCTAGCATGAAATACAGGATTTGAGGCTAGTGAAGCAGCGCCAACATTATCACACCATATAACAGCACTTTCTTTGCTCTGCAAGCCAAGCTCATTCATCAGACTTTGCAACCATACTATCTCAGCAGTAGCATCAGCCAAAGCTCTATACTCTGACTCACAGCTCGATCTTGACACCACCTTCTGCTTTCTTGAACACCAATTAACAAGACATCCACTCAGAAACACACAGAATCCTGTGGTCGATCTTCTATCATCCAATGACCCAGCATAATCAGCATCTGCATATCCCACTATGTCAAGTCTATCTCTGGCTTTGGCAGCAGTGAACTCAATGCCCTTGTCCAGTGTACCCTTCAGGTACCTGAGTATGCGCTTGCAGGCACTCCAATGCTCAACTGTAGGCGCTTTGAGAAATTGACTCAGCTTATTCACAGGAAAAGCAATATCTAGCCTTGTCAAAGTCAAGTACTGTAGTGCTCCTATGGTGCTCCTGTAAACTTGGGGATCTTCAAGCTCAATTCCTTCAGCTCCAAGCTTCTTATTTTGACACATCGGAGTTGGACTGGCGTGCGCAGTGTCCATGTTGGTTTTGGCTAGCAGATCAAGCGTATATTTCCTCTGAGTCAGATAATATCCCCCTGTACACTTGACTGTCTCAAAACCAAGAAAGAAGTTGACTTGACCAAGGTCTTTCAGCGAGAATTGAGCATTCAGTGAGGCCACTAAGGCACTGAGCTTGGCCTGGTCACCCCCAGTGATCAGAATATCATCAACATACACCAAGATGAGAATGAGATCTTCACCCTGCCCTTTGTAGAACAAGGAAGTATCTGAGGTGGAGCTGTGGAAGTGTAAACCTTCAAGGGCACCCTTTAGCTGGTCAAACCAGGCTCTAGGAGCTTGACGAAGACCATAGAGAGCCTTTTTCAGTAAGCAAACATGATTTGGTCTAGTAGGATCGACAAAACCTTGAGGCTGTTCCATATGCACAGTTTCATGGAGAACACCATTAAAAAATGCATTGTTCACATCCACTTGATGAATTTTCCAACCAAATTGACATGCAATGGTGAACAGAACTCGAATTGTGGAATGCTTGGCTACAGGACTAAAAGTGTCAAAGAAGTCAACACCCTCATGTTGCTGAAATCCCCTGGCAACTAGTCTGGACTTGTACTTATCCAGTGAACCAGCTGCCTTAAATTTAGTCCTGAAAACCCACTTGTTAGTAATCACATGCATGTCCTTAGCTCGAGGTATTAGGACCCAAGTCTTATTTCTCATAAGGGCCTCATATTCCTGCTTCATAGAGTTTAGCCAATCAGGGTTACCTAAGGCATCTTGGACATTTTGTGGTTCAATGGGTAGCTGGTTAGACATAAAATCTGCTAACATGGCTCTTGGTTTGTAAATGCCTAGCTTGGAACGGGTGGTCATAGAGTGAGTTTTTTGATTGGGGAGTGGTGGAGGGAGAGAAATGAATATTTCAGAGATAGGTATGGGACCAGACTCAGGTGTATGACCCCCAGATGATGACTCAGGAGTGGATTGTGACTCAGGTTCAGGTGATACATGACTTTGAACAGAAGGACTAGACTCAGGATTCTGACAAGGCTCAGGAGTAGAATGATTTGAGGAAACAAGTTCATTGTTTGAAGTTGATTGACCTGGTGTGGTTGGCATAGACAATGATGAGAAAGGGAACAACCACTGAGTTGGAACAAAAGCATCTGCTGGTAACACTTGCTTGTTGAACAAGGTAGGATATGGAAATTCTGTTTCAACAAACTTGACATCCTTGACAATGTACAACCTTCCTGAGGGATCTAGACATCTATGTCCTTTGTGGTGACCACTAGGTCCAAGATAAACACACTTTGTTGACCTGAATTGAAGTTTATGAGAGTTATATGGTCTAAGAAATGGAAAACAAGCACAACCAAAGACTCTAAGTTTAGATAGATCAGGATTGTGTTTATACAAGAGCTGTGAGGGTGACTTGTTTTGTAATACTGGAGAAGGTAACACATTGATGAGTGAGACAGCAGTAAAGAAAGCATCCCACCAAAAATGAAAAGGTAAATGAGCTTGAGCCATAAGTGCTAGTCCTGTTTCTACAACATGTTGGTGTTTGCGCTCAGAAATGCCATTTTGCTGGTGTATGTGTGGACATGATACAATGTGTTTAAT
This sequence comes from Urtica dioica subsp. dioica, assembly GCF_054948205.1. NCBI lineage: Eukaryota > Viridiplantae > Streptophyta > Magnoliopsida > Rosales > Urticaceae > Urtica > Urtica dioica. The sequence goes on along the minus strand of NC_142764.1, from coordinate 17,941,972 downwards.
ACCTAGTTGTTGCAGAACAGATGAAAGACTCCTGAACTCACCACCCCAGTCAGAGTGAAATGTTTTGATTTTCCTGGAAAACTAACGCTCTACAAAGGCATTAAACTTGAGAAATGTGTTTAGAGTGTCAGATTTCTGTTTTAAGGGAAAGATCCAAGTGAACCGGGTTAAATCATCCACAAAGATCACATAATACCTGTATCCATCTCTTGATACATGTGGAGATGGCCCCCACAGATCAGAGTGAATTAGCTCAAGGACATTTTTGGACTTTGTGGTTGGTTTTGGAAATGGAGTCTGGTGCATTTTTCCTAGTGTACACGAGGAGCACAATCCTGTTTGTTTTATATCATGAACAGAGAAAGGACTCACACGACTCAAGACAAATGGAGATGGATGGCCAAGACGTCTATGCCACTTTTCAATTTATGTTTTATTGCTGGACACATTTGTTGAAACAGAAGTTTGAGCTGATACATGTATAGTCTTTTTATCACATACATGTACAGATAGAGGTGTGTGTTTGGTACAACAGTCATTTTGATCTACAACAGAAATAGAATTACACATATTGACATTCCTATTACAAGCAAGAACTATCTCCTTGGTGGCGACTTTTGTATTGTTCACAGGTGTATGGGGAGGACTTGACTTTGACATTGAGAGCTGGTACAGACCATCCTTAAGGCTTCCTTGAACTAAGACTCTTCTTGACTCCCTATCCTTAATATAACAAGCATCAGAATGAAACTCAATCACTACATTGTTGTCATGAGTAAACTGAGATATGCTCAAGAGGTTTTTAGTGATTTGTGGAACATGAAGGATGTTTTTGAGCTTCAACTTACTATGTATAGCAGGAATATGAATGATTGAGTCACCAATATGAGAAATAGAGAGCAAGGATCCATTACCTACTACGAGATTTTGCTTGCCTTTGTAGTCAGCCTGTACTGCAAGATTCTCAAGCTGAGCAGTGACGTGGTTTGTGGCACCACTGTCCAAGCACCACGACGTGTCACTGGTACTTGCAACATGAGCTTGATGCGACTGCTGAGACACTGAGGCGAGCTGAGCTTGTGGAGCTGAGCCATAGCCATAGGACTGAGTGTATGACTGACTTTGAACATCAAAGCTTGGTGCATAAGCTTGTTGAGCATAGTTGAGGTTGTAGCCACCAGTCACACCTTCTGAAGGAGCACAAAAGCTTTCTTCAAAGTTCATCTGCTCAGTCTCATCTATGTAGCCTATGTCAGACTGCACATTGTAGTAGTCATTCTCATACAGCTGTGTCTGATGAGCTTGAAAGCCTTGCTGCTGATGTTGAAGGCCCTGCATTTGAGGCTGAGAGGCTTGTTCTGGTGCTTCAAAGTGAACATCAAACCTGTGGAAGCACCTTATGGCTAGGTGACCTGTTCTTCCACAAATTTGACACAGCACATGTCCACGTCCTGGACTAGGACCACGTCCACGTCCTCTGAAGACAAATCCTCCTCTGTTGTGACCTCCACGACCAAAATTTCCTCTACTTGGAGAAAATCCAGTGCGTCCTCCTCTGTTGAAACCACTGCGAGTCGATCCATGAGCAGCATAATGTGCAGACAGGAGATCTGAATTATCAGGAAGAGAGAGTGCATTCATTGCTTCAATTCGCATCTCTTGAGATTGAAGCATGAATTGCACTTCTTGAAGGTTAAGATCATCTTGTCGCGATGTGAGATTCACCACTACGGACTCGTACTCTGGTCCTACTCCTCCAAGAACGTAGAGAATCAACTCATCATCAGAGATAGTTTGACCTGATTGGTTGTGATTGTCTGCAAGGTTTTTCATCTTGAGTATATAATCCTCAATTGACAGATTTCCTTTCTTTGTAGTCTGTAGAAGAAACTTTAACTGCAGTGACCTAGCTTTAGACTGTGTAGCATTCAACCTTGCTAAAGTGAACCAGACTTCTGAAGAGCTTCGACAACGATTCACATGTCCTAACATTGACTCCGATATCGAAGCGAACAACCAGGAGAGGAGAAACTGATCGTACCTCATCCAATTGTGAAAAGCTGGATTTGGCCGTCGAACTATGGGTTGAGTCGGATCTGGTTGATTTTCGATGAACGGAGTCGGAATCGGCGCTGTGCCTTCAAGAATAGTGTCGAATCCATGAGCTTTGACTGTTGGAAGAACTTGTGAACGCCACAGAACATAATTGTTCCGATCTAGCCGCATCGGCAGTGGATTGAGGTGAGGAGCGAAGTTTGGCGCTACTTGGAACATTTCCTCTCCCTGGACTAATGGCTGAGCCGCCATTGAAGCTCTGACTAGTATTGAGACCTAAAGCTCTGATACCATGAAAAGAGTAAACTCAGAGAAAAGACTGATAGAGAGAGAGAAAGAATTTTTATTCTGATATTCTCTTCAATGATTGATATCCGTACAACAGAGGAATTTATTGAGAATGTTATGAAGTGACTGAGGTCAGACTAGCTGACTCATCAATCTTACACGTAGGCAATCTAATCTCGGACTAACATATATTATTCCATAGATAGTAAAAGCAATAAAAGTCAAATAAATGCTTTTAATGGTAGCAAGCAAGAAAAGAAAAAACTTCTCTAGCGCATATGAACATGTTCAACGAGATGCAATGCATTGTTTATCAACCAGGTATTTTTTCATCAGCAATCGTCAATAAAAAAACAGCTTAATATATATACAAGTGATGAATAAAACAAGCAAAAAAAAAAATAAAAAAAAGCACATATACCATAAAAATAATGGATAAAACAAAACGCATGCGCAAGAATTGCAATCACTACAACATATTCAACAATTACCGACGATTTTTTTTGTCGGTAATAACCCGATAATCGTCGCTAAATATATTTAGCGACGATTATTATCGTCGCTAAATGTCCGTGCCTAAATATATTTAGCGACGATTTATTCGTCGCTAAATATTTACCGACGATATTAGCGACGACAATGTCGTCCCTAAATATTGTGACAAGATGTTTTTTTTCATTTTGAAACAGATAATTAGCGACGACTTTGTCGTCGCTAATTATTATTATTATAACTTTTTTTTTCGTCGTTAATTATTATTTTTTTTTTATGGTTTTTTGGTTATGAAATTCTAAAATGAAAAATCAAATAAAAACTAAATTATATTATCCAAATCAACAACAAATATATAAAATCCGGTTACGTACGTTTTCGGTTATCGAGAAATATGTAAATAATAATCTACTATACACAAAATATCTAATAAAACACTAGTCGCGACGTTTGCTTTGTCGTCCCGCCGCTCGTTTTCCCCCTCCTCGACGTGAAACGCTCTTCTGCTGGCGCTGAAGTTCTGCAGGCTGCGGCGTCGGAGTAGACTGACTTGGTCCGCCGGGCGTCGTCTGCTGGCTAGCGTCGGGAGTCCTCTGCTGGCCGCCCGTCGGAGTGTGGACACCGGGCGTCGGAGTGTGGACGCCGGCCGTCGGAGTCTGCTGGCTGTGGGATGACGGAGCGTGCTGCGAACTCTGCGGAAATTGAGGCATAAACGAGCTCAGGTTGAGGCCGGGCACCTGACTCTGTATTGCCTCGACGAACGAGGCGATGGTCGACGTGAACACCTCCTGGGAGATATATCCTGGATGCGACGTCCCAGCCTCCGAACTACCGTAGACTTCGGCGACTTCAGCCGCCATCCGTGCTCCCTGTGGCACCAAACGTCCGACGCCGGTCAAGTGATCAGTCCGCGAACCCATAATATCGCGGATCGCCTGCTGCTCTAGGACGGAAATATCAACGTCCGCTCCTTGTTGCTCAGCCTCCGCTCGCAACGTGTTGAACCTATTGACCAGTCGATCCTGATATAATTAACTAGTTAGTATATATTAATCGAAAAATAAGAAAAATAAATGTAAACTTACATAACGTGCGGAGGCTTCAGGAGTCAGCCATTCGGACTTGTCGGACTGATGTTGGCGCTTGTAGTTCGCAAACAAGCTCTCGAAAGCGCCTGTCTCGGCGTTCTTCTGCATGTAAACAAAACTTCAAGTGTTAGATAATTTTAACGATTTGATGTATTATATAAACATAAAACTTACGTTCTTCATGCGGTGGGTCGAGAACCCAATCGTCCCCTGTCGAGTCTTCGTCTTCTTCTTCGCGCGATTCACCTTGTTCTTCGCTTGAATGGCCTGTAATATAAGTAAACGTACACGTAAATAACAAATCGTTTAATAAAAGGGTAAACACATATTTAACGTAAATGATTTGATTACCTTAAACTCATCGCTCGTATATAAATTGTATCAGCGTCTCTCATTCGGTGTCGAGCTTAACGGTCCTCGGTTTCAACGACCGCGCCACCTGTACGCTGCTCTTGCAGTCGATGTCGAACCATGACCGCAAGGTATGCCTCCAATCCCGAAGACGAGTCTTCGCGTCTCGAATGATTGCCGCATCGACAATCGCCTTCTTCTTCCCGGTTGCATCACCATCAACTCGAATGTCGTACTTGTCTCGAATCGCTGCTCGGATCTCGACCTCCTTCGCCGGCCCCACGTTCGCATTCGTCCACCTTGGGACCGTAGGCGAGATCTTGTCTCGGACGACCAACCCGAGTGTGTTCGCGAACGTCGCGAGATCCGGATCCATCTCGCGCTCTGGCTGCAAGAACGACTGAAACTCCTCGTTATAAATAACGACTTCCTTCACCCCGGGGCACCGTGCACGCTCAGATCGAAGCCCAACTGTCGGCCCACGCACGGCCGGTTCGATATCCTCGTCTTCTTCTTCGACGCTATCAAGTACGGGCGCCGACTGGCAATAATTCAGGAGTCGGGCTAAGAAGTCATCCCCGCCTCCGCTGCCTCCAGCTCTTGTAGCCGCAGCCATCTGAAATTCAAAACAAAATTTATTTAGTTATGCATTCGTAATGATTTAAATCAGTTAATTTAGTAAGTAAATGAAAAACGTTATATACTATCAATCATCGTCGTCTGACAAATCATCTTCTTCTATCAAATCTTCGTCCTCAGTTTCTTCGTCATCGATAAACTCTTCTTCTTCAATATTTTCCAACAAGTTCACTGCGTCGTTGCTCACGGGCTCTGGTATCGCAGACTGATGACGCGTCGACAGTGAATCTAAATCTGACGGTTCTACTGACAACTGAACTGAAGACGAAGATTGACCAATAATGAGGTCAATATCAGGAAGATCCCCCACATTTCGATGATTACACTCTTCGACGATTCGCCAATCAGGACCATTCAAGTTATCTTCCAAGTAGAAAACTTGTTTCGCTTGAGTTGCCAAAATAAATGGCTCGTCTTTGTACCATTCTTTTGCCACATACACGCTTGTCAAGTTATTGTCGTTGCGTGTCCTTTTCCTCGGATCTTGGTCACCGAACCAACGACATTGAAATAAGACGACGCGACAATTGTTCTGATACGTCAAGACAATGACGTTTTCTACTTGACCGTAGAAGTCGTGACCTCCTTCACTTGGTACACATACCCCGCTATTCTGAGTCGTTCTTCTGCTATCACGTTGACGGGAGATAAATTTAACTCCGTTCACTACACAACACGGATACGTCTGTGGTGCGAAATGTGGTCCCAATGCCAATGCATATAATTCGGAGGATACGGATAATCCGTCTTGGCTCATGCGAAATACCTACATACAACCATTAACGAGTCGGTTAGTGTCGAAGCGAGTTTAATCATATTCTTTGAGTTAATTAGTCAAATACCTTTTCCCAAAACCATTTTGGGAACTCAAGTCGATGCGCTTCTTCAACATCTGGCCGACCTTCTAATTCCATGAGATCTATGTGTTCACTGAAATAAAATTCATGTTCATTTAATACACCACTTCGTATAAATAATTCAAGTTCATTTATTTCACTCATTTACCTCATGAAATCGTCAATTTCGGGACAATTTCGTAAAATGTACCACTCAGCGAGCAATCGTATATTCTCATCTAAGCGTATCGTGGTCATCTTCCCGTAAGGCCGACAACTTGATGACTGAATCACTGATAACTCCCGTTCGACACCTTCGAAGTTAGACGCGACGTCTGTTCGTTGGGGCATGTTGAAACGATTCTCAACGCCTTCTAGATACCTTGAGCAGAATGTCAATGCTTCGTCTACAACATAGGCTTCGGCAATTGAACCCTCTGGTCTAGCTCGATTACGCACAAAGTTCTTGAGCGTTCCAAGGTATCTCTCAAATGGATACATCCACCGCATATGAACTGGACCTCCGTTAATTGCCTCCTCCGGTAGATGCATTACCAAATGAACCATGATTGTGAAGAAATCAGGCGGGAAAATTCGTTCCAACTTACTGTTGGAAATTGAGTAAAATTAAATAGATGTTTTAATCAGCTCAATTTAATTTGTTCACTAAAAGACAAAATAGTGTGTCGTTGATTGAGAAAGTGAGTTTGTGTGAGGGAAAGAGTCCCACATGGAACAAAATACTAAGGTGAATGAGAAAGTGACGATCTGGACGAAGTGACGAAGTAATTTCAGCTCGATTGGGCGAGGTCGACTGGACGAAGTGACGAAGTCATTTCAGGTCGACTGTACGAAGTGACGAAGTCATTTCAGCTCGACTGGGCGAAGTCGAACTCTAGGTGAGCTCGACCTCCAGGCGAAACGGCACGATCCGCGGGCTTCTCGTGACGATTCTCGCCAACGGTCGCGTCTCCTCATTTAGTAGTTATTTTTAGTTACCATTCGAACTAACGGTCACGTCGCTTCGAAACAAGCTATCGTTTGGCCAACGGTCGTGTCGTTTGCGACTATAACCGTAGTTCGACTGAAACAGTGCGTCTGTTCGTCGAACCTCTTCGCGAACAGGTACGATTGCTTATATAATCCGACTTCGGATTCAGTAATCAACACAGGTTTTTCGAACAAAATTTCTCAACTCCCGAAACATTAATTCAGAAACACAGTTCTTGCTTATTTTCGGATTTTCACTCTGTCTTGGTGCAGTCCGAACTAGGCTTGTCGTATCCTGCAGTATTCTTGTACGAAAACCTTAAGACACTTTGGGGTACTCGAAATACTATAAAGAAAGCGTTTCTATGCGTGATTCAAGCCTCGAAGTCTTCAATTTCGAAGAATTATCTAACAATCTTATAGTATCTTGTGCTATGGCTACCGAGGCGTATGTTTCGAGTCTGAAAGTGATGAGCCAGGACTTCGTCAAGTTGGATCGCTTCGACGGCACTAACTTTACTCGCTGGCAAGACAAGATGCGTTTCTTCCTCACCGCCATGAAGATCTTCTACGTGCTCGACCCGACGTTGGTGCCCATCCCAGAGCCGACGAACGAAGATGATGACGAACTCAAGGCGGACCGGAAGAAGCGTCAAGAGGACGAGCTGCTGTGCCGGGGTCACATTCTGAACACATTGTCAGACCGACTCTACGATCTCTACACCGACAATCCATCGGCGGTCGAGATATGGAAGGCTCTTGAGTACAAGTTCAAGGCCGAAGAAGAAGGTACCAAAAAGTTCCTTGTCTCGAGTTACTTTGATTTCAAGATGTTTGATGACAAGCCTATACTTGCTCAAGTTCATGAATTGCAAGTTATAGTCAACAAATTGAGAGCTGTGAAGATAGATATTCTGGAGTCTTTCCAAGTTGGTGCAATTATTGCAAAGTTGCCCAATTCGTGGAAAGGCTATCGAAAGAAACTTCTTCACAATACCGAGGACTTCTCTTTGGAGCAAATCCAGAAACATCTTCGAATCGAGGAGGAATTGAAGATAAGAGAGAAGACGACGGATGTCGGTACTTCGAAGGCCAATGCGGTGAGCGCTAAAGGCAAGAGGAAGTGGAATGACAAGGAAGGAATTTCGGGTTCCAAAAAGGACTAGAAGAAATTCAAGCATTCCGGAAAATCCAAGTCCGATAACAAGCCCGGGTCCAAGGGGTCCAAAGGGGGCTGCTATGTGTGTGGCAAACCCGGTCACTATGCTCGAGATTGTCGAAACCGCAAGATGGATGTGAAAGAGGTCGACGCCACTATGACCGATACTAACATAGTCGCTACGTTGAGCGAACTCATGGCGGTCAAAGGCAAGGTTCAAGGGTGGTGGTACGACACTTGTGCTACCGTTCACGTCGCCTATGATAGGGCTGCCTTCAAAACCTATTCTGAAGTCAACGATGGACAAGCGGTTCAGATGGGAAACGAGCATCGCTCTCAAGTTGTCGGCATCGGAAACGTGGATCTCAACTTCACCTCCGGGAAGACGGTCACTTTGACCAATGTTCTCCATGTTCCGGATATGTGTAGGAACCTAGTTAGTGGTGATCTCCTAGGCAAACCGGGGATCAAATCTGTGTATGAGTCGGGCAAGCTTATCTTGACCCGTAATGGTGTATTTGTTGGCAAAGGCTATTCCAGTAAATGGATGGTCAAACTTTGTATTATTGACAATGTTATTAATGAAATTTCTCCTTCTGCTTATATGGTTGATTCCGTTTCTTTATGGCATAGTAGATTAGCACATATTGGTTTTAGCACTATGAAAAGATTAATTAAATGTGGTTTAATTTCGTGCAAATCCGATAAATTAGATAAATGTGAAATATGTGTGAAATCTAAAATGATAAAGAAACCGTTTTATAGTGTAGAGAGAAATTCTAAGGTGTTAGATCTTATACACTCTGATATACGTGAATTTAATGGCATATTAACCCGTGGGGGAAATAGGTATTTTATTACCTTTATTGATGATTGCTCTAGATTTACATATGTGTATCTTTTGAAACATAAAGATGATGCTTTTAATGCTTTTAAGGTGTATAAGGATGAAATAGAAAATCAATTAGGAATTAATATTAAAGTCCTTAGAAGTGATAGGGGCGGTGAATATTTTCCCAGTGATTTTAATACATTTTGTGAAGAAAATGGTATTGTTCATGAATGTTCCGCACCTAGAACACCACAACAAAATGGTTTAGCCGAACGTAAAAATAGGACACTTCAAGAGATGATAAATGCCATGTTAATGCATTCTGAATTACATTTTAGTTTGTGGGGTGAAGCTTTACTTTCCGCATGTCATATTTTAAACCGTATTCCTCTAAAGAAAACCCAAATATCTCCGTACGAGGTATGGAAAGGGCGAAAGCCGAATATTGGGTATTTCAAAGTGTGGGGGTGTCTAACCTACTACAAAAACATGGATCCTAAAAGGACCAAGTTGGGTCCTCGAGGGATACGAAGTGCTTTTATTGGCTATGCTATGAATAACAAGGCATATAGACTTCTAAACTTAGAGTCTAATGTCATAGTAGAATCCCGAGATGTGGAATTCTTTGAGAATCTTAACTCGACAGGAAAAGAATCTCAAAAATCCACTAATGAAGAACCTCAACTAGGCGAGCTCGACCAGCAGGAAGGTTCGACCTCAAGGCGAACTCTAACCTCAGGCGAGCTCGACCTCCAGGCAGGTTCGACCTCCAGGCGAGCTCGACCCCAGGTGAGCTCGACGCCAGGCGAGCTCGACCTCCACGCAGGATCGATACCTCGAGACGAAAGTTCTTCTAGGGTAGTTGTAGAACATCCCGAACTTCGGAGAAGCAAAAGAGTCCGTAAGACTAAGGAAATAGATTCTCGTCTTATTTCTTTTTACCTAGTAGAAGGAAATAGAGAGAGTTTTTCTCGGAAAATTCCTATTATTCTTCTTATTGAAGATGATCCTAAGACTTATAATGAAGCTGTGGCTTCTCGAGACTCTGCCTTTTGGAAGGATGCTATCCAAGATGAAATGGATTCTATTATGTCAAACCACACTTGGGAGATTGTCGATCTATCCAAAGGGTCGAGACCTATTGGGTGTAAGTGGGTGTTCCGAAAGAAGTACCATAGTGATGGCACTCTTAACACTTCCAAGGCTAGATTAGTAGCCAACAGATTTCGACAACGAGAAGGAATTGATTACTTTGACACATATGCACTGGTAGCAAGGACAACAACAATTAGAGTGTTGTTTTGCCTTAGCTTCTTTGTATAACCTCAATGTTCATCAAATGGATGTCAAGACGGCATTTTTAAATGGAGATCTCGATGAGGAGATTTACATGGAGCAGCCGGAAGGTTATGTGCTTCCGGGCAATGAACAAAAGGTTTGCAAACTTGTTAAATCTTTATATGGATTAAAACAAGCACCCAAACAATGGCATCAAAAGTTTGACTCAGTCATACTTTCTAATGGATTTGTTCCTAACGTTTGTGACAAGTGTTTGTACACAAAGGTGCGTGGTAACCTTGCGATCTTCCTATGTCTCTATGTTGATGATATGTTGATCATTAGCAATGAGATGAAAGGAATATTAGAAACGAAGAGGTTTCTATCTTCCACTTTCAAAATGAAAGATCTTGGACAAGTTGATACTATTTTGGGTATCAAGGTTCGTAGAACCAGTGGGGGTTATGAACTTAGTCAATCACACTATGTTGAAAAAGTGCTTGATAAGTTCAAACATTTAATTTTCAAAGAAGTGAACACCCCATTTGATCCAAGTGTAAAACTTGAAAAGAATGATGGAAGGGCTGTGGCTCAATTGGAATATGCTAGTGTGATTGGTTGTCTTATGTACTTGATGCAATGTACTCGACCAGACATAGCATTTGCCGTTAGTAAAATGAGTAGATTTACTAGCAATCCAAGTGCCGAGCATTGGAAAGCCATTGGGAGAATTTTTGGATTTCTTTTGAAAACTAAAAATCTTGGACTTCAATATGGTCAGTTTCCTGCCGTATTAGAAGGATATACTGACGCAAGTTGGATATCGAGTGTCGGAGATAACAAATCTACGACAGGATGGGTGTTTACACTAGCCGGTGGGGCTGTTTCTTGGAAATTAAAGAAACAAACTTGTATCACTCATTCGACCATGGAATCAGAGTTCGTGGCTCTTGCTTCTGCAGGTCAAGAGGCTGAATGGTTGAGGGTTCTTCTTTTAGAAGTTCCATTGGCTAAAGTTAATATATCAACTGTGTCGATACATTGTGATAGTCAATCAACTTTAGCGAGAGCATACAGTGAAGTGTATAATGGAAAGTCTAGACATATTAGTATGAGACATGACTATGTGAGGAAATTGATCAAAGATGGAATCATTTCGCTCACATATGTAAGATCAAGCTTTAATATTGCTGATCCGTTCACTAAACCTCTTGCAAGAGATTTGGTGAGATCGACCTCGAGAGGTATGGGTCTTAAACTCTTTGAGTAGCGATCTGACAATGATGGCAACCCAACCTAAGGTTAGGAAATGACTAACAATAGGTTCAATGAGTACGAACATGTCATTGAATTGGATATTCATAACATTATATAATAATGTTGACTGTTACAATCGGGAGGTTGAGTTTCTTAACTCTTAATGAAGTTCAGTCTTGAGGACAAGTATCTATACGTAACAGAGATACTGTAAGAACTTCACCTATGTGAATTTCGGGATGGTGCCGTCCCAAAGTGAGAGCTGGAGTTTCTCTCATGAAAAATTCACGAGACAGGATGAGCACATGGCCATTAACGGTGCTAAGCGTGTGATATAGGCGAAGAACACTAAAGGGTGTGTGTTGAGTAACATCGATTTTATCATAAGGAAAATAGGTTCAAAGCCTGGCTACCTAATTTCCGATAAAGTCTTGTGTTGCTTATACTAAGGATAAGTTCAAATCGAAAGATACCTATCTGTACTAACACTCTTTGTTTCTTTTCTGGATTCTATTTCGACTTTACTGAACAAGTGGGGGATTGTTGGAAATTGAGTAAAATTAAATAGATGTTTTAATCAGCTCAATTTAATTTGTTCACTAAAAGACAAAATAGTGTGTTGTTGATTGAGAAAGTGAGTTTGTGTGAGGGAAAGAGTCCTACATGGAACAAAATACTAAGGTGAATGAGAAAGTGACGATCTGGACGAAGTGACGAAGTAATTTCAGCTCGATTGGGCGAGGTCGACTGGACGAAGTGACGAAGTCATTTCAGCTCGACTGGGCGAGGTCGACTGGACGAAGTGACGAAGTCATTTCAGCTCGACTGGGCAAAGTCGAACTCCAGGTGAGCTCTGTTGGAATTGATCTAGGGTTTAAGAAAATAATTAACGCTTCGGTAAGCGGCGGAATTTTAAAAATTTTCTTTTACAAGTAAAACCAGTTTTACTAACCTAGACAAAGAGCAAGTACATATAAATAAAAACTATTATGAGCTAAGAAGTTTACTAACCTTTCTTGAAGCTTGAACTTTGAGAAACATTTGGAAAGTTTGCAACGCTCGTCTCCCCTCGCAGCACGTCTCTCTTTCTTTCCTCGGCACCTCGAGCAACCATGAAAGTTTCTATCACTAAATCACTCGAAATAAAGGAATCAGTGAGTGGGCACTTTTAAACTCTACGACTTAAGAACGAGTCTTGAAGTCGCAGAGCTAAACACTAGGTCAAATGAGGACCTAGGTGCCAAAACAAAGAAATCGAAAATGAAGAGAGAGAGAGAGAGGAGTTCGGCCAAAGTTCTAGAGAGAGAGTCTCTCAAATCTCTAAAACTTGGAATGAATGAAAAAGTGTGGAATGGGGCTCCTATTTATAGGAGAGGTCTCACCTTCAATAAGGTAGTTTCCTCTTCTATAGAATATCACATATTCATGAGCCAATTTCCCTTTTCCTTCAAAGAGTCACACGGCCAAGACTTGCCAAGCAAGTCCTTGGATTTGTTTCCTCTTTTATTTGCTTCTCTCTTGACCCATTAGGCCGAAATTCCTATTACCTTGTATAGGAAATTTGTTTCCTCTTTTTCTTTTGGCAAGTATCTTCATACATTAATGCACAAAAGGAACTCTCTTTCTCTTGGGTATTTGGGCGCCCATAACAACCTAGAAATGGCTTCTAGAAGCTTCTTCATTTGTTCATGACAACATGAAAAAGGCCCATTAAGAATTTTCAATAAAACTCTTATGAAATGAAATTAATCCACAAGGCCCAATTAATCATATTATGGCCGAGTGTTACTTGTCATCAAATGACCATGTCAAAAAATTTATTGACATTCATTTCATCCTATGTCTCAAAAGACAAAAATACCCTTTTGACAATTTTCGTTCTTGTTTTGACTTAGCTTCCAGTTTAACTATTCCTAATCGATGTGATTCGTGACAGTGACCTCATGGACCCAAATGAACAAAGCTTGAGCTAAACACTTGGACTCAAAAGTTCACAAACCTTTTCCAAGTTTAGCTTAATGTCAACTGACTCCACTAAAGAGTTGACACTGAAAATCTCTCGGTTCAAATGAATTTATTTTCTACTCAAGAATTCAACCTAATTATGATGAGCGGATCCACTGTACCCTTCATGAATGTCATCAGCTAGTCGGGATTTACTAAATTACCATTTTAGCCTTCTAGCTGTTATTTCCTCAACTCCTTTGTCGCTTGTGAATAAGTTAGAAACAATGTATTGACGAGGAGCTAACAAGTCACATTGTTTCATCCAAAAGAGTCAGGACTCAATTTGGACACTGGCCAGTTCATTTATTCACACTCCAAGGAACAAAGCATAAGGTGACATACATTGCATTTCAGCAATCTTGTACATGAATTCCATATCTATGAGAACTTCACAAAGTTACTCATGAAATTCTCACAACTTAGTACTTCACCAATAGGCCATGTTCGGAATCACATAGTGAGTCCGAACTCTGACTTTCTCAAATGAGAATACTAAGGTGTGAAATGACATGTCTCATTTCAGGATTAAGGTAAGCACGATGCAATTCATACGTAGTGACTTCGAGACATAAGAGGTTAAATGGTTTGTTCTTATCTTATCTCTAGAAGTGCACTGGTCAATTTAGTACCTTCGGAAGATACCTAGAAGAACTATAGAGTCTCCAACTCTCAATGCCTCATAACCAGACATCATAGATTCTTCTAACAATCATACTGAGGTCAATAGTCCTTTGACCCTTAGATTGCGAATATATCGTTTTAAGCAAACTACGAAGAGTTTGTTCATGCAAATCTACATTTGTCTCTTCGTAAGTAGTTTAGTTTGTTTATGGACTAAAGACTAAGGTTTTATCATAAAGCTTCAAACAAGGAAGATTGAATGAACGTTTCAACTTTTTATTAATGAATAAGCAATTACATGCAAGAGTCTTCATGAGACTTTATTACATCAAATACATAATATAAAGATTACAACTCTTCTTGTGGGCACCATAGACAACAAACTCCCACTTGACTCAAAGAAGATGTGTGTAGTCTTTCATGCCTAATCTCTCTCGATGTTGGTCGAAGACCTTGTTCGCTAGGGATTTTGTGAATGGATCTGCTAGGTTGTCCACCGTTGAGATCTTCTTCACTTCCACGTCTCCGCGCTGCACGATCTCTCGAATCAAATGGTATTTCCTCTCTATATGCTTAGAGCGCTTATGGCTTCGAGGTTCCTTTGAGTTAGCGACAGCCCCACTATTATCACAATAAAGGGTCATGGGCTCGTCGACGTTTGAAACAACTTCCAAATACTTAAGGAATTTTCTAAGCCATACAGCCTCTTTGGATGCTTCACAAGCAGCCACATATTCTGCTTCCATTGTGGAGTCAGCAATGCAAGATCGCTTAATACTCCTCCACACAACAGCTCCACCATTAAGGATGAACACAGATCCCGAAGTGGATTTCCTGGAATCCTTATCCGCTTGAAAATCGGAGTCGGTATATCCCGTCATAGTCAGGTCAGTACCTGAGTATGTAAGCATCAAGTTCCTAGTTCTTCAAAGATACTTAAGAACATGCTTAACAGCAATCCAGTGCTCGGGTCCAGGGTTTGATTGGAAACGGCTAACTACGCCAACGGCGAAACAAATGTCAGGTCTAGTGCAAAGCATAGCATACATGAGGCTTCCTACGGCAGAGGCGTAAGGAATTTTCTTCATGTCTTCAATCTCTTGTGCAGTCTTGGGAGACTGGTCCTTAGAGAGTGAAACTTCATGCCTAAAGGGTGTTTGGCCCTTCTTTGAGTCTTGCATCGAGAAGCGACCCATCACCTTATCAATATAAGATGCTTGAGAGAGCGACAGGGTCCGGTTTTTCCTATCTCGAAAGATTTGGATCCCCAGAATGTACGCGGCTTCTCCTAGATCCTTCATATCGAATTGCTTTGCCAGCCAGACCTTAACCTCAGATAACTTACCCACGTCATTACCAATGAGTAGTATATCATCGACATATAGTACCAGAAACACAACTTTGCCTTCGTGTATTAACTTGTAAACACAAGGCTCATCTATTGATTGTTCAAAGCCGAAGCTTTTCACAGTTTCATCGAATCTGATATTCCATGACCTAGATGCTTGCTTTAATCCATAAATGGACTTAAGCAACTCACAAACCTTGGTGTCTTGACCTTTTCCACGAAACTGTCTGGTTGAGCCATGTAAATGCGCTCGTGAAGATTGCTATTCAGAAAGGCTGTCTTGACATCCATTTGCCAGATCTCATAGTCGAGAGCTGCAGCTATGGATATGAGTATGCGGATGGATTTAAGCATCGCGACTTGCGAGAAGGTTTCTTCATAGTCAATCCCTTCTTGTTGGGTATAACCCTTTGCCACAAGTCGTGCTTTGAACGTCTCGACGTTCCCATCATGACCTCTTTTCTTCTTGTATATCCACTTACACCCTACGGGTTTAATCCCTTCAGGAAGGTCTACAAGTTTCCAGACTTTGTTGACATACATCGAGTGCATTTCAACTTTCGTGGCGTCAAGCCAAAGGTTTGATTCAGAACAAGCCATCGCTTGGCTATAGGAAACAGGATCATCCATGTCAGAGACGGCTACAAGAGAGTCTCCATAAGACATGTACCTGTCAGGCTTTTGAGTAGCCCTCCCACTACGTCTAAGTACTACTTGACGAGATTCTGATGAGTTAGGTTGTGTTTCAGTTGGGGTAAGAACAGTTCTTACAGATGAGGTAGAAGCTTCCTCACCCAACTTTTCTTCAAGCACAATTTTGCTTCTAGGTTTTGCATCCTTCATAAAGTCCTCCTCAAGGAAACGAGCATTCGTGCTAACGAAAGTCTTATCATCCTCGGGACTATAGAAGATGAAACCTTTGGTTTCCTTTGGATATCCCACAAACAAGCACAATTCTGACCTACTAGCCAACTTGCTAGTCTTTTGCCTTAGCACGTGTGCAGGGCAACCCCAAATTTCGATGCGGCCAAGATTCACTTTACGGCCAGTCCATCGTTCATAAGGAGAACCAGGAACCGTCTTGGACGGAACTTGGTTCAGAATATAAGCGGCTGTTTCGAGGGCATATCCCCAAAAGGAAAGAGGGAGTGATGAGTAACTCATCATTGATCTAACCATCTCCATAAGAGTTCGGTTCCTTCTCTCTGACACTCCGTTTTGTTGAGGTGTGCCAGGTGCGGTAAGCTGAGAAGCGATACCTTCTTCTTTAAGAAAGTCATCGAACTCTCCAGACATATACTCACCACCTCGATCAGATCGAAGGGTTTTGATCACTTTGCCAGTTTTCTTTTCCACTAAAGCCCTAAAGACCTTAAATACGTTAAAGGTCTCAGATCTGTGTTTGAGCAAATAGACAAACCCATATCGTGAGTAATCATCGGTGAAGGTAACGAAGTATTCGTATCCTCCTCGTGCCTGTTGGCTGAGCGGACCACATACATCAGAATGTACTAGTTCCAGCAACTCAGTGGCTCTTCGACCCTTATCGGAGAAAGGTCGCTTAGTCATTTTTCCTTCTATGCAGGATTCACAAGTAGGTAGTGAACCTGTTGCAGAGTCTTGGAGTGGACCGTCCCTCACAAGTCTCTTAATCCTATCTAGACTGATATGACCAAGTCTCAAGTGCCAGAGGTATGTTGATTTTGTTAGATCGGAGGATTCAGAAAGTTTGATCCTCTTTGGCTCCCTAATTAGATCATTATCTATTTCGGTGTCTAAAAGAGAAGGTTGAGTGGGATAGATGTAAAAAAGACCATTCTTCATACATGCATCAGTGACAAAAGAATTAGAAAAAGAAATTCGAATTCCATTCTTTATAAACTTTAAATAATAATTTCGCTCTAAAAGTTGAGCAACAGATATTAAGTTTTTCCCAAAGGAAGGAACATAATAAACATTATTCAAATTTAAAGTGCGATCTTCAAAAGATAGTGTCACGGATCCCACAGCCTTCGCAGACACCACGCTCCCATCACCCCACTTGAAGCAGAAGTCGCCATCCTCTAAGCTTTTGCTTTTCCTAAAACCAGTTAAGGAGCAGCAAATATGGTCAGTAGCAGCGGAGTCAATAATCCACGATGATACATTATCAGCTACTAAACAAGCTTCAGTAATAAGTACAATACCTTTTACTTTGGTTTTGAGGTAGGCAGGACAGTTCCTACGCCAGTGACCAGGCTCATTGCAGTGGTGGCACTTGTCTTTAGACTTGTCCACCTTCGGAGCCTTTGGCGCCTTCTTCTTCGTTTGAACCTTACGTTGGTTCTTCTTCTCGGCATTGCGAGGTCTCTTCTTAGATTCAGAGGTGGAGGTAGTAGCATATACTTCTCCTTGAGCCCTCTTTTTCATAGTGAGTGCCTCAGCGGTTTGAAGTTCCTTCATGAGCTCGGTAACAGTGTACTCTAGCTTGTTCATGGAATAATTCAACTTGAAGGTATCAAAGGTTTCGGGGAGAGTTTCCAAGATCATATATATTTTAGTCTCCCCATCAATCTCGGATCCAAGGATCTCCATTTCGTTTAGATAGCTAATGATCAGCATCATATGATCTCTAACGAGAGTTCCAGCCTTCATACGACAGTTCATGAATTGTCGGACCGCTTGTTGCCTAGCTTGACGTCCTTGCCCTCCAAACATCTCATGGAGATTGTAGAGCATATCGGTGGCAGTTTCGTAATCACGATGTTGTTGTTGCAACACATTGTTCATCGATGCCAGAATATAGCACCTCGCAATCTCATCGGATCGAAGCCAGGCCGTCAGGGCGTCTTTTTCCTCTTGCGTCGAATCTTCATTCGTTTGAGGACAGGGGGTGGTGAGAACCCATTTGTACTTGTCGACAGTAAGGACTATGTCGAGGTTACGTTTCCAGTCGACGTAATTGTCGCCTTCGAGTTTATTCGAGGAAAGAATGGTTGAGAGAGGGTTGAGAGACATATTGCCTATAAAAGTTGAAACAAGTTTATGATTAGTCTTTGGTTTAGGATTTAAGTTTTATTAAGATTTTTATAAAATCCAAAGGTGTTATAAACCAAACAATAATTTACTCCCTCAAGAGAAGGCCGCAAAAAGTCTCCATTTATAAGTAAATGACACATCATTAATGCTTAGCCAAGATGTCAATACATCAATTTTGACTAGCCACCTTTTAAATTGGTTTGATCACTCACATCCTTTCGCAGAGCCTCAAGGGAGGATTGCTAGGGATTGAGCCTAAGTGTGCAACCAACCACTTAGTCCAAAAGATCAACTTTGAAAAACAATCCCCCAAGGGGAGGCCTTGTCATTATCGTCTCACTCTCGGACGTAGCTCATTGAGCAATGATCGAAGCAAAAACGCCTTGGAGTACTCCCATTTAAGTGAGGGTCGCAAGAGCGGCTCTTAGTCCCACGTTAATTGCTTCTTTCATTAGTGTTGGGGATCGTGGGTTACAAACAACAAGTATAACCCTCCCACTTAGTTTTTGGAGTTGGTTCATCGACTCTTATAAGTTCGGAAACAGATTTCCTAGTTAAAGAGCGACAGAGCGGACAACTAGAAGAGAATCCTAGATCGACATATTCAGAGCAGTATTAGTGCATAAAGGCACAAGGTACATACTCGATCTTTTCCTATTTTCTATTTCGGGAAAGTGCGTGAGGGAAGTGTGAACTTCAACTCACTCGAACACTTGAAAGTTTAGATTACACATCTTTTTATTTTTCGTCTTGTCTACAAGGAGACCTCCCACTCAAATTTTTCAAGAGCATATAGATTTTGAACATATGTGATATAGATATAGTTTTGAAAACATTTTGAAAATTTATTTGATTTGGATGACAAAATATTTTACAAGTTTGAAAGTGAAAACGGTTTTTCAAAATTTAAACTAGTTTTGTAAAAACTCAATTTCAATTAATCTTTCAAAAATCAAAACTTTTTAATCTTACACATCATGTTTATAATCTTATAAAAAAACAAGTTTGCTCAAGAAAATTTTCTCATTAGAGTTCTATAACTCATGGTAGTGGGGCTGAAAATCCGAAATTCTAAAAACTGGAGTTTCGGAACAGCCGCGCACCTCGGAGTAAAATCGCCATAACTGGCGGCTCCAATGTCCTTTTGACCTAAAACCGGTAGCATTGGACAGATGACAGACAGAGCTTTAATTTGATTCAAGAATCATTAAATTTAGATTTCTGAGCAGAGAGTTATGCCACTTTTAATGCGGGTTTACTCCAGCTCGAAGAAAAAGAAATAATTAAAGCTTGGTCCTTTTTAGGTGCGAAAAAGAATCGAGTGTAACGGAATGTTTTATGAAGGTTGTTAAAGCTTTTATTTGTGTTTTATTAGCAAGGTAATAACAAGGCATAAAAGAAATAACAACAAGCATAAAACGATTCAAGTAAAAATAAGAAACTAGTAAGACAAGAAAACTAGTCACAAAATTTTACTCGAAATTTCTCAAACCTTTAAAACACGTTTTTCAATATAAAAAATTAAAAACTTTTAGAACTGATTCTAATGTGTTTTAATAACATCCCAAACTCATAGAAAATCAACATGATTTTTTAATTTAAAGGCATGAGCAATAAATTAAAAAAAATCTAAGATAACAATTCTAACTTGTCACAAAATTAGTAAACTTTCGAAAACAATTTTCAAGCTCATATTTTTAAATACATGTACATGCTAATCGTTGACCATAGCTCTGATACCATTTGTTGGAATTGATCTAGGGTTTAAGAAAATAATTAACGCTTCGGTAAGTGGCGGAATTTTAAAAATTTTCTTTTTCAAGTAAAACCAGTTTTACTAACCTAGACAAAGAGCAAGTACATATAAATAAAAACTATTATGAGCTAAGAAGTTTACTAACCTTTCTTGAAGCTTGAACTTTGAGAAGCTTTTGGAAAGTTTGCAACGCTCGTCTCCCCTCGCAGCACGTCTCTCTTTCTTTCCTCGGCACCTCGAGCAACCACGAAAGTTTCTATCACTAAATCACTCGAAATAAAGGAATCAGTGAGTGGGCACTTTTAAACACTACGACTTAAGAACGAGTCTTGAAGTCGCAGAGCTAAACACTAGGTCAAATGAGGACCTAGGTGCCAAAACAAAGAAATCGAAAATGAAGAGAGAGAGAGAGAGAGGAGTTCGGCCAAAGTTCTAGAGAGAGAGTCTCTCAAATCTCTAAAACTTGGAATGAATGAAAAAGTGTGGAATGGGGCTCCTATTTATAGGAGAGGTCTCACATTCAATAAGGTAGTTTCCTCTTCTATAGAATATCACATATTCATGAGCCAATTTCCCTTTTCCTTCAAAGAGTCACACGGCCAAGACTTGCCAAGCAAGTCCTTGGATTTGTTTCCTCTTTTATTTGCTTCTCTCTTGACCCATTAGGCCGAAATTCCTATTACCTTGTATAGGAAATTTGTTTCCTCTTTTTCTTTTGGCAAGTATTTTCATACATTAATGCACAAAAGGAACTCTCTTTCTCTTGGGTATTTGGGCGCCCATAACAACCTAGAAAAGGCTTCTAGAAGCTTCTTCATTTGTTCATGACAACATGAAAAAGGCCCATTAAGAATTTTCAATAAAACTCTTATGAAATGAAATTAATCCACAAGGCCCAATTAATCATATTATGGCCGAGTGTTACTTGTCATCAAATGACCATGTCAAAAAATTTATTGACATTCATTTCATCCTATGTCTCAAAAGACAAAAATACCCTTTTGACAATTTTCGTTCTTGTTTTGACTTAGCTTCCAGTTTAACTATTCCTAATCGATGTGATTCGCGACAGTGACCTCATGGACCCAAATGAACAAAGCTTGAGCTAAACACTTGGACTCAAAAGTTCACAAACCTTTTCCAAGTTTAGCTTAATGCCAACTGACTCCACTAAAGAGTTGACACTGAAAATCTCTCGGTTCAAATGAATTTATTTTCTACTCAAGAATTCAACCTAATTATGATGAGCGGATCCACTGTACCCTTCATGAATGTCATCAGCTAGTCGGGATTTACTAAATTACCATTTTAGCCTTCTAGCTGTTATTTCCTCAACTCCTTTGTCGCTTGTGAATAAGTTAGAAACAATGTATTGACGAGGAGCTAACAAGTCACATTGTTTCATCCAAAAGAGTCAGGACTCAATTTGGACACTGGCCAGTTCATTTATTCACACTCCAAGGAACAAAGCATGAGGTGACATACATTGCATTTCAGCAATCTTGTACATGAATTCTATATCTATGAGAACTTCACAAAGTTACTCATGACATTCTCACAACTTAGTACTTCACCAATAGGCCCTGTTCGGAATCACATAGTGAGTCCGAACTCTGACTTTCTCAAATGAGAATACTAAGGTGTGAAATGACATGTCTCATTTCAGGATTAAGGTAAGCACGATGCAATTCATACGTAGTGACTTCGAGACATAAGAGGTTAAATGGTTTGTTCTTATCTTGTCTCTAGAAGTGCACTGGTCAATTCAGTACCTTCGGAAGATACCTAGAAGAACTATAGAGTCTCCAACTCTCAATGCCTCATAACCAGACATCATAGATTCTTCTAACAATCATACTGAGGTCAATAGTCCTTTGACCCTTAGATTGCGAATATATCGTTTTAAGCAAACTACGAAGAGTTTGTTCATGCAAATCTACATTTGTCTCTTCGTAAGTTGTTTAGTTTGTTTATGGACTAAAGACTAAGGTTTTATCATAAAGCTTCAAACAAGGAAGATGGAATGTACGTTTCAACTTTTTATTAATGAATAAGCAATTACAAGCAAGAGTCTTCATGAGACTTTATTACATCAAATGCATAATATAAAGATTACAACTCTTCTTGTGGGCACCATAGACAACAAGCTCGACCTCCAGGCGAGATCGACCTCCAGGCGAAACGGCACGATCCGCGGGCTTCTCGCGACGATTCTCGCCAACGGTCGCGTCTCCTCATTTAGTAGTTATTTTTAGTTACCGTTCGAACTAACGGTCACGTCGCTTCGAAACAAGCTATCGTTTGGCCAACGGTCGTGTCGTTTGCGACTATAACCGTAGTTCGACCGAAACAGTGCGTCTGTTCGTCGAACCTCTTCGCGAACAGGTACGATTGCTTATATAATCCGACTTCGGATTCAGTAATCAACACAGGTTTTTCGAACAAACTTTCTCAACTCCCGAAACATTAATTCAGAAACACAGTTCTTGCTTATTTTCGGATTTTCACTCTGTCTTGGTGCAGTCCTAACTAGGCTTGTCGTATCCTGCAGTATTCTTGTACGAAAACCTTAAGACACTTTGGGGTACTCGAAATACTATAAGGAAAGCGTTTCTATGCGTGATTCAAGCCTCGAAGTCTTCAATTTCGAAGAATTATCTAACACTTACACAATATAAGCTTCACATCCTCTTGCGCCTTCTCAATGTCTGAAATTACCAGCGTTCTAGAGCAAATAAGTCTGAAGAAGTTGCAGAGCTCTATTATGGCATCTCGAATTGTTCGATCCAGAAAAGGACGAATAGCAGGAGCCAATAGGCGCTGCATAATCACGTGACAATCGTGAGACTTCAAACCCGTCAACCTCCCATCCGCGGTAACATTCTTCTTCAAATTCCCCGCAAAACCATCGGGAAATCTGACAGATCTCAAGAACTCAGTAAACCGCTTCCGTTCTGAAGGTGTCAGAGTGTATGACGAAGGCGGTTTCATCCATCTATCTCCTTCTTGGTACAAATGAAGCTCGCGCCTTATGTTCCAGCCCGCCAAAGTCAACCGCGCCTTATCTGTGTCTTTCGTCTTCCCCTCGATGTTCAGCAAGGTACCCAGAAGATTGTCGCATACATTCTTTTCTATATGCATTGCATCGAGGTTATGCTTCAGCGTAAGACTCGACCAATACTGAAACTCGAAGAAAATACTTTTCTTTGTCCAATTCAGCTCACTCGCATCGCGCTTTCGTTTCTTCCCGCCGAAGTCAGGGTGCTTCCCCGGGGTTGCATCTCTCACTAATCGCAATTGTCGAAGTATATCGCTCGCTGATTTTCTCACTGGTGGTGGTCGTTTCTCATTTCGTACCTTGTACAGTTTGCTCTTCCTCATCGGGTGTAACAACGGCAAGAATCGACGATGATCGCAGTAAACAATCTTGTTTCGAGCCTTGAAAGATGGTGTGTCGTTGTTACTCGTCGGACAAGCAAGGTACCCTTGACCACTCCATCCTGACAAACTGCTTCTTGCTGGAAAATCATTCACCGTCCATAGAAGTACGGAAAACAACCTGAATAGCTCACCGGTCGAACCATCTCTCAACACAACACCGGTTTCCCACAATTCCTTCAGCTCATCAATCAGCGGTCATAAGAAAACATCCATGTCTTTTCCCGGCGCACTACGACCTGGTATAAGCAATGTTAACATCAAGTACGATGTTTTCATGCACAACCACGGCGGTAAATTGTACGCAGTCAAGACTACCGGCCACATACTGTACGATAAACTCATGTCACCAAATGGGTTGAAACCATCGGCGACAAGTCCAAGCCGGACATTCCTCGGTTCTGCCGCAAACATGGGATATTTTCGGTCGATCTCATTCCACGTTGCTCCGTCTGCAGGATGTCGCAGTACACCATCCTCCTTAATGCGTTCATTCTCGTGCGACTGCATCTCTAGAGCTGTGTGCCGACTCGCGTACAGTCGCTTAAGTCGATCTTTCAGTGGAAAGTAGCGCAACACTTTATGCGCTACTTTTTTTCCACCGTCTTTCTTCAGCCACCGGCTCTCATTACAAACTGGACACTCGTCTAGATTGGCGTTGTCCTTCCAAAACAACGCGCAATCGTGTTTGCAGACGTTAATCGACTCGTAACCCATACCAAATCGACGCAATTTCGCCTTTGCTTCATAGTGTGACTCTGGAATCGTGTTGCCGATCGGATGAGATTTTTTCAGTACTTTCAGTAGCTGATCAAACGACTTATTCGTCCACTTGTTCATCACTTTCAAATGCATCAACGTGACAACAAATGAGAGTGACGAATACTCCGTACAACCCGGCCATAATTCTGTGTTCAGGTCGCTGAAAAGGTCATCGAACTGTCCACTCTGGTATTCTGCATTCGGGTCAATACTGTCATCGTTACCGTCTACGTCGTTGTGATCTAAGATATCGTGTACAGCATCAAACATCCCTCCTCCTCTGTAATCCGTCTGATACTGCATTACGTCATCTTCTTCCTCCCCGTGAAAGTTCCACCTTGTGTAATTCCTCTTAAATCCTCTGATAAAGAGATGATTCTCTATATCAGGAATTTTTTGCATCAACACGTTGTTACACCTCTTGCATGGACACTTAACTCGTCCTTCGACATTTACGTGTTGTCGGGCCATTGCCATGAACTCTGTCATGCCAGCCGCAAACTCAACGCTTAAACGTTGGTCCTCGATTATCCAATTCCTATTTGGATAACTCATTTTACCTATAGATTGAACATTTCAAAATTTAGTAGTTTTCGGATTTTATTTTATAATTTAACGATCCTACCGAAATTTCGGCAGAACCTCCCCTATAAACTTAACAACCCGGCATCAAGCCTTTAACTTTAAAACCTGCATAGAAACATCCTAAAACTAACAATAAATCCAACCTCAGTGGTTCGATTATTAAAACTCATAATCCGTCACATTTTTAATCATTTCTAACAACAATTAAATATAATTCCATTTAATTTACATAAACTAACTAATTGTTTTTACATGTTTTTACATAATTTTACCAAATATAAATATTTATAACTAATATTAAAATTTATAACTAATTTAAATATTTGTGTAAACAAAACTAATTTAAATATTTATAAAATTTATAACAAATATATAATTCATTTATAACTAATTAATTCATTTATAATTTATAAAATTTATAACAAATATATAATTCTAAAAATATAAATTATGTAAATATAACTAATTAAAATAAATGAAAAACTAATATATAACTAAAGTTCTATATATATATATATAACTAATATATATAACTAATATATTAATCCTATATATATATATAAAGTTTTTTAAAAAAAAAACTTACCGATCACGTACGGCGAGGGAGAGCGCGCGGCCAGAGAAGGGGAAGCGGCCAAGGACGGCGTCGGCGGGGAAGTGGCTACGGCGTCGGCGGCGGAGCGGCGGAGTAGTGGCGGAGCGCGGCGGAGGAGCTGCAATGGGAGAGAGAGAGGCCGGTAAGGAGAGAGATGTGAGGAGAGAGAGAGAAGTGAGGAGAGAGAGAGAGAGTTACCGGGTACGACGAGCTCGGCGTCGGCGACACACGGCGGAAGAGGGCACGGCGACGGCGGGAGAGAGAAAAAGAGAGAGAATATTGATTTAGGTTAAAGAAAGAGAAATGGGGAAGCTGGGTCGCGATCTGGTATTTAAAGACATTTACCGACGATTTTTTCGTCGCTAAATGATTTCATTTCGTCGCTAAAAGAACTTAAATCGCCAGACATTTAGCGACGATTTAATCGTCGCTAATAGTAAATTTTACATATTTAGCGACGATTTTTTAGTCGCTAAATCATTTCGTTTTAATTTAATGGGAGGGATTTTTCCCTCTTTAAAATTCGTCAAAATTCGAAAACATTTAGCGACGATTATTTCGTCGCTAATTGAATAGCGACGATAAAAAAATATTTTCCCGTCGCTAATTGAATAATCGTCGCTAAAGATTTTCGTCTTAATTAAATTCGAGGGATTTTTCCCTCTTTAAAATTCGAAATTAATTCAACATTATTAGCGACGAGATTATCGTCGCTAACTGAATTCAGAAATCATTAGCGACGAATTTATCGTCGCTAATTATTTTCCCGCGAACTTAGCGACGACAAAAAAGAATTAGCGACGATAAATTCGTCGCTAATTATCTTTGCCGCCAAACTTTAATATTTTTCGCCCCAAAAAATTAGCGACGATAATATCGTCGCTAAAAGGGTTATTAGCGACGATTAAGTCGTCGCTAATAGTTTCGTCGCTAAATGTGGTATTTCTTGTAGTGAATCTGTATCCATAATTCCAGAATGATTAAAAATGTATACAAAAGAATTTTAATCATTCAATCTGAGACCTAGTAGAAGCAATTCTAAAACACAGATGTATTGAAAAAACAATCCTAATAATCTAACAAACGATGTTTGCTCTAATACCACTTGATGGAAAACTTATATACTAATAGTATTTCCCAGAATCAACATGTTATTAGATTATTAAGGATTAAAAGAATACCTGGATCCTTGATCGATCACCGTATATGTGTTATTTTACGCATGAAAGAAGAGGTATGTATGAATAAAATCAAAGAAATTGAAATTAGTTCTGGTGTAAGTTTATTTATTTTTCATTTTAATTCTTGTATACTTTATGCTTGATATATTTTAACTGTATAATTAATCATTAGTCATTTATATAGACAGTTAAAATATAGTCATCAGATCTATAACATTATCGAGTTTAAAAAAGTCTATAATATTATAAATTTATATTAGCCCCTCTCTGACAACAATTTATGGTTTCTATAAATTCTCTAAATTAATCAAGAAATTAATAACTATCACGTTGAGTTATCTGAAATTTTGTTATGACTTTGGTGGACCTTTCGATAAAGTAACGGACTGGAGCTCCCACACCAAGAGGGAATTCTTTTTAATGCACGAGTGAATGTGATATAATTGAGCTTAGTGTGTTGTTAAAGGGATTATTAACTATTATGATCTTATTCTCGATTAGTAATTCTTTATTTCACTTTTATGATTAAAATATGTTGTGATAAAAATGGGAAATAAAAAACCCTTCTATTTACTTGTGCTTTTGAAATAACTCTTAAAA
This sequence comes from Urtica dioica subsp. dioica, assembly GCF_054948205.1. NCBI lineage: Eukaryota > Viridiplantae > Streptophyta > Magnoliopsida > Rosales > Urticaceae > Urtica > Urtica dioica. The sequence continues at coordinate 17,914,796 of NC_142764.1, read as the reverse complement.
TTATGAAGGATCGATATATTACGACAATACGGTAAGCGTAGTAGCTCAAGTGGTGAACACATTCATCCACATCAGTTTATCTATTTACGCGAGTTTGAGAAGGTTCGAGAGACATTTAAGAGAAAGTTTTCTTTGAATTATGACAAAATCAAAGCTAGTGAGAACTGAGAACATACTCTCTTTGGAGTCAGAAATTGAATTTCTAGGTCATAGAGGAGAGAGAAAACATCTGGACCAAATTCAATGTTGGTTCGGAAATGTCCCAACTCCCATGTGTGGACATGTACTGTAACACTATCTCTTTTAGAGGTTCTCAGATGACGCAGAGTTTAAATCATCAAAAGGTGAAAAGATAAAAAGTTGGGATACACAGAATATGGGCAAAAACTAAGAAAACAGTTTATGATTTACTCCTCTTCGTTAACAAACTTAACAAAGATAATCTCTAGATTTTAGTGTTAATTTTTTTTATTATTATTTTAGATTTAAAGTGACACTCTCACACAATAACTATCAACCTAAGAGTTTTTTTTTTTTTTTTTTTTGCTCGGAATCAACCTAAAAGTTTGTTAGTGAGCATCCCTAATAAAGAAAAATAAAATTAGAGTTCATTAGCTATATTGTCATATTTACAATTTCACATTGTTATATAGTGAACGTTTCAAAAAAATTAAGTAAATAGTCATGTTCATGTGTTTATACATGTAAATTGACGTAAATATCTCTCTCTAATTACACGTGAAATGACAAACCAAAAATGTCACGTTATTTTTATAACTATTTATTTATAATTTAAGAAACGTTAATTATATATTAATCTCAAATATTTTAATTGATTAGTTATCTAATTTTTTTAATAAATTATTATGAAGTCATTCAAAGTAAATGAAGATACTATCTATTACTAGCTAAAGCGACTACATAAATCCTACCAACCAATATTACCCACTTAACTCGTATTAACCTGCTATTTCTTTTATCCCAACTCCCAAGTCAGGCATAGTTTTTCACGAACTTTACCTTTAACTTTATTCTGCTTCCTTGTCTTTGATTTTTCTTTCCTTTTAATTATTATTTATCTTTATTGAATATGGACAAGACTAGAAAGGGAATATCTTTATCGGCTTACATTTAGTAATCTAGCATATAAAGTATCAACTTATACATCTTTTTTTTTTTGGACTAAAAATAATCTTAATAATATTTTTTAACTTCCATTTTTTTAACGACGATCCACGATTATAATATGATCTATTGATAAGTAATGAAATTTATGCAAGGTTTTGAATCCCTAATTTCATCCCAATTCAATTAAAAAGAAATAAAAGTAAAAAATTTAAATAGCACAAGCATACTTGAATCTATTAAATTAAATGCATAATATGGTGATGGTCTTCCCATTAATGTTTACTTGAACTAGAGTATTCTTGTTGATGGGATACAAAAAAAGATGCGTATTGCAATCAGGGAACATATCCATTATTAATAATTGTCAGACAGTTACTAATAATTATTGTCTATTTTTAATTTGGCTCATCATCAAATTAGAAACGACACTTATTGTATTCACATAATAATATCATGACAAATATGTCCTTAATTTACAAACTTTATTCTTATTTTGAATTAGACCACATCAATTTTGACTTAATTTATAATGATCAAAACACATTTATTTAATAACATTAGTAGTCCCAAAATAATCTAACAATCTCCTACTGAGCTACACATGTATACAATAAATGTATCAACCTTAGCACGCCAAAAAAAGTTATTATGATGTGACATATTACAATCTCGTCCATCAATTACATGAATATATGATCAAAGTTGTTTTCATTTCATTGTATCTAGCTAGCACACCTAAACACATCAATGGTCACATATATCAATATAATCAAATGAAATAGATCAATCATGAATATGTGATAGAAAAATTATACGCAAGGTGATCTATTCATATCAATATTTTTGGTCCTACTTTAGAGAGATCAAATTTTATCCTGAATATGCAAATTGCAATAAACTAGTGCCATAAATCTGATAAAAAAACATATATGCAAATTGGACCCGACTTCTTATATGTGAGCATGTGATCTTTTGTTTTTTCAATTACCTCATGACCCATTTGGCTGCTTTCCAATGATCCATACCCGGATTGCTTAAATATTTGCCTAAAACGCCAACAACGTATGCAATATCCGGACACGTACAAACTTAAGCATACATTAGACTCTCAACCTCCGAAGCATAGGGAATCTATTTCCATTTATTGAATATCAATAATTCCTTCTGGGAATTGCCTGAGACTGAACTTATCTCCTTTAGCGACATGGTGCCTTCTGGTTTACAATCATATATGCTAAATCTTTTAAGCACTTTATCGATGTATTTTTTTTTTTGTGATAATCCAAGTAAACTTCGAGAATGGTCTTGGTAAATTTAGATTCCTAATACAAAAGAGAAATCACCAAGATCTTTCATCTCCAAATGATTTTATAAAAATTTCTTGGTCTCGTGCAACATTCATTTATCATTAGTGGGAAGTAGTATGTCATCGACATATAAAACCATGAACATATGTTTACTTCCATTGAACTTATGATACATACAATCATCAAACACATTCGTCTCAAAATCATATGATAGAATCACTTGATGAAACTTATGGTATCATTGAGGCGAAACTTGCTTTAGTCCGTAAATGAATTTTGTCAATTTCCAAAGCATCTTTTGTGGGTCTCCTAACACAAAGTTTTCAGGTTGCACCATATAAATTGTTTTTCAGTGTTTCCATGGATAAACGTCATTCCATATAAAAATGTGCAACAAGTGCCCTAATTATCCGAAAAGGGTCCTTTGATGAAATCGGAGAAAAAGTCTTTTTAAAGTCAATCTCTTCCTTTTTAGTATAACCCTTAGATACAAGACGAGCCTTATACATCTTCACATTACCTTTCGAATCCCTTTTGGTTTTAATAATCCATTTGCGACCAATAGTTTGTTTCCTTCAGGTAATAGGACAAGTTCCAAAACTTTAGCTATTTATACTCTTCATTCATTGCTTCAATCTACTTTATAGAGTTTGTATCATTCATGACATTTTGGAAGTTGACAGGGTCATCTTCTATCATACCACAACCATTCTCATTTTCTATAAGAAAAACTATATAATCATCTGGTATAGCATTTCTCTTTTCTCTAGTGAATCGCCATAAAGGAATTTGATCTTAAGGTTATTGAGTTTGTACCTCATGTAGTTGAATGATTATGTCTTGTTGCTCTTGATTAATGAGAGTAATAAAATTTTGAACATCATCAAAGGTAACTGGACTAGGAATCAAAGTTTTCTCAATAGGAATTGTTGAATCCAAATCCTTCTGAAAGACAAAGTCTTTTCTTTATTTCTCCCACCAAATTTAATATCCTCAAAGAACGTTGCCGTTCATGTCTCAAAGATGGCCTCAATCATAACATTTATAGCCCTTGCACTACTATAAAACTGAGATCTTACAACGGTTAAAAACAGTTGTAGAATGATTCTACAACGCTTGTCAAGCATTGTAGAAGGTTCTACAATGTATGATTCCATTGTACAATTTTCAAATATTATAAAAATCCTCGGCGCGACAATGTATAATTTTCGCCACGGCGAGATATTCTACAACGGATGTTATAACCATTGTAGAAGTTTCTCGCCGCAGCGATAAATATACGTAGCCGCGACGAGGATTTTATATTTTATGAATAAATTCTCGCTGCGGCGATGTATAATATCCACTGCGGCGAGATATTCTACAACGGATGTTATATCCGGTGTAGAAGTTGCTCGCCACGCGAAAACTATGCATAGTTGCGGCGAGGACTTGGGTTGAACCTTGCCGCGGCAACGTTTTATTAGCGCCGCAGCGAGAAGGTTCTACAATGGATCCAGATCCGTTGTAGGAAGTTTTATGATTTTTTTTTAAATCTCGCCGCGGCGACGCCTAAGTCTCACCACGGCTGTAATAACATGCCGCGGCGACGCCTAAGTCTCACCACGACTGTAATAACATGCCGTGGCGAATGTAAGTTTTCAAAAATTGTTGGTCTCGGTAACTTTCACATTGTGGCGAAGCCTATTTTTTGCGCGGCATGTGTAACATGCCGCGACGAGAAATTTGAGTCGCTGCGGCGAGATTCACCATTGTTTTAACGTGAATTTAGTTTTTACAAGGTACTAAAACCTGTTATAAAAAATGGTACCTGAAAATAAACTTCAAATACAAAACCAATGCAAAATTCACAAAAATCTAACTAATCATCGCATTCAATAAATGTTTGTATGTAAGTTACCCATTCTTCTCTTAATCTCTCTAAATCCTCTTGTGTATAAGATTTCTTAGCTTTTAATTTTCCTACACCTCTTACAACTATATCGTGCATATAAGATATCACAAAATACCCGCATTCCGTGTTTCTGGATTGTCCGTTACTGTGAGCGTTGCGAGCCTTGATGTAGGTTGATTGACCGTTACTGTGAGCGTCTTGATGCTCGAGCTTGAAATCCACAAAAACCTTATAACACGGAAACCATAAGAGAAAAAAACACTAGAATGATTTACAATAAAGATAGTTCAAGAAAACAAAATATTGCCTTTTATCAATAGAGTTAAATCGGTTGGAATTTTATTTCTCAACGGGTCGAAGAACATAGCGCTATCTCTCCAAAGGTTGAGGACAATGAGCATCCAATGCTCATTTTTAATGTACGGCATCAAAGTTAATTGACCAACTTTGCATTTTCATACCACGTTTCCAACGTACTTGTCTCATTTTGACAAATAAGCATCCTTATCGTTGTTTATGATCTGAGAACTTATGCCCGGATCTATAGAACAATAGTCTTGACTCTTCTTCCCATTTTCTAGCCTTGGGCGTAGATAGCTATGACAAACAAATATTAAATTGATCAAAATACTAAATATTGAATATTGATATTAAAAAAACATATAAAAAAACACTTACTCCATATAAACCGTTATGTACCCTGCGATAATTTCCGCGTATTGCAAAAAATCGGAAACATCTTAAAATGACACCGAAATTAGGATAGCGTCGAGACTTGCACTAACCTTGACCGTAATCACATCCCCTTGCAGTAACATTACTTTGTTGGCACGTTGAGCGAGCAATCAAAACTTGGGATTAATCACATTGTATGGAATCTTCTTACCATCATCGATGCTAGGTTCACTCTCAAAACCGAGCTTTGGGAGTTGTTTGACAACCAGACATCGACTCTCTATTCATGTGTCTGTTTCTATCAATCCCTTTGACCACGAGACAAACCCTCCTATGGAATCTTCAGTGGTTTGAGCTTCTTCGGTGGGAATTGGCAATTTGGCTTTTTTAATCAAAACCTCCAAAACGGTCACGCATAGATTCATGTATGCTCGCCCATTCGCAACATGAATCGTGCCTCCTTTCACAACATCATAAATAAGAAGAAGACACTCGACACTTTCATCCGAACTCGATGTCACCGGCATGGTTGTATTCAATGAGCAACTAGCACAAACACTATTGAGTTTTTCAACAATGATAAGATCAATTTTCGGACGATCACCAACATTCACGCTAACATCATCGTGTTCTAAGCAAATCACGAACAATATCAATAACTTAATACCAAAAAAATTAGCTTTATTAATAAATTAGATAAAAAAAAGAATGAAAATACCTAAAGAGACCGCTTCATAGGTGTGGTCTTCAACATTAGCAATCTCTTCATCATCAAAACCTTCTCGTTGAGATACACACTCGAAACTAGGTGACTCGACATTAATACTACCATGTCTACTAAATGTTTTCATTACCAAAGATTTCAACTCATTCATTTCGCGACGCATCTTAATTACTTCTTCGTTCGGGGTTGGAAGAACAAAGTACTTGAAACGCAAAGTGTGCTTGGATTGACCTCAAATTCGCGACGTTCCCAAAATTTCTTGCAAGATGCTTTTTCCCGATTCCGGAACCCTTATCCCTTGCGTTTCTTGTTGAGATAATGTTTTCTACACATAAAATTATTTGTAAATAAAATTACAAGATTAATTGTTATAACAAAGGCAAAGAACTTACGATTTTTCCCCCATTAGTTTGTCTTTGTCATCCTTGTAGTTATTTACGTCTTTCATTCGAGAGTCAATCCATAGTTCCTCTTTTGTATGCCATTCCCCCGTTTCGTCATTCTAGTAAGAAGTAATTATACAATAAATTAGAAACAAAATTGGGAATAACTAAAAAAATAAATGAATCTAACCTTTTCTTGATGAAGCTTTCGATATCCATTTTGACCCGTTCTAGATTTGTATACACACTTTTTCCGGTATTTGCTTTCCCATATCTTGATGTTTTTTTTTAACATTTTGGTTCGTCTAAAATGCTATCCAATCTTCTTCGGTGATACTTGTGTAGAATTTCAAAACACAAACCGGTCTCTTTAAGGCGATTGGTTTGTTGATGATGTCTTTGAGTAGATCGTTGTATAACTCACGAAAAAATAACCTTGCCGCTTCTCCAACTCTCATAAGGCAATCGTGCTCTTGTTCGATAGGAATCGTAAATCCTTCTTGCATTTCGTTCCAAATTCGTTATTTAATTTGGTTATTCTCTTTACATCTCAATCGTGCATCGAAAGTGGAACGTGTTCTCTAGCTAACACACCAAAGTAACTCAACAATCGTCACCGTCCTTACCCATTGGTTGCCCTTTATCATCAAATTGTACCGGGATTGTTTTACCAAGAGTTTTAACCTTACTAACCCGACCCATAAGAGTGTTTCTTCTTTTTCCTTTATCATTGGAATTTAGCGCTAGATGTCTTCTAATTTTTCTTTAACCGCTACCGCTAGAACTAATAGTAGTGGACGACATGGAATCTAATAAACCAAATTCAAAACATAATCTCAATTTTGAACTCAAATCCAATCTTATTCTAAAAAAAAACACAATTTCAAACTCAATTCAATCTAATGTCAAATATATTCCTAACTTCGAATCAATAATATCTTCCTAACTTCAAATAAATATAAAATTCTAACTAAATTGTAACAAAAGTCCAAGTAAAAAATTAATTTCAAAACAAATCCAAGAAATTTTAACTTACCCGGAGTTGGGCATGGCTGTGCTTGGCTAGATGAGCACGAAGGGAATGAAGACGAGGATGGTGCACGGGCGTGGCGGAGGCGTGGCGAACGCGAGGCGAGGCGATGCGAGGAGAGCACGACCAGAGAGAGAGAAAGGCGCGGGTGAGAGAGTAAGAAGCGCGACCGAGATTGAGAGTGAGGCGCGGTCGGAGAGAGAGAGAGAGAGAGAGCACGGGGTGGCTCGGCCGAGAGTGAGAGAAAACGCGGGTGATGGGCAACCGGAGATGAAGTGAGGTGCGACTGAGAGAGAGAGATAGAGAGAGACGTACGTCCCGAGAGAAAGAGAGGGGCGGCAGGCGGCGAGGTCGAAAGATAGGGCGGAGAGAGAGAGAGAGAGAGGGAGAGAGAGAGAGAGAGAAAGAGAGAGAGAGAGAGAGGTGGAGTTTTTAATGAATAATGAAGAAGAAGAAGAAGAATGAAAAAAAAATCAAAAAAATCGCTTAAGTCTGAATATTGGGCGAGGTTTTGAAAAAAATTGAATTTTTTAGGTTTTTAAACGCTTCTACAACGCTTAGCATAAGTGTTGTAGAAGCTCATTGCGGAGATGTTGTTTTCTCGCCGCGGTGAGATAATTCTACAATGCTTAGAGTAAGCGTTGTAGAAGCCTCACCGCGGCGAGTTCTACCTAGAAATGTACCGCCGCGGCGAAAACTATGCATCACTGCGGCGAGACTAAATTCTCAGGGAAAGGTACTCATGGTAACTTTCTCGTCGCGGTGAAGACAATTTCTCGCCGCGGAAGAAGTCCCCCGCCGCGGCGCGCTGACAGCGTTGCCGCGGCGAGAATATGATTTGAAAATAAGTTGTTAGGCTTTCGCTTAGTCCAAAGCTCGTAAGGTGTTTTAGCAGCTTCTTTAGTTATACTCTATTCAAAATGTAGTCTACGGTCTTGAATTCCTCTCCCCAGAGTGATTTTGGTAAGGTTGAATGACTAATCATACTCCTTACCATATCCTTAAGAGTTCGGTTTCGTCTTTCAGCAATGCCTCTCACTCTGGATGAGCCATGCATAGTGTACTGTGGGTTAATTCCACACTCATCTAGGTATCTGGAAAAGATCTCGGATGTTGTTCACCTAAGCCGTCATATCTATCATAGTACTCACCACCACAACCAGATTTAACTTTCTTTATCTTTTTGTTGAGTTGATTTTCAACTTCGGTTTTAAATGATTTGAACACATCCAATGCTTGAGAGTTTTAATGAATAAGAAAAATGTATACATATCTTGAATAGTCGTCTATGAATGACAGAAAATATTGTTTATCATTATTCCAAGAAGGTATAAGAAATGATCCAAAAATTTCCATAGGTGTAGACTCTAAGACGTACGTTGCCCTTATTTGACCTATTTTTTCTTTATCTAGTACAAAATATAGCATCATGTGCGACTTTTTTCGCACCTGAAAGTGCAAAAGTCACACCTGATGACACTTTCCGGTGCGACTTTAGATGCGACAAAGTCGCATCTGAAAGTCTGCACCTGATGATTTTAGGTGCGACTTTCCGCACCTGAAAGTCATCACTATCAGGTGCGACTTCTTGCACCAAAAGTCGCACCTAAATTTACTCCAAAATAATATATTAAGGCCGGATATATAGTATTAGATGCGACTAGTCGCATCTGAAACCTTCGCGCGAAAAGTATCAGATGCGAGTAGTCGCATCTGAAACCTTTGGCGCGAATGAATGAGATGCGACTAGTCGCATCTTATTATCTTTAGCTTTTTTTTAAAATGCTGATTCTAATATAATCGATTCTATTAGAATCAATATTTTTTTGTTAAATTAATTAAATAATTTTAATAATAATTATTATATAATATTAATTAGAATAATAATTATATATATGTTGATTCACCGTTGAGATCTTCTTCACTTCCACGTCTCCGCGCTGCACGATCTCTCGAATCAAATGGTATTTCCTCTCTATATGCTTAGAGCGCTTATGGCTTCGAGGTTCCTTTGAGTTAGCGACAGCCCCACTATTATCACAATAAAGGGTCATGGGCTCGTCGACGTTTGAAACAACTTCCAAATACTTAAGGAATTTTCTAAGCCATACAGCCTCTTTGGATGCTTCACAAGCAGCCACATATTCTGCTTCCATTGTGGAGTCAGCAATGCAAGATCGCTTAATACTCCTCCACACAACAGCTCCACCATTAAGGATGAACACAGATCCCGAAGTGGATTTCCTGGAATCCTTATCCGCTTGAAAATCGGAGTCGGTATATCCCGTCATAGTCAGGTCAGTACCTGAGTATGTAAGCATCAAGTTCCTTGTTCTTCGAAGATACTTAAGAACATGCTTAACAGCAATCCAGTGCTCGGGTCCAGGGTTTGATTGGAAACGGCTAACTACGCCAACGGCGAAACAAATGTCAGGTCTAGTGCAAAGCATAGCATACATGAGGCTTCCTACGGCAGAGGCGTAAGGAATTTTCTTCATGTCTTCAATCTCTTGTGCAGTCTTGGGAGACTGGTCCTTAGAGAGTGAAACTTCATGCCTAAAGGGTGTTTGGCCCTTCTTTGAGTCTTGCATCGAGAAGCGATCCATCACCTTATCAATATAAGATGCTTGAGAGAGCGACAGGGTCCGGTTTTTCCTATCTCGAAAGATTTGGATCCCCAGAATGTACGCGGCTTCTCCTAGATCCTTCATATCGAATTGCTTTGCCAGCCAGACCTTAACCTCAGATAACTTACCCACGTCATTACCAATGAGTAGTATATCATCGACATATAGTACCAGAAACACAACTTTGCCTTCGTGTATTAACTTGTAAACACAAGGCTCATCTATTGACTGTTCAAAGCCGAAGCTTTTCACAGTTTCATCGAATCTGATATTCCATGACCTAGATGCTTGCTTTAATCCATAAATGGACTTAAGCAACTCACAAACCTTGGTCTCTTGACCTTTTCCACGAAACTGTCTGGTTGAGCCATGTAAATGCGCTCGTGAAGATTGCCATTCAGAAAGGCTGTCTTGACATCCATTTGCCAGATCTCATAGTCGAGAGCTGCAGCTATGGATATGAGTATGCGGATGGATTTAAGCATCGCGACTGGCGAGAAGGTTTCTTCATAGTCAATCCCTTCTTGTTGGGTATAACCCTTTGCCACAAGTCGTGCTTTGAACGTCTCGACGTTCCCATCATGACCTCTTTTCTTCTTGTATATCCACTTACACCCTACGGGTTTAATCCCTTCAGGAAGGTCTACAAGTTTCCAGACTTTGTTGACATACATCGAGTGCATTTCAACTTTCGTGGCGTCAAGCCAAAGGTTTGATTCAGAACAAGCCATCGCTTGGCTATAGGAAACAGGATCATCCATGTCAGAGACGGCTACAAGAGAGTCTCCATAAGACATGTACCTGTCAGGCTTTTGAGTAGCCCTCCCACTATGTCTAAGTACTACTTGACGAGATTCTGATGAGTTAGGTTGTGTTTCAGTTGGGGTAAGAACAGTTCTTACAGATGAGGTAGAAGCTTCCTCACCCAACTTTTCTTCAAGCACAATTTTGCTTCTAGGTTTTGCATCCTTCATAAAGTCCTCCTCAAGGAAACGAGCATTCGTGCTAACGAAAGTCTTATCATCCTCGGGACTATAGAAGATGAAACCCTTGGTTTCCTTTGGATATCCCACAAACAAGCACAATTCTGACCTACTAGCCAACTTGCTAGTCTTTTGCCTTAGCACGTGTGCAGGGCAACCCCAAATTTCGATGCGGCCAAGATTCACTTTACGGCCAGTCCATCGTTCATAAGGAGTACCAGGAACCGTCTTGGACGGAACTTGGTTCAGAATATAAGCGGCTGTTTCGAGGGCATATCCCCAAAAGGAAAGAGGGAGTGATGAGTAACTCATCATTGATCTAACCATCTCCATAAGAGTTCGGTTCCTTCTCTCTGACACTCCGTTTTGTTGAGGTGTGCCAGGTGCGGTAAGCTGAGAAGCGATACCTTCTTCTTTAAGAAAGTCATCGAACTCTCCAGACATATACTCACCACCTCGATCAGATCGAAGGGTTTTGATCACTTTGCCAGTTTTCTTTTCCACTAAAGCCCTAAAGACCTTAAATACATTAAAGGTCTCGGATTTGTGTTTGAGCAAATAGACAAACCCATATCGTGAGTAATCATCGGTGAAGGTAACGAAGTATTCGTATCCTCCTCGTGCCTGTTGGCTGAGCGGACCACATACATCAGAATGTACTAGTTCCAGCAACTCAGTGGCTCTTCGACCCTTATCGGAGAAAGGTCGCTTAGTCATTTTTCCTTCTATGCAGGATTCACAAGTAGGTAGTGAACCTGTTGCAGAGTCTTGGAGTGGACCGTCCCTCACAAGTCTCTTAATCCTATCTAGACTGATATGACCAAGTCTCAAGTGCCAGAGGTATGTTGATTTTGTTAGATCGGAGGATTCAGAAAGTTTGATCCTCTTTGGCTCCCTAATTAGATCATTATCTATTTCGGTGTCTAAAAGAGAAGGTTGAGTGGGATAGATGTAAAAAAGACCATTCTTCATACATGCATCAGTGACAAAAGAATTAGAAAAAGAAATTCGAATTCCATTCTTTATAAACTTTAAATAATAATTTCGCTCTAAAAGTTGAGCAACAGATATTAAGTTTTTCCCAAAGGAAGGAACATAATAAACATTATTCAAATTTAAAGTGCGATCTTCAAAAGATAGTGTCACGGATCCCACAGCCTTCGCAGACACCACGCTCCCATCACCCCACTTGAAGCAGAAGTCGCCATCCTCTAAGCTTTTGCTTTTCCTAAAACCAGTTAAGGAGCAGCAAATATGGTCAGTAGCAGCGGAGTCAATAATCCACGATGATACATTATCAGCTACTAAACAAGCTTCAGTAATAAGTACAATACCTTTTACTTTGGTTTTGAGGTAGGCAGGACAGTTCCTACGCCAGTGACCAGGCTCATTGCAGTGGTGGCACTTGTCTTTAGACTTGTCCACCTTCGGAGCCTTTGGCGCCTTCTTCTTCGTTTGAACCTTACGTTGGTTCTTCTTCTCGGCATTGCGAGGTCTCTTCTTAGATCCAGAGGTGGAGGTAGTAGCATGTACTTCTCCTTGAGCCCTCTTTTTCTTAGTGAGTGCCTCAGCGGTTTGAAGTTCCTTCATGAGCTCGGTAACAGTGTACTCTAGCTTGTTCATGGAATAATTCAACTTGAAGGTATCAAAGGTTTCGGGGAGAGTTTCCAAGATCATATCTATTTTAGTCTCCCCATCAATCTCGGATCCAAGGATCTCCATTTCGTTTAGATAGCTAATGATCAGCATCATATGATCTCTAACGAGAGTTCCAGCCTTCATACGACAGTTCATGAATTGTCGGACCGCTTGTTGCCTAGCTTGACGTCCTTGCCCTCCAAACATCTCATGGAGATTGTAGAGCATATCGGTGGCAGTTTCGTAATCACGATGTTGTTGTTGCAACACATTGTTCATCGATGCCAGAATATAGCACCTCGCAATCTCATCGGATCGAAGCCAGGCCGTCAGGGCGTCTTTTTCCTCTTGCGTGGAATCTTCATTCGTTTGAGGACAGGGGATGGTGAGAACCCATTTGTACTTGTCGACAGTAAGGACTATGTCGAGGTTACGTTTCCAGTCGACGTAATTGTCGCCTTCGAGTTTATTCGAGGAAAGAATGGTTGAGAGAGGGTTGAGAGACATATTGCCTATAAAAGTTGAAACAAGTTTATGATTAGTCTTTGGTTTAGGATTTAAGTTTTATTAAGACTTTTATAAAATCCAAAGGTGTTATAAACCAAACGATAATTTACTCCCTCAAGAGAAGGCCGCAAAAAGTCTCCATTTATAAGTAAATGACACATCATTAATGCTTAGCCAAGATGTCAATACATCAATTTTGACTAGCCACCTTTTAAATTGGTTTGATCACTCACATCCTTTCGCAGAGCCTCAAGGGAGGATTGCTAGGGATTGAGCCTAAGTGTGCAACCAACCACTTAGTCCAAAAGATCAACTTTGAAAAACAATCCCCCAAGGGGAGGCCTTGTCATTATCGTCTCACTCTCGGACGTAGCTCATTGAGCAATGATCGAAGCAAAAACGCCTTGGAGTACTCCCATTTAAGTGAGGGTCGCAAGAGCGGCTCTTAGTCCCACGTTAATTGCTTCTTTCATTAGTGTTGGGGATCGTGGGTTACAAACAACAAGCATAACCCTCCCACTTAGTTTTTGGAGTTGGTTCATCGACTCTTATAAGTTCGGAAACAGATTTCCTAGTTAAAGAGCGACAGAGCGGACAACTAGAAGAGAATCCTAGATCGACATGTTCAGAGCAGTATTAGTGCATAAAGGCACAAGGTACATACTCGATCTTTTCCTATTTTCTATTTCGGGAAAGTGCGTGAGGGAAGTGTGAACTTCAACTCACTCGAACACTTGAAAGTTTAGATTACACATCTTTTTATTTTTCGGCTTGTCTACAAGGAGACCTCCCACTCAAATTTTTCAAGAGCATATAGATTTTGAACATATGTGATATAGATATAGTTTTGAAAACATTTTGAAAATTTATTTGATTTGGATGACAAAATATTTTACAAGTTTGAAAGTGAAGACGGTTTTTCAAAATTCAAACTAGTTTTGTAAAAACTCAATTTCAATTAATCTTTCAAAAATCAAAACTTTTTAATCTTACACATCATGTTTATAATCTTATAAAAAAACAAGTTTGCTCAAGAAAATTTTCTCATTAGAGTTCTATAACTCATGGTAGTGGGGCTGAAAATCCGAAATTCTAAAAACTGGAGTTTCGGAACAGCCGCGCACCTCGGAGTAAAATCGCCATAACTGGCGGCTCCAATGTCCTTTTGACCTAAAACCGGTAGCATTGGACAGAGGACAGACAGAGCTTTAATTTGATTCAAGAATCATTAAATTTAGATTTCTGAGCAGAGAGTTATGCCACTTTTAATGCGGGTTTACTCCAGCTCGAAGAAAAAGAAATAATTAAAGCTTGGTCCTTTTTAGGTGCGAAAAAGAATCGAGTGTAACGGAATATTTTATGAAGGTTGTTAAAGCTTTTATTTGTGTTTTATTAGCAAGGTAATAACAAGGCATAAAAGAAATAACAACAAGCATAAAACGATTCAAGTAAAAATAAGAAACTAGTAAGACAAGAAAACTAGTCACAAAATTTTACTCGAAATTTCACAAACCTTTAAAACACGTTTTTCAATATAAAAAATTAAAAACTTTTAGAACTGATTCTAATGTGTTTTAATAACATCCCAAACTCATAGAAAATCAACATGATTTTTTAATTTAAAGGCATGAGCAATAAATTAAAAAAAATCTAAGATAACAATTCTAACTTGTCACAAAATTAGTAAACTTTCGAAAACAATTTTCAAGCTCATATTTTTAAATACATGTACATGCTAATCGTTGACCATAGCTCTGATACCATTTGTTGGAATTGATCTAGGGTTTAAGAAAATAATTAACGCTTCGGTAAGTGGCGGAATTTTAAAAATTTTCTTTTACAAGTAAAACCAGTTTTACTAACCTAGACAAAGAGCAAGTACATATAAATAAAAACTATTATGAGCTAAGAAGTTTACTAACCTTTCTTGAAGCTTGAACTTTGAGAAGCTTTTGAAAATTTTTCAACGCTCGTCTCCCCTCGCAGCACGTCTCTCTTTCTTTCCTCGGCACCTCGAGCAACCACGAAAGTTTCTATCACTAAATCACTCGAAATAAAGGAATCAGTGAGTGGGCACTTTTAAACACTACGACTTAAGAACGAGTCTTGAAGTCGCAGAGCTAAACACTAGGTCAAATGAGGACCTAGGTGCCAAAACAAAGAAATCGAAAATGAAGAGAGAGAGAGAGAGAGGAGTTCGGCCAAAGTTCTAGAGAGAGAGTCTCTCAAATCTCTAAAACTTGGAATGAATGAAAAAGTGTGGAATGGGGCTCCTATTTATAGGAGAGGTCTCACATTCAATAAGGTAGTTTCCTCTTCTATAGAATATCACATATTCATGAGCCAATTTCCCTTTTCCTTCAAAGAGTCACACGGCCAAGACTTGCCAAGCAAGTCCTTGGATTTGTTTCCTCTTTTATTTGCTTCTCTCTTGACCCATTAGGCCGAAATTCCTATTACCTTGTATAGGAAATTTGTTTCCTCTTTTTCTTTTGGCAAGTATCTTCATACATTAATGCACAAAAGGAACTCTCTTTCTCTTGGGTATTTGGGCGCCCATAACAACCTAGAAAAGGCTTCTAGAAGCTTCTTCATTTGTTCATGACAACATGAAAAAGGCCCATTAAGAATTTTCAATAAAACTCTTATGAAATGAAATTAATCCACAAGGCCCAATTAATCATATTATGGCCGAGTGTTACTTGTCATCAAATGACCATGTCAAAAAATTTATTGACATTCATTTCATCCTATGTCTCAAAAGACAAAAATACCCTTTTGACAATTTTCGTTCTTGTTTTGACTTAGCTTCCAGTTTAACTATTCCTAATCGATGTGATTCGTGACAGTGACCTCATGGACCCAAATGAACAAAGCTTGAGCTAAACACTTGGACTCAAAAGCTCAAAAACCTTTTCCAAGTTTAGCTTAATGCCAACTAACTCCACTAAAGAGTTGACACTGAAAATCTCTCGGTTCAAATGAATTTATTTTCTACTCAAGAATTCAACCTAATTATGATGAGCGGATCCACTGTACCCTTCATGAATGTCATCAGCTAGTCGGGATTTACTAAATTACCATTTTAGCCTTCTAGCTGTTATTTCCTCAACTCCTTTGTCGCTTGTGAATAAGTTAGAAACAATGTATTGACGAGGAGCTAACAAGTCACATTGTTTCATCCAAAAGAGTCAGGACTCAATTTGGACACTGGCCAGTTCATTTATTCACACTCCAAGGAACAAAGCATGAGGTGACATACATTGCATTTCAGCAATCTTGTACATGAATTCCATATCTATGAGAACTTCACAAAGTTACTCATGACATTCTCACAACTTAGTACTTCACCAATAGGCCCTGTTCGGAATCACATAGTGAGTCCGAACTCTGACTTTCTCAAATGAGAATACTAAGGTGTGAAATGACATGTCTCATTTCAGGATTAAGGTAAGCACGATGCAATTCATACGTAGTGACTTCGAGACATAAGAGGTTAAATGGTTTGTTCTTATCTTGTCTCTAGAAGTGCACTGGTCAATTCAGTACCTTCGGAAGATACCTAGAAGAACTATAGAGTCTCCAACTCTCAATGCCTCATAACCAGACATCATAGATTCTTCTAACAATCATACTGAGGTCAATAGTCCTTTGACCCTTAGATTGCGAATATATCGTTTTAAGCAAACTACGAAGAGTTTGTTCATGCAAATCTACATTTGTCTCTTCGTAAGTTGTTTAGTTTGTTTATGGACTAAAGACTAAGGTTTTATCATAAAGCTTCAAACAAGGAAGATTGAATGTACGTTTCAACTTTTTATTAATGAATAAGCAATTACAAGCAAGAGTCTTCATGAGACTTTATTACATCAAATGCATAATATAAAGATTACAAATCTTCTTGTGGGCACCATAGACAACAAGCTCGACCTCCAGGCGAAACGGCACGATCCGCGGGCTTCTCGCGACGATTCTCGCCAACGGTCGCGTCTCCTCATTTAGTAGTTATTTTTAGTTACCGTTCGAACTAACGGTCACGTCGCTTCGAAACAAGCTATCGTTTGGCCAACGGTCGTGTCGTTTGCGACTATAACCGTAGTTCGACCGAAACAGTGCGTCTGTTCGTCGAACCTCTTCGCGAACAGGTACGATTGCTTATATAATCCGACTTCGGATTCAGTAATCAACACAGGTTTTTCGAACAAACTTTCTCAACTCCCGAAACATTAATTCAGAAACATAGTTCTTGCTTATTTTCGGATTTTCACTCTGTCTTGGTGCAGTCCTAACTAGGCTTGTCGTATCCTGCAGTATTCTTGTACGAAAACCTTAAGACACTTTGGGGTACTCGAAATACTATAAGGAAAGCGTTTCTATGCGTGATTCAAGCCTCGAAGTCTTCAATTTCAAAGAATTATCTAACACTTACACAATATAAGCTTCACATCCTCTTGCGCCTTCTCAATGTCTGAAATTACCAGCGTTCTAGAGCAAATAAGTCTGAAGAAGTTGCAGAGCTCTATTATGGCATCTCGAATTGTTCGATCCAAAAAAGGACGAATAGCAGGAGCCAATAGGCGCTGCATAATCACGTGACAATCGTGAGACTTCAAACCCGTCAACCTCCCATCCGCGGTAACATTCTTCTTCAAATTCCCCGCAAAACCATCGGGAAATCTGACAGATCTCAAGAACTCAGTAAACCGCTTCCGTTCTGAAGGTGTCAGAGTGTATGACGAAGGCGGTTTCATCCATCTATCTCCTTCTTGGTACAAATGAAGCTCGCGCCTTATGTTCCAGCCCGCCAAAGTCAACCGCGCCTTATCTGTGTCTTTCGTCTTCCCCTCGATGTTCAGCAAGGTACCCAGAAGATTGTCGCATACATTCTTTTCTATATGCATTGCATCGAGGTTATGCTTCAGCGTAAGACTCGACCAATACTGAAACTCGAAGAAAATACTTTTCTTTGTCCAATTCAGCTCACTCGCATCGCGCTTTCGTTTCTTCCCGCCGAAGTCAGGGTGCTTCCCCGGGGTTGCATCTCTCACTAATCGCAATTGTCGAAGTATATCGCTCGCTGATTTTCTCACTGGTGGTGGTCGTTTCTCATTTCGTACCTTGTACAGTTTGCTCTTCCTCATCGGGTGTAACAACGGCAAGAATCGACGATGATCGCAGTAAACAATCTTGTTTCGAGCCTTGAAAGATGGTGTGTCGTTGTTACTCGTCGGACAAGCAAGGTACCCTTGACCACTCCATCCTGACAAACTGCTTCTTGCTGGAAAATCATTCACCGTCCATAGAAGTACGGAAAACAACCTGAATAGCTCACCGGTCGAACCATCTCTCAACACAACACCGGTTTCCCACAATTCCTTCAGCTCATCAATCAGCGGTCATAAGAAAACATCCATGTCTTTTCCCGGCGCACTACGACCTGGTATAAGCAATGTTAACATCAAGTACGATGTTTTCATGCACAACCACGGCGGTAAATTGTACGCAGTCAAGACAACCGGCCACATACTGTACGATAAACTCATGTCACCAAATGGGTTGAAACCATCGGCGACAAGTCCAAGCCGGACGTTCCTCGGTTCTGCCGCAAACATGGGATATTTTCGGTCGATCTCATTCCACGTTGCTCCGTCTGCAGGATGTCGCAGTACACCATCCTCCTTAATGCGTTCATTCTCGTGCGACTGCATCTCTAGAGCTGTGTGCCGACTCGCGTACAGTCGCTTAAGTCGATCTTTCAGTGGAAAGTAGCGCAACACTTTATGCGCTACTTTTTTTCCACCGTCTTTCTTCAGCCACCGGCTCTCATTACAAACTGGACACTCGTCTAGATTGGCGTTGTCCTTCCAAAACAACGCGCAATCGTGTTTGCAGACGTTAATCGACTCGTAACCCATACCAAATCGACGCAATTTCGCCTTTGCTTCATAGTGTGACTCTGGAATCGTGTTGCCGATCGGATGAGATTTTTTCAGTACTTTCAGTAGCTGATCAAACGACTTATTCGTCCACTTGTTCATCACTTTCAAATGCATCAACGTGACAACAAATGAGAGTGACGAATACTCCGTACAACCCGGCCATAATTCTGTGTTCAGGTCGCTGAAAAGGTCATCGAACTGTCCACTCTGGTATTCTGCATTCGGGTCAATACTGTCATCGTCACCGTCTACGTCGTTGTGATCTAAGATATCGTGTACAGCATCAAACATCCCTCCTCCTCTGTAATCCGTCTGATACTGCATTACGTCATCTTCTTCCTCCCCGTGAAAGTTCCACCTTGTGTAATTCCTCTTAAATCCTCTGATAAAGAGATGATTCTCTATATCAGGAATTTTTTGCATCAACACGTTGTTACACCTCTTGCATGGACACTTAACTCGTCCTTCGACATTTACGTGTTGTCGGGCCATTGCCATGAACTCTGTCATGCCAGCCGCAAACTCAACGCTTAAACGTTGGTCCTCGATTATCCAATTCCTATTTGGATAACTCATTTTACCTATAGATTGAACATTTCAAAATTTAGTAGTTTTCGGATTTTATTTTATAATTTAACGATCCTACCGAAATTTCGGCAGAACCTCCCCTATAAACTTAACAACCCGGCATCAAGCCTTTAACTTTAAAACCTTCATAGAAACATCCTAAAACTAACAATAAATCCAACCTCAGTGGTTCGATTATTAAAACTCATAATCCGTCACATTTTTAATCATTTCTAACAACAATTAAATATAATTCCATTTAATTTACATAAACTAACTAATTGTTTTTACATGTTTTTACATAATTTTACCAAATATAAATATTTATAACTAATATTAAAATTTATAACTAATTTAAATATTTGTGTAAACAAAACTAATTTAAATATTTATAAAATTTATAACAAATATATAATTCATTTATAACTAATTAATTCATTTATAATTTATAAAATTTATAACAAATATATAATTCTAAAAATATAAATTATGTAAATATAACTAATTAAAATAAATGAAAAACTAATATATAACTAAAGTTCTATATATATATATATAACTAATATATATAACTAATATATTAATCCTATATATATATATAAAGTTTTTTAAAAAAAAAACTTACCGATCACGTACGGCGAGGGAGAGCGCGCGGCCAGAGAAGGGGAAGCGGCCAAGGACGGCGTCGGCGGGGAAGTGGCTACGGCGTCGGCGGCGGAGCGGCGGAGTAGTGGCGGAGCGCGGCGGAGGAGCTGCAATGGGAGAGAGAGAGGCCGGTAAGGAGAGAGATGTGAGGAGAGAGAGAGAAGTGAGGAGAGAGAGAGAGAGTTACCGGGTACGACGAGCTCGGCGTCGGCGGCACACGGCGGAAGAGGGCACGGCGACGGCGGGAGAGAGAAAAAGAGAGAGAATATTGATTTAGGTTAAAGAAAGAGAAATGGGGAAGCTGGGTCGCGATCTGGTATTTAAAGACATTTACCGACGATTTTTTCGTCGCTAAATGATTTCATTTCGTCGCTAAAAGAACTTAAATCGCCAGACATTTAGCGACGATTTAATCGTCGCTAATAGTAAATTTTACATATTTAGCGACGATTTTTTCGTCGCTAAATCATTTCGTTTTAATTTAATGGGAGGGATTTTCCCCTCTTTAAAATTCGTCAAAATTCGAAAACATTTAGCGATGATTATTTCGTCGCTAATTGAATAGCGACGATAAAAAAATATTTTCCCGTCGCTAATTGAATAATCGTCGCTAAAGATTTTCGTCTTAATTAAATTCGAGGGATTTTTCCCTCTTTAAAATTCGAAATTAATTCAACATTATTAGCGACGAGATTATCGTCGCTAACTGAATTCAGAAATCATTAGCGACGAATTTATCGTCGCTAATTATTTTCCCGCGAACTTAGCGACGACAAAAAAGA
Organism: Urtica dioica subsp. dioica; assembly: GCF_054948205.1. Classification (NCBI taxonomy): domain Eukaryota; kingdom Viridiplantae; phylum Streptophyta; class Magnoliopsida; order Rosales; family Urticaceae; genus Urtica; species Urtica dioica. The sequence goes on along the minus strand of NC_142764.1, from coordinate 17,893,967 downwards.
ATTAGCGACGATAAATTCGTCGCTAATTATCTTTGCCGCCAAACTTTAATATTTTTCGCCCCAAAAAATTAGCGACGATAATATCGTCGCTAAAAGGGTTATTAGCGACGATTAAGTCGTCGCTAATAGTTTCGTCGCTAAATGTGGTATTTCTTGTAGTGAATCTGTATCCATAATTCCAGAATGATTAAAAATGTATACAAAAGAATTTTAATCATTCAATCTGAGACCTAGTAGAAGCAATTCTAAAACACAGATGTATTGAAAAAACAATCCTAATAATCTAACAAACGATGTTTGCTCTAATACCACTTGATGGAAAACTTATATACTAATAGTATTTCCCAGAATCAACATGTTATTAGATTATTAAGGATTAAAAGAATACCTGGATCCTTGATCGATCACCGTATATGTGTTATTTTACGCATGAAAGAAGAGGTATGTATGAATAAAATCAAAGAAATTGAAATTAGTTCTGGTGTAAGTTTATTTATTTTTCATTTTAATTCTTGTATACTTTATGCTTGATATATTTTAACTGTATAATTAATCATTAGTCATTTATATAGACAGTTAAAATATAGTCATCAGATCTATAACATTATCGAGTTTAAAAAAGTCTATAATATTATAAATTTATATTAGCCCCTCTCTGACAACAATTTATGGTTTCTATAAATTCTCTAAATTAATCAAGAAATTAATAACTATCACGTTGAGTTATCTGAAATTTTGTTATGACTTTGGTGGACCTTTCGATAAAGTAACGGACTGGAGCTCCCACACCAAGAGGGAATTCTTTTTAATGCACGAGTGAATGTGATATAATTGAGCTTAGTGTGTTGTTAAAGGGATTATTAACTATTATGATCTTATTCTCGATTAGTAATTCTTTATTTCACTTTTATGATTAAAATATGTTGTGATAAAAATGGGAAATAAAAAACCCTTCTATTTACTTGTGCTTTTGAAATAACTCTTAAAATTATGAAGGATCGATATATTACGACAATACGGTAAGCGTAGTAGCTCAAGTGGTGAACACATTCATCCACATCAGTTTATCTATTTACGCGAGTTTGAGAAGGTTCGAGAGACATTTAAGAGAAAGTTTTCTTTGAATTATGACAAAATCAAAGCTAGTGAGAACTGAGAACATACTCTCTTTGGAGTCAGAAATTGAATTTCTAGGTCATAGAGGAGAGAGAAAACATCTGGACCAAATTCAATGTTGGTTCGGAAATGTCCCAACTCCCATGTGTGGACATGTACTGTAACACTATCTCTTTTAGAGGTTCTCAGATGACGCAGAGTTTAAATCATCAAAAGGTGAAAAGATAAAAAGTTGGGATACACAGAATATGGGCAAAAACTAAGAAAACAGTTTATGATTTACTCCTCTTCGTTAACAAACTTAACAAAGATAATCTCTAGATTTTAGTGTTAATTTTTTTTATTATTATTTTAGATTTAAAGTGACACTCTCACACAATAACTATCAACCTAAGAGTTTTTTTTTTTTTTTTTTTTGCTCGGAATCAACCTAAAAGTTTGTTAGTGAGCATCCCTAATAAAGAAAAATAAAATTAGAGTTCATTAGCTATATTGTCATATTTACAATTTCACATTGTTATATAGTGAACGTTTCAAAAAAATTAAGTAAATAGTCATGTTCATGTGTTTATACATGTAAATTGACGTAAATATCTCTCTCTAATTACACGTGAAATGACAAACCAAAAATGTCACGTTATTTTTATAACTATTTATTTATAATTTAAGAAACGTTAATTATATATTAATCTCAAATATTTTAATTGATTAGTTATCTAATTTTTTTAATAAATTATTATGAAGTCATTCAAAGTAAATGAAGATACTATCTATTACTAGCTAAAGCGACTACATAAATCCTACCAACCAATATTACCCACTTAACTCGTATTAACCTGCTATTTCTTTTATCCCAACTCCCAAGTCAGGCATAGTTTTTCACGAACTTTACCTTTAACTTTATTCTGCTTCCTTGTCTTTGATTTTTCTTTCCTTTTAATTATTATTTATCTTTATTGAATATGGACAAGACTAGAAAGGGAATATCTTTATCGGCTTACATTTAGTAATCTAGCATATAAAGTATCAACTTATACATCTTTTTTTTTTTGGACTAAAAATAATCTTAATAATATTTTTTAACTTCCATTTTTTTAACGACGATCCACGATTATAATATGATCTATTGATAAGTAATGAAATTTATGCAAGGTTTTGAATCCCTAATTTCATCCCAATTCAATTAAAAAGAAATAAAAGTAAAAAATTTAAATAGCACAAGCATACTTGAATCTATTAAATTAAATGCATAATATGGTGATGGTCTTCCCATTAATGTTTACTTGAACTAGAGTATTCTTGTTGATGGGATACAAAAAAAGATGCGTATTGCAATCAGGGAACATATCCATTATTAATAATTGTCAGACAGTTACTAATAATTATTGTCTATTTTTAATTTGGCTCATCATCAAATTAGAAACGACACTTATTGTATTCACATAATAATATCATGACAAATATGTCCTTAATTTACAAACTTTATTCTTATTTTGAATTAGACCACATCAATTTTGACTTAATTTATAATGATCAAAACACATTTATTTAATAACATTAGTAGTCCCAAAATAATCTAACAATCTCCTACTGAGCTACACATGTATACAATAAATGTATCAACCTTAGCACGCCAAAAAAAGTTATTATGATGTGACATATTACAATCTCGTCCATCAATTACATGAATATATGATCAAAGTTGTTTTCATTTCATTGTATCTAGCTAGCACACCTAAACACATCAATGGTCACATATATCAATATAATCAAATGAAATAGATCAATCATGAATATGTGATGGAAAAATTATATGCAAGGTGATCTATTCATATAAATATTTTTGGTCCTACTTTAGAGAGATCAAATTTTATCCTGAATATGCAAATTGCAATAAACTAGTGCCATAAATCTGATAAAAAAAACATATATGCAAATTGGACCCAACTTCTTATATGTGAGCATGTGATCTTTTGTTTTTTCAATTACCTCATGACCCATTTGGCTGCTTTCCAATGATCCATACCCGGATTGCTTAAATATTTGCCTAAAACGCCAACAACGTATGCAATATCCGGACACGTACAAACTTAAGCATACATTAGACTCTCAACCTCCGAAGCATAGGGAATCTATTTCCATTTATTGAATATCAATAATTCCTTCTGGGAATTGCCTGAGACTGAACTTATCTCCTTTAGCGACATGGTGCCTTCTGGTTTACAATCATATATGCTAAATCTTTTAAGCACTTTATCGATGTATTTTTTTTTTGTGATAATCCAAGTAAACTTCGAGAATGGTCTTGGTAAATTTAGATTCCTAATACAAAAGAGAAATCACCAAGATCTTTCATCTCCAAATGATTTTATAAAAATTTCTTGGTCTCGTGCAACATTCATTTATCATTAGTGGGAAGTAGTATGTCATCGACATATAAAACCATGAACATATGTTTACTTCCATTGAACTTATGATACATACAATCATCAAACACATTCGTCTCAAAATCATATGATAGAATCACTTGATGAAACTTATGGTATCATTGAGGCAAAACTTGCTTTAGTCCGTAAATGAATTTTGTCAATTTCCAAAGCATCTTTTGTGGGTCTCCTAACACAAAGTTTTCAGGTTGCACCATATAAATTGTTTTTCAGTGTTTCCATTGATAAACGTCATTCCATATAAAAATGTGCAACAAGTGCCCTAATTATCCGAAAAGGGTCCTTTGATGAAATCGGAGAAAAAGTCTTTTTAAAGTCAATCTCTTCCTTTTTAGTATAACCCTTAGATACAAGACGAGCCTTATACATCTTCACATTACCTTTCGAATCCCTTTTGGTTTTAATAATCCATTTGCGACCAATAGTTTGTTTCCTTCAGGTAATAGGACAAGTTCCAAAACTTTAGCTATTTATACTCTTCATTCATTGCTTCAATCTACTTTATAGAGTTTGTATCATTCATGACATTTTGGAAGTTGACAGGGTCATCTTCTATCATACCACAACCATTCTCATTTTCTATAAGAAAAACTATATAATCATCTGGTATAGCATTTCTCTTTTCTCTAGTGAATCGCCATAAAGGAATTTGATCTTAAGGTTATTGAGTTTGTACCTCATGTAGTTGAATGATTATGTCTTGTTGCTCTTGATTAATGAGAGTAATAAAATTTTGAACATCATCAAAGGTAACTGGACTAGGAATCAAAGTTTTCTCAATAGGAATTGTTGAATCCAAATCCTTCTGAAAGACAAAGTCTTTTCTTTATTTCTCCCACCAAATTTAATATCCTCAAAGAACGTTGCAGTTCATGTCTCAAAGATGGCCTCAATCATAACATTTATAGCCCTTGCACTACTATAAAACTGAGATCTTACAACGGTTAAAAACAGTTGTAGAATGATTCTACAACGCTTGTCAAGCATTGTAGAAGGTTCTACAATGTATGATTCAATTGTACAATTTTCAAATATTATAAAAATCCTCGGCGCGACAATGTATAATTTTCGCCACGGCGAGATATTCTACAACGGATGTTATAACCATTGTAGAAGTTTCTCGCCGCAGCGATAAATATACGTAGCCGCGACGAGGATTTTATATTTTATGAATAAATTCTCGCCGCGGCGATGTATAATATCCACTGCGGCGAGATATTCTACAACGGATGTTATATCCGGTGTAGAAGTTGCTCGCCACGCGAAAACTATGCATAGTTGCGGCGAGGACTTGGGTTGAACCTTGCCGCGGCAACGTTTTATTAGCGCCGCAGCGAGAAGGTTCTACAATGGATCCAGATCCGTTGTAGGAAGTTTTATGATTTTTTTTTTAAATCTCGCCGCGGCGACGCCTAAGTCTCACCACGGCTGTAATAACATGCCGCGGTGACGCCTAAGTCTCACCACGACTGTAATAACATGCCTTGGCGAATGTAAGTTTTCAAAAATTGTTGGTCTCGGTAACTTTCACACTGTGGCGAAGCCTATTTTTTGCGCGGCATGTGTAACATGCCGCGACGAGAAATTTGAGTCGCTGCGGCGAGATTCACCATTTTTTTAACGTGAATTTAGTTTTTACAAGGTACTAAAACCTGTTATAAAAAATGGTACCTGAAAATAAACTTCAAATACAAAACCAATGCAAAATTCACAAAAATCTAACTAATCATCGCATTCAATAAATGTTTGTATGTAAGTTACCCATTCTTCTCTTAATCTCTCTAAATCCTCTTGTGTATAAGATTTCTTAGCTTTTAATTTTCCTACACCTCTTACAACTATATCGTGCATATAAGATATCACAAAATACCCGCATTCCGTGTTTCTGGATTGTCCGTTACTGTGAGCGTTGCGAGCCTTGATGTAGGTTGATTGACCGTTACTGTGAGCGTCTTGATGCTCGAGCTTGAAATCCACAAAAACCTTATAACACGGAAACCATAAGAGAAAAAAACACTAGAATGATTTACAATAAAGATAGTTCAAGAAAACAAAATATTGCCTTTTATCAATAGAGTTAAATCGGTTGGAATTTTATTTCTCAACGGGTCGAAGAACATAGCGCTATCTCTCCAAAGGTTGAGGACAATGAGCATCCAATGCTCATTTTTAATGTACGGCATCAAAGTTAATTGACCAACTTTGCATTTTCATACCGCGTTTCCAACGTACTTGTCTCGTTTTGACAAATAAGCATCCTTATCGTTGTTTATGATCTGAGAACTTATGCCCGGATCTATAGAACAATAGTCTTGACTCTTCTTCCCATTTTCTAGCCTTGGGCGTAGATAGCTATGACAAACAAATATTAAATTGATCAAAATACTAAATATTGAATATTGATATTAAAAAAACATATAAAAAAAACACTTACTCCATATAAACCGTTATGTACCCTGCGATAATTTCCGCGTATTGCAAAAAATCGGAAACATCTTAAAATGACACCGGAATTAGGATAGAGTCGAGACTTGCACTAACCTTGACCGTAATCACATCCCCTTGCAGTAACATTACTTTGTTGGCACGTTGAGCGAGCAATCAAAACTTGGGATTAATCACATTGTATGGAATCTTCTTACCATCATCGATGCTAGGTTCACTCTCAAAACCGAGCTTTGGGAGTTGTTTGACAACCAGACATCGACTCTCTATTCATGTGTCTGTTTCTATCAATCCCTTTGACCACGAGACAAACCCTCCTATAGAATCTTCAGTGGTTTGAGCTTCTTCGGTGGGAATTGGCAATTTGGCTTTTTTAATCAAAACCTCCAAAACGGTCACGCATAGATTCATGTATGCTCGCCCATTCGCAACATGAATCGTGCCTCCTTTCACAACATCATCAATAAGAAGAAGACACTCGACACTTTCATCCGAACTCGATGTCACCGGCATGGTTGTATTCAATGAACAACTAGCACAAACACTATTGAGTTTTTCAACAATGATAAGATCAATTTTCGGACGATCACCAACATTCACGCTAACATCATCGTGTTCTAAGCAAATCACGAACAATATCAATAACTTAATACCAAAAAAATTAGCTTTATTAATAAATTAGATAAAAAAAGAATGAAAATACCTAAAGAGACCGCTTCATAGGTGTGGTCTTCAACATTAGCAATCTCTTCATCATCAAAACCTTCTCGTTGAGATACACACTCGAAACTAGGTGACTCGACATTAATACTACCATGTCTACTAAATGTTTTAATTACCAAAGATTTCAACTCATTCATTTCGCGACGCATCTTAATTACTTCTTCGTTCGGGGTTGGAAGAACAAAGTACTTGAAATGCAAAGTGTGCTTGGATTGACCTCAAATTCGCGACGTTCCCAAAATTTCTTGCAAGATGCTTTTTCCCGATTCCGGAACCCTTATCCCTTGCTTTTCTTGTTGAGATAACGTTTTCTACACATAAAATTATTTGTAAATAAAATTACAAGATTAATTGTTATAACAAAGGCAAAGAACTTACGATTTTTCTCCCATTAGTTTGTCTTTGTCATCCTTGTAGTTATTTACGTCTTTCATTCGAGAGTCAATCCATAGTTCCTCTTTTGTATGCCATTCCCCCGTTTCGTCATTCTAGTAACAAGTAATTATACAATAAATTAGAAACAAAATTGGGAATAACTAAAAAAATAAATGAATCTAACCTTTTCTTGATGAAGCTTTCGATATCCATTTTGACCCCTTCTAGATTTGTATACACACTTTTTCCGGTATTTGCTTTCCCATATCTTGATGTTTTTTTTTAACATTTTAGTTCGTCTAAAATGCTATCCAATCTTCTTCGGTGATACTTGTGTAGAATTTCAAAACACAAACCGGTCTCTTTAAGGCGATTGGTTTGTTGATGATGTCTTTGAGTAGATCGTTGTATAACTCACGAAAAATTAACCTTGCCGCTTCTCCAACTCTCATAAGGCAATCGTGCTCTTGTTCGATAGGAATCGTAAATCCTTCTTGCATTTCGTTCCAAATTCGTTATTTAATTTGGTTATTCTCTTTACATCTCAATCGTGCATCGAAAGTGGAACGTGTTCTCTAGCTAACACACCAAAGTAACTCAACAATCGTCACCGTCCTTACCCATTGGTTGCCCTTTATCATCAAATTGTACCGGGATTTTTTTACCAAGAGTTTTAACCTTACTAACCCGACCCATAAGAGTGTTTCTTCTTTTTCCTTTATCATTGGAATTTAGCGCTAGATGTCTTCTAATTTTTCTTTAACCGCTACCGCTAGAACTAATAGTAGTGGACGACATGGAATCTAATAAACCAAATTCAAAACATAATCTCAATTTTGAACTCAAATCCAATCTTATTCTAAAAAAAACACAATTTCAAACTCAATTCAATCTAATGTCAAATATATTCCTAACTTCGAATCAATAATATCTTCCTAACTTCAAATAAATATAAAATTCTAACTAAATTGTAACAAAAGTCCAAGTAAAAAATTAATTTCAAAACAAATCCAAGAAATTTTAACTTACCCGGAGTTGGGCATGGCTGTGCTTGGCTAGATGAGCACGAAGGGAATGAAGACGAGGATGGTGCACGGGCGTGGCGGAGGCGTGGCGAACGCGAGGCGAGGCGATGCGAGGAGAGCACGACCAGAGAGAGAGAAAGGCGCGGGTGAGAGAGTAAGAAGCGCGACCGAGATTGAGAGTGAGGCGCGGTCGGAGAGAGAGAGAGAGAGCACGGGGTGGCTCGGCCGAGAGTGAGAGAAAACGCGGGTGATGGGCAACCGGAGATGAAGTGAGGAGCGACTGAGAGAGAGAGATAGAGAGAGACGTGCGTCCGGAGAGAAAGAGAGGGGCGGCAGGCGGCGAGGTCGAAAGATAGGGCGGAGAGAGAGAGAGAGAGAGAGAGGGAGAGAGAGAGAGAGAGAGAGAGAGAGAGAGAGAGAGAGGTGGAGTTTTTAATGAATAATGAAGAAGAAGAAGAAGAAGAAGAATGAAAAAAAATCAAAAAAATCGCTTAAGTCTGAATATTGGGCGAGGTTTTGAAAAAAATTGAATTTTTTAGGTTTTTAAACGCTTCTACAACGCTTAGCATAAGTGTTGTAGAAGCTCATTGCGGAGATGTTGTTTTCTCGCCGCGGTGAGATAATTCTACAATGCTTAGAGTAAGCGTTGTAGAAGCCTCACCGCGGCGAGTTCTACCTAGAAATGTACCGCCGCGGCGAAAACTATGCATCACTGCGGCGAGACTAAATTCTCAGGGAAAGGTACTCATGGTAACTTTCTCGTCGCGGTGAAGACAATTTCTCGCCGCGGAAGAAGTCCTCCGCCGCGGCGCGCTGACAGCGTTGCCGCGGCGAGAATATGATTTGAAAATAAGTTGTTAGGCTTTCGCTTAGTCCAAATCTCGTAAGGTGTTTTAGCAGCTTCTTTAGTTATACTCTATTCAAAATGTAGTCTACGGTCTTGAATGCCTCTCCCCAGAGTGATTTTGGTAAGGTTGAATGACTAATCATACTCCTTACCATATCCTTAAGAGTTCGGTTTCGTCTTTCAGCAATGCCTCTCACTCTGGATGAGCCATGCATAGTGTACTGTGGGTTAATTCCACACTCATCTAGGTATCTGGAAAAGATCTCGGATGTTGTTCACCTAAGCCGTCATATCTACCATAGTACTCACCACCACAACCAGATTTAACTTTCTTTATCTTTTTGTTGAGTTGATTTTCAACTTCGGTTTTAAATGATTTGAACACATCCAATGCTTGAGACTTTTCATGAATAAGAAAAATGTATACATATCTTGAATAGTCGTCTATGAATGACAGAAAATATTGTTTATCATTATTCCAAGAAGGTATAAGAAATGGTCCAAAAATTTCCGTAGGTGTAGACTCTAAGACGTACGTTGCCCTTATTTGACCTATTTTTTCTTTATCTAGTACAAAATATAGCATCAGGTGCGACTTTTTTCGCACCTAAAAGTGCAAAAGTCGCACCTGATGACACTTTCCGGTGCGACTTTAGATGCGACAAAGTCGCATCTGAAAGTCTGCACCTGATGATTTTAGGTGCGACTTTCCGCACTTGAAAGTCATCACTATCAGGTGCGACTTCTTGCACCAAAAGTCGCACCTAAATTTACTCCAAAATAATATATTAAGGCCGGATATATAGTATTAGATGCGACTAGTCGCATCTGAAACCTTCGCGCGAAAAGTATCAGATGCGAGTAGTCGCATCTGAAACCTTTGGCGCGAATGAATGAGATGCGACTAGTCGCATCTTATTATCTTTAGCTTTTTTTTAAAATGCTGATTCTAATATAATCGATTCTATTAGAATCAATATTTTTTTGTTAAATTAATTAAATAATTTTAATAATAATTATTATATAATATTAATTAGAATAATAATTATATATATGTTGATTCATATAATAATTATATAAATCATATAATAGAAATTCTAATATTAACAACATAAAATTTGATAATTTACGTTCAATAAATTAAAAAAATTACAACCTATTCCTTTTGTTTCCCTTTTTCACTTGGAGGGTTCCAATTCTTCAATGCACGACCTCATCTTCCATCAGATCTTCCTCGTGTGCGTTGGCGTCCTGGTGCGCTGCCGCTCGGACGATGCCGCTGAAACTCTACCGAATCTGGCGTCTGCGCATTCGGCATTGAAGCTGGTGGCGGCGTCTGAGCATTCGGCATTGAAGCGGATGGCGGCGTCTGAACATTCGGCATTGAAGCTGATGGCGGCATCGTCCTAGGGTGCAGCATCGCGGGGGATGTCTGCATGGGAGACGGATGCTGCTGTGTGTATGCAAATAACTGTCGCTGAAAGGCCTCCATCTGAGCTCGTTGCTCACGCCTCATCTCTTCCATTGCAACTTGTTGTGCGGCCAACGCTGCTTGTAGCTCGCTAACCACTAGATCTGGAACGCGCCTCGATGACGAACATGATGACGAGCTCTCGTCCTGAGCCTGAGCCAAGAGATACGAGGATCTCGGGATCGAGGGACCTATCCCGACATACCAATCTTGACGTTGCCCGAGAACAGTATCCATCACGTACTGCTCCGCCTGGTCTATAACAAACGTTTGGCCTGACTCCGCTGCTTGTCGCTGAATATCCTCGACTTCAGTCCTAATTCGCGCCTTCAAACATATGTTAAAAAAATTATTAAGATTATCGAATATTGATTATTAAGTAATTAACACAAGTAACTTACAAATGCTTGTTTCGCCCAATCTGTCGTCCAGTTGCCTTGATCATCTTGATGTTTTTTCTCCCACGTGTCTAACGCCGTGGCCAAAGTCACATCTTCCCTACTCTGCAGTTTTTATCAAAATATGAGTAATTTATTTATTGCAAAATAAATATTATAAAATTATAATAAACTTATGTTCAAATGTCGATGAGCCAAGAAAGAAATCGACCCTTGTGTGGACTTCGTTTTCTTGTTCTTTGAATTGTCCCTGTTGCGATTAGACTTTTTCTGCAAATATTAAATTGCGTTATAATTCAATTTCATAGAAGATAACATAATTTTTTTGAATTATACATTACCATCCAATCGTCAGTTGCGAACTCCTCTATCACCTTCTCCCAATCGTCTTTTTGATATCCTTTTGGGATTTCTATCTTGGCGACATTTATTTGCCCGCAACATTTGCCTAAGAAAGTCCCTGATAATCTAGACTTTTGGTTGCGCCTCATTCACTTTGCATCGCGAATGATAGTCTGGTCAATCTGATGACGAAAGCAATCCGCCGGAAGCAGCTCCTCGGTCTCATCATCCTTGTACACGAAAGTGTACTCAGAATGAAGTGCGCTCAGAATATTGTCCAATATCTGGGGCGTCACTTCATTCCAATCACGAACTGTGACCGGGATATGGACTTTCACCAAAGCGCCGACACGGTTGTTGAATACTCCTACCTTTTTTTTATTGTTTTCCTTACATCCTTGTTTTCTTAGGACCTTGGGAACCCGGTGTCTCTAACGGAGACTCATCTCCACCTGCTCCTGAATGGTGTAGCGGAGACTTATCTCCACCTGCTCCAACTGCATCTGACATCCTGTAAGATGTGAACAATATTAGTAAATAAATATTAGTTTTCTCTGTATTTAAAAAAACGTGGACGGCACCACGGATTTTATTATTAACAAACCTCACATATGGCGGAGGAAAACCGTAGTTACATACTACTAAGTAAACATACTAAAAAGATTATGAATTGTATGTTATTTTGAAGTCGGATTGAATAAGTTGGGAGTTTTTAGACTAATTGATTCGAAACTCTACCGAAATTTCGGTAGAGTTTCCCCTATTATACTGACAAACCAAAAACCTGCAAAATTATTTACAAACATATAAAAACCATCCAGAACTATCCTACAAATTAGCTCAGCCCTAAACCGAACCTCCGTGGTTCGGTCACAACATTTTATAAATGAAAAACCTGAAATAAGCAAAGTATCACAAACTATCAAAACATGTCACAAACTATTTTTCTTATTTAAAGTTCAATTACATTTCATGTTAAATCAACCAAACAAAACTAATCACAAATTCATGAACTTAATTTTAATCTAAACTTAATTTTATACTAAACATATCACAAAACATCAAAACATGTCACAAAACACAATTAAAACTTAATTTTAACCTAAACTAATTAAATATTAAACATGTGAAATTATCAATCCAATTACTAATCAATTTCAAAGTAGCATATTACAATTACAATTTTAATTTCATTAACTAATTTTAAACTAAACAACCTATTCATGTAATTATTAGACAAATTACAATAAATCAAAACTAATTAAAACAAAACAATTAAATTTAAACAAAACACTAACCTAAACATATTACTAAACATTAACATGTTATCAAATTAATTACAATTACAATTAACATAAACTAATCAAAATTAAATTAAACAAACTAATCAAAATTAAATTACTAACTATCTAATTAACATTTACAATTATTAACATATATTAACTTACATATTTCAGATTAACTAACCTACATATTAACTAACCTAACATATTAACTAACATATTATATATACACTAACCTAACTAACTAATATATATTTATACACTAATATATATTTATCAACCTAACTAACCTAGCTAACTAACTAATATATATTTATAAAAAAAAAAAAACTAATATATACACTAACGTAGGACAGCCGGCCGGGGACTCGGGGACATCGGCTCGGAGGCTGGGACTCGAGGATAATGGCTCGGTGGCTGGGACTCGGAGGACAAGAACTCGGCAGCGGGGCCGGGGCTGAGCGCACGGCGAGGTCCGGAGGCACGGGACGACGAGGCCCGAAGCAGAGAGAGGGAGAGAAACACTGAGTTTAATTAAGGGAGAGCGAATTCAGTGAGTGAGAGAGAGAAATACTGGTGGACAGGCGGAGAAGACGCCGGAGCACGGCGGAGCTACCACGGTGGAGGTCTTACGACGCGCGGCGATCCTCTCCTTGTGGCTGGTGGCACGCGCGCGGCTTGGTGGACGAGCTACTGGCCGAGCGCAAGCAAGAAGGAGAAGAGAAGATGAAGGAGAGGCGATGGTGGTTCAAGCGGCCGGGGACATTCTTGAGAGGTTGTGGTTGCCGAACTTTTTTTCCTTTGCTCTGTTTTTTTTCCTCTTTTCCTGGTGGCAGAGAGAGATAGAGAAGCGGCGGAGCACGGCGGAGGCTATGGAGCGCGGCGGAGGTGGTGGATAGGGCGGAGCACAGTTGCAGAACGCGAGAGAGTGTTTTTTATTTTGTGAAATCGGCGGAGTGAAATGAGGAAGACGAAGTGCAGAGGATATGATTTTATAGAAAACCTAAATTTCAGGTGCGACTTTGTCGCACCCGAAGCCTCTATTAGATGCGACTAGTCGCACCTAATAATTTATCAGGTGCCACTAGTCGCATCAGATAATATCTAAAAAAAAATTAACCCAGAATGCCACGTCAATCTTGAATGAAAAAATGAGGGGGAGAATTGGCCCGCTTAAAATTTTAAACTAAAGTCGCACCGGATAGTTTTTTTGACTATCAGGTGCGACTAGAAAGCGAAAACAATTTTAGCGAAATTTTTTGGACTTCGGGTTGACAATCTGGTGCGACTAGTCGCACCCGAAAGTCATTTAGATGTGACTTTTAGGTGCAACTAGTCGCACCTGATAGTCATGCGCATCAGAAAACCAAATTTGTAGTGGTATATATATAGTCTATTTTCCTTTGATACACGCAACACATACATCGAAGTCTGAAAATCAATTTGATCCAAAATTCAGTCGAAAACAAGCCTTTCAATCATATTTCTAGAAATGTAACCTAATCGCTTGTGCTATAAGGAACTTGACTTTTCATTGCTTAATTTGTGCTTAGTACTACGTGATTCCACATTCAAGGTTTTATTGTAAGAAGTTCAAGCATATAAAGATTGTCATATATAACAAGTGAATCAGTTCCAACAAGTTTAGAATTAATAGATAAACTGAATACACTGTCTTGAAATGAACAACAATATCTTAATTTTTCCAAACATGAAACGAAAACCAAATTTCGTCTAAAGTACAATAAAAGTATCAATAAAATCCAAATAATAAATGGTACTTAATGAAAATCTAAAATGTTCAATTGCTTTCACATCTACCGACTTGCCATCACCAACATAGATGCATCTCTCAGCATCACTTGGCATTCGGTAGCTCAGATAATCCTGCATCGAAACACTTATGTTTGAAGTAGCACCAGGATCTAACCACCAAGTGTTTTCTAGGTGCTAAAGCCAAATTAACTTCAGAACAGACTAAAGCAAGAAATGTACCTTTCTTGATGCGTCATTTGCAATACTTAGGACATTCCTTTTCCTCATGTCCAACCTTCTTGTAAAAGAAACAATCCTATGGAAATTCCTCTATGGCTTTTTTTTGTGATGGACCCTTATCCTTAGTAGCCTCATTTTTCCTTTTGAACACACTTATTCATACTTTTAGCGAGGTACTTCTCAAATGAGGACTTTCAATCTTATCTTACTTCATTTTTTCCTCCTCTTGAATACAAAACGAAATGAGCTCGTAAGAGACACTTTCTCGTTTCAGCCTTATCGCTCTTTTCAAATTGCTTTTCGATTTCGGCAAGAAAACCTTTGGATTGGTGATCTCTTCAGAAACTCCACCCCTAAAAGCTTGAAGTGTGTCGCCCTTGATAATCATAATACTTGTTATACCGTCATTTTTCTTATGGTAAAAATGACATCTCAATTGCTAAAACGACGTTACAATATAAAAGGACAATTTAGTCAAAGGCTAAAAATACGCATGCTAAAACCAAGCGCAAGCGCCAAGCGACAACGGACAAGCGCCAAGCGACAAGCGACAAGCGCCAAGCGCCAAGCGCCAAGCGACAAGCACCAAGCGCAAGCGACAAGCGCCAAGCGCAAGCGACAAGCGACAAGGGACAAGCGCCAAGCGACAAGCGACAAGCGACAAGCGAGAAGCACCGATTTTTTTTCCTATAAACAGTTCATTCATTCTCAACTCAAAACTCAATTCACTCTCAAGTCAGTCTCTCGACTCAAAAACATTCTCTCAACTCCAGAATTCTCTCAGCCAAATACTCTCCCAACTTCAAAATTATCCCGGATCATAAACAAAGACCGAGAGCCACCTCTCGACGGGAGGAAGAAAAACAAAAATCCAAGAATCCACTCACATAGCAAACACACTCGCCCTGAACTACGTCATGACCTGATCCCGCAAAGCGGGTACGTAGGCAGCTCACGAAGAGCACGGTCACACCCCCCATTCACCCTACTCGTTCCTCAAAAAACACAAATCCTTTTGAGAGCCGAGGAAACGTGACCATGACAACAAAAGATCGAGGCACGTCGCAAGCTCACACCCCGACACGTGTCCCGCAAATGTTATCCGAGAAATCGCATTAACATTTTGGCGCTAGAAGGAGGGGATCTCGAGAACAACCACGAGCTCTCCACCGGCAAACTCACTTCCTCTACGGAAGACCATAAAACTCACGTATAACAAATGGCTAGCCACCTAGCTATCTCCGAGGGCGGCGCCCCTCCGGCGGGAAGCATCGCATTCAACACTCGGGCCCGAGCCCGCCAAGCCCAAGAGAACGACGCTCCTCGAGAGGAATCTCTCCCCCCACTCGTTCAAGGCGACCGAGACGCAAGAATGGAGCGAATCGAGACGAGTATCTTTCGTCTCGCCGGCGTTGTCGCGAGACTCGGAGGCCAAGACACCCTCATCAATGACGTCTTCGACGAGCAAGATGTACCGGAGTATATCCCGTTGGGATCGGAAATTGAAGACTCGGAGCAAGTCCCCGGCGACAACCCCGAAGGCGAAGCACCTGAGCCCCTGACGTCCCCGATCTGAGCATTCATGACATCGGCCACAACTACCTCGAAGGAGCACGAGGAGTTCATTACCATCATCGGCGCCGTCAGGCTGGCCGAGCGATGGTCGAGCCAAGGCCACGAAACCACCCGGCCGCCTCACAAAGCTCTCGCTCCTTCGTCGAGGCTAGAACAGATCGGTCGCGTCCGTCCACCTTCGATCGCCGAGGCCACGAAGAGGACATGGCTGATAGCGGCGATACTCGAAGGTTCGCGCCACGAAGACGTGTCCATAACCCGAGACCCGGGACCCGCCATGGCCAAGACCAAAGGCAACAGCTAAACGCTCGATGGGAGATTCCACGGAATCCCCACCCCCCGGCGAACCCCCGAGAGGCAACGGGACCGATCCCGACCGATCCAACTCCACCACACATTGCGCCTCTCGACCAGGCGTCTAACGAGAGAGGACGCACGACGAGACTTGCCCCCGCGGCAACCCCCACTAACAATACGGACGTGATGACACTCTTCCAAAAGTTGAGGGACGAAGTGCAAGGCATAAGAGCAACCCAAACATTGACGCCAGACGTCCGCAACATGATGGAAGACGCTACGTCTCCATTCAGCACGAATATCCTCGCAGAGGATTTCAAGCATGACTTCATTCTACCGCGCATCCCTGCTTACGATGGAAAGGCTGACCCACTTTGTCACATTCAGCAATACCGGATGTGGATGAAAGTGGGGAGACACTCAATGGCGATCATGTGTCAGGCTTTTTGCCTCACTTTGAGCGGCCCTGCCTACCAATGGTTCCTCAAGCTAAGGCCCGGAACCATTCGATCTTTTGAGGAGCTGCAACAAAACTTTCTTGCCCGCTTCAGCGGCTCTAGAGAGAGAAAGCTGGGGAAGAGCCATCTCCGGACAGTCAGGCAGAGGAGAAGCGAATCTCTGCGCGAATACTTGTCACGTTTCACTGAGGAGTCGAACAGAGTTGACAAGTTCGAAGATGGCGACGCCATTTCGGCAATTCTCGACGGACTCCTACTTGGCGACTTCCTCAATTCCTTGATCAAGAAAGAGCCAAAGACAATGACCGAGCTCACGGCCCGAGCCGAGAAATACATCACTCTAGAAGAGTTTGTCCAGATCCGAAGGACAAACGACCAAGGAAATCGCCGAAGGGAGGACGAAGAGTCCGACGACTGGAAAAGGAAAAAGGCGCGTGCCGACAATTCCGGACGACCTCATACTAATTCAAAGAGTCTGGAAGAGCTGTTGATTTAGCAATTTTTAGTGTTGGTGGAAAAATTTCGAGACCACTCGAATTTCACTCCGCTGAACGCCCCGCCTGAGAGGATCCTCGCGTTAGCTCGCAACAAGTTTACCGACCCCACGCCTCTAAAAAGCGATCTCGCTAAACGAGACCGGTCCAAGTACTGCGAGTTTCATCAGTGTTACGGACATGTGACCTATGGATGCATCGATTTGAAGAGACAAATCGAGTTCATAATCCGAGGAGGAGAACTAAAAGAGTTTGTTATTAAAATGGTCAACAACTCTGAAGCCTCGACAAGTCGACACGGCAAAGCAGTCGACAATGGGAACAATGAGAACGGAGCTCAAAGGGCAAGAGCTCCTCTCAACGTTGTCACCTAAAAGTTAGAAGCCGCCCAGGCAATAGCAAGACCCGCGTAAACGATCGGACTCCACTTAATCTACTTTTTTATCACCATCTTTTTGTGTCCCATCACATGTAATCCCTGCGAAGTGAAACCTTTTGTAATCCACCCAGTGGAAATGCTTATATCAATGATAAAATGATCCATTTTGTTGCCTCTAGCATGAACTTAGCCCCCGTGGCTCCGAAAATCCCGACCCCCGTGGTTTAGGGTCGCTTGATCCCCGTGATCGAGTCGCTTAAGGCCTCCGTGGCTCTGAAAATCCCGACCCCCGTGGTTCAGGGTCGCTCGATCCCCGTGATCGAGTCGCTTAAGGCCCCCGTGGCTCTGAAAATCCCGACCCCCGTGGTTCAGGGTCGCTTGATCCCCGTGATCGAGTCGCTTAAGGCCCCCGTGGCTCCGAAAATCCCGACCCCCGTGGTTCAGGGTCGCTTGATCCCCGTGATCGAGTCGCTTAAGGCCTCCGTGGCTCTGAAAATCCCGACCCCCGTGGTTCAGGGTCGCTCGATCCCAGTGATCGAGTCGCTTAAGGCTCCCGTGGCTCCGAAAATCCCGACCCCCGTGGTTCAGGGTCGCTCGATCCCCGTGATCGAGTCGCTTAAGGCCCCCGTGGCTCTGAAAATCCCGACCCCCGTGGTTCAGGGTCGCTCGATCCCCGTGATCGAGTCGCTTAAGGCCCCCGTGGCTCCGAAAATCCCGACCCCCGTGGTTCAGGGTCGCTTGATCCCCGTGATCGAGTCGCTTAAGGCCTCCGTGGCTCTGAAAATCCCGACCCCCGTGGTTCAGGGTCGCTCAATCCCCGTGATCGAGTCGCTTAAGGCCCCCGTGGCTCCGAAAATCCCGACCCCCGTGGTTCAGGGTCGCTCGATCCCCGTGATCGAGTCGCTTAAGGCCCCCGTGGCTCCGAAAATCCCGACCCCCGTGGTTCAGGATCGCCTGATTCTCGGGATCGCTAATAGCCCTTATGGCTCCGAAATCAACGAAAACTCAAAGTTAGACCCCTTGCGGTCTAGACGAGCACCTTCCATACTCCATCAGAGCAATTAAATTTCTCGCACGACAAGTCGCACAAGAAACTGGGGGGTTAATGTTATACCGTCATTTTTCTTATGGTAAAAATGACATCTCAATTGCTAAAACGACGTTACAATATAAAAGGACAATTTAGTCAAAGGCTAAAAATACGCATGACTAAAACCAAGCGCAAGCGACAAGCACCAAGCGCAAGCGACAAGCGACAAGGGACAAGCGCCAAGCGACAAGCGACAAGCGCCAAGCGCCAAGCGACAAGCGCCAAGCGCCAAGCGACAAGCGCCAAGCGCCAAGCGACAAGCACCAAGCGCAAGCGACAAGCGCCAAGCGCAAGCGACAAGCGCCAAGCGCAAGCGACAAGCGACAAGGACAAGCGACAAGCGACAAGGGACAAGCGACAAGGGACAAGGGACAGGGACAAGCGCCAATCACCGATTTTTTTCATATAAATAGTTCATTCATTCTCAACTCAAAACTCAATTCACTCTCAAGTCAGTCTCTCGACTCAAAACATTCTCTCAACTCCAGAATTCTCTCAGCCAAATACTCTCCCAACTTCAAAATTATCCCGGATCATAAACAAAGACCGAGAGCCACCTCTCGACGGGAGGAAGAAAAACAAAAATCCAAGAATCCACTCACATAGCAAACACACTCGCCCTGAACTACGTCATGACTTGATCCCGCAAAGCGGGTACGTAGGCAGCTCACGAAGAGCACGGTTACACCCCCCATTCACCCTACTCGTTCCTCAAAAAACACAAATCCTTTTGAGAGCCGAGGAAACGTGACCCTGACAACAAAAGATCGAGGCACGTCGCAAGCTCACACCCCGACACGTGTCCCGCAAATGTTATCCGAGAAATCGCATTAACAATACTCATTCGGTTAGAACAAGGTCCTACTTCTCATTGATCTGCCTATCATCAGCGGAACTAGCATCTGTAAGAATTATAAGTAATGAGTCAAGATCCATGCAGCCAAAAAGAACAATCATCATGTTCTCTTTCCAAGCCTTAAAGGTGTTATCGTTAAGGACGGGAACCGAATTGAGATTAGCAGATACAGTAGCAACAGCTGAAATAGAACAATAAAATCACATAAGCACATATACACATAAATTAACCTTAATAAGCAATAAAATTAAGATAATGGGAAATCTCATCCCAAGATACTTAATGCAACATCAATATCAAGTCTTTGGACAATAATACTAATTACTGGTGGTATTCTTGTTATAATGATCAAACACTAACAGAAGTCACTTTGACGACATTTTTGTTTTAATAATTTATTATGAATAATGGAAAAATATTTATGTAATATATCATCATTTGAATAAGGGAAAATAACACATATATATCCCGTATTTTAATGAAATGTCAAATTTAATTTTTGTTTTTCAAAAATATCGAGTTCACACATTCTATTAATAAATATGCAATGACTTCTCGTGAACAATGCCTAAATATCACACTGACTATCAACAAAAATAAATGCATCAACGTGAATAGCAAAGAAGTTAGATATGCTAGAATTGTCAAAAGAAATTCGAATCAGTAAAGAAATAAAACCATAACTATAATTATAACCAATTCATTAAACCCACTCTAACCATATGCAACAAAGTTGAATTTGAGAGTGGAAGCAATTCCATGATTTATAAATAAAAAAAAAAAAAAAAAAAAAATCAAATATGTAATTCCGATAATGAAAACTGGTTTTCAAAATAAGAAATTCGGAAACCCATGTAACTGTAATGTCATGTACGACACCAAATTCAATGCTATAAGGGAAAATATCAAGAGTATCCATGTTTAATAGAAATACGAGATTTAATAGTCTTAATAGAATAAACATTTATTTACTATTTTATTTAAAAAAAATTAAAATCTCTCTATTCCATGATTTATAAAAAAAAAAAAAAATCAAATATGTAATTCCGATAATGAAAACTGGTTTTCAAAATAAGAAATTCGGAAACCCATGTAACTGTAATGTCATGTACGACACCAAATTCAATGCTATAAGGGAAAATATCAAGAGTATCCATGTTTAATAGAAATACGAGATTTAATAGTCTTAATAGAATAAACATTTATTTACTATTTTATTTAAAAAAAAATCATTAACTTTTTTAATTTAATTTTTTTGTTTATAGAATAGAAAATAAAAAATTATTTCATTAAGGATATTTTGGGGAGTTTAAATTATTTTTTTGTAAAAAATAAACGAAAAATGTGATATTTATAATATAACATTTTTTTAGGGAAGGTATATGTCATTTATATTAAACTGAATGTATATGTTTGATATTTCTAAAAATAGATGAGTTAATAATTAAACCACAACCCCTGGTCGCATGTGTTAACGCAGTTTCAAAACAATAATTGTCAAAAATCAAATTAGATTGCTCTAATACCAAATTGTAAAATTTTGAATTACTAATTTAATCTCAATTCAATTTCAGAGAAATGAAGCCAGAGATTTAAATAGTGAAAATATACCCGAATCCACTAGATTAAATGCATAATATGATGATGGTTTTTTAATTACAATTTGCTTTGAGTATCAAGTATTATTGTTGACGAGGATACAAAAAAAGACACATACTGCAATTAGGGACCATGTCCGTCATTAATAACTGTCAGACAGTTACTAATAACTATTGTCTATTTCTAATCCGGCCCATCATCAAATTAGAATTGACACTTATGGTATCCACATAATAACATCATGACAAATTTGTCCTTAAGTCACAAATTTTATTCTGAATTACACCACATCAATTTTGACTTAATTAATAATGACCCAACACATTTATTTAATAACATTAGTAGTCACAAAATAATCTAACAATTTAATTTGAGATACTTCATTCTAAATAGTTTTATGTTTGCATAAACAAAATTATTCTCAAATACTCTTTTCGGATATTAATGGAATTAAATTGAGATACATTGAAATTTGAAAATCATCACAACAATATCTGAAAATGATAACAAAAACGTAATTTTTTTTATATCATATGCTATGGTTGTGAGGTATCTCTAAAATTCTGTGACATGTGTTGAAGATCATAAAAAAAACACACACACACACAAAAAAAAAAAAAAAAAAAAACCCAAAATGCATGCATCAAAATAAATTCAGTCTCGTACAACTACGTTCAAAATATATTATAAATTTGGTTGAAATAATTACATTACTGAGGCAAAATAAAGACATTATGCAATGACTTCCCTGCCCCAATAAAAATTCAAATTAAACTTCACGGCTTACAAGAAATTGTGATTTTGAACGTATAAAAAATTCTCAAATATATAAAAATTGAATTTTGAATGTGAATATTAGAAGTTTGAGAGCGAAGGAGAGACGAATAAGAAAGATGGACGGTATTAAGAGTAAAATGGAAGCGAGAAAAATATAGAGAAGTGATGGCTATATTATTTTATCCGAAAAATTATAAAGATGTTTATAGTTTCCGGATTGCATCATTAGTGTGTGTAAAAAATAAAGTGAACTTCTAGGAATTAGGAGTGTTTCCTCTTATTTATTTTCAAAATATGGAGTTCCTAGAAATTTCAAGCTAATTATCTTTGGTAATAGCCAATAACTATATAATTAGCTTCATAATCTCACATATATGAATTCCATGTTATGTTCTTACCTCCAAAAATTTCGACGTCACTTTTCAATTAACTTTATTAAATTCAATATTTTGATTCTTCTCTGAATTTCATTTTTCAATAAGAATTTAAGATCTTTCTTTGTTTTGAAATATTATTTCTCAATCACTTTAACCATTAAAGAATAAGATACTTTTCTTATTATGATATTTTTATTATTTCCGCATCAGTCATACTCATACCTTTATCTTTTTCTATCGAGGCTGTTGATTCGATTTCGATTTTGTTTGCGAATAATCTATGATTTTAACTACCTTAACAACATATTTTGAGTTCAGGTCTGGCTAGTTTATCGAGATCAATAGATATATAACCATATTTATATATGCAATTTGTTATTTAGCTAATTTTAATAAATATTTGATAAATAACCATTAGGTAATATCTATCAAATATTTATTAAAGGTTATTCATGAAATTAGAAAGATAAATTTGATAACCGTAAATCATCTACATGTTGCCACGTAATCATTTGTAACTATTTATCAAATATTGACTAAAGATTGGCTAATTTGCTAATTATTTGGTTTTATTCACATCTATATATTATTATTTATAGCTGGTTCTGTTAAATCACTATCAATATACTATATAAAAGGACCACAGTCCAGCTAGCTCGTTACCCTAAAGTATATTTTATTTTAGATAATGTTCAATTGATTTTTTTAGTCGACGGGAATAATAATATGATTGATTTCGAAATAAGAACAAAAACGAAAAAAATAGGCCATAACATGATGTTAAAGCTACTGGAGAAACATATATTTTTTTTTTCATATGTATACAGAAATAAACCAAATAGTTTTCATCTAGATATACACAGTATTCATCATAGAGCTTTGATACACGAGTGATATTTCCCCACATTCACCTAGTTAATTTCTCTGTTTTTTGAACTAATGACTACAAATAAAGCAAAAGAACACCAATGCGTTAAGTGTCAACTCTCTCTGGAATACAAATTTAATGGCAGAGGAAATTTTTATCATAGGAAATAAGGATTACTATTCGATCAATACTTAAAGAAAAGGTCAAACATATATATATGGCAAATATCCCTAGTAAATCAAGATCCATAACTCGTTTACCATCAGAACTGATTCTGAAATAAAAAGAAAAAAATCCCATAATTTCCTTGTTGCAATAAAATTTGTGTCAAAAGCTTTGTGTCCAAATATCACACTGGATGTAAATCTGTTGTTAATTAAGTGTGATATCTAGTTAGAGGGACATTGAGGAATTAAAAAATAAGGAAAAAGAGATGATATAGTAAGGAATTTATTTTGTTATGGTATCACGCAATTCGGAAAAGTCTCATCGGATACGATATCAATGGTTAAAAGCAACTTTAATAAAGCGGCTTTCTTTGAAATAATAGAAAATAAAGCTGCTTTTATTTGTTTATAGTAGGTCACACTGTGTGTAGTTCCTACGTGTGTAGTGTGGCGTAATATGTTAGCGGTCAGAGAAATATGTGTTAGTGGTCAAGTATTATTAGATTAGTGGATCAAAGAGATAGTGGGTTAGTGGTTAGCAATATTATGTGTGTAGTTTAGTCAGAAGTGTGTTAGTGGTTTTAAGTTATAGTGACATTATTAGATTAGTGGATCAAAGAGATAGTGGGTTAGTGGTTAGCAATATTATGTGTGTAGTTTAGTCAGAAGTGTGTTAGTGGTTTTAAGTTATAGTGACATTATTAGATTAGTGGATCAAAGAGATAGTGGGTTAGTGGTTAGCAATATTATGTGTGTAGTTTAGTCAGAAGTGTGTCAGTGCTTTTAAGTTATAGTGGCATAGATCTAGGAGTTTAGTTATTTTGTTTTTATTTAAATAAAAATACCGAGAATGGATCCTTTGTCATGCGTTTCAAAAGTGTAATCAAATGAACCGGAGTGATTCATTTGTAAACCACGATTTGATTTTCCTTTTGTAATTCTTTTTCAGAATGTGTATATGAATAAAAAAATCTCTATATTTTTTGTTCTTCTTACGGAAACTACGTGTGTGTCTCCATCTTATTTGTGCTAGTGTAGGGATCCTCGTATCAAACAAATGGCATCAGAGCGCAAGATCGATATCAAAGCAGATGCCGTCGTTGAGCCAAGTCATCGCAGATGTAGCAATGTATGAAAGCGGAAGAGAGCGTTTCATGAAGCTTAAATACCGAGAAGATTTTCACTACTACAAATGTTGGATTATACAACCCACTTTCTACAACGTTTATGACAAGCGTTGTAGAAACTAAGGATTCTACAACGCTTATGACAAGCGTTGTAGAAACTTGGTGTTTCTACAACGCTTATGGATAAGCGTTGTAGAAACTAAGGATTCTACAACGCATATGGTTAAGCGTTGTAGAAACATGGAGATTCTACAACGCATATAGTTAAGCGTTGTAGAAACCTGGTGTTTCAGATTTCCCACAACGCTTTAACAATCCGTTGTAGAATCCACGCCACGGCGCCATGTGTTTTATGCCGCGGCGAGAACTTACTACAACGCACAGTGAAAGCGTTGTAAAAAAATGTAATCCGCCGCGGCGAAATTCATCTCTCGCCGCGGCGGGTGGTTTCTACAACACTAAACAAAGGCGTTGTAGAAACTCGTCGCCGCGGCGAGGTATATATCTCGCCGCGGCGAAGATATCTCGCCGTGGCTAGAAATATTCTCCGCCGCGGCGAGTTGGATACCGTGGCCAAGCAGTTTTTTAAGAAACTGTCTCGCCGCGGCGAGTTGGATACCGTGGCCAAGCAGTTTTTTAAGAAACTGTCTCGCCGCGGCGAGTGAGGAATCTCGCCGCGGCGAGACGTTCCTACAACGGTTATAATATCCGTTGTAGGAACATCTCGCCGCGGCGAAGACACATTTTCGCCGCGGCGAGGTTTTTAGGTTTTCACTATAAAAGGCCGTTTTTTTCTCATTTTTTCCAATACCCACACACGAGACAACCATTTTCAGTCGCATTTCTCCAGTTTTTTTCTTCCAAAATCCCTCGCCACGTCCTTGCCGCCCCAAAATCTCGCCGTCGCCTTGTCCTCGCCTCCAACTCTCTCTCGCCGTGTCCTCGCCGCTATTTTTCTCTCTCCGAGTCCTCGCCGTGCTTCCTCTCGCGCCTCTCTCTCTCTCTCTCTCTCTCTCTCTCTCTCTCTCTCTCTCTCTCTCTCTCTCTTGCCGCCTCATTGTAAGGTATGATTTTAAAAGTTTTTTTAGGTTAGTGGAATTTGAATGAGTGAATTTAGTGAAATTAAGGTTTTGTTGATATGAATGAATTTGAATGAGAATTTGAGTTAAATTGAAATGTCCGGATTGTGTTTGACATATTGTTACATAGGTTAGTGGTTAAAATGGTTATGTATATTAATGTTGAGATTGAATTGTTTATAAATTTGTGATTGATCGAATTGTTCATGAATTTGTGATTGGTCGAATTGTTTATGAATTATTTGTGATTGTTGGAATTGTTTTAATTTGTCATGTTTAAATATATATTGTTGGAATTGATATATAATTTGTTATATGTTAATTGTAGAATTGTTTATGATTATGTTTTGTAGGAGCTTGAAAATGCGTCGAACTAAAAACACGGCGGGCTCCAAGGCTCCGAGCTCTTCCAGAGGTCAGAGTAAAGGAAAAAACAAGCGACCTCGTCAACAGTCTCCCGAAGAGAAATACAACTCGAGTATCTTTACTAGCAAGGTCGCGGAGGAACGCTACGACAAAATCTTGCCGCGTAACATTATCCATGAGAGAGGATTCAATGTAAGCAATACGTCGGATATAGGAAAGCAAATCCGCAACAGCATAGTTGGTCATGATTGGGGGAGGTACTATGCTGTACCCGAGTTCGATTCGAACGTCAACTTCGTGTACGAATTCTACGCAAACTTGCCGGACTCCCAAGGTGATGTTGTGACGGTCCGTGGGAAACCGGTCGATATGAGTGTCGAAGCTATCAACGATCTTCTTGGGACTCCAGATGTGCCTTTCGAGAACGAGGGCTATCAAGAATGGCTAAGAAGTTGCAGCCATCAGGAGATGTCGCAGGTGTTGTGCATTCCGGGAGAGGATTGGGTCACTGAAAAAGGAAAAAGGGTACTCAAGCGTGACCAACTCACCAGGATCGCTAAAGCGTGGATTTACTTTGTTTGCGCTCGTCTCTATTCGATCAAGCACTTCACCACTCTCGACGAGGATCATATCCAGGTGTTGTTCTGCATTGTTAAAGGCCTTTCCATTAACGTCGGTCGATTCATCTATACTTGGATGAAGAAACTCGACTATACTAATGAACGACACGGTTTGCCATATCCGTCGATCATTACCGGCCTTTGTACAAATGCGGGGGTACCACGCTCGAAAAGGGATACGATCAACAGTCCAATGAGGCCTATTACGGATTCCATTATCGAGCGGTACAAGATTAGGGAGGATCCACAAGCGGAGGAAGCGGAGGAAGCGGAGGAAGAGGGGGAAGAGGGGGAAGCGGAGCCTCGATTGTTCTTACCAGCACCTCCGGTAATCGACCCCGCCACCATCGACTACATTGCTCATTGCTCCAACTATCTCGTCGGCGGGTTCCAACACACGCAACAGTACATGCACCAACAAACGGAGTATGGGGCCTCTTACATCAACCAACTGAACGATCTCTACTCTTAGTGGGACATCAACCAAGAGAACCAGGTGTTATTTCCTCCATATCCTCAATACTCCGACTATCCGTACCCACCACCACAGTGGCCACCGCATATGGCACCTCCTCAATATCCGGCGCACTCACCACCACCACCACCACCACCGAATGACGACTAAACCAACAACACCAACTCCTCAATAACAATTTCAGACTCTTTTTAAATTTAAATTAAGACTCCTTGGTTTGTTTGTGTTTATGTTTATGTTTAAGACTCGCTTGGTTTGTTTATGTTTATGTTTAAGACTCGTGTTTTAGTTAATGTGTGTTTGAGACTTGATTAATATTTAAAGATTGTGAAATCTGAATGTCTGATGGTTTTTTATTTGAATGATAATTTTTCTGTTGAAAACCAGGTCTAACATGGGAAAGAAAGTGAAATATGCAGGCTAAGCTGATTATATTCTAATCTCGCCGCGGCGATTTACTAAACTCGCCGCGGCGTAGAATCAACGTCGCAGTGTGTTTCTACCTCGCCGCGGCGAGACATTCTACAACGCTTTTCAAAGCGTTGTAGAAAGTCTTCGCCGCGGCGTAAAGTCAACATCTCCGCGGCGAGAAACTTACAGAGAGCATGCATATTTGAAGACATATACTCGCCGCGGCGATATCAGTTTCTCGCCGTGGCAAGTTTATCTCGCCGCGGCGACATTCCATCGTCGCCGCGGCGAGACATTCTACAACGCTTTCCAAAGCGTTTTAGAAAGTCTTCGCCGCAGCGAAATGTCAACATCGCCGCGGCGAGAAACTTACCCAGCCCCGCCTCCACCTCGCCCCTGCCCCGCCTCCACATCGCCCAGCCCGGCCTCCACCTCGCCCAGCCCCGCCTCCACCTCGCCCCTGCCCCGCCTCCACCTCGCCCAGCCTCCACCTCGCCCCTGCCCTACCTCCACATCGCCCAGCCCGGCCTCCACCTCGCCCAGCCCCGCCTGCACCTCGCCCCTGCCCCGCCTCCACATCGCCAAGCCCCGCCTCCACCTCGCCCCTGCCCCGCCTCCACCTCGCCCAGCCCCGCCTCCACCTCGCCCCTGCCCCGCGGCATGGACTATATGTTGCCGCGGCGAGGTTTCTACAACGCTTATTTAAGCGTTGTAGAAAGGTCCTCGCCGCGGCAGAATTTAACTTGCCCTTAAGTTGAACGAATCTCCACGGTAAGCGTCTTTAACTTCCATCCCTTTCTCCCATAACATCTTCAAATCATCGACCAACGGTGCCAAATAGACATCAATATCATTTCCTGGTTGATTCGATCCTGAAATCAAAAGCGTTAACATCAATATCATTTCTTCCATAACATCACAACAAGCAACGCAAGGGACATGGGTGCCGGAATCGGGAAAGAGCATTTTGCAAGAAGCTTTGGGAACGTCGCGAGTTTGCGGTCAATCCAAACACACTTCGCGTTTCAAGTACTTTGTTCCTCCAACGCCGAACGAAGAATTAATTAGGATGCGTCGGGAGATGAGCGAGTTGAAATCTTTGGTGATGAAAGCCTTCGGTGGAAATGGTAGCATTAATGTCGGAGATGCTAATATCGAGTCGCCTAGTGTCGAGCGTGTGGAAGAGAATCTCAAGGACAAGGTTGTTGATGATGAAGAGATGGCAAACGTTGAAGAACACGTTAATGACGCGGTCTCTTTAGGTATGTTCATTATTTTTTTTTATCTATAAAGCTAAATATTTTGGTATTAAGATATTGATATATATATTCGTGATTTGCTTAGAACACGATGATGTTGGCGATCGTCCGAAGATCGATCCTAACATCGTTGTTGATCGTCCGAAGATCGATCATGTCGTTGTGGAAAAACCCAATAGTGTTCGTGCTAGTTGCTCTTTGAATCCAACCACGCCGGTGACACCGAGTTCGGATGAAAGCGTCGAGTGTCTTCTTTTCATTGATGATATTGTGAAAGGAGGCACGATTCATGTTGCAAATGGGCGAGCGTTCATGAATGGATGCGTAGTTCATTTCTCACATTTGGAGGAATGAAATTTACGCGTGGCCGTTTTGGGGGTTTTGATTAAAAAAGCAAAATTGCCAATTCCCACCGAAGAAGCTCAAACCATTGAAGATGGTATAGGCGGGTTTGTCTCGTGGCCGAAGAGACTCATAGAAATGGACACGGGAATAGAGAGTCGCGGTCCGGTTGTCAAACAACTCTCAAAGCTCGGTTTTGAGAGTGAAGCTAGCATCGATGATGCTAATAAGATTTCGTACAAGGTGATTAATCCCAAGTATCGATTGCTCGCTCAACATGCCAACAAAGTAATGTTACCGGAAGGGGATGTGATTATGGTCAATGTTAGTCCAAGTCTCGCGGCTATCCCGATTCCGGTGTCATTTGAAGACGTTTCCGATTTTTTGCAATACTTGGAAATTGGCGCGGGGAGCATAACGGTTTATATGGAGTAAGAGTTTTATTTATATGCGTTTTTTAATATCAATATTCAATATTTAGTGTTTTGATCAACTAAATATTTGTTTGTCATAGCTATCTACGCTCGAGGCTAGAAAAGGCGAAGAAGACTCGAAATTATTGTTTTATAAATCCGAGCTTAAGTTCGTACATCGAAAATGACGATGAGGAGGCTTATTTGTCAAAACGAGTCAAGGACGTTGGAAACGTGGTACGACATTGCAAATTTGGTGAACTAGTTTTGATGCCGTATAACAAAGGTGCACATTGGATGCTCGTTGTCCTCGACCTTTGGAGAAATAGCGCTATGTTCTTTGACCCGTTGAGAAATAAAATCCCAATCGATTTAAATCGATTGATAAAAAGGTAATATTTTGATTTCTTAAATAATTTTTATTATAAATCGTTCTGGATGTTTTTTCTCTTATAATCTCCGTGTTATATAGGGTTCTTGTTGATTTCAAGCTCGAGCATCAAAACGCCCATAGTAACGGGCAATCAACGTACATCAAGGCTTGGGACGCTCCGAGACAAACGGGAAACACGGAATGCGGGTATTTTGTGATTTCTTATATGCGTGATATAGTCGTAGGAGGTGTAGGAAAATTAGAAAATAAGAAATCCTATACAAATGAGGATTTAGAGAGAGTTAGGGAAGAATGGGTAAGTTATGTACAAACATTTATTAACTGTGATGATTAGCTAGTTTTTTTTATTGAATTATGGATTGGTTGTAGATGTATATATTAGATTTTGAATGTTTTGAAGATGAGGATATTATTTTTGGTATTGAAGATTATTTTCAGGTGCTAGTATATCGTGTAAAAACATATTTTGGATTGAAAAAAAAATATTCTCGCCGCGGCGAACTATACTTCTCGCCGCGGCGAGATATATTATTCGCCGCGGCGAGAAAAGATACCGAGAGCAGGCAAATTAGAAATCTTAGTCTCGCCGCGGCGAGATTTTTTCTTCGCCGCGGCGAGTTTTTAAAAAAACATTCATCGCCTTTCTACAACGCATAATTTATCCGTTGTAGAATCATGTCGCCACGGCTAAGATTTGACGTCGCCGCGGCGACGTCTAATATTCGCCGCGGCGAGTTGATTCTACAACGGATATAATATACGTTGTATAAACATCTCGCCGCGGCGAAAATTATATGTCGCCGCGGCGGGGATTTTTTAATTATTTAGAAATTTCACAATGGATGTATACCGTTGTAGGAGGTTCCACAACGCTTAGACATCCGTTGTAGAAAGTTGGATTCTACAACGGATATTTAAGCGTTGTAGAAACCTCTTGGATTCTACAACGGATGTTGAAGCGTTGTAGAAGCCCCTTGGATTCTACAACGGATATTTAAGCGTTGTAGAAGCTTCTACAACGCAGGATTCTACAACGCTTGACAAGCGTTGTAGAATCATTCCACAACGGTTTTTAAGCGTTGTAGAATCCTTGTTTTGTAGTAGTGTTTCTTCTTACGTGGGATGAGAAGGACACGATGTTGCAAATCTTGAAGAGTGTATTCGAGGTGCTTCGCATGGAAGATGGTTAGCCGGTGGATGACTTTTCCATGAAGTTGACAAAAACTGTCAACGTCATCCGAGCATTGGGTGACAAAGTCGAAGAAATCTACGTCGTCAAGAAACTTCTCTTGGCCGTCCCGTCAAGTTTATTGTAGATCGAGACATTGATCGTGTAATTTGGCGACTTAAAGATTATGATTATGGAAGAGATGATAAGTCGTCTCGATATCCACGAAGAGAGGTGAAATTCTGTATAGTCAGAGACAAGATGTCGTACACAATGTTGCAAGCCAATATATGCGACAATTTATTCCGATGCAAATGATGGATTAAATAAAAAGACAATGTGTAAAAGTAAAAGACACAAAGAATGGTAACCTAGTTCGGTGCAACGTCACCTACACTGAGGAATAGTGTGTCCAGTACAAAGGAAATTCACTAACCAATAATAATCAATAGTACAACAATGGACTTATATGAACGATCATTTTTCTATTACTACCCGTGAATTCCAAATCAAGCTCCCCTTGAATCTAAGATCCCCTTAATTTCACTCTCAAAACACTCTCCCAGTGTTTGGTAATATTTAATGTCAATGCACATGAAAGATTCAATCACGTAATCACAAAAATCCAAACAACTCTATAACTGTCAATATGACTGAAATAGTGTACATAGAATCAAACCACATGCATTACACAATTAACTTCTAAGTCCGCCGATCTTACACGTCTAAGAACTCTTGCTAAGTGAATAAAATGTGTCAAGACTACTAAGGGTGGAGCCTTTGTCTTTTACAGTAGTCAACACCTATGGAAGTCGATCTAGAGTTTTCTTACCCATTCACGCGGAAAGAATAAAAGTATAAGGCAAATCAAGAAGATAAACTACCTTTCCCCTTGATTACCTGAAAATAGACTAAAGGCAAGGATAAGCCAAAACAGGGGAATGCACAAGTCTGATAAACACAAGAGTACTTAAACTAAGCAGCATAATAATAATTAGTAATTATTCATAGCAAGACAAGTCTGAACACACATCCCAGGGGACGTAAGGTTGATCAATACACAACATCTACAAGTAGAGTCTTGATTAGAAAAAACCATAAGAAAGAACAAAACAACATAACCAACTATAAATAATGCAGATAGTACAAACCAGAAAAAGATCAAATCAAGAAGAGGGAGAAGGAACAGAACCATCATCTTCATCGTCTTCCTCCTCATCTTCGACCTCTACATCTTCGGTGTCAACTTCATCAACATCTTCTTCTTCAGCTTCTTCTTCAGCGGGAGCATATGTGGTGTCCTTAGCAGGAGGGGCGTGCTGGGAGGATGAAGTACCATCAGTGCGTGCAACAGTTGTCATAACCTTAATCAATCCTTCACAAACAGCCTTGCGATGAGTTAAGGTGTAAATGATCTCTTGGAGAACAGAGACCTCTGGAATGAGAGCCCCCAAAATGTCACTAGGAACAAAGCCAGACAGAGGAGCCACATAGAGAGTTTCACCAAATTCGACAGATGTCGCAGCATATGGTCTAACAATGTCACAAACATATTTTCCTTCAAACACTTTGTGACTGAAACTCAACTCACTTTGAATAGCTCCAATAATATCATAGTCTCTCAAGATTTCCTTCTTCAGGGAGAGAAGGACTCTAGTGCTCAAAGAGGGAAATCCAATAGGGAGTTTCACAGCATAAGACTATGTATGCTTCACCATCTGATAAAAAATAAGTCCTCCAAAGTCAAACAAGGAGCGAATACCTATCTCATAGATAAGATAGGCGAGAACAAGGTTGACACCAGATTAATGAGACGAATAAGTCCAATTGGAAATGCCAATCCTGTAGAGGACTGAGTATTAAGCACTCAAATACGCAGGGGAAAAAAATCCCTTTTTCGGCCATTCCTTGTCATCACGACCAGAAAGCTCAGCCACAATGTTCTTCACAGAGGGAAACCGATCAACAGTTATTATCTTACCATGACCTAGGTAATCATTGATCTTAGCCGTTGAGGGAGTTA
The DNA here is from genome assembly GCF_054948205.1 of Urtica dioica subsp. dioica. Taxonomy (NCBI): domain Eukaryota; kingdom Viridiplantae; phylum Streptophyta; class Magnoliopsida; order Rosales; family Urticaceae; genus Urtica; species Urtica dioica. The sequence goes on along the minus strand of NC_142764.1, from coordinate 17,860,886 downwards.
AACAATAACCTCTCACAAACACTTACTTGAAGTCCGGACTGTCAGGATCATTGAGTTTAGAGGACAGGTTAGAAATGAGCTCCTTGACAAGTTTGGGATAGTAGGGTCCAATCCCAACAATTGTTTTTGGAAACTTGGCATCTCCCAACGACTCCATCATTTCACTAATCTTATGAGCTTCCTTACACATCTCTCTTTTAAGAACAATTCTCCTGTAGTACACAAACTTCCACTTCACAACATTTTCTTCAGCATGAAAAGACACGTTGTCCAGAAGAACAAGTATGATGTTTTTTGAAAGCTTATTCCCTGCAATAGAGTTCTTCCCAGATTTTTGAAGCTTTCTGGAAAGGTTCCCCCCCTTCTTCTTCGCAACTTTCTTCTTCATGAACTTCTTCTTATTCAAGCCTATCTTTTCTTTCTTTTTCTTATTATTTTTCTCTTCCGCTTCCTCCTTCCCTTTCTAAGCAGTCTTCTTCTTCTTGCGCACCAGGGAAGACAATAACACATGATCCTCAGGCACACTCTTCCTCTTTTGAGATGACTTCTTCCCATTAGCAGAATAAGAAGAAGTAACATCCTTCTCGACATTGTCACTAGTCGTGTGATCAGGGTTCATAGAGGCATGGGATAAATGAAGGATCCCATCAATGGCATCCACACACAGAGGGTCAGTGGGAATCAAGAGAGACTCCAAATTGTCGTAATCTTTGGGACTCCAAATTGTCGTAATCTTTGGGATTCAATAATTTATTTTTGGGTAAGTAAAGATTTTCCAGTGAGAGCACCTCCGTCTTGATCATCGACACTCTCTCCAGACGTCATACTCATGACACAAAAGACCATATCTGTTTGTCTCGGAGTCTGCAACTTTCTTTGCAACACTCTTCTTCTTTAGGGCTTTCTTTGTAAGAGCAGATGTTCTCGCACCACTTCTACTTCCCACCATTGTCAACACGCTAGGGATATATTGAGAGAAAGTAAAAAAAAAATACACACCCACGAAAAATACACAATGAGCAAAAATGTAAAATAAGGAATTTTTGAGCTATGAAAAATAGAAAAAGGAAACTTCATTAAAATCCCTCGAGAACCGCCTCTCTAATGAACAAACAAACTCGGAGCCACAAAACGGAAACGTATAAGGACTTGGGCCAATCAACTGTAAAGGCCCGACACATAAATGAAAACAACATGATTTTGTCCGAAAGAATGAGTGGACCAAACAGAACACAAGTTCCATAAGATATCACGATATTTAATCAAAATATTGTAGTTTCATCAAATGGACCAGCCAAATAAATGGGTCCATGAAAAGCAACACTGGCCTAGACCCAGTAATTGCTATAAGTTCATCTCACTCAGACCAAGAGCAGAACGGAGAGCTTCAAAATGATTAGCATAAAGAGCTTTAGTAAAGATATCAACAAATTATTTTTCTATAGGAACATGCTCAATTGTTTTCTTCCACAAGCTAACGAATGAAATGTTGTCGAATATTAATGTGCGTAGTCCTGGTATGCTGAACGTGATTCTTGAAAATATTGATAACACTTATATTTTTTGCATTACAATGTCATGACATCTTGAGAAACATCATACTCAACAAGCATATGTTTCATCCACATGAGTTGTGTGCAGCTACTACGTGCAGTAACATATTCAACCTCTACAGTCGACAAAGACACATAGTTTTGTTTCGTGCTAAACCAAGAGATAAAGTTATTACCAAGAAAGAAACAACAACATGAGGTGTTTTTTCCTTCGACATTTCCAGCCTAATCAGGATTACAATATCCAACAAGAGTGGAGTTGGTATCAAAAGAATACATAATGCCAAAATGGTACCAACAATGTATTTTATGATTCGCTTAACCTTAGTGAGGCAACTGACCTTGGAGTTTGCTTGATAATGCACAAACTCATCCTATAAGAGCTTGACATAAGTAGCAGCCGGAGTACGCTTATGAGATGCACGTTCAAGGTCATACTTCCTTATAATGTTTTTAGCATATTTGCTTTGAGAGATTGAAATTCCATCCTCCGTTTTCTTGATCTAGAAACCGAGGAAATAATTTAGCTCTCCCATTATGCTCATTTCAATCTTAGCTTGCATCTAATGGATAAAAATATTCCACCGTCTAGGCAGACATTCCTCCATAAACTATGTCATCGACATATATTTGAGCAATCATGAGATTTCCTCTTTCCTTTTTTTTTTTAAAAAATAGAGTCTTTTGAATCCTCTACGAGTATAGCCATTCTAAACAAGAAATTCACTGAATGTCTCATAACAAGCATGAGGGGCTTGTTTTAGATCATAGAGAGTCTTTCAGAGCTTATACACATATTTGGGAAAGTTTGGATCAACAAAATCCCTTAGACTATTCAACATACACTTCTTTATTTAGGTATCCACTGAGAAATGCACTTTTAACATCCATCAGATATAATTTGAAGTGTAGGTAACACGAAATGCCAAGCAAAAGTCTGATGGCTTCTAGACACGCAACATGAGCAAATGTTTCGTTGAAGTCTACTCCTTCCACTTGAGTGTACCCTTGTGCCACGAGTCTTGCTTTATTGCGAGTAGTACATGTCCATATTCGTCGGACTTATTCTTAGAGATCTAACAGACTTAGGTCTTGGGACAAGTTCGAACACTTCATTTATCTCGAATTCCTCTTGCATAGCATTTACCCAGAATTCATCATCAATAGCTTCATTAATATTCTTAGGTTCAATATTAGAAGTAAAGCATACATTACCAATCATCTCCCTGTAATTTACTCGATCTTTTCTCCGAGTCCGAATGCCTTCTTCTAGATTGCCAATGACTTCATTTACATGATGATTCTTCTGCACCCTTATATATGGACCTCTACTTTCAGAGACATCGTCTTCTTCATTTTATGACTTCGTATCGTCAGTAAGTTCAAATTCACCAATGACAATATCATCCTCTTTGTCTGCAACATCTTTCCTGACAGTTGTACTTAAGGGGGGGACTTTGATCCTCATCATCTGAATTTTCAATCTCAGTAGGGTTGTCATTAAGTCTTCGCATCACCCTGCTACAATTTTTTGGCAAGCAAAGCAATAATCTCATTAAAATCATCATCATACTGATCCATCTGATTTGTAATAGAGCTTTTGAGAGCCAAGCCCTTGTTCTTCTTCTCAGGCTTGGGAAAAGACAATTCATAGGTCATGAGAGATCCAATAAGCTCATCAACTTTTATTTGAGAAAGGTCACGCACTTCTTTAATAACGTTAATCTTCATACTGAATCTTTCAGGAAACGATCTCCGAATTTTTCGAACAAGTTTCTCATCACTCATAGGAACTCCAAAAGAGAAGAACTCTTTAGCAACATCACGTATATGAACGTTGATCCCGAAAATAGTCTCATCCTCTAGCATATTCATGGCCTTGAATTTGGTAGTGAGAAACTGGATTCTTGAGCTTCCCACTTTGGTAGTCCCCCCATGAGTGACTTCAAGAATCTCCCACATCTCATAAGAACTCTTACATGTATTTATGAGCCTGAAGATTTTCTTGTCAACACCATTGTAGATAGCATTAAGAGCACGGGGGTTACCGAGAGCTTCTTCATCTTCTACCAGATCCCTGTCTTTCTTAGGTTTACGGAAGTGACCACATCTATGTCATCTTTGATGATAGGAGGAAACCATCCATCGATGAAAGTCTTTCACGTCTTGCTATTGACAGACTTGATAAAAACAACACATCCGAGCTTTTCAATAGTCATAATTCGTCCCATAAAAAATTGGTGAATGATTAACGATCCGTCTTCCCTGTTACTTTATTATAAACAGAAGACAAAAAATAACAACACATGGATAAAACCCTAAGATCTGGGGACTTTCTCTGATACCAATTGAAATTATTTTAGTCAGAGACCAGATGTTGCACATAATGTAGAGTCAATGTATGCGACAATTTGTTCCGATTCAAAGGATGGATCATATAAAAGATAATGTGTAAAAGTAAAGAACACAAAGAATAGTAATCCAATTCGGTGGAATGTCACCTACTCTGGGGGCAGTGTGCGCCCAGTGGAAAAGAAATTCAGTAATCAATAAGTGGTCAATAGTACATCAATGAACTTATATGAATGATCTCCCCTTCAAGGTATTTTTCGTATTACTACCCGTGAATTCCAAATCAGACTCTCCCTGAATATGAGATCTACTCAATTCCACTGTCAAACACTATCCCAGTGTTTGGTAATCTTCGATGTCAACGCATGTGAAAGCTTCAATCACGTGATCACAAAAACCCAAACAACTCTTTAACACTCAATTAGCTTCTCAGTCCATTGATCTTGCACGTCTCAAAACTCTAAAAGTATGAATTAAATGTGTCAAGATGATTAAGTGTGAAGCCTTTGGCTTTTATGGTAGTCGGAAGCCGATTTAGGTTTCCTTACTCATTCACATGGAAAGAATATAAAAGTATAAGGTCTTTCGCAATTCATTATCGCATATGTTAGAAAACTTACAAAAAATACAGTTCTGCACACAAAGGGAAAAATGTCTCAACATATTCAAAAATACAATGTCTCAACATATCATTGAGCATATTGTCAAACATCTTGTCAGACAAATTTGCTGTAAAAAATAAGCCAACATCACACGTAATAACAAGAGGTTTCATTGTTACGATGAGAAGGAAGAAGGATATTCACTTCTCACACATTTAAAGTGGGTGTCACGGATAAAAAATTGAGCGGCGGAAACAGTGGTGATAGTCATGATTGCGAGAAGAAGGTCTGCAATATTAATCTTTATGAGAGTATATAAGTCTAGATTAGGAGGGAACTGTTTGCTTAGTTTTAATCTAGACTAATAATTTGTCAAAAAAAAAAGGAGCTACGTGTGTAGTGCCATAATATGTTAGCGGTTAGAGAAACATGTGTTAGTGGTATTGCTAGATTAGTGAATCTAAGAGATAGTGGGTTAGTGGTCAGCAATATTGCGTGTGTATAGCCATAAGTGTGTTTGTGGTGTAGCATAGATCTAAGAGTTTAATTATTTGTTTTCATTTAAATACAACTACCAAGAGTGGATCCTTTGTAATGCGTTTTAAAATGTAATCAAATGAAGCGGTGTGCTTCATTTGTTAATGGTTTTCCTTTTGTAATTCTTTTTCAGAATGTGATATGAATAGAACATTTCCTATTTTTTGTTTTTAGTATAGACAATACGTGTGTGTGTCTCCGCCTTATTAATTGTGTTAGTGTAGACTGTATGTATACAACAAAATACATTTTTTTAAGACCTTAACCGTATGTATCATTTTAAAACTCTATTTATAATTTATCATACTCCAACATGCTTTACTTCTCTTATTTCCGTTTGAATTTTTATTTCTGAGCATGTTCTACCTTGAGTCTCATTATTCCAAGGCCTTTCAGCCTTGATTTTGGGAATGCATTTGTGTCTGGAAATCCAACATCAATAATTGAGTAAAAGTTTTACTCCAATATTGTGATTAACCTTCTGATAGATGTACCGTTTTAATTAAGTGTACTGCATTTTGAAGCAAAAGAAAAAGAATCGTGTAATTATTTTTTAAAAAAATTAGTCAAATAAGCCTCCAAAAATCTAAAAATTGCTAGATAATCAATTTTTTTGTAAATAGACACCTCAACTTATTTACAACACTAAAAAAAATAAACAAAAATATCCAAAAGTATTCTCGTTAATTTTGGGTTTTCTTGTCTTTTTAAGTGCCGTAAATAAATTGAGGTGGTTATTTACAGAAAATTAACAAAAAATTGGCTATTATACAAAATGCTATAAGTCAAATTGTTATATAACTTAAAGACGCCTATTTTTATTTTTTATGAATTCATTCTTAAATCACACATATACATGTATAAATAATTACATTTGACATTATAGCAAATATTACAAAAAAAATTCCTTTAATATTTATCTTGAAGACATATGGTTACAAAACTATGGCTTGAAAATCACATGAACAAATTAGTGTCACCCGGGCTAAGCAGATCATGACAAGGGATAGAAGACAAGGACATGCCTCTAGATATGTTAATTATTTATATTCCTTGCAGATAACCAAGTAAGGGATATGAAATGAAAAAGATGATGTGTATCATGGAAAACAATCTGGCACGAATCATGTTGCTTGCTATGATTGGTCTTCACACTGTTCAAAGATGCTTTCGAAGACGCTTATCTGTCTTCAGCGAGCCAATACCAATTAAATTCATAATTAAGAGAAAAAAGAGTTGGAGCCAATTTGAAGAGTCTTAATTTGATTGTTTATTTCCGTATTCGAACTTTAAATTAATAATTCTCCGACCATGAAAGTATCATGGGGTTTAATATCAAAATTAATTGATAACGAGAGGAGTAACCCATGATTCAAAACTAATTGATAATCAGAGGAGTTAACTCATGATTTTTATAAGCTCTTGTTAGTTTTCATTCACTTTCAATGGGAAATTCCTAACATTACTAGCATGTCCTATCAAGATGGCGCATTTTGGCGTTCGCTCATCTTATGCCGAATCTAAATAGTTGGATTGAATACATATTTGGGCTTAATGAAATTTAATACTATGTAAAAATATCATGGGTTCCATATCAAAACCAATTGTTAAGTCGAGAAATAACCCATTCATTTGTGGGATTCCTGATACCGACCAATGTTATTGCTGGGCCCTTGTGATCATGGCAAATATGCCTTAATCTGAAAAGCCATATTAGTGGAATGAAAACAGCTGTCTCTGTTTCTTTCTAAATCACTTGTACCTATCATCTTAGAAGATAGGTACAACACTATTTACTCCACTGGATCAATCTAATGCTAGCTAGAAAATGGTAATTAATTATTCTTGGATATTCTATTATTACGTGGCCATGGAGATTAAGATTTTTTTTTTAAAGACATGATAATAGTATACTTTTACAAGAGAACTCATAGTATGATTTTCTTTTTCAATTATGAATTATAATCAACACCCATGTCGAATAGACGAATGACTACACTCAATTAAAATTATTGTTGAACTATTCAAATATTATACAGCTAACTCATGCCTATGTTTTATATAATATGAAGTACGCATCTTGTTTTAATGTTGCCTTGTTTCTTACTTATTAGATAATGAGGTTAGAATTTTAGTAAGGCATTTAAAGTTCCCGTATACCTAGTTCACATGTGTATGTATAATCAAATGAGAATTTGTTGGTAAGATAAAAAAAAATCAAATAATGAGCATAGCATATAGCAAAAAGGAAAATAAATAGAAATAAATATATGTAGACTGTTAGGAGTATGATGAATTATAAATAGAGTTTTAAAATGATACATACGGTTAAGGTCTTAAAAAAAAGTATTTTGTTGTATTTTTATTATTACATAATAATTAATAACGTATTTTAAAAATAATAAAAAAAATAATAACATCATTTTAAAATTGAGGGTCTTTCACCACCACCTCGCTTTGTGCCAGTTTGCAATCACTTGAGTTAAATGTCTAGTCTACGAATGCGAGGGTAAATAAGTTCTCCATTTTGTATCAGTTAAAAAATATTTCATTTTTTTAACTGAACTTCTCATTTATACCTAATTTTTAGTACCAAACCTAGTAGTTAGGTCATATCGGGAAAGAAAAAAACGTGACTATATTACTAGTATATGTCCTCTTCTATTTGGTAGTAAGGCATAATTTCTCATTTAAATCTGCCATACACCAGAGAAGTGAGCAGGAAACAGTCACAGCATATTAGTACGTATTGAAAAGAAAAAAATAATCTGGAGAGAAGTACTAAGTAGCTAGCCAGAAATGAAATCTTGATCAGTTCGGATAAATATACTTTAACGGTAAGTAAGAGATGAAAAACAGTCCAGACCAGCTTCTTAATTTGTGTTGATATCCATTCATTCCCACTTTTTATGCTCAAGCTTCAACCTCCGTTTATTGCTGAACTTATTATCGGTTGCAGCTTGTAAGGTTGGAGTTCATTGGTTTACTTAGATGCTGATCGGAATATCTCCAACGGAGTGATTTTTTTTTTAGGTAAATTTAAACTTTATCTATATTATAACTCTACGATACATGTATCTGTTTTTGTTTTCACATATATTCTTGTTTTTTAGTCTTTAGTTTTATTTCTATTTACATTAATTTTCTTCGTGGTGTAGTTCTATTGTGCTGCTGGGATTTCCTTCTTGTATAAATTTATAATTCGCAAGGAAAATATTAAAGATGACAAAAATGAAAAAATGAATATTAACAAGATAATTATAAAGAAACCTCGCCAGGATTTCATGTCAAGAGGGTTATAAACGATGAATTTTCTTTAGTGGCATTTATGAAGAATTATTTATTTTAGGCTAAAAATTAAAATACTATTGGTAAAATTTATAATTTTAAAAAATTGAGGAGCATTTGCCCCTGGATCTCATGTGGCTCCGCAACTGCTAATTATACAATCGAGCTTTTCAAGGGGTATGCATCTAAATAGTCCTTGAACTACTATGTGAATGTCATTTGGTAGTGAAACTAAGCTGCAAGAAAATGGTCTTCAAGTTTATGATTTATAAAATTCTAGTCCTTTTTGTAACGATCTGAAACTTGCATCACCTAAAAAATTCAAATCATACTTGTCAACTTAAATAACTCGTTATTTAAAAAAAAAAAAACTAATTAGATTGGATTGTTTTTTTAATACACTACTACAAACTGGGGATTCCACAACGGTACAGAACCGTTGTGGAAAGCTTCCACAACGGTTTTGTACCGTTGTGGAATCCTCCGCTGTGGAATGTTTCCACAACGGTACTCGTCTCATTGTGGAAAAGTAATGATTCCACAACGGGACGAGTCCCGTTGTGAAAATGTCCATGATTTCACAACGGGACAGTCCCGTTGTGAAAAAATTTAGCAGATTTTAACATTTCGCCGCGGCAACGTGTATAGTTCGCTGCGGCGAATCTTTCCACAACGGTACAATCGTACCGTTGTGGAAAGTTTCGCCGCGGCGAAATATACACGTTGCCGCGGCGAAATTGTTCCTAAGAGTTATTTTTACAGTTTTCTAATTAAAAAAACCTGAAATGAAATTATATATTCAAAACCAAATATCCATAACATCCAAAACATATCCATTACATCCAAAACCAAATATATATCCAAAAACAACCAAAACAAATATATATATCATCCAAAATCAAACTAATATTCTCATTCTATAAAAGTTTGTACGTAAAATACCCACTCCTCTTGAACGTTTTCTAAGTTATCCGGTGTATATGACTTCTTCAATTGTAGAGTAAAGTTTGATTGACGTTACTTCGGGCTCCTTGGTTGTCAAACTTGAAATCCGAAAATAAAATCCTTAACGCACAACAACAAAAAACATTATAAAACAAATATTCGCGTAAATGAAATACTTCAAATAACATGTACTTAATTTACCTTTTTATCAACTTCCTTGGTTGTAGTAGACATAATCTATGAAAAAACAAAATTAAATATAATCTCAATTCAAACCAATTCCAATACAAACTCAAACCGAAATTCAATTTCAATTGAAACTAATTCCGACATAAACTTAAACCGAAATTCAATTTCAATTAAAAACAATTCCAACACAAACTCAAACCGAAATTCAATTTCAATTCAAACTAATTCCGACATAAACTTAAACCGAAATTAAATTTCAATTCAAAACAATTCCAACACAAACTCAAACCGAAATTCAATCTAATATTCTAATTCGAATCCAACATAAACTCAAACCAAAATTCAATTCCACACTCATTTTCTACATAAATATCAAATTCAATATTCAATTTCAATATAATTTAGACACAAATAAACAATTCTAACCTAATTTCAACATAAAAATACAAATTAAATAAAAAAAAGACTTACCCGGAGTGAAGACGATGAGCATGGGGCATGGTGAGTCAATGAAGTTGTCGAAGATGTGGGTTGTGGTCGGAGGCAAGGTTTTTGTTATTGTCTACTACAACAACAAAAAAACATTAGAAAACAAATATTCGTGTAAATGAAATACTTCAAATAACATGTAATTAATTTACCTTTTTATCATCTTTCTTGGTTGTAGTAGACATAATCTATGAAAAAACAAAATTAAACATAATCTCAATTCAAACCAATTCCAATACAAACTCAAACCGAAATTCAATTTCAATTCAAACTAATTCCGACATAAACTTAAACCGAAATTCAATTTCAATTCAAAACAATTCTAACACAAACTAAAACCGAAATTTAATCTAATATTCTAACTCAATTCCAACTCAAACTCAAGGTAATCAAATATTCTAACTCAAATCCAACATAAACTCAAACCAAAATTCAATTCCAAACTCATTTTCTACATAAATATCAAATTCAATATTCAATATCTATATAATTTAGATACAAATAAACAATTCTAACCTAATTTCAACATAAAAATACAAATTAAATAAAAAAATACTTACTTGGAGTGAAGACGACGAGCATGGGGCGTGGTGAGTCAATGAAGTTTTTACAGTTCTCCCACAACGGTACACTGTACCGTTGTGGAAGAGTTTGGCCGCGGCGAGATTCAACAACGGGTCACCATCCCGTTGTTTAAACCTTAATTTTTTTTTAATTCCAGAACGGGACAACTGTCCCGTTGTGGAATCATCAAGATTCCACAACGGGACAGTTGTCCCGTTGTGGAAACATCAAGATTCCACAACGGGACTCTTGTCCCGTTGTGGAAACGTCATGATTCCACAACGGGACAGCGTTTCGTTGTGGAATCTAACATTTGTAGTAGTGATAACTATATTTCATTTATATAGACATTCACATATATAGAGTATAATTGATTATATTTACTATAACGATTATATTTAAACTTCAATAATGAAGATATTTCACCAATTCTCAGTATTGAACTCGATGCCTCACATAAGATGAGACCTCACATGGAGGTAGGGTCACCCAATCTACGTCTTTAGGGGTTAATTAGATTAGATTGTCAACCTTCAAAACACTTTTAAACTTCATAATTTTTTTTTTAACGTAAGAATGTTATTTTAGTGATGCTTTATTAAAATTGTACAAGAGTTATTTAAAATATGTATTACCTCGTTTATTATTGAATTATATAAAAAAAAACTATATTTTTATTAATACTACTATAATGTTATAAAATCAATAAGATAAATAAAAATATTTTTACGGATCTAATACTACTCATATAATAGTTCGGAGATTGATTGCGCTAAAAAGCCTTTTTCAAAGAGTTACCATTTCTGTATAAGATAAGCACACGTTTGTTTGTCTGCTGCGTTTAATTAAATATAAAATAAAATAATTTAATGCAAGGCAACATTTAAGGTTCCAGTTAATGAAAATAACTATGTTTAATTGTATCTTAGAGAGAAAACACAGAGAAGTAAATATGGAGCTAGCCGGAGCGGTGGTGGGGTCGATAACAGAGCACGTTATCAAGGTCGCGGAGAACGAAGCTGATTACGCAGGAAACTGCATGGCTCAGCTTCAACACTTGATTCAATCTCTACAACACGTCAACGGATTACTTCACGACAAGGAGCGTCTGAAGCTCAACGCCGAGCATGTCAAACCAGCCATGAAACCCCTGAGGCAGCTCATTTATGAGGCCGATGATGTCATCGCCGACTGCATTCTCAGAGACGAGTACGGTGGCAGATTCGCCCAATACAACTTTTTTTTCCTGCGTAACACCGGAAAATTATTGACAGATATCAATTCCCGATTAGATACGCAGTTAAATACCTTAAAAATGTATTTGGAATTGAAGAATGCCCTCAAAGTGGATGCTGGACTTGACAAATCCGAGGGCGATGAGCTTCTGGAGCAGGACTTCAACCCCAACGTAGCGATCGGGATAGACGAGGACATCAAAAAGATTAAAAGCTGGATTGTTGAGGAAGATAAGTTTGAGCATTATCGCGTCGCTGTGTCGGGGATGGGTGGATTGGGAAAATCGACAGTAGTCCAGAAAGTATACGACGACGACATGGTTTTAAGTAGTTATGGGACGAGGATATGGGTCGGCGTTTCGAAAAAATTCAACAAGAACAAGATTCTGGAGAGCATTTTGAGGAAGTTGGGAGGGAAGGTACCGGAATCGAAGACTCAACTTTTGGGAGAAGTTAGAAACGCGGTGGGTCAAGAACAAAACGGATGTCTCGTTGTATTTGACGATGTTTGGAACATTGACGATATCGCATGGTGGAACGATTTGTGCGCTACTTTAGAGGTGGATGGTCGGAGAAGTTGTGTCATTGTCACTACAAGGTATCAAGAGTTTAATTATTTTCATGATCATTATTATTATTAGTAGAAAAAAGTATATCAAATATCTGCTACTCTCAGTTAAAACTAAGCTATACTTCAATTATTCAAATATTATAAAATAACTCAAACTTCTAATGTAGTATAACTCATGTACCTCGTCTTCGTTTATGAGAGATAGTTTGCCTAGAATTTCAAGTTAAAAAGGTTTAAAGTGGTAATATGCCTATATCTTCCTTACTATTATTATTATTATGTCCTTTCAACGTAATTAGTCCATGAACAAGTAATGTGCTGGTCCTTTAACTAATTTTTGGAGCAAAATTATCTTCAAAATTTTATAGCATGTTAGTCATTTTCTAAACAAATAAAACTGTTCTGACGAAACTACGTAATTTTTTTAAATAATATTTAAAAACAAAATATTTGTTAATTTTATCAAAGAAGTATATATATTCTGGAATCTGGACTGACAAAGCGTATACAAATAAGTCAAACAATTTTAAATTAAAGAGTTAATTCTTTCAAGTAGTGATATTTTACAAAGTTAATTCTTTTAATTAGTGGAAACAAGTTATTTACCTTTTTTTATGTGTTGAATTTCATACATTATGTTTATGATGGACTTACGTTCTGAGGATATTTTGTTCCAATTAATTATTATTATTATTTGTTTAAATACAATACTCGATTCAATAATAAACTCAAATACTTTTTGTATTGCAGAAACGATGATGTCGCAAAGATAGTTGTCCAGGGCAACGAGGATCTAATCCATAAGCCGAGAGTCCTGGATGAAAACAATAGCTGGAAGTTGTTTTCCCACTTTGCACATCCTCGCTCCGGGTTTGAGGGAGAAGGAAGGAAAATCGCCGATAAGTGTGGAGGGCTTCCACTTTCACTGAAGACAATCGGGTCGCTATTGGCGGGAAAGACGTTGTTGAGCGAATGGACAGATGTGCTCAACTGTTTCCACGACAACCCTGCGATCGGACGCAACGACCAAGTCATCGAGAGGCTTAGACTGAGCTACGACGACCTAGAGGCCCACCTGAAGCAGTGTCTCCTCTGCTTCTCGGCCTACCCAGAAGACTCGGAGATCAGCGCGGACCAAGTGATCCACTGGTGGCTCGCGGAGGGTCTTCTCCAGAAGCCCAACTCCAAAAGGAGCGCGCTTGAGTTGGGCCGGCAATATCTCTCGGCCCTGATTAGCAGATGCTTGATCGATGTCGACAAACGTCGGCCGTACGATGCAAGAGTCTACACGTGCAAGATACATGACATGGTGCGCGATCTCCTCATGAGGATCGCCGGAGAAGAGGGCTTTTGCAGCTTCAACGAGCACGGAACATCCATATGGAACAAAGACTCCTATTGGCTCTGCTTGACCGCCGACCTTGTGACGGGAAAGGAAAGTTCTAGGAGAAGAGAAAGCGGGAGTTCTAGAGGAAAATCAGATGACGACGGGAAGTTTTTGTCATTTGAGAAAGACTCGAAACTCAGGGCAATTTTGCTCATGCCGGGACATCAGATCAATCTCAACAAGGATTCGGGACAGCTTTCGTCGCTCCGGATGCTGGACTTGTCCGGAGGAATGGTCAAACAGGACCCGATACTCCTGAAGAATCTATTGGATTGGATCACCACTCTCACTCGCCTCGCCAGTTTGAATCTCTCTGGGTTTGAGGGCCTCGAGGAAATCCCATCTTCCCTCAAAGATCTCCGTAATCTTCAACTCTTGGTCCTCATAGGATGCTCGAACCTGAAGACGATACACGAATCTGTTGCCAAGCTGAAGAGGCTCATAGTCTTGCATTTAGATAGTTGTCCACGACTCGAGAACTTACCTCGGGGCGTAAGGAATTTGTACAAGCTTCAAGAGCTAAGTGGTGTTAAAGTGACAATTGGCGGTAAAAAGGTGAAAGGAGCTATAGAGCTTTCCGACCTCGTGAATTTGACTGAGCTAAGAGTACTACACGTGGTAATAAGCAGCGACAATGAGGCCGATCTCTCTGAAATGACAAGTGAGTGGAAAGAAACCTTGTCGGGAATGAGGAATTTGAAGACTTTGGGCATCGACGCAAACAAGTTTAGGAATGGTTTGCACATACTAGACGGGATTGTACCGCCGGAGAATCTGAGCGAGCTGTATCTTAAGAACTACCACGGGAACAAACTGCCGGCGTGGATTAGCCCTTCGAAGCTCAAGAGATTGGAGTATCTATGCATCGAGGACACGGAAAGCGTGGCAGAATGGAAGCCTCCTGTAATGGTCTGGGGTGTTCTCCAAGGCGTGAGATTGAAAGACATGAAGAATTTGGAGGCGGACTGGGGAGAGTTGAAGAGCAAAATGCCTGCGCTTATGTACTTGGAAGTGATCAAATGTGGCCGCTTGGTCAACCTTCCCAAAGATATCAAGGATGGGATATGGAGGGCCTCAAGACAGAGGACTTGAACATATTGTGTGGTAACTCAATTTGTATCCTTATATTTTATAGTGTGATTGTGTGGTATTGTCTTATAATTAAAGAGCCATTGTCTCATACATATTGCATTGTCCTACTTTATCAATGTATTATTTAATAAACCCATGCGTGAAAAAATATGTTTCTCTAGTTTTGTATGTATAAACATCTGTGTGTAGTGCTTGTGGAATTTGAAGGGTGCTCTGTTTCTTAGCAAGTCTCCTATCATTAATTATTATGAGGTAGAGTCATTAATTTTTCGAATAGAAGACATTCAATCGATCCAGCTAAGTTGTCAGACGATTATGTATTCCTATGTTCACCGTTCGTGAACAACCATGAACTCCTTGGGCTTGAGATTCTCTTGAATCATTATCGCTTAACAATTCTCAATAATAATTAAAAAAAAAAGTGACAATATCTCACCCAAATTAACACATGTTTTGAAGAAAATTTACATTCAGACTACAGAGATATTTCACATTCAAAACACACATAATAGAGTATTTAATAGAGGAAAGAAAGTGAAAACTTGTCTCTCAATAAAAGTTGGATAAGCCCTCTTGAAAGAGAAATGAATATACATCCCAGAAATCTGGTGTATTAGTGTAAAATTTACTGCAGACAAATCCAACGGATGATATAATGACCCATTTATATATAAAATTTTAATGAAAACAAGTGAGGAGCTCGTAGAAACATGTTTCCAGAGAGACACCGAAATAGCGTTAAGGACACACGGACACTAATAGAAAGTTCAAAAAGTCGAAGCACACTACTAAGTAGAAAGTGAAACAGAAAAGTCGAAGCACACTAGTAGAACAAAGCTTTTCACGATCGAATCGCAAAAGAGAAAGCTTGAAGAGAAGAATCAGAGAAAAAGAAAACTGTTTCATTGATGAGAATTGGGGACGAAGACCCCAATTTAAACGTACAAGAGGAAAGGGAAAAATACAGAAATGACCTTACTTTATTGTTTATTGTTTAAGTGAAGGGCAGAAAGGTAAAACAATAAAACCTAATAATCTGATAAGAAACGTTTAAAAGATTACTTAGGACTAAAGAAACAAACTAAACCATAACTGAACCAAAAACAAAGACTAAAACCAGAATCCTAATAAAACTCAACCTCGATATGCCAATCGAAAATATGTCTACATAACACCACGAGATAAACATGGCATGGCAATCTACTTGGAAGACGCAGAGGCCGAGACAGAGACTATAGCTGTATTTGATCGAGATGAAGATTCAACAAGAGAAATGTCGTCCACATGTTTGTCTCCGTTCAGGACACTCAATACATCCGAAATACTCGGCCTCAGACTTTGGCTGCTAGTGCACATCACAGCCAACCTTAGCACTACTTCCACTTCTTGCTCATTCAGATCTTTATCACCTTCCAACTTCTTATCAATGAAACCACTCACGCTTGGAATTTTTGCTTTGAAATGATAATGGACCTGTATATATATACATACAAAAGCCTCAGGTAATTATTTACTTACATCTACAGCGTGTCTAGGTCTTGTTACCTTGTCAACAAGATCTGTGGTTTCTTGATTTCCTTTGCTCTCTTTATTTCCATGTCCTGCAACTATTTTCAAGTAGTATACATCACGCCGAATCTATAGATATCGGTTTTCACCGTTACGTTGTCGCAATATTCAGGTGCTAAAATGCCTCCGCGATTGACAAATTATACAAAATCATATAAATTCAAGTGACAACTCAGTTTTTTTTATTAATTATATTATTTTGTTTTGCATCTATGGTCTCGAATATTAGTCTTTTTTTGGCAGTAGCAGCTCTAAATTTGGAAAACTTGGCACCTGTGAGATTTTTATCTAACTGCCATAAATTTTTGGATGGTTCACACCGCACATGTGCAACAACTCATGAACTTATATTATTTTGTTTATGTGGTTTTACACTCAAATTCAGGTATACCCATTCGTCGCACACTTGAGATATGATCTTTAATAATTTGAATCTCTCGGTTCACTAAAGAGTTGACACTGAAAATCTCTCGGTTCGAAAGAATATATTTTCTACTCAAGAATTCTACTTAATTGTAATGAGTGGATCCATTGAATATTATCCATTGAATCTCTCACCAGCTAGATGAGATTTACAAAATTATCATTTTACCCTTCTAGCTGTTATTTCCTCAACTCCTTTGTCGCTTGTGAATAAGTTTGAAACAATGTATTGACGAGGAGCTAACAAGTCACATTGATTCATCCAAAAGAGTCATGACTCAATTTGGACACTGGCCACTTCATTTATTCACATTCCAAAGAATAAAGCATGAGGTGATATACATTGCGTTTCATCAATCTTGTACATGAATTCCATATCTATGAGATCTTTACAAAGTTATCATGACGTCTTCATAACTTAGTACTTCACCAATAGGTCTTGTCTATATCACATAGTGAATCTAGAACTCTGACTTTCTCAAATGAGAATACGTAAGCTATGACTTTCAGGATTGAGGTAAGCACGATGCAATTCATACGTAGTGACGTCGAGACATAAGAGATTAAATGGTTTGTTCTTATTCTGTCACTAGAAGTGCATTGATCAATTCAATACCTTCAGAAGATACCTAGAAGAAGTATAGAGTCTCCAACTCTCAATGTCCCATAACCAGACATCATAGATTCTCCTAACAATCATACTGGGATCAATAGCCCTTTGACCCTTAGATTACGAATATACTGTTTTAAGAAAACCATGAAGAGTTTTTTCATGCAAATCTATATTTGACTATTCATTTGTTGTTAGGTTTGTTTAAGGACTAAAGACTATAGTTTATCATAAAGCTTCAAACAGACGAGGAAGAATGAATGAACGTCTCAACTTTTATTAATAATTCAGCAGTTACAAGCAAGAGTCTTCGTGAGACTATGTTACATCAAATGTACATAAATAAAGACTACTACTCTTCTTGTGGGCACAATTGACAACAGATTTGGCTCATCTTGTTTTATTTTATAGAGTCAAATAGAAAACGATCAAACAGAACAAAATCATACTTGCTTGTTTATTTAATTACTTAGCCATGTTTATTATGCTATAACTTAGAAATTGTTTCGTGGGTTTTGCTTATCATGGGAATTCATTATTTAATGTAAAATTATTTACTTGGATTATGATAGTTTTTAAATGAATGAGTTAAACGGATCAGAGAGCTTTTTCACCAAGCCGATAAGAGGCTAAGCAGGGAGGTTAATAAAAGACGTTGTCTTTCTTCCCTACTGGAAGCTTTTCCGTGAAGAAATAACATTAGGATAATCAAATACTAAAATTTTACGAAATTCCTAATAATTGAGCTATATCGAAACTTATGTTTTTAAGGGTAGCTTAGAAACACTCGAGTTTTTAATATGAATTAGTTAACCCGAGTGGATCACCTAGATCAGAGTAAATGCTAGGAAAATTAAAATTCTGAAAGTATATTGAGTCATAGGCCTCCAACATTGACACAACACCGTGAGGATGAAAGATCCCATCGTGTCAGCAACTCTTCTTCGTGAATGCTATGACTGACGTTTCGAACATAATGGCTTTCCTGATTTCAATACCAAGGTTGTGTCTCTTACGATAAGTGGAAGAAGTGGATCTCTATGTGGCCTATAACTCATCAAGATTGTAGGGCTAAGCTTTCTTTAACCGAAATGTTAGGTCGACTCATGCATGAACAAACCGGTGGTTGCTCATGTGGCCAAAGATTCCTAAAACCTGGTAGTTAGTGAGTATAAGACTTATGAATGTACATGAACCACGATTGCTAACTAATCTGGGATGGTTCTCATTTTCACTAGGTGCACTCCGTTATGTCACCATAGTGAGACGAACTGTGGCCGTTAGTCGAATTATCATGGAATATAAAAACTGGGTTCTTTTGCTTAGTATTTTATCCCGTGCTTGTTTGCATTATGGTTTTTATTTCCTAAATTATATTGATAGTTGTTTCTTTTCATGTTTCTAATAAATGTGCTTTTATGTTTTAGTAATCATGTCGAACCCTATTATGGCCTTGTGTCAAAAAACGTTCTCACTGGTGATAACTTCTCGAAGTGGAAGT
The DNA here is from genome assembly GCF_054948205.1 of Urtica dioica subsp. dioica. Classification (NCBI taxonomy): domain Eukaryota; kingdom Viridiplantae; phylum Streptophyta; class Magnoliopsida; order Rosales; family Urticaceae; genus Urtica; species Urtica dioica. The sequence continues at coordinate 17,841,979 of NC_142764.1, read as the reverse complement.
CCAACCTGAACATTGTACTGGTGAGTGAAAGCATTTCGCTTTATTCTCACTGAAGAGAGACCTACTTTTCCTACTCATGGTGCATCCAAGAACTTGAGGGAGGACTATGAAAAGTGGACCACTGCCAATAACAAGGCGGTGGAATACATGCTCGGAAGCATATCTGATGCGGTGCGAACAAAGATGGAAGGAAAGGAGACCGTTGTGGAGATCCTTGACTGCTGCGACAAATGTTTGGGATGCAGAGTGAGCAAGCCCGCATTGAGCTCACCCGTAAGTGCACTAGTACTAGGATGATTGTAGGAACTCCGGTGAGGGATCATGTCATGAAGATGACAAACTACTTCACCGAAGCTGAACTCCATGGGGCACCGATTAATAAGGTTAATTACTCAAATGGACTACTTCGCCAAAAGCCAAGAAGAGGTGGACTTCTGGGAAATGGGAAATTTTCCGCTAAGAAGGAAAGGTGGAACTTCAAGAAAAGTGGAAAAGGAAAAGAGAAGACGCGTGAAAGCATTGGTAAATGCCACCACTGCGACACTGATGGCCATTGGAAGATGCATTGTCCTTTGTACTTGGCTAAGCTTGAGAAAAACAAGAAGAATGCTGGTATGGTACCTTAAAATTCACGATTAAAGGTATCTTAAAAATGTTTTGAGGATAATTATTCATGAGCATACTTCTTTTCGTGTTGTAGAGCAGGTCTGATGGAGCACGCAAATGTTGACGATCTTGCTGAACAATGTCGAATTCAAGCCCGCATTGTAGAGAAGCTCATGCTCCATTTGAAGATCTAATTTCCTGCTAGTTTTATTACTTTCATTTATTGGATTTATTTTTGAACATGAGATGTGTCATTTATGATCCGAGGTTTTCTGGACTGTAGCCTTTCATGACTATTTCAGATAGGATGAATCTTTTCTTTTTTTATGGTTTGATACATTATTTATGAACACATGGTTGTGTCTTTAAATATTTTTCTCTCTATTGAATGCCTTGATTGCCTTTATGATATTTGATTATGCATGAATGCTTAAGCCCTTGAGATAGAACATATAGAATATGAAGGACACGTTTTTCCGTTGATATACCATATAGATGAACAAGAATATTTTTTCTAAGTTATTATCTTTGTTAGAATTTTAATTATATTATATTCCTTTATTAAATTCTTATATTGAATATGTTTAAGAACTATTTAGAGCTTTGATAGCGTCTAAATAATTGTTACCTTATTTCAACAATGAAGTGTGCGAATAAGAGGAAATAAGGAGACACAATGAAATAGTTGTTGATGAATTGAATTAGTGGAACCATCCTTAATTGGAAACTAGCCACTAAGATTCACATTGATTGAGTTGGAGCATGCTTAATTAGAACCTAGCTACTCTACTTCATTGATTAAGTGGGAGCATCCTTAAATGGAACCTAGCCACTAAATAATCAAAATTATTGAGTGGGAGCATCCTTAATTAGATTCTAGTTACTATTGTTTAATAATTAAGTGGGAGCATCCTTTAATGGAATCTAACCACTTGTTCAATAAATAGCAGCATCCTTCACAGGATTGAATCCATTATTAATGATGGTACATATCTGCTATTATTTGAGGGGAAGGATAATTAATGATTACCTTGCCACATAAATCAATGAATTGAGAGGAAGGATAATTAAGAATTACCTTACCATTAAAATTGATAAGCGAGTGGAAGCGAGTGGGAGAATCGTTACAAGGATCCTTGTCACTATCATCAACTATATCTTTCCTTAAATGGAAAGACATGACCTTGAAGTATCTTCAAGATCAAACTAACTTACCTAAAGTCGTAAACCCATGATTAGTAGATATACCTGTTAAGCCATTAGTTTAAAGGATAGAGAGATCTATAAATAGATTAATGAATGAGTTTGACCTTCACTACTACAAATGTTGGATTATACAATCCACTTTCTACAACGCTTAAAATAAGTGTTGTAGAAACTAGGGATTCTACAACGCTTAACATAAGCGTTGTAGAAACTTGGTGTTTCTACAACGCTTATGGCTAAGCGTTGTAGAATATAGGTGTTTCTACAACGCTTATGGCTAAGCGTTGTAGAATATAGGTGTTTCTACAACGCTTATGGCTTAACATTGTAGAAACTTGGTGTTTCTACAACGCTTGTAGTTAAGCGTTGTAGAATTTAATATATTTGAGATTTTCCACAACGCTTAGACTATCCGTTGTAAAATCTTTGCTGCGACGCCACGTGCTCTATGCCGCGGCGAGAAATTTCTACAACGCACTGTCAAAGCGTTGTAGAAGGATGGACCTCGCCGTAGCTAGATTACCAATAAGCATTGTAGAAGTTCAATTGTCGCCGCGACGAGATAATCTCGCCGGGGCTAGAAATATCCTCTGCCGCGGCGAGATGGATACCGTGGTCAAGCAGTTTTTCAAGAAACTGCCTTGCCGCGATGATGAAGGATTCTCGCCACAGCGAGGTTATCCTACAACGGTTATAAAGTCCGCTGTAGGAGCGTCTCGCTGCGGCGAAGAAGGATTCTCACTGCGGCGACTCGTTTTAGGGTTTCACTATAAAATGTCGTTTTCAGTTATTTTTCTCATTTTTTTTCATAACCCACACGCGAGACAACCATTTTCGTTCGATTTTGTCCAGATTTTCCCTTCCAAAAACCATCACCACGTCCTCGCCACCCCAAAACTCACCGTCATCTTGTTCTCGCCGCCATCTCTCTCTTACCACATGCTCGCCGCCCCTCTCTCTCGCCGTCTCTTTCATTCTCGCCGCCTCTCTCTCTTTTCAGCATTTTAAGGTATGATTTTCTAAGTTTTTTTAAAGTGTTTATTGCTTTAATTTCATGTTGTTGATATGGATTTCATGTTCTTTACCCGAATTGCATGTTGTTTGATTTTCTTAATTCACAAATTTAGCGTTCTGTATGATTTTCTTTGTTTAGAACATGAAATTAGGATTTCGTTTGGCATATTATGAATGAATTTGTGTTAGAATGAATTTGAGTGAGAATTTGAGTGAGATTGAAATCTCCGGATTGTGTTTGACATATTATGGCATAGGTTAGTGGTTAAAATGGTTATGTCAATTAATGTTGAGATTGAATTGTTTATGAATTTGTGATTGTTGGAATTGTTTATGAATTTGAGATTGTCATGTTTAAATATATTTGGAATTGATATAGAATTTGTTAGAGGTGTGACATAGTTAGTATTTAAAATAGTTATGTTAATTGTAGAATTGTTTATGATTATGTTTTGTAGGAGCTTGAAAATGGGTCGAACAAAAAATACGGCGGGCTCCACGGCTCTGAGCTCTTTTAGAGGTCAGAGTAAAGGAAAAAGTAAGCGACCTCGTCAACCATCTCCCGAAGGGAATAAAACTCGAGTATCTTTACTAGCAAAGTCGCGGAGGAATGTTACGACAAAATCTTGTCGCGTAATGTGATCTTTGAAAGAGGATTCAATGTGAGCAATACGTCAGATATAGGAAAGCTAATCCGCAACAGCATAGTTGGTCATGACTGGGGGAGGTACTGTGCCATACCCGAGTTCAATCCGAACGTAAACTTCGTGTATGAATTCTACGCAAACTTGCCGGACTCCAAACGTGATGTTGTGACGGTCTGGGGGACACCGGTCGATATCAGTGTCGAAGCTATTAACAATTTTCTTGGGACCCCAGACGTGCCTTTCAAGAACAAGGGCTATCGGGAATGGCTAAGAAGTGGCAGCCGTGAGGAGATGTCGTGGGTGTTGTGCATTTCAGGAGAGGATTGGGTCACTGAAAAAGGAAAAAGGGTACTCAAGCGTGACCAACTCACCAGGATCGCTAAAGCGTGGATTTACTTTGTTTGCGCTCGTCTCTATCTGATCAAGCACTTCACCACTCTCGACGAGGGTCGTATCCAGGTGTTGTTCTGCATTGTTAAAGGCTATTCCATTAACGTCGGTCGATTCAGCTATACTTGGATGAAGAAACTCGACTATACTAATGAACGACACGGTTTGCTGTATCCGTCGATCATTACCGGCCTTTGTACAAATACGGGGGTACCACGCTCAAAAAGGGATATGATCAAGAGTTCAATATGGCCTATTACGGATTCCATTATCGATCGGTACAAGATTAGGGAGGAACCACAAGCGGATGAAGTGGAGGAATAGGGGGAAGGGGAACCACCACTCAATGAGCCCCTATTGCGCTTACCAGCACCTCCGATAGTCGACCCCGCCACTATCGACTAGATTGCTCATTACTCTAACTATCTCGTCGGCGGGTTGCAAAACACGCAACAGTACATGCACCAACAAGTGAGTATGGCACCTCTCACATCAATCAATCGAACGATCTCTACTCTCGGCGGGACATAGACCAGGAGAATCATGTGTTATTTCCTCCGTATCCTCAGTACTCCGATTATCCGTACCCACCACCACAATAGCCACCACATATGGCACCTCCTCACTATCCGGCGCACTCATCACAACCACCACCACCGAATGACGAGTAAAATTTTAAGACAAGTTTGTTTGATTTAGTTGATTTGTTTAAAGTTTAAGACAAGTATGGTTTTTTAAGTTTATGTTTAAGTCTCGTTTGGTTTATTTTATTTAATGTGATTCTATGTTTGAGACTCGTTTGGTGTGTTATTTTTCATCTGTGTTTGAAACTTGACGTTATGTTTAAGACTCATTTGGTTTGTTTCATTGATTGTAGAAATTTTATTTGAATGGTCATTTTTAGTTGGAAAACAGGTTTAATACAAGAAAATAGTGAAAATGTGAATGATGTGGTCGTTGGAGTCTTGCACCGCCGCAGCGAGGTACATTTCTCGCTGCGGCGTGACTATCCTGTTGCAGCGAGATTTATACTTAACCGCGGCGAAGGTTTCTACAACGTTTCCATAACCGTTGTAGAAGGTCCTCGCCGCGGCGGAAAACTTAAGTCGTTGCGGCGAGGTTAGGTTTTAAAAAACACAGACTCTCGGTATTAAAAAATAGGATCTCGCCGTGGTGAGGTACATTTCCCGCCGCGGCGTAGAGCTTTTGCCGTGGAGGTAAATGCTCCTCACCGCGGTGAAGCTAGTGTTTCAAAAACACAGAGTCTCGGTGTACGAAAAAAGGGCTCTCACCGCGACGAGGAGCATTTCTCGCCACGGCACAAGTTTTACGCCGCAGCGGGAAGTGTACCTCGCCATGGCAAGATCCTGTTTTTTTAATACCGAGAGGCTGTGTTTTTTAAAAACTGCCCTCCCGCGGTGACGTAATATTTTTGTCGCGGCGTTAAACGCCTCGCCGCAGTGAGGGGCACACTTGACACGCCGCGGCGTGAGATTTGTTTTTAATACCGAGAGTCCGTGTTTTGAAAAACTGGTCTCGCCGCGGCGACGTAATATTTCAGTCGCGGCGAGGAATCATACACACGCTGACCATATATAAGTAATATATGTATTACATAATATTATATTATATTAGCGTTGTAGAAAGGCCGTCGCCGCGACGAGTGTTGTATATTGCCCCGGCGAGATGTGCCTGCCGCGGCGAGAGTTATACTCAGTCGCAGCGATATCGTGGAACTGTAATGTTGATTTAAATTACATTGTAGAGATAAATTTTGAATGAAAAATAACGTTGTCCACATGAAAATAACATAAAATCCAAAATGAAAATACATTATCTAAATGCTCAATATCAAACAAAAATAGGATCTATATCCTTACGAAGTAGATGAGAAACATCGTCATTATCAAAATCATCCATCTCTTGATCAATATGCGGTAATCCCGATGTGAACGGTGGAATGCTAGACATGTCTTCGTCTTCTTCTTCGTTACCATTTCTCGCTTTCATATGAACCACTAACGATAACTCTGGATTGGCTGGATCCGAAACATAAAACACTCGACTTGCTTGTGAAGCCAAAATAAATTAATCATTCTCGTAGCCAATCCGTCTAAAGTGGACAACTGTAACTCATTCATTATCAACTTTAACGTGATTATTGTCTGCCCATTTGCACTTGAATAATGCGACTCGCAACCCGCAATAATCTGTTGGAATCGATCTAGGGTTTGAGAAAAAGTTTAACGCTTCGTTAAGCGGCGGAATTTTAAAAATTTTCTTTTTAAGTAAAACTAGTTTTTACTAACCTAGACAAGAGCATGTGCATGTAAATAAAAACTAATATGAGCTATAAAAGTTACTAACCTTTCTTGAAGCTTGAACCTTGTAGAAGCTTTTGGAAAGTTGCAACGCTCGTCTCCCCTCGCAGCACGTCTCTCTTTCTTTCCTCGGCACCTCGAGCAACCACGAAAGTTTCTATCACTAAATCACTCGAAAAGAAGGAATCAGTGAGTGGGCACTTTTAAACACTACGACTTGAGAACGAGTCTCGAAGTCGCAGAGCTAAACACTAGGTCGAGTGAGGACCTAGGTGCCAAGACAAGAAATAATCGAAAATATAAACTAGAGAGAGAGAGAGGAAGGGGCGGCCAAGTCTAGAGAGAGAAGCTCTCAATCTCTAACTTTGCATGAATGAAAAGTGAGGAATGAGGCTCCTATTTATAGGAGAGGTCTCACCTTCAATAAGGTAGTTTCCTCTTCTATAGAATATCACATATTCATGAGCCAATTTCCCTTTTCCTTCAAAGAGTCACACGGCCAAGACTAAGCAAGTAAGTCCTTGGATTTGTTTCCTCTTTTATTTGCTTCTCTCTTGATCCTTTTGGGCGCCTACCATGCTTTCCCCTTAGGGGAAATTTGTTTCCTCTTTTTCTTTTGGCAAGTATCTTAATACATTTATGCACAAAATAAACTCTCTTTCCTCTTGGGTAATATGGGCGCCTACACCATCTAGAAAGGGCTTCTAGAAGCTTTTCCATTTTGTTCATGACAACATGAAAAAGGCCCATTAAGAATTTTCAATAAAATTCTTATGAAATGAAATTAATTCACAAGGCCCAATTAATCATATTATGGCCGAGTGACATTAAGTCATCAAATGAACTTGTCAAAATTTATTGACATCCATTTCATCCTTATGTCTCAAAAGACAAAAATACCCTTTTAACTATTTTCGTTCTTGTTTTGACTTAGCTTCCAGTTTAACTATTCCTATCGATGTGATTCGTGACAGTGACCTCATGGACCCAAATGAACAAAGCTTTAGCTAAACACTTGGACTCAAAAGTTCACAAACCTTTTCCAAGTTTAGCTTAATGCCAACTGACTCCACTAAAGAGCTGACACTGAAAATCTCTCGGTTCAAATGAATTTATTTTCTACTCAAGAATTCGACCTAATTATGATGAGCGGATCCACTGAATATTATCTATGTTTACCCTTCATGAATGTCATCAGCTAGTCGGGATTTACTAAATTACCATTTTACCCTTCTAGCTGTTATTTCCTCAACTCCTTTGTCGCTTGTGAATAAGTTAGAAACAATGTATTGACGAGGAGCTAACAAGTCACATTGTTTCATCCAAAAGAGTCGAGACTCAATTTGGACACTGGCCAGTTCATTTATTCACACTCCAAGGAACAAAGCATGAGGTGACATACATTGCATTTCAGCAATCTTGTACATGAATTCCATATCTATGAGAACTTCACAAAGTTACTCATGACAGACTCACAACTTAGTACTTCACCAATAGGCCTTGTTCGGAATCACATAGTGAGTCCGAACTTTGACTTTCTCAAATGAGAATACTAAGGTGTGAAATGGCATGTCTCATTTCAGGATTAAGGTAAGCATGATGCAATTCATACATAGTGACTTCGAGACATAAGAGGTTAAATGGTTTGTTCTTATCTTGTCTCTAGAAGTGCACTGGTCAATTCAGTACCTTCGGAAGATACCTAGAAGAACTATAGAGTTCCTAACTCTCAATGCCTCATAACCAGACATCATAGATTCTTCTAACAATCATACTGAGGTCAATAGTCCTTTGACCCTAAGATTGCGAATATATCGTTTTAAGCAAACTACGAAGAGTTTGTTCATGCAAATCTACATTTGTCTCTTCGTAAGTTGTTAAGTTTGTTTATGGAAGATTGAATGAACGTTTCAACTTTTTATTAATGAATAAGCAATTACAAGCAAGAGTCTTCGTAAGACTATATGACATCAAATGTACATAAATAGACACTACTACTCTTCTTGTGGGCACCATTGACAACAAACTCCCACTTGACTCAAAGAAGACGTGAGTAGTCCTACATGCCTAATCCCTCTCGAAGTTGGTCGAAGACCATGTTCGCTAGGGCCTTGGTGAATGGATCTTCCAGAGATCTACTTCACCTCCACGTCTCCGCGTTGCGCGATCTCTCGAATCAAATGGTATTTCCTCTCAATATGTTTAGAGTGCTTATGGCTTCTAGGTTCCTTTGAGTTAGCGACAGCCCCACTATTATCATAATAAAGGGTCATGGGCTCGTCGACGTTTGGAACAACTTCCAAATACTTAAGGAACTTTCTAAGCCATACAGCCTCTTTGGATGCTTCACAAGCAGCCACATATTCTGCTTCCATTGTGGAGTCAGCAATGCAAGATTGCTTAATACTTCTCCACACAACAGCTCCACCATTAAGGATGAACACAGATCCTGATGTGGATTTCCTGGAATCCTTATCCGCTTGAAAATCGGAGTCGGTATATCCCGTCATAGTCAGGTCAGTACCTGAGTATGTAAGCATCAAGTTCCTAGTTCTTCGAAGATACTTAAGAACATGCTTAACAGCAATCCAGTGCTCGGGTCCAGGGTTGGATTGGAAACGACTAACTACGCCAACGGCGAAACATATATCAGGTCGGGTGCAAAGCATAGCATACATGAGGCTTCCTACGGCAGAGGCGTAAGGAATTTTCCTCATGTCTTCAATCTCTTGTGCAGTCTTGGGAGACTGGTCCTTAGAGAGTGAAACTCCATGCCTAAAGGGTGTTTGACCCCTCTTGCAGTCTTGCATCGAGAAGTGATCCATCACCTTATCAATATAAGATGCTTGAGAGAGCGACAGGGTCCGGTTTTTCCTATCTCGAAAGATTTGGATCCCCAGAATGTACGCGGCTTCTCCTAGATCCTTCATATCGAATTGCTTTGCTAGCCAGACCTTAACCTCAGATAACTTACCCACGTCATTACCAATGAGTAGTATATCATCGACATATAGTACTAGAAACACAACTTTGCCTTCGTGTATTAACTTGTAAACACAAGGCTCATCTATTGACTGTTCAAAGCCGAAGCTCTTTACAGTTTCATCGAATCTAATGTTCCATGACTTAGATGCTTGCTTTAGTCCATAAATGGATTTAAGCAACTCACAAACCTTGGTCTCTTGACCTTTATCCACGAAACCGTCTGGTTGAGCCATGTAAATGCGCTCGTCAAGATTGCCATTCAGAAAAGCTGTCTTGACATCCATTTGCCAGATCTCATAGTCGAGAGCTGCAGCTATGGATAGGAGTATGCGGATGGATTTAAGCATCGCGACTGGCGAGAAGGTTTCTTCATAGTCAATCCCTTCTTGTTGGGTATAACCCTTTGCCACAAGTCGTGCTTTGAACGTCTCAACGTTCCCATCAGGACCCCTTTTCTTCTTGTATATCCACTTACACCCTACGGGTTTAATCCCTTCAGGAAGGTCTACAAGTTTCCAGACTTTGTTGACATACATCGAGTGCATCTCAACTTTCATGGCGTCAAGCCAAAGGTTTGATTCAGAACAAGCCATTGCTTGGCTATAGGAAACAGGATCATCCATGTCGGAGACGGCTACAAGAGAGTCTCCATAAGACATGTACCTGTCAGGCTTTTGAGTAGCCCTCCCACTACGTCTAAGTACTACTTGACGAGATTCTGACGAGTTAGGTTGTGTTTCAGTTGGGGTAAGAACAGTTCTTACAGATGAGGTAGAAGCTTCCTCACCCAACTTTTCTTCAAGCACAATTTTGCTTCTAGGTTTCGCATCATTCATAAAGTCCTCCTCAAGGAAACGAGCATTCGTGCTAACGAAAGTCTTATCGTCCTCGGGACTATAGAAAATGAAACCTTTGGTTTCCTTTGGATATCCTACAAACAGGCACAATTCTGACCTACTAGCCAACTTGCTAGTCTTTTGCCTTAGCACATGTGCAGGGCAACCCCAAATTCGGATGTGGCCCAAACTTACTTTACGGCCAGTCCATCTTTCATAAGGAGTACCAGGAACCGTTTTAGACGGAACTTGGTTCAGAATGTAAGCGGCTGTTTCGAGGGCATATCCCCAAAAGGAAAGCGGGAGTGATGAGTAACTCATCATCGATCTAACCATCTCCATAAGAGTTCGGTTTCTTCTCTCTGACACTCCGTTTTGTTGAGGTGTGCCAGGTGCGGTAAGCTGAGAAGCAATACCTTCTTCTTTTAAGAAAGTCGTCGAACTCTCCAGACATATACTCACCACCTCGATCAGATCGAAGGGTTTTGATCACTTTGCCAGTTTGCTTTTCCACTAAAGCCCTAAAGACCTTAAATACGTTAAAGGTCTCGGATTTGTGTTTGAGCAAATAGACAAACCCATATCGTGAGTAATCATCAGTGAAGGTAACGAAGTATTCGTATCCTCCACGTGCCTGTTGGCTGAGCGGACCACATACATCAGAATGTATTAGTTCCAGCAACTCAGTGGCTCTTCGACCTTTATCAGAGAAAGGTCGCTTAGTCATTTTTCCTTCTATGCAGGATTCACAAGTAGGTAGTGAACCTATTGCAGAGGCTTGGAGTGGACCATCCCTCACAAGTCTCTTAATCCTTTCTAGACTGATATGACCAAGTCTTAAGTGCCATAGGTGTGTTGATTTTGTTAGATCGGAGGATTCAGAAAGTTTGATCCTCTTTGGCTCCCTAATAAGATCATTATCTATTTCGGTGTCTAAAAGAGAAGGTTGAGTGGGATAGATGTAGAAAAGAGCATTCTTCATACATGCGTCAGTGACAAAAGAATTATCAGGAAACGAAATACGAATTCCATTCTTAATGAACTTTAAACAATAATCTTGCTCACGAAGACGAGCAACGGATATTAAGTTCTTCCCAAAGGTAGGAACAAAATAAACATTATTCAAGTTTAAAGTGCGGTCTTCAAAAGACAGCGTCACGGATCCCACAGCCTTTGCAGACACCAGGCTCCCATCACCCCATTTGAAACAGAACTCGCCTTCCTCTAAGCTTTTGGTTTTCTTGAAACCATTCAAGGAACAGCAAATATGGTTAGTAGCAGCGGAGTCAAGAATCCACGTTGATACATTATCAGCTACTAAGCATGCTTCGGTAACTAGTACAATACTATGTTCCTTTGCTTTGAGATAGGCGGGACAGTTCTTTTTATCGGCCTTGTAAGGTCTCTTCACAGTTTCAGAGGCGGAGGCTTTTTGCTCAGTAGCATGTGCCTCTCCTTGATTCCTCTTTCTCTTAGTGAAACCTACAGCAGTGTGAAGTTCCTCCATAAGCTTGGTAGCAGTGTACTCTAGCTTGTTTATGGAGTAGTTCATCTTGGAGGTATCAAGAGACGCGGGGAGAGTTTCTAAGATCATATCTATGAGATTCTTCCCATCAGTCTCAGATCCTAGGATTTCCATTTTATTTAGAAAACTAATGATCAGTATCATAAAGTCTCTAACAGGAGTCCTAGCCTTCATATGACAGTTCATAAACTGTCGGACTGCTTTTTGCCTTGCTTGACGCCTTTGCCCTCCAAAACTCTCAAGGAGATTGTAGAGCATGTCAGCGGCAGTCTCGATGTCACGATGTTGCTTGTTCAGCATATTGTTCATAGATGCTAAGATATAGCACCTCACAATCTCATCGGATCGAAGCCAGGCCGCTAAGGCGTCATTGTCCTCTTGAGTTGAATCATCATTCGTCAGAGGAGGACACGGGGTGGTGAGTACCCATTTGTGCTTGTTAACGGTAGGTATTATGTCGAGGTTAGGTTTCGAATCTATGTAGTTTTCGTTTTCGAGTTGGTTCGAGGAAAGAAAGATAGAGAGAGGGTTGAGAGACATATTGCCTATATAAGTTGAAACAAGTTTATGATTAGTCTTTGGTTTAGGATTTAAGTTTCATTAAGACTTTTGTAAAATCCAAAGGTGTTATGAACGAAATGACACTTTACTCCTTCGAGGGAAGGCCGCAACGAGTCTCCTTTCATAAGTAAATGACTCATCATTAATGCATAGCCAAGATGTCAATACATTAATTTTGACTAGCCACCTTGTAAATTGGTTTGATCACTCACATCCTTTCGCAGGGCCTCGAGGGAGGATTACTAGGGATTGAGTCTAAGTGTGTAACCAACCACTTAGTCCAAAAGATTGACTTTGAAAAACAATCCGCCGAGGGGAGGTCTTGTCATCATCGTCTCACTCTCGAACGTAGCTCATTGAGCAATGATCAGAGCAAAGCGCCCTTGAGTACTCTCATTTAAGAGAGGGCCACGAGGGTGACTCTTAGTCCGGCGACACTTGCACTTTTCATTAGTGTTGGGGATCGTGGGTTACAAACAACAAGTATAACCCTCCCACTTAGTTTTTGGAGATGGTTCATCGACTCTTTTAAGTTCGGAAACAAATTTCCTAGTTAGAGAGCGACAGAGCGGACAACTAGAAGAGAATCCTAGATCGACATGTTCAGAGCAGTATTAGTGCATAAAGGCACAAGGGACATACTCGATCTTTTCCTATTTTCTATTTCGGGAAAGTGCGTGAGGGAAGTGTGAACTTCAACTCACTCGAACACTTGAAAGTTTGAGATTACACATCTTTTTATTTTTCGGCTTGTCTACAAGGAGACCTCCCACTCAAATTTTCAAGAGCATATAGATTTTAAACATATGTGATATAGATATAGTTTTGAAAACATTTTGAAAATTTATTTGATTTGGATGACAAAATATTTTCAAGTTTGAAAGTGAAAACGGTTTTTCAAAATTCAAACTAGTTTTGTAAAAATTCAATTTCAATTAAACTTTCAAAAATCAAAACATTTTAATCTTACACATCATGTTTATAATCATATGAAAAACATTTTTGCTCAAGAAAATTTTCTCATTAGAGTTCTATAACTCATGGTAGTGGGGTTTGAAAATCCGGATTTCTAAAAAACTGGAGTTTCAGACAGCCGCGCACCTCGGAGTAAAATCGCCATATCTGGCGGCTCCGATGTCCTTTTCAGCCGAAACCGGTGGCATTGGACAGAGGACAGACAGAGCTTTAATTTGATTTAAGAATCATTAAATTTCGATTTCTGAGCAGAGAGTTATGCCACTTTTAATGCGGGTTTACATTCCAGCTCGAAGAAAAAGAAATAAATTAAAGCTTTGTCCTTTTAGGTGCGAAAAAGAATCGAGTGTAACGGAACGTTTTATGAAGTTGTTTAAAGCTTTTATTTGTGTTTTATTAGCAGGGTAATAACATAGAAAAAAAGAAATAACAACATGCATAAAACGATTCAAGTAAATAAACGAAACTAGCAAGACAATATAACTAGTCACAAAATTTTACTCGAAATTTCTCAAACCTTTAAAACACGTTTTTCAATATAAAAAATTAAAAACTTTTAGAACTGATTCTAATGTGTTTTAACATCATCCCAAACTCATAGAAAAACAACATGGTTTTTAATTTAAAGGCATGAGCAATAAATTAAAAAAAATCTAAGATTACAATTCTAACTTGTCACAAAATTAGTAAACTTTCGAAAACGATTTTCAAGCTCATAATTTTAAAACATGCACATGCATTCCTTTGACCATAGCTCTGATACCATTTGTTGGAATCGATCTAGGGTTTGAGAAAAAGTTTAACGCTTCGTTAAGCGGCGGAATTTTAAAAATTTTCTTTTTAAGTAAAACTAGTTTTTACTAACCTAGACAAGAGCATGTGCATGTAAATAAAAACTAATATGAGCTATAAAAGTTACTAACCTTTCTTGAAGCTTGAACCTTGTAGAAGCTTTTGGAAAGTTGCAACGCTCGTCTCCCCTCGCAGCACGTCTCTCTTTCTTTCCTCGGCACCTCGAGCAACCACGAAAGTTTCTATCACTAAATCACTCGAAAAGAAGGAATCAGTGAGTGGGCACTTTTAAACACTACGACTTGAGAACGAGTCTCGAAGTCGCAGAGCTAAACACTAGGTCGAGTGAGGACCTAGGTGCCAAGACAAGAAATAATCGAAAATATAAACTAGAGAGAGAGAGAGGAAGGGGCGGCCAAGTCTAGAGAGAGAAGCTCTCAATCTCTAACTTTGCATGAATGAAAAGTGAGGAATGAGGCTCCTATTTATAGGAGAGGTCTCACCTTCAATAAGGTAGTTTCCTCTTCTATAGAATATCACATATTCATGAGCCAATTTCCCTTTTCCTTCAAAGAGTCACACGGCCAAGACTAAGCAAGTAAGTCCTTGGATTTGTTTCCTCTTTTATTTGCTTCTCTCTTGATCCTTTTGGGCGCCTACCATGCTTTCCCCTTAGGGGAAATTTGTTTCCTCTTTTTCTTTTGGCAAGTATCTTAATACATTTATGCACAAAATAAACTCTCTTTCCTCTTGGGTAATATGGGCGCCTACACCATCTAGAAAGGGCTTCTAGAAGCTTTTCCATTTTGTTCATGACAACATGAAAAAGGCCCATTAAGAATTTTCAATAAAATTCTTATGAAATGAAATTAATTCACAAGGCCCAATTAATCATATTATGGCCGAGTGACATTAAGTCATCAAATGAACTTGTCAAAATTTATTGACATCCATTTCATCCTTATGTCTCAAAAGACAAAAATACCCTTTTAACTATTTTCGTTCTTGTTTTGACTTAGCTTCCAGTTTAACTATTCCTATCGATGTGATTCGTGACAGTGACCTCATGGACCCAAATGAACAAAGCTTTAGCTAAACACTTGGACTCAAAAGTTCACAAACCTTTTCCAAGTTTAGCTTAATGCCAACTGACTCCACTAAAGAGCTGACACTGAAAATCTCTCGGTTCAAATGAATTTATTTTCTACTCAAGAATTCGACCTAATTATGATGAGCGGATCCACTGAATATTATCTATGTTTACCCTTCATGAATGTCATCAGCTAGTCGGGATTTACTAAATTACCATTTTACCCTTCTAGCTGTTATTTCCTCAACTCCTTTGTCGCTTGTGAATAAGTTAGAAACAATGTATTGACGAGGAGCTAACAAGTCACATTGTTTCATCCAAAAGAGTCGAGACTCAATTTGGACACTGGCCAGTTCATTTATTCACACTCCAAGGAACAAAGCATGAGGTGACATACATTGCATTTCAGCAATCTTGTACATGAATTCCATATCTATGAGAACTTCACAAAGTTACTCATGACAGACTCACAACTTAGTACTTCACCAATAGGCCTTGTTCGGAATCACATAGTGAGTCCGAACTTTGACTTTCTCAAATGAGAATACTAAGGTGTGAAATGGCATGTCTCATTTCAGGATTAAGGTAAGCATGATGCAATTCATACATAGTGACTTCGAGACATAAGAGGTTAAATGGTTTGTTCTTATCTTGTCTCTAGAAGTGCACTGGTCAATTCAGTACCTTCGGAAGATACCTAGAAGAACTATAGAGTTCCTAACTCTCAATGCCTCATAACCAGACATCATAGATTCTTCTAACAATCATACTGAGGTCAATAGTCCTTTGACCCTAAGATTGCGAATATATCGTTTTAAGCAAACTACGAAGAGTTTGTTCATGCAAATCTACATTTGTCTCTTCGTAAGTTGTTAAGTTTGTTTATGGACTAAAAGACTATGGTTTTATCATAAAGCTTCAGACAAGGAAGATTGAATGAACGTTTCAACTTTTTATTAATGAATAAGCAATTACAAGCAAGAGTCTTCGTAAGACTATATGACATCAAATGTACATAAATAGACACTACTACTCTTCTTGTGGGCACCATTGACAACATAATCAAGTTCCCAAATATCTTCAATGTATCCGTAATAGTTCATAAAAGCATGTTTTGGATTCTTATCTTTGGCCGACGAAACATGTAAAGATTCAACAAACAATGCAACACCACTATTTTGAACGGGATGCTTGTTATCTCGTTCTTTTGTGTAAAATGTAAAATCATTAACAGACCAAACAGTGTACCTTGTAACCATTGAGGAAGGCCCGCCAGATAGTTTACTCAACGTAGATGAATGTCCTGCCTCTTTAAATAAGCGTTTTCCAAGCCAATTCTGAAACAAACGGTTGTGCTCTTCTTGCAACCATTTTTCATTTCTACCTTTCTTTGGATTATTCACTCTCAACTCATTCAAATGAATATCCACAAATGGCGTGACATCGGAAACGTTGTGTAGCTCATGGAGACTGACTTCCTCCCATTCTTTTCGGTTGACGCTCGAATAAGTACCTATAAAGAAACAAATACTTTAAAAGAACGCTCATAATTAAATAAACAAATAAAATGTCAAAAAAATACCTGTAGATAGAGCTTTTGAATAAAAATTGGTGTTCTTGGGTACCCCTATTTCGTCTGTTTTAGCTAAATACTCAGAACAAAACTCAACCGACTCTTCTGCTATGTAATTTTCAACTATGCTTCCTTCCGGCCTATTGTAGTTCTTCACGTAGCTTTTCAACACTTTCATATAACGTTCCATTGGATACATCCACCGTAAAAATACATGCCCACCTAATTTCACTTCACGTACCAAGTGGACGGTTAAGCGGATCATGATGTCGAAAAACGAAGGTGGAAAGAACTTTTCGAGCAAGCACATAATTTTCACCAATTCTTACTGCATTAAATCCAAACGAGTTGGATCGATGACATTCGAGCAAATTGAGTTAAAGAATACACATATCTTTGATATTGCGAATCTCACATCTTTTGGCACAATTCCTCGCAAAGCAAGAGGCAACATTTGTTGTAGCAGTACATGGCAGTCGTGCGTCTTCATTCCAATAAGTCGCAAATCTTTCAAAGGCACGAACCTCTTATAGTTTGACGAATGACCTTCGAGACATTAATAGAAGCAAACCAGTTACAAAACTTCTTCTTCTCCTCTCGATCTAGAGTGTACTTTCCCGGTGGTAATTTTGTTTTTTCCCACCCCCCCTCCTCGGGATGCAAAATGCTTCTTATATTCATCTCTTTGAGATCCAATCGAGATTTTATTCTGTCTTTTGATTTATTTGGATCATCAAGAAGTGTAACAATAAGCGATTCGCAAACATGTTTCTCGATGTGCATAACATCCAGACAATGCCGGACGTAGTGTGTCTTCCAATAAGGAAGGTCGTAGAAAATCGATTTCTTCTTCCAAGGATTCTCTTTGAACGATTCTTTAGTACTAACACTCCTCTTTGTTTTCCCAAGCACTTCATTGACGTTTTTAACCATCTCATAGACATCTTCACCAGACACAATTCTAGGAGGGGGTCGTTCTTCTGAATTTCCATCAAATGTCTGTTTCAATCTTCTATACGAGTGATCTCTTGGTAAAAATCTTATATGACCAAGAAAAACAGTTTTCTTATCATGCTTCAAACAGATGGAAGATGTGTCTTTCATCAAATCGGACAACCAATCGAGCATTTCACAGAGTATCCTGACAAGTTTTCATAGGCCGGAAAATCATTAATAGCCACATTAACATTGCCCTTAAGTTGAACGAATCTCCACGGTAAGAGTCTTTGACTTCCATCCATTTCTCCCATAACATTTTCAAATCATCAACCAACAATGCCAAATAGACATCGATATCATTTCCTGGTTGATTCGGTCATAAAATTAGAAGCGTTAAGATCAAAAAATTTCTCTTCATACAAAGCTTTGGAGGGAGATTGTATTTTAAAAGTATGACCGGCCAAACACTGTATTTACTGCTCATCATGCTGAACGGGTTCATACCATCACAAGGTAGACCAAGACGCAAATTTCGAGTATCAACACTGAAATCCTTATACTTTAAATCGAATGATTTCCACTGTACAGCATCAGCAGGATGTCTCAACATACCATAATCGGTATGCTTTTCGGAGTGCCAAACCATGTTCTTCGCGTGTTTGACACTATTAAACATTCGACGAAAGCGAAGCATTGGGGGAATGTACCATAACGACTGAAATATATTTAAAGAAAATCAATAATAAATAATGACAATTAGCTACATATATTTCCTAATCAAGTGATGAAAATGTACGTACCTTGACTGGAACTCCTTTAACCCCGTTACATGGAATTTTACCCTTCTTCCACCATGACTCTTTGCACGTCGGACATTCATCTAGATCTTCATACTCGTGTCAATATAAAACACAATCATTTGGGCACGCATGAAATTTCTCGTACTTCATGACTAATGTACCGAAAGTCTTCTGTGTTTCATACATACTTAAAGGTACTTTATTGTCTTTCGGAAAAGTTTCTTTAGTTTCCAACAATAGAGTAAAACTAGTGTTTGTCCAACCGTCCGACGCCTTCAAAGAAATAATGTAACTAAAAAAACAACTTCGAACAGATTGTACAACTCGGCATCATTCATCATGGACTCAAACAATTCCGGTCGCTCAACAAAATCACCCTCCAAATCGTTCATCATTCCACACATATCATCAATATCATCTTCAATATCATTGATATCATCGTTTTCCATAGAACGAAAAACCTCACCATGGTAGAACCATCTATGATACGAGGTCATTATTCCATATACAAACAAATGGGTCCTAACGACATCAATCGAAAAATGTCTATGATTTCCACATTGAATACAAGGACAACGAATAGATTTCACATCTATCATGTTCTCTCTAACAAAATCACAAAATTCATCTACACCTTTCCGATATATCTCTTTCAATCCAATCTCTCACATCCACTTTCTCATCTTCATAGAAAAACCCTAATTATACCAAAAACTGCCCAGTCTAATTAGTAAACTATCAAGAGAACAACATTTGGAACAAGTTAGAGAAGAACTTACAAGATTTTGATGTGTATATGAGACTAGTAAACGAGGACGCAGTAGAATGAGTCGAAAAGGTGATGTAAATCTTTTTTCGAGTAAGGTTATGAGAGTTCTAAGTGAAAAAGACGAGAAAAGAATATATATCATGAGTCTCGTGTCACTCGTTGCGGCGAAATTTTGACTTCGCCGTGGCGAGGCCCTTCTACAACGCTTCCATAAGCGTTGTAGAAGGTCCTTGCCGCGGCTAAAAACTTAGGTCGCCCCGCGGCGAAGTACAAAACTAGCCACAGCATGAATCACACGCTTCCGTGAGAAGTCTTCGCCGCGGCGAGACACTTACCAAGAGCATCCATGTTTTAGAAATATGCCCTCGCCGCAGCAACATACATTGTCTGCCGCGGCGAAGGTATTCCTCGCCGCGGCGACCAACCTATGTCGCCGCTGTGAAGATCCTACAATGCTTGAGGTAAGCGTTGTAGAAGAACCACTCCGTGAAGAGATTTGTAAATCGCTACGGCGAGGACATCTAGAGTTAGCCTCGCCGCAGCGAAGTTAAATTCTCGCCGCGGCCAAACTTCTCTGGGTAAGTCTTGCCGCAGCGAGAATTTGGCGTCACCGCGGCGAAGATCCTATAACGTTTATTCTAAGCGTTGTAGAAGCATCTCGCCGCGGCGAGAAATCAAAGTCACCGCGGCGAGCTTCTACAACGCTTAGAATAAGCATTGTAGAAGCGGTTTAAAATCTAAAAATTACAATTTTTTTAAACTACCCGCCCATTTCATTTTCTATACCTAAGCATTTTTTTTTTCCATTTTTCTTCATTCTCATTCTTCTTTTCTCTCTCCACTCATCTCTCTCACCGCCCTCTCTCTCGCCGCTCTACAACTGTCTCGCCGCCCCTCTCTCGCCGCCCTCGCGCCCTCCCTCGCCGCATGCCTCCAAGACCGCGCTGCCCTCGTGCCCTCTCTTTCGCCGCCCCGCCACTCTCTCGCCACCCCTCTCTCGCCGCTTCTCTCTCGCATCCCTCGCCGCGCACCTCCAAGACCGCGCCACTCTCGCGCCCTCTCTCTTGCCACCCCATCACTCTCTCGCGTCCCGCCACTCTCTCGCCACCCTCGCGCCCTCTCTCTCGCCGCCCTCAAGACACGCCCCTACCTCGCCGGCCTTATGAGCCCTCTCTCGCCACCCTCAAGACGCGCCATCACCTCGCGCCCTCCCTCTCCGGCCATCTCTTCTCCTTGTGCTCATTCAACTCCGGGTAATTTTTTTGAACATTTTTACATGGACTTGAGTTTGTTGTTTAGAATCGGATTAGTGTGAACATTTTTACATGAACGTTTTTAGAACATTTTTACAACTCCGAGTAATTTAGTGTGAATTTGATATTGATTTGAAATTATGAAGATATTGTATTTGATTTGAGTTTGTTGGATTTGAGGTTAGGAAGATATTTGATATTAGATTGAATTGAGATTAAAATTTTGTTTTTGTTTAGAATCGGATTGGATTTGAGTTTATATTATGATTGAATTTGAGTTTGATATAGATTTGAAGTTAGGAATATATTTGACATTAGACTGAATTGAGTTTCAAATTGTGTTTTTGTTTGGAATCGGATTGGATTTGAGTTGAAATTTTGATTGAATTTGAGTTGAAAATTGAGATTATGTTTTGAATTTTATTTATTAGATTCAATGTCGTCCACTACTACTACTTCTAGCGACAGTGGTAAAAGAAAAATTTGAAGACAACTAGCGCTAAATTCCGATGAAAAAGGAAAAAGAAGAAACACTCTTATGAGTCTGGTTAATAAGGTCAAAACTCTAGGTAAAAAAATTCCGGTACAATTTGATGATAAAGGACAACCAATGGGTAAGGATGGTGATGAGTTGTCGAGTTACTTTGGCGTCCTAATTAGAGAATACGTTCCACTTTCGATGCACGATTGAAGATGTACTAAAGAGAATAATCAAATTAAAGAACGGATTTGGAACGAAATGTTAAAAGGATTTACGATTCCTATTAAACAAAAACACGATTGCCTTATGAGAGTCGAAGAAGCGGCAAGGTTATTTCGTCATGAGTTATACAACAATCTATTCAAAGACATCATCAACGATCCAATCGCCTTAAAGAGACCGGCTTGTGTTTTGAAATTCTACACAAGTGTCACCGAAGAAGATTGGATAGCATTTGTTGAGTATAGACGAATCGAAATGTTCAAACAAACATCGGAACATGGGAAAGAAAATACCTAAAAAGTGTGTACAAATCTCGAACGGGGCGAAATGGATATCGAAAGCTTGATCAAGAAAATGTTAGATTCATTTTTTTTTAGTTATTCCAAATTTTGCAATTGTTTTTTAATTATTGTATAATTACTTCTTACTAGCACGACGAAACGGGGGAATGGCCTACGAAAGAGGAACTTCGGATTGACTCGCGGATGAAAGACGTAGATAACTACAAGGATGAGAAAGACAAACTAATGGGAGAAAAAATCATAAGTACTTTACATTTGTTATAACAATTAATCTTGTAATTTTATCTGCAAATAATTTTGTGTGTAGAAAACGTTATCACAAGAAGCAACGCAAGGGACATGGGTACTGGAATCGGGAAATAGCATTTTGCAAGAAGCTTTGGGAACGTCGCGAGTTTACATTCAATCCAAACACACTTCGCATTTCAAGTACTTTGTTCCTCCAACGCCGAACGAAGAAGTAATTAAGTCTCGAGCCTGTGGAAGAGAATCTCGATGACAAGGTTGTTGATGATGAAGTGATGGCAAATGTTGAAGAACACGTCAATGAAGCGATCGCTTTAGGTATGTTCATTCTTTTTTTTATATCTAATTTATTAATAAAGCTAAATATTTTGGTATTAAGTTATTGATATTTATTTGTGATTTGCTTAAAACACGACGATGTTGGCGATCGTCCGAAGATCGATCCTATCATTGTTGATGATCGTCTGAAGATCGATCCTATCGTTGTGGAAAAACCCAATAGTTTTCGTGCTAGTTGCTCATTGAATCCAACCACGCCGGTTACACCGAGTTCGGATGAAAGCGTCGAGTGTCTTCTTTTCATTGATGATGTTGTGAAAGGAGGCACGATTCATGTTGTAAATGGGTGAGCATACATGAATGAGAGCGTAGTTCACTTCTCATCTTTGGAGGAAGAAAATTTACGCGTGACCATTTTGGAGGTTTTTATTAAAAAAGCAAAATTACCAATTCCCACCGAAGAAGCTAAAACAATTGCCATTTAGTGTTTTGATCAACTAAATACTTGTTTGTCATAGCTATCTATGCTCGAGGCTAGAAAAGGCGAAGAAGACTCAAGACTATTGTTTTATAAATCCGAGCTTAAGTTCGTACATCTAAACAATGACGAGGATGCTTATATGTCAAAACGAGTCAAGGACGTTGGAAACGTGGTACGAAAATGTAAATTTGGTGAACTAGTTTTGATGCCGTATAACAAAGATAATCATTGGATGCTCTTTGTCCTCAACCTTTGGAGAGATAGCGCTATGTTCTTCGACCCATTGAGAAATAAAATCCCAATCGATTTAACTCGATTGATAAAAAGGTAATATTTTGATTTCTTAAATTATTTATATTATAATTCTTTCTAGTGGTTTTTTCTTTTATGATCTCCGTGTTATATAGAGTTCTTGTGGATTTCAAGCTCGAGCACCAAAACGCCCATAGTAACGGGCAATCAACGTATATCAAGGCTTGGGACGCTCCGAGACAAACCGAAAACACGGAATGCGGGTATTTTGTGATTTCTTATATGCGCGATATAGTCGTAAGAGGTGTAGGAAAATTAAAAAATAAGAAATCCTATACAAAGAAGGATTTAGAGAGAGTTAGAGAAGAATGAGTAACTTATGTACAAATATTTATTAATTGTGATGAACATTAGTTATTTTTGTTATTAAATTTTGGATTGGTTTTAGATGTAAATATTTGCTTTTGAATGTTTTGAAGATGTAGATGTTATTTTTTGGATTGAAGATTATTTTTAGGTGCCAGTTTTTTACAACGGGTTTCAATACCATGTAATAACAGATTGTGGATAACAAAAAAATTATTCTCGCCGCGGCATGTAAATCAATCTGCGGCGAGAAATGTTATTCGCCTCGGTGAGAGAAGATACCGAGAGCAGGCAAATTAGAAATCTTACTCTCACCGCGGTGAGATTTTTTCGTCGTTGCGGCGAGTTTTTAATACTGAGTAAATCCCTTGGATAAGAGATGCACCCAAACAACTCCAATCGTTTGGATAATTGCGTTCTTGTAACCTCGGCAAGGACATTTAGATTCGCCATCATTATTCAGTTGGAAATGTCCTAGACGGATAAACTCATACACGCCAGACTGATACTGTAGACTCATTCGATCATTCTCAGTAATCAAATTTCTACTTGGATTTGACATAACGCTAGCTAAATGTTGGAAAATCAAATTAGATGAGTTCTCACGAATAATTTTTTTTTAAGGCTATATTTATATATGAGAACGAGACAAAGAATATCTATTGAGATATATGACATTATTTTTTAATATTGATGTTAGAGACTTATATGATATAAGAGAAAACTATATTTGTGATTGAAAAATAGGATAGTTTTTTTAAATGAGTGATCACTTGAAATTCTACCAAAATTTTGACAGAGTTTCTCTATAATATCTAAAAATCAAAAACTGCAATTTCATATATACACGTATATATAACAAGCAGAACTATCCTATTGAACAAATAAAACCTAACCGAGCCTTAGTGGCTCGGTTACAACAACTTAACAATTCAAATGTAGCGTAACATATTCATTACAAAATTAATAAAATTAAACTAATAAACTTATAGCATATTCATTTATTAAAACTAACATATTATAAAAACAACCAAATTAACCAAATTAAACTAATGAACTTATAGAATATTCATTAATAAAACTAACATATTAATTAAACATAATAATAAGAAAAATTAGTCGATCTAAGCCACATCAAACGTTGTAATTGTAAACTAGCCAACGTTTCGTTTAATTTTCGAATCTAGCCAAATTTGATGACGTGTCATATTTTTGTAAGATTGTATTTACTATATTAGCCTTGGTTTGGTTTAAAAAATACTAGCCCGCGTTTTGAAACTTGGGTTTGTAGCCGATATTGTTATATTCGGTTTTATATATTCGGTGCATATAAATATATTCCGTGTATTAATTATATTTATTAACGTTATTGAATCATGATAAGTTGACCTTCCTTTTTTGTAGCCACATTTAATGGAAAGGAGAATATATCAACGTTTCATCAGAGTTGTTCATTTTAGTTGGAAGATTATCCCATTTTTTAGGGATTAGATTTGTTTTCGATTTTAAAGCTAAAATTTTGAAATATATCGCTCACATTTATTCACTGGATCATTTTGCTACGTTGGTCAAAATTTGAATTGTTTTGTTCTGCCTTAAATTGAACGTTCCTTACCACTTTTTCTCATGTTTAAGAAATATTATCGCAGTTTCATTGGTAAGAATGGTTTATTTTTGTTTATTTTTTAAAAATAAGTAATATTTTACATATGTTACATCAAGTTAACGCTGAATATATTGTTTCACAAATATATTCGAAAGAGCATCATGAATGGTTCTCAGTTTTCTTTGACTGAATCAAGTATGTCCACTCTTAAATCATCAATAATATTTCTTCTAGATTATTGAAACATTTTTAAATTTTTTTATTGGTATATTTTCTTAGTTTTAACGTTTGAGAGACAGAGGCTAAGTCAGTCACCTTCAGTTGTTTCGAACAACGTAGAAGATTTTTCTGAAGATTCAAAACTGACTTTTTTTTGTCAGGTTGATGTCGACAACTTCCCGATGAACATTGATTTAAATGTTAATGATCTATTCATCAATAAAGAGGTGATGGTCGATGCTTTTGGCGTACTAGCCGTACAGAATAATTTTGAGGTCAGAGTGTGTAGATCAAGCAATTCGCGCTATAACTTGATTTGTAAGGTTTCAAATTGTCCTTGGAAAATGAATGCAACTGTATGTCGTGAATCAAAGCTTTGGGTTATTCGTACTTTTGTGAAGACTCGTAATTGTTACAGTCGCGTCTCTTCGGCAACAAACAGACCATGTTCATCCAATATGATTAGCAAAATGGTCAAGCAAGATTTCATGGGTGATCAAGCTGATTCCATTAAACCAAAGGGTGTTATTGATATTACGCGCACACATTTTAAGGTCGAAATCAGCTATTTAAGGCTTGGAAAGGGCGTGCTGAAGCTTTAACAAAGATTTGCGGTTCTTTCAGTCAATCATATTCGCACTTGCCTATAGTTTCTGAAATGATAAAAGAAACAAATCCCGGTAATGGTTGCTGAAATCATATTCGCGGTGTTTGGCAATTGGATTTGTTCCCATGTTCGCATGCTTTTGCTGCTTTGTGGAGGTTGAACCTCAAGCCAATGGATTTTATACCTCAATACTACACAAAAAAGGGTTATGTTGCTACGTATTCCATGGACGTTAACCCAATTGAACATGACGGAGATTGGGTCTTACCTCCAGAAGCTCAACTAATTCAACCTCCAATTCACAAAGTTCAAGCAGGAAGACCGAAACTGAAGCGATATCGTGCTAAGAGTGAGACCTTTCATCCATATCATCAAAGATGTGGAAAATGTGGACGAGCGGGACATAATAAGCGTTCTTACAAATTGTAGTTATTTTTATTTTTTTCTTTCATTTTCATACAATTGTCAGTACAACTATGTTTTGGATTTTTGTTTTTCAATTCAGTTTGGTTTTTAATAGTTAGATAATCTAAGTCTTGACTTGGTTGGTTTCTGTTAATTATGTTACACTTTATTCAACTTCACTTGGTTGATTTCTGTTAATTTTGTTACTTTGAATCATTTATTCTAAGCCTAGTTTATCTATCTTCTGTTTATTTTCGCTTAAATTATGATACCCTTTTAGATGGATTTCCTCATCTATGTATCTACACATTACTTTCTACACATTACTTTCTATACACAAGGAAAAAATAATTATACGTAATTAACATAAATAAACCATCTTCAGAATGATATAGAAAGCACATTTAATTCACAGAAATTAACCGACATATCTATCATAAACACAAACCAAAATAGGCGGGTATCATGCATTCCGCTAATCTTACATAATAAAACCAAGTCTAATGACCTTAAATATAAAGATCATTTTTTGCTTAGTAAATCAAAAAAACTAGACCATAAGTAGCAGAATATAGTAAGTTAACATAATAGTCTAAATATCATCAATATTCAAATTAAAACTTGGTTGGCTGCTTGCTTCTCCTTCATTTTTTTCGTCTTCTTTTCTTGAGTGTAAGGTGTCTTTGTCAATGCTGAAGGTTTTGTAGTCCGCTTTGGCCGTCCATAGTCTTGTGATGGCTCAGACTGAATTTTAGCAATTCTAGCTGACCTCTTTGGCGCAACAGCTTGAACGTACTCTTGCGGTTGAACCTGAGAAAGATTCTCAGTTCTAGAGTCAAACGAAACACCAAAAAGATTTATGTTGTCTATCATAAATGCTAAATCGTCGTTTAACTGCATAACTTCTGCCTGTAAATATAATCAAAATTTGTGTTAATTTCAGTTAATCTAAACCCGGACCGTTAATTATGGTTAATTTGGGATAATTCTTTTAAGTTCACACTTACTATTGCTTCAAATGTTGAGCGCTTTTTAAACTTCCGGATAATGGTGAAAAATTTTCTACACCCTATTTATATCAAGACTTGTTACAGCCAAACATTAATAAATATATTTACTAAAGTTTTAAAATGGTGAAAACTTACCGGAGGTGTTATCTCATCTGTCTGTTTGGTTGCATCATTTGGTGTTCCAGCAGTTGCCTCCTTCATTTCAAATGCTTTATTTGGTGTCCACTTTGAAACACCATGAAAAAAACACAATTAGAAAATCATTATCATGTTCAATAAACAATAGAGACACTTATTTGATCATGTTGGGGATATACTTACTTCAGCCATGGTTTTTGAGGACCCGGGATTATCAACTTCGTTAACATTGCTTTCGTAATTGGTATTGTCATCATCCTCGACACCATCATCCTAAAGATAGAAATTTACAAAAATAAACGACCAAAGTAATCACATTTCATCTATTCAAATTAACAATTTTAAAGTTACTTCTTCTACAAATTCTGTCGCCATGATGTCTTCAAAATTCATATTTCCACTAGCATCTTGGAAAATCTGTGTACGCAATACTCATGGTTAGATTACATATAATGTTATGTAAACAAGATTTTTTGATTGTTCAAGAAATTTACCTCTTCAATCCTTGTTTCTTTCTTCGAATTTAACACATATGTATTCATATCCTTTAAAAAGATTTTCTATTTTTTCCAATACCACTGGATCACTATCTTCATTCCTCTCTGAAGTCTCTACAACTTCTTTTCCTTTTCTGCTTGGTGTGTTTTGTTCAAGAATGCCATCAACTACCTCTCTTTCCGTGTGACCCATATCTTGTTCTTCCTGTGTGGCTGTTATAGTAAGCACTTCAATCTACATTTACAGAATTTAACAACAGTCAATATGTATTAACAAGCACTAGTAATTTACAAAAATTAACAACATTGATATAATCATTTACAGTCAATATACCATACCTCCCCATTACCAAATATCTTGTCAATAAGATCATCGTAATCTGGATTATTGTTGTACGTCCATTTGAACATCCTTGGATAGCTCACGTCGTTGTTTCTTGTAGTGAATTCTTGATCAACAAGGGCTGGTATCACTTCGTATGCCCATGCAAATAACGGATAAATGAAGTCTCCAATATCATAACCTGTCAAAGTTTTCGAGGAAAGCTTCAACGAGATACTATGCATCGAAGAACATAGTGCATTGAAACTTGGTCGACCCCAAGGATACTCTGCAAACTCTCCGGGATTGGCAGCAAGTCGGAGATGTTCTTGCTGTATCAACACTTTTGGCTGCTTCGGCATCAAGACGTGTTCGACTACAGCCAGGATTTACAAACGAAACCCTTTCTTCATCATTTTCTTGGAGGATTGATTTCAAGAGTACTAAGAGAGTCCCCGGTATTTGCATGTCTCTTATTGGCATGAAACGTCCTGCTAAGTTGTTCCCCAAATTCTCTTCATTTGGTATTGAAATTTCATCACAATTCAGCCCTGTATTCAAATGAAAACCAACAGTTCTTGCTCAAAAAATAACATAAATTACACCACCAATATGCGTAAATAAACATTAATTTACAGTACAAAATAAACAAGTGTATAAGAATTAAACCAAATACTAACCTGACATGAGCAGAAAATCATAGAGTGTGAAGACTACAATTTTGCCGCCAATTTTGAATCTAAGTTCATTTGCTCTTTTGCTGTGTACTCGATGCAAAACAAGCAAATGTGCAAGCTGTTTCGGAAACGTGTCACTAATAAATTGTGTCAATTTTCCAAACGGTCCATCAAGAAATAACCATCTCTGGTCCTCAGTTGCTAGGCAAGCCAGTAGATCCTTCAAAACTCTCAGTTTTGAATGTTGACATATTCTTATTTTTGGGTTCCATAATTCTTGTTCAACTACAAAATCACCAATCTGCGATACATTGATTTATTATTACGTATATTTACGCAGGATATAGATATGACATAGCTTATATATAATATACCTTAGTTGATGATCTTGTACCCTTTTTCCTTGAAGATTTACACCCACTGCCCCGTTTTCCCATTGTTTCCTGTTTATTTACTCCCACAATGCGTTATAAACCCATATTAACAGCTCAAGAATAAACCAAAATAAACAGTTCAAATCATTAACCAATTTAACAGTTCAAATCATTACCAGCTCAAGAATAAACCAAAATAAATAGTTCAAAATAAACTATTACATTCTCAGCCAATTTAATAATCATCAACAAATTTAATTACTCATAAACCGAAATAAACCCATAAATCACCTTCAAATCATCACCATAAATAATCCATATAACCATACAAAAACAATTTAAAAAATAGAAAATTCAACAATAACCGGTCAAAACTAATCTTTCACATTAACCCATAATAATTCTAAACGACAAAAATACAGCTAAACATACCATTAAGCAAGAATCGACCCATAAAACACCCTACCATATCCAAAAATCAACAATCACCAAAAATAACCGGAAAAAAACAACTTTCGGTTATAAAACACTCTTTCAAAATTATCCTAAACATACCATTAACCAAACAATAACATGACAAAAAAATTTGATCACTGTTCTGGTACCCCTTTTACAACAATAACATGACATTAAACAAAAAACAAACCAACACCAACCATTTACCTTAACAACCCGACAAAACAAATCACCCCCATCAAACAGACAATAACCCCCATTAAACAAATCAACCCCACTACAATATTAAACAATAACCCGACAAATACCTAAATATACCATATCATGACAAAAAACAAGATTAGACCCATGAAACACCACTACAAAATATACCTAAATATACAATAAACAAAAAATCAACAAAAATAAATAGGTTATTGAAAAAACCCCAAATAAAACCCCCATTAAACAATAACCCGACAAATACCTAAATATACCATATCAGGACAAACAACAAGATTAGACCCATGAAACACCACTACAAAATATACCTAAATATACAATAAACAAAAAATCAACAAAAATAAACAGGTTATAAAAAAAAACCCCCAAATAAAACCCTAAGATTCTTTCATACCTCTTTTGGAATCTTCGATGCCTTCAATATTCTTATATCCGAGAATATTTGTGGGGTAGCTACAAATGTTGCTGGGTTTATTTCGGGGATGGAGACATTTTGTGGGGTATGTGGGGTTAATTTTTGGGACCGTCGGAAATGAGGGTTATGGGATGAGAATCGAAAAAAGAAAAAAAAAGGGGGAAGTTGAGAATGTGACGGTTTAGAAGAGAGAGAAAGGGAGAAAGAAGAAATGCACTGTTAGAAGAAAGAGAAAGTCTTTGTGCATTAATTGATTTACCAGTTTCACACGCATAAAACCAATTTCTTTTTTTTTTGTGACGTGTATTCAATGACGTGTTTGACTTTGACCTATTCATTAAATAAATATTAGCTTCCTCTTTTAAATTTGCTAAATATCCACCGAATCTCATCTTAAATGGCTAAATATCTAATTAAATTGTGAATAAATCTGATATTAATTACGTGTATACAATTCTAACTGGTCAAACGTGGGCTAGTACTTAGATCAAGTAAGTATAAAGAAAAGGGTAAATTAGGAATTTTATATCCGTAAATTTCAGTAAATGGCTAGATTGCAAAATTAACCAAACGTTGGCTAGATTCTAAAATCCATGTTTCAAAATGGCTACGTTGCTAGTTTGCCCTAATAATAATCTAACTTGGCTATAATAAAAACTTAAATTAAACAACTTAAAAAATTAATTTTACATATTACTTAATTAACTTAACTGTTGTCGCTAGTTTTCGGACAACTATTTAGGAGCCTCAAGCGGTTAGATCCAAGACCGGAACAAGTGATCTCGCTTTGGCTCGAGCGTGTCGGACTTGGTATCCCAAGTCGTCCCTTAGCTGTTGATGATGCTTGCCTCGTCTTAACACCTGAAAAGCAGGAAAGAGTGTGTGAATTACAAAGGGGAAACATAGGGAGTGCCTCTGTTAACCTCTCCGACGCTCAACATTAGTAGGATTAAGGTGGGTAAAAGAGGTTAGGTGTTTAGAGAGCCGAAGCTTGAGAGAAACAAGTGACATGATTTTAGCAGCGTTTCGGTACTCAATTTCGGATTACCTGTCTCGAGGGGTCGAGCCTCGTATTTATAGGCGACCAAGGGACGTTTTGAAGGCCCCTTGGCCGAGTGAAGTTGAGCCGGCCATTGGCTGAATGAGATTCACTCGGCCAATGGCCGAATGAAGCGTCAGGGCCGGCCAATGGCCAAGTGAAGTTGGGCCGGCCATTGGCCGGGTAGTTTCGGCCGGCCTTTGGCCGGGCGAGTTTGTCCGGCCGCTCGAAATGCCGAATGCGTCATTGGGTCGTGTTGGGCCGATAACATTAGCCCATCGTGTTTGCCGCCGGGCGTAACCCGTGTGGTAAACTCAAGTGAGCTCCGCCTTTCACCGTCTCGTCGGAATGCCTCGTGTTGAATCGGTAAGCCCTTTTTACCATTATTTTATTCGTTTTCCAACGTGTTTCTCGTTACACGTGCTCATAGGGTCCCCTAATCACCTATCGACGTGTGGGCCCCCTGAGGACATTTTTACCTTTTTTCTTGAAAATTCGCATGAGACCCTAGACGATCTCTTGGATCAATTTTCACCACCTCCCGTCGATCGCCAATTTCTCCAAACTTTGGGCTTGGTTTTTTTCGGACGGGCGACGATGGGCTCGGGCGCCAGTGATTTCTCCTCCGTTGATGCGTGGTTGACCGGTGAGGACGTCCACCCGGTGGCCGACGAGGCTATCGCGCCACCTGGACCGGCTGAACAGACCCCGGGCGACGCAGGGGCGGCGCTGGGCAAGGCGCGCGCCGGGGACGCCCAGCACGACCGGGACGAGCGTTCCTCGGATGAGGCGAGCGCCGGGAGGGCCTTGCGCAGCCTGGACGAAGGGCGCACGACTGAGGGAAGCGCCCAGGAGGGCTTTGGCGGGCCGCGCGCGACAGACCCGGCCGGGCGGTGAGGGGGCCGTCTCGCTAGGCTCCGGCGAGGGCTCCCCTGGCGAGGCGAGCCGAGGGGTGGACGCGCGGGTCCTGGTCGACCTTGGCTGGACAGGTGCCGGCGTGGGAGAGGCCGCGTCCCAGGGGCGGGGCTCGACTGGCTGCGCACTGGCGCCGCTGAGGGACTGTGCACGTCAGGCGGGGCCGCGCCGGGCTGGGAGCGCGCCGGGGACGAGGCATCGGTGCTGGACGAGGACGGCCCGACGGACGCCAGTGCCGGCCGGGAGGCGCCGGCCGAGGGGCGGCGGCTGAGATGCTGCCCGCCCAAACCGTAGGGGTTGACGGGCCTGGGCCGCGCGAGGACAGCCCGCCCAACCATGGGCCGGGACGCGTTGCTGGGCCAGAGGAGCGCGTCACCGGGCCGGGGGAGCGCCCCATCGGGCCGGGGGCTGGTGAGGCCGGCCCATTTTCTTTGGGCGCCTAAGGAGGGGGCCCGGACGGGCCCATTGGGCAGGGAGCGCGCGAGGGGGTCCGTCTGACCGGGCCAAGTGCGAGTGAGGGGGTCCGTCTGACCGGGCTAAGCGCGAGCGAAGGGGCCTGTCTGGCCGGTCCGGGCGCGGGCGCGAGGGACCACCCGGCCAGCCCAGGCGCGGGCGAGGAGACCCATTCCGCTGGCTCGGGCGTGGGCGAGGAGACCCATTCGGCTGGCTCGGGCGCAAGGGACCACCCGGATAAGGATTCCAGGAAATCCACTTCGGGATCTGTGTTCATCCTTAATGGTGGTACTGTTGTGTGGAGGAGTATCAAGCAATCTTGCATTGCTGACTCCACAATGGAAGCAGAATACGTGGCTGCTTGTGAAGCATCCAAAGAGGTTGTATGGCTTAGAAAATTCCTTAAGTATTTGGAAGTTGTTCTAAACATCGACGAGCCCATGACCCTTTATTGTGATAATAGTGGGGCTGTCGCTCTAAACATATTGAGAGGAAATACCATTTGATTCGAGAGATCGTGCAGCGCGGAGACGTGGAAGTGAAGAAGATCTCAACGGTGGACAACCTGGCTGATCCATTCACCAAGGCCCTAGCGAACAAGGTCTTCGACAAACATCGAGAGGGATTAGGCATGAAAGACTACACACATCTTCTTTGAGTCAAGTGGGAGTTTGTTGTCAATGGTGCCCACAAGAAGAGTTGTAGTCTTTATTTTGTACATTTGATGTAATAAAGTCTCACGAAGACTCTTGCTTGTAATTGCTTATTCATTAATAAAAAGTTGAAACATTCATTCATTCTTCCTTGTCTGTTTGAAGCTTTATGATAAAACATTAGTCTTTAGTCCATAAACAAACTTAACAACTTACGAAGAGACAAATGTAGATTTGCATGAACAAACTCTTCGTAGTTTGCTTAAAACGATATATTCGCAATCTAAGGGTCAAACGACTATTGACCTCAGTATGATTGTTAGGAGAATCTATGATGTCTGGTTATGGGGCATTGAGAGTTCGAGACTCTATAGTTCTTCTAGGTATCTTCTGAAGGTACTGAATTGACCAGTGCACTTCTAGAGACAAAATAAGAACAAACCATTTAACCTCTTATGTCTCGAAGTCACTACGTACGAATTGCATCTTGCTTACCTTAATCCTGAAATAAGACATGTCATTTCATAGCTTACGTATTTTCATTTGAGAAAGTCAGATTTCGGACTCACTATGTGATTCCGAACATGACCTATTGGTGAAGTACTAAGTTATGAAGATGTGATGAGTAACTTTGTGAAGTTCTCATAGATATGGAATTCATGTACAAGATTGCTGAAATGCAATGTATATCACCTCATGCTTTGTTCCTTGGAATGTGAATAAATGAACTGGCTAGTGTCCAAACTGAGTCTTCACTCTTTTGGATGAAACAATGTGACTTGTTAGCTCCTCGTCAATACATTGTTTCTAACTTATTCACAAGCGACAAAGGAGTTGAGGAAATAACATCTAGAAGGGTAAAATGGTAATTTTGTAAATCCCGACAAGCTGATGATATTCATCAAGGGTAAACATTGATAATATTCTGTGGATCCACTCATTATAATTAGGTTGAATTCTTGAGTAGAAAATAAATTCATTTGAACCGAGAGATTTTCAGTGTCAACTCTTTAGTGGAGTCAGTTGGCATTAAGCTAAACTTGGAAAAGGTTTGTGAACTTTTGAGTCCAAGTATTTAGGTCAAGCTTTGTTCATTTGGATCCATGAGGTCACTGTCACAAATCATATCGAGTAGGAATAGTTAAACTAGAAGCTAAGTCAAAACAAGAACTAGACAAGTTTTACGAAAATGGACATGGCATGAAATGAATGTCAATAAATTTTTTGACATGGTCATATGATGACTTAAATCACTCGGCCATGATGTGTTCATTGGGCCTTGTGAATTAATTTCATTTTATAGAATTTTACTTGAAAATTCTTAATGGGCTTTTCTTATGTTGTCATGAACAAGTAAAGAAAAATCTAGAAAGCCTTTCTAGAAGGCTTTTGGCCATCCAACCCAAGGAAATGGGAGATAAAATTCGTGCAGCCCTTAGTGTGAAAGAGAGTTTATTTTTTGCATTAATGTATGAAGATACTAGCCAAAAGAAAAAGAGGAAACAAATTCCCTCTAAGAGGAAATGGAATTTTCAGCAAAGGCATAAGGGAAGCAAAAGAGGAAACAAATCCAAGGCTTCTAGAAGCCTTGTTTGGCCGCCCAAATGAAAGAGGAAATAAGGCAATTTTGCTCATGAATATGTGATATTCTATAAAAGAGAAAACTAGCTTATTGAAGGTAAAGCCTCTCTTATAAATAGGGGCCTTATTCTTCTCATTTCAATTCATTCCAAGTTTTAGAGATTTGAGAGCTTCTCTCTCTAGACTTGGCCGATCCTCTCTCTCTCTCTAGTTATTTTTCGTTTTTGTTTTGGCACCTAGGTCCTCATTTGACCTAGTGATTTTAGCTCTTCGACTCTTAGACATGTTCTAGAGTCGTTGTGTTTAAAAGTGCTCAATCACTAATTCCTTTTCTCTCGAGTGATTTAGTGATAGAAACTTTCGTGGTTGCTCGAGTTCCCGAGGAAAGAAGAGAGACGTGCTGCGAGGGGAGACGAACGTTGCAACCTTCCAAAAGCTTCTCAACGTTCAAGCTTCTAAAAAGGTTAGTAAAATTAATATGCTCATAATAGTTTTTATTTACGTGTACTTGCTCTTTGTCTAGGTTAGTAAAATCGTTTTTCTTAAACCCTAGATCAATTCCGAAGTGTTAAACTTTTTCTTAAACCCTAGATCAATTCCAACAAATTGTATCATAGCTATGGTCAAAGATATGCATGTGCGTGTATTTAAGATAATGAGCTTGAAAATCGTTTTCGAAAGTTTACTAATTTTGTGACAAGTTAGAATTGTTTTCTTAGTTTTTTTTTTTTTAATTTATTGCTCATGCCTTTAAATTAAAAATCATGTTGATTTTCTATGAATTTGGGATGTTATTAAAACACATTAGAATCAGTTCTAAAAGTTTTTACTTTTTTATATTGAAAAACGTGTTTTTAAGTTTGAGAAAATTTCGGTAAATTTTTGTGACTAGTTATCTTGTCTTCCTAGTTTCTTTTATTTACTAGAATCGTTTTATGCTTGTTGTTATTTCTTTTATGCCATGTTGTTAACTTGTTAATAAAACACAAATAAAAGCTTTAACAACTTTCTAAAACGTTCCATTACACTCGATTCTTTTTACGTACTCATAAACTGAACTTTAATTATTTCTGTTTTCTTCAAGCTCGAGTAAAACCCGCAGTAAAAGTGGAATAACTATCTGCTCATAAATCGGAATTTAATGATTCTTGAATCAAATTAAAGGTCTGTTTATCCTCTTTCCAATGCCACCGGTTTTAGGTCAAGAGGACATCGGAACCGACAGTTATGGCAATTTTACACCGAGGTGCGCGGCTGTTCCGAAAGTCCAGTTTTTAGAAATCCGGATTTTCAGCCCCACCACCATGAGTTATAGAACTCTAATGAGAAAATTTTCTTGAGAAAAAATGTTTTTTATAAGATTATAAACATAATGTGAGAGATTAAATTTTTTTTATTTTTGAAAGTTTAATTGAAATTTAATTTTTACAAAACTAGTTTGAATTTTGAAAAACTGTTTTCGTTTTCAAACTTGAAAATATTTTGTCATCCAAATCAAATAAGTTTTCAAAATGTTTTCAAAACTATATCTATATCACATATGTTCAAAATCTATATGCTCTTGAAAATTTGAGTGGGATGTCTCCTTGTAAACGAGCCGAAAAGTAAAAAGATGTGTAATCTCAAACTTTCAAGTGTTCGAATGAGTTGAAGTTCACACTTCCCTCATGCACTTTCCCCGAATAGAAAATAGGAAAAGATCTGAGTATGTACCTTGTGCCTTTATGCACTAACACTGCTCTGAACATGAACCTCTAGGATTCTTTTCTAGTTGTCCGCTCTATCGCTCTATAACTAGGAAATTCGTTTCCGAACTTATAAGAGTCGATATACCAACTCCAAAAACTAAGTGGGAGGGTTATATTCGTTGTTTGTAACCCACGATCCCCAACACTAATGAAAGAAGTAATTAACGTGAGACTAAGAGTCACTCTTGTGGCCCTCTCTTAAATGAGAGTACTCTATGGCGTTTTTACTTCGATCATTGCTCAATGAGCTACATCCGAGAGTGAGACGATGAAGACAAGGCCTCCTCTTGGGGGATTGTTTTTTCAAAGTTGATCTTTTGGACTAAGTGGTTGGTTGCACACTTAGGCTCAATCCCTAGTAATCCTCCCTTGAGGCTCTGCGAAAGGATGTGAGTGATCAAACCAATTTAAAAGATGGCTAGTCAAAACTGGTGTATTGACATCTTGGCTAAGCATTAATGATGTGTCATTTACTTATAAATGGAGATTTTTTGCGGCCTTCTCTTGAGGAAGTAAATTATCGTTTGGTTTATAACACCTTTGGATTTTATCAAGTCTTAAAGAAACTTAAACCCTAAACCAAAGACTAAATCATAAACTTGTTTCAACTTAATTAAGCAACATGTCTCTCAACCATCTCTCAACCATCCTTTCCTCGAACAAACTCGAAAACGAAAACTACGTAGATTCGAAACGTAACCTCAATATCATCATTACCATTAACAAGCACAAATGGGTACTCACCAACCCGTGTCCTCCTCAAACGAATGATGATTCGACTCAAGAGGACAAAGACGCCTTAGCGGCCTGGGTTCGATCCGATGAGATTGCGAGATGCTATATCTTAGCATCAATGAACAATATGTTGCAACAACAACATCGTGAAATCGAGACTACCGCTGAAATGCCCTACAATCTCCATGAGATGTTTGGTGGGCAAAGGCGTCAAGTAAGGCAACAAGAAGTCTGACAGTTTATGAACTGTCACATGAAGGCTAGGACTCCTGTCAGAGACCTTATGATACTGATCATTGGTTATCTGAATGAAATGGAAATCCTAGGATCTAAGAATGATGGGAAGAGTATCATAGATATGATCTTAGAAACTCTCCCCGCATCTCTTGATACCTTCAAGATGAACTATTCCACGAACAAGCTAGAGTACATTGTTACCAAGCATATGAAGGAGCTTCACACTCACTACAACATTTACAACATTTACCGACGATTTTATTCGTCGATAATAACCCTAAAATCGTCGCTAAATGTATTTAACGACGATATTAGCGACGATAAAAATCGTCGCTAATTCGCCGTGCCTAAATATATTTAGCGACGATTTAATCGTCGGTAAATATTTAGCGACGATATTAGCGACGATAAAATCGTCCGTAAATGTTGTGACCAGAAGTTTATTTTCAATTTGAAACAGACAATTAGCGACGAATTTGTCGTCGCTAATTACCGCGGGAAAAAATCCCGCGTCAATTAGCGACGACAAAGTCGTCGCTAAATGTTGTGACGAGAAGTTTTTTTCGTTGTGAAACAGAGTTTTAGCGACGATTTTGTCGTCGCTAATTACCGCGGGAAAAATTCCCGCGGTAATTAGCGACGACAAAATCGTCGCTAAAACGTTGTGTGAATGATATTTAGCGACGATTTTATCGTCGCTAATTATTATTATTATTTTTTTTTTTCGTCGTTAATTATTTTTTTTTTACGGTTTTTTGGTTGTGAAATTCTAAAATGAAAAATCACTAAATTATTTTATCCAAATCAACAACTATATAAAATCCGGTTACGTACGTTTTCGGTTATCGAGAAATATGTAAATAATAAATACACAAAACAACTAATAAACCACTAGTCGCGACGTTTGCTTTGTCGTCCCGCCACTCGTTTTCCCCCTCCTCGACGAGAAACGCTCTTCTGCTGGCGCTGAAGTTCTGCAGGCTGCGGCGTCGGAGTAGACTGACTTGGTCCGCCGGGCGTCGTCTGCTGGCTGGCGTCGGGAGTCCTTTGCTGGCCGCCCGTCGGAGTGCGGACGTCGGGCGTCGGAGTGTGGACGTCGGCCGTCGGAGTCTGCTGGCTGTGGGATGACGGAGCCTGCTGCGAACTCTGCGGAAATTGGGACATGAACGAGCTAAGGTTGAGGCCGGGCACCTGACTCTGTATTGTCTCGGCGAATGCGGCGAGGGTCGATGCCAACACCTCCTGCGAGACATATCCTGGTTACGACGTCCCAGCCTCCGAACCGTAGACTTCAGCGACTTCAGCCGCCATCCGTGCTCCCTGTGGCACCAAACGTCCGACGCCGGTCAAGTGATCAGTCCGCGAACCCATAATATCGCGGATCGCCTGCTGCTCTAGAACGGAAATATCAACGTCCGCTCCTTGGTGCTCAGCCTCCGCTCGCAACGTGTTGAACCTAGCGACCAGTCGATCCTTATATAATTAACTAGTTAGTATATATTAATCGAAAAATAAGAAAAATAAATGTAAACTTACATAACGTGCGGAGGCTTCAGGAGTCAGCCATTCAGACTTGTCGGACTGATGTTGGCGCTTGTAGTTCGCAAACAAGCTCTCGAATGCGCCTGTCTCGACGCTCTTCTGCATGTAAACAAAACTTCAAGTGTTAGATAATTTTAACGATTTGATGTATCATATAAACATAAAACTTACGTTTTTCATGCGGTGGGTCGAAAACCCAATCGTCCCCTGTCGAGTCTTCGTCTTCTTCTTCGCGCGATTCGCCTTATTCTTCGCTTGTATAGCCTGTTGTAATATAAGTAAACGTACACGTAAATAACAAATCGTTTAATAAACATTCGAGTAACGAAAATTATTCGATATTACCTTAAATTCATCGCTCGTATATCGTTGTATCAGCGTCTCCCATTCGGTGTCGAGCTTAACGGTCTTCGGTTTCAGCGACCGTGCCACCTGTACGCTGCTCTTGCAGTCGATGTCGAACCACGAACGCAATGTATGCCTCCAATCGCGAAGACGAGTCTTCGCGTCTCGAATGATTGCCGCATCGACAATCGCCTTCTTCTTCCCGGTTGCATCACCATCGACTCGAATGTCGTACTTGTCTCGAATCGCTGCTCGGATCTCGGCCTCCTTCGCCGGCCCCACGTTCGCATTCGTCCACCTTGGGACCGTAGGCGAGATCTTGTCTCGGACGACCAACCCGAGCGTGTTCGCGAACGTCGCGAGATCCGGATCCATCTCGCGCTCTGGCTGCAAGAACAACTGAAAGTCCTCGTTATAAATAACGACTTCCTTCACCCCGGGGCGCCGTGCACGCTCAGATCGAAGCCCGACCGTCGGCCCACGCACGGCCGGTTCGATATCCTCGTCTTCTTCTTCGACGCCATCACGTACGGGCGCCGACTGGCAATAATTCGGGAGACGGGCTAAGAAGTCATCCCCGCCTCCGCTGCCTCCAGCTCCTGTAGCCGCAGCCATCTGAAATTCAAAAAAAAAATTATTTGGTTATGCATTCTTAATGATTTAAATCAGTTAATTTAGTAAGTAAATGAAAAACGTTATATACTATCAATCATCGTCGTCTGACAAATCATCTTCTTCCATCAAATCTTCGTCCTCAGTTTCTTCATCATCGATAAACTCTTCTTCTTCAATATTCTCCAACAAGTTTGTTGTCGGTCGTTTTCGGAAAACCCGAGACGCCAAGAAGACACGCCATTCAAAGGGCCGATGGTCAGGCCGGAGGTCCTAAAGAGCGGCGAGCCTTCTCTCACGAGTCGACTGACAAGTCCTCGTGCCAAATCCTCATGCCCCTCGAGTCGAGCCCCGAGTCGTTCCTCGAGTCGAGCCTTGGGTTGTTCCTCGAGTCGAGCTTCACTCCTCGAGTCGAGCCTCGAGTCGCTCCTCGAATCGAGTCACTCTCGCCAAGTAGAAACCTTCATATTTCATGTGGCAAGAATGGTATTTGAAGGCCCACAAGAGCCCGACGAGACGGGCCATGCGCCGCGCGCGCAGCCGCGCCGGCCAACCAAGCACAGCAGCCCGCGCGCCGCGCCAGGCAGACCGCGCGCCGCGCGATGACACGCCCGCGCCGCGCATCCCGCGCCGCACATCCAGCGCCGCGCATCGCGCGCCGCGCCTGGTGACCCGCGCGCCGCGCCCCCTGCGCCGCGCGCGCCGTGCGCCTCCACTTGATGGCGCGCGCGTTCCTAGTCCCACATGGACGAAAAAGGAGCCTCCTAAGGCCCCCAAACACCTATAAATACCCTCTCTCATTGAGGGGAAATCCCATCCCATTCTTTCTCAAGGAACTTGAGACTTCTCTCCGCTTCTCTAGATGCCATCCTTGGCCTGAAGCGGATTCTCCACGATTTCTCGCTCTCGGAGATTCTGAAGCACTTTCCGGGGACTCCCGAGTGCCGCCTCTCTTGATCGAGCGATTAATCTTGAGCCCACAAGTGCTCTAACGGTTTTCTACTGAAAATCGCCTACGCGTCTAGCACCCTAGACGCGTCCGCCATTTCTGACAAGAAATCGCCTACGCGTCCGGCATTTCCGACTAGGGATCGCCTACGCATCCGGAATCTCCGCCACAACAAGGAACTCTTGACTTAGAGTCTTCCACGTCTCCAAAAGAGAGAAAACACACATTCTCTCTCTCATACGCGATCTCCGAAGTCCTGAGACGCCGCCGAGGACTCCTCGAGCCCCGTCTCCTTCGTCGAGCACGTTTCTCCACCAAGGCTCCGCGCCTCACACAGCGTCCTACACGCTTGAACTACGTTCTGACCTGATCCCACACACGGGTACGTAGGCAGCCGACAACCAAGGCACGGTCACTCCTCCTCCTCACCCCCTACCTCTCCCGAGAGGCGGGTTGATCGGAGAAAACCCTAGCTCGAGACTATCGAGTTCACACTCTTGGCCCGGGTGCGATCACTTGGTCCGGCCTTGGATCGAACCGCCCGAGGTTTTAAATAGTTGTTCATTTTCGTGCGACAACATTTTGGCGCTAGAAGGAGGGGACTTCCCGACCTATTCAGCCCGAAATCCCTTCTGTTCATCTTCTTCTGCGAACTCAACCTTCTCGAACTTGAGAAACGATGAGTAACCAACCACCTGTACGTTCTGAGGGCGTGAACAACCCCGAAAACGTCACTGGGACCAAGAAATACTTCTTGCGCTCCCGAGCGCATGGTGACGAAGAGTCGCTCCACGAAGAGAGCTCGACCCGCTCACCATCTCCATCTCCTGATAGCAGGGACAACCGCATCATGGAGTTAGAGGAGAGTATCCGCCAACTAAAGGCGAGGAACGCAAGGTACCACAGCCAACTGGCTACAAAGCAACCTATGCGTGACGCGATAATCCCCAACGGGGATCCTGAGAACCTCAACGAGGAAAGCCGCGACCGCGACCCTGATTACGAGGGTACTGGCGATTTAGAGGACATCGAGACTTCTCTCACGAAGGACGGGGAACACCCCGCCGTGTTTGAAGCCGGTCCTTCGAATCCCCTACCCCGGAAAGGCGACGCACCGGCTGCTTCTCAAGAGGGAAACTCCCGACGCTCAGCCTTCAACCGACTAGGTCAAAGGGAAAATGTTACGGAGAGTCAGGGCACGCGGAGAGCGCGCCGTCGCAGACAAAGCCTGCGCCTCCGTATGTCCAGCCCCGATCTTAGGGATCACCTCACCGCCCAACGCATTGAGCGTGGCGATGACTTAAGAGAGCGACTAAGCTCTCGGCCAAACGTCCCCGTAGCAGCCCCAACCAACGGGAACCGCCGCACGGGTCAAGGGTCAAATGAAAGACGACAGGTGACTCCTCCCGAGCAGGGAGTTACTCCGACTACCGGTCTCGATGTGATCACAATGATCCACAATCTTCGGAATGAAGTACGAGATCTCCGAGAACACGGAATAGGTGGAAGTGCCTATGGGGTCGTTAAGGAGAAGTCCTCGCCTTTCACGGCTCAGATATTGGCCGAGGTATGTACGGGAAATTTCAAACTCCCGAACCTCGCTCCATATAATGGAAAAGCAGATCCTGCTTACCACATCCAGCACTATGAAACCTGGATGACGATGCAGGGTGTCACTCCCGGCGCTATGTGCCAAGCTTTTAGTCTTACCCTCTCCGGACCCGGCTTCGAGTGGTTCAAGAACCTAAGGCCGGGAAGCATCCGCTCGTTCAAAGACCTGAAGGACATGTTCCTAGCACGGTTCGCTACGTCTATGGTCCAAAAGAAGACCAAGATGTACCTGTGGTCAATCAGGCAAGAGGATGGCGAGTCTCTTAGACGATACCTCGCCCGATTCACTGAAGAATCGAATAAGGTCGACCGCTTTGACGACAAAGACGCAATCACCGCCATCACTGAAGGCTTGCGCACAAGTGACTTCCTTAAGTCCATCGTCGGCCGTGTCCCTTCTACCATGGCCGAGTTAATGACTCGAGCCAAGACCTTCATGGGAGTCGAAGATTACCTCGATGGTCGCAAGGGCAATGATCAAAGCCCTCACCACCGAGACGAGCCTAGCAACGAGCAAGGAAACTCCCGTAAAAGGCGAAACAGAGGAGGTCAGACTTTTAATAGACGACCTCCGATGCCCCAGAAGCCGCGACTTGCGGAAGACTTTAAGGGCTACTCGTCGTTCACACCGTTGAACACAACGCCGGAGCAAATCCTAGCTTTAGCGCGTGACAAGTTCACTCCCCCGGCTCCAATGAACAAAGATCCCGCGACTCGCGATAGATCTAAATATTGCGAGTTCCATCAGGAATACGGTCACTTGACCTCTGAATGCTATAGTCTTAAAAGGCAGATCGAGGCATTGATCCAACGGGGTGAGCTAAAAGAGTTCGTGTTACGCATGATTAGCGCTGCGGGCCCCACCTCGAACAGACCACAGTCTGGCAGGGGAGGAGGAACAGCCGCTTCTGCTGACCGAACCACGGCTACTGCCAATGCCAATCCACAACTCCACGTTGTGACCACCATATTTGGAGGTCCACAAGATGGAGATTCGGCCCGACAACGGAAAAAATTCCTAAGGGCCGTGGCTCAAGAAGACGCTGCTATGCACGTCAACCTCACGTATGAAGAACCTCCGTCCGTGCCTCATGAGACGATGCATTTCACCAACAAAGAGGCCAAGCGAGTTGTGCATCCGCACAATGACGCAATTGTGCTCAAAGCCCAAGTAGCTAATAACTTGGTGAAAAGAGTTCTCATCGACAACGGCAGTGCTGCCGACATAATCTTCAAGTCCACCCTAGAGCGCATGAAGCTCGGGGGGCTACGCCCAACTCCGACCCAAACGCCTCTATTCGGGTTCACTGGGGAGAGAGTCATGACCGAAGGCATCATCGATCTACCGGTCACCTTCGGAACTCCCGGAAGCATTGAAGTCGTTCACATGGTCCCATTCCTAGTGGTCGACCAAGAGTCCCCCTACAATGTAATCGTTGGGCGACCCACGTTGAACCGGCTAAGGGCAATCACTTCAACATACCACCTACTGGTGAAGTTCCCTACCAAGAATGGAATCGGCGTCATGGCTGGAGACCAATCCCAAGCCAGAATATGTTACATCCAAGGAATCGATGGAAAGACCGCTAAAAAGACGGTTAACACGATCTCTCAACTTAGAGATAGCGTCGAGTCGACCAAGGTCCTCCGCGAAGTCCATAAAGACACCTGCATGACACCCAAGTGCAAGGTAACGGCGTCCTCATCAGGGACCCCCCACGGTCTACCAGGTCATACATGGACGAGACATCGATCTATCGCCTGTGGAATGTGGAACACTGGAAGAGAGTACTACCACTAGCCAGCGATCCCCCCATTTTATTTCTTTGCTTTCTAAACATTCAATAAGGCCTACGAGCCAACGTTTTAGGATTTCCAATTTTTTGCAATATTAATAAAGTTCGATGTTTTTCTTTCAAAATCCACTTTATCAAAGATTTTTAATCATCAAAGGTTACACTTGTAAACCCAAAACTCGGGGGGCTAGTGCCATAGGCAATGGAAAGTACGCTCAAAATCCTCAAGAAAGTACGCTCCACAAAAAGAAAGCACGCTCCATCAAAACAAAACACCCGAACACAAAACGGGAACAGGCGTGCACGTAAGACGCCTCCGTGGCGCGCCGTAAGACATCCCCGAGATGCAGGCTAAAGACGCCCCCGTGGCGCGC
Organism: Urtica dioica subsp. dioica; assembly: GCF_054948205.1. Classification (NCBI taxonomy): domain Eukaryota; kingdom Viridiplantae; phylum Streptophyta; class Magnoliopsida; order Rosales; family Urticaceae; genus Urtica; species Urtica dioica. Next base: position 17,797,530 of record NC_142764.1, on the reverse strand, counting down.
CCAAGAGACATCCCCGAGATGCAGGCTAAAGACGCCCCCGCGGCGCGCCCAAGAGACATCCCAGAGATGCAGGCTAAAGACGCCCCCGCGGCGCGCCCAAGAGACATCCCAGAGATGCAGGCTAAAGACGCCCCCGCGGCGCGCCCGAGAGACATCCCCGAGATGCTGGCTAAAGACGCCCCCGTGGCGCGCCCAAGAGACATCCCCGAGATGCAGGCTAAAGACGCCTCCGCGGCGCGCCCAAGAGACATCGCAGAGATGCAGGCTAAAGACGCCCCCGCGGCGCGCCCAAGAGACATCCCCGAGATGCAGGCTAAAGACGCCCCCGTGGCGCGCCCAAGAGACATCCCCGAGATGCAGGCTAAAGACGCCCCCGCGGCGCGCCCAAGAGACATCCCCGAGATGCAGGCTAAAGACGCCCCCGCGGCGCGCCCAAGAGACATCCCAGAGATGCAGGCTAAAGACGCCCCCGCGGCGCACCCAAGAGACATCCCAGAGATGCAGGCTAAAGACGCCTCCGCGGTGCGCCCAAGAGACATCCCCGAGATGCAGGCTAAAGCCGTCCCTCGCGATGCACTTAAGACGCCTACATGGCGCACGTAAGACGCGTAAAGGCGCAACCTGTAAGACGCCTACATGGCGCAACCTAAGACGCCTACATGGCGCACGTAAGACGCGTAAAGGCGCAGCCCGTAAGACGCCTACATGGCGCAATATAAGACGCCTACATGGCGCACATAAGACGCCTACATGGCGCACTTAAGACGCCTACATGGGGCACGTAAGACGCCTACATGACGCACCTAAGACGCCTACATGGCGCACTTAAGACGCCCACATGGCACAACCAAGTCGTCCCTCGTGACACACCTAAGTAACCTACATGCCGCATCTAGGCCATCCCTCATGACGTGCCTACGATGCCTAAAACAACGCACGCAGCCGTCTCTAATGACGCGCTCTGAGTCACCGCAAGGCGCTGTGTATGATGACTAATCGGAACGCACCTGAACAGCCATACAAGGCGCAACTCATGTCATCTTCACCACCGCCGACTAAGCACAATCACACCCGCCTCTGAGCAAGAACCTCGCTCGGCCTGAACCAGCTGAGACCTCGCTCCTCGAGTTGAGTCATTCTCCTCGAGTCGAGCCTTGCTCCTCAAATCGAGTCAGTCTCCTCGAGTTGAGCTTCGCTCCTCGAGTCAAGTCATTCTCCTCGAGTCGAGCTTCGTTCCTCGAGTCGAGTCATCCTCCTCGAGTCGAGCTTCGCTTCTCGAGTCGAGTCAGTCTCCTCGAGTTGAGCTTCGCTCCTCGAGTCAAGTCATTCTCCTCGAGTCGAGCTTCGCTCCTCAAGTCGAGTCATCCTCCTCGAGTCGAGCTTTGCTTCTCGAGTCAAGTCATTTTCCTCGAGTTGAGCTTCGCTCCTCAAATCGAGTCATCCTCCTCGAGTCGAGCTTCGCTTCTCGAGTCGAGTCATTTTCCTCGAGTTGAGTTTCGCTCCTCAAAACGAGTCAATCTCCTCGAGTCGAGCTTCGCTCCTTGAGTCGAGTCATCCTCCTCGAGTCGAGCTTCGCTTCTCGAGTCGAGTTAGTCTCCTCGAGCTGAACTTCGCTCCTCGAGTCGAGTCTCCTCGAGTAGAGCTTTGCTCCTCGAGACAAGTCACTCTCCTCGAGTTGAGCTTCGCTTCTCGAGTCGAGTCATTTTCCTCGAGTTGAGCTTCGCTCCTCAAATCGAGTTATTCTCCTCGAAGTCGAGCTTCGCTCCTTGAGTCGAGTCATTCTCCTCGAGTCAAGCCTCGCTCCTCGAGTTGAGTCACGCTCCTTGAGTCGAGTCTCGCTCCTTGAGTCGAGTCATTCTCCTCGAGTCAAGCCTCGCTCCTCGAGTTGAGTCACGCTCCTTGAGTCGAGTCTTGCTCCTTGAGTCAAATCATTCTCCTTGAGTCGAGCACTGCTCCTCGAGTCAAGACATCCTCCTCAAGTCGAGTCACACCCTCCTCGAATCGAGCCATGCTCCTTGAGTCGAGTCGCTCTCCTCGAGTCACCCCTCTCGAGTCGAGCATCACTCATCAAGTCATTCTCCCCGAGTTGAGTCTTGCTCCTCGAATCGAGTTATACTCCTCGAGTCGAGCATCGCTCCTCGAGTGGAGTCATATTCCTTAATGACCAGCCAGTCTCCTTGAGTCGAGTCTAGCCCCTCGAGTTGAGACTTGGGTCGGCTCCCCGAGTCGAGCCTAGCCCCTCGAGTTGAGACTTGAGTCGGCTCCCCGAGTTGAGCTTCGCTCCTTGAGTTGAGACTTGATTCAGTGTCCTCAAGTCGAGCTTCGCTCCTCGAGTCGAGCCTTGAGTCAGTATCCTCGAGTCGAGCTCCGCTCCTCGAATCGAGCCTTGAGTCAGTCTCCTCGAGTCGAGTCCCACTCCTCGAACAAACACCTGGAGCGACCTGAAGAACAGGTCAGCCAAAATAGAGACCCGCGCTCGCGCCTGGGGAATAAGGGCCGATCTTCCGAACGCAGACGAAGAAGCGTCACCAAGGCGAGAATGGCGGATGCCCCGTGAGGCCGACTTATGCTTGATGCGTGGTCAAACTTTTAGCGTTTATCCCCGAGCAGTCGAAGCCCTCCGGTGCGGCAGAGCCTTCCGCCAGGTGCCACTCCGTCTTCTCGAAGCATCAGCCCGCATCATCAACCTCCGTCTTCGAGACCTCGGAATGAGTACGCCTTTGCAAAATGCAAAAGTGCAGTCACCTTCCAAGCTGGCCGAGACGGAAGCCATGATCTTCCCCTAATAGGTCACGATTACACAATCGTCACCCTGCTAGTCACCATCGAGTCCCATGGACTCCGGATTGATGATATTATCAAACAAAACGCCATCGAAGGTTAACTCGGGCGTAACATTGCCAAAAGATCAATAAGCCGCGATGCGCCGGCACACCTCCACACAAATGCACGCCCCACTTGCGCATGCATATCCCATTTGCTCCGGGGCTAGAGCGACGAACGCAAGCGCGTTGGCCTCGCCCACGTTGAGTTACGCCTCCTATCCGCTTGGATCCTCCTCCACGTGTCGATCACACACTCGTGTCGAGAGAGACGGAAAAGCGAGAGAGAGCACTAGCAATTGTGAGAGTATTCTTTATAATCACAAAGGCTTCGCAACAGTGAAGCTCTGGAAAGTCTATTTTCCTCAAACACCCGGCGGAAACAACTAAAAGTTCACCGCCCGGGGCCTCCCGAGCAATGAACTTGGGGGGCTAATGTTGTCGGTCGTTTTCGGAAAACCCGAGACGCCAAGAAGACACGCCATTCAAAGGGCCGATGGTCAGGCCGGAGGTCCTAAAGAGCGGCGAGCCTTCTCTCACGAGTCGACTGACAAGTCCTCGTGCCAAATCCTCATGCCCCTCGAGTCGAGCCCCGAGTCGTTCCTCGAGTCGAGCCTTGGGTTGTTCCTCGAGTCGAGCCTCGAGTCGAGCTTCACTCCTCGAGTCGAGCCTCGAGTCGCTCCTCGAATCGAGTCACTCTCGCCAAGTAGAAACCTTCATATTTCATATGGCAAGAATGGTATTTGAAGGCCCGCAAGAGCCCGACGAGACGGGCCATGCGCCGCGCGCGCAGCCGCGCCGGCCAACCAAGCACAGCAGCCCGCGCGCCGCGCCAGGCAGACCGCGCGCCGCGCGATGACACGCCCGCGCCGCGCATCCCGCGCCGCACATCCAGCGCCGCGCATCGCGCGCCGCGCCTGGTGACCCGCGCGCCGCGCCCCCTGCGCCGCGCGCGCCGTGCGCCTCCACTTGATGGCGCGCGCGTTCCTAGTCCCACATGGACGAAAAAGGAGCCTCCTAAGGCCCCCAAACACCTATAAATACCCTCTCTCATTGAGGGGAAATCCCATCCCATTCTTTCTCAAGGAACTTGAGACTTCTCTCCGCTTCTCTAGATGCCATCCTTGGCCTGAAGCGGATTCTCCACGATTTCTCGCTCTCGGAGATTCTGAAGCACTTTCCGGGGACTCCCGAGTGCCGCCTCTCTTGATCGAGCGATTAATCTTGAGCCCACGAGTGCTCTAACGGTTTTCTACTGAAAATCGCCTATGCGTCTAGCACCCTAGACGCGTCCGCCATTTCTGACAAGAAATCGCCTACGCGTCCGGCATTTCCGACTAGGGATCGCCTACGCATCCGGAATCTCCGCCACAACAAGGAACTCTTGACTTAGAGTCTTCCACGTCTCCAAAAGAGAGAAAACACACATTCTCTCTCTCATACGCGATCTCCGAAGTCCTGAGACGCCGCCGAGGACTCCTCGAGCCCCGTCTCCTTCGTCGAGCACGTTTCTCCACCAAGGCTCCGCGCCTCACACAGCGTCCTACACGCTTGAACTACGTTCTGACCTGATCCCACACACGGGTACGTAGGCAGCCGACAACCAAGGCACGGTCACTCCTCCTCTTCACCCCCTACCTCTCCCGAGAGGCGGGTTGATCGGAGAAAACCCTAGCTCGAGACTATCGAGTTCACACTCTTGGCCCGGGTGCGATCACTTGGTCCGGCCTTGGATCGAACCGCCCGAGGTTTTAAATAGTTGTTCATTTTCGTGCGACAACAAAGTTCACTGCGTCGTTGCTCACGGGCTCTGGTATCGCAGACTGATGACGCGTTGACAGTGAATCTAAATCTAACGGTTCTACTGACAACTGAACTGAAGATGAAGATTGACCAAGAATGAGGTCAATATCAGGAAGATCCCACACATTTCGATGATTACACTCTTCAACGATTCGCTAATCAGGACCATTCAAGTTATCTTCCAAGTAGAAAACTTGTTTCGCTTGAGTTGCCAAAATAAATGGCTCGTCTTTGTACCATTCTTTTTCCACATACACGCTTGTCAAGTTATTGTCCTCGGATCTTGATCACCGAACCAACAACATTGAAATAAGACGACGCGACAATTGTTCTGATACGTCAAGACAATGACGTTTTCTACTTGACCGTAGAAGTCGTGACCTCCTTCACTTGGTACACATACCCCGCTATTCTGAGTTGTTCTTCTGCTATCACGTTGACGAGAGATAAATTTAACCCCGTTCACTACACAACACGGATACGTCTGTGGTGCGAAATGTGGTCCCAATGCCAATGCATATAATTCGGAGGTAACGGATAATCCGTCTTGGCTCATGCGAAATACCTACATACAACCATTAACGAGTCGGTTAGTAATTATCTCATATTTTTTGAGTTTGGTAGTGAAATACCTTTTCCCAAAACCACTTTGGGAACTCAAGTCGATGCGCTTCTTCAACATCTGGCCGACCTTCTAATTCCATGAGATCTATGTGTTCACTGAAATAAAATTCATGTTCATTTAATACATCACTTCGTATAAATATAATTCAAGTTCATTTATTTCACTCATTTACCTCATGAAATCGTCAATTTCGGGACAATTTCGTAAAATGTACCACTCAGCGAGCAATCGTATATTCTCATCTAAGCGTATCGTGGTCATCTTCCCGTAAGGCCGACAACTTGATGACTGAAACACCGATAACTCCCGTTCGACACCTTCGAAGTTAGACGCGACGTCTGTTCGTTGGGGCATGTTGAAACGATTCTCAACGCCTTCTAGATACCTTGAGCAGAATGTCAATGCTTCATCTACAACATAGGCTTCGGCAATTGAACCCTCTGGTCTAGCTCGATTACGCACAAAGTTCTTGAGCGTTCCAAGGTATCTCTCAAATGGGTACATCCACCGCATATGAACTGGACCTCCGTTAATTGCCTCCTCCGGTAGATGCATTACCAAATGAACCATGATTGTGAAGAAATCAGGCGGGAAAATTCGTTCCAACTTACACAATATAAGCTTCACATCCTCTTGCGCCTTCTCAATGTCTGAAATTACCAGCGTTCTAGAGCAAATAAGTCTGAAGAAGTTGCAGAGCTCTATTATGGCATCTCGAATTGTTCGCTCCACAAAAGGACGAATAGCAGGAGCCAATAGGCGCTGCATAATCACGTGACAATCGTGAGACTTCAAACCCGTCAACCTCCCATCCGCGGTAACATTCTTCTTCAAATTCCCCGCAAAACCATCGGGAAATCTGACAGATCTCAAGAACTCAGTAAACCGCTTCCGTTCTGAAGGTGTCAGAGTGTATGACGAAGGCGGTTTCATCCATCTATCTCCTTCTTGGTATAAATGAAGCTCGTGCCTTATGTTCCAGTCCGCCAAAGTCAACCGCGCCTTATCTGTGTCTTTCGTCTTCCCCTCGATGTTCAGCAAGGTACCCAGAAGATTGTCGCATACATTCTTTTCTATATGCATTACATCGAGGTTATGCTTCAGCGTAAGACTCGACCAATACGGCAACTCGAAGAAAATACTTTTCTTTGTCCAATTCAGCTCACTCGCATCGCGCTTTCGTTTCTTCCCGCCGAAGTCAGGGTGCTTCCCCGGGGTTGCATCTCCCACTAATCGCAATTGTCGAAGTATATCGCTCACTGATTTTCTCACTGGTGGTGGTCGTTTCTCATTTCGTACCTTGTACAGTTTGCTCTTCCTCATCGGGTGTAACAACGGCAAGAATCGACGATGATCGCAGTAAACAATCTTGTTTCGAGCCTTGAAAGATGGTGTGTCGTTGTTACACGTCGGACAAGCAAGGTACCCTTGACCACTCCATCCCGACAAACTGCTTCTCGCTGGAAAATCATTCACCGTCCATAGAAGTACGGAAAACAACCTGAATAGCTCACCGGTCGAACCATCTCTCAACACAACACCGGTTTCCCACAATTCCTTCAGCTCATCAATCAGCGGTCGTAAGAAAACATCCATGTCTTTACCCGGCGCACTACAACCTGGTATAAGCAATGTTAACATCAAGTACGATGTTTTCATGCACAACCACGGCGGTAAATTGTACGCAGTCAAGACTACCGGCCACATACTGTACGATAAACTCATGTCACCAAATGGGTTGAAACCATCGGCGGCAAGTCCAAGCCGGACGTTCCTCGGTTCTGCCGCAAACATGGGATATTTTCGGTCGATCTCCTTCCACGTTGCTCCGTCAGCAGGATGTCGCAGTACACCATCCTCTTTAATGCGTTCATTCTCGTGCCACTGCATCTCTAGAGCTGTGTGCCGACTCGCGTACAGTCGCTTAAGTCGATCTTTCAGTGGAAAGTAGCGCAACACTTTATGCGCTACTTTTTTTCCACCGTCTTTCATCAGCCACCGACTCTCATTACAAACTGGACACTCGTCTAGATTGGCGTTGTCCTTCCAAAACAACGCGCAATCGTGTTTGCAAACGTGAATCGACTCGTAACCCATACCAAATCGACGCAATTTCGCCTTTGCTTCATAATGTGACTCTGGAATCGTGTTGTCGATCGGATGAGATTTTTTCAGTACTTTCAGAAGCTGATCAAACGACTTATTCGTCCACTTGTTCATCACTTTCAAATGCATCAACGTGACAACAAATGAGAGTGACGAATACTCCGTACAACCCGGCCATAATTCTGTGTTCAGGTCGCTGAAAAGGTCATCGAACTGTCCACTCTGGTATTCTGCATTCGGGTCAATACTGTCATCGTCACCGTCTACGTCGTTGTGATCTAAGATATCGTGTACAGCATCAAACATCCCTCCTCCTCTGTACTCCGTCTGATACTGCATTACGTCATCTTCTTCCTCCCCGTGAAAGTTCCACCTCGTGTAATTCCTCTTAAATCCTCTGATAAAGAGATGATTCTCTATATCGGGAATTTTTTGCATCAACACGTTGTTACACCTCTTGCATGGACACTTAACTCGTCCTTCGACATTTACGTGTTGTCGGGCCATTGCCATGAACTCTGTCATGCCAGCCGCAAACTCAACGCTTAAACGTTGGTCCTCGATTATCCAATTCCTATTTGGATAACTCATTTTACCTATAGATTGAACATTTCAAAATTTAGTAGTTTTCGGATTTTATTTTATAATTTCACGATCGATCCTACCGAAATTTCGACAGAACCTCCCCTATAAACTTAACAACCCGGCATCAAGCGTTTAACTAAAACCTGCATAGAAACATCCTAAAACTAACAATAAATCCAACCACAGTGGTTCGATTATTAAAATTCATAATCCATCACATTTTTAATCATTTCTAACAACAATTAAATACAATTCCATTTAATTTACATAAACTAACTAATTGTTTTTACATAATTTTACCAAATATAAAATTTATAACAAATATATAATTCATTTATAATTTATAAAATTTATAACAAATATTTATAATTCATTTATAATTTATAAAATTTATATTTGGTATAACAAATATATAATTCTAAAAATATAAATTATAACAAATTTCTAAACTAAAAATATATAATTCATTTATAACTAATTTATACTTATATAATTCATTTATAACTAAAATTATAACTAAAAAATATATAACAAACATTTATAACTAAAATTATATAATTCATTTATAACTAATTTATAACAAATATATAACTAAAGTTTATAACTAATTTATACTTATATAATTCATTTATAACTAAAATTATAACTAAAAAATATATAACAAACATTTATAACTAAAATTATATAATTCATTTATAACTAATTTATAACAAATATATAACTAAAGTTTATAATCCTATAACTAATTAAAATAAATTTATAACTAAAGTTTATAATCCTATATATATTAATCATATACAACTAATATATACATAAATTTATAACTAATATATATTAATCCTATAACTAACTAACTAATATATATATATATATATATATATATATATATAGTTTTAAAAAAAAAAAAACTTACCGATCAAGATCAAGAGGAGCGCGCGCGGCCAGAGAAGGGGAGCGGCGTCGGCGTCGGTGGTGGAGCGGCGTCGGCGTCGGCGGCGGAGCGGCGGAGGAGCGGCGGAGGATGAGCTGTAATGGGAGAGAGAGGGACTTTAGGAGAGAGATGTGAGGAGAGAGAGAGAAGTAGTGAGGAGAGAGACTTACCGGCGAGGCACACGGCGGAGGAGCGTCGGCGACACACGGCGGACGAGGCACAGACCGGAGGAGGGAGAAAGTAGAGAGAGAAAGTAGAATTTAGGGTTTCTGAGCGAATGGGGAAGCTGGGTCGCGTTTTTGGTATTTAAAGACATTTACCGACGATTTTTTCGTCGCTAAATGATTTCAATTCGTCGCTAAATGAACTTACGTGAACCAGACATTTAGCGACGATGAAATCGTCGCTATTAGTAAATTTCATACATTTAGCGACGATTTTATCGTCGCTAAATCATTTCGTTTTAATTTAATGGGAGGGATTTTTCCCTCTTTAAAATTCGTCATAAATTGGATGCCCTTTAGCGACGATTCTGTCGTCGCTAATTGTATAGCGACGATAAAACAATCATTAGCGACGATTTTATCGTCGCTAAATGTTTTCATCTTAATTAAATTGGAGGGATTTTTCCCTCTTTAAAATTCGAAATTAATTCAACATCTTTAGCGACGAATTTGTCGTCGCTAAATGAATTCAGAAATAATTAGCGACGAATTTATCGTCGCTAATTATTTTCCCGCGAACTTAGCGACGACAAAAAAGAATTAGCGACGATTAAGTCGTCGCTAATTATCTTTGCCGCCAAACTTCAATATTTTTCGCACCAAAGAATTAGCAACGATTTTATCGTCGCTAAAAGGGTTATTAGCGACGATTTATTAGCGACGACTTAATCGTCGCTAATAGGTTCGTCGCTAAATGTGGTATTTCTTGTAGTGACTACTGAAGGACTCACTAAGAGAAAGAGGAATCAAGGAGAGGCACATGCTGCTGAGCACAAAGCCTCCCCCTCTAGATCTAAGAAGAGACCTCACAAGGCCAAGAAGAAGAACTGTTATGCCTACCTCAAAGCAAAGGAACATAGTATTGTACTAATTACCGAAACATGCTTAGTAGCTGATAATGTATCAACGTGGATTCTTGACTCTGCTGCTACTAACCATATTTGTTGTTCCTTGAATGGTTTCAAGAAAACCAAAAGCTTAGAGGAAGGCGACTTCTGCTTCAAATGGGGTGATGAGAGCCGGGTGTCTGCGAAGGCTGTAGGATCCGTGACGCTGTCTCTTGAAGACCGCACTTTAAACTTAAATAATGTTTATTTTGTTCCTACCTTTGGGAAGAACTTAATATCCGTTGCTCGTCTTCTTGAGCAAGGTTATTGTTTAAAGTTCATTAAGAATGGAATTCGTATTTCGTTTCCTAATAATTCTTTTGTCACTGATGCATGTATGAAGAATGCTCTTTTCTATATCTACCCCACTCAACCTTCTCTTTTAGACACCGAAATAGATAACGATCTAATTAGGGAGCCAAAGAGGATCAAACTTTCTGAATCCTCCGATATAACAAAATCAACATACCTCTGGCACTTAAGACTTGGTCATATCAGTCTAGATAGCATTAAGAGACTTGTGAGGGACGGTCCACTCCAAGCCTCTGCAATAGGTTCACTACCTACTTGTGAATCCTGCATAGAAGGAAAAATGACTAAGCGACCTTTCTCCGATAAGGGTCGAAGAGCCACTGAGTTGCTGGAACTAGTACATTCTGATGTATGTGGTCCGCTCAGCCAACAGGCACCTGGAGGATACGAATACTTCGTTACCTTCACCGATGAATACTCAAGATACGGTTTTGTCTATTTGCTTAAACACAAATTCGAGACCTTTAACGTATTTAAGGTCTTTAGGGCTTTGGTGGAAAAGCAAACTGGCAAACAGATCAAAACCCTTCGATCCGATCGTGGTGATGAGTATATGTCTGGAGAGTTTGATAACTTTCTTAAAGAAGAAGGTATCGCTTCTCAGCTTACAGCACCTGGTACACCTCAACAAAACGGAGTGTCAGAGAGAAGGAACCGAACTCTAATGGTGATGGTTAGATCAATGATGAGTTACTCATCACTCCTTCTTTCCTTTTGGGGGTATGCCCTCAAAACAGACGCTTATATTCTGAACCAAGTTCCGTCTAAAACGGTTCCTGGTACTCCTTATGAAAGATGAACTGGCCGTAAAGTAAATCTGGGCCACATCCGAATTTGGGGTTGCCCTGCATGTGCTAAGGCAAAAGACTAGCAAGTTGGTTAGTAGGTCAGAATTGTGCCTGTTTGTGGGATATCCAAAGGAAACGAAAGGTCTCATTTTCTATAGTCCCGAGGACAATAAGACTTTCGTTAGCACGAATGCTCGTTTCCTTGAGTAGGACTTTATGAAGGATTCAAAACCTAGAAGCAAAATTGTGCTTGAAGAAAAGTTGGGTGAGGAAGCTTCTACCTCATCTGTAAGAACTGTTCTTACCCCAACTGAAACGCAACCTAACTCTTCAGAATCTCGTCAAGTAGTACTTCGACGTAGTGGGAGGGCTACTCAAAAGCCTGATAGGTACATGTCCTATGGAGACTCTCTAGTAGCCGTCTCCGACATGGATGACCTTGTTTCCTATAGCCAAGCGATGGCTTATTCTGAATCAAACATTTGGCTTGACGCCATGAAAGTTGAAATGCACTCGATGTATGTCAACAAAGTCTAGAAACTTGTAGACCTTCCTGAAGGGATTAAACCCGTAGGTTGTAAGTGGATGTACAAGAAGAAAATGGGTCCGGATGGGAACGTCGAGACGTTTAAAGCACAACTTGTGGCTAAGGGTTATACCCAACAAGAAGGGATTGACTATGAAGAAACCTTCTCGCCAGTCGCAATGCTTAAATCCATCCGCATACTTCTATCCATAGCTGCAGCTCTCGACTCTGAGATCTGGCAAATGGATGTCAAGACTGCCTTCCTGAATGGCAATCTTGACGAGCGCATTTATATGGCTCAACCAGACGGTTTCATGGATAAAGGTCAAGAGACCAAGGTTTGTGAGTTACTTAAGTCCATTTATGGACTAAAGAAAGCATCTAGGTCATGGAATATTAGATTCGATGAAACTGTGAAAAGCTTCGGCTTTGAACAGTCAATAGATGAGCCTTGTGTTTACAAGTTAATACACGAAGGCAAAGTTGTGTTTCTGGTACTATATGTCGATGATATATTACTCATAGGTAATGATGTGGGTAAATTATTTGAGGTTAAGGTCTGGCTAGCAAAGCAATTCGATATGAAGGATCTAAGAGAAGCCACGTACATTCTGGGGATCCAAATCTTTCGAGATAGGAAAAACCGGACCCTGTCGCTCTCTCAAGCATCTTATATTGATAAGGTGATGGATCGCTTCTCGATGCAAGACTCCAAGAAGGGCCAAACACCCTTTAGGCATGGCGTCTCACTCTCTAAGGACCAGTCTCCCAAGACTGCACAAGAGATTGAAGACATGATAAAATTCCTTACGCCTCAGCCGTAGGAAGTCTCATGTATGCTATGCTTTGCACTAGACCTGACATCTGTTTTGCCATTGGCGTAGTTAGCCGTTTCCAATCCAACCCTGGACCCGAGAACTGGATTGCTGTTAAGCATGTTTTCAAGTATCTTCGAAGAACTAGGAACTTGATGCTTACATATTCAGGTACTGACCTGACTATGACGGGATATCTCGACTCCGATTTTCAAGCGGATAAGGATTCCAGGAAATCCACTTCGGGATCTGTGTTCATCCTTAATGGTGGTACTGTTGTGTGGAGGAGTATCAAGCAATCTTGCATTGCTGACTCCACAGTGGAAGCAGAATACGTGGCTGCTTCTGAAGCATCCAAAGAGGCTGTATGGCTTAGAAAATTCCTTAAGTATTTGGAAGTTGTTCTAAACATCGACGAGCCCATGACCCTTTATTGTGATAATAGTGGGGCTGTCGCTCTAAACATATTGAGAGGAAATACCATTTGATTCGAGAGATCGTGCAGCGCGGAGACGTGGAAGTGAAGAAGATCTCAACGGTAGACAACCTGGCAGATCCATTCACCAAGGCCCTAGCGAACAAGGTCTTCGACAAACATCGAGAGGGATTAGGCATGAAAGACTACACACATCTTCTTTGAGTCAAGTGGGAGTTTGTTGTCAATGGTGCCCACAAGAAGAGTTGTAGTCTTTATTTTGTACATTTGATGTAATAAAGTCTCACGAAGACTCTTGCTTGTAATTGCTTATTCATTAATAAAAAGTTGAAACGTTCATTCATTCTTCCTTGTCTGTTTGAAGCTTTATGATAAAACATTAGTCTTTAGTCCATAAACAAACTTAACAACTTACGAAGAGACAAATGTAGATTTGCATGAACAAACTCTTCGTAGTTTGCTTAAAACGATATATTCGCAATCTAAGGGTCAAAAGACTATTGACCTTAGTATGATTGTTAGGAGAATCTATGATGCCTGGTTATGGGGCATTGAGAGTTTGAGACTCTATAGTTCTTCTAGGTATCTTCCGAAGGTACTGAATTGACCAGTGCACTTCTAGAGACAAAATAAGAACAAACCATTTAACCTCTTATGTCTCGAAGTCACTACGTATGAATTGCATCGTGCTTACCTTAATCCTGAAATGAGACATGTCATTTCATAGCTTACGTATTTTCATTTGAGAAAGTCAGAGTTCGGACTCACTATGTGATTCCGAACATGACCTATTGGTGAAGTACTAAGTTGTGAGAATGTCATGAGTAACTTTGTGAAGTTCTCATAGATATGGAATTCATGTACAAGATTGCTGAAATGCAATGTATATCACCTCATGCTTTGTTCCTTGGAATGTGAATAAATGAACTGGCCAGTGTCCAAACTGAGTCTTCACTCTTTTGGATGAAACAATGTGACTTGTTAGCTCCTCGTCAATACATTGTTTCTAACTTATTCACAAGCGACAAAGGAGTTGAGGAAATAACATCTAGAAGGGTAAAATGGTAATTTTGTAAATCCCGACTAGCTGATGATATTCATGAAGGGTAAACATTGATAATATTCTGTGGATCTACTCATTATAATTAGGTTGAATTCTTGAGTAGAAAATAAATTCATTTGAACCGAGAGATTTTCAGTGTCAACTATTTAGTCGAGTCAGTTGGCATTAAGCTAAACTTGGAAAAGGTTTGTGAACTTTTGAGTCCAAGTATTTAGGTCAAGCTTTGTTCATTTGGATCCATGAGGTCACTGTCACAAATCATATCGAGTAGGAATAGTTAAACTAGAAGCTAAGTCAAAACAAGAACTAGACAAGTTTTACGAAAATTGTCAAAAGGGTAATTTTGTCTTTTTGGACATGGCATGAAATGAATGTCAATAAATTTTTTGACATGGTCATATGATGACTTAAATCACTCGGCCATGATGTGTTCATTGGGCCTTGTGAATTAATTTCATTTCATAGAATTTTACTTGAAAATTCTTAATGGGCTTTTCTTATGTTGTCATGAACAAGTAAAGAAAAATCTAGAAAGCCTTTCTAGAAGGCTTTTGGCCGTCCAACCCAAGGAAATGGGAGATAAAATTCGTGCAGCCCTTAGTGTGAAAGAGAGTTTATTTTTTGCATTAATGTATGAAGATACTAGCCAAAAGAAAAAGAGGAAACAAATTCCCTCTAAGAGGAAATGGAATTTTCAGCAAAGGCATAAGGGAAGCAAAAGAGGAAACAAATCCAAGGCTTCTAGAAGCCTTGTTTGGCCGCCCAAATGAAAGAGGAAATAAGACAATTTTGCTCATGAATATGTGATATTCTATAAAAGAGAAAACTAGCTTATTGAAGGTAAAGCCTCTCTTATAAATAGGGGCCTTATTCTTCTCATTTCAATTCATTCCAAGTTTTAGAGATTTGAGAGCTTCTATCTCTAGACTTGACCGATCCTCTCTCTCTCTCTCTCTAGTTATTTTTCGTTTTTGTTTTGGCACCTAGGTCCTCATTTGACCTAGTGATTTTAGCTCTTCGACTCTTAGACTTGTTCTAGAGTCGTTGTGTTTAAAAGTGCTCAATCACTAATTCCTTTTCTCTCGAGTGATTTAGTGATAGAAACTTTCGTGGTTGCTCGAGTTCCCGAGGAAAGAAGAGAGACGTGCTGCGAGGGGAGACGAACGTTGCAACCTTCCAAAAGCTTCTCAACGTTCAAGCTTCTAAAAAGGTTAGTAAATTTAATATGCTCATCGAGAGCTGTTCCAGCCGACCGCGGTATCGAGAGCTCTGAACTCGCGCTTGTGATCGGAGTTGTTCCGGACTCGAGGCGACAAGGGTCGCTTTTCGAGTCCACGGATCTCATGGCGACTACCGGATGGTTCGTGCCTGGCGATGAAGTTCCCCGATGCCCTAGCCTTGGCACGGAGGTCGTGGAGGACTCCGAGTCTGAGGAAGGGGGTTCCTCTGCTCTCATCCCCGATGCGGGGGGTACTAATCATACACATGTCTTTTATGCTATCGTCGTACTCTTTTGATCATGTTTATTGTTATGTTATAACCGATTGACGCCTTTTTTTGATAGATACCATGGTTCGGAATCATTCGCGTGCGCGGGTGCCAAGGGTGCAACCTACTGCCGAAGCTGTGGCCACGGCTCGCTCTCGAGTCGAGGCTCGTCGCAGGGGGTCCCTAGCGCGGGCGAGGAACGAGGCGATCTCTTCGAACAAGCGACCGTCGTCGTCGATCTCTCTCGGTTCACCGTCCAACCATAAGCGTGCTCATACGTCGGCGGCGCAAGATGGCATGGATTCGATGCTCCTAGCGGAGGCGGCAGAATTGAGAGGTCAGTGTTCACAGGGAATCCTTGAAGCCCCCTTGCGAGACTTCAAGGGTCTCCTGACGAAGAGCGACCTCGAGTACTTCCAAAACGGGATCAGCGACGCTCGAAAGGTACAATCTTCTTTTTTAACTTATACATAGCCATGATACTTATCCTGACTATACGTACGCCACCCTGTTTTACAGATGCTTGCGCGTCAAGAATGAGGGGACCGCATTCTCTGAGACTTGTTGCGGCGGATGCAAATCATGAAGAAGGACATGGAGAGCGCGGCGGTCGATCATGCCGCCGCTCTAGTGGGGGTCCGGACTGCCCAGGAGTTTCAGGCACTCTAGGAGGAGTCGAAGCAAACCGTGAGGAGGCGTCTCGTCTAGGCGCGGAGTTGGCCACCGAGAGATCACTGCGGATGGCCGAACAGGCATCTCGGGAGAAGGCGCAACAAGCGGCCGACACTTTCCTGGGGGAGACGAAGAAACTCCAAGCGGCGCTCTCAGGCCTAGACGAGGAGCTGAAGATCTTCCATGCTCGACTATCGGCGAGGGAGATCTCTCGCGTCAAGGCAGAGAGGGAAAGGGATTCTTTATTGGTGGAGATGCAGGCCCTCATCGAAGAGAAGGACGACGCCGTGCGATCCAAGGCGGATCTAGAGGATGACTGGGACATTGCCCTAGAGGAGGCTCGCTACGCGGCGGCCGTACGCGTTCGTGACGCGACCGCGAAGGAGAACGCATCTCGCAGGACTACTTTTTCTTTCTTCGACGGCATGTTTCCTCCCCTGGACGAAGTGCCACAGGTGGATGACCCTCATCCCCAGGTTCCCACGGAAGCTGCCCAGTCGACGAAATGCCCGCTTGACGGAGAGGCCACCAACGGGTCGTGCATCCCTCCGCCCGAGACTGATGAGGAGCAGATTGACTTTGGTTCCGATTAGTCGAGTTTGTTTTGATTTCTTGCACAACTGTTTAGCGCTTGCTTTTTTTTCTTTTTGGATATTTGTCGTTCTCTTTTTCTTTCGTTGGGTTGTATTCACAACATTTCTCGTTTTTGCTAAAGCTTTTCCCGGTTTATTATGCGTCTAATTTTCTCGATTTACTATACTTAGCATATTAATCAATTCGCGCAATCCGGTCAATGTGTATCTTACGACCCCCGGTTTACTATATCTAGCGTAACCGGTTTGCACGGCTTAGTGCCACACTTAGTGGCGAGGTTTCCCGTGGACGTTGGCTAGACCAGTGATAGGTGCGTTAATCACGCGGAAAACTCCTATTTTCCCGACTAAATCCGAGCTTGTTCTTGAGTATTTGTGATGTTTTTTTGTGTGTTTTTGAGAGACTTATAGGTTTTAGAGGCAAATGAGGTATAAAGGAGGTTAGTAGAGCATCACGTGAAGTAACGGAGCAATTTTGAGAAGACTCGAAGACTTTTCGCCAAGTTAGAGCAAAGAAGAAATACAACGTCCTCTTGTGAACAAATCTGAGAGTTTGAAGTAAAGATTTTGGATGATCTAATTCCATGATTAGATAGAACTCTCTCTTAGCTTTCCAACGCATATTTATTTGCAAGAATCGGACATCGGAGCTAGGAGTTATGGCCGTTACAAAAACGGTGCGCGCATGAAGAAAAAGCGCACGGCGCGACCCAAGGACTTCGCGCCGCGGGGTTCCGAAAATCGTCAAAATCGATCTCCGAGCATGAGGCGCGGAACGCGAGGTCCGCCGGGATGTCAACCTTGTGGCGCAACCCTCGAACCGCGCCCCGCGAGGTCCTCCGAGACAAAAAAAGAGTAAACGCGGATTTTGAGTTGATCTGAGCCGTTGGATCACTTTTAATTACCCAGTCTGCTCCGAAAATTAAGAGAAACCCAAGGATTTCGACCTAGACCTATAAATACACCTCTCAATCTCTTGTTTAGGGATCTTAGCACTTTTTCATTGTTTTCAGTTAGTGTTTGGGAGAGATAGAGAAAAAGAGGAGAGCCGTTCTTCATAAATTGGCGCCAATCACAGTTTTATTCTTCTCCTTTACTCTTGAACTCCCGTATTTTAATTTTCAATTTAGTTTTTAATTATGGTTTCTTCTTCTTCCTATTCTTTTATTTTATTTTTTTCTTCTCGCTACGTCATGAACTAATTCCATTAAGGACTATGGCGTAGCGGGTTTATGATTCGGTTATGGATATGATTTAATATATTGAAGTTCAATTTCCATTCTCTACTACTTTGCTTAATTCAATAAATGTTTTGTGTGCTTTAATTGACTCAATAAATGTTTGCCGATGATATGGATAGTCTTAAGCCGTAGACATGTGAAAAAAATCCGTGAATTACCGAGTGAAAAAGAATCTTGTTGAGTTTTGTGTTATCACTTAAAACCCGAATAATGTTTGTCTCGATGCTTAGACGATCTTGAGTAGTAGTTTAACTCAGTTTTGAAAAGTGACCACCGAACACACTAAGAACCTTTTCGGATCCCTAATCGAAGCAAAATTGAGCGCACATTGATCTAGTAAGAATGATATAGGCGTTAGGAATAATCTGTCGAGCCAAAAAGCCAACCCGAGGATTTTTATCAATTAGAACCCACTCACAAAAAGCCGAACGTTTTACCCTTCTCGATACTTAGTCAGAAAAAGCCGAGCCAATAATTTTGAAATCCCAGAAAGAACCTCATTGACTTTGGCGACTCTTGAGTGACATTATTGAGTGAAGTTTTTTTCTTATTTTATTTTATGACATGTTCTCTAACTCGTCTTTACATATTACATTGTCCACTAGACACACCACGCCGGTGTTTATTTATATTGTTATGTACCGAAAAAGAAAAAAAAAACAAAGCAAAAAAAAAAAAAAAGAAAGAAAAAAAGAAAAAAAAATCTAAAAAATAGAAAAAGAAAAAAAAAGTGTTTATTTATGTCATATAGTTTTATTTTGGCGTGGTGGTCTATGTTTTTGTTTTAATAGACTTGTCACTTGTTGTTGTTGAGTTGAAGTTTGGGGGGAAAACACGGGAAATAAAAGACTAAGTAAAACATTCGTGTTAGGCAAAAATTTGATGCCAAGAACGTGAGGATGGGTGAGTGAATGAGCTTTGTATGAGGGTTGTGATTTTGGTGAGAGATTTGAGTCGCTAAGATCGATGTTTGTGCCGCTAAAAATTCCATTCCATACCTTTGACCCTAGCCTAAAACATTACAAGCCTTTAAGACCTATTGACGAGCTAGGAATGACATGTGCGCAGTAGTGGTGATCAAGGGTGAAGAGAAGGCTTATGGTGTGTCGAATCGAATAAACTATCATTCAAAGAATCGATTCTTGTGGTCGCATATTAGGATTGGGAAAGGCTACGAGACTTGGGAATCGAAAGCTAATCGAGACAAAAGGACATTGCAAACGGCTTGAGCTAACACGAACTTGTATGGATTCTTTTACATTTGGTAGTTGACTTAGAGTTTAAAACCATGGATTTTCGTGTCGAAGTAAGTCTAGAGGTTTGAAATTGAGGCAAATATGAGTCAGTTATTTTACTTAAAACATTGAGATTTACCAATTTAGTGTAGGTAACTTCTTTTGTGTGTTTTATTTTGTGTTATTTGTTTTGTTGCTTGAGGACAAGCAACAATTTAAGTTTGGGGGTATTTGATAGGTGCGTTAATCACGCGGAAAACTTCCATTTTCCCGACTAAATCCGAGCTTGTTCTCGAGTATTTGTGATGTTTTTTGTGTGTTTTTGAGAGACTTATAGGTTTTAGAGGCCAATGAGGTATAAAGGAGGTTAGTAGAGCATCACGTGAAGTAACAGAGCAATTTTGAGAGATGACATTCAGGCAGCTGGGTTGTGCGGTTCTCACAATCGCCAAGGTCGGAGGTCCCCTCCTTCTAGCGCCAAAATGTTGTCGCTCATTTTCGGACAACTATTTAGGAGCCTCAAGCGGTTAGATCCAAGGCCGGATGAAGTGATCTCGCTTTGGCTCGAGCGTGTCGGACTTGGTATCCCAAGTCGTCCCTTAGCTGTTGATGATGCTTGCCTAGTCTTAACACCTAAAAAGCAGGAAAGAGTGTGAGAACTACAAAGGGGAAACAGATGGGGTGCCTCTGTTTACCTCTAAACGCTCAACATTAGTAGGATTGAGGTGGGTAAAAGAGGTTAGGTGTTTAGAGAGCCGAAGCTTGAGAGAAACGAGTGAGTTATGAGTTCAGCAGCGTTTTGGTACTCAATTTCAGATTACCTATCTTGAGGGGTCGAGCCTCGTATTTATAGGCGACCAAGGGACGTTTTGAAGGCCCCTTGGCCGAGTGAAGTTGAGCTGTCCATTGGCTCAATGAGATTCACTCGGCCAATGGCCGAATGAAGCATCTAGGCCGGCCAATGGGTGAGTGAAGTTGGCCCGGCCATTGGCCAGGTGAGTTTCGCTCGCCCGAAGGCCGAATGAGGCGTCTAGGTCGGCCATTGGCCAGGTGAGTTTCGCTCGGCCGAAGGCCGAATGAGGTGTCTGGGCCGGCCAATGGCCGAATGAAGTTGGGCCGGCCATTGGCGGGGTGAGTTTCACTCGGCCGAAGGCCGAATGAGGCGTCTGGGCCGGCCAATGGCTGAATGTGTTGGAATCGATCTAGGTTTTAAGAAAATAATTAACGCTTCGGTAAGCGGCGGAATTTTAAAAAATTTCTTTTACAAGTAAAAACAGTTTTTACTAACCTGCTAGACAAAGAGCAAGTACATGTAATTAAAAACTATTAAGAGCATAGAAGTTTACTAACCTTTCTTGAAGCTTGATCTTTGAGAAACTCTTAGAAAGTTGCAATGCTCGTCTCCCCTCGCAGCACGTCTCTCTTTCTTTCCTCGGCACCTCGAGCAACCACGAAAGTTTCTATCACTAAATCCCTCGAAATAAAGGAATTAGTTAGTGGGCACTTTTAAACACTACGACTTAAGAACGAGTCTTGAAGTCGCAGAGCTAAACACTAGATCAAATGAGGACCTAGGTGCCAAAACAAAAAATCGAAAAATGAAGAGAGAGGGAGAGAGAGGATCGGCCACAATGTCTAGAGAGAGAGTCTCTCAATCTCTAACTTGTGTGGAATGAATAGAATGAGAGGAATGAGGGTCCTATTTATAGGAGACGGGTTGGCCTTGGAAAGAAGTAGTTTCCTCTTATTTTCCAAGCCTTTATGAGCAATCTTTTATTGCCCATTCCTATCCAAGATAGGCGCCCACCTCAAGCAAATCCTCAAGGGATTAGTTTCCTCTTTTGTTCTCTTTTTCTTTTGGCAAGTATCTTCATACATTAATGCACAAAAGGAACTCTCTTTCTCTTGGGTATTTGGGCGCCCAGTTCTCATCTAGAAGGAGCTTCTAGAAGGTTCTTCATTTGTTCATGACAACATGAGAAAGGCCCATTAAGAATTTTCAATAAAATTCTTATGAAATGAAATTAATCCACAAGGCCCAATGATCAAGTCATGGCCGAGTGACATTAAGTCATCAAATGAACTTGTCAAAAAATTTAATGACATTCATTTCATGCTATGTCTCAAAAGACAAAAATACCCTTTTGACAATTTTCGTTCTTGTTTTGACTTAGCTTCCAGTTTAACTATTCCTACTCGATGTGATTCGTGACAGTGACCTCATGGACCCAAATGAACAAAGCTTGAGCTAAACACTTGGACTCAAAAGTTCACAAACCTTTTCCAAGTTTAGCTTAATGCCAACTGACTCCACTAAAGAGTTGACACTGAAAATCTCTCGGTTCAAATGAATTTATTTTCTACTCAAGAATTCAACCTAATTATGATGAGCGGATCCACTGAATATTATCTATGTTTACCCTTCATGAATGTCATCAGCTAGTCGGGATTTACTAAATTACCATTTTACCCTTCTAGCTGTTATTTCCTCAACTCCTTTATCGCTTATGAATAAGTTAGAAACAATGTATTGACGAGGAGCTAACAAGTCACATTGTTTCATCCAAAAGAGTCAGGACTCAATTTGGACACTGGCCAGTTCATTTATTCACACTCCAAGGAACAAAGCATGAGGTGACATACATTGCATTTCAGCAATCTTGTACATGAATTCCATATCTATGAGAACTTCACAAAGTTACTCATGACATTCTCACAACTTAGTACTTCACCAATAGTGTGACGACCCGACTTTTCGGACCGTCATACTAAGCTTAATTCTTTTACTTAGAAAAAAAAATAGTGGATTTTTTTTTTTTAAACATCGTTCCATATATTTATAAAGTTTGGACTTTAAAATAAAACAATCTTTGACAATAACCAACATTTGAAATCTTACAAAAATATTTGATGAATATAAGAGAGAATACTTAATTCGGAATTCCAAACTAAAGTAGATGGTTGGAATATTCAACGGAAATAAAACCATAAAAATTCAACTTCAGTTTTGCAAAACTAATTAAACTTGGAAAGTATCTTAAGCATAAAATTTCAAACCGAGTGTTTAGGAAATTTCGTAGCGGAAGTCTTTTAATTAAGTGAGCGGAACCACAACCCAACCCCTTAGCCATCGAACGCCGCTGATCCACCCTCCTCACTTATTTATTTGTTGCTTACCTGCAATACGGACGAATACACATAATGTGAGCTAACGCTCAGCGAGAATAACAATAACTCACAAAAAGATGAGTAATGCGATGCATGATCCGGTTATTAGTGTTTTAAATTCTAATAGTGTCATGGTCTTTCGAATCTTAAATCTTATCATGTTTTATTCGGGGTTCCCCTAGAGTAGTCGTACCAATTTCAGTGTACACTTTGGAAACGAACTACGGGGCTGCGACCTCCCATAGTTCGCACCATCTAATAAACATATCATATGAGAAAACTCCCTTTATGAGCCCGTAGGTCGGCTCGAGAGAATTCTCTTAATACCTCCGTAGCTCGAGGCGGTACGACTCTCTTACTTATCTTATCACTTGATTATTTGCGTTACATACAAAGATGACATATGACATAAACACAAATAAAACATGCTAATAATTAGAACATGTTATGCCAAAGTTGTACTAAACTCATACATAAACTTATCATAACCAAACATGAAATAATAATCACAAATCACTCATTAACATATACAAGCACATATGAAATATCAAACAATCAATCATATAACACATATTAACCAAATCAGATCACACACTCATCGTAATTAATTTTCAGCTAATCCGTATTGTAGTGAGATTATTCTCACCTTGTTTCGAGAACGTGCGACTTTAAACTATCGGACGATCGGAAAACGTATTTGGCTCGGGACCTAGACGAAAGAAAAAAAATGAATAAAGCTTATCACTAACTATCTCTAGTTTTCTTAAAAAACACATACAAGGCTGCTGGAAAGAGAATTCCAGAACTGAAAATTGGACATGAAAAGACCAAAATACCCTTAATCCTAAAGTATCGGGGAAAAACGTTTTCTGGAAAAAAATTCTGAAAAAATTACAGAAGCTAGAGAATAAAAACTGAACGTTTTCATCTTCAGTGGTGTTACCAAAATCGGATCCCAAATAACAGAACTAAATTAAAAGCATAAAATGTAAAAGGACGCTTAAAAAAAACTTCTGGAACCTATCTGCGCACTGGTCCAAAATTTCGGTTTAGAAATAGTTCTACTAATTAAAAACTCATAAAAAATTTATCATATAATATAAACACATAAAAGTATCTTTTATAAAAATTTCATTCAAAAATAAATCTTCTAGGTATTTTAAAAAAAAAAACAAGACCTTGCTGATTGAATCAATGTAAAACTATATGCGCACCGATGGTAAATGTTTTTTAGAAAATAAACCATTAAACTAAAAATCATAAAATTTTAAACACATACCGAAGACATATATACTATTCATGTATAAAAATATCAAATAAAAATTCGTTTTGTAGCTATTTAATTTTGAATCAAAACCTTGCTGTTTGAAACAGAAAACAAAATTATGCGCGCTGATCATAATTGAATTTTAGAAAACAAACTGTTTGTCCAAAAATTATGAAATTTTACACATGTATCAATAACATCTATCATATTCATGTCTAAAAATATTGTCTTAAGGTAAAATCCGTAGCTATTTAAAACAAACACGTTTTCTTTCTGCCCTGAAATTTGATGAAAACAAAGCGCTTTTACCTTTAAAATTCTTTAGAAATAAAAATAATCACTGAAAAGAAAATACCAAAAAAAACGGTGAAAGATTAATACTTTGGAAAATACCTTGAGGGCTGTGAAAACGTTGCCGGAAAAAGTCCTAAGGCCTTCGACAAAGGGTGGTGGAAGTTAAAGTATGGTGGCTAGGTTTTTCTTTGAGTTTTGAGGGGGAAAAGAAAATGGAGAGGAAGAGAAAATACTTGGAGAGAAAAGGCTGAGGATCGGACTTTTTTTTTTTTGAAAACTCTCGGAAGAAAAAAAAGTTTAACTGCCAAGGGGTTAGGATAAAAACTTTCCCAAAACGCTTGATACAAATTACTACAAAAAAATAAATTCTATTAACTTAGTTGGTCTCTCCACTTATTTCTTTGATTGTACGGATTCCAAAAGCTAAGCCAAAAGACAAAAATTGCAAACATTACACATGAGAAAAAAAATCAGCTTTTATTGTCATTATTAGGAATATAGATCACACATGCTCACGTCCATGAATGCATGATTTTTTTTAAAAAAAGTCAAAACCATTACTATACATATATAACCATTACTATACATATATAGGTATATACTTGTGTAATATTATCACAACTTATACGTGTACACCATATCAATATATATGCATATATCTGTCACGCGGAAATCAAGATACATATATAGTAAGTACATATATATATATATATATATATATATATATATATATATATACACACACTTTCATCAAGTCATTTCATAATATAGGTATATAAAACAGATATAACGCATATGCAATTGTCTAAGTCATTAAAAATTATATTATGACTAATAGGTAATAATATAAAATAAAAACATTATTCATACCTAGCATTTAATCAAAGAAAACGCATTTGAAAAAAAAATACCCAAACTCTAATTTTCTAATTTATAGATTATTTGAGCATTGAGACGTGAAACACATTGTGCACCGATGCTAACTCGGGATTCAGAGCTAGACGGTAGGCTACTTTTCCGACTCTGTCTGTGATCTCGAAAGGACCAATGTACCTCGGGCTCAATTTTCCCTTCTTTCCGAATCTCATCAAGCCCTTGAGAGGTGCTACCTTCAAGAATACGAAGTCTCCTACTTGAAATTCCAGTGGTCGCCTCCTCTTGTCAGCGTAGCTCTTCTGTCGGCTTTGGGCAGTTCCCATTCGATCTCGTATCTTCTTGATAGCTTCAGTGGTGTCTCGAATAAAATCTGTCTTCTCGAGGCTATTTTCTCCGGATTCGAACCAGTGAATCAGAGATCGACACTTTCTACCATAAAGAGCTTCATATGGGGCGACGCCGATGGAAGCTTGGTAGCTACTGTTGTATGAAAATTCAATAAGTGGTAGCCTCTTATTCCAACTCCCACCAAAATCCATGACACATGCTCATAGCATATCCTCTAAGGTCTGAATAGTCCTTTCGGATTGACCATCCGTTTTGGGGTAAAAAGCAGTACTGAACTTCAGTTGTGATCTCATAGACTTTTGCAAACACCTCCAGAAGTTAGAAGTGAAATGACCATCACGGTCCGAGATGATGGACAAAGGAACGCCATGCAGTCTCACTACATTATTAACATATAGTTCAGCCAACTTCTCCACGGAGTTCGTGACTTTCATCGGTATGAATCTAGCAGATTTGGTCAAACGGTCCACCATTACCCATATAGCATCATAACCCTCATTTGTC
Source organism: Urtica dioica subsp. dioica (assembly GCF_054948205.1). Classification (NCBI taxonomy): domain Eukaryota; kingdom Viridiplantae; phylum Streptophyta; class Magnoliopsida; order Rosales; family Urticaceae; genus Urtica; species Urtica dioica. Next base: position 17,771,921 of record NC_142764.1, on the reverse strand, counting down.
TTAGGTAACCCAACCACAAAGTCCATTGTGATTTGTTCCCACTTCCATTCAGGATCTTCGATTGGTTGTGATTCTCCAGCTGGTCGTTGATGTTCGGCCTTCACTTTCTGGCATGTAAGGCATTTACTGACAAACGTTGCAACGTCGCCCTTCATTCCATTCCACCAGAAGTGTTCTCGAAGGCCTTGATACATCTTCGTGGACCCTGGGTGGACTGAATAAGGAGTCTCATGTGCTTCAGTCAAAATCTGTCTTCGTAACTCATTTTCGTTGGGTACACATATCCTTCCATCGAAAAAGAGTACATCATTTCTCCACAAGAGAAAATTTTGACTCCTAACCTTCCAGTGCATTGTCCTTCAGCTTTGACATCTCAGGATCACGTCCTTGCCCTTCTTTGATTCTCTCGAACAAATATGATTTTAGGTCATATTGGCTAATCCCCGGGTGACAATTTCAACTTCCATGTTGTTGATTTCGTCAAGGAGTTGAGGAGATTATGCATGAAGCATCGATAGCCTAGCCTTATAGTTCCTACTTAACGCATCAGCTACCACGTTCGCATTTCCAGGATGGTAATGGATACCATAATCGTAATCCTTAACCAATTCTAGCCACCTTCTTTGTCTCATGTTCAACTCTTTCTGAGTGAAAATGTACTTTAAGCTCTTATGATGGGTAAATATCTCACATCGAACACCATAAAAGTAGTGTCTCCAAATCTTGAGGGCAAACACCACTGCGGCTAACTCCAAATCATGAGTAGGATAATTCCTCTCGTGGTTTTTGAGTTGTCGTGACGCATAAGCCACGACTTTGCCGCTTTGCATTAACACAGCACCGAGACCTGTCTTTGATGCATCGCTGTAGATAGACAAAGGTTCTCCACTTTCAGGGACTATAAGGATTGGAGCGGTGGTGAGTCTTCTCTTCAACTCGCGAAAACTCTGTTCACACTTCTCGGTCCACTCATACTTCTTATCTTTCTTTGTGAGGGCGGTGAGTGGAGCGGCTACTGTAGAAAATCCTTCCACAAATCTTCTATAGTAACCTGCTAGACCGAGAAAACTCCTTATCTCTGTCACACTTCGAGGTGGCTTCCAATCATTCACGGATTCTATCTTGGCAGGATCGACGGAGATTCCGTCTTTAGAAACCACGTGTCCGAGAAAATGCACTTTATCCAACCAAAATTCACACTTCGAGAATTTGGCATACAATTGATGTTGTCTCAGCGTCTGGAGTGCAACTCGTAAGTGTCCCTCGTGGTCTTCGGCGCTCTTAGAGTAAATCAGTATGTCATCGATGAAGACGATAACAAACGTATCCAAGACGTCGCTAAAGATCCTATTCATCATGTCCATGAATGCTGCTGGAGCGTTAGTGAGTCCAAAAGGCATGACAGTGAATTCGTAATGACCATAGTGGGTGCGAAAAGCTGTCTTCGGGATATCGTCATCCTTGACCCGTAATTGATGATAGCCGGATCGCAAGTCTATCTTCGAGAATACCTTCGCCCCCTTGAGTTGCTCAAACAAGTCATCAATCCTTGGAAGAGGATACTTGTTCTTGACCGTCACTTTATTTAGCTCTCGGTAGTCAATACACATGCGAAAAGACCCATCCTTGTTTTTGACAAATAGAACGGGTGCTCCCCAAGGCGAATGACTAGGGCGAATAAATCCCTTATCTAACAATTCTTGAAGTTGAGATTGTAATTCTTTGAGCTCGGCAGGGGCCATACGATAGGGTGCTTTGGAAATTGGACCTGTTCCAGGTAGCAACTCGATTGCGAAAGAAATCTCGCGTTCGGGCGCTAAACCAGGTAGATCTTCAGGAAAAACGTCAACATATTCCCTCACCACTAGCACATCTTGTGGTTTTGTTTCGACCTCCTTCGTCTTGTCCACCACAGACGCTAGGTATCCATGACACCATTTACTCATCAATCTCTTAGCTTGCAATGCTGACACCATCATCTTTGGTTTCTTGAGTTGTCTTCCTACAAAGGTAAACCTCTTCCCCGTCACCGGTTTGAAGGTTACTCTTTTTCGCCGACAATCGATCACTGCATTATTCTCCACCAAGAAGTCCATACCCAAGATGGCATCAAAGTCTTTCATTTCTAAGACAATGAAGTCACTCTTTAGCTCTTGTCCACTTATAATTATCGATACCTCTTTCAGACAATATTCCGATAATAACATATCGCCAGACGGTAATGTCGTCCTGAAAACCTTCTTAGTTTTCACTACACTGTCGCCTAATCTCCTAGCCAGTTCTAACGAAATAAAGCAATGCATAGCACCAGAGTCAAACAATACTAAGGCATCAAGATGAGCTATAAGAAGCTGACCTGCTACTACATTCGAAGAGCTGGCTAAGGCATCGGCGTTGGTGTAGGTGTAGATACGAGCTTGAGCTGGTGGTGGCATTTAGGTGGATGTAGGTGCTTCCAAACGACCCAAAGAGATTTGTGGCCCTTCTAGTGCGGTCGACATGTAGTTGAGTCGCCCGTTCTGATTATGAGGCTGGTACTGTCAACTATGAACAAAATTCGGCTTCGGGCAGTCCTTGAGGAAGTGACCCGGCTGACCACACATGAAGCAGGTCACGGTCCCTCTCCGGCACTCTTCAGGAAGCATCTTTCCACAAGTCTTGCATACTGAAAATTTTGTTCCCTCTACCTTGACCTTGTTGTTGGCGTTATCTCCATTACCGGGATAAGTCCTTTTCTCCCCATTCTCATTTCCATGGGGTTGCGTTTTGAAGCCTTGATTGTTGCAGTTAGGTTTGTGGCTACTTGGTCGATTTGGCTTTTTATTGGTGTCGGGACCCTTGTTTTGACTTTTCTCTTTTTTCGAGCCTTGTAAAACTGAGCTCGTTCCTCCTTTACTTGGATCATGTGGTATTCGGCACTCGTAGAATTTTTTTATAAAATCTAAGATTGTGAAAGATGGGTTACTTCCCTTTAAGAATGGATTTATCCAAATCAGCTCAAAACACCCTCATCCTTTTGCAACTTCTTCCCTTGGTGTATTTTGTTCCTCGAGATTCCTATATCTTAGTTTCTTGAGCTTTGAACAGATTGATAAAGTGGTGTCTAGAACCACTAGCTTTGGTTGAGCTGTCAGGGCATGAAACTAAAATAGTGCTCTTAGTACTCCTTTAAGTGTACTAACTCAACTCATATCACACTATTGGTATTACTATTCACACTTTAAAAAAAATATTCTTCACATATTACCGTAGCAGATTTCATTTGTACATGAAGCAAGACATAATCATAATGTAAGATGGCATCTTGTAAGCCATTGAAAAGTTCGTAAAAAAAAATGTATAAATACAAACGGAAAGAACGTAATAGCATCTTATAAATAATTAAAAAAAAAAGGAGTGGAGTTTTGATCGGTAGGACCACAATCCAATCATCCATAAAATAGCCAATCATCCATAAAATAGACTAGTCTTTACTTGTCAATAAAATACAGAAAATATCATGACCTCTAGCTCTTCCGTAAACTTCACTACTAATTTCATTTCAATAATAATAAAAAAAAATTGCAACTAAAACATATTAAGCTTACTTGAGTAAGGGGGACAGCCGTGCGATCAAATAGCGAAAGGGGGGTCGTAGGTTCGTTGCTCTGATACCAACTGTGACGACCCGACTTTTCGGACCGTCATACTAAGCTTGATTCTTTTACTTAGAAAAAAAAAAAGTGGAATTTTTTTTTTTTTAAACATCGTTCCATATATTTATAAAGTTTGGACTTTAAAATAAAACAATCTTTGACAATAACCAACATTTGAAATCTTACAAAAATATTTGATGAATATAAGAGATAATACTTAATTCGGAATTCCAAACTAAAGTAGATGGTTGGAATATTCAACGGAAATAAAACCATAAAAATTCAACTTCAGTTTTGCAAAACTAATTAAACTTGGAAAGTATCTTAAGCATAAAATTTCAAACCGAGTGTTTAGGAAATTTCGTAGCGGAAGTCTTTTAATTAAGTGAGCGGAACCACAACCCAACCCCTTAGCCATCGAACGCCGCTGATCCACCCTCCTCACTTATTTATTTGTTGCTTACCTACAATACGGACGAATACACATAATATGAGCTAACGCTCAGCGAGAATAACAATAACTCACAAAAAGATGAGTAATGCGATGCATGATCCGGTTATTAGTGTTTTAAATTCTAATAGTGTCATGGTCTTTCGTATCATAAATCTTATCATGTTTTATTCGGGGTTCCCCTAGAGTAGTCGTACCAATTTCAGTGTACACTTTGGAAACGAACTACGGGGCTGCGACCTCCCATAGTTCGCACCATCTAATAAACATATCATATGAGAAAACTCCCTTTATGAGCCCGTAGGTCGGCTCGAGAGAATTCTCTTAATACCTCCGTAGCTCGAGGCGGTACGACTCTCTTACTTATCTTATCACTTGATTATTTGCGTTACATACAAAGATGACATATGACATAAACACAAATAAAACATGCTAATAATTAGAACATGTTATGCCAAAGTTGTACTAAACTCATACATAAACTTATCATAACCAAACATGAAATAATAATCACAAATCACTCATTAACATATACAAGCACATATGAAATATCAAACAATCAATCATATAACACATATTAACCAAATCAGATCACACACTCATCGTAATTAATTTTAAGCTAATCCGTATTGTAGTGAGATTATTCTCACCTTGTTTCGAGAACGTGCGACTTTAAACTATCGGACGATCGGAAAACGTATTTGGCTCGGGACCTAGACGAAAGAAAAAAAATGAATAAAGCTTATCATTAACTATCTCTAGTACTCTTAAAAAACACATACAAGGCTGCTGGAAAGAGAATTCCAGAACTGAAAATTGGACATGAAAAGACCAAAATACCCTTAATCCTAAAGTATCGGGGAAAAACGTTTTCTGGAAAAAAAATTCTGAAAAAATTACAGAAGCTAGAGAATAAAAACTGAACGTTTTCATCTTCAGTGGTGTTACCAAAATCGGATCCCAAATAACAGAACTTAATTAAAAGCATAAAATGTAAAAAGACGCTTAAAAAAAACTTCTGGAACCTATCTGCGCACTGGTCCAAAATTTCGGTTTAGAAATAGTTCTACTAATTAAAAACTCATAAAAAATTTATCATATAATATAAACACATAAAAGTATCTTGTATAAAAATTTCATTCAAAAATAAATCTTCTAGGTATTTTTATAAAAAAACAAGACCTTGCTGATTGAATCAATGTAAAACTATATGCGCACTGATGGTAAATGTTTTTTAGAAAATAAACCATTCAACCAAAAATCATAAAATTTTAAACACACACCGAAGACATATATACTATTCAGATATAAAAATATCAAATAAAAATTCGTATTGTAGCTATTTAATTATGAATCAAAACCTTGCTGTTTGAAACAGAAAACAAAATTATGCGCGCTGATCATAATTGAATTTTAGAAAAAAAACGGTTTGTCCAAAAATTATGAAATTTTACACATGTATCAATAACATCTAACATATTCATGTCTAAATATATTGTCTTAAGGTAAAATCCGTAGCTATTTAAAACAAACACGTTTTCTTTCTGCCCTGAAATTTGATGAAAACAAAGCGCTTTTACCTTTAAAATTCTTTAGAAATAAAAATAATCACTGAAAAGAAAATACCAAAAAAAACGGTGAAAGATTAATACTTTAGAAAATACCTTGAGGGCTGTGAAAACGTTGCCGGAAAAAGTCCTAAGGCCTTCGACAAAGGGTGGTGGAAGTTAAAGTATGGTGGCTAGGTTTTTCTTTGAGTTTTGAGGGGGAAAAGAAAATGGAGAGGAAGAGAAAATACTTGGAGAGAAAAGGCTGAGGATCGGACTTTTTTTTTTTTTTGAAAACTCTCGGAAGAAAAAAAAGTTTAACTGCCAAGGGGTTAGGATAAAAATTTCCCAAAACGCTTGATACAAATTACTACAAAAACATAAATTCTATTAACTTAGTTGGTCTCTCCACTTATTTCTTTGATTGTACGGATTCCAAAAGCTAAGCCAAAAGACAAAAATTGCAAACATTACACATGAGAAAAAAAATCAGCTTTTATTGTCATTATTAGGAATATAGATCACACATGCTCACGTCCATGAATGCATGATTTTTTTTTAAAACAGTCAAAACCATTACTATACATATATAACCATTACTATACATATATAGGTATATACTTGTGTAATATTATCACAACTTATACGTGTACACCATATCAATATATATGCATATATCTGTCACGCGGAAATCAAGATACATATATAGTAAGTATACATATATATATATATACACACACACTTTCATCAAGTCATTTCATAATATAGGTATATAAAACAGATATAACGCATATGCAATTGTCTAAGTCATTAAAAATTATATTATGACTAATAGGTAATAATATAAAATAAAAACATTATTCATACCTAGCATTTAATCAAAGAAAACGCATTTGAAAAAAAAATACCCAAACTCTAATTTTCTAATTTATAGATTATATATATATATATATATATATTTGGGACATCACAAATAGGCCTTATTCGGAATCACATAGTGAGTCCGAACTCTGACTTTCTCAAATGAGAATACGTAAGCTGTGAAATGGCATGTCTCATTTCAGGATTAAGGTAAGCATGATGCAATTCATACATAGTGACTTCGAGACATAAGAGCTCAAATGGTTTGTTCTTATCTTGTCTCTAGAAGTGCACTGGTCAATTCAGTACCTTCGGAAGATACCTAGAAGAACTATAGAGTCTCCAACTCTCAATGCCTCATAACCAGACATCATAGATTCTTCTAACAATCGTACTGAGGTCAATAGTCCTTTGACCCTAAGATTGCGAATATATCGTTTTAAGCAAACTACGAAGAGTTTGTTCATGCAAATCTACATTTGTCTCTTCGTAAGTTGTTAAGTTTGTTTATGGACTAAAAGACTAAGGTTTTATCATAAAGCTTCAAACACACAAAGAAAGAATGAATGAACGTTTCAACTTTATTATTAAATGAATAGGCAATTACAAGCAAGAGTCTTCATGAGACTTTATTACATCAAATGTATAATATAAAGATTACAACTCTTCTTGTGGGCACCATTGACAACAAACTCCCACTTGACTCAAAGAAGACGTGTGTAGTCTTTCATGCCTAATCCCTCTCGATGTTGGTCGAAGACCTTGTTCGCTAGGGCCTTTGTGAATGGATCTGCTAGGTTGTCCACCGTTGAGATCTTCTTCACTTCCACATCTCCGCGCTGCACGATCTCTCGAATCAAATGGTATTTCCTCTCAATATGCTTCGAGCGCTTATGGCTTCGAGGTTCCTTTGAGTTAGCGACATCCCCACTATTATCACAATAAAGGGTCATGGGCTCGTCGACGTTTGGAACAACTTCCAAATACTTAAGGAATTTTCTAAGCCATACAGCCTCTTTGGATGCTTCACAAGCAGCCACATATTCTGCTTCCATTGTGGAGTCAGCAATGCAAGATTTCTTAATACTCCTCCACACAACAGCTCCACCATTAAGGATGAACACAGATCCCGAAGTGGATTTCCTGGAATCCTTATCCGCTTGAAAATCGGAGTCGGTATATCCCGTCATAGTCAGGTCAGTACCTGAGTATGTAAGCATCAAGTTCCTAGTTCTTCGAAGATACTTAAGAACATGCTTAACAGCAATCCAGTGCTCGGGTCCAGGGTTGGATTGGAAACGACTAACTACGCCAACGGCGAAATAGATGTCAGGTCTAATGCAAAGCATAACATACTTAAGGCTTCCTATGGCAGAGGCGTAAGGAATTTTCCTCATGTCCTCAATCTCTTGTGCAGTCTTGGGAGACTGGTCCTTAGAGAGTGAAACTCCATGCCTAAAGGGTGTTTGACCCTTCTTGGAGTCTTGCATCGAGAAGCGATCCATCACCTTATCAATATAAGATGCTTGAGAGAGCGACAGGGTCCGGTTTTTCCTATCTCGAAAGATTTGGATCCCCAGAATGTACGCGACTTCTCCTAGATCCTTCATATCGAATTGCTTTGCTAGCCAGACCTTAACCTCAGATAACTTACCCACGTCATTACCAATGAGTAGTATATCATCGACATATAGCACCAGAAACACAACTTTGCCTTTGTGTACTAACTTGTAAACACAAGGCTCATCTATTGACTGTTCAAAGCCAAAGCTCTTTATAGTTTCATCGAATCTAATATTCCATGACCTAGATGCTTGCTTTAGTCCATAAATGGATTTAAGCAACTCACAAACCTTGGTCTCTTGACCTTTATCCATGAAACCGTCTGGTTGAGCCATGTAAATGCACTAGTCAAGATTGCCATTCAGAAAGGCTGTCTTGACATCCATTTGCCAGATCTCATAGTCGAGAGCTGCAGCTATGGATAGGAGTATGCGGATGGGTTTAAGCATCGTGACTGGCGAGAAGGTTTCTTCATAGTCAATCCCTTCTTGTTGGGTATAACCCTTCGCCACAAGTCGTGCTTTGAACGTCTCGACGTTCCCATCAGGACCCCTTTTCTTCTTGTATATCCACTTACACCCTACGGGTTTAATCCCTTCAGGAAGGTCTACAAGTTTCCAGACTTTGTTGACATACATCGAGTGCATTTCAACTTTCATGGCGTCAAGCCAAAGGTTTGATTCAGAACAAGCCATCGCTTGGCTATAGGAAACAGGATCATCCATGTCAGAGATGGCTACAAGAGAGTCTCCATAAGACATGTACCTGTCAGGCTTTTGACTAGCCCTCCCACTACGTCGAAGTACTACTTGACGAGATTTTGATGAGTCAGGTTGTGTTTCAGTTGGGGTAAGAACAGTTCTTACAGAAGAGGTAGAAGCTTCCTCACCCAACTTTTCTTCAAGCACAATTTTCTTCTAGGTTTTGCATCCTTCATAAGGTCCTCCTCAAGGAAACGAGCATTCGTGCTAACGAAAGTCTTATTGTCCTCGGGACTATAGAAGATGAAACCCTTGGTTTTCTTTGGATATCCCACAAACAGGCACAATTCTGACCTACTAGCCAACTTGCTAGTCTTTTGCCTTAGCACATGTGCAGGGCAACCCCAAATTCGGATGTGGCCCAAACTTACTTTACGGCCAGTCCATCTTTCATAAGGAGTACCAGGAACCGTCTTAGACGGAACTTGGTTCAGAATGTAAGCGGCTGTTTCGAGAGCATATCCCCAAAAGGAAAGAGGGAGTGATGAGTAACTCATCATTGATCTAACCATCTCCATAAGAGTTCGGTTTCTTCTCTCTGAAACTCTGTTTTGTTGAGGTGTGCCAGGTGCGGTAAGCTGAGAAGCGATACCTTCTTCTTTAAGAAAGTCATCAAACTCTCCAGACATATACTCACCACCTCGATCAGATCGAAGGGTTTTGATCACATTGCCAGTTTGCTTTTCCACTAAAGCCCTAAAGACCTTAAATACGTTAAAGGTCTCGGATTTGTGTTTGAGCAAATAGACAAAACCATATCGCGAGTAATCATCGGTGAAGGTAACGAAGTATTCGTATCCTCCACGTGCCTGTTGGCTGAGCGGACCACATACATCAGAATGTATTAGTTCCAGCAACTCAGTGGCTCTTCGACCCTTATCGGAGAAAGGTCGCTTAGTCATTTTTCCTTCTATGCAGGATTCACAAGTAGGTAGTGAACCTATTGCAGAGGCTTGGAGTGGATCATCCCTCACAAGTCTCTTAATCCTTTCTAGACTGATATGACCAAGTCTTAAGTGCCATAGGGGTGTTGATTTTGTTAGATCGGAGGATTCAGAAAGTTTGATCCTCTTTGGCTCCCTAATTAGATCATTATCTATTTCGGTGTCTAAAAGAGAAGGTTGAGTGGGATAGATGTAGAAAAGAGCATTCTTCATACATGCATCAGTGACAAAAGAATTATCAGGAAACGAAATACGAATTCCATTCTTAATGAACTTTAAACAATAATCTTGCTCACGAAGACGAGCAACGGATATTAAGTTCTTCCCAAAGGTAGGAACAAAATAAACATTATTCAAGTTTAAAGTGCGGTCTTCAAAAGACAGCGTCACGGATCCCACAGCCTTTGCAGACACTAGGCTCCCATCACCCCATTTGAAACAGAACTCGCCTTCCTCTAAGCTTTAGGTTTTCTTGAAACCATTCAAGGAACAACAAATATGGTTAGTAGCAGCGGAGTCAAGAATCCACGTTGATACATTATCAGCTACTAAGCATGTTTCGGTAATTAGTACAATACTATGTTCCTTTGTTGAGGTAGGCATAACAGTTCTTCTTCTTGGCCTTGTGAGGTCTCTTCTTAGATCTAGAGGGGGAGGCTTTGTGCTCAGCAGCATGTGCCTCTCCTTGATTCCTCTTTCTCTTAGTGAGTCCTTGAGTAGTGTGAAGCTCCTTCATAAGCTTGGTAACAATGTACTCTAGCTTGTTCGTGGAATAGTTCATCTTGAAGGTATCAAGAGATGCGGGGAGAGTTTCTAAGATCATATCTATGATACTCTTCCCATCATCCTTAGATCCTAGGATTTCCATTTCATTCAGATAACCAATGATCAGTATCATAAGGTCTCTGACAGGAGTCCTAGCCTTCATGTGACAGTTCATAAACTGTTGGACTGCTTGTTGCCTTGCTTGACGCCTTTGCCCTCCAAACATCTCATGGAGATTGTAGAGCATGTCGGCGGTAGTCTCGATGTCACGATATTCCTTTTTCAGCATATTGTTCATAGATGCTAAGATATAGCACCTCACAATCTCATCAGATCAGAGCCAGGCCGCCAAGGATTATGTCGAGGAGGACACGGGGTGGTGAGTACCCATTTGTGCTTGGTAAGGATTATGTCGAGGTTATGTTTCGAATCTACGCAGTTTTTGTTTTCGAGTTTGTTCGAGGAAAGAAAGAACGAGAGAAGGTTGAGAGACATATTGCCTATATAAGTTGAAACAAGTTTATGATTAGTCTTTGGTTTAGGATTTAAGTTTTATTAAGACTTTGATAAAATCCAAAGGTGTTATAAACCAAACGATAATTTACTCCTTCGAGGGAAGGCCGCAAAAAATCTCCATTTATAAGTAAATGACACATCATTAATGCTTAGCCAAGATGTCAATACATCAATTTGGACTAGCCACCTTGTAAATTGGTTTGATCACTGACATCCTTTCGCAGGGCCTCGAGGGAGGATTACTAGGGATTGAGTCTAAGTGTGTAACCAACCACTTAGTCCAAAAGATTGACTTTGAAAAACAATCCGCTGAGGGGGGGTCTTGTCTCATTGTCTCACTTTCGGATTTAGCTCATTGAGCAATGATCAGTGCAAAGCGCCCTTGAGTACTCTCATTTAAGAGAGGGCCACGAGGGTGACTCTTAGTCTGGCGACACTTGCACTTTTCATTAGTGTTGGAGATCGTGGGTTACAAACAACAAGTATAACCCTCCCACATAGTTTTTGGAGTTGGTTCATCTACTCTTATAAGTTCGGAAACGGTTTTCCTAGTTATAGAGCGATAGAGCGGACAACTAGAAGAGAATCCTAGATCATCATGTTCAGAGCAGTATTAGTGCATAAAGGCACAAGGTACATACTCGATCTTTTCCTATTTTCTATTTCGGAAAAGTGCATGAGGGAAGTGTGAACTTCAACTCACTCGAACACTTGAAAAATTGAGATTACACATCTTTTTATTTTTCGGCTTGTCTACAAGGAGACCTCCCACTCAAATTTTCAAGAGCATATAGATTTTGAACATATGCGATATAGATATAGTTTTGAAAACATTTTGAAAATTTATTTGATTTGGATGACAAAAAAATTTTCAAGTTTGAAAGTGAAAACGGTTTTTCAAAATTCAAACTAGTTTTGTAAAAACTCAATTTCAATTCATCTTTCAAAAATCAAAACTTTTTAATCTTACACATCATGTTTATAATCTTATAAAAAAACAATTTTTCTCAAGAAAATTTTCTCATTAGAGTTCTATAACTCATGGTAGTGGGGCTGAAAATCCGGAATTCTAAAAAACTGGAGTTTCGGAACAGCCGCACACCTCGGAGTAAAATCGCCATAACTGGCGGCTCCGATGTCCTTTTGACCTGAAACCGGTGGCATTCGACAGAGGACAGACAGTTATTTAATTTGATTCAAGAATCATTAAATTTGGATTTCGGAGCAGAGAGTTATGCCACTTTTAATGCGGGTTTACTCCAGCTCGAAGAAAAAGAAATAATTAAAGCTTGGTCCCTTTTAGGTGCGAAAAAGAATCGAGTGTAACGGAACGTTTTAGGATATTGTTAAAGCTTTTATTTGTGTTTTATTAGCAGGGTAATAACATGGTATAAAAGAAATAACAACAAGCATAAAACGATTCAAGTAAAAATAAGAAACTAGTAAGACAAGAAAACTAGTCACAAAATTTTACTCGAAATTTCTCAAACCTTTAAAACACGTTTTTTAATATAAAAAATTAAAAACTTTTAGAACTGATTCTAATGTGTTTTAATATCATCCCAAACTCATAGAAAATCAACATGATTTTTAATTTAAAGGCAAGAGCAATAAATTTAAAAAAAATCTAAGAAAACAGTTCTAACTTGTCACAAAATTAGTAAACTTTCGAAAACGATTTTCAAGCTCATATTTTTAAATACATGTACATGCTAATCTTTGACCATAGATCTGATACCATTTGTTGGAATCGATCTAGGGTTTAAGAAAATAATTAACGCTTCGGTAAGCGGCGGAATTTTAAAAAATTTCTTTTACAAGTAAAAACAGTTTTTACTAACCTAGACAAAGAGCAAGTACATGTAATTAAAAACTATTAAGAGCATAGAAGTTTACTAACCTTTCTTGAAGCTTGATCTTTGAGAAGCTCTTAGAAAGTTGCAATGCTCGTCTCCCCTCGCAGCACGTCTCTCTTTCTTTCCTCGGCACCTCGAGCAACCACGAAAGTTTCTATCACTAAATCACTCGAAATAAAGGAATTAATGAGTGGGCACTTTTAAACACTACGACTTAAGAACGAGTCTTGAAGTCGCAGAGCTAAACACTAGGTCCAATGAGGACCTAGGTGCCAAAACAAAAAATCGAAAATGAAGAGAGAGGGAGAGAGAGGATCGGCCACAATGTCTAGAGAGAGAGTCTCTCAATCTCTAACTTGTGTGGAATGAATAGAATGAGAGGAATGAGGGTCCTATTTATAGGAGAAGGGTTGGCCTTGGAAAGAAGTAGTTTCCTCTTATTTTCCAAGCCTTTATGAGCAATCTTTTATTGCCCATTCCTATCCAAGATAGGCGCCCACCTCAAGCAAATCCTCAAGGGATTAGTTTCCTCTTTTGTTCTCTCTTGGTTGCCTTGGCCGAAATTCCCTATACAAGTATGGGAAATTTGTTTCCTCTTTTTTTTTTTGGCAAGTATCTTCATACATTAATGCACAAAAGGAACTCTCTTTTTCTTGGGTATTTGGGCGCCCATTTCTCATCTAGAAGGAGCTTCTAGAAGCTTCTTCATTTGTTCATGACAACATGAGAAAGGCCCATTAAGAATTTTCAATAAAATTCTTATGAAATGAAATTAATCCACAAGGCCCAATGATCAAGTCATGGCCGAGTGACATTAAGTCATCAAATGAACTTGTCAAAAAATTTATTGACATTCATTTCATGCTATGTCTCAAAAGACAAAAATACCCTTTTGACAATTTTCGTTCTTGTTTTGACTTAGCTTCCAATTTAACTATTCCCACTCGATGTGATTCGTGACAGTGACCTCATGGACCCAAATGAACAAAGCTTGAGCTAAACACTTGGACTCAAAAGTTCACAAACCTTTTCCAAGTTTAGCTTAATGCCAACTGACTCCACTAAAGAGTTGACACTGAAAATCTCTCGGTTCAAATGAATTTATTTTCTACTCAAGAATTCAACCTAATTATGATGAGCGGATCCACTGAATATTATCTATGTTTACCCTTCATGAATGTCATCAGCTAGTCGGGATTTACTAAATTACCATTTTACCTTTCTAGCTGTTATTTCCTCAACTCCTTTGTCGCTTGTGAATAAGTTAGAAACAATGTATTGACGAGGAGCTAACAAGTCACATTGTTTCATCCAAAAGAGTCATGACTCAATTTGGACACTGGCCAGTTCATTTATTCACACTCCAAGGAACAAAGCATGAGGTGACATACATTGCATTTCAGCAATCTTGTACATGAATTCCATATCTATGAGAACTTCACAAAGTTACTCATGACATTCTCACAACTTAGTACTTCACCAATAGGCCCTGTTCGGAATCACATAGTGAGTCCGAACTCTGACTTTCTCAAATGAGAATACGAAAGCTGTGAAATGGCATGTCTCATTTCAGGATTAAGGTAAGCATGATGCAATTCATACATAGTGACTTCGAGACATAAGAGGTCAAATGGTTTGTTCTTATCTTGTCTCTAGAAGTGCACTGGTCAATTCAGTACCTTCGGAAGATACCTAGAAGAACTATAGAGTCTCCAACTCTCAATGCCTCATAACCAGATTTGTTCGGCCGCTCGAACGACCGAAAGCGTCATCGGGTCTTCTCATCTAGAAGGAGCTTCTAGAAGCTTCTTCATTTGTTCATGACAACATGAGAAAGGCCCATTAAGAATTTTCATTAAAATTCTTATGAAATGAAATTAATCCACAAGGCCCAATGATCAAGTCATGGCCGAGTGACATTAAGTCATCAAATGAACTTGTCAAAAAATTTATTGACATTCATTTCATGCTATGTCTCAAAAGACAAAAATACCCTTTTGACAATTTTCGTTCTTGTTTTGACTTAGCTTCCAGTTTAACTATTCCTACTCGATGTGATTCGTGACAGTGACCTCATGGACCCAAATGAACAAAGCTTGAGCTAAACACTTGGACTCAAAAGTTCACAAACCTTTTCCAAGTTTAGCTTAATGCCAACTGACTCCACTAAAGAGTTGACACTGAAAATCTCTCGGTTCAAATGAATTTATTTTCTACTCAAGAATTCAACCTAATTATGATGAGCAGATCCACTGAATATTATCTATGTTTACCCTTCATGAATGTCATCAGCTAGTCGGGATTTACTAAATTACCATTTTACCCTTCTAGCTGTTATTTCCTCAACTCCTTTGTCGCTTGTGAATAAGTTAGAAACAATGTATTGACGAGGAGCTAACAAGTCACATTATTTCATCCAAAAGAGTCAGGACTCAATTTGGACACTGGCCAGTTCATTTATTCACACTCCAAGGAACAAAGCATGAGGTGACATACATTGCATTTCAGCAATCTTGTACATGAATTCCATATCTATGAGAACTTCACAAAGTTACTCATGACATTCTCACAACTTAGTACTTCACCAATAGGCCCTGTTCGGAATCACATAGTGACTCCGAACTCTGACTTTCTCAAATGAGAATACGTAAGCTGTGAAATGTCATGTCTCATTTCAGGATTAAGGTAAGCATGATGCAATTCATACATACTGACTTCGAGACATAAGAGGTCAAATGGTTTGTTCTTATCTTGTCTCTAGAAGTGCACTGGTCAATTCAGTACCTTCGGAAGATACCTAGAAGAACTATAGAGTCTCCAACTCTCAATGCCTCATAACCAGATTTGTTCGGCCGCTCGAACGACCGAAAGCGTCATCGGGTCTTGTCAGGCCGATAACATTACCAAATTAATTAATTACTAAACTTAAATTAACGTAGTCACTATCCTTCACGTCTTGTAGACGTGTTCGCAGGGCGCGAGGAATTACGGGAGGGGCTGCGACACGATGCGGAGCTATGACGTAGAATGGCGCAGAGCTGTCGGGCGACGGGGCTGTCGAGCGAGGGCGAAAAGACTATCGAGCGGGTCTATCGGGCGAGGGCGTTGGGGCTGTCGTGCAGAGCTGAGGAGCAGCGCTGCTTTCACGACCACGACGATGGCAGCATAGTTGAAATTAAAGGTGGTGGTGGTATGTGGTGGTATGTAGTGGTGTGGGTGGATGGTGGTGGTGGATGGCAACAGGGCTGAAATAGAGAAAAAGAGAAAGAGAGTATGGTGGCCGAAATTCACAAAAACAACGGGAACTCACCAGGACAGAGCTTTCGTGGAAGAGAGAGGCGGAGGAGGACGGTGGAGCCTTCACAATGAGAGCAGCGACATAGCAGCTATTTTGTGTTAGGGCGGCAGAGGTGAGGGTGGCTTTGGTGGGTTTGTGGCAGAGCGACTAAGGGTGAAGATGGAGGTCGGATATGGTCGTGGTCACCGGTGACCGGAAACATTCAGACGAGAGAGAGAGAGAGAGAGAGAGAGAGAGAGAGAGAGAGAGAGAGAGCGAAAATAAATGAAAGAGAGGAATAAAGAGAATGAGACGCACCGGTGTTGTGGTGGTTGTGGTGACCGGAATTTCGGAGTAGAATCAGAGTTATGGTGGTAAGGGATTTGGTTTTTTGGGGATTTTTTTAAATCTGGCTCGTTGAAGAAGAAGACACGTCCTTTTATAGAGACTGACTAATTTTGAAGCGACATGTCGCTTCTAATTTTTAGGTCAGACAAAACGGTGTCGTTTTGTAAAAAATTGAAAATTTTGGCGTAGAAAACAAAGCGCCAAATATTTTAGTAGCATTGAAGCAACATGCCGCTTCTAAAAGGAAGAAATCATTAGAAGCGGCTTTTGTCGCTTCTAATTGAAAAAGTCACTTCTAATTAGAAGCGACTTGTCAATTCTAATTTCAGCCATTGCTTCTAAAACCATTTTTGCAGTAGTGAGTAGGTATCATTCGTCCGTCAAGAACCGGTGGACGATTAACTAATCCGCCATCTCTGGTATTATCCATTATAAACAGAAACGATCAACAACACAAGGAACACGCCTGAGATCTTGGTGCCCACTCTGATACCAAATGAAATTATGTTTAGTTCGAGACAAGATGTCGGACACAATGTAGAGTCAATGTGTGCGACAATCTGTTACGATATGCAATAGACGGATAAATAAAAGACAATGCGTAAAATTAAATAACACAAAGAATGGCAACCCAATTCGGTACAACGTAACCTACTCTGGAGGGTAGTGTGCCAATGGAAAGTAAATTAACTATATGAAAAGTAGTCAATAGTACAACAATAGGCTTATATGAGCAATCCCCTCTTTAAGGCCTTTTTCCTATTAATACTCGTGGATTCAAACTCAGGCTACCCATGAATCTGAGATCGGCATTTCCACTCTCAAATACTCTCTCAAGTGTTTGGTGTTCTTCGATGTCAACGCCTGTGAACTCTTCAGTCACGAAATCAGAGAACCCATACAATCCTTTAACACTCAATAGATCTGAAATAGTATCTAGAGAATTAAACAACACACATCATACAATTAATTTCTTAGTGTGCCGATCGTGCACGTCTAAAAATCCTAAAAGTGGGAATGAATGCGTCAAGACTACTAAGGGAAGAACCTTTTGCTTTTACAGTAGTCAACCTCTGGAAGACGAATTAGGGGTTCTTTATCCATTTACGCAGAGATAATAAATGTAAAAGGTCTTCAGCGAATCATTATGAAAACACAGGAAACTTGCCAGAAATACAGGGTATGTTGCAAGACATTTTGCCGAACATGCTTGCAATAAAAAGTAAGCCAACAACACAACCAAATAAAGTAAAGACTAAAATACCCTTACATAAATAGAATAGTAACAAATATATACTATGCGAATGACAATGACCTTTTTTATATTAAAGATTAAAGGAAAACACACTACTACAAATACGGGATTATATGGTGGAGCTTCTACAACACTTAAATGTACCGTTGTGTAAGCGCCAAACTTTTACAACACTTAATTGTACCGTTGTATAAGCTTGGTGCTTCTACAACGATACAGTTAAGTGTCGTAAAGTTCTCCAAATTTGAATTTTATATAATAAAACATAGTACTGTTGTAAAAGCTTGTTGCGGCCTTTGTAAAATCTTGGATTGACTTTTATAGTAAGGGTTTTGTAAGTTTAATTTCTTTGTGTACAATGCTTTTTATATGTATTTTGTGTAGAATTTATGTTAAAAAATAATTTTGTTTGAAATTGTTATTGAATTAAGTTAGGATTTGACATTGTTTTTAATTTGAGATTGTAATCGAGTTGGAATTTGAGATTGTGACGTTTAAATTGAGCTGGAATTGATATAGAATTTGAGATGGTCTTGAAATTACGATGAAATTGTGTTGAATTTGAGGTTTGAATAGAGTTTTTGGGGAAAAAATAATTATTATTTGGAATTGAGATTGTTTTTTTTTTTGGAAATTTGTGTGAAATATACTCGAAATCAAGGTTTTTAGTTGAAATTAGTGTGAGATATACTCAAATTATAGGTTTTTGTTTTGATTTTGAAGATGATGTTGAAATTAGTGTGTTTTGAATGGCTTGTAGAATTTAATATTTTTGTTTGAATTAGCATTGAGAAAATTCTAGTTTGTTATGAAATTAAGATTGAATTGTTTATGATTTTGTTCAATAATGTGAAAAACGGGTCGAACAAGAAAACCCGCCAGCGCCGCAGCTGATAAATCCAGATCTTCTAGAGGTGCAGTTACTAAAAGTCAATCCAAGAGTGCTCGACAACCGTCACCCGAAGTGGATTATAATGATCGGATCTTTACCTGCAAGCCCGCTGAGGAATGCTACGACACTTTCTCGTTACGTAGTCCGATCCTTGAGCGGATATTGAAGGTGAGTATAAACACCGATATAGGAGGGCAAATCCACAACACTATCAAAGGCTATTCCCGGAAAAAATTTTGTTCCACACCCGAGCACAAGGCGAACGTCATCCTCATCTATGAGTTCTACACGAACTTATCGGATGCCAAGGATGATGCGGTGAAGGTCCGGGTGTCGACTTTAGCGCCAGAGCCATCAACAATTTTCTTGAAACCCCAAACATGGATTATGACAATGTAGGTTATCGGTATTGGCTAAGAGGCGTCGCCGGAATCTCGAAAATGTGGTGAGGGTTTGCACAATTCCAGGAGAGGATTGGGTACTTAACAAAGGAAATAGGGTATTCCAGCGTGATCAATTAAACTGGTTTGCTAAACTTGGATTTAATTTATTTGCGCTCGTCTCTTTTCGATCAAGCACTTCACAACCCTCGACGAGGACCATGTCTTTCTGTTGTACTGTTTCATTCGAGGTAATTATATCAATATTGGTCACTTCATCTATAATTGGATGAAGAAGATCGACTATAGTAATGAGCGGCAGGGTTTACCATATCCATCAATCATCAACGGCCTATATCTTAGGGCAGGGGCACGTATACATCTCGCTACATCAAGATTGTCTAAAAATTTCTAGTTAATTCTCTGTCTGATTTAGCCGTGGCGAGGTTATAATCTCGCTGTGGCGAGATGTAGAAAATAAATTTCCTGACACCCTCGCCACAACGGGGGTTATACTTCGCTGCGGCGAGTTCATAATATTTTCCGGACAATCTCGCCGCAACGATTTATTCTTCATTGCGGCGAGATCATCAGAATATATATTTACAAAGTAAATAACATATAATCGAAAATAAGAACACATTTCCAAATGAGAATAACATTTTCCTTGTTTTTCAAACAAAAATAGGATCTATTATATATTTACAAAGTAAATAACATATAATTGAAAATAAGAACACATTTCCAAATGAGAATAACATTTTCCTTGTTGTTCAAACAAAAATAGGATCTATATCATAAAGTAGTAAATGAGTAACATCATCATCATCGAAATCATCGATCTCTTATGAATATGCGGTAATCCGGATATGAACATAAGAATACTAGACATATCTCTGTCTTCTTCTTTGTCAATATTTCTCGATTTCATATGAACCACTAAAGATAACTCTGGATGGACTGGATCTGAGACATAAAACACTTGACTTGCTTGCTAGGCCAAAATAAATTACTCATTCTCGTAATTGGTCCGTCTAAAGTCAACAATTGTAACTCCTTCATTATCAATATTAACATGATTATTGTTTGCCCATTTGCACTTGAACAATGCGACTCACTACCCGTAGTAATCAAGTTCCCAGATATCTTCAATGTACCCGTAATAGTTCATAAAACCTTGTTTTGTGATTTTATCATTTGTCGACTAATCATGTAATGCTTCGGCGAATAATGTAACACCACTATTTTGAACAGGATGTTTGTTGTCTCTTTCTCATGTGTAAAATGTAAAACCATTAAAAGACCAATCAATGTACCATTTAGGAAGGCCCTCCAGATATTTTATTCAACGTAGATGAATGTCCTGACTCTTGAAATAACCATTTTTCAAGCCAATTCTGAAACAAACGGTTGTGCTCTTCTTGTAACTATTTTTCATTTCTAGCTTTCTTTGGATCATTCCCTCGTAATTCATTCAAATGAATATCTACAAATGGCGTGACCTTAGAAACGTTGTGTAGCACATGGAGAGTGACTTGCCCCCATTATTTTTGGTTGACGCTAGAATAAGTACCTCACTTGTTGATATGTTGTTTAGCTACAACACGGATTAATATACATAAATGAGCTAACCGTGACATAAGATACCATATTATAAGTCTATCATAATTTAATTCGGGGGTTCCCTAGAGTAGCCGTACCGATTTCAGTGTACACTTTAGAAACGAACCATGAGGCTGCAACCTCTCCTAGAAGGCCCCGTCACATAACATAAACATATGAGGAACTCTCTATGTGAGCCCATAATTCGACTCGAGAAATTCCTCTAATTACCTCTGTAATTCGAGGCAGAACGAGTCTCTTGCTTGCTTATCTTGTTATTCGTGTTTGTTACGTTAAAATCATGAAAAATGTAGGATATAAATATACATGATAACATACCTAGAAGAAAAACGACATGCTATAGATATTCATATCATAAGCTAACTCTATCATATCGAACTCATTCCAAACAATCACACAAAAAAATCACATAACACCCAAATAATTCAAATCACATAATCATTCAATTTATTTTTGAACTAATCCATGTTGTAGTGAGATTATTCTTACCTTTGTTCGGAAAGTATGACCGTTGGTCGTGGACGGCTCGGTAAAATTAGATGGCTCGAGAAAGCTAAGCGGCTCGGAATCTAATCGACGGAAAAGATTATTAAGCTTCTGTCAAAGAAGTTCTAAACACAACTCAGGTTCTAGAAATTTAAGAATTTCGCCTGAAGGTGTAAAATTACGAAAATACCCTTAGGGTCTAGAAAAAAAAAACGTCTTAGAAAACTCTATAAAAATTCCAGTAATTCGAAGCTAAAATTTTGAACAAAAAGTTCTTAAACCGCAGAGTCAGAATCAATTTTGAAAATCTATAAATAAAGCAAATTAATAATACTAAAACAAACTAGGGTTTACATGTATAAACTGATCTGCGCACTTATTTTGAAACGGCTGTTAAATAAAACTTATTCCTTCATAAATATTGAAAATTGGTGTTTTGAAAAGACGACATGCATAAGAATAGTTTTAAAAAAGAATCAAGTTAAAAAATCATCGTAGCCAAAATAATAAGCGTTTCAAAATATGAAAATTGGAAACATGTCAATTATCGAAACAGTCTGTACACCTAATTCATTATTTTTGTCAAATATTTTTCCGAAATCATGAAATTGTACAAAAAAGAATTTTAAACTAAAAAAGAATTGTTCTAAAATAATAAACCAAGACTCCAGAATAAGTGTTTTAAAAAGGGATTTTAAAAGACATGCCATAAAATAAAAGAAGAACAACATAATGAGGATACCTTGATGATTGAAGAGAAAAAAATTTGATTTCTAATTGCTTTATAGACTCTAAAAGATGATAGATTTTAGGGTGTTGGGTGGTTAGGCACTACTACAAACTGGGGATTCCACAACGGTACAAAACCGTTGTGGAAAGCTTCCACAACGGTTCTGTACCGTTGTGGAATCCTCCGCTGTGTAATATTTTCACAACGGTACTCGTCCCGTTGTGGAAAAGTAATGATTCCACAACGGGACGAGTCCCGTTGTGGAAATGTCCATGATTTCACAACGGGACAGTCCCGTTGTTAAAAAATTTAACAGATTTAAACATCTCTCCGCGGCAACGTGTATAGTTCGCCGCGACGAATCTTTCCACAACGGTACAATTGTACCGTTGTGGAAAGATTCGCCGCGGCGAAATATACACGTAGCCGCGGCGAAATTGTACCTGAGAGCTATTTTTATAGTTTTCTAATTAAAAAACATGAAATGAAATTATATATCCAAAACAAAATATTCATGACATCCAAAACAAAATATATATCAAAAAACATCCAAAACAAATATCTATAAAAGTTTGATATTCACATTCTATAAAAGTTTGTATCAAACTAATATTCACATTCTATAACAGTCAAACAAATATATATCAAACTAATATTAACATTCTATAAAAGTTTGTACATAAAATACCCACTCTTCTCAAACTTTTTGTAAGCTATCCGGTGTATATGACTTCTTCAATTGTACGTAAAGTTTGATTGACTGTTACTTCGGGCTCCTTATACGCACAACAACAAAAAACATTAGAAAACAAATATTCGTGTAAATGAAATACTTCAAATAACATGTAATTAATTTACCTTTTTATCAACTTCCTTGGTTGTAGTAGACATAATCTATGAAAAAACAAAATTAAATATAATCTCAATTCAAACCAATTCTAATACAAACTCAAACCGAAATTCAATTTCAATTCAAACTAATTTCGACATAAACTTAAACTGAAATTCAATTTCAATTCAAAACAATTCCAACACAAACTCAAACCGAAATTCAATCTAATATTCTAACTCAATTCCAACTTAAACTCAAGGTAATCAAATATTCTAACTCAAATCCAACATAAAATCAAACCAAAATTCAATTCCACACTCATTTTCTACATAAATATCAAATTCAATATTCAATTTCTATATAATTTAGACACAAATAAACAATTCTAACCTAATTTCAACATAAAAATACAAATTAAATAAAAAAAAACTTACCCGGAGTGAAGACGACGAGCATGGGGCGTGGTGAGTCAATGAAGTTGTCGGAGATGTGGGTTGTGGTCGGAGGCAAGGTTTTTGTTATTGTCTACTACAACAACAAAAAACATTAGAAAACAAATATTCGTGTAAATGAAATACTTCAAATAACATGTAATTAATTTACCTTTTTATCAACTTCCGGTTGTAGTAGACATAATCTATGAAAAAACAAAATTAAACAAAATCTCAATTCAAACCAATTCCAATACAAACTCAAACCGAAATTCAATTTCAATTCAAACTAATTCCGACATAAACTTAAACCGAAATTCAATTTCAATTCAAAACAATTCCAACACAAACTAAAACCGAAATTCAATCTAATATTTTAACTCAATTCCAACTCAAACTCAAGGTAATCAAATATTCTAACTCAAATCCAACATAAACTCAAACCAAAACTCAATTCCACACTCATTTTCTACATAAATATCAAACTCAAATTCAATATCTATATAATTTAGACACAAATAAACAATTTTAACCTAATTTCAACATAAAAATACAAATTAAATAAAAAAAAATACTTACCCGGAGTGAAGACGATGTGGGTTGTGGTCGTGGTGAGTCAATGAAGTTGTCGGAGATGTGGGTTGTGGTCGGAGGCAAGGTTTGTGGGTATGTGTGGGGGTGGGTCGAAATATTTGGTGAGTTTGTGAAGAGTGGGTTTGGTGGGTTTGGAAAAAGGAGAGGCGGAGAAGAAGAAGGAGGGCGGAGAAGAAGAAGGGGGCGGAAAAGAAAATGGAGGACGGGGGAGAAGAAATGGGCGGAGAAGAAAAATGAGGGTGGGGAAGAAGAAGAAGGGCGGAGAAGAAGGAGAGGGTTGCGGGGAAGAAGAAGAGAGAAGGGCGGAGAAGAAGAAGAGAGAAGAGAGAGAGAGGGCAGCGACGGCAGCGGAGGAAGAAGGAGGGGCGGCGAGTGGGCGTGGGTTGGAGAGAGAGAGAGAGAAAGATAGTGGGTTTGGGTCGGGGTGAGAGAGAGAGAAGAAGAAGAGAATGAAATTTCTGAAATTTTTGAAAAAAAAATCGAGAGGGAAGTTTTTAAGTTTCAGTCTGCGACATTTCGCCGCGGCCAAATATATACGTGGCCGCGGCGAAATGTTTCCACAACGGGTTATTGTACCGTTGTGGAAACATTTCGCCGCGGGCAAGGCTTAAGCTCGCCGCGGCGAAATGTTTGGTTTTACAGTTCTCCCACAACGGTACTCTGCACCGTTGTGGAAGAGTTTGGCCGCGGCGATTTTATGCCTTGGCCGCGGCGAGATTCAACAACGTGTCACCATCCCGTTGTTTAAACCTATTAATTTTTTTTTGAATTCCACAACGGGATAACTGTCCCGTGTGGAATCATCAAGATTCCACAACGGGACAACTGTCCCGTTGTGGAATCATCAAAATTCCACAACGGGACAGTTGTCCCGTTGTGGAAACATCAAGATTCCACAACGGGACTCTTATCCCGTTTTGGAAACATCATGATTCCACAACGGGACAGCGTTTCGTTGTGGAATATCCGTTGTGGAATCTAACATTTGTAGTAGTGAGGGTTTATATTTTGTTTGGTTGAAGGAGAAAGAGATAGAGGAGAAAGGGGAGAAAGATCAAAGCACTACAAAAAATCTCACCATTACCGACGATTTTTATCGTCGCTAATAACCCCATAATCGTCGCTAAATCTATTTAGCGACGATTTTAGCGACGATTTTTATCGTCGCTAAATGTCCGTGCCTAAATATATTTAGCGACGAAATAATCGTCGCTAAATATTTACCGACGACATTAGCGACGATAAATTCGTCCCTAAATGTATAAACAATTTTTTTTTTAATTTTGTGAAATATATTTAGCGACGATTTTATCGTCGCTAATTATTAAATTGTTATTTTTTTGTTTTTGAAATTATTATTTTTTTTCATCGTTAATTATTAATTTTTTTAATTTTTTTTTCGTTTTTGAGAAACCTAGAAAACACTAAAACCGAGAAATTAAACGTTAAATTAAAGCTGTGTTTTAAATCCCAAAACTCATAAACGAGTCTAAATCACAAAACCATAGTCATGCCAGCTTACAACGAGCGAAGTAATTTTCATCAAACAACTCAAATCCATTATCAGATCATACTATCCCAAATCAAATTTTCCAATTCTGAAACTCGAACAAAAGAAAACGGAATCAAAGATTCCTTGCCTTAACGTGGTCTCCGACGTTCTTCTTTACAATCCTCGGGTCGCTTTTCTTCTTCTCTGCCTCTAAGTCACGCCGCCGAGGCCTTGACGAACAACCATTACCAAAACTGAAATAAGATTCAGTACATAACAAAATCATTCTGAATCCTCAGTTCAATTAAGGAAATACAAAATTAACATCATCTCAAGCTAACCACCACGGAAACATCAACGTTCACAAACTCACAGCCAAACGCCAAAATTTTTAAACCAAACCCGTCAAAAATCTGAAAAACCATACCAAACTCGTCCAAAAATCCATAACAATCACAAATTTAATCATAAACCAACCCAAGAATCACTAATACACGTCCGGGACTAAACCCCCAAATAAAAAATCCACATAACCCCTAACTTGTTGTAAATTCGGCCAAAATCTCAAGAAAAACTCCAAACAATGTTCTTAATCCATGAATCCAAGTAACAACATCACAATCCATAAATATTTATACTAAATTATGTAAATATAACTAATTCCTTTATATTTATAACTAATATATATATATAAACTTACCGTGCAGGCGGAGGAAGAGCTGGACCGAGAGGACGAGGACGAGGACGGCGTCGGCGGCGGAGGAACGGCGGAGACGCTGCAGGCAGGAGAGAGAGAAAAGTGACGAGAGAGAGATGTGAGGAGAGAGAGAAATGAGGAGAGAGAGACTAACAGGGGAGGACGAGGACAGCGTCGGCGGCACACGGCGGAGGACGGCACACGGCGGACGGCGGGAGAGGAGGAAATGGGCGAGAATTCGGCGGAGGAGAGAGGAAAAATCAGATTTAGGTCGCGAAATGAAATGGGGAAAACTTATGCGCGACCTGGTATTTAAACACATTTACCGACGATAAAATCGTCGCTAAATGGTTAACTTTCGTAGCTAAATGAACTTACCTTTTCAGTTCATAACCAGGCATTTAGCGACGATTAAATCGTCCCTAATAGCTTTCCTACATATTTAGCGACGATTTAATCGTCGCTAAATCATTTCATTTTAATTAAATTGGAGGGATTTTTCCCTCTTCAAAATTCGTCAAAATTTAAAATAAATATGTAGGAAAACGATTAGGGACGATTTAATCGTCGCTAATATCGTCGCTAAATCATTTTGTTTTAATTAAATTGGAGGGATTTTTCCCTCTTTAAAATTTGTAAAAATTCTAAATTAATTCGAAATTATTAGCGACGATAATATCGTCGCTAAATGAATTCAAAACAATTTAGCGACGATATTATCGTCGCTAAATCATTTCCCGCGAACATAGCGACGACAAAAAACAATTAGCGACGAAATTATCGTCGCTAATTATCTTTGCCGCCAAACTTTAAAAGTTTTGGCACCAAATAATTAGCGACGATAATTTCGTCGCTAAAAGCATGATTAGCAACGATATATTAGCGACGATTAAGTCGTCGCTAATAGTTTCATAGCTAAATGTCATATTTCTTGTAGTGAAGCTATTTATAATTGTTTGGTAAAACCCTTGCGTCTACACATATTTTTCTTTTCTATTGTTATTACGAGTGTGAATATACATATATAGATAATAACAACTTGCCGAATAAAAGCCAAGAGAAACGTTCTACTCTTAAAAGACACGCATAACATATCATATATATATATATATATATATATATATATATATATATAATATTTTATATAAAATAAAAGAACACATACGCATGTATATAAATAACACTTTATATATTGGGTATGATAACATATATAACCATGGGATATTGACATTAATAATACTAACTGAATGTCACTTACCAAATGAAGCCCAAAACTCAAAAATTGACAAAAGTAATACTACAAGTAGGTAAGAGAATTTATTTTTTCCTCAACTACCCTCAAGACCATTAATAAATAAACCAACTCCATTTTGTTTTTTTTTTCACACGGTCGGAGTGAGGAACGTTTCTTCGGTTGTGGGTCGCTGAACGTTTCTTCACGAGGGTCGCCGGAGTTCGGATCGCCAGAATCTTGCTCACTGAAATCCAAAGCATGGTTTTTTTTCCTGCAAATCCAAGGTTTGAATCCTAAACCCATTTTAAATCCATTTTGCAATAATCCTAAACTCATTTTTTTTCTCTTCAAATCCAATATGACGCTTTGTTTCCTGCAAATTCAAGGTTCTTCTTCTTCTTCTTGCGCTGAGGAGGTTTCCTGCAAATCCTAGATCCAAAACTTCTTCAATCATATTTTGGTAAGTTCTTCCTGTTTTTAACATATTAGATCATATTTAATTGTTTTGATTCATGTTGAAATAGGTTCCATTGTGTTTGGGTGTGATTTGTTTGTCAAAAATGGCGTTTTTTTGTTGATTTCCCGATTTTTCCAGCGTGTCACGAACTAGATTCACTTCGTATGACACATATGTCACGAACTGGATGTTTTTCGATGTTAATAGCCGTTTTTTAATAGAATTTGTAATGAATTCAGAATTAAATGTTTATTGTCTTATAAAATTGTGTCATTTATCAGAAACAAATCGGAAGCTCCCAAATAGTCTTGAGTTAGAGTTCCTCTTCTTCCCAATTTCTTATGTTTATTTTCAATATCACGATGGAGTCGAGTGATTACAGTTCGTCAACACGTCAGAAGCCGTGCGTTTTTGGAAATACAAGAGGTGGTACCGAGCGTCGACGACCTCCTCCTTCATGTTCGTGTGGTCTAAATGCAGTTGAATGAACTTCCCGGATTGCGGATAACCCTGCAAGACTATTCTATGGATGCCCCGAGTATAAGGTTTGCATATTGTTCTCGTTATCCTAGAAACCGTCCAGAAATCTTATAAATAAGGAAAATCGTTAGGGTTCAGTTGTGACGGCCGATCGATCGGGATGCCCCGAGTATAAGGTTCGCATATGTTTCTATTCTTTTTGAAATTTTGTAAATTAATATTCTTTGGTTTATGCTTGTAACAGATAAAGAAATTCAGTGGATGCGGGTTTTGGAATGGATTGACCCACATATGTGCCTAAGATCGATTCAAATCATTCCAGGGCTGCTAAGGAAGATAAATTTTGTCGATGAAGACTTCAAACATGAAGAACCAATTGAAGCCAATGAATTGGATCAACTGATTGTATCTGAATTATTTAAGATTAAAATGCTGGTTGTTGTTGTTTTGTTTATAGGTATTGTGTTATTGTTCAAAGGAGACGGAGATGTATTGAATGGTTTAAAAAATGAAATTACATTTGATTTGGTTTGACTTTTGGTGGACTCGCCTGTGTAATGTGATATTGAAATTGTGATATTGAATTCATTGTTCATATGGCGTTATAATAAGAAGAATATAAGGCTAATGTGTCTTCAGTACCAAAATATAATAGGCTAAGGAAAGCCAATAATATAAGAATATTCATAACATAACTACATTATCATAAAGTACCAAAACATATTTTGATATTCTTGTTACCTTAAGTACACACGAGCTAAAGTACCAAAACAAGCTTGACATAAACTAAGCTTGGATATATAATTTAGTTACACAGCCTTTTTACACATTGAATTAGTCAAGTTTGTAGGTTTGTAAAACAACAAATATTTCACCTCATGTGTCACGAAGTGATCTCAATCCGTGACACACATGTCACGAAATAATCTCAGTCCGTGGCACATCTGTCATGAAATGAGGTCACTTTTCGACAAATAACCACCAATGTTGGCCTCGGGTATACACTGTTTCCACTCCTACACATATGAGTCAATGACATAATTAGTGAAACCATTACATAAATTCAATTACATCTACTATGTGACCCAAACTGGTTGAGTTCATGATCGATGTGTCACGAACTCGCCCACTCCGTGAATGATGTGTCACGGACTCACCCACTTCGTAACATATGTGTCACGAAGTGGGTCAGTCCGTGACACATCGTTCACGGAGTGGGCGAGTTCGTTACACATCGGTCAGATGTGTCACGAAGTAGGTCAGTCCGTGACACATCTGTCACGAAGTCAGCGAGTTCTTAACACATTGGTCACAAACTCAATCAGTTTGTTACCAATATGTCACGAAACAAGATCAAAATTTCACGAACTCACCTTTCTGAAAACCAGAGTGATAGGACTCTCCGAGGCCGCTGCAACGCCTGATGACTCGACCTTGTTTTTAATCTATATCAACCACAAAACAAACCAAGGCGTCACCAAAAAATACTCTAAATAAGCCACTTATTTTGTATTCTATACCTTTTTCATCTTGGGTGGTGCGACTATGAACGCGTCATCGTCGAAACTCTTGGACAGCTCAAGAATCTTCATTTTCGAAGCCGTCCTAGGGCACTTTTGAGGCCTCATTTGCCTTGGTATCTTTCGACTTCATCATTGAAGATAAAACCTAAAACAAATCAAGTCACCAAAAATGAACCTAGATGCTTAAATACTCATCAACTAGAACAAAAAATATTGTGGAAACATAACAATCCTTATTTTGAGTAAATACTCATCAAACCGGCAATACGCTATTGTTTTTAATCCAAAATCAAACTTTCATTATTGAAATATTGTAAACATTGCATCTTCTTCAACAAACGTGAATTTCGGACCAATTTATCTCACACAAACTCAACAAACATGCAATTTCGGATCAATATTTAAATCAATCTCCTTTTTTGACAATGTTATCAAACATCTAGAGAAACTCACTTTAGAAAAATGGGTAGCCTGAAATGGGTAGCCGACCGAAGAGAAACACAGTGAGGATGGTTCGGGTCGCCGAAATTTGGGGTTGCGCGTGGGTTGAGCGAGAGTGCTGGTCCACACGTTTTGGATCGCCAAAATTTTGGGTTTTTCCAAGAGGGTTGAGTGAGACAGAGAGAAAGAAAGAATGGTTAAATGGGTGTAGAAGAAGATGAAGAGGGGCCCACTAGATGCGCGTGGGTATGAGATGTGACGAAGGGGCGAAGTCGTGGGTTGGGCGAGAAAGAGAAAGAGAGGGATGAAGATGAAGAGAGGGACAAAACAGTTTTTTTTTTTTTAGGAAAAGGAAGACGAAGAACCAAGAACTGGGTTGGAGATGGCCGAAATCGTGGGTTGAGCGAGAAAGAGAGAGAGAGAGAGAGAGGGATGAAGATGAAGAGATGACCAAACAGTTTTTTTTAGGATAAAGAAGATGAAGAACTAGGAAATGGGTTGGGGATGGCCGAAATCATGGATTGATCGAGAAAGAGAAAGAGAGGCATGACGTTGAAGAGGGGACCGGACAATTTTTTATTTTTTTTATTTTTTTTAAGGAAAAAGAAGATGAAAAAGAACAGGGAAATGAGTTGGGGATGTATTTAAAAGAATTATGAGGGTATAATAGTCTTTACATAATTGTCTAAGTACTACATGTGTCAATTTTTTTGGTTTTGGGCTATATCTGGTATAAGCACATTGAGATGATATTATTAGTGTCAATATCCCATACAATCATTATATACCAAGTACATAATATATTATATTATTATATATATGGTTATTATTTGGCTAAAATTTCAAGATCTCACATCCTTCTCCGCCCTCTCTCCTTCTCCGACAACGAAACACGAAACCCACACAAATCTACACTAACCCAACCCTCTCCTTCTCCGCCTTCTCCGACCACACAAACCCACGACTCTTTCTTTTCCACGCCTCTCTCCGACCAGCCACAACCCCGACTCTATTTATCTATTTTTGTTTTGAATTTAGGTTGAAAATTAATTTTTGTTTGGAATTGAGAGTATGAAATTTGATATAGTTTAGGTTGAAAATCAATCTTTGTTTGATATTTAGTTGGAATTGAGTTTGAATTTGATATTATATTGAATTTAGAATTAAATTATGTTGAAATTGAGAGTAGAATTTAATTTTTGTTTGAACTTGTGTTGGAATAGAGATATAATTTTTGTCCGGCCTTGTGTTGGAATTGAGATTGAGTTCTTGATTGGATTTGAGTTGAAATTGTGATTGAATTTGAGTTGGAAATTGAGACTATATTTTGAGTTGTGTTTTTTCTTAGATTCCATGTCTACTACTACTACTACTATTACTAGTACCAGCGTTAGGGGTAAAGGAAAACTAGAAGATCCCGACGATATTGGAAAAAGAAGAAATACTCTTATGAGTTGATAAAAAATCAAGGTAGAATTTGATGAGAAATCACAACCAATTGGTAGGGATGGTGACGTGTTGTCGAGTTACTTTGGCGTGTTAGCTAGTGAGCACGTTCCACTTTCGATGCGCGATATTAGATTAGAAGAGAATAAGCAAATGAAAGAACGGATTTGGAATTTACGATTTCTAACGAAGTTAAGCCACATTGCCTTATGAGAGTGGGAGAAACGGCAATGTTATTTCGTTATGAGTTATAAAATGATCTAGTCAAAGACACGATCAGCAAACCAAGCACCTTAAAGAGACCGACGTGTATTTTAAAATTCTTCACAAGTATCACCGAGGAAGATTGGATAACAATGGTTGAGTATAGAAGAACTGATATGTTCTAACAATCGTAAAAAATGGGAAAACACGAGTAGGGATAAATGCGTACAAATCTAGAACCGGCCGAAATGGATATAGAAAAGTTGATCAAGAAAATGTTAGATTTATTTATATTTTTTATTATTCCATATTTCGTGATTATTTTTAATTTATTGTATAATTGCTTCTTAATAGTACAACAAAACGGGAGAATGACATTTAAAGGATGAATTATGGGTTGACTCGCGAATGAAAGACAAAAAAAATTACAAGGATTACTAAGACAAACTAATGAGAGAAAAAAATCGTAAGTTATTTAATTTTGTTATAGCAATTAATATAGTAATTTTACTTACTAATGATTTTATGTGTAGAAAAAGTTGCCTCAACAAGCAATGGAAAGGGACATGGGTACCGGAAACGGGAAAAAAAACATCTTATTGCAAGAAGATTTGGGAAAATAGTGAGAATCCCGGTCGAGTTCGTGGTCAATTCAAATACTCTTCGCGTTTCAAGTATTTTTCTCCTCCAAACTCGAGTGACGAAGTAATTAAGCTACATCGCGAAATAAGTGAGTTAAAATCTTTGGTCATGAAAGCATTTAGTGTACATGGTAGAATGAGTGTCAGAGATGCTAATGTCGAGTTGCCTAGTGTCGAACGTGAGGAAGAGAATGTCAATGAAAAGTTTATTGATGATGAAGACATGGTTAATGTTGAACACCATATTAATGAAGCGGTCTCTTTAGGTATCTTCATTTTTTTTATCTAATCTAGTAATAAAGCTAAATCTTTTGATATTAATTTATTAATAATGTCAGCGATTTTCTTAAACAAACACTCTCCATAACATGATGTTGGCGTAGATCTTCATGTTGGTGAAGTCTATCGTCCGATTATCGATCCTCTAATTGTTGATAAACCCAATAGTGTTCGTGCAAGTTGCTTTTATCATATCCAATCACGTCGGTGACACCGAGTTTGGATGAAAGCACCGAGTGGCTTCTTCTTATTGATGATATAAGTGGTGGAACAATTCATGTTACGAATGAGCGAGCTTACATGAATAGCGACGTAGTTCACTTCTCACCTTTGGAGGAAGGAAATGTACGAGTGAGCCTTATAGGGGCTTTGATTAAAAAAAAACAAATTGCAAATTCCCACCGAAGAAGCTAACACCATTGAAGATGCCATAGGGGGGTTCGTCTCGTGGCCAAAGAGATTGATAAAATTGGACACGACAAAAGAAGGTCGGGGTCCGATTGTCAAACAATTCTAGAAGCTCGGTTGTGATAGTGAACTTAGCGTCGACGATGATAAGAACACTCCATACCAGTTGATTAATGCAAAGTTTAAATTGCTCGCTCATCCTGACAACAAAGTAATGTTACCACAAGCGGATGTAATCAAGGTCAAGGTTTGTGCAAGTATTGCCGCGATGCCGGTTCCGTTGACGTTTGAAGATATTTCCAATTTTTTCCAATATGAGGAAATATGTGTGTGGTGCATCATGGTGTATATGGAGTACGTGTTTCTTTTATATGCATTTTATAATACCAATATTCAATATATAGTGTTTTGATCAATCCAATACTCGTTTGTCATAGCCATAAGTGTTGTAGAAACACCCAGTTTTGTAGAATCCCCAGTTTCTACAACACTTAGTCGTAAGCGTTGTAGAAAATGGTTTGTAGAATCCAACAATATTTATAGTACTCGAGTCAAAGGTATTAGAAACGTGGTACCAAAATTCAAAGTTGGTTAACTAGTTTTGATGCCGTACAATATAAACGAGCATTGGGTGCTCGTTGTCCTGGACATATGGGAAGATAACGTGATGTTCTTCGACCCGTTGATAAAGAAAATGTCATCCGATTTAACTCAATTGATAAAAAGGTAAAGTTTTATTTTTTTTTAACTATTTTTATTATCATTGTAATATTTGCTTTCATACGTTTTTCGTGTTATAAGTTTTTTTGTGGATTTCAAGGTTGAGCACCAAGAAGCTCAAAGTAACGTCCAATCAACCCATCAAAGCTTACAATTCTCCTAGGCAAATCGGAACCACGGAATGCGGATATTATGTTTTAGCTTATATATGTGATAGTATTGGAATTGGTGTAGATAAATTACAAGCTAAAAAAATATATATACACCAAATGATATAGAGTGAGTAACAGAAGAGTGAGCAAGTTAGGTACAAACATTTGTAGAATGCGACGACTAGTTAGGTTTTTGTGAATTTTGGATGTATTTTGGATGTAGATACTTGCTTTTGGATGTTTTGAAGATGTGGAAATTTACTTTTGCATATGACGTTTATTTTCAGGTACCAGTTTCTACAACGGGTTTTAGTACCGTTGTAGAACCACATAAATAGCCGCAGCGAAAAAATAAAGCCGCTGCGGCGAGTTTTTTTGAAAAATTCTGGGTTTCAATGCCTCGCTGCAACGAGAAAACCATGTCGCTGCGGCGAGATAAAAGTTTTGGTTCCACAAACTTTGTGCTTGATCTCACCGCAGCGACAGCGAGATCTTTTAAAAAAATTCTGAAACTTTACACAACAGTAAGAGAACCGTTGTAGAAGATCTCGCCGCAGCGAGAATTGTACGTCGCCGCGGCGAGATTTTATATAGGATCCAAAAACTTTCTACTTGATCTCACCGAGGCGACATACAATTCTTGTTGCGGCGAGATCTTCTACAACACTTAAAATAACCGTTGTAGAAGATTTCGCCGCAGCGAGAACATAATGTCGCCGTGGCGAGATATTTAGATTTTGTGAAAATTTTACAACGAAAAATGTACCGTTGTAGTAGCTTCTACAATGATACTGGTACCGCTGTACAAACTCCATCCTCCTACAACGGATCCAGAACTGTTGTAGAAGCTACTGAGCGTCTACAACGATTTTGGATCCGTTGTAGAAACTACTACGATGGAGGCTTCTACAATGATACAGAACGGTTGTGGAAGCCCCAAATTTTGTAGTAGTGACAAGTGAGGAGCTTGTGGAAACATGTTTCCAAAGAGACATCTAAACGGCATTAAGGCCACGCGGACAGTAGTAGAAAAGTCAAACACACTCGTAAACATGTGAAATAGAGATAGTGAAACAGAAAAGTCGAAGCACACTAGCAAACATGTGACATAGAGACAGTGAAACAGAAAAGTCGAAGCACACCAGTAAACATGTGAAATAGAGAGTACGAAACAGAAAAGTTGAAGCACACTAATAGAACAAAGCTCAACCTCGATATGCCAGTTGAAAATATGTCTACATAAGAGATACACGTGGCATGGCAATCTACTTGGAAGAGGCAGGCGCAGATGGGGATGGAGTTTCAACAACAGAAATGTCGTCCACTTTTTTCTTTCCGTCAAGGACTTCTAATACATCCGAAATAGTCGGCCTCAGACTTTGGCTGCTAGTGCACATTATAGCCAACCTTAGGACTACTTCCACTTCTTTCTCGTTCAGATCTTTATCATCGTCCAACTTCTTATCGATGAAACCACTCACGCTGCTTGGTCTTTTCGCTTTGAAATGATAATGGACCTATATATATATATATATATATATATATATATATATATATATATATATATATATATACATATTATACATACAAAAGCCTCAGGTAATTATTTATTTGTATCTACGACGTTTCTAGTTCTTGTTACCTTGTCAACAAGATCTTCGGTTTCTTGATTTCCTTTGCTCTCTTTGTTTCCATGTCCCGCAACTATTTCAAGTAGTATCACGCCGAAACTATAAATATCGGTTTTCACCGTTATGTTGTCGCAATATTCAGGTGCTAAAATGCCACTGTGATTGACAAATTATACAAAATAATAATCAGATAAATAGATGTGTGACAATTCAGTTTTTTTTTTTAATTATATTTTTTGTTGATTAGTCTTTTTTTGGCAGTAGCCACCCTAAATTTGGAAACTTGGCACCTGTAAGAATTTTATCTTACTGCCATTAATTTTATCTAACTTATATTTTTTGTTAATGTGGTTTTATACTCAAATTCAGGTTTTAATCCTTTTATACCCACTCGTGGCCATGAGTTCTCCATATATATTTTTTTCAAACCTGGGGTGCATTTATATTTAAAAAACAGCATGAGGTGGTCATTCCCCCTAACAAAACGATCGTATTGTCGCACACTTGTGATTTTGTCCACAATTTTTACAGAGGTTAGTAAAAGGATCACAAATGTCAAATATTTTAAATATAGAGACTACTGGTGTGCCAAAAAAAAAAAGCGGGGTCAACTTGCGAACAGCCTGCCATGGATGCAAAAATGAAAGCATGAGGATCTTTTTACCTTGGCGCATTTTGTTTGAGGATTGAGAATTTATCTTCTTCATTGTAGATACCAGCATAACCAAAGTCCGAGAGCTTAGGCTTGAAGTCTTTATCAAGAAGAATGTTGGAGGCCTTAAGATTTCCGTGGACTATCTTGTAAGCAGAATACTGATGTAGAGAATTCAGACCCATCGCAATTCCCTTGCAGATATCAAGTCTTGTTCTCCAAGGAAAGGTTCCCACTTTAGAATCTTACAAATCGCCAAAAGCAAATATATTCTGTAAGTTTTAGTGTTGGTACTCAATCAAAACAAGGCAATGTATGTGAACATATACATACTGAATAAGGCGGATTCGAGGGACTCATTTTCCATGTACTCGTAAAGGAACAACTGTAGGCTTTCTCCGATATGAACATCAAACAACTTCACGAGGTTCTCACTTTTCAAAGCCATCAGGAGTGAAATCTCTTTCTTAATTGAACCAAATATTTTTCCCTTGTGGCGAGGGAAAATCTTTTTCACAGCCACAGTGATTTCAGGAGTCTTCATTACATCTGCCTGCAAAATTACGAAAAAAAAAAATTCGTTCTCACAATGTGACCCAGAATGTCACAAAATATTTCCAAAAATATTGTTCTAAGGTACGTGATACAATGTCTTAAAAATAAAAAAATAAAGAATAAATTAAACAAAAAAAAAAATCCTAGCTTGAAGAAAAAGCATATAAATGTCACAACGTATCGGGTAAAAAAAAAAAGTTGTCTAAACATTCACCTTGTAAACTGCTCCCAGATATCCGCTTCCGATTTTATTTTCTTTGCTAAAATTGCCTGTTGAGGCTACCAATTCTTTGAGAGTGACCGTTATGTCTTGACCATCCGCGTGATAAGGCTCCCCAACTTTTACTTTTCCTGTCCAAACAGAACAATGTATTAATTTTCATAATTAACATGCATGTTTACACTAATCACAAATTTCAATTAAAAGTATCAGTCATACTTTTTAACTCTTTGTTTTCCAAAAACCCCATTGCCCACGCTAAAGCTAACAAGATCAGAAGCAGAGCGACCAACGAGGCTAGTGCAATCAGCGCTATTTCCCAGGCAGATAGTATTCCTTCGTCAACATCGAACACTGTAAATCCAGTCAAACATATCAAGGATTTGATTTTGATGAAATTATATGATATAATGAAGATATGTCTTACAAGGATCGACGGAAACAGCTGCTATGAGCGGCCCATTGAAAGCAGGGAAGTCGACATTAGACCCTTTTCCGGCCCAATATAAGTGCACATTTAGATAATTATAGTTATCAGTGATAGTAATCTCTTCATCCACAATCGTCACTTTATTTTGGCCCCCTGCATATTTCGTGATGTCCAAATCCTCCATATATTTTTTACCCTGATACGTTATCAAGTATCACATTTTTATACCTTGCAAGATTAAGATAAAACTAAAAACAATGAAAAATCGCACGTATTAAACCACTTTAGATTTGAAATCTAACTATATTTAGTGACGTGACCTCATTAATTAAATAGCATTTTATACGACTGTCCCTAACACTTATGTACATCAATTTCGGTAAATGACTAATTTATTAAAATAAACGAAACGTTGGCTAGTTCTTTAAAATCAAGTTTGAAATCGGATAGATAGCTACTGCGACCAATAAAAAATAACATTGGTGGACAAAAAGTTGTTAGGTACTTACATTGATAAAAAAAAGTATATTTTATTTTTTTATCTTCTCCTCTAAACTTTATTTTATCGATATTTTAAATGAATAATTAAGTATCAATAAGCATATTCTAGCAATATCACCGATTATAGTATTAAAATTTTATTTAAGTTCAGACTAATATAGATAAAGCCATTTTCGAGAAATCAATTATAATTTTATTTCTGTTGTGATATATACGGCTAAAATGCACATTAGAATAGTTACAAGCTCAAAAGAATTGTAATTTTTGTATTGAAAATATCAACACAAAGTTTTAGAGAGGCAAAAAATGCTCAAAATCAATAGTTCAGGGAAACGAGCAAAACTAACAATTTAGAGGTTAAAGTTCAGTTATCGAAAAACTCCAAGGGCCATTGGTGCTAAGAAACACAAAAATATATATCCCGCTAGTTTTTAGGGAATCGGTATACCTGAATGTAGACGTCAAACAAACGTTTCCTTAGTTCATTGTAGTTTGCGTCGTCCTCTACATACACTATTTCCACAAAATGAAGCGTCACATTGTAGCGTCCATTTCTGAGACCAAATCCATAATAATTGAGCGAGACAGGAGCGAGACGTGCGTCGTCGAACAACGATGTCTCGGAGTTGGAGATGCTACAATGAATCCTCTGTGTGTAATCGCTTGTATTTGTGGTCGGCGCAAGGAAATCTCCGGAGAAGCTATAAGCCCAGTTCTTCCCCGGGCTTATGTAGAAAGGTGAAGTACTATTGTCAGCCTCGTAAAGTGTATTTTTCCAATGAGTTGTGGGGCCGCCGGAGTTAATGTACAAGTTATGGGCTTCAGAAGATCAAACATATAAAATATTTATTTATAACTGGAAAATAAAAAGATTTTCATTGAAATAAAATAAAACCCTTACACTTTTTCTTATCTCTAGAGTACAGTTTTGCCATATCACTGACGTTAAGCCTGAAAGTAGTTACAAAAATCACATAAAATTTTCTGACAAACGTATACCTTTAAATGTTAGTAATGTACTGATGAACACTAGGTTATAGGAAAGAAAAGGAAACGCAATATTTGAACGCAAGGTTCAAGATTTTTTTTATTCAATTACAACTGCCTTGTAAAAGAAACATTACAAGGTCTTTAATTATAGACTGAATATACTCAAAACACAAACATGAAAACGGTACCAATATAAGGCCAATAAAAACAAATAAAGCAATTAAAACAAATAATAGAAGGAAAGTTTACATGTAGGGTTCGGCAGTTGAGGAGACGTCACAGCAGCAACATGCGAACAGATTCCTGAAGTTTTAATAATAACGACAAAAGAAACAATATAATATTGCTCATCGTTTACTTGTTTAATATGATTATTATATCCGTTGAAGCTTATTTCATTAATTTTGTCAGTCTTTCAAAATAGAAAATTCAAACGCTTGTGCTTACAGATCAAGGTCGGACGGTATTGGTATATTCATTATGGAGAAATTGTTGTATGAAAGATCCCTGGAACATATATAAAACAAATTGCATACCTATCATAACTATATAAAAACATCTGTACAATATTTAACATACACTAAAACAGAACCAAAAAGTATTGCAAAAACAGAGACACAAAAAAGAAAAATAAAGTATGAAAGATTCTCTCTGTAGAATTCGGCTCCAAAAGTTTGCAAAATTATAAGCATAATCGAGGACGAGAAAATTTATAGATTAAATAAAAAAAAATATTAAATGCATACATTCTAGTTTTGGTTGCCTGGTATATCCAATTAGGAATTGTTCCATTCAGGTTGTTTCTCGCCAACGACCTGCTTTCATATTAAAACAAAAAGTGCATTGCATTATTATCCATTTCCTATATAATTAATGGAAGATAATTCTAGAATGTATATGATAGCTGACATTAATCTTACATATAAATCAAATTGGGCCTCATGGACTCTGGAATATTTCCTTCCAGCTTGTTGAAACTCAAGTCACTATATATGAATGCAAAACAATTTGTTCGTGACTATCGTAATCGAGGATTAATTAATAATAATCCTAATTATAATAATCCACAATAAATTACCACTATTTGGAACTTACAGATGTTTTAACGTTGAAAGTTCACCGATGGAATTGGGAATCGAACCAGTGATCGAGCAGTTTCTCAGCATCCTGTTCGTGGAATTATTTTCGGATATAGCAAAGTAGATACATAACTAAGGATAGTGAGAGCGTTCTCAGGAGTACTAACACTACCCCCTTTAAAAGATTGCTCTTTCAAGAATGTGTGATTATCTAAGGACTGATACTTGTTTGGGTTGTCTATCGTAGGCAGAGGCGGCCCTGATTATAAGCGAGCAAGGCGGGTGCCTTAAGCCTCCGATTGGGCTGGATTTCAAAATTTTAAATATATATTATATATATGCCCAAAATATTTAAATTTTTATATTTTTTCTTTTATATTTAAATTTTTATTATTATCGAAAGCTCCCAAAATACTAATTCGCCTAGGATCCTTAATGAATTCTGGTGAGTTTGGACTGACCCTGATCATAGGAATCCATCTCAAAACGAATTTGCAATAGAGGAGTAACCTATGACCTCATAAACCTATCTTAGTTCCCAATTAACCAGTCTAAAAGAATATTTTAAATTAATTTTAACGCCTGTTGAGTAACGGTACATGCATCTGTGTACATAGCTAAAATTACTTACAATTTATAAATGGTTGTAAGATTTATAATCATCGGAAGTTTGAATTCATTGCCACCACCTAGGTCAGTTATGATCCTGTAACATGGTCAAATAATGGAAGTTAAAATATAAAATACAAGGAAATCGATCAATAATTGATATTTCGTTCGGGATTTACGCTTACATAGTCTCCAGACTTGACATCTGAAAATATCCATCGGGCAGAGGCCCATCAAATTTATTACCTTGAAGTGCCCTGTCACATACAAAACCCTGCTACTTACACTTATCTTGTTTCACTTATAATTTGTATTACAAGAAAATGAGTAACGGTAATTCATATTTTATTCCTACATAAAAAATAACTCTTAGTAGTTTCCGGCCCAAGTACATTTTTTAAAAATTATTTTGTCCAGAGTCCAGACAGGTTAACTTACAGAGCTTGAAGTTCTGTCCAATGGGGTATATAGTTAGGCACCTCACCGGTTAGTTGATTGCCAGCTACTTCACTGCATAAAGTGTTAATTATGTCCTTAGTAACCAATTTAGTTATCTATTGAAATACATAGAAGAATTGGCAAGCTATAAATTTTTAAGGAAGTAATACACTTACAACCAACGAAGTTTGGTGAGGCCCTTGAGGTCTGGCAACGTACCGGAAAGTGAATTGGACGAAACGGACCTATACGTAGAGATGCTTCTAATTAGATTTCAGTTATAGTAAGATAATATGTACTAGCTATATATAGTTTCTTTTTAATAATATGCATATATATAGTACTAGTAAGATACTTACAAGGATAGAAGACTCGTCAACTGTCCAAGTTCCGACGGCAAGCTACCACTTAGTCTATTTTCAGCTAAAACCCTTCATTAATTATTAACCAAGAGACAGTTGATTGTGAGCATTATGATTAATATGCATGTAGAATATAAGGGCTAATCATACAAGCATTGTATACAAATATAAGCACATGTCTAAGATTTGAAAAACACTGTTTAACGAATAAAATTAGGACACTTTAGCACCATTATATATATATACTAGTATTATTCTCGCCATAATATTTTAAAAAAGAATTATGAGTGAGTGTATGTTGTAAATAATAATTACAAAATGTTATGTCAAGTTGTAATGAGAGGTCATAGTGATGAGCGAGTAATGGATAAGCATACAAATACTCAAGCCAGCTGATATTTCCCAACGTAGGAGGGAGTGAGCCTGATAGCTTGTTGTAGTGCAGTTCTCTGAGAAAAATATAACGATTTAAGATGATATCATTAAAAAGCAACCAAGCTCATTATGATAAACAAAAGTGACAAGCTTTACTTACAGAGTTGTTAAATTCCTTAAGTTTCCTATTGATGATGGTATACCACCATCCAAAGAGTTCTTTCCCAGACGTCTATAGCACCAAAAAAACAAAAAATTAATAATAACAATAATGGTAATTATAAAGATGATTTGCGATACGCGACTACACTGTTCTAAAAAAAATCATAACAAAATTTTATTGCAGAAAGTGCGGCGTCATTATTTTTCGGAAAATCATGATTATTTCAACAATTCTTTCGTCAATGAAAATCATGACAAGAAGAATTAATAGACACTCATATGAAATTTTTTATGCAATATATAATATCTTCTATGGATGGCGTATGAGCCAAATGTAATTTTGCGTTAACTTAAGAGACCAAAAAAAATAATAAAAAGAGTCTAAGAATTATTAGTGATATTTCTTAATTGAAATCAGATTTCTTGGTTTAAACTTTTTTGGACCAATGACCGATTCACTAAAACATAGTCAGTAGGACACGTTAGTCTTATTTGAATGATCACATTTCCATAACATATTTTTTATTATTACCTGAGAATTTTAATTCAGTCTCCCCTACACCTGAGATCTCCTAATTTTCACTCAAACACTCATCCAAGTTTTGTCACTCTAAATTAAAACAGTATTCACAAATTACAAACATGAGCTCTATCACTCACATATATGTGGTAGTAGAAAGAAGACATAGATAAATACACACTAACTCAAACAGTTTTGGGCATGCAGATGTTCACGCTTGAAAATTTAAAACACTGCGTTAAAAAGAACTACTAAGTGTCTTTTATTACAGTGAATTGGTTAGAGATTTGCGAGTGTTTACAAACCAAAGGGCGTAGAAAATATTCGGTGGAGATTTTGCACTAGGACATCAATACAAACAGAACTTTTCCTAAAGATTAGACTGATCATATCTTGCACAAGGACAACCAAGACGTCTCAACAAGTTGCGAAATATTTTGAGAGAGATCTTGCTGAATTTTCTCGATATAAAAATAACCCGATAATTATTATAATAACAAATAATACTACGTTATAAAGCAACAATAAAGCTAAAAATACAACCGATATAAAATTTCTTGGGGAATAGGATACTACCATAAAAAAAAATATAAAAATAAACTAGTTAATAGATAACCGATTTCATGAAAATTCAAAATCGTTAATCTCTAAAATTTCATAAACTAGATCGGTTAACGGGACCGAAGATTTGAATTTCTAATGTGGCACTAAATTTCAATTCTGTATCATAAACTTGATCGGTTAAACCGAATTATTCATTCGTAGTCTTGTCCAGTCATGTCCAATTATGGTTGTTATCGACAAATAGGCTCAATAGCGGTTACTCCCTCACAAGGAAACTTACAACTTTTTAAGACTGATCAAATTTCCCAAGCTGTCTGGTATTGTCCCTGTGAGCTGATTGTTTGAAAGATCCCTATTAAGGAACCAAATTCATTACTCAAACCAACAACTAGAATGATAATTAACAAATAAAGTAAATTTATTACTTCAAAGGTTGAAACATACAGATAGTCGAGGAAACGCAGATACCCCAAGCTTGTGGGTATGGGACCATGAAGTTGGTTGCTGGATAGATCGCTGTTCCGTCAACACACGAAACGACAACAGAGGAGTGAGTATATAGCCGGCACCAACAATTGTATGGAGAAAATTAAAGTTTACCATATTACTTTAATTTAACAAAAAATTGGCTACGTAAGCCACTTTTACTATATGAATTGTAAATTAGCCAACCTTAAGTAAATGATTTGTAAATAGCCAATTTGCATACGTGGCAGCCAATTAACTACCTAAAATATATGTTTGGTTGTGTTAAATAAGATTTTTATTAATTTGTTAATAAGTTTACTTGACTATTTACAAGAAATTAACCAAAGGTGAGCTATATCTCAATCCACTATATCCGGTGTGGCTATATAACTTAATAACCCTTAATTTAATAAACCACATAACAAAACAGTACCAAAAAGAATACTTATCTCTGAATTTAACCTTTTTTATTCTTTTAGAACCTGACTATTTTATTTAACCACGAAACTTACGAATCTATAGATTCGTTTATTAGTCAGCTTATAAATTAGATATTATTGTTTATAAATCTACCAGTACATATTATAAAAATACAATTTATAACACGTGATATTCTTACTAATTAAATAGCCGATTAAAATTAATAAAATTGTAAAAGAGTCAGTTTTGTCTAAATTAATAAAACTGCTAAAATGTACAAAACTGTTCAAATACCAAATTTTAATAATATAATAATGTATTAAAGAGGTCATTTGCAGTAAATAATAACTAATTGGATATATATATATATATATGTGTGTGATCAGTGCATTGGACTAGACAGTTAGATTAATCCCTTCACATTTGTCTCTCCAGTTAGAAATCATAAGTTCCACGAAAAAATGGAAATTAATGTCATGCAATACCGAGGTGCTCATAGAAAACATTTTAAATTATTTGGAGAATAAACTTGCAGAAATTTATTAGAAGAAGAAGAAGAAGAAGAAGAAGAAACGCACATCGAAGTAAGGTTCATAAGATCACTGATTCCGGTATCTATTGTTCCAGTTAAGCCCATATTGCTAAAGCCTCTGCCGAAGATAATTACATGAAATAATTAGGAATAA
The DNA here is from genome assembly GCF_054948205.1 of Urtica dioica subsp. dioica. Lineage (NCBI taxonomy): Eukaryota > Viridiplantae > Streptophyta > Magnoliopsida > Rosales > Urticaceae > Urtica > Urtica dioica. Next base: position 17,727,338 of record NC_142764.1, on the reverse strand, counting down.
TGTTTAGGTGAAAAAAAATAAAAAATAAAAAATAAAAACTGTGGGTTGCTTCTTTACGCACACTGTGTCGATGTAGCAGGGATTTCCTGTATAGCAATCATCGTTGCATTTAACTGAGTAAGCGCTGGTTTGTGTGTTCTTGCAGTACGCGCTAACGAAATCACTTATGGTGCTCTTTGATTTCAACTGATACACCAACTGGTTCAGAGCAGTCACTGCCGAAATAACTTGCGTTACATCCTATTTGTCTGTGGTTTTCTTTATGATTTTATCAGTTAAAAGAGGAGAGCTATATATAAAAATAAAAAAAGTGATTTTCATTCACCTTGAACTGTAGGTAAATCACCAGCGTTACTTGATGGAGCTAAAATTCAAATCAGGGGGAACAAAAATGAAATAAAAACTCCAGGAGAGGAATATTAATATGAAAAAGCCTTATAAATTTAGACTTAAAAAAAAAATTATTATAAATTACGCATAAGCATGTAAATTTTAAAAATTTATTCCCCAGCCCCTTACGTGAATCGTTAGGCGACTGCTGATTCGCTTTAGATGGAACTTGACTTGGAGGAGCTAGAATTTTTAATCACGGGGGACAAAAATGAAATAAAAATTTCAGAAGCTACATTAATATTAAAAAGTCTTATAAATGTGGACTTAAACTGAAAACATTATTATTGAATTACGCATAAAAATGTAAATTTCAAAAGTTTCGGGGGAGCATATGCCCCCCCTCACCCCTTACTGCCTCTGCGAGAGCCAACCGCTGCTTCAGCCTGAAATTTCAAGTCAACCGCTGCCTCAGCCTGAAATTTCAAGTCAACTGCTGCTTCAGCCTGAAATTTCAAGTCAGAATAGTGAGACTGCCAAACTATCACCAATTTCAAGCAAAATATAATGAGATGTATCCCTGGTAAAACAAGCTTCTTCATTTTTTTTTTTTTTTTTTTTGTGTGTGTTTAAGTTATCGGATATAATTATTCCGTTTCACCTCCTTCTATATATAACCGTGTTGTCAAAAGCTGGTGTTTCATTGGAAAAAGAAAAAGGTTCCATAAGTTTCCCTTTATTCATCACATGGCCCCATTTTTGTTTTATTCATCATTTGGCCCCATTGCTCGTGATCTTGAAGTTAGTCTTTATACGAATTCAACATGTTGGAGTATTAGAGAAGTAAATAGACAATCTTGAGTATTTATTGTCTATTAAGCTGTTGACTTTAGGCAAAAAGGTTGAGTGGGTTCCACTCAACGGAATTTGATAATTCTTTCGTATTATTTTTCCTTGCGGAATGGGGTATAATATCGATTATAATTTTGCCAAAAACGGAGCTAGAATGAATGAGAAATTGATGTTTGAAGTATGCTTTATCACACACTGAGAAAGTGACGGACTGGACGAAGTGACTAAGTCATTCCAGCTCGACTGGGCGAGGCGAGGTCGACTGGACGAGCTCGACAGGACGAGCTCGACTGGACTTAGTGACAAAGTCATTCCAGGTCGACTGGACGAGCTCGACTGGACTTAGTGACGAAGTCATTCCAGTTCGACTGGACGAGCTCGACTGGACGAGCTCGCCTGGACTTAGTGACGAAGTCATTCCAGTTCGACTGGACGAGCTCGGCCGGACGAAGTGACGAAGTGTACGGTTGAGACTTAAAGCCAACAGTTTGTATTCTTCAATTCAATGGTTCTTTGAGCTTTAAGTGCGCTTTATGACTGTGGAATAATGCCATTAAGGCTGAAAACGTTGGTCTGTTCGCTTGGCCTTGAGTTCAAACCGGTGTGTTAAATGGTTGTAATAACCTGCTTTAAATGCCTTTAAGGCTGGACAATTTGGAACTTCAACCAACGCAGCCTTGGCCTTTATAAATAGAGGCTTGCTCATTTCATTCGAGATACACAGAGTTTTCTACTGCTTCTCTCAGCTCCTTTTTTTTCCCAGAAATTGTTTTTCCTTTTGTAGTCGGTGATCAGTTCTGTTACAGGTTTAGTTCGCCGGAGAAGTCCGTTTGGTGCAAACCTCTTCTCTTTCTGCCGTTGTATCCTGGGAGGTAAATTGCTCGTCATTTCCGGCACCCACGGGGATGGCAATATTACTTTAAGGAGACCGTCGAACGGTCCTCGGCCTTTGCTTTCCCATTTTGTTTATTTTCTCGTTCATAATATTGTTGTGTTGTAATTTTTATTTTCTTTATTCTAAGCTGTCGGTTTTATTTTTCCAGGAAAAATAAATATTTTGAAGTAATGATTCTAACAATCTTAAAGTAATATTGTGCTCTTAGACAGCTTTCTCGTGGAAGGAGATTGAATATATATTTTTATTTGTGTTGATCTTTTCAACAATTTTGATTTGGGTGTTTTCTTTTGTAGTAATGGAAAACAACAACAACAACAAAACTGTGAACGGAGTGGATACGTCGGGGAATCCGATCATCCCGCTGCCTTCCAACATGGAGGTATTGACGACCAACGCCTCAAACCCGAGCATTGTCGTGCAAAATTCGGCGGAGGCTTCGGCCGGGAACGGACCCGCGGGTCTTGTTTAATCGATGGCGGCTATGGCCGTGAACGGACCCGCGGGTCATGTTCAAAACGCGGGCGCGGTCCGCGAGGGCCTCCCGTGATGATGCCGGCCGAGAAACCGAGGAAGTTCGATGGCTTGAACTTCAAAAGATGGCAACAAAAGATGCTCTTTTATTTGACCACCATTGGCCTTGTACGGTTTTTGACCGACGATCCTCCGACTCTCCAAGAGGACGAGACCGATCCGAAAGTGAGAATGGCGTTTCTCGCTTGGAAGGATTCCGACTATTTGTGTCGGAATTATGTGATGAATTGTCTAGCGGACTCCCTATACAACGTGTATAGTTCCAAGGCGTCTTCGAAAGAGCTTTGGGAATCACTCGATCGGAAATACAAGACCGAGGACACGGGCTCGAAAAAATACATCGTGGGCCGCTTCCTCGAGTTCAAAATGATGGACAATAAGACGGTCGTGAGTCAAGTGCAAGATTTGCAACTTATCTTTCACGAGATTCAAGCCGAGGGAATGACCATTAGCGAGTCTTACTAAGTTGCCTCCGTCATCGAGAAGCTACCTTCGGGTTGGAAGGAATTCAAAAACTACCTTAAGCACAAGCGAAAGGAAATTAGTCTTGAAGATTTGGTGGTTCGCCTTCGCATAGAGGAAGACAACTGTGGCTCCGACAAGAGGTTCAAAACCACGTCCGAGAGAGCCAACATCGTCGAGCATGGTGAAGGCTCGAGAGGCAAGAAGCCCGCCAACAAGCTTGGGGCTAAAGGGGCTGCTTTCAAGAAGAAGAACCAACAAAAGTTTGTTGTAAAGTGCTTCAACTGCGACAAAGAAGGTCACCGCGCCGCGGATTGCCGTAAGCCGCAAAAGAAGAAGAAGAGTTAGGCCAATGCCGTCGAGACCGAGGGAGATGACCAATTTCTCGTCGCCGTGGTCTCCGAAGTAAACTTAGTCGATTCAAACCCCAAGGAGTGGTGGCTAGACACTGGAGCTACCCGTCATGTTTGCTCCGACAAAAACGCGTTTTGCTCGCTCGACATGCGCCCGACTGGGGAGAAGCTGTTCATGGGAAATTTGGCCACCTCCGACGTCATGGGGATTGGCCACGTCATCCTCAAAATGACCTCTGGGAAGGAAATGAAGCTCACCAACGTTCTCTACGTACCCGACATTAGGAAGAATCTTATTTCTGGAACTCTTCTTTGTAACCATGGGATGTATGTGGGTAAAGGCTATATCAAAGAGAATATGTGGAAGATGAATGTAATCGCCATTACTGGCAAGAGTAATAATGAGAATGCTTCCTCTTCTGCTTATATGCTTGAGTCATCTAATTTGTGGCATGGTAGACTTGGTCATGTGAATTATGATACTTTGCGCAAATTAATTAATTTGGATTGTATACCAAAATTTAATATTGATTCTAAACACAAATGTGAGATATGTGTTGAAGCCAAATTAACGAGAACGTCTTTTCATAGTGTTGAAAGGAAAAGTGAGTCACTTGAATTAATCCATACCGATCTATGCGATTTGAAATTCATGCCTACGATAGGCGGTAACAAATACTTTGTGACTTTTATTGACGATAGTACGAAGTATTGTTATGTGTATTTGCTTAAAAGCAAAGATGAGGCAATTGAGAAATTTACCATGTACAAATTGGAAGTTGAGAATCAACTTGGTAAAAAGATTAGAATGGTGCGTAGTGATCGTGGAGGTGAATATGTGGAACCATTTGGTGCGTTTTGTGCTCAACATGGAATTATTCATGAAGTCACTCCACCATATTCTCATCAATCGAATGGCGTTGCCGAACGAAAGAACCGTACTCTCAAAGAGATGATGAATGCGATGTTGCTAAGCTCGGGGTTACCACAAGAAATGTGGGGGGAAGCCATTTTGGCTGCGAATTATCTTTTGAATAAGATACCTCGAAAGAAAGAGGATAAATCCCCGTCTGAATTATTTAGAGGAACGAAGCCTTCCTATAAATACTTGCGAATGTGGGGGTGCTTGGCCAAGGTTTTGGCTCCCGCACCTAAAAGGATGAAGATCGGTCCGAAGACCGTAGATTGTGTATTCATTGGTTATGCACATCATATCAATGCTTATCGCTTCATTGTGCACGAATCTAAGAATCCTGATATACACAAAGGTTCTATTATTGAGTCTAAAAATGCATCGTTTTTTGAACATGTATTTCCGTATAAGACTAAGGAAGATGAGCCGAGTTCGTCAAAACAACAATTTGAGAATATAGAAGAAATATCTCAAGATTTTGATGAGGAATCCGAGGATGAGATAGAATCTGAACTACCTCGAAGAAGTAAGCGAGCTAGGGTGGAGAAGTCATTTGGATCTGATTTCCTTACCTATATGTTAGAGGCCGAATCTCTAAGTTATAAAGAGGCTATAAATTCAGTCGAGGGTCACTTATGGAAGGACGCCATAAGAAGTGAAATTGACTCGATAATGCATAACCACACGTGGGAACTAGTTGACCTTCCTCTTGGAAGTAAAACTCTTGGTTCTAAGTAGATCTTCACAAGGAAGATGAAAGTGGATGGCTCAATTGATAAATACAAGGCGAGACTTGTAATTAAGGGTTATAAACAAAAAGAAGGTCTTGACTATTTTGATACTTATTCTCCCGTGACGAGAATAACATCTATAAGATTGATTATAGCCATTTCCATTTGCGCAACCTTGAAATGCATCAAATGGATGTCAAAACTGCTTTCCTAAATGGTGATCTCGAAGAAGAGATCTACATGGACCAACCCGAGGGGTGTGTTGCACATGGGCAAGAGAGGAAAGTATGTAAACTGATTAAGTCATTGTATGGACTCAAACAAGCCCCAAAACAATGGCATGAAAAATTTGACAATGTCATGATGTCAAATGGCTTCAAGATCAATGAGTGTGACAAGTGTGTCTACATTAAAACGACCGAACGCGGTTATGTGATTTTGTGTCTATATGTAGATGATATGCTTATTGTTGGGAGCAATGAAAGCATGATTAAATCCACAAAAGATATATTGAATTCGAGGTTTGATATGAAAGATTTGGGATTAGCCGATGTTATCTTGGGGATCAAGATTAAAAGAACATCTAATGGACTTGTTTTGAGTCAATCACACTATGTTGATAAAATTCTAGAAAAATTTGCAAAGGATGATAGTGGAGTCTCTAGAACTCCAATCGACGCTAGTCACCATTTGTCTAAGAATAAAGGAGATAGCGAGTCTCAAAACGAGTATGCTAGAATAATAGGAAGTCTAATGTACTTGATGAATTGTACTAGACCTGACTTAGCTTACTCTGTAAGAAGACTTGCGAGATACACGAGTAATCCAAGTTCCGAGCACTGGAAAGCAATCGTGAAAGTACTGAGGTATTTACGATTTACTCGTAATTATGGTCTACACTATACTAGACATCCTGACGTCATTGAAGGTTTCACTGACGCGAGTTGGATATCTGATATACAAGACTCTAAAGCCATAAGTGGATATGTATTCACTTTAGGTGGTGTAGTTGTGTCTTGGAAATCCTCAAAACAAACCGTGATAACTAGATCCACGATGGAATCTGAGTTTGTTGCTTTGGATAAGTGTGGTGAAGAAGCTGAGTGGCTAAGAAACTTTGTAGAGGATATTCCAAATTGGACAACACCTGTGCCTGCAATATGTATATATTGTGATAACCAATCCGCAATTGGTAGAGCACAAAGTGTTATGTATAATGGTAAGTCTAGACATATCTGTCGACGACATAATACCGTTAGACAACTTGTCTCGTCTGGAGTCATAAGTGTTGACTATGTAAGGTCCAAAGACAATATTGCGGATCCGCTAACCAAGGGGTTAAATAGGGACCAAGTAGAGAAGATGTCAATAGGAATGGGACTAAAGCCCATGAAATAAAAGTTTTAGCAAAGGAAACCCAACCATGATGACTGGAGATCCCAAGAACTTGGTTCAAAGGGACAACCTAACTGCTAGAATGAAGTGAGGTCACTGTGGGAGAAAAACCCCGGTCCTATTCCTATGATAAAAACGGTGACACCCGTACGAGGCTAAGCATTGTGCTTTTAATGATTCTTTGAAATCGGATCTTTGAGATTCCGAACGAGTAATGCGGGATTACTCTTTGGCGTAAGGATCACATATGTGGGAGAGAAGTGAGGCCGCTTTGAAAGAGAATTAAAGGGGCGTAATTCTTTAGAAACTCTTACAGAACCAGGCGCATGTTCAGGGCCAAAATGAACATAACCATGAGAACTAAAACCTGTGGCAGGAAGATATCAGCGAGATATATGCTCATCGTTTATATACAAACGACTAACAGTTCAAGGACATCGTGTCTACTGAGTAGTCCGTAAACATGACATACTTCTACGAGGGAAGGTTCAAGGACTTTGTCTACCTATCCTATACAGGTATTGACCGTAGAACTGATCACCATATTGAGTCGTGTCGAGTCTTTTTGTTGTCGTCACGCAATTTCATTCATGTGGGGGATTGTTGGAGTATTAGAGAAGTAAATAGATAATATTGAGTATTTATTGTCTATTAAGCTGCTGACTTTAGGCAAAAAGGTTGAGTGGGTTCCACTCAAGGGAATTTGATAATTCTTTCGTATTATTCTTCCTTGCGGAATGGGGTATAATATCGATTATAATTTTGCCAAAAACGGAGCTAGAATGAATGAGAAATTGATCTTTGAAGTATGCTTTATCACACACTGAGAAAGTGACAGACTGGACGAAGTGACTAAGTCATTCCAGCTCGACTGGGCGAGGCGAGGTCGACTGGACGAGCACGACAGGACGAGCTTGACTGGACTTAGTGACGAAGTCATTCCAGTTCGATTGGACGAGCTCGACTGGACTTAGTGACGAAGTCATTCCAGTTCGACTGGACGAGCTCGACTAGACGAGCTCGACTAGACTTAGTGACGAAGTCATTCCAGTTCGACTGGACGAGCTCGACCGGACGAAGTGACGAAGTGTACGGTTGAGACTTAAAGCCAACAGTTTGTATTCTTCAATTCAATGGTTCTTTGAGCTTTAAGTGCGCTTTATGGCTGTGGAATAATGCCATTAAGGCTGAAAACGTTGGACTGTTCGCTTGGCCTTGAGTTCAAACAGGTGTGTTAAATGGTTGTAATAACCTGCTTTAAATGCCTTTAAGGCTGGACAGTTTGGAACTTCAACCAACGCAGCCTTGGCCTTTATAAATAGAGGCTTGCTCATTTCATTTGAGATACACAGAGTTTTCTACTGCTTCTCTCAGCTCCTTTTTTTTCCCAGAAATTTTTTTTCCTTTTGTAGTCGGTGATCAGTTCTGTTATAGGTTTAGTTCGCCGGAGAAGTCCGTTTGGTGCAAACCTCTTCTCTTTCCGCCGTTGTATCCTGGGAGGTAAATTGCTCGTCATTTCCGGCACCCACGGGGAGGGCAATATTACTTTAAGGAGACCGTCGAACGGTCCTCGGCCTTTGCTTTCCCATTTTGTTTATTTTCTCGTTCATAATATTGTTGTGTTGTAATTTTTATTTTCTTTATTCTAAGCTGTCGGTTTTATTTTTCCAGGAAAAATAAATATTTTGAAGTAATGATTCTAACACAACATGCCTTTTTTAATTAACTCCAAACCCTTTGAACAGAACAATTGCTACTAAGTTAGTAACGGCCATATAACTCTATCGGTTATTTATGTCGAATATTTTTATATATTTTAAATTATTACTATTGGATATTTGTGGTATAGTTTTAGTTTGGCAAATCATTGTTAGTTGTTCAAGACGTTTTGCAACAAGTTGTTCAAGATATCGGGTTACAATTAAGTCACATGTCCTTCCCACGCGAATTAGCTTGAATAGAAATATTCTATTTTCAGTTTAGATCTCTTTGAAACGAAATGATCGGATTCATTACCCCGATCTACCTAATTCGGAGAAGATTTTCTTGCTAACCTAGCAAATTACAACTCACGTATTGTTTTCTTTTTAGTTATGCATTGTTTGAATTTATTCTTACACAAACTACAACAAACTGGCCGACCACGATAGTTTTAGCCACGACAAATGATGATAAGAATTGTGACATGTCGGCGCTCACTACTACAAAACAAGGATTCTACAACGCTTAAAAACAGTTGTGGAATGATTCTACAACGCTTGTCAAGCGTTGTAGAATCCTGCGTTGTAGAAGCTTCTACAACGCTTAAATATCCGTTGTAGAATCCAAGAGTTTTCTACAATGCTTAAATATCCGTTGTAGAATCCAAGAGCTTTCTACAACGCTTAAATATCCGTTGTAGAATCCAAGATTCTACAACGGATATTTAAGCGTTGTGGAACCTCCTACAACGGTAGACATCCATTGTGAAATTTTCAAATAATGAAAAAACACTCGGCACAGCGACGTATAATTTTCGCCGCAGCGAGATGATTTTACAACGAATATAATATCCGTTGTAGAATCATCTCGCCACGGCGAAAATTATACGTCGCCGCGGCGACGTCATATCTTAGCCGCGGCGAGATGCTTCTACAACGGATAATCATGCGTTGTAGAAAGGGCATGAATTTTTTTTAAAAACTCGCCGCGGCGATGAAAAAATCTCGCCGCGGCGAGAGTAAGATTTCTAATTTGCCTGCTCTCGGTATCTTTTCTCGCCGCGGCGAATAATATTTCTCGCCACGGCGAGAATTACTTACCGCGGCGAGAAATATAGGTCGCCGCGGTGAGAATCATTTTTTTTAATCCAAAATCTGTTTTTACACGTTACTGAAACCCGTTGTAAAAAACTGGCACCTGAAAATAACCTTCAATCCAAAAAATAATATCTTCATCTTCAAAACATTCAAAAGTAAATATTTACATCTACAACCAATCCATAATTCAATAAAAAAAACTAACTAACACTACTACAAATGTTGGATTATACAACCCACTTTCTACAACGCTTATGACAAGCGTTGTAGAAACTAGTGATTCTACAACGCTTATGACAAGCGTTGTAGAAACTTGGAGATTCTACAACGCATATAGTTAAGCGTTGTAGAAACCTGGTGTTTCAGATTTCCCACAACGCTTTAAAAATCCGTTGTAGAATCCACGCCGCGGCGTAATGTGTTTTATGCCGCGGCGAGAACTTACTACAACGCACAGTGAAAGCGTTGTAGAAAAATGTAATCCGCCGCGGCGAAATTCATACCTCGCCGCGGCGGATGGTTTCTACAACACTAAACAAAAGCGTTGTAGAAACTCGTCGCCGCGGCAAGGTATATATCTCGCCGCGGCTAGAAATATTCTCCGCCGCAGCGAGGTGGATACCGTGGCCAAGCAGATTTTTAAGAAACTGTCTCGCCGCGGCGAGTGAGGAATCTCGCCGCGGCGAGATGTTCCTACAACGGTTATAATATCCGTTGTAGGAACATCTCGCCCCTGCCCTGCCTCTACCTCGCCCAGCCCCGCCTCCACATCGCCCAGCCCCGCTTCCACCTCGCCCCTGCCCCGCCTCCACCTCGCCTCTCGCTCGCCACGTCCTAACCTCTACCTCGCCTCTCGCTCGCGACGTCCTCGCCCAGCCCCGCCTCCACCTCGCCCTCTGCCCCCGCCTCCACATCGCCCAGCTCGGCCTCCACCTCGCCCAGCCCTGCCTCCACCTCGCCCCTGCCCCGCCTCCACCTCGCCTCTCGCTCGCCACGTCATCGCCTCCACCTCGCCTCTCGCTCGCCACGTCCTCGCCCAGCCCCGCCTCCACATCGCCCAGCCCCGCCTCCACCTCGCCCAGCCCCGCCTCCACCTCGCCCCTACCCTCGCCTCCACCTCGCCCCTGCCCCGCCTCCACCTCGCCTCTCGCTCGCCACGTCATCACCTCCACCTCGCCTCTCGCTCGCCACGTCCTCGCCCAGCCCCGCCTCCACATCACCTAGCCCGGCCTCCACCTCGCCTCTCGCTCGCCACGTCCTCGCCTCCACATCGTCTAGCCCAGCCTCCACCTCGCCCAGCCCCGCCTCCACCTCGCCCTTGCCCCGCCTCCACCTCGCCTCTCGCTCGCCACGTCCTCGCCTTCACCGGGTATGTTATTTCCCAACTTGTTTTGAATTTAATTTGATTTATGTTATTATTTAGTTAGAATTTGGTATTTAATATTTTCCACCGCGGTGAGGTGGATACCGTGGCCAATCAGTTTTTTAAGAAACTGTCTCGCCGCGGCGAGTGAGGAATCTCGCCGCGGCGAGACGTTCCTACAACGGTTATAATATCAGTTGTAGGAACACCTCGCCGCGGCGACGACATATTTTCACCGCGGCGAGGTTTTTTTAGGTTTTCACTATAAAAGGCCGTTTTCATTCCAATACCCACACACGAGACAACCATTTTCAGCCGCATCTCTCCAGTTTTTTTCTTCCAAAATCCCTCGCCACGTCCTCGCCGCCCCAAAATCTCGCCGTCGCCTTGTCCTCGCCGCCAACTCTCTCTCGCCTTGTCCTCGCCGCCATTTTTCTCTCGTCGAGTCCTCGCCGTGCTTCCTCTCGCGCCTCTCTCTCTCTCTCTTGCCGCCTCATTGTAAGGTATGATTTTAAAAGTTTTTTAAGGTAGTTATTGATTTAATTTCGTGTTGTTGATATGGATTTCTTGTTGTTTACCCGAATTGCATATAGTTTGATTTTTTTTAATTCACAAATTTAGGGTTTTGTTTGATTTTCTCTTTTTAGAACAAGAAATTAGGGTTTAGGTTAGTGGAATTTGAATGAGTGAATTTAGGTTAGTGGAATTTGAATGAGTGAATTTAGTGAAATTAGGGTTTTGTTGATATGAATGAATTTGAATGAGAATTTGAGTTAAATTGAAATGCCGGATTGTGTTTGACATATTGTTACATAGGTTAGTGGTTAAAATGGTTATGTATATTAATGTTGAGATTGAATTGTTTATGAATTTGTGATTGATCGAATTGTTCATGAATTTGTGATTGGTCGAATTGTTTATGAATTATTTGTGATTGTTGGAATTGTTTTAATTTGTCATGTTTAAATATATATTGTTGGAATTGATATATAATTTGTTATATGCTAATTGTAGAATTGTTTATGATTATGTTTTGTAGGAGCTTGAAAATGCGTCGAACTAAAAACACGGCGGGCTCCAAGGCTCCGAGCTCTTCCAGAGGTCAGAGTAAAGGAAAAAGCAAGCGACCTCGTCAACAGTCTCCCGAAGAGGAATACAACTCAAGTATCTTTACTAGCAAGGTCGCGGAGGAACGCTACGACAAAATCTTGCCGCGTAACATTATCCATGAGAGAGGATTCAATGTAAGCAATACGTCGGATATAGGAAAGCAAATCCGCAACAACATAGTTGGTCATGATTGGGGGAGGTACTGTGATGTACCCGAGTTCGATTCGAACGTCAACTTAGTGTACGAATTCTACGAAAACTTGCCGGACTCCAAAGGTGATGTTGTGACGGTCCGTGGGAAACCGGTTGGTATGAGTGTCGAAGCTATCAACGATCTTCTTGGGACCCCAGATGTGCCTTTCGAGAACGAGGGCTATCGAGAATGGCTAAGAAGTTGCAGCCATCAGGAGATGTCACAGGTGTTGTGCATTCCGGGAGAGGATTGGGTCACTGAAAAAGGAAAAAGGGTACTCAAGCGTGACCAACTCACCAGGATCGCTAAAGCATGGATTTACTTTGTTTGCACTCGTCTCTATCCGATCAAGCACTTCACCACTCTCGACGAGGATCGTATCCAGGTGTTGTACTGCATTGTTAAAGGCCTTTCCATTAACGTCGGTCGATTCATCTATACTTGAATGAAGAAACTCGACTATACTAATGAACGACATTTGCCATATCCGTCGATCATTACCGGCCTTTGTACAAATGCGGGGGTACCACGCTCGAAAAGGGATACGATCAACAGTTCAATGGGGCCTATTACGGATTCCATTATCGAGTGGTACAAGATTAGGGAGGATCCACAAGCGGAGGAAGCGGAGGAAGAGGGGGAAGATGGGGAAGCGGAGCCCCTATTGCGCTTACCAACACCTCCGGTAATCGACCCCGCCACCATCGACTACATTGCTCATTGCTCCAACTATCTCGTCGGCGGGTTCCAACACACGCAACAGTACATGCACCAACAAGCGGAGTATGGCGCCTCTCACATCAATCAATTGAACGATCTCTACTCTCGGTGGGACATCAACCAAGAGAATCAGGTGCTATTTCCTCCATATCCTCAGTACTCCGACTATCCGTACGCACCACCACAGTGGCCACCGCATATGGCACCTCCTCAATATCCGGCGAACCCACCACTACCACCACCGAATGACGAGTAAATTTCAAGAACCAACAACACCAACTCTTCCATATAAATTTCAAACTCTTTTTAAATTTAAGTTTCAGTTTAAGACTCGCTTGGTTTGTTTATGTTTATGACTAGATTACTGTGTTTTATTTGTGTGTTTGAGACTTCAGTCTTTGTTTGAGACTCGTTTGGTGTGTTTTATTTCATATATGTTTGAAACTTGATGTTATATGTTTAAGACTAGTTTGGTTTGTTTAATTGATTGTAGAAATTTTAATTGAATGATCATTTTTAGTTGGAGAACAGGTTAAATATTGGAAAAAAAGTGAATGATTAGGTGGTAGAGTGCTTCTTCGCCGCGGCTAGGTACCTTTCTCGCCGCGGCGTGACTATTCTCGCCGCGGCACCGTATAGTCCCCGCCGCGGCGAGTGCTCTACGCCGCGGCTAAAATATTACTTCGCCGTGGCGAGATTTTGATATTTTTAATACTGAGAGTCTATGTTTTTTACGAACTTGTCTCGCCGCGGCGAGGTGATATTCCCGCCGCGGCGAACTAACCTCGCCGCGGCATGGAATATACGTTGCCGCGGCGAGGTTTCTACAACGCTTGTTTAAGCGTTGTAGAAAGGTTCTCGCCGCGGCAGGATTTGTATACTGCCGCGGCGAGATTTTCCCAATTTTTGGGTAACCCAATTTCGTCTGTTTTAGCTAAATACTCAGAACAAAACTCAACCGACTCTTTTGCTATGTAATTTTCAACTATGCTTCCTTCCGGCCTATTGTAGTTCTTCACGTAGCTTTTCAACAATTTCATATAATGTTCGATTGGATATATCCACCGTAAAAACACGGGCCCTCCTAATTTCACTTCACGTACCAAGTGGACGGTTAAGTGGATCATGATGTCGAAAAACGAAGGTGGAAAGAACTTTTCGAGCAAGCACAAAGTTTTCACCAATTCTGACTGCATTAAATCCAATCGATTTTGATCGATGACCTTCGAGCAAATCGAGTTAAAGAATACACATATCTTTGAAGATCTGACTCTGATCTCACATCTTTTAGCACAATTCCTCGCAAAGCAAGAGGCAACATTTGTTGTAGCAGCACATGACAGTCGTGCGTCTTCATTCCAATAAGTCTCAAATCTTTCAAAGACACGAACCTCTTATAGTTTGACGAATAACCTTCGGGGACTTTAATAGAAGCAAACCAGTTACACAATTTCTTTTTCTCCTTTCGATCTAGAGTGTACTTTGCCGGTGGTAATTTTGTTTTTTTCCCACCCTTCTCCTCGGGATGCAAAATGCTTCTTATATTCATCTCTTTGAGATCCAATCGAGATTTTATTCCGTCTTTCGATTTATTTGGATCATCAAGAAGTGTACCAATAAGCGATTCGCAAACATTTTTCTTGATGTGCATAACATCCAGACAATGCCGGACGTAGTGTGTCTTCCAATAAGGAAGGTCGTAGAAAATTGATTTCTTCTTCCAAGGATTCTCTTTGAACGATTCATTAGTACTAGCACTACGCTTTCTTTTCCCAAGCACTTCATTGACGTTTTTAACCGTCTCATAGACATCTTCACCAGACAAAGTTCTAGGAGAGGGTCGTTCTTCTGAATTTCCATCAGATGCTTGTTTCAATCTTCTATACGAGTGATCTCTTGGTAAGAATCTTCTATGACCCAGAAAAACAGTCTTCTTACCATGCTTCAAACGGATGGAAGATGTGTCTATCATGCAAATCGGACAACCAATCGAGCATTTCACAGAGTATCCTGACAAGTTTCCATAGGCCGAAAAATTGTTAATAGTCCACATTAACATTGCCCTTAAGTTGAACGAATCTCCACAGTAAGCGTCTTTAACTTCCATCCCTTTCTCTCATAACATCTTCAAATCATCGACCAACGGTGCCAAATATCCAGATTGAAATATCCAGATTGTGTTAGAATGAATTTGAATGAGAATTTGAGTTAGATTGAAATATCCAGATTGTGTTTGACATATTGTGACATAGGTAAGTGGTTAATATGGTTATGTTGATTAATGTTGAGATTGAATTGTTTATGAATTTGTGATTGGTCGAATTGTTTATGAATTTGTGATTGGTCGAATTGTTTATGAATTTGTGATTTTTGGAATTGTTTTAATTTGTCATTTTTAAATATATATAGTTGGAATTGATATATAATTTGTTATATGTGTGATATAGTTAGTATTTAAAATGGTTATGTTAATTGTAGAATTCTTTATGATTATGTTTTGTAAGAGCTTGAAAATGCGTCGAACTAAAAATACGGCGGGCTCCATGGCTCCGAGCTCTTCCAGAGGTCAGAGTAAAGGAAAAAGTAAACGACCTCGTCAACAGTCTCCCAAAGAGGAATACAACTCGAGTATCTTTACTAGCAAGGTCGCAGAGGAACGCTACGAAAAAATCTTGCCGCGTAACGTGATCCTTGAGAGAGGATTCAATGTGAGCAATACGTTGGATATATGAAAGCTAATCCGCAACAGCATAGTTGGTCATGACTGGGGGAGGTACTATGCTGTACCCGAGTTCGATGCGAACGTCAACTTCGTGTACGAATTCTACGCAAACTTGTCGGACTCCAAACGTTATATTGTGACGGTCCGTGGGAAACCGGTTGATATGAGTGTCGAAGCTATCAACGATCTTCTTGGGACCCCAGATGTGCCTTTCAAGAACGAGGGCTATCGAGAATGGCTAAGAAGTGGCAGCCATGAGGAGATGTCGCGGGTGTTGTGCATTGCGGGAGAGGATTGGGTCACTGAAAAAGGAAAAAAGGGTACTCAAGCGTGACCAACTCACCAGCATCGCTAAAGCGTGGATTTACTTTGTTTGCGCTCATCTCTATCCGATCAAGTACTTCACCACTCTCGACGAGGATCGTATCCAGGTGTTGTTCTGCATTGTTAAAATATACAAAGCCATTCTATTAACGTCGGTTGATTCACATATACTTGGATGAAGAAACTTGACAATACTAATGAACGACACGGTTTGCCATATCCGTCGATCATTACCGGCCTTTGTACAAATGCGGGGGTACCATTCTCGAAAAGGGATACGATCAAGAGTCCAATAGGGCTTATTACGGATTCCATTATCGATCGGTACAAGATTAGGGATGAACCACAAGTGGAGAAAGCGGAGGAAGAGGGGGAAAAGGAACCACCACTCAACGAGCTCCTATTGCGCTTACCAACACCTCCGGTAGTCGACCCCGCCACCATCGACTACATTGCTCATTGCTCTAACTATCTCGTCGGCGGGTTCCAACACACGCAACTATACATGCACCAACAAGCGGAGTATGGCGCCTCTCACATCAATCAATTGAACGATCTCTACTCTCGGTGGGACATCAACCAGGAGAATCAGGTGTTATTTCCTCCATATCCTCAGTACTCCGACTATCCGTACCCACCACAGTGGCCACCGCATATGGCACCTCCTGACTATCCGGCGCACTCATCACCACCACCACCACCACCACCAAATGACGAGTAAAATTTTAAGACAAATTTGTTTGATTTAAGTTGATTTGTATTAAGTTTAAGACAAGTATGGTTTGTTTAATGTGTGTTTGAGACTCGTTTGGTGTGTTTTGTTTAATGTGTGTTTGAAACTTGATGTTATGTTTAAGATTCGTTTGGTTTGTTTTATTGATTATAGAAATTTTATTTGAATGATCATTTTTAGTTGGAGAACAGGTTTAATATGGGAAAAAAAGTGAATGATTAGGTCGTTGGAGTGCTTCATCGCCGCGGCTAGGTACATTTCTCGCCGTGGCGTAATTATCCTGCCGCGGCTAGTTTTATACTTTGTTGCGGCGAGAGTTTCTACAACGCTTATAGAAGCGTTGTAGAAGGCCCTCGTCGCGGCGAACCAATCAAGTCGCTGCGGTGAGGTCAAGCGTTGTAGAAGCCTCGCCGCGGCGACGTATAGTCCCCGCCGCGGCGAGTGTAGTACGCCGCGGCTGAAATATTACATCGCCGCGACAAGACCAGTTTTTAAAAAACACAGACTCTCGGTATAAAAACAAACAGGATCTCGCCGCGGCGACTTACATGTCCCGCCGCGGCGATGAAACTGTGCGGCGGCATGGAATAGTGTACGCCGCGGCGAGATCTTGTTTGTTTTTATACCGAGAGTCTGTGTCTTTTAAAAACTAGTTTTGCTGCGGCTAAGTAGTATTTCAGCCGCGGCGTACTACACTTGCCGCGGCGGGGACTATATGTCGCCGCGGCGAGGCTTCTACAACGCTTGTTCAAGCGTTGTAGAAAGGTTGTCGCCGCGGCAGGTGTTGTATATTGCCGCGGCGAGATGTTCCTGCCGCGGCGAGTGTTATACTCAGCCGCAGCAATATCGCGGAAATGTAATTTTAATGTAAATGATATTGTATAGAGAAATTTTGAATGAAAAATAACGTTGTCCACAGGAGAATAACATAAAATCCAAAATGAAAATACATTATCTAAATGTTCAATATCAAACAAAAATAGGATCTATATCCTTACGAAGTAGATGAGAAAGATCGTCATCATCAAAATCATCCATCTCTTGATCAATAGGCGGTAATCCCGATGTGAACAGAGGAATGCTAGACATGTCTTCATCTTCTTCTTCGTTACCGTTTCTTGCTTTTATATGAACCACTACCGATAACTCATGATTAGCTGGATCCGAAACATAAAACACTTTACTTTCTTGCGAAGCCAAAATAAATGAATCATTCTCGTAACCAATCTGTCTAAAGTCGACAATTGTAACTCCTTCATTATCAACTTTAACGTGATTATTGTCTGCCCATTTTCACTTGAATAATGTGATTCGCAACCCGCAATAATCAAGTTCCCAAATATCTTCAATGTATCCGTAATAGTTCATAAAAGCATGTTTTGGATTCTTATCTTTGGCCGACAAAACATGTAAACCTTCAGCAAACAATGTAACACCACTATTTTGTACGGGATGCTTGTTGTCTCGTTCTCTTGTGTAAAATGTAAAACCATTAACAGACCAAGCAGTGTACCTTGTAACCATTGAGGAAGGCCCGCCAGATAGTTTACTCAATGTAGATGAATGTCCCGCCTCTTTAAATAAGTGTTTTCCAAGACAGTTTTGAAACAAACGGTTGTGCTCTTCTTGCAACCATTTTTCATTTCTACCCTTCTTTGGATTATTCAATCTCAACTCATTCAAATGAATATCCACAAATGGCGTGACCTCAGAAACGTTGTGTAGCACATGGAGACTGGCTTGCTCCCATTCTTTTCGGTTTACGCTCGAATAAGTACATATAAAGAAACAAATACTTAAAAAGAATGTTCATATATAATTTAAATAAACAAATAAAGTGTAAAAAAAATACCTTTAGATAGAGCTTTTGAATCAAAATTGGTGTTCTTGGGTAACCCAATTTCGTCTGTTTTAGCTAAATACTCATAACAAAACTCAACTGACTCTTCCGCTATGTAATTTTCAACTATGCTTCCTTCCGGCCTATTGTAGTTCTTCACGTAGCTTTTCAACACATTCATATAACGTTCGATTGGATACATCCTCCGTAAAAACACGGGCCCTCCTAATTTCACTTCACGTACCAAGTGGACGGTTAAGTGGATCATGATGTCGAAAAACGAAGGTGGAAAGAACTTTTCGAGCAAGAACAGAGTTTTCACCAATTCTGACTGCATTAAATCCAATCGATTTGGATCGATGACCTTCGAGCAAATCGAGTTAAAGAATACACATATCTTTGAAGATCTGACTCTGATCTCACATCTTTTAACACAATTCCTCGCAAAGCAAGAGGCAACATTTGTTGTAGCAGCACATGACAGTCGTGCGTCTTCATTCCAATAAGTCTCAAATCTTTCAAAGACACGAACCTCTTATATTTGACGAATAACATTCGGGGACTTTAATAGAAGCAAACCAGTTACACAATTTCTTTTTCTCCTTTCGATCTAGAGTGTACTTTGCTGGTGGTAATTTTGTTTTTTTCCCACCCCCTCCTCGGGATGCAAAATGCTTCTTATATTCATCTCTTTGATATCCAATCGAGATTTTATTCCGTCTTTCGATTTATTTGGATCATCGAGAAGTGTACCAATAAGCAATTCGCAATCATTTTTCTCGATGTGCATAACATCCAGACAATGCCAGACGTATTGTGTCTTCCAATAAGAAAGGTCGTAGAAAATCAATTTCTTCTTCCAAGGATTCTCTTTGAACGATTCTTTAGTACTAGCACTCGGATTTCTTTTTCCAAGCACTTCATTGACGTTTTTAACCATCTCATAGACATCTTCACCAGACAAAATTCTAGGAGGGGGTCGTTCTTCTGAATTTCCATCAAATGCTTATTTCAATTTTCTATACGAGTGATCTCTTTGTAAAACTCTTCTATGACCAAGAAAAACAGTTTTCTTACCATGCTTCAAACCGATGGAAGACATGTGTTTCATGCAAATCGGACAACCAATCGAGCATTTCATAGAGTATCCTGACAAGTTTCCATAGGCCGGAAAATCGTTAATAGTCCACATTAACATTGCCCTTAAGTTGAACGAATGTCCACGGTAAGCATCTTTGACTTCCTTTCCCATAACATCTTCAAATCATCGACCAACGGTGCCAAATAGACATCAATATCATTTCCTGGTTGATTCGGTCCTGAAATAAAAAACGTTCACATCAAGAACTTTCTCTTCATACACAGCTTTGGAGGGAGATTGTACTTCACAAGTATAACCAGCCAAACACTGTATTTACTGCTCATCATGCTGAACGGGTTCATACCATCAGAAGCTAGACCAAGACGTAAATTTCGAGTATCAACACTGAAATCCTTATACTCTAAATCGAATGATTTCCACTATGCAGCATCAGCAGGATGTCTCAACATACCATCATCGATACGCTTTTCGGAGTGCCAAACCATGTTCTTCGCGTGTTTGACACTATTAAACATTCGACGAAAGCACGACATTGGAGGAATGTACCATAACAACTGAAATATATTTAACGAAAATCAATAATAACTAATGAATATGAGCTACATGTATTTCCTAATCAAGTGATGAAAATGTACGTACCTTGACTAGAACTCATTTAACCCCGTTACATGGAATTTTACCCTTCTTCCACCGTGACTCTTTGCACGTCGGACATTCATCTAGATCTTTATACTCGTGTCTATATAAAACATAACCATTTGAGCACGCATGAAATTTCTCGTACTTCATGCCTAATGTACCCAAAGTCTTCTTTGCTTCATACATACTTAAAGGTACTTTATTGTCTTTCGGAAAGGCTTCTTTCAGTGTTTCCAACAATAGAGTAAAACTAGTGTTTGTCCAACCCTCCGACGCCTTCAAATGAAATAATGTAACTAAAAATGACAACTTCGAATAGCTTGTACACCCTTCATATAATGGTGTCTCCGCATCATTCATCATGGACTCAAACAATTCCGGTCGCTCAACAAAATCGTCCTCCAAATCGTTCATCATTCCGCACATATCATCAATATCATCTTCAACATCAATCCTCGTTTGACGAGATAATACCGCCGCAGTGAGGTACACATCTCGCCGCGGTAGGCTTCATACGCCGCGGCGGGAACACGTCTTCGCCGCGGCGAGAATCTTACCGAGAGCACCATGTTTCAGACACATAGTCTCACCGTGGCAACATACATTGTATGCCGCGGCGACAGTATTACTCGCCACGGTAACAAATTTCTTTCGCCACGGTGAGGATCTTACTACGCTTAGGTAAGCGTTGTAGAAGAGTCACGCTGCGGCGAGATTTGTAAATCGCTGCGGCGAGGACATCTAGGGTCATCCTCGCCGCGGCGAAGGCACATTTTCGCCGCAACAAGAGTTTTCTGGACAAGTCTCGCCGCGGCGAGAATTTGTTGTCATCGTGGTGAAGCTCCTACAACGCTTATTTTAAGCGTTGTAGAAGCATCTAGCCGCGGCGAGAAATCAACCTCGCCGCGGTGAGATCCTACAACGCTTATGAGCGTTTTAAAATCTGAAAATTTCAATTTTTTTAAACTACCCGTCCATTTCATTTTCTATACTTCGCGTTTTTTTCAATTTCCCCTCATTCTCATTCATCTTCTACTTCATTCTTCTCATCTCTCTCGCCGCCCCGCACCTCTCTCGCCGCCACTCTCTCGCCGCCCTCCGGCCCTCACCTTGCCGCGCGCCGTCCTTCGCCGCCATCGCCGTCCCTCACTCATCTCTCTCGGCGCCCCGCGCGCTCTCTCTCTCTCTCTCCGACCCTCCGCGCCCTCGCCCCGCTATCCCTCACTCATCTCTCTCGGTGTCCCCGTCCCCTCCATCACCTCGCCGCGCGCCTACCCTCGCCGCGCGCCCAACCTCGCGCCCTCCCATGCCGCCCTCCGGCCCTCACCTCGCCGGCTTCGGCCATCACCTCTCCGGCCCTCATCTTACTGCCCTCTCTTCGCCTCCCTTGTGCTCGTCCAACTCTGGGTAATGTTTTTGAACATTTTTACATGGACTTATTTAGTGTGAATTCAATATTGATTTGAAATTAGGAAGATATTGTATTGGATTTGAGTTTATTGAATTTAAGTTTGATATTGATTTGATTTGAGAAAGATATTTGATATTAGATTGAATTGAGATTAAAATTGTGTTTTTGTTTAGAATTGGATTGGATTTGTGTTTATATTGTGATTGGAGTTGGATTTGATATTGTTTTGAAGTTAGGAATATTTTTTTTTACATTACATTGAATTAAGTTTCAAATTATGTTTTTGTTTAGGGTTTGAGTTTAAATTTTGATTACATTTGAGTTGAAAATTGAAATTATGTTTTGAATTTTGTTTATTAGATTCAATTTCGTCCACTACTACTACTTCTAGCGATAGTAGTAAAAGAAAAATTAGAAGACAACTAGCACTAAATTCCGATGAAAAAGGAAAGAGAAGAAACACTCTTATGAGTCGGGTTAATAAGGTCAAAACTCTAAGTAAAAAAATTCCGGTACAATTTGATGATAAGGGACAACTGATGGGTAAGGAGGGTGACGAGTTGTCGAGTTACTTTGGCGTGCTAGCTAGAGAATACGTTCCACTTTTGATGCACGATTGGAGATGTAAAGAGAATAATTAAATTAAAGAACGGATTTGGAACGAAATGTTAGAAGGATTTACGATTCCTATTGAACAAAAGCACGATTGCCTTATGAGAGTCGGAGAAGTGGCAAGGTTATTTCGTCATGAGTTATACAACGATCTACTCAAAGACATCATCAACGATCCAATCGCCTTAAAGAGACCGGCTTGTGTTTTGAAATTCTACACAAGTGTCACCGAAGAAGGTTGGATAGCATTTGTTGAGTATAGACGAACCGAAGTGTTCAAACAAACATCGGAACATGGGAAAGCAAATACCGGAAAAAGTGTGTACAAATCTCGAACGGGCCGAAATAGATATCAAAAGCTTGATCAAGAAAATGTTAGGTTCATTTATTTTTTTTAGTTATTCCAAATTTGCAATTATTTTTTAATTATTGTATAATTACTTCTTACTAGCACGATGAAATGGGGGAATAGCCTACGAAAGAGGAACTTTGGATTCACTCGCGAATGAAAGACGTAGATAACTACAAGGATGAGAAAGACAAACTAATGGGAGAAAAAATCGTTATCACAACAAGCAATGCAAGGGACATGGGTGCCGAAATTGGGAAAGAGCATTTTGCAAGAAGCTTTGGGAACGTCGCGAGTTTGCGGTCAATCCAAACACACTTCGCGTTTCAAGTACTTTGTTCCTCCAAAGCCGAACGAAGAATTAATTAGGATGCGTCGGGAGATGAGCGAGTTGAAATCTTTGGTGATGAAAGCCTTCGGTGGAAATGGTAGCATTAATATCGGAGATACTAATATCGAGTCGCCTAGTGTCGAGCGTGTGGAAGAGAATTTCAAGGACAAGGTTGTTGATGATGAAGAGATGGCAAATGTTAAAGAACACGTTAATGAAACGGTCTCGTTAGGTATGTTCATTATTTTTTTTATCTATAAAGCTAAATATTTTGGTATTCAGATATTGATATATATTCGTGATTTGCTTAGAACACGACGATTTTGGCGATCGTCCGAAGATCGATCCTAACATCGTTGATGATCGTCCGAAGATCGATCCTATCGTTGTGGAAAAACCCAATAGTGTTCGTGCTAGTTGCTCATTGAATCCAACCACGCCGGTGACACCGAGTTCGGATGAAAGCATCGAGTGTCTTCTTTTCATTGATGATGTTGTGAAAGAAGGCACAATTCATGTTGAAAACGGGCGAGCATACATGAATGGAGGCGTAGTTCACTTCTCACCTTTGGAGGAAGGAAATTTACGCGTGGCCGTTTTGGGGGTTTTGATTAAAAAAGTAAAATTGCCAATTCCCACTGAAGAAGCTCAAACCCTTGAAGATGCTATAGGGGGTTTGTCTCGTGGCCGAAGAGACTCATAGAAATGGACACGGGAATAGAGAATCGCGGTCCGGTTGTCAAACAACTCTCAAAGCTGGGTTTTGAGAGTGAAGCTAGCATCGATGATGCTAAGAAGATTTCGTACGAGGTGATTAATCCCAAGTATCGATTGCTCACTCAACATCCCAACAAAGTAATGTTACCAGAAGGGGATGTGATTATGTTCAATGTTAGTCCAAGTCTCGCGGCTATCCCAATTCCGGTGTCATTTGAAGATGATTCCGATTTTTTGCAATACTTGGAAATTGGCGCGGGGAGCATAACGGTTTATATGGAGTAAGAGTTTTCTTTATATGCGTTTTTTAATATCAATATTCAATATTTAGTGTTTTGATCAACTAAATATTTGTTTGTCATAGCTATCTACGCTCGAGGCTAGAAAAGGCGAAGAAGACTCGAAACTATTGTTTTATAAATCCGAGCTTAAGTTCATACATCAAAAATGACGACGAGGAGGCTTATTTGTCAAAACGAGTCAAGGACGTTGGAAACGTGGTACGACAATGCAAATTTGGTGAACTAGTTTTGATGCTGTATAACAAAGGTAATCATTGGATGCTCGTTGTCCTCGATATTTGGAGAGATAGCGCTATGTTCTTTGACACGTTGAGAAATAAAATCCCAATCGATTTAACTCGATTGATAAAAAGGTAATATTTTGATTTCTTAAATAATTTTTATTATAAATCGTTCTAGTGGTTTTTTCTCTTATAATCATTCTAACATAAATTCATTCATAATATGTCAAACAAAATTCTAATTTTCTTGTTCTAAACAGAGAAAATCAAACAAAACCCTAAATTTGTGAATTAAAAAAATCAAACAATATGCAATTCGGGTAAACAACAAGAAATCCATATCAACAATACGAAATTAAATCAATAACCACCTTAAAAAACTTTGAAAATCATACCTTACAATGTTTAAAAGAGTTAGAGGCGGCAAGAGAGAGAGAGAGAGAGAGAGAGAGAGGCGCGAGAGAGACGCTCGGTGAGGACCTAGTGAGAGAGAGATGACGGCGAAGACGAGGCGATGGCGAGATTTGGGCGGCAAGGACGTGGCGAGGGATTTTGGAAGAAAAAAACTGGAGATATGCGGCCGAAAATGGTTGTCTCATGTGTGGGTATTGGAAAAAATGAGAAAAAAAACTAAAAACGGCCTTTTATAGTGAAAACCTAAAACACCTCGCTGCGGCGAAAATATGTCTTCACCGCGGTGAGATGCTCCTACAACGGATATTAAAACCGTTGTACGAGCTTCTTGCCGCGGTGAGATTCCTTCCTCGCCGTGGCGAGACAGTTTCATAAAAAACTGCTTGGCCACGGTATCCTCCTCGCCGCGGCGGAGAATATTTATAGCCGTGGCGAGAGACTGTTGCCGCGGATAAATTTATACCTCACCGCGGCGTATTACATCCTTCTACAACGCTTTCACTATGCATCGTAGAAAGTTCTCGCCGCGGCATAAAACACGTGGTGCCGCGGCGAGGATTATACAACGGATTGTCAAAGCGTTGTGGGAAATTTGAAATATATTTGATTCTACAACGCTTAGCCAGAAGCATTGTAGAAACACTTAGTTTCTACAACGCTTATCCATAAGCGTTGTAGAAACACCCAATTTCTACAACGCTTATCCATAAGCGTTGTAGAAACACCAAGTCTCTACAACGCTTGTGATAAGCGTTGTAGAATCCCTAGTTTCTACAACACTTATTTTAAGCGTTGTAGAAAGTGAGTTGTATAATCCAACATTTGTAGTAGTGGCTGTTTCCAATTTTATTATTTCATTCACGCGGCACTTTTTTAGATATTTCTATAACGGTGTAGAGCCACAACCTTGTTGGAATCGATCTAGGGTTCAAGAAAATAATTAACGCTTCGGTAAGCGGCGGAATTTTAAAAATTTTCTTTTACAAGTAAAACCAGTTTTACTAACCTAGACAAAGAGCAAGTACATGTAATTAAAAACTATTATGAGTAGAGAAGTTTACTAACCTTTCTTGAAGCTTGAACTTTGAGAAGCTTTTGGAAAGTTTGCAACGCTCGTCTCCCCTCGCAGCATGTCTCTCTTTCTTTCCTCGGCACCTCGAGCAACCACGAAAGTTTCTATCACTAAATCACTCGAAATAAAGGAATTAGTGAGTGGGCACTTTTAAACACCACGACTTAAGAACGAGTCTTGAAGTCGCAGAGCTAAACACTAGGTCAAATGAGGACCTAGTGCCAAAACAAAAATCGAAAATAAACTAGAGAGAGAGAGAGGAGTTCGGCCAAAGTTCTAGAGAGAGAGAGTCTCTCAAATCTCTTAAACTTGGATGGATGAAATGTGTGGAATGAGGCTCCTATTTATAGGAGAGGTCTCACCTTCTGTTAGGTAGTTTCCTCTTCTATAGAATATCACATATTCATGAGCTAATTTCCCTATTTCCTTTATTGAGTCACACGACCAACATAGGCTTCAATAAGCCTTTGATTTGTTTCCTATTTTGTTCCATGCCTTGCCTTTGACTCTCTCTTGGCCGATTACCCTAAAGCATCCTCATGCAAATTTGTTTCCTCTTTTTCTTTTAGCAAGTATCTTGATACATTTATGCACAAAATATTCTCTCTATCTCTTGGGTAGTAGGCGCCCAACATGTCCTCTAGAAGGAGCTTCTAGAAGCTTCTTTATTTTTCATGAGAACATGAAAAAGGCCCATTAAGAATTTTCAATAAAATTCTTATGAAATGAAATTAATCCACAAGGCCCAATAAATCTTATTTTGGCCGAGTGAAACTTGTCATCAAATGACCATGTCAAAAAATTTATTGACATTCATTTCATCCTATGTCTCAACAGACAAAAATACCCTTTTGACTATTTTCGTTCTCGTTTTGACTTAGCTTCCAGTTTAACTATTCCTATCGATGTGATTCGTGACAGTGACCTTATGGACCCAAATGAACAAAGCTTGAGCTAAACACTTGGACTCAAAAGTTCACAAACCTTTTCCAAGTTTAGCTTAATGCCAACTGACTCCACTAAAGAGTTGACACTGAAAATCTCTTGGTTCAAATGAATTTATTTTCTACTCAAGAATTCAACCTAATTATGATGAGCGGATCCACTGAATATTATCTATGTTTACCCTTCATGAATGTCATCAGCTAGTCGGGATTTACTATATTACCATTTTACCCTTCTAGCTGTTATTTCCTCAACTCCTTTGTCGCTTGTGAATAAGTTAGAAACAATGTATTGATGAGGAGCTAACAAGTCACATTGTTTCATCCAAAAGAGTCAGGACTCAATTTGGACACTGGCCAGTTCATTTATTCACACTCCAAGGAACAAAGCATGAGGTGACATACATTGCATTTCAGCAATCTTGTACATGAATTCCATATCTATGAGAACTTCACAAAGTTACTCATGACATTCTCACAACTTAGTACTTCACCAATAGGCCCTGTTCGGAATCACATAGTGAGTCCGAACTCTGACTTTCTCAAATGAGAATACGTAAGCTGTGAAATGGCATGTCTCATTTCAGGATTAAGGTAAGCATGATGCAATTCATACATAGTGACTTCGAGACATAAGAGGTTAAATGGTTTGTTCTTATCTTGTCTCTAGAAGTGCACTGGTCAATTCAGTACCTTCGGAAGATACCTAGAAGAACTATAGAGTCTCCAACTCTCAATGCCTCATAACCAGACATCATAGATTCTTCTAACAATCATACTGAGGTCAATAGTCCTTTGACCCTTAGATTGTGAATATATCGTTTTAAGCAAACTACGAAGAGTTTGTTCATGCAAATCTACATTTGTCTCTTCGTAAGTTGTTAAGTTTGTTTATGGACTAAAGACTAATGTTTTATCATAAAGCTTCAGACAAGGAAGATTGAATGAACGTTTCAACTTTTTATTAATGAATAAGCAATTACAAGCAAGAGTCTTCATGAGACTTTATTACATCAAATGTAGAATATAAAGATTACAACTCTTCTTGTGGGCACCATTGACAACAAACCTTAGATGCGACATGTGGCGGCTACAATTAGGTTAAAATCGTATATAAATGCCTCTACAATCCTCCCAACCTAAAATCGTATATAAATGCCTCTACAATCCTCCCTCTCCCTCTCTCTCTCTCTCTCTCTCTCTCTCCCTCTCTTTATATCTCCGAATTCAAACCACCCACCAGACTACAATCTCCACTCCATCTCATTCTAACCACCACAAACCTCCACCAACACCCTCACCCCACCCCCCAGATCTACATCTCAAACCTTTAGATTTCTTACCACTCCCAAATTTGTCGCTAAATCACCAAGCTCGCTCCAACCACCATGCTCGTCGGTAAGTTCTCTCTCTCCAAATCTCATATCTCTCTCTCCCTCTATATTTCTCTTTTTCTATGACTCGTTCAATCTATGTCGTTGATTTTTCTTAGTCACATTTGAACGCCCATAATCGAAGTCACCTCTGAACGCTGACCACCTCCAGTTAGTCTGTCACTGATTCTTTCTATATTTGTCATTCCCTCCTACCCTCTTACCCTCTCTATATTCAACACACACTCTCTATGTTCATGTGTGTGTGTATATGTTTTAATTTCTATGTATGCGTGTGCATATGTGTGTTTGTGTGTATGTTTGTTCGTGTGTGAGTATGTATGTGTGTTAGCATGTGTCTATGTCTATGTTATTCGTGTCATGTATCCAGAGTGTCCATTTTTGTGTGTGTATGTGTGTGTTGTGTCGTGAGTGTCTGTGTGTGTTTGTTTGTTTCATGTGTATTGTATGTGTGTGTGTTGTGTATGTGTATGTGCACAACATGTAACTGTGTATTGTTGTGTGTGTACCAGCGATGAGGCACATCAACTAAGGTCTATTGTCCCCATCTGCATTATGCTCGCCGTATGCTCAGAACCGTTGTTCGTCTCTCTATCTCTCTCATTCTCTCCGTGTCTCTCTCTCTCTCTCTTTGATTCGTACGTGCCGCTGCTTCATCGTCCCTTCGCTGTTTTGCTCACCTTCGTCGTCCCTCCATGACTAAGGTATTACGTCTATCTCTCTACGTCTATTTATGTTGTTTTTTGTTTTTATCTGTCTATGTATAATTGTGTGTATGTTAACTTTGTTTTATTTTATTTTTTATTTCAAGTGCTTAAGTAGTCATGAACGCAGCGTAGACTTCACTTGCAGGTGATAGGAACATTTCATATGTGATAATTATTACTTTCGAACTTGAATTATTGCGAGTGCTCGGGTGTTTTTGATGGTTTTAGTGTGTTTATGATGATTTACAGGTTCAAATGAGTAAAAGAGCTACTAGTGACTTTTTGAGTCGTTTCCTGACAAAACGAAGCAACCGGGAGTCAAAACAGAGCACAAGATACGAAGGGATGAA
Source organism: Urtica dioica subsp. dioica (assembly GCF_054948205.1). NCBI lineage: Eukaryota > Viridiplantae > Streptophyta > Magnoliopsida > Rosales > Urticaceae > Urtica > Urtica dioica. The sequence continues at coordinate 17,698,505 of NC_142764.1, read as the reverse complement.
AATTTGAATCTCAGCGTGCCGCGCACTACCCTCTACGTACCGCGCGGAGTGCATGCTCCAGTGCGCGCCGCGCAGAACCTTCTACGTGCCGCGCAGGGCACTATGCGTGCCGCGAGCCACATTCTGCGCGCCGCGCGGTCTCGTCCGACAGAACAAGAAATTAGCGATTTTTAAATCGCTTTGAGCTGTCGGATAAATTTTGATGACCCAGATCACTCTGCAAATAAGCAGAAAACCTATGTAAACATCTTAGAGTCTCATAAAACACATCTTAGCCTCGTTTTAGTTTTAAATTTAGGTTTTATTTTAAATTTTTCATTAGTGTTTGGCTGTATATGGGGAAGAGGCAACCGGAGACGAAGACCACCGTTCATCATTATTGACAACCGCGTATTCAGCGTTTTTTCTTGTATTTGTATTTCTTGGAGCTCTCGTTGATGTTTATTTATTTTGCTATGGTTTTCATGGTTTGTTTTTATTTATTGTGTGTTTCTTGTCTTGTCGACGCCATGAACTGAACCCCTTGAGGGTGATGGTGTAGCGAGTCTTGATTATGGCTATGGATTCTTTTTAGTTAATCGAAGTATTTATTTTCACTCGATATTGCTTTGTTTAATTTAATTCTGATCTTAATGCTTGATTAATGTGATTCGCTACCTCGTTCATGATATTAGAATTTACTTGATGCATGACAAAGATTAGATTGATTGTGCTCTTGAAATAAATTACGATAATACATTCCTAGGCTAGAGATAGCTAGGCTGTTATGGAGTCGTATGTACGTTTTTGTGTTTAATGCTAGCCGTGCTTTTAGAAGTTGAGATCAAGAGATGATATTCCGACATATGCTTAGGTTGTTAGATGCTCGAGATTTTGGGAGTGTGTAAATCGAGCGTGAATTCCGTGAATCCAAACCATAGGGGAGACTTGTGAAGCCATTGCCCTTTCCATCTTATTACCGTAAAATTCATGTTTATTTGCTTTTTTTATTTTATTTTTCAATTTTAGCAGTAATCATTTTTTTCCCAATCCTTGAGTTTCATCCGTTACTAGTTAGTTTAAATAATCGGTTAAGCATAGTCATCGTGGGATCGATTCATTCTTAGGATTATACTACTTGAGCGACTACGTGCACTTGCGTACAAAAATATTGCAACAACAGCCGATGTTTTTCTTTTTGTTTAAGGTACGCGTGTTGGGAATTTATCATGATTCACTAATGCGGAATAAAGAGAATCCTAAGAGATTTAGATTCTACGGAAACACGTTCAATAAATCTAGTTTCTGTTTTAATTATAATAATCGATGAACTACTATAAAAAAAACTAATAAGAATAAATAAATACTAGAGATTCGAAGAACTCAAATTCAGTCCCTCTATTTGAGTTTCCACGATGGTTGGCAATCTTCAAAGTCTTTGGGATCCTCGCATTCTTCGTTGAGGATCGACACCAAGTCTTCCGAGCTGTTCTCTAAATGAACAAAGACCAAGGCATGGACCAACTCTTTACTCACTCAATTATTACAACAAGGTGTCAGAATAATTCTTTCTTTCTTTCTTTGGGAAGTAATATGAACAATTTTTTCCCTTTCGGGAAGATAGAGAAAACGATTCCAAGTGTGGAATTGCACTAGCTTTGTAAAAAATTCTGTACCCTAGGCCCGCCATTTATAACTTTCAAGCTTATCCAAATAGAATATGCAGTTTCCTGATTTGGTTTAATCTTATTATATTTTTAAATATTAATTAATTATTCTATTAATAGAATAAATTAAATACTTTCACTACTACAAATTAACTTATCGGGTGCGGAAAGGTATTAGGTGCGACATGTCGCACCTAATAGTCGCACCTAAGCTAACATTAGGTGCGACATGTCGCACCAGATAGTCCTCCAAAAGACTAAAAACTTCACTGATGTTTAGTGGTATTCGGTGCGACTTTGTCGCACCTGATATCACTCTGTCGCACCTGATAACATTGGGTGCGACATGTGTCACACCTAATACCTTTAGGTGCGACAAATGTCGCACCTAATGGGTTTAAAAATTTAAAACGGTCAGAAATTCCCCTCGAATATTTTTGGTTATGTAATTTCACATTAGGTGCGACATTGTCACACCCAATATGACTATTAGGTGCAACAGTGTCGCACCTAATAGTTTAAATACCCGAGCGACTTCTTCCTCGCCCAAACCGCCTCTCTCTCTATCTAACTCTGTCTCTCTTTCTCTTCGACGCTCGTTCTTCTTCCTCCGCCGTGACCTTCCCCGCCGCCGTGACCTCCCCGCCACCGTGACCCCTTCGTCGTCCTCCTCCGAGGTACGTCTCTCTCTCTCTCTATCTATTTATCTCTCTCTGTCTCTCTCTCTCTCTCTTACTTCTGTCTGTCTCCGACCTGCAGGTCGTCCCCCGCCGCCCGTGAGCACCTCGGCTCAGCCCGGTCGTCCCCCGCCACCCGGTCCTCGCGTCTAGCTCGTCGCCTCGTCGTCGCCTCGGAAAATGTTAGTTATAATTAGTAATATTTTTTAGATTATTTCATATAGATTAATTAGTAATATATTTGAAAATAGAACTTTGATTAGATGTTAACATGTTTAGTTAATTAATTAATTAGTAATATGTTTAGTTAGATTAATTAGTAATATATATGAAAATAGTAACATGTTAGATTAGATGAAAATACAACTTGATTAGTTTGTTAAAAATTTGTAATATATTGTATTGAAATTGAATTTGAAATGGATATATGTTTAAATTAGAATATTGAGTTAAATGGTTGAAATTAAAATGAATAAATGGTGAAATTGGAATGTTGAGTTAAATTGTTATATGTTGAAATTAGAAAGTTGAATTGGAATATTGAAATGGATATTCGTCTGTTAAATAGTGTAGATTTATAGCGTTTAAATAATATGTATTTAAGATAGAATATTGTATAATTATAGTTAGAATATTTAGCCTTAATAGCTGCATATTAGTTTCCTATTTCTTAGTTAGGAAGTTATTTTCTTTTCCCTATAAATGTAGATGCCGTATGACCTTTATTCATATATGAAAATTATCTTCTCCAATTCCTTCATGGTATCAGAGCATTAGGTTAACCATTCCAATGGAGACCGATAGCCCTAATTCATCTTCCCAAACACAAAACTCCTTCCCTAATCCACAAAACAGCTCCATGGTCTCAATCCGTCCATCATCTGTCCATTCTTCTATGCTCTTTACGGGTCATAGATTGAATGGAAAGAATTATTTGGAATGGTCTCAATACGTCAAGCTAGCCATAGATGGAATAAGAAAGCTGGGATATCTAACCGGAGAAGTCAAAGAGAAGAAAATTGATGAGGATGGCTACAGTACATGGAGATCGGAGAACTCATTGGTGACAGCATGGCTTCTCAACTCTATGGATGCATCAATCGCCAAGCCTCACATGTTCATGAAGACTGCAAAAGAAGTGTGGGACTCCATCAAGGAGACATATTCGGATCTTGAGAATTCTTCTCAGATCTTCGAATTTAAAACCATACTTTGGCAGTCCAAACAAGATGATAGAAATGTCACTACTTATTATAATGAAATGGTAGCTCTCTGGCAGGAATTGGACCAGTGTCACGATGATGAGTGGGAGAGTCCGAAGGATTTGGCTAGGTATAAAAAAAGGGAGGAGAATGACAGAGTCTACATGTTTCTAGCAGGAGTCAATAGAAACCTTGATGATGTGAAGGGAAGAATTCTTGGGAAGAAACCTCTACCCTCAATCCGAGAGGTGTTCTCAGAAATCAGGCTAGAAGAAAGCAGGAGGAGGACGATGAACAACAGCTCGGGACAGAAGAGTAAAGTTGAAGATTCATCGGCCATGTTTGTGAAAGGTGATGAGAAGAGGAAGCCATGGTGTGATCACTGTAAGAAGCTGTGGCATTCGAGGGAGACTTGTTGGAAGCTTCATGGGAAACCACCAGGAGCCGGGAAGAAGAAACATGAGAAAACTTTTCAAACTGCCGTGACCGATTCTCAACAAGGGCAGCAAGTCAATTCCAGCCAGCCTACATTCACAACGGAACAGATAGAGCAGCTCATTCTCCTTCTAACAGCCCAGAAAAATTCCAACCAAGATGCTCCTTCGTGTTCCTATGCCCAGAATGGTAAAATCACCTCATATTTTTGTTCCGAAAATTCACAAAATTCCTGGGTTATTGATTCAGGTGCAACAGACCACATGACCTCAATTTTGAAGCTCTACTGCTCATATAAACCGTGTGCAGGAGACAAAAAAGTCAAAGTGGCTGATGGCACTTTTTTAGCTATAGCCGGAATAGGAAACATTAAAATTTCTGATTCCATTGATCTCTCTAAAGTCTTACATGTTCCTAATTTATGCTGTAACCTTGCCTCAGTCAGTAAACTAACCAAAGAGCTTCAGTGTTGTGCTAAATTCTATCCTTCTTATTGCATTTTTCAGGATCTGGCATCGGGGAAGAGGATTGGCAGTGCTAGAGAGGAAGATGGACTATATGTCTTTGATTTGGAAACTGAATCGAATAAAAGAGGTCAAAGAAATGCTTGCTTGCAAACTATTTCTTTTTTTAATGAATCTAAGCTGTATTTGCTACATTATAGACTAGGACATCCTAGTTTTTATTATTTGAAAAAATTATTTCCGAAATTATTTCTTAATAAAGATCCTTCGTTATTTCACTGTGATATGTGTGCTCTTGCTAAACACCATAGAAATTCATATGTTCCTCATAAATACAAACCTACTAGTCCTTTCACTCTTATACATAGTGATATTTGGGGTGCATCTAGAGTACCTACAATTAAAGGAAAGAGATGGTTTGTAACAATTATTGATGACCATACAAGATTAACTTGGGTGTTTTTATTAAAAGACAAATCGGAAGTTGAAAATATTTTCAAAAATTTATTTACCATGGTTCAAACTCAATTCAATGCCAATATTAAAATGGTAAGAAGTGATAATGGCCGTGAGTATTTTTCCAAAAGCTTGAATCAATTTTTTGCTGAAAAAGGAGTTATTCATCAAAGTTCTTGCATAAATACACCGGCTCAGAATGGAATTGCTGAGAGAAAAAATAGACATTTACTTGAAATGGCTCGTGCTATTATGTTTTCTACAAATATTCCAAAATACTTATGGGGAGATGCTGTTTTACGTGCTACATATCTAATTAATAGAATGCCTTCGAAAACTTTAGGATTTAAAACTCCTATTGATGTTTTTCAAGAGTTTTTTCCAACAAATAGATTAATTAGCAATCTGCCCTTAAAAATCTTTGGATGCACTGTTTTTATAAAAAACCCGAGTATATCTGCAAGTAAATTTGATCCTAGAGGTGTAAAATGTGTTTTCTTAGGAATTTCTTCAACTCAAAAAGGTTACAAATGTTTTAATCCAACAACAAAAAAGATGTTTATAACAATGGACACTAGTTTTGTTGAAAATCAACCTTTTTTTAATAAACATCTTCGGGGGGAGAATTTAATTGAAGATGTTAATTTAGAGGAAAATAATTTGGATTTTCTCAAAATTAATCTAGACGAAAATCTAAATAAAGATGAAGGAAATCTGAAAAGAAAGGATAATAACATTGTTTTTCTTGAAAATAATCTAGACGAAAATCTGGATAAAGATCAGGTAATTCACGAGATTGCTCCTACGGAAATAAAATTATCAAATAATAATGAGGAAAATACAATCAGAACAAAGCAAAAAGAGGGACAAATAAGTAGATTCTTTGGCAAAATTTATGAGAAAAGGGTTCCAAATCAAAGACTAGAGGAAATCTCCGATCAAGCACTTGACCACGAGTCAGACTCGGTGACAGCTAATGAAGAAGGTAATATTTCCATTGATCTAGAATTACCTATAGCTCTCAGAAAAGAAAAGAGATCATGTGCCAAATATCCTATCTCAAACTATGCTTCTTATTCCAATCTATCATCATCCTTTGCGGCCTTTACCTCTAGTGTCTCCTCTATCTCTATTCCTTCAACCATATAGGAAGCTCTATCTAGACCCAAGTGGAAGACAGCTGTTCTGGAATAGATGAATGCTCTTGAAAAGAATCGGACATGGAAGATTGTAGAGCTACCCAAAGATAAACCAACAGTGGGATGTAGATGGGTGTTCACTCCAAAGTTCAAGGCTAATGGGATGCTAGAAAGATATAAGGCAAGATTGGTTGCCAAAGGTTATACTCAGACCTATGGGATTGACTACACCGAGACCTTTGCTCCAGTTGCGAAACTAAATACTGTAAGAATCCTCTTATCTCTAATTGTGAACCGGGATTGGCCTCTTCATCAACTAGATGTAAAAAATGCGTTTTTAAATGGAAAGCTTGAAGAAGCGGTCTACATGAGCCCTCCTCCGGGGTTTGAAAACAGTTTCAGTTCCAAGGTGTGCAAATTGGAAAAGGCGTTATATGGGCTCAAACAATCTCCGAGGGCATGGTTTGACAGGTTCACACAGTTTGTGAACAAGCAGGGTTACACGCAAGCTCAAGCCGATCATACTCTCTTCATGAAAATCTCAAGTAAGGGGGAGATTTCTATCTTAATTTTTTATGTAGATGATATCATCCTCACAGGAGACTATCATGAAGAAAGTAAAAATTTGAAGAAGATGCTAGCTCATGAGTTTGAAGTTAAAGAACTGGGAGAGTTGAAATACTTTCTTGCCATGGAGATAGCTCGCTCCAAGGCAGGGATTGTTGTCTCACAGCGGAAATATGTTTTAGACCTACTTCAAGAAACAGGAATGAGTGCGTGCAAGCCAGCTGATACGCCTATTGATCCTAATATAAAATTAGGTGGTATCCAGGATGGTGTTCCAGTCAACGTCCAGCAGTATCAGAGATCGGTGGGAAGGTTGATTTATTTGGCGCATACCAGACCCGACATAGCCTTTGCAGTAAGCCTGGTCAGCCAGTTCATGCACTGTCCTTACGAACAACACCTTGAGGCTGCATATCGAATCCTACGTTATTTGAAGAGCTGTCCGGGAAAGGGACTACTCTTCAAAAAGGGGAGCAACAGAACTGTAGAGGCCTTCACAGATGCAGACTATGCTGGGTCTGTTACAGACTGGAGATCCACTGCCGGGTATTGCACCTATGTGTGGGGAAATTTGGTGACATGGAAGAGCAAAAAGCAGAATGTAGTAGCTCGGAGTAGCGCAGAATCAGAATTTCGTGCCATGGCTAATGGAATTTGTGAGTTGCTGTGGATAAAAAGGGTAATGACAGAATTGAAGATGCAGATAGACTTGCCAATGAAGTTATACTGTGATAACAAGGCTGCCATTAGTACTGCTCATAACCCGGTACAACATGATCGCACCAAGCATATTGAGGTGGACCGACACTTCATTAAGGAGAATATAGAAGCTGGAATTGTGTGTACACCATTTGTCTCCACAAAGGATCAAACAGCGGATATTTTGACCAAGGGCCTATTTAGACCAGTTTTTGAATTACTTGTAAGCACGTTAGGAATGTATGATATATACATGCCAACTTGAGGGGGAGTGTAGATTTATAGCGTTTAAATAATATGTATTTAAGATAGAATATTGTATAATTATAGTTAGAATATTTAGCCTTAATAGCTGCATATTAGTTTCCTATTTCTTAGTTAGGAATTTATTTTCTTTTCCCTATAAATGTAGATGCCGTATGGGCTTTATTCATATATGAAAATTATCTTCTCCAATTCCTTCAATTAGTTAATTAGTATCATATGTAGTTAGATTAATTAGTAATATATTTTAAAATGATTAGTAACATGTTACATTTAATGTAATTATTGAATATTTATTGCGACCGAGCCACAGAGGCTCGGTTTAATATTTAGTATGTTAATAGGAAAGACCTGGTTGGTTATATATGTGTTTTTTTTTAAATTACAGATTTTGGTTAGTCAATATTTTAGGGGAAACTCTACCGAATTTTCGGTAGAATAATAAATATATGTAATATAATGAATTCGAACCATTTTTTCAAATTAATACATATTTTTCACAATTTCTCTTTCACTCTCACTAATTCGCTCTCGAATTTTTCAAATGTTAACGAGTCACTCTCAATTTCCTAACAATTCATCATTCTCAATTTCATAACAATTCACTTTAAATTTCAAATATTCACTCTCAATTTTACCTCTCAATTTCCTAATAATTCACTCTTACAAAATGAATTCTAACGATTCATTTTTATCTCCCAATTTCCCGTCTCATTCAGAAGAATGTCAAATCCAAGTAGGGACTGGATTACTGAGAACAATCGGTTGAGTTTGCAATATAAAACAGGGGTTAACGAGTTTATCCGCGTTGCAAGCAAACTCCCGAACGAAAACGGTCATTATCGTTGTCCTTGTAAGTCTTGCAATAACGTGAGATTTCTGGATATCGGGGTCGTAAAGAATCACCTTTTGAACAAGGGGTTTACCCCGGGATACACCGAATGGTATCATCACAGTGAACGTCATGTGCTTACCCAAGTAGAAGATGGCAGCGAGACTAACCAAAGAGGAGTCGGTGGATTGCACGATGCTTTCCATGATATAATGGATCACGAGGACTTCGACGATTTTACGGATCCGACTCCGAGTGAAGTGCGTGCAGATGAGCAAGTGGAAGATTTGTTCGTCGAGTTGGGAGCAGAATTGTACCCTGGGTGCAAAGAGTTTTCGTCTTTGTCATTCTTGGTTTCGTTGATGCACATCAAAGTCACGAACCATTGGAAGAACAAGTCATTTACAGAATTGTTGCAGCTCTTGAGGAAGTCTCACCCAATTGGTAACCGAATTCCGGAAAAACACTACGAGGCAAAGGCGAAGCTGAAGCGTTTCGGCTTGGGATACGATATGATCGACGCGTGCATCAACGATTGTGTGTTATTTCGAAAAGATCTCGAGAAAGCAGAAGTGTGCCCAATTTGCAATGAGAGCAGATGGAAGCCAACCGGGAAGAACGTATCACAAAAGATATTACGATACTTTTCCTTGAAAGATCGATTGAAGCGATTGTACGCTTCTCGACACACGTCGCTTGAGATGCAGTGGCACGAACGAGATCGCGTCAAAGAAGAAGGCATTTTGCGACATCCTGCGGATGGTTCGACGTGGAAGAATCTAGATGAAAGATACCCAAATTTCGCTGCAGAGCCTCGTAACGTACGTCTGGGACTAGCTTCTGATGGGTTTAACCCGTTTGGGAAAATGAGTCTAGCGTATAGTTTGTGGCCCGTGGTACTAACTGCGTACAACTTGTCACCTTGGTTGTGCATGAAAAAAGAGTACTTGATGCTGACGCTTTTGATACCTGGACCGAGCTCACCTGGAAAAGACAGGTACGTGTTTTTAGAACCACTAGTTGAAGAGCTGAAAGAATTGTGGGATACTGGATTCCAAGTGCGAGACGGGGCGAACGATGAAGTGTTTCGGTTGCGTGCCACGCTTCTATGGATGATAAACGACTTTCCGGCTCGATCGTATTTGTCGGGATGGAGTGGCCTAGGGTATCTTGCTTGCCCCACGTGCAACATTGAGATGCCATCTATGAAAATTAGAAACAGGATTGTCTACTATGACCATCGTCGATTCTTGCCTACGCCTCACCGATTGAGGAAAAGCACTGATCACTACGTAAATGGTCACGAGAAGCGCCTGAAACCTGTCAAGTTGACTGCGCAAGACATAGTCGATCAGTTGACTAGTGTTTCTTCCACGACAACCGGCAAAAATATCGGTACATGAAAACGTGCTGAGTGCGAATTGAATTGGACCGAAAAGAGCATCTTCTATAAGTTGTCTTACTGGTCAGAATTGGAGTTGAAGCACAACATGGACGTCATGTATGTAGAGAAGAACGTGTGCGAGAATCTTCTCGGGACGATGCTCAACTTGGAAAAGAAGAACTACGATACGGAGAAGTCGAGATTTGACTTTATGGACATGAAAATCAAGTCTTCTCTGCACTTGAGACAACAAAGGAATGGGTGGTACAAACCGCAAGCAGCGTACACGTTAACGCTTGAGAAGAGACACCGGTTTACCGAGTTCCTCCAATCAGTTAAATTCCCAAACGGGCTCGCTGGAAATTTGAAGAAAAATGTAAATGTTGACGGGAAGCTCACAGGTTTGAAGTCGCACGATTGTCACGTAATCATGCAGAGGCTGTTGGCTGATGGTATTCGCCCTTTTGTGCAAAAACCGATACAAGAGACGATCTCAGAGCTCTGCAACTTTTTCAAGTTGATCAGTTCTAGAACCCTAAGAGTGGACGATCTCGAAAAAGTGCAAGATTCAATCATTGAGATATTGTGTAAGCATGAGATGATATTTCCGCCAGCTTTTTTCACGATCATGGTTCATGTGGTAATTCATCTACCAGATGAAGCGTTGTGTGGCGGTCTGGTGCATATGCGATGGATGTACCCAATTGAGAGATACCTTGGAACGTTAAAACAATTTGTCAGAAATAGAGCTAGACCCGAAGGCTCCATTACAGAAGTGTACGTTGTAGAAGAGGCATTGACATTTGTTGCAAGGTATCTCGAAGATAAGAAAACTGTCGATGAAGTTCAAGTGCGGGAACTTAGTGTTTTCTGGTCTGAAAACTGTGTGCCTTACGGGATGATGAAGGTACACTTATTACGTGCGACATGTCGTGCCTTATGCCTTTAGTGACGGGTTATTCGGTGCGACTCTGTCGCACCTAATAAACTTTTAGGTGCGACATATGAAGTATTCGGTGCGACAATCGTCGCACCGGATGACGTTTTTTGTCCTAGTGTTTGAAGATATTTTAGAAAATAAAATATTCAGATAATATCTAATATTAATTTACTTCTCATATTACAATTTATCATTCATGTAACTTAATATAATATAGAATATCTCCATATGATATTCTCATTTAATAATATAATTAGTATATTATTTGTTTCTCACAATAAGATATATTATTCTATAATAAATAGTATAGCAGAGAATATTGTTACCGGTCATTTTCGGGATACCGGAAATTCAAAAACGATTCAAGGCCGGCCGGGCTTTGCCGGCCGGAAGCCCAACGGGTCCCGGCCCACCAGGCCCGAGCGCCCCGACGCACCTACGGCCCGGCACGGCCGGCGCGCGCGCACCTGCGCCCAGGCCCCGAGGCCCCCGGCCCAATGGGCCTCAGCGCGCCCTATCGCGCCTGGCTCGCGCGCACCCTGCGCCCCAGCCTCCCGGCCCGCGCGCGCACTCCTGCGCCCCGGCCTCCCGGCCCCCGCGCACGCTCCCGCGCACCCGGCCTCCCGGCCTGCGCGCGCCTCGGCGCCCCGGCCGAGCGCCCCTGCTGCCTCAGCCGGGTGTCCCTGCCACCTCGGCCACCTCGGTCGAGCGCCTTTGCCAGCTCGTCCGCCTCGGCCGAGCGTCTTCGCCAGCTCGGCCGCCTCGGCCGAGCGTCTTCGTCAGCTCGGCCACCTCGGCCACCTCGGCCGAGCGTCTTTGCCACCTCGGCCACCTCGGCCGAGCGTCATTTCCACCTCGACCACGTCGGCCACCCCGGCCGAGCGTTCTTGCCACCTCGGCCGGGCACACCCGCTGCCGGGCACGCCGCGCCCGGCCAAGTCCCGCGCCTGGCACGCCCCTCGCCCATCCAGGCGACATGTCCCGCACGCCCTGCGCCCTCTTGGGCGTGAGGCCTCGCGCGCCTCGCTCCCCGCCACCCGGTGGGCCTCAAGGGGTCGGCCCAAGGCCCCTCTCCACAACTATAAATACCCCCCCTAGGGGATGGGAAAAGAACAATCAATCGATTCCAGAATATCCATATAGATACATTTCGAGAACAATACTTCTCCTATCTCGAGAATTCTCTCTCGTGCTCTTGTGATATTCCAAGAGCGCGCACTCCTCCTCCCTCGGCTCAGAAACACGAGGACCCCCCTCCACGAGAGGGTGCGCGCTCCTCTTCTGTGACCCGAGCTTCTGCGGTACGCACCGCTCCCCTGCTTCTTGGCCCTTGAGCTAGAACTCCGAGCTACGAGCACGCGACCCCTCTAAAGTCTTCACTGGAAGCTACGAGCCGGGTCCTACTCTAAAGCCTTGGATTCCCAAAGCCTCTGAGCCCAAGATAGCTCCCAATACACAAATTGAACTACGTTCTGACCTGATCCCGACTAAAGGGTACGTAGGCAGCCAACCTTTGGCACGGTCACACCCCCCCCCCAAAACACACCTCAGGGTTTGGAGGGTGCAGCTCGGTCTACGAGCTCCCACTTTTGGCCCGGGCGCGGTCACTTGGTCCGGCCTTGGATCGAACCGCCCGAGGTATCTAATCGTTGTTCTTTTTCGTGCGACAACATTTTGGCGCTAGAAGGAGGGGACTTCCCGACTTACACAGCCCGTAATCCCTTCTACAGCTCGACCCCTTTCTTCTCGACTTGGGAAAGACATGAGTGGTCAACCACCCGTTCGTTCTGAGGGCGTGAACAACCCCGAAAACGCAACCATGGTGAAGAAATACTTCCTGCGCTCCCGAGCACAAGGCGACGAGGAGACTCTCAACGACGAGAGTCACACTCCCTCGCCCCCTCCTCTTCAGGACAGTTGGGACGACCGCATCCTTGAAATGGAGGAGAAAATCCGCCAACTGAAGATAGCCAATGCAAGGTACCACCGCCAACTGGCGGGCAAGGCACCTGCACACGGCGTCCCCCACGGGGAATCTAAGGACCTCATGGACGAGGGGCATGATTATGACCCCGACTATGAAGGTTGGAAATTTCGGCGGACGTCGAGACTTCTCTCACCAAAGACGGGGAACTCCCTGTTGAGATCGAAGCCGGTCCGTCGAAAATAAAAGCAATACCGATCTCCTCTCAAGAAGAGACCTCCCGACGTTCAGCCCATTACCGACTCAATCAAAGAGGCAATGTCAGGGAAGGTACAACGACTCGGCGAGTAAGGCGTGTGGCTCGAAGCTCACGCCCCTATACCGCCGGGCCGGATCTTAGAGATCGACTTACCACCCAACGGAACAACTGTGGTGAAGACCTCCGAGAGAGGCTGAGCGCTCGTAAGGGTCACAACCCTACGACCCCAATCAATGGGGACCCTCGCACGGCTCAAGGGTCGAACGAAAGGCGACAGGTGACTCCTCCTGAACAAGGAGTGACCCCCAACACTGGCCTCGATGTCGTCACCATGATTCACAACCTTCATAATAAGGTGCGTGACCTGCGTGAAGGCGGCTTGGCCGGTGATGCATACGGGGTCGTGGAAGAACATTCCTCTCCCTTCGCCGCCCAAATCCTTGCTGAGGTGTGCACGGGAAACTTCAAACTCCCGAATCTCCCTCCATACAATGGGAAATCTGATCCCACGTATCACATCCAACATTACGAAACTTGGATGACGATGCAGGGCGTCTCACCTGGGGCTCTATGCCAAGCTTTTAGTCTTACCCTCACCAGATCCGGTTTCGAGTGGTTTAAGAATTTAAGACCAGGAAGCGTCCAATCATTCAAAGACCTGAAGGACATGTGCCTAGCACAATTTGCTACATCCATGGTCCAAAAGAAGACCAAGATGTACTTATGGTCAATCAGGCAAGAGAATAACAAGTCCTTGAGACAGTATCTCACTCGATTCACCGCGGAATCAAACAAGGTTGACCGCTTTGACGACGGTGACGCAATTACAGCCATCATCGAGGGCTTGCGCACCGAAGACTTCTTAAAGTCCGTCGTCGGCAGAGTCCCTTCTACGATGGCCGAGTTAATGAACCGAGCCAAATGTTGTCAATGGTGCCCACAAGAAGAGTTGTAGTCTTTATTTTGTACATTTGATGTAATAAAGTCTCATGAAGACTCTTGCTTGTAATTGCCTATCTATTCGTTAATAAAGTTGAAACGTTCATTCATTCTTTCTTTGTTTGAAGCTTTATGATAAAACCTTAGTCTTTTAGTCCATAAACAAACTTAACAACTTATGAAGAGACAAATGTAGATTTGCATGAACAAACTCTTCGTAGTTTGCTTAAAACGATATATTCGCAATCTTAGGGTCAAAGGACTATTGACCTCAGTATGATTGTTAGAAGAATCTATGATGTCTAGTTATGAGGCATTGAGAGTTGGGGACTCTATAGTTCTTCTAGGTATCTTCCGAAGGTACTGAATTGACCAGTGCACTTCTAGAGACAATATAAGAACAAACCATTTAACCTCTTATGTCTCGAAGTCACTATGTATGAATTGCATCATGCTTACCTTAATCCTGAAATGAGACATGCCATTTCACACCTTAGTATTCTCATTTGAGAAAGTCAAAGTTCGGACTCACTATGTGATTCCGAACAAGGCCTATTGGTGAAGTACTAAGTTGTGAGTCTGTCATGAGTAACTTTGTGAAGTTCTCATAGATATGGAATTCATGTACAAGATTGCTGAAATGCAATGTATGTCACCTCATGCTTTGTTCCTTGGAATGTGAATAAATAAACTGGCCAGTGTCCAAATTGAGTCCTGACTCTTTTGGATGAAACAATGTGACTTGTTAGCTCCTCGTCAATACATTGTTTCTAACTTATTCACAAGCGACAAAGGAGTTGAGGAAATAATAGCTAGAAGGGTAAAATGGTAATTTAGTAAATCCCGACTAGCTGATGACATTCATGAAGGGTAAACATAGATAATATTCAGTGGATCCGCTCATCATAATTAGGTTGAATTCTTGAGTAGAAAATAAATTCATTTGAACCGAGAGATTTTCAGTGTCAACTCTTTAGTGGAGTCAGTTGGCATTAAGCTAAACTTGGAAAAGGTTTGTGAACTTTTGAGTCCAAGTGTTTAGCTCAAGCTTTGTTCATTTGGGTCCATGAGGTCACTGTCACGAATCACATCGAGTAGGAATAGTTAAACTGGAAGCTAAGTCAAAACAATAGCGAAAATTATCGAAAGGGTATTTTTGTCCTTTTGGACATAGGACGAAATGAATGTCAATAAATTTTTTTGACAAGGTCATTTGATGACAAATGAAACTTAAAACACTCAGCCATTAATAGTTTATTGGGCCTTGAGGATTAATTTCATTTCATAGAATTTTACTTGAAAATTCTTAATGGGCTTTTCTTATGTTGTCATGAACAAATGAAGAAACATCTAGAAGCTCCTTCTAGAAGCTCAAATTTCGTCCAACCCAAGGAAAATAAGGCTGAATTTCGTTCATGCCATAGTGGGAAAGAGAGTTTATTTTGTGCATTGATGTATGAAGATACTTGCCAAAAGAAAAAAGAGGAAACAAATTTCCTTAAGAAGGAAAGTGCATTTTCGGCCAACTAAGAGGAAATCAAATGAGGAAACAAATCCTAAGCCTTCATGAGGCATGTTGGACGTGCAAGGCAATAGGAAAAGAGGAAACTACCTTTTGAAGGTAATCCTCCTCCTATAAATAGGAGCCTGACGGCTTGGTTGCGCCATGTAGGCGTCTTAAGTGCGCCATGTAGGCGTCTTAGGTGCGCCATGTAGGCGTCTTAGGTGCGCCATGTAGGCGTCTTAGCCTGCATCTCTGGGATGGCTTATGGCGCGCCACGGAGGCGTCTTAGCCTGCATCTCTGGGATGGCTTGTGGCGTGCCGCGGAGGCGTCTTAGCCTGCATCTCTGGGATGGCTTGTGGCGCGCCGCGGAGGCGTCTTAGCCGGCATCTCTGGGATGGCTTGTGGCGCGCCGCGGAGGCGTCTTAGCCTGCATCTCTGGGATGGCTTATGGCGCGCCGCGGAGGCGTCTTAGCCTGCATCTCGGGGATGGCTTACGGCGCGCCGCGGAGGCGTCTTTAGCCTGCATCTCGGGGATGTCTTACGGCGCGCCACGGAGGCGTCTTACGTGCACGCTTGTTCCCATTTTATGTTCGGGTGTTTTGTTTTGATGGAGCGTGCTTTCTTTTTGTGGAGCGTACTTTCTTGAGGATTTTGAGCGTACTTACCATTGCCTATGGCACTAGCCCCCCGAGTTTTTGGGTTTACGATCGTATTTTGATGACTGAAAATCTTTGATAAAGTGGATTTTGAAAGAAAAACATCGAACTTTATTAATATTGCAAAAATAGGAAATCCTAAAACATTGGCTCGTAGGCCTTATTGAATGTTGGAAAGCAAAGAAATAAAATGGGAGGAAGCGCTGGCTACTGGTAGTACTTTCTCAAGTGTTCCGCATTCCACAGGCGACGGATCGGTGTCCGTGTATTTGATGTAGCGTGTCTCGTCATGTATGACTTGGCAGACTTTGTGGGGTCCCTCCCTGTTTGGGATGAAGACGTCGGCGCCTTGCACTTGAGCGTCATGCAGAGGTCTTCGTGGATTTCGCGGAGGACCTTGGTCGACTCGACGCTATCTCTGATTCGAGAGATCGTGTTAACCGTCTTTCTAACGGTTTTTCCATCGATTCCTTGGATGTAGCATATTCTGGCTTAGGATTGATCTCCAGCCATGGTGCCGATTCCATCCTCGGTGGGGAACTTCACCAGTAGGTGGTATGTTGAAGTAATGGCCCTTAGTCGGTTCAGCGTGGGTCGCCCAATGATTACATTGTAGGGCGACTCTTGATCGACCACTAGGAATGGGACCATGTGAACGACTTCAATGCCTCCGGGAGTTCCGAAGGTGACCGGCAAATCGATGATGCCTTCGGTCATGACTCTCTCCCCAGTGAACCCGAATAAAGGTGTTTGGGTCGGAGTTGGGCGTAGCCCCCCGAGCTTCATGCGCTCTAAGGTGGACTTGAATATTATGTCGGCAGCACTGCCGTTGTCGATGAGAACCCTTTTCACCAAGTTATTAGCCACTTGGGCTTTGAGCACAATCGCGTCATTGTGCGGATGCACAACTCGCTTGGCCTCTTCGTTGGTGAAGTACATCGTCTCGTGAGGTATGGACGGAGGTTCCTCGTAGGTGAGGTTGACGTGCATAGCAGCGTCTCCTTGGGACGCGGCCCTCAGGAATTTCTTCCGCTGTCGGGCTGAGTCTCCATCTTGTGGACCTCCCAATATGGTGGTCACAATGTGGAGTTGTGGATTGGCATTGGCAGTAGCCGTGGTTCGGTCGGCAAAAGCGGCTGTTCCTCCTCCCTTGCCAGACTGTGGTCTGTTTGTGGTGGGGCCCGCAGCGCTAATCATGCGTAACACGAACTCCTTCAGCTCACCCCGTTAGATCAGAGCTTCGATTTGCCTTTTGAGATTGTAGCATTCGGAGGTCAAGTGACCGTATTCCTGATGGAACTCGCAATATTTAGATCTATCGCGAGTCGCGGGATCTTTGTTCATTGGAGCCGGGGGAGTGAACTTGTCACGCGCTAAAGCTAGGATTTGATCCGGCGTTGTGTTCAACGGTGTGAACGACGAGTAGCCCTTAAAGTCTTCCGCAAGTCGCGGCTTCTGGGGCATCGGAGGTCATCTATTAAAAGTCTGACCTCCTCTGTTTCGCCTTTTACGGGAGTATCCTTGCTCGTTGCTAGGCTCGTCTCGGTGGTGAGGGCTTTGATCATTGCCCTTGCGACCATCGAGGTAATCTTCGACTCCCATGAATGTCTTGGCTCGAGTTATTAACTCGGCCATGGTAGAAGGGACACGGCCGACGATGGACTTAAGGAAGTCACTTGTGCGCAAGCCTTCAATGATGGCAGTTATTGCGTGTTTGTCGTCAAAGCGATCGACCTTATTCGATTCTTCAATGAATCGGGCGAGGTATCGTCTAAGAGACTCGCCATCCTCTTGCCTGATTGACCACAAGTACATCTTGGTCTTCTTTTGGACCATAGACGTAGCGAAATGTGCTAGGAACATGTCCTTCAGGTCTTTGAACTAGCGGATGCTTCCCGGCCTTAAGTTCTTGAACCACTCGAAGCCAGGTCCGGCGAGGGTAAGACTAAAAGCTTGGCACATAGCGCCGGGAGTGACACCCTGCATCGTCATCCAGGTTTCATAGTGCTGGATATGGTAAGCAGGATCTGCTTTTCCATCATAGGGAGAGAGGTTCGGGAGTTTGAAATTTCCCGTGCATACCTCGGCCAATATCTGAGCCGTGAAAGGCGATGAATTCTCCTCGACGACCCCATAGGCACTTCCGCCTATTCCGTGTTCTCGGAGATCTCGTACTTCATTTCGAAGATTGTGGATCATTGTGATCACATCGAGACCGGTAGTCGGAGTAACTCCCTGTTCGGGAGGAGTCACCTGTCGTCTTTCGTTTGACCCTTGACCCGTGCGGCGGTTCCCGTTAGTTGGGGCTGCTGTGGGGATGTTTGGCCGAGAGCTTAGTTTCTCTCTTAAGTCATCGCCACACTCAATGCGTTGGGCGGTGAGGTGGTCCCTAAGATCAGGGCTGGTCGTACGGAGGCGCAGGCTTCGTCTGCGACGGCGCGCTCTCCGCGTGCCCTGACTTTCCGGAACATTCTCCCTGTGACCTAGTCGGTCGAGGGCCGAACGTCGGGAATTTCCCTCTTGAGAATCAGCCGGCGCGTTGCCTGTCCGGGGTAGGGGATTCGAAGGACCGACTTCAAACACGGCGGGGAGTCCCCCGTCCTTCGTGAGAGAAGTCCCGATACCCTCCGAATCGCCAGTACCCTAGTAGTCAGGGTCGCGGTCGCGACTTTCCTCATTGAGGTTCTCGGGATCCCCGTGGGGGATCGCCGTGTTATGCGCGGGTTGCTCCACAGCGAGTCGGCTGTGGTACCTCGCGTTCTTCGCCTTTAGTTGGCGGACATTCTCCTCCAACTCCATGATGCGATGGTCCCTGCTATCTGGAGATGGAGATGGTGAGCGGGTCGAGCTCTCTTCATAGAGCGACTCTTCGTCACCATGCGCTCGGGAGCGCAAGAAGTATTTCTTGGTCCCAGTGACGTTTTCGGGGTTGTTCACGCCCTCAAAACGTACGGGTGGTTGGCTACTCATCGTTTCTCAAGTTCGAGAAGGTTGAGTTCGCAGAAGAAAAGAAGAAGATGAACAGAAGGGATTTCGGGCTGAATAGGTCGGGAAGCCCCTCCTTCTAGCGCCAAAATGTTGTCGCATGAAAATGAACAACTATTTAAAACCTCGGGCGGTTCGATCCAAGGCCGGGCCAAGTGATCGCACCCGGGCCAAGACTGTGAACTCGATAGTCTCGAGCTAGGGTTTTCTCCGATCAACCCGCCTCTCGGGAGAGGTAGGGGGTAAGGAGGAGGAGTGACCGTGCCTTGGTTGTCGGCTGCCTACGTACCCGTGTGTGGGATCAGGTCAGAACGTAGTTCAGGCGTATGTGACGCAGTATGAGGCGTGGAACCTCTGTGGAGAAGCGTACTCGACGAAGGAGACGGGGCGCGAGGGGTCCTCGGCGGCGTCTCAGAACCTCAGAGATCGCGTACGCGTCTAGCGTGTTAGACGCGCGAGGGGAACTCTAGTCGAGAACCTAAGGGGCGTGCTTGAGCACCGGAGAACGTTCGGTCAGAGGGAGCGACGTCCGGGAAGTCCCCGTGAGTGCTTCGGAACCTCTGAGAACGGGGGAGAGAGAAGAGAGACTGCTTCAGGCCAAAAATGGCATCAAGAGAAGCAGAGAAGAGTAAGAAATCGAGTGTGTCGATAGGAGATGAAGAGATTGAATAGGATGGCTTTCCCCTCAATGAGAGGGGGTATTTATAGGTGTTTGGGGGCCTTAGAAGGTCCATTTTTCGTCCATGTGGGACTAGGAACGCGCGCGCCATCAAGTGGAGGCGCACGGCGCGCGGCGCAAGGGGCGCGGCACGCAGGTCACCGGGCGCGGCGCGGGATGCGCGGCGCAGGACGCGCGGCGCAGAATGCGCGGCGCATGGAGCGCGCGGCGTGGGCGCGTCCTGGCGCGGCGCGCTGACTTGCTGGCGCGGCGTGCTGCTTGCTGCACGGCTGGCCGGCGCAGCGTGCTGTGTGCGTGGTGAACGGCTCGTCTTGCCGGGCCTTTAGGGGTCTTCGAATACCATTCTTCCCACGTGAAATATGAAGGTTTCCACTTGACGAGAGTGACTCGACTCGAGGAGCAAGGCTCAACTCGACGAGAGTGACTAGTGGCTTGACTCGAGTAGCGACTCGAGAACGACTCGAGGCTCGATTCGAGGGACAACTCAAGGCTCGACTCGAGGAACGACTCAAGGCTCGACTCGAGGCTCGACTCCAGGAGAACGACTCGAGGCTCGACTCGAGGAACGACTCATGGCTCGACTCGAGGAACGACTCGGGGCTCGACTCGAGGGGCATGAGGATTTGGCACGAGGACTTGTCAGTCGACTCGTGAGAGAAGGCTTGCCGTTCTTCAGGACCTCCGGCCTGACCATCGGCCATTTGAACGCCGTGTCTTCTTGGCGTCTCGGGTTTCCGAAAACGACCGACAACATGTGATATATATATATATAGTTTTGAAAACATATAGAAAACTTATTTGATTTGGATGACAAAATATTTTCAAGTTTGAAAACGAAAACGGTTTTTCAAAATTCAAACTAGTTTTGTACAAATTCAATTTCAATTAAACTTTCAAAAATAAAAACATTTTAATCTTTCACATTACGTTTATAATCTTATAAAAAATAATTTTTCTCAAGAAAAGTTTCTCATTAGAGTTCTAACTCATGGTAGTAGGGCTTAAAATCCGGAATTCTAAAAAACTGGACTTTCAGAACAGCCGCGCACCTCGGAGTAAAATCGCCATAACTAACGGCTCCGATGTCCTTTTGACCTGAAATCAATTGCATTGGAAAGAGGACAAACAGAAATTTAATTTGATTCAATAATCATTAAATTTTGAATTCTGATCTGAGAGTTATGCCAGTTTTACTGCGGGTTTTCTCTAGCTCGAAGAAAACTAGATGTAATTAAAGGTCGGACTTTGAGTGCGAAAAAAGAATCGAGTGTAAAGGAACGTTTTACGAAGTTGTTAAAGCTTTTATTTTTGTTTTATTAACATAGTAATAACATGGTATAAAAGAAATAACAACAAGCATAAAACGAATCAAGTAAATAAAAGAAACTAGAAATACAAGATAACTAGTCACAAAAATTTACCGAAATTTTCTCAAACTTAAAAACACGTTTTTCAATATAAAAAATAAAAAACTTTAAGAACTGATTCTATTGTGTTTTAATAACATCCCAAACTCATAGAAAAACAACATGATTTTTAATTTAAAGTCATGACCAATAAATTAAAAAAAAAATCTAAGAAAACAATTCTAACTTGTCACAAAATTAGTAAACTTTCGAAAACGATTTTCAACTCAAAATTTTAATTACATGTACATGCATATCTTTGACCATAGCTCTGATACCATTTGTTGAAATTGATCTAGGGTTAAAAAAAGTTTAACGCTTTGAGAAGGCGGAATTTAAAAATTTTCTTTAAAACAAGTAAAACGTTTTTACTAACCTAGACAAAGAGCAAGTACATATATTTTAAAACATCAATGAGCATTATCAATTTACTAACCTTTTAGAAGTTTGAACGTTGAGAAGCCTTCAGAAGGTTGAAACGTTTGTCTCCCCTCGCAGCACGTCTCTCTTCTTTCCTCGGGAACTCGAGCAAGTGATACGAACCTTGGCCGACTAAGCTCCGAGACCCGATACCCCAATAGCACAGTGACGGATCGTCTACAATTTAGGAACGAAGGTGGATCCAATGACGCCACGGACGGATGCGAATGGCCGTCTGATGAGTCGGTCTCGAACTCTTACACGCACCGCTTTGTAAGAAACTCGAGTAGTTCTAAACGAACCAAAGAGAGAATGAAATCCTCACAGAAAGTGTTTAACTCGAAAATCCAAATTGTGTGTCTTCCATTCCGCCTAAAGGCTTAATTTATAGAGTTTACAAAGGACAAATTCGTAGCTCCATGGGCCCCATAACCTAATAAGCCCATTTAGCCTTATTTAAGTATTAATAAACATAAAACAAAGAAATAGCCCAATACGAACACATATGGGCTTTTTAAATAACATGTCTTGGCCCAAATAACACAAACTGAAATAGCAAAATAGGAATAGTCCGTCTAATTCAATTCAGCCCAAATAACATTCTTCATTGGTGTTTCTTGGCTTCCTTGAATTCTCTCCTTTTCGAGCTTGTCCCCTTCTTCATCTTGGAGCTTGATGATCAGATTGTTAAGCTCCTCCTTGAATCTCCTCGCTCGAGCCCTCGTCACGGGTCCTTCCGGCACTTGGTATTTCTCTTGCGGCTCCTTTTGGGACATGTCCTCATCATTCCCCTCGTCTTGAAAAGGATTTGTCCTCAAATCATGATCTGCATCAAAAGGAGATAAGTCAGTCACATTGAATGTAGCACTAACATTATACTCACCTGGAAGATCCAATTTGTAGGCATTATAGTTGATCCTGTGAATAACTTGGAATGGTCCATCGCCACGCGGCTGTAGTTTGGACTTGCGTTGCTCCGGAAAACGCTCCTTGCGCATATGTAGCCAGACCCAATCATCGGGTTCGAAAATCACTCTCTTGCGGCCCTTGTTGGCTTGCTGCGCATACTGCTCCGTTCTTCGCTCAATGTTGAGTCGTGCCCTCTCGTGAAGCTGCTTAACAAGCTTTGCTTTCTGTTCACCATCTAAATTCACATGCTCAGACATAGGAATAAGAGATAAATCCAACGGCGTTAGTGGGTTAAAACCATAGACAATCTCAAAGGGTGAGAACTTAGTAGATGAATGAATAGCGCGGTTATAAGCAAACTCAACATGTGGTAAACAATCTTCCCAAGTTTTGATATTCTTTTTAATTATTGCCCTCAAAAAAGTCGACAAGGTCCTATTAACTACTTCGGTCTGACCATCAGTTTGGGGGTGACAAGTAGTCGAAAACAACAACCTAGTACCCAACTTAGCTCATAAGGTCTTCCAAAAGTAACTTAAGAACTTGGTATCCCTATCCGAGACAATCGTCCTAGGCATGCCATGCAACCTAGCAATCTCTCGAAAGAACAAATCAGCAACATTAAAAGCATCATCGGTTTTGTGACAAGGGATAAAATGTGCCATCTTTGAAAACCTATCAACCACTACAAAAACAGAATCATGACCTCTCTTAGTCCTAGGCAAGCCTAACACAAAATCCATAGATATATCTACCCAAGGTGAGCTAGGAATAGGCAAAGGTGTATACATACCGTGTGATTGAACTTTCGACTTAGCTTTCCTACATGTGACACAATTACCACAGATCCTCTCAACATCACGCTTCATGCGAGGCCAATAAAAGTGCTCTTGGATCACTCCTAGAGTTTTAGCTATCCCAAAATGTCCCATAAGGCCCCACCATGAGCTTCCCTAACTAACAACTCCCGAAGAGAACAACTAGGCACACAAAGTCTACCAAGCCTGAACAAAAATCCATCATGCGTAAAGTAATCTCCCGACGCCATCTTCTCACACTTCGTAAATATCTCACTAAACTCTCGGTCTCCTGGATACAACTATTTGATATGTTCAAAACCAAGCAGTTTAGCATCTAGAGTGGAAAGTAAAACATACCTTCGAGAAAGGGCATCGGCTACATCATTCTCCTTACCTTGTCTGTACTTGATGACATATGGAAACGGCTCGATGAACTCCATCCATTGCGCATGCCGTTTGTTGAGCTTTTGTTGTCCCTTCAAGTACTTGAGTGACTCATGGTCGGTGTGGACCACGAACTCTCTTGGCAAAAGGTAGTGTTGCCAAGTCTCTAAAGCTCGAATCAATGCGTACATCTCCTTGTCGTAAGTGGGGTAGTTAAGGGTGGTCCCACTCAATTTTTCGCTAAAATACGCAATCGGCCGTCGATCTTGCATGAGAACTGCTCCGATTCCCACGCCGGACGCATCACACTCAACCTCGAATGGTTTATCGAAGTTAGGTAATGCAAGACAAGAAGGGTTGACTAATTTTCCTTTGATTGCGGTGAACGCCTCCTCTTGTGCTTGCCCCCATGCGAACGCCACATGTTTCTTCATCACCTCCGTGAGCGGGGCAGCGATCGTGCTAAAATCTCTGACAAAGCACCTATAAAAGCTCGCTAAGCCATGAAAACTCCGTACTTGTGCTGCATTTGTCGGTGTCGGCCACTCCTTAATAGCTTTCACCTTTTCCTCATCTACCTGCACTTCTTTTGAACTTCCAACAAAACCCAAGAAAACAACGTGATCGGTGCAAAAGGTGCACTTGTCAAGGTTAGCAAATAACTGTTCACGTTTGAGTACAATAAAAACCTCACGCAAGTGTAAGACATGATCATCCAAGGTCTTGCTATAAACCAAAATATCATCAAAGTATACCACCACAAATTTACCAATGAACGAACGCAAAACATGATTCATAAGTCGCATAAATGTGCTAGGTGCATTAGTCAAACCAAAAGGCATCACTAACCATTCATACAACCCAAGTTTAGTTTTAAAAGCGGTTTTCCATTCATCCCCCTCTTTCATTCTAATTTGGTGGTACCCACTCTTTAAGTCAATCTTAGAGAAAACACATGCACCATGTAATTCGTCTAGCATATCATCCAATCTAGGAATGGGAAATCGATACCTGACCGTGATGTTGTTGATGGCTCGGCAATCCACGCACATCCTCTGGGACCCATCCTTCTTTGGAACCAATAGAAATGGTACGGCGCAAGGGCTCATGCTCTCTCTAATGTACCCCTTTGACAAAAGTTCTTCGACTTGTCATTGCAACTCCTTCGTTTCCTCAGGGTTGGTTCGGTAGGCCGGTCTGTTTGGAAGCGAGGCCCCGGGTACAAGGTCAATCTGGTGCTCAATCCCCCGAATTGGTGGTAGTCCCGTTGGCATGTCTCGAACAACAACGTCCTTGAACTCCTGCAAAAGAGAAACAATGGCAGTAGGTAGAACCTCGCCATGTTGGTTAGTGAATAAGGCAGCCTCCTTGTACACAAGTAAAATCATCGACTGTTTGGCAAAGAAGGCTTTCCTCACATCACTCTTTCCCGCAAAGAAGTTGTTTTGTTTTCTCTCACCGATTTTGTTTTTCATGACCCCATCTTTTCTTTCACTCCCCACTTCTCTCTCGGGTTTTCTCTCTGCGACTCTCTCTTTTTTTCTCTCTGTTTTTACCTCATCCCTTGGTTCCTTTCCCTTCTCTACGGCCCTAAACCTTTCCCTCTCTTGTTGCATCCTCAGTTGATCTTCATGAACTTGCTTTGGAGTAAGGGGTGCGAGGGTGATGGTACGATTCTTGTGCCTGAGGGCGTACTTGTTGGTGTAGCCGTCATGAGTCACCCTCCGATCGAATCGCCACGGCCACCCCAAAAGTATATGCCCCGCGTCCATTGGTGCCACGTCACAGAGCAGGAGTCCTCATAGCTGCCAATCCGAAAACTTATAAGGACTTGTTTGTAGACACGTACCTCTTCACCATCATTAAACCACTGAAGCTTGTAAGGACGAGGGTGATTTGTCGTTGGAAGTCCAAGCTTCTTCACTACAACAACGCTGGCTATATTCATACAACTCCCTCCATCGACGATAACACTGAACACCTTCTCACCAATATGGCACCTGGTGTGAAAGATGTTTTCGCGTTGCTCCTCATCATCTCGTACAACCTGTGCGTTCATAGTTCGTCGAGAGATCAACACGAGCTCTGATGGTGCCTCAATTTCCTCGTCTGATTCTTCTCCGGGCCACTCTTGATCTTCCTCTTCATCGTCGGTAACCATCTCTCCGGTTGGAAGAATCGTCATGCTCCTCTTATTCGGGCATTGATTTGCGAAGTGACCAACTCCCTGGCACTTGAAGCACTTGATATCACGATTTCTTTGAAAATGTTGTCTCCGGTTTCTTTTGAGCACTGGGACCAGAACTAGATGTGGTTGGGGCCGTGGACGTGCTTGGCTTGGCTACGTCTCCTCGTGGTTTGAAACTGCTCTTCTCATCTTGGTTGACGGTCTTCTTCCATGCAGGTTGTTCTGAAAATTGGCTTCACCGCACGCTACCCCTCGTCTTGAGTTGCTTCTCAATCTTGACGGCCAAGTGAACCAAATCCTCCATCTCGACATAATGCTCCAACTCCACTTTGTCCGCTATGTCAGGGTTCAGCCCGTTGATAAATCTGGCCATGGTAGACTCGCGATCTTCCTCTATGTTTGCTCGGATCATGGCAACCTCCATTACCAGGTAATACTCCTCAACACTGCGAGTGCCTTGCCGTAGACGCTGAAGCTTCTGATAGAGCTCTCGGTAATAGTGGCGAGGCACGAATCTCTTCCTCATGATGGCCCTCCTCTCATCCCAAGTCTCTATCGGCTCCTCTCCAGCCCGTTGCCTACTCGTCACCAGCTGATCCCACCAAACAATAGCATAATCAGTGAATTCAGCAGCAGCAAGTACTACCTTCTTGCGTTCGGTGTAGTTGTAGCAATTGAACACAAACTGGGCTTTCGTCTCCCATTTAAAGTAGGCATCCGGGTCACTTTTCCCTTGGAATGTTGGAATCTTCTGCTTGATGCCACCAATTCCTCTGTCTTCTCTGTCCCTTCCTCCTTGCCTTCTTTCAAACATTCTTTCGTTTTGCCTTCCTCTCCTATAATCCTCCTCTTCAAAATCATTATCCATTTCATCTTCTGTCTCCTCCCGAGGCTGTCTTCGTCTTCCTCTGTTGGGAGCTTGTTGGCCCTCCTCCAGTCTTTCGACACGTTCTCGGAACGGCTCCAACTCTTCCCTCATCATCCTTCTCATCTCTCCTATCATTGCTTGCATCATCAGCCTCCGGTCTGGAATTCCCTCATTTTCGTCGCCGTTATTACACATGGTTGCTGCAAGATATTGTTAGTAACAAAAGAAAAACCTCACAAAACTCTCCCTCACGTGTTTACACTAAAAAATTATCACTCTGCACGCGTATTTGATAATGGCGATAGTTATTCTCTCTGCCTTTTACCACTCACTCAAACTCTCTATAGGCTCTTACCGAACTACTCAGAGACCAGAAAGGTGATGAAAGGAAATTCGAAACCGATACACCAAAATGACACAAACGACACCCAAACGTCACAAACAAGAAAAACGACACCCAAACGACACAAACAAGAAAGACGACACAACGGAAAGTTATGACCAGGGTTCTTAAATGAGTCCCAAAAACAATTTTCCCAAGGTGCGACAATCAGTCCAAAATGTTGACAAATGGGCGAAAAAATTTCGATAGGAGGTACCCTTAAAACGCTCCAAAACACATAAGGACTCTATCAGCGAAATAAAATTTCTTGAGGTCAAAAATACTCTTTTTTTTCGGATCCCTTTTCTTTTTTTTTTTTTTTTTGATATCCTGGAGATAAATGCTAACCGGAATGAATTAAATGTGAAATACGGAAATTGATTATGAACAACACAAAAACAAAAAAGTGAATGGAAATGATTATGGAAATAAAGGAAAATAAATGAAATCTGCAAACAATTGAAAGACCGAAATCAAGAAACTAGGAAATAAAGAGATTTCCGAAATCAAATGCTAAAAATCTTGAAACTAAATAAGAATTGACTTCCGAAAATAGACTTCGACAATTAAAACGAAAATTATGATCTCCACGGATTCTTTATTTTTGTTTTTACGCTCAAGAACGATAGACACGAGGATAACAAACACAGACCTATCCCACAAAAAAAAAATTACGTACGGACAAACTCAACATAACGTTTTAGGGTAATTCAACAAAGACTCAACACAACAATTACGTACGTACGGAATGAACAAAACACAAAGATGAACGGAGAAAAAAAAAACAAAGAAAACGAAACAAAGGATAAGCAGACCTAATAGTAGAGACTAGCTCTGATACCACTTGATACGAACCTCGACCGACTAAGCTCCGAGACCCGATATCCCAATAGCACCGCGACAGATCGTCTACAATTTAGGAACGAAGGTGGATCAAATGACGCCACGGACGGATGCGAATGGTCGTCTGATGAGTCGGCCTCGAACTCTTACACGCACCGCTTTGTAAGAAACTCGAGTAGTTCTAAACGAACCAAAGAGAGAATGAAATCCTCACAAAAAGTGTTTAACTCAAAAATTCAAATTGTGTGTCTTCCATTCAGCCTAAAGGCTGAATTTATAGAGTTTACAAAGGACAAATTCGTAGCTCCATGGGCCCCATAACCTAGTAAGCCCATTTAGCCTTATTTAAGTACTAATAAACATAAAACAAAGAAACAGCCCAATACAAACACATATGGGCTTTTTAAATAACATGTCTTGGCCCAAATAACACAAACTGAAATAGCTAAATAGGATTAGTCAATCTAATTCAAGTCAGCCCGAATAACATTCTTCATTGGTGTTTCTTGGCTTCCTTGAATTCTCTCCTTTGCGAGCTTGTCCCCTTCTTCATCTTGGATCTTGATGATCAGATTGTTAAGCTCCTCCTTGAATCTCCTCGCTCAAGCCCTCGTCACGGGTCCTTCTGGCACTTGGTATTTTGCTTGCCGCTCCTTTTGGGGCATGTCCTCATCAGCAACCACGAAATTTTCTATCACTAAAATCACTTTATAAAGAAAGGAATTAGTGTGTGGGAACTGAAACGTTCGTCTCCCCTCGCAACACGTCTCTCTTCTTTCCTCGGGAACTCGAGCAACCTCGAAAGTTTCTATCACTAAAATCACTCGAGAAAGAAAGGAATTAGTGTGTGGGCACTTTTAAACACGACGACTCGAGAACAAGTCTCAAAGTCGAAGAGCTAAAACACTAGGTCAAATGTGGACCAAGGTGCCAAAATAAAAACCGAAAATAACTACAGAGAGAGAGAGAGGATCGGCCACCACAAGGTCTAGATAGAGAAGCTCTCAATCTCTAACTTATATGGAATGAATAGAATGAGAGGAATGAGGGTCCTATTTATAGGAGAAGGGTTGGGATCGGAAAGAAGTAGTTTCCTCTTATTTTCCAAGCATTCATGAGCAATCCCTTATTACCCATTCCTCCAAAAATGCGCCCAACATGGCTCATTTCCTCATGAGATTTGTTTCTATTTTGTTTCCCTCTCTAAGCCTTTGGCCGAAATCCCCTTTGCTTCTAGAAGAAAATTTGTTTCCCCTTCTTCTTTTGGCAATTATCTTCATACATTAATGCACAAAATAAACTCTCTTTTCTCTCTTGGTATGGACGAAATTAAGAGCATCTAAAACATGCTTCTAGATGTTTCTTCATTTGTTCATGACAATATAAGAAAAGCCCATTAAGAATTTTCAAGTAAAATCCTATGAAATGAAATTAATCCTCAAGGCCCAATTACACTAATATGGCCGAGTAAAATGTATTTAATTTGTCATCATATGACAATGTCAAAAAATTTATTGACATTCCTTTTATCCTATGTCCAAAAAGACAAAAATACCCTTTAGACAATTTTCGTAAAACTTGTCTCGTTCTTGTTTTGACTTAGCTTCTAGTTTAACTATTCCTACTCGAAATAATTTGTGACAGTGACCTCATGGTTCCAAATGAAAAAAGCGTGAGCTAAAATGCTCAGACTCAAAAGTTACACAAACCTTTTCCATGTTTAGCTTAATGTCAACTGACTCCACTAAAGAGTTGACACTGAAAATCTTTCGGTTCAAATGAATTTATTTTCTACTAAAAAATTCAACCTAATTGTAATGAGTGGATCCACTGAATATTATCTATGTTTACCCTTCATGAATATCATCAGCCAGTCGGGATTTACAAAATTACCATTTTACCCTTCTAGCTGTTATTTCCTCAACTCCTTTGTCGCTTCAGAATAAGTTAGAAACAATGTATTGATGAGGAGCTAACATGTCACATTATTTCATCAAAAAGATTTAAGACTCAATTTGGACACTGGCCAGTTCATTTATTCACATTCCAAGGAACAAAGCATGATGTGATATATATTGCATTTCAGCAATCTTGTACATGAATTCCATATCTATGAGAACTTCACAAAGTTACTTATGACATCTTCACAACTTAGTACTTCACCAATAGGTCATGTTCAGAATCACATAGTGAGTCCGAACTCTGGCTTTCTCAAATGAGAATACGTAAGCTATGAAATGGCATGTCTCATTTCAGGATTAAGGTAAACATGATTCAATTCATACGTAGTGACTTCGAGACATAAGAGGTTAAATGGTTTGTTCTTATCTTGTCTCTAGAAGTGCACTGGTCAATTCAGTACCTTCGGAAGATACCTAGAAGAACTATAGAGTCTCCAACTCTCAATGTCCCATAACCAGACATCATAGATTCTCCTAACAATCGTACTGAGGTCAATAGTCCTTCGACCCTTAGATTGCGAATATATCGTTTTAAGCAAACCATGAAGAGTTTGTTCATACAAATCTACATTTGTCTCTTATGTGTTGTTAGATTTGTATATGGACTAAAGACTAAGGTTTTATCATAAAGCTTCCAACAGACAAGGAAGAATGAATGAACGTTTCAACTTTTATTAATAAATAAGCAATTACAAGCAAGAGTATTCGTGAGATTATATTACATCAAATGTACATAAATAGATACTACTACTCTTCTTGTGAGCACCATTGAGAACACTTGATATGTATTTGTGACCATTTCAATGACACTTATAATTTTCTATATTCAAGAATGACACTTATAAGATATTCTTGGTTGGAGCTTAATAAGTATCCATTCATAATGACACTTATAAATATCTATATTCAAGAATATTTATTTGAATGATCACATGTTGATCCTTTAATAATATTAAAGGTTCATTTAAAATCTTACAGGTTTTAAGCATGAACTCGTAACACCTATTGATTTTAGGATCGTCTATTCTAAGTTTCTTGAGAGAATCTTCATAATCTAGCAAACCATTTGCTATCCAACACTTTTATCATGAATCATGTTTCTCAAGAACTTAAATGAAGTTCTAAGTATTTTTGAATGATTTACTAATTAAACAGAACTTTCATGGGAGACACTTCTTCATAGATCATTCGAGAATTATATAATTTTATAGAAAACAATGTCAGTGATGACATGTTTCCATTCTCTTGTCCCTTTATCACTTTGATTCTCATCCACTAAAAACTCACTTAGATATTTCATTATCCAATGATTTATGGCATCTTGCCATTTAACAAGATAAGCTTCATCATTGTTCACATCTTATATGTAACAATATGAACATGTCTTATACCCTTTTGAACTTGAATTGAAGATCTAATAAAAGATCTCAGACACAGTTAAAGGCATTACTAGATAGACTAAGTGCGTGCTCTTCATTTCGATCACCTCCCACTAAGCCAAACAACTTTGAGTTAGGATGATCATTATATGAATCCTAGTTCATAGATACTGCTAATCATTCATACACATATAATGATTTAATACAAGCATACAGTTAATAGCGATAATTGAACAGTTTAAAAAAATTTAACAAAAGCAATAAACAGAATAATTTAAACATACATAATTATCAAACACAATTATTAATTCATACAAGAATATCATAATATCATAAGTCATTACATTCAAGAGATAGAAACGTATCAAATGCTCTCTACAGAAGGTTTCATGCAATAACTGAAATATGTCAACCAATGACCAAAATATCAAGAAATAAATGAGGAAAATATTGACACATCCAATACGTTTGATATAAATGAAAGAAATACATAATAGTGAAAATAAATTCATAAACGAATATTTAATTGAACAATAAATCCATGAGTTGATCAACGAGCTTGTCTATGACTCGGGATTGAATCCGAATCTTTCTTCCAAGCTCATAGATCTCATCGAGTTCTTTCTGAAGATCTACTCGGCAGGTGTAAGAAGAACACATATAATTAACAATTCTCAAATCATATTTAAGATTGTGACTAATGTCTATGTCAAGGTACCATACCAAAATTCTTCCTATTCTTTTCAAGCTCTGGGAGGTAGAGAGGACAACTCCTCATCCAATGTCCGTTGGATTTGTAGTGGAAACATTTTCCATTGTCTTTCTTTACACTTCATCTTCTCTTGAACGTCTTGTTTTCCCTCTAAGCATAACCTTTTCCCCTATTGGTACTTGCAACAGCCTTATATGATCCCGCTCTAGAAGAAAATTTATTCTTCTTATTTGGCTTTTTAGAAGGATTATTGTTATCAACATAATTTGATGACCCTTGTTTTTGCCATTATGCTGAATTGACTCGAAAGTCTGTAGCTCATTGAGGAGTTGTGATAATTCATATCTCAACTTATTCATGATATAGTTGGATGTGAATTGTATGAAATCACTCGAAAGAGAATTAAGGATAATTCCCGTGTGAGTCATATCATCCATCGATACCCCGTGGAATTAGTCATTTTCATGACATGATCTCTCATAGGAGTTCCTAGAATAATCATAGTTCTATTGCACTTTCAAATGAGCTCAATGCGGGCTTGCACGTTTCGCATGCCAAACATGGGTTGTAAAGCACCAAGGGTCTCGACAACAATCTCCATGGCTTTCATCTTTTTTCGCAACTTATCAGGTATACTCGCGAGCATGTAGGCAATGAGCGGCCTTATTGGATCCCCATCGTGAGTCAGCCCAACGTATCCTGATAGTCAACTATCCTAAATACTACTACCATAGAGTAGTCAGTACCTAGATATGTCTTCAACCCGATCGGTCAGAATATTGCGGGCAAATCTTGGAATCAGAACAGGGCTTCATAGGGAGGTGGTGAATAGTCGACGGACCGTAGTTTCCACACGCGACGGTACTTTCATCCTTGCTATATGCTTCTACTATGTTGGAGACCGTTTAGGTTTTACCTTTCTAGAAGGATATATCTTGATTCACTATACAAAAAGTGTTTTAAGTTTTTAATCTCCTAGTCATTTACACTAGGAAATCACTCCTTATGACATACTAATCTAATTACCAGTTTTGTGAAATGAGGATTCTAAGATACCCTTATTAAACCCTTGTTTTAAGATGCTTAGAATATTAGGTCTCTGGAGTGTTAATTCTAATCTTGAATTAAGGACCCTATAGTATCACTTTACGGTTGGATTCCAATTGGGAGGGTGAGATATTTCATCTTCGTAAGAACCCTCGAGCTTAACCTCTTATTGGTCTTTTGACAAAGCCTGCCGTTCTATTTTACTCATTCATTAATTAACTATCCTAATGATATTAGATAGGTTCACAATTACATAAGAAAGCCCATAAATAAATAAAGCCCACAAAACATTTTCTAAGCGTATGAATATTGCATATTTAAAACACAGAAAACAAACAATCGTCAAGCACTCCAGATCTTGCCCTAGGCAAGATCACCACTCGCCATCTTCGCGCACTGCGCATAACACAGGGTACGCCGCGCGTTCACGTTATCACCGCTGCGGACTGCACTGCCCTGGCTGGGCGCTATGGCACAGGAACCAACCCTGGTTCCTTCATATCCCGATGATGCATGAGATCCCACCCATATCCCACAAACGTGCGAGATACACATCTCCAACACAAGCACGGTGTTAGAATTGATCTAGGGTTTAAGAAAAATTTAACGCTTCGGTAAGGGGCGGAATTTTAAAAAATTTATTTTGATAAGTAAAACGATTTTACTAACCTAGACAAAGAGCAAGCACATGTAAATAAAACTATTACG
The DNA here is from genome assembly GCF_054948205.1 of Urtica dioica subsp. dioica. NCBI lineage: Eukaryota > Viridiplantae > Streptophyta > Magnoliopsida > Rosales > Urticaceae > Urtica > Urtica dioica. The sequence continues at coordinate 17,664,846 of NC_142764.1, read as the reverse complement.
AGCATAATAAATTTACTAACCTTTTTAGAAGCTTGAACGTTGATGAGCCTTCGGAAGGTTGAAAACGTTCGTCTCCCTCGCAGCACGTCTCTCTTTCTTTCCTCGCCAACTCGAGCAACCACGAAAGTTTCTATCACTAAATCACTCGAGAAAAAAGGAATTAGTGTGTGGGCACTTTTAAACACGATGAATTAAGAAGTCTTAGAGTCGAAGAGCTAAAATGCTAGGTCAAATGAGGACCTAGGTGCCAAAACAAAAACGAAAAGAAGTTAGAGAGAGAAGGAGAGAGGGGCGGCCAAGCTAGAGAGAGAAGCTCTCAAATCTCTAAAACTTGGGATGAATGAAATGTGAAGAATAATGCTCCTATTTATAGTAGAGGCTTTACCTTCAATAAGGTAGTGTCCTCTTCTATAGAATAAAACATATTCATGAGAAAATATTGCCTTATTCTCCTTAGAATCACACGGCCAAATAGCCTTCTAGAAAGCTTGGATTTGTTTCCTCTTTTGCTTCCCCTTAGCCTTGGTCGATTTCACCTTACTCCTCTTAGAGGAAATTTGTTTCCTTTTTTTCTTTTGGCAAGTATCTTGATACATTCATGCACAAAATATTCTATTTTTTTCCTTTTGGTAGTGGGCGCCCAAAACATTCTAGAAAGAGCTTCTAGAAGCTTTTCCATTTGTTCATGACAACATGAAAAAGGCCCATTAAAAATGAAATTAATCCACAAGGCCCAAAAAGACTAATCGTGGCCGAGTGATTCATGTCATTAAATGACCATGTCAAAAAATTTATTGACATTCATTTCATCCTATGTTTCAAAAGACAAAAATACATTTTTGACTATTTTCGTAAAACTTGTCTCGTTCTTGTTTTGACTTAGCTTCAAGTTTAACTATTCCTACTCGATGTGATTTGTGACAATGACCTCATAGATCCAAATGAACAAAGCTTGAGCTAAATACTTAGACTCAAAAGTTCACAAACCTTTTCCAAGTTTAGCTTAATGTCAACTGACTCCACTAAAGAGTTGACACTGAAAATCTCTCGGTTCAAATGAATTTATTTTTCTACTCAAGAATTCAACCTAATTGTAATGAATGGATCCACAAAATATTATCAGTGTTTACCCTTCACGAATATCATCAGCTAGTCGGGATTTACAAAATTACCATTTTACCCTTCTAGCTGTTATTTCTTCAACTCCTTTGTCGCTTGTGAATAAGTTAGAAAGAATGTATTGACGAGGAGCTAACAAGTCACATTGTTTCATCCAAAAGAGTCAAGACTCAATTTGGACACTGGCCAGTTCATTTATTCACATTCCAAGGAACAAAGCATGAGGTGATATACATTGCATTTCAGCAATCTTGTACATGAATTCCATATCTATGAGAACTTCACAAAGTTACTCATGACATTCTCACAACTTAGTACTTCACCAATAGGCCCTGTTCAGAATCACATAGTGAGTCCGAACTCTAACTTTCTCAAATGAGAATACGTAAGCTGTGAAATGGCATGTCTCATTTCAGGATTAAGGTAAGCACGCTGCAATTCATACGTAGTGACTTCGAGACATAAGAGGTTAAATGGTTTGTTCTTATTTTGTCTCTAGAAGTGCACTGGTCAATTCAGTACCTTCGGAAGATACCTAGAAGATCTATAGAGTCTCCAACTCTCAATGCCCCATAACCAGACATCATAGATTCTCCTAACAATCGTACTTGTGGGCACCATTGACAACACACGGGGCTATAGGCATACAACCCTAGCTTGGCGTCTTTGCCTCGTCGCGAGGCTGCTGACTAAACCTCTGAAGTTATTTGAATTATATTTACTCGATCATTTAGGTTCAGCTCGTGAGACGAAAGGATCAAATATACTATTATATGCTCGAGTCACTTATGAATCCTAAATTCCACCGATACCCTCGCGAATGATTCCTTTGACACTCATAGTATAAATGTGTGTGTGTTGGAATTGATCTAGGGTTTAAGAAAAAGTTTAACGCTTCACTAAGCGGCGGAATTTTAAAATATTTCTATTTCAAGTAAAACAGTTTTTACTAACCTAGACAAAGAGCAAGCACATGTAAATAAAAACAAATATGAGCATAGAAGTTTACTAACCTTTTTAGACGCTTGAACGTTGAGAAGCTTTTGGAAAAAGGTTGCAACGTTCGTCTCCCCTCGCAGCACGTCTCTCTTCCTTCCTCGGCAACTCGAGCAACCACGAAAGTTTCTTTCACTAAATCACTCGAGAGAAAATGAATCAGTGAGTGGGCACTTTTAAACACTACGACTTAGGAACGAGTCTTGAAGTCACAGAGCTAAACACTAGGTCAAATGAGGACCTAGGTGCCAAAACAAAAATCGAAAATTAACTAGAGAGAGAGAGGAGTTCGGCCAAGTTCTAGAGAGAGAGTCTCTCAAATCTCTTAAACTTGGATGAATGAAATGTGTGGAATGAGGCTCCTATTTATAGGAGAGGTCTCACCTTCAATAAGGTAGTTTCCTCTTCTATAGAATATCACATATTCATGAGCCAATTTCCCTTTTTTCCTCTTGAGATACTCGGCCAACATAGGCTTCAATAAGCCTTGGATTTGTTTCCTATTTTGTTCCATGCCTTGTCTTTGACTCTCTCTTGGCCGAAATTCCTATTGCCTTGCATAGGAAATTTGTTTCCTCTTTTTCTTTTGGCAAGTATCTTGATACATTTATGCACAAAATATTCTCTCTTTCTCTTGGGTGGTAGGCGCCCAACATGTCTCTAGAAGGAGCTTCTAGAAGCTTCTTCATTTGTTCATGACAACATGAGAAAGGCCCATTAAGAATTTTCAATAAAATTATTATGAAATGAAATTTATCCACAAGGCCCAATGATCAAGTCATGGCCGAGTCACTACAAGAAATACCACATTTAGCGACGAAACTATTAGCGACGACTTAATCGTCGCTAATAAATCGTCGATAATGCCAAAAATATTAAAGTTTGGCGGAAAAGATAATTAGCGACGAATTTATCGTCGCTAATTCTTTTTTGTCGTCGCTAAGTTCGCTGGAACATAATTAGCGACGATAAATTCGTCGCTAATGATTTCTGAATTCATTTAGCGACGATAACATCGTCGCTAATAATGTAGAATTAATTTCGGATTTTAAAGAGGGAAAAATCCCTCCAATTTAATTTAGACGAAAACATTTAGCGACGATTTTCTCGTCGCTAAATATTTTTTTGTCGTCGCTATACAATTAGCGACGAAGAAATCGTCGCTAAATGTTTTCGAATTTTGACGAATTTTATAGAGGGAAAAATCCCTCCCATTAAATTACAACGAAATGATTTAGCGACGATATTATCGTCGCTAAAACTCTATGATTCGTCGCTAAATGCCTGGTCATTTAAGTGCATTTAGCGACGAAATTTAAATACCAGATCGCGAATCAGTTTCCCCATTTCGTTTTTCCTGACCTAAATCGAGTTTTTCTCTCAGTTTCGCCTCTCCCGCCTTTCGTCCGCCGTGTGCCCTCCTCCGCCGTGTGCCGCCGACGCCGTCGACGCCGAAGTCGTCCTCTCTGGTAAGTCTCTCTTTCTCCTCACAGCTCTCTCCTTACCTCTCTCTCTCCCATTGCAGCTCCTCCGCCGCGCTCCGCCACTACTCCGCCGCTCCGCCGCCGACGCCGTAGCCGCTTCCCCGCCTACGCCGTCCTTGGCCGCTTCCCCTTCTCTCTGGCCACGCGCTCTCCCTCTGGCCGTGGATCGGTAAGTTTTTTTTTTTAAACTTTATATATATATATATATCATATATATTAGTTATTTATATATATATATATAACTTTAGTTATATATTAGTTATAAATTTATTTTAATTAGTTATATTTACATAATTTATATTTTAGAATTATATATTTGTTATAAATTTTGTAAATTATAAATGAATTAATTAGCTATAAATGAATTACATATTTGTTATAAATTTTATAAATATTGAAATTAGTTTTGTTTATAAAAATATTTAAATTAGTTATAAATTTTAATATTAGTTATAAATATTTATATTTGGTAAAATTAAGTAAAAACAATTAGTTAGTTTATGTACATTAAATGGAATTGTATTTAATTGTTGTTAGAAATGATTAAAAATGTGATGGATTATGAATTTTAATAATCGAACCACTGAGGTTGGATTTATTGTTATTTTTAGGATGTTTCTATGCAGGTTTTAAAGTTAAAGGCTTGATGCCGGGTTGTTAAGTTTATAGGGGAGGTTCTGCCGAAATTTCGGTAGGATCGTGAAATTATAAAATAAAATCCGAATACTACTAAATTTTGAAATGTTCAATCTATAGGTAAAATGAGTTATCCAAATAGGAATTGGATAATCGAGGACCAACGTTTAAGTGTTGAGTTTGCGGCTGGCATGACAAAGTTCATGGCAATGGCCCGACAACACGTAAATGCCGAAGGACGAATTAAGTGTCCATGCAAGAGGTGTAACAACGTGTTGATGCAAAATATTCCTGATATAGAGAATCATCTCTTTATAAGAGGATTTAAGAGGAATTACACGAGGTGGAACTTTCACGGGGAGGAAGAAGATGACGTAATGCAGTATCAGACGGATTACAGAGGAGGAGGCAGGATGTTTGATGCTGTACACGATATCTTAGATCACAACGACGTAGACGGTGACGATGACAATATTGACCCGAATGCAGAATACCAGAGTGGACAGTTCGATGACCTTTTCAGCGACCTTAACACAGAATTATGGCCGGGTTGTACGGAGTATTCGTCACTCTCCTTTGTTGTCACGTTGATGCATTTGAAAGTGATGAACAAGTGGACGAATAAGTCGTTTGATCAGCTACTGAAAGTACTGAAAAAGTCTCATCCGATCAGCAACACGATTAGAGAGTCACACTACGAAGCAAAGGCGAAATTGCGTCGATTTTGGTATGGGTTACGAGTCGATTCACGTCTGCAAACACGATTGCGCGTTGTTTTGGAAGGACAACGCCAATCTAGACGAGTGTCCAGTTTGTAATGAGAGCCGGTGGCTGAAGAAAGACGGTGGAAAAAAAGTAGCGCATAAAGTGTTGTGCTACTTTCCACTGAAAGATCGACTTAAGCGACTGTACGCGAGTCGGCACACAGCTCTAGAGATGCAGTGGCACGAGAATGAACGCATTAAAGAGGGTGGTGTACTGCGACATCCTGCAGACGAAGCAACGTGGAAGGAGATCAACCGAAAATATCCCATGTTTGCGGCAGAACCGAGGAACGTCCGGCTTGGACTTGCCGCCGATGGTTTCAACCCATTTGGTGACATGAGTTTATCGTACAGTATGTGGCCGGTAGTCTTGACTGCGTACAATTTACCGCCGTGGTTGTGCATGAAAACATCGTACTTGATGTTAACATTGAGAAGGCGCAGGAGGATGTGAAGCTTATATTGTGTAAGTTGGAACGAATTTTTCCGCCTGATTTCTTCACAATCATGGTTCATTTGGTAATGCATCTACCATTTGGTAACTTGTTGGAAAATATTGAAGAAGAAGAGTTTATCGATGACGAAGGAACTGAGGACGAAGATTTGATAGAAGAAGATGATTTGTCAGACGACGATGATTGATAGTATATAACGTTTTTCATTTACTTACTAAATTAACTGATTTAAATCATTACGAATGCATAACTAAATAAATTTTTTTTTGAATTTCATATGGTTGCGGCTACAGGAGCTGGAGGCAGCGGAGGCGGGGATGACTTCTTAGCCCGTCTCCCGAATTATTGCCAGTCGACGCCCGTACGTGATGGCGTCGAAGAAGAAGACGAGGATATCGAACCGGCCGTGCGTGGGCCGACGGTCGGGCTTCGATCTGAGCGTGCACGGCGCCCCGGGTTGAAGGAAGTCGTTATTTATAACGAGGAGTTTCAGTCGTTCTTACAGCCAGAGCGCGAGATGGATCCGGATCTCGCGACGTTCGCGAACACGCTCGGGTTGGTCGTCCGAGACAAGATCTCGCCTACGGTCCCAAGGTGGACGAATGCGAACGTGGGGCCGGCGAAGGAGGCCGAGATCCGAGCAGCGATTCGAGACAAGTACGAAATTCGAGTCGATGGTGATGCAACCGGGAAGAAGAAGGCGATTGTCGATGCGGCAATCATTCGAGACGCGAAGACTCGTCTTCGCGATTGGAGGCATACCTCGCGGTCATGGTTCGACATCGACTGCAAGAGCAGCGTACAGGTGGCGCGGTCGCTGAAACCGAGGACCGTTAAGCTCGACACCGAATGGGAGACACTGATACAACGATATACGAGCGACGAGTTTAAGGTAATCAAATCATTTACGTTAAATATGGGTTTACCCTTTTATTAAACGATTTGTTATTTACGTGTACGTTTACTTATATTACAGGCCATACAAGCGAAGAACAAGGCGAATTGCGCGAAGAAGAAGACGAAGACTCGACAGGGGACGATTGGGTTCTCGACCCACCGCATGAAGAACGTAAGTTTTATGTTTATATGATACATCAAATCGTTAAAATTATCTAACACTTGAAGTTTTGTTTACATGCAGAAGAGCGCCGAGACAGGCGCTTTCGAGAGCTTGTTTGCGAACTACAAGCGCCAACATCAGTCGGACAAGTCCGAATGGCTGACTCCTGAAGCCTCCTCACATTATGTAAGTTTACATTTATTTTTCTTATTTTTCGATAAATATATACTAACTAGTTAATTATATCAGGATCGACTAATCGATAGGTTCAACACGTTGCGAGCGGAGGCTGAGCAACAAGGAGCGGACGTTGATATTTCCGTCCTAGAGCAGCAGGCGATCCGCGATATTATGGGTTCGCGGACTGATCATTTGACCGGCGTCGGACGTTTAGTGCCACAGGGAGCACGGATGGCGGCTGAAGTCACCGAAGTCTACGGTAGTTCAGAGGCTGAGTCGTCGCATCTAGGATATATCTCCCAGGAGGTGTTCACGTCGACCATCGCCTCGTTCGCCGAGGCAATACAGAGTCAGGTGCCCGGCCTCAACGTGAGCTCGTTTATGCCTCAATTTCCACAGAGTTCGCAGCACGCTCTGTCATCCCACAGCCAGCAGACTCCGACGGTCGGCGTCCACACTCCGACGGGCAGCCAGCAGAGGACTCCCGACGCCAGCCAGTAGACGACGCCCGGCGGACCAAGTCAGTCTACTGATCAGCACGTTGTTCCGCCGCAGCCTGCAGAGTTTCAGCGCCAGCAGAAGAGCGTTTCACGTCGAGGAGGGGGAAAACGAGCGCCGGGACGACAAAGCAAACGTCGCGACTAGTGTTTTATTAGATATTTTGTGTATAGTAGATTATTATTTACATATTTCTCGATAACCGAAAACGTACGTAACCGGATTTTATATATTTGTTGATTTGGATAATATAATTTAGTTTTTATTTGATTTTTCATTTTTGAATTTCATAAAAAAAAACCGTAAAAAATTAATAATTAACGACGAAAAAAATAAAAAAAAATTATTATTATTATTAGCGACGACAAAGTCGTCGCTAATTATTATTACACAGAAGGTATTAGCGACGACTTAGTCGTCGCTAATTCACGCGGGAAATTTTCCCGCGCCAATTAGCGACGAAAAAGTCGTCGCTAATTACCTGTTTCAAAATGAAAAAAAACTTCTCGTCACGACATTTAGGGACGACATTATCGTCGCTAATATCGTCGATAAATATATAGCGACGAATAAATCGTCGCTAAATATATTTAGGCACGGACATTTAGCGACGATAATAAGCGTCGCTAAAACCGTCGCTAAATACATTTTGCGACGATTCGCGGGTTATTACCGACGAAAAAAATCGTCGGTAAATGTTGTAATTGTTGTAGTGAGTGTTATTGAGTCATCAAATTTATTGACATTCATTTCATCCTATGTCTCAAAAGACAAATATACCTTTTTGACAATTTTCGTTCTTGTTTTGACTTAGCTTCCAGTTTAACTATTCCTACTCGATGTGATTCGTGATAGTGACCTCATGGATCCAAATGAACAAAGCTTGAGCTAAATACTTGGAGTCAAAAGTTCACAAACCTTTTCCAAGTTTAGCTTAATGTCAACTGACTACACTAAAGAGTTTACACTGAAAATCTCTCGGTTCAAATGAATTTATTTTCTACTCAAGAATTCAACCTAATTGTAATGAGTGGATCCACAAAATATTATCAGTGTTTACCCTTCATGAAAATCATCAGCTAGTCGGGATTTACAAAATTACCATTTTACCCTTCTAGCTGTTATTTTCTCAACTCATTTGTCGCTTTTGAATAAGTTAGAAACAATGCATTGACGAGGAGCTAACAAGTCACATTGTTTCATCCAAAAGAGTCAGGACTCAATTTGGACACTGGCCAGTTCATTTATTCACACTCCAAGGAACAAAGCATGAGGTGATATACATTGCATTTCAGCAATCTTGTACATGATTCCATATCTATGAGAGCTTCACAAAGTTACTCATGACATTCTCACAATTTAGTATTCCACCAATAGGCCTTGTTCGGAATCACATAGTGAGTCCGAACTCTGACTTTCTCAAATGAGAATACGTAAGGTGTGAAATGGCATGTCTCATTTCAGGATTAAGGTAAGCACGATGCAATTCATACGTAGTGACTTCGAGACATAAGAGGTTAAATGGTTTGTTCTTATCTTGTCTCTAGAAGTGCACTGGTCAATTCAGTACCTTCGGAAGATACCTAGAAGAACTATAGAGTCTCCAACTCTCAATGTCCCATAACCAGATATCATAGATTCTCCTAACAATCATACTGAGTTCAATAGTCCTTTGACCCTTAGATTGCGAATATATCGTTTTAAGCAAACTACGAAGAGTTTGTTCATGCAAATCTACATTTGTCTCTTCGTAAGTTGTTAAGTTTGTTTATGGACTAAAGACTAATGTTTTATCATAAAGCTTCAAACAGACAAGGAAGTATGAATGAACGTTTCAACCTTTTATTAATGAATAAGCAATTACAAGCAAAAGTCTTCGTGAGACTTTATTACATCAAATGTATAAAATAAAGACTACAACTCTTCTTGTGGGCACCATTGACAACAGTAGTGTACTCTGGATTTGAGACTAGGCTTTTGAGACCTAGATCATTGACGACTTCAATGAGCTGAGGCAGTGGAGATTTGGATCCAAAAGGATCTTAGAGTGTCTAGGGTTGGGCCGGGAGGGTCTCTTAACGCCTTCTTTTTTCTCCTCATCGGGGTTATTTCACAAAGACGTGCCATGGTGAGGAAGAAGGGAGGAACAAGCATGAACTCAAGCAGATTATGGCCGATGATCGCCGGTGGTACCTGAGACCTCCAGATCGAGTAATTTTCTCGATCGAGCTTCACTGAGACCGCCGTGCTTAGCGTGGTAGCGAACCGAGAATCGTTCACCAATCTCGTATCGGAGTTGGCTCGAGAGAATGACGGAGAAGAAAAATTTTCACTCGCCATTTTCGCTGCTCTGATACCAAGATAATCCTGCGGAAAATGAAGAATCAAGAACTGTGAATCTGTTTGGGAGAGAAAGAGAAATCCTCTTTCTTGTGTATTTTCATTGAATTTAAAGTTGTTTGTACAATTGATATAAATACAGAGTATCAATGTAACGGCCTAACTAATTCAGTGACATCAGCTATACCATTTCACGTAACTGATTCTTCTGACGTTGCATCCTCAGTATCAGTTACTCTATTAATAGTTAATTCTGATTCGAAGAGAAAATTTATTGACAGAGATAGAAGAGAAAATTTCTTCAAATGAAAGGATTGCGATGTCAATACTTACAAATATTGTCAAACTTACTACAATATATGACAAATATCCCCAACAAATAAAGATCCATGTACCTTTATTATTATAAGGACTGATTCATAAAGGAAAGAAATAATCACAATTTCCTTGTTGCAGAGACTCGCACTGGTGGACGAACGTGACCATATCAAACTGGCTGTTAATCGGTTTTTTAATTAAGTGCGAGTCTGCAAAATATCAAGATAATCAGTTTAAAAATGGAGATTTGTAAGTAAATACGCCACTTTAAACATGTGATTTTGGATCTAACCTATGTTTGACAATTTTTAGGGATATAGCCAAATGGCTTATGTGGCAATAATTAAGGTCTTATTTGTCCTTATTTATTAAATTCGTCACTTTCTCTCCTATTTTTTTTCAAATAATTTTTTTTGCATCAAAACTTCAAAAATTTGTATCTTTCTCATACGAACTCGAAATTGAGTGATTTCAAATCCTACAAATTCGTGGCATCGAGATCATCAAAAATAGACCCATTGTGTTTGATGAAATATTATTTTTAATGCATCATATTTACATTTCCATTTTTTTTTTATAATTTCAAAAAATTTTAGTTATTTCCATATTTAAGGTAGATTTTTCTACATCTATGGTATTAAACATTATTTTTCATCAAACACGATGGATCTATTTTTGAAGATCTCGGCGTCACGAATCCGTAGGATTTGGAATCAATCAATTTCGAGTTCATATGAGATAGATATGGTTTTTTGAAGTTTTTATGTAAAAAAGTGTAGGAAAAAAATAGGAGAGAGAAAATGACGAATTTATTAATAAATAAGGGTAAATAATACCTTAATTATTGCCACATAATCATGATGGCTATTTCCCTAAAAGTTGTGAAACATAGGCTAAAAACAAATTTTATAGTTTTATTTTAGCTATTTCGCTACAATACCTTAAAAATGAGTTAAGAACTGATGTCATAATTTATTTTTGGTCAGAAGGACACTCAGAGAGAGAAAAGAAAAAAACAAGGCGATAAAGTTAGGAATTATTTGACCATGGGATCACAAGCTATCTTTAAAATTCTCATTGGATCGGATTCCAATTGATAAAGGCAACTTTAATAAAGCTGCTTTAATCTGTTCATATATATACTAGGACACACAATTAAATAATTTGGAGACATAGTCTGTTCCTTGTCAATATACTTAACTCCTTTAATTTTTTGTCGTTCGTCTAAGTTATGCTATTCTCTACAACAAAAACCAAAAACAGCCAGTACAAACACGACGTTTATCGCGACTGTTGGTAGGAATGTAGCGGTCGTGACATTAGCCGTGACGTTTATCGCAGCCAATAAGTTCCGCTGGCTTTCTGCTTTCTTTAGCCACGACAAACGTCGGGGCTAAATGATTTTTTTTAATTTGAATATATTTAAATATATATATATATATTGTTAATATAAATTAATTCTAAAATATAAAATCTAATAATATCTATTTCATTAATAATAAACTGAATATGATTTCACACAATAGATCGTACATAATAATAAACCAAAATATAACGTACTAACAAACTAAAAATATATAACGTAACATGCACAAAATCCTACTCATATTAATTTCCTAAAGTTGACCGACTAGTTTTCTTCCATGCAGATCCTCTCCCAGGTGGTTGTGAACGTGAAACCGAAGGCATGCCTGAGCCCTCGGTGCCGGCACGATCCCAGAGTCTGGTCATGGCCTGGGTTCGTGTGATGTGAAACTAAAGGCGGAGTCCTCAGTCTCGGTGGGGATGCCTAAGATGGACGAGGGAGGTTGGCTGCAATGCTTGAGTCCTCGGTGTCAGCGCGCTCCCAGAGTCTTGTCATCCCCCATGTGGTGTTGGATGTGAAACCGAAGGCGGAGTTCTCACAACTTAGTACTTCACCAATAGGCCTTGTTCGGAATCACATAGTGAGTCCCAACTCTAACTTTCTCAAATGAGAATACGTAAGGTGTGAAATGACATGTCTCATTTCAGGATTAAGGTAAGCACGATCCAATTCATACGTAGTGACTTCGAGACATAAGAGGTTAAATGGTTTGTTCTTATCTTGTCTCTAGAAGTGCACTGGTCAATTCAGTACCTTCGGAAGATACCTAGAAGAACTATAGAGTCTCCAACTCTCAATGCCTCATAACCAGACATCATAGATTCTTCTAACAATCGTACTGAGGTCAATAGTCCTTTGACCCTTAGATTGCGAATATATCGTTTTAAGCAAACTACGAAGGGTTTGTTCATGCAAATCTACATTTGTCTCTTCGTAAGTTGTTTAGTTTGTTTATGGACTAAAGACTAATGTTTTATCATAAAGCTTCGAACAGACACGGAAGAATGAATGAACGTTTCAACTCTTTGTTAATGAATAAGCAATTACAAGCAAACTCCCACTTGACTCAAAGAAGATGTGTGTAGTCCTTCATGCCTAATCCCTCTCGATGTTGGTCGAAGACCTTGTTCGCTAGGGCCCTTGTGAATGGATCTGCTAGGTTGTCCACCGTTGAGATCTTCTTCACTTCCACGTCTCCGCGTTGCACGATCTCTCGAATCAAATGGTATTTCCTCTCAATATGTTTAGAGCGCTTATGGCTTCGAGGTTCCTTTGAGTTAGCGACAGCCCCACTATTATCACAATAAAGGGTCATGGGCTCGTCGACGTTTGGAATAATTTCCAAATACTTAAGGAATTTTCTAAGCCATACAGCCTCCTTGGATGCTTCACAAGCAGCCACATATTCTGCTTCCATTGTGGAGTCAGCAATGCAAGATTGCTTAATACTCCTCCACACAACAGCTCCACCATTAAGGATGAACACAGATCCCGAAGTGGATTTCCTGGAATCCTTATTCGCTTGAAAATTGGAGTCGGTATATCCCGTCATAGTCAGGTCAATACCTGAGTATGTAAGCATCAAGTTCCTAGTTCTTCGAAGATACTTAAGAACATGCTTAACAGCAATCCAGTGCTCGGGTCCAGGGTTGGATTGGAAACGGTTAACTACGCCAACGGCGAAACAGATGTCAGGTCTAGTGCAAAGCATAGCATACATGAGGCTTCCTACGGCAGAGGCGTAAGGAATTTTCGTCATGTCTTCAATCTCTTGTGCAGTCTTGGGAGACTGGTCCTTAGAGAGTGAGACTCCATGCCTAAAGGGTGTTTGGCCCTTCTTGGAGTCTTGCATCGAGAAGCGATCCATCACCTTATCAATATAAGATGCTTGAGAGAGCGACAGTGTCCGGTTTTTCCTATCTCGAAAGATTTGGATCCCCAGAATGTACGCGGCTTCTCCTAGATCATTTATTTCGAATTGCTTTGCTAGCCAGACCTTAACCTCAGATAACTTACCCACGTCATTACCAATGCGTAGTATATCATCGACATATAGTACCAGAAACACAACTTTGCCTTCGTGTATTAACTTGACCTTCTTTCACAAAACCGTCTGGTTGAGCCATGTAAATGCGCTCGTCAAGATTGCCATTCAGGAAGGCTGTCTTGACATCCATTTGCCAGATCTCATAGTCGAGAGCTGCAGCTATGGATATGAGTATGCGGATGGATTTAAGCATCGCGACTAGCGAGACGGTTCCTTCATAGTCAATCCCTTCATGTTGGGTATAACCCTTCGCCACAAGTCGTGCTTTGAACGTCTCGACGTTCCCATCAGGACCCCTTTTCTTCTTGTATATCCACTTACACCCTACGGGTTTAATCCCTTCAGGAAGGTCTACAAGTTTCCAGACTTTGTTGACATACATCGAGTGCATCTCAACTTTCATGGTGTCAAGTCAAAGGTTTGATTCAGAACAAGCCATCGCTTGGCTATAGGAAAACGGATTATCCATGTCAGAGACGGCTACGAGAGAGTCTCCATAAGACATGTACCTATCAGGCTTTTGAGTAGCCCTCCCACTACGTCGAAGTACTACTTGACGAGATTCTGAAGAGTTAGGTTATGTTTCAGTTGGGGTAAGAACAGTTCTTACCGATGAGGTAGAAGCTTCCTCACCCAACTTTTCTTCAAGCACAATTTTGCTTCTAGGTTTTGCATTCTTCATAAAGTCCTCCTCGAGGAAACGAGCATTCGTGCTAACGAAAGTCTTATCGTCCTTGGGACTATAGAAGATGAAACCCTTGGTTTCCTTTGGATATCTCACAAACAAGCACAATTCTGACCTACTAGCCAATTTGCTAGTCGTTTGCCTTAGCACGTGTGCAGGGCAACCCCAAATTCGGATGTGACCCAGATTTACTTTACGGCCAGTCCATCGTTCATAAGGAGTACCAGGAACCGTTTTGGACGGAACTTGGTTCAGAATATAAGCGGCTGTTTCGAGGGCATATCCCCAAAAGGAAAGAGGGAGTGATGAGTAACTCATCATTGATCTAACCATCTCCATAAGAGTTCGGTTTCTTCTCTCTGACACTCCGTTTTGTTGAGGTGTGCCAGGTGCGGTAAGCTGAGAAGCGATACCTTCTTCTTTAAGAAAGTCATCGAACTCTCCAGACATATACTCACCACCTCGATCAGATCGAAGTGTTTTGATCACTTTGCCAGTTTGCTTTTCCACTAAAGCCCTAAAGACCTTAAATACGTTAAAGGTCTCGGATTTATGTTTGAGCAAATAGACCCAACCATATCGCGAGTAATCATCGGTGACGGTAACGAAGTATTCGTATCCTCCACGTGCCTGTTGGCTGAGCGGACCACATACATCAGAATGTACTAGTTCCAGCAACTCAGTGGCTCTTCGACCCTTATCGGAGAAAGGTCGTTTAGTCATTTTTCCTTCTATGCAGGATTCTCAAGTAGGTAGTGAACCTATTGCAGAGGCTTGGAGTGGACCGTCCCTCACAAGTCTCTTAATCCTATCTAGACTTATGTGACCAAGTCTTAAGTGCCATAGGTGTGTTGATTTTGTTAGATCAGAGGATTCAGAAAGTTTGATCCTCTTTGGCTCCCTAATTAGATCATTATCTATTTCGGTGTCTGAAAGTGAAGGTTTAGTGGGATAAGTGTAAAAAAGACCATTCTTCATACATGCATCAGTGACAAATGAATTTGTCAGGAAACGAAATACGAATTCCATTCTTAATGAACTTTAAACAATAATCTTGCTCAAGAAGACGAGCAACGGATATTAAGTTCTTCCCAAAGGTAGGAACAAAATAAACATTATTCAAGTTTAAAGTGCGGTCTTCAAAAGACAGCGTCACGGATCCCACAGCCTTTGCAGACACCAGGCTCCCATCACCCCATTTGAAACAGAACTCGCCTTCCTCTAAGCTTTTGGTTTTCTTGAAACCATTCAAGGAACACCAAATATGGTTAGTAGCGGCGGAGTCAAGAATCCACGTTGATACATTATCAGCTACTAAGCATGCTTCGGTAACTAGTATAATATTTTGTTCCTTTGCTTTGAGATAGGCAGGACAGTTATTTTTATCGGCCTTGTGAGGTCTCTTCTCAGTTCCAGAGGCGGAGGCTTTGTGCTCAGTAGCATGTGCCTCTCCTTAATTCCTCTTTCTCTTAGTGAGACCTACAGCAGTGTGAAGTTCCATCATAAGCTTGATAACAGTGTACTCTAGCTTGTTTATAGAGTAGTTCATCTTGGAGGTATCAAGAGATGCGGGGAGAGTTTCTAAGATCATATCTATGACATTCTTCCCATCAATCTCAGATTCTAGGATTTCCATTTTATTCAGATAACTAATGATCAGTATCATAAAGTCTCCAACAGGAGTCCTAGCCTTCATGCGACAGTTCATAAACTGTCGGACTGCTTGTTGCCTTGTTTGATGCATTTGCCCTCCAAACATCTCATGGAGATTGTTCAGCATGTCGGCGGTAGTCTCGATGTCACGATGTTGTTGTTGCAACATATTGTTCATTGATGCCAAGATATAGCATCTCGCAATCTCATCGGTTCGAAGCCAGGCCGCTAAGGCGTCTTTGCCCTCTTGAGTCGAATCATCATTCGTCAGAGGAGGACACGGGGTGGTGAGTACCCATTTGTGCTTGTTAACGGTAACTATTATGTCGAGGTTATGTTTCGAATCTATGTAGCTTTTGTTTTCGAGTTTGTTCGAGGAAAGGATGATTGAGGGATGTTTGCGAGACATGTTGCTTATAAAAGTTGAAACAAGTTTATGATTAGTCTTTGGTTTAGGATTTAAGTTTTTAAACATTTGATAAGATCCAAAGGTGTTATAAACTAAAAGATAATTTACTCCTTCGAGGGAAGGCCGCAAAAAATCTCCATTTATAAGTAAATGACACATCATTAATGCTTAGCCAAGATGTCAATATATACACCAATTTTGACCAGCCACCTTTTAAATTGGTTTGATCACTCACATCCTTTCGCAGGGCCTCGAGGGAGGATTACTAGGGATTGAGTCTAAGTGTGTAACCAACCACTTAGTCCAAAAGATTCACTTTGAAAAACAATCTGCCGAGGGGAGGTCTTGTCTCATTGTCTCACTTTCGGATTTAGCTCATTGAGCAATGATCAGTGCAAAGCGCTCTTGAGTACTCTCATTTAAGAGAGGGCCACGAGGGTGACTCTTAGTCTAGCGACAATTGTACTTTTCATTAGTGTTGGGGATCGTGGGTTACAAACAACAAGTATAACCCTCCCACTTGGTTTTTGGAGTAGGTACATCGACTCTTATAAGTTCGGAAACGGTTTTCATAGTTATAGAGCGATAGAGCGGACAACTAGAAAAGAATCCTAGATTTTCATGTTCAGAGCAGTGTTAGTGCATAAAAGCACAAGGGACATACTCAGATCTTTTCCTATTTTCTATTTCGGGAAAGTGCGTGAGGGAAGTGTGAACTTCAACTCACTCGAACACTTGAAAGTTTGAGATTACACATCATTCTATTTTTCGGCTTGTCTACAAGGAGATCTCCCACTCAAATTTTCAAGAGCATATAGATTTTGAACATATGTGATATAGATATAGTTTTGAAAATATTTTGAAAACTAATTTGATTTGGATGACAAAATATTTTCAAGTTTGAAAACGAAAACGGTTTTTCAAAATTCAAACTAGTTTTGTAAAATTCAATTTCAATTAAACTTTCAAAAATCAAAATATTTTAATCTTACACATCATGTTTATAATCTTATGAAAAACATTTTTGCTCAAGAATTTTTTCTCATTAGAGTTCTATAACTCATGGTAGTGGGGCTGAAAATCCGGAATTCTAAAAAACTGGACTTTCGGAACAGATGCGCACCTCGGAGTAAAATCGCCATAACTGGCGGCTCCGATGTCCTTTTGACCTAAAACCGGTGGCATTGGACAGAGGACAGCCAGAGTTTTAATTTGATTCAAGAATCATTAAATTTAGATTTCTGAGCAGAGAATTATACCACTTTTACTGCGGGTTTTACTCCAGCTCGAAGAAAAAGAAATAATTAAAGCTTGGTCCTTTTTAGGTGCGAAAAAGAATCGAGTGTAACGGAACGTTTTAGGATGTTGTTAAAGCTTTTATTTGTGTTTTATTAGCAAGGTAATAACATGATATAAAATAAATAACAACAAGCATAAAACGATTCAAGTAAATAAAAGAAACTAGCAAGACAATATAACTAGTCACAAAAATTACTCGAAATTTCTCAAACCTTTAAAACACGTTTTTCAATATTAAAAAAAGAAAAACTTTTAGAACTGATTCTAATGTGTTTTAATAACATCCCAAACTCATAGAAAAACAACATGATTTTTAATTTAAAGGCAAGAGCAATAAATTAAAAAAAATCTAAGAAAACAATTCTAACTTGTCACAAAATTAGTAAACTTTCGAAAACGATTTTCAAGCTTATAATTTTAAATACATGTACATGCATATCTTTGACCATAGCTCTGATACCATTTGTTGGAATTGATCTAGGGTTTAAGAAAAAGTTTAACGCTTCACTAAGCGGCGGAATTTTAAAAATTTTCTTTTTCAAGTAAAACAGTTTTTACTAACCTAGACAAAGAGCAAGCACATGTAAATAAAAACTAATATGAGCATAGAAGTTTACTAACCTTTTTAGACGCTTGAACGTTGAGAATCTTTTGGAAAAAGGTTGCAACGTTCGTCTCCCCTCGCAGCACGTCTCTCTTCCTTCCTCGGCAACTCGAGCAACCACGAAAGTTTCTATCACTAAATCACTCGAGAGAATTAGTGAGTGGGCACTTTTAAACACTACGACTTAGGAACGAGTCTTGAAGTCGCAGAGCTAAACACTAGGTCTAATGAGGACCTAGGTGCCAAAACAAAAATCGAAAATTAACTAGAGAGAGAGAGAGGAGTTCGGCCAAGTTCTAGAGAGAGAGTCTTTCAAATCTCTTAAACTTGGATGAATGAAATGTGTGGAATGAGGCTCCTATTTATAGGAGAGGTCTCACCTTCAATAAAGTAGTTTCCTCTTCTATAGAATATCACATATTCATGAGCCAAATTCCCTTTTTTCCTCTTGAGATACTCGGCCAACATAGGCTTCAATAAGCCTTGGATTTGTTTCCTATTTTGTTCCATGTCTTGTCTTTGACTCTCTCTTGGCCGAAATTCCTATTGCCTTGCATAGGAAATTTGTTTCCTCTTTTTCTTTTCGCAAGTATCTTGATACATTTATGCACAAAATATTCTCTCTTTCTCTTGGGTGGTAGGCGCCCAACATGTCTCTAGAAGGAGCTTCTAGAAGCTCCTTCATTTGTTCATGACAACATGAGAAAGGCCCATTAAGAATTTTCAATAAAATTCTTATGAAATGAAATTAATCCATAAGGCCCAATGATCAAGTCATGGCCGAGTGTTATTGATTCATCAAATGACCTTGTCAAAAAATTTATTGACATTCATTTCATCCTATGTCTCAAAAGACAAAAATACCCTTTTGACAATTTTCGTTCTTGTTTTGACTTAGCTTCCAGTTTAACTATTCCTACTCGATGTGATTCGTGATAGTGACCTCATGGATCCAAATGAACAAAGCTTGAGCTAAATACTTGGACTCAAAAGTTCACAAACCTTTTCCAAGTTTAGCTTAACCAGATTTTTGAAATGAAAGCTAGTGGCTCTGACGTGTCTGATGAGATCTACTCGCTTTCTATAGGTTCCCTTCAAGTCGCTTATCAATATCCATGCTGCTTTGTTAACGGCGTGAAGTTCATTACTCATCGTCGCGATAATCAACGAGTCACTGAAAATAGCGGTGTATGTGTGCATGTGGATGATTTCACTTACTACGGTCGGATAGAAGATGTCATGGTGCTGAATTATAGGTACGACTGTCGTGTTGTATTATTCAAATGTATATGGTACGGTGACAAGCACGATTCTCGGCGACTAGTTCACAACGATAAGACTACTGGAGAAACGAGTGTTTTTACCGCGAAACTTCGGTTCAAATGAATTTATTTTCTACACAAGAATTCAACCTAATTGTAATGAGTGGATCCACAGAATATTATCAATGTTTACCCTTCATGAATATCATCAGCTAGTCGGGATTTACAAAATTACCATTTTACCCTTCTAGCTGTTATTTCCTCAACTCCTTTGTCGCTTGTGAATAAGTTAGAAACAATGCATTGACGAGGAGCTAACAAGTCACATTGTTTCATCCAAAAGAGTCAGGACTCAATTTGGACACTGGCCAGTTCATTTATTCACACTCCAAGGAACAAAGCATGAGGTGATATACATTGCATTTCAGCAATCTTGTACATGAATTCCATATCTATGAGAACTTCACAAAGTTACTCATGACATTCTCACAACTTAGTACTTCACCAATAGGCCTTGTTCGAAATCACATAGTGAGTCCGAACTCTGACTTTCTCAAATGAGAATACGTAAGGTGTGAAATGGCATGTCTCATTTCAGGATTAAGGTAAGCACGATGCAATTCATACGTAGTGACTTCGAGACATAAGATGTTAAATGGTTTGTTCTTATCTTGTCTCTAGAAGTGCACTGGTCAATTCAGTACCTTCGGAAGATACCTAGAAGAACTATAGAGTCTCCAACTCTCAATGCCTCATAACCAGACATCATAGATTCTTCTAACAATCATACTGAGGTCAATAGTCCTTTGACCCTTAGATTGCGAATATATCGTTTTAAGCAAACTACGAAGAGTTTGTTCATGCAAATCTACATTTGTCTCTTCGTAAGTTGTTTAGTTTGTTTATGGACTAAAGACTAATGTTTTATCATAAAGCTTCAAACATACACGGAAGAATAAATGAACGTTTCAACTCTTTATTAATGAATAAGCAATTACAAGCAAGAGTCTTCATGAGACTTTATTACATCAAATGTACAATATAAGGATTACAACTCTTCTTGTTGGCACCATTGACAACAGTGTGCAATCTTACGATTCTAGAATCGACTATATCAGGTGAGTGAACATTGAATCTCTTTATTAAGAGCTGGATTCTACTTTTGATGTTTTCATTCCTTCATTGATCATACCCTAGTCTCCTAAAACATGAGTATCTAAGCATATTCTATAGCTGTGAATGAATGATTCAAAGAGCCGAGTATACGACCCTGAATTCCAGAAGCACCTCAGGATTTATGTTGATCTACATTGTCGCCATCAGGTGTGGTTGCAATATGTCTCATCGCAACAGTCACTTAAACGATGTACTTAATTACAACTTTTCCAGGTCATGCACATACCAACTGTATAGAATGCTCCCAGTTAATTAAAACCTATTCACTGGTGAAACACATATTCGATCCCAAATCTTGCTACCCATGCATAGATTGATCACTGACTAGTTTAAGCACTACACCCATGAGTTAGACTTTTCACATTGAATGTAGAGGGCTAAGAGTTTGACGAATGCTATTATACAATATCATGTACTGACCCAACTATTCTATTATTAATTATGTATTTAATCTCATTTATTTGGCAATCTAATGTAATTACTGTTAGTACGGGTTTTTATTATTACTAATTATTCAAAAATTCATCTAAATACTTTTGATACGAGTTCATGAAGCTCGTAATGGAAAAAAAAAATACCAGAAACCGTTTTTTTTAATGCGAAAAGTTGAATTCAAAACCATTTTAACTCTAAAAAACTAAATGAAGGTGCAGCTAACAAAACAACCATATATAAGACACTAATAAATAACGAGAATAGAAATCACTTACACAAAATGTTGGAATCGATCTAGGGTTTGAGAAAATAATTAACGCTTCGGTAAGCGGCGGAATTTTTAAAAATTTTCTTTTACAAGTAAAACAGTTTTTACTAACCTAGACAAGTGCAAGTACATGTAATTAAAAACCAATATGAGCTAAGAGTTTACTAACCTTTCTTGAAGCTTGAACTTTGAAGAAGCTTTTGGAAAGTTCGCAACGCTCGTCTCCCCTCGCAGCACGTCTCTCTTTCTTTCCTCGGCACCTCGAGCAACCACGAAAGTTTCTATCACTAAATCACTCGAAAAGAAGGAATCAGTGAGTGGGCACTTTTAAACGTTACGACTTAAGAACGAGTCTCGAAGTCGCAGAGCTAAACACTAGGTCGAGTGAGGACCTAGGTGCCAAGACAAGAAAAATCGAAAATAAACTAGAGAGAGAGAGAGAGAGAGAGGGGCGGCAACCACAAGTTCTAGAGAGAGAAGCTCTCAATCTCTAACTTATGTGGAATGAATAGAATGAGAGGAATGAGGGTCCTATTTATAGGAGAAGGGTTGGCATTGGAAAGAAGTAGTTTCCTCTTATTTTCCAAGCCTTAATGAGCAATCTTTTATTGCCCATTCCTATCCAAGATAGGCGCCCACCTCAAGTGAATCCCCAAGGGATTAGTTTCCTCTTTTGTTCTCTCTTGGTTGCCTTGGCCGAATTTCCTTATGGCAAGCATAGGAAATTTGTTTCCTCTTTCTCTTTTGGCAAGTATCTTGATACATTTATGCACAAAATAATCTCTCTTTCTCTTGGGTATTTGGGCGCCCATTTCACATCTAGAAGGAGCTTCTAGAAGCTTCTTCATTTGTTCATAACAACATGAGAAAGGCCCATTAAGAATTTTCAATAAAATTCTTATGAAATGAAATTAATCCACAAGGCCCAATTAATCTTATTATGGCCGAGTGACATTAAGTCATCAAATGAACTTGTCAAAAAATTTATTGACATTCATTTCATGCTATGCTCAAAAGACAAAAATACCATTTCGACAATTTTCGTTCTTGTTTTGACTTAGCTTCCAGTTTAACAATTCCTATCGATGTGATTCGTGACAGTGACCTCATGGACCCAAATGAACAAAGCTTGAGCTAAACACTTGGACTCAAAAGTTCACAAACCTTTTCCAAGTTTAGCTTAATGCCAACTGACTCCACTAAAGAACTGATACTGAAAATCTCTCGGTTCAAATGAATTTATTTTCTACTCAAGAATTCGACCTAATTATGATGAGCGGATCCACTGAATATTATCTATGTTTACCCTTCATGAATGTCATCAGCTAGTCGGGATTTACTAAATTACCATTTTACCCTTCTAGCTGTTATTTCCTCAACTCCTTTGTCGCTTGTGAATAAGTTAGAAACAATGTATTGACGAGGAGCTAAAAAGTCACATTGTTTCATCCAAAAGAGTCAGGACTCAATTAGGACACTGGCCAGTTCATTTATTCACACTCCAAGGAACAAAGCATGAGGTGACATACATTGCATTTCAGCAATCTTGTACATGAATTCCATATCTATGAGAACTTCACAAAGTTACTCATGACAGACTCACAACTTAGTACTTCACCAATAGGCCTTGTTCGGAATCACATAGTGAGTCCGAACTTTGACTTTCTCAAATGAGAATACTAAGGTGTGAAATGGCATGTCTCATTTCAGGATTAAGGTAAGCATGATGCAATTCATACATAGTGACTTCGAGACATAAGAGGTTAAATGGTTTGTTCTTATATTGTCTCTAGAAGTGCACTGGTCAATTCAGTACCTTCGGAAGATACCTAGAAGAACTATAGAGTCCCCAACTCTCAATGCCTCATAACCAGACATCATAGATTCTTCTAACAATCATACTGAGGTCAATAGTCCTTTGACCCTAAGATTGCGAATATATCGTTTTAAGCAAACTACGAAGAGTTTGTTCATGCAAATCTACATTTGTCTCTTCGTAAGTTGTTAGGTTTGTTTATGGACTAAAAGACTAGGGTTTTATCATAAAGCTTTAGACAAGGAAGATTGAATGAACGTTTCAACTTTTTATTAATGAATAAGCAATTACAAGCAAGAGTCTTCGTAAGACTATATGACATCAAATGTACATAAATAGACACTACTACTCTTCTTGTGGGCACCATTGACAACACAAAATCCCACCATCTGAATTTCCACACCAGTTCATAGTCTTTGTGTCCTACGTGTTCCTTGCATTATTAGTGTTCTTTGGGTTGGATCAATACCAACTCTTCCAAGCCGTTTCTTCGAATAGGATAGATTCAAGGCGTGTGCCAACGAAGATCACCGAAGCTTTCACCACTCGACCACAGGGGTGCTCCCAAGCAATACCATGATGAACCCAAAGGAGCATTGCAATGCCATCACTCATCGGAGTGGCGTTGCCCCCAAGAGCACGACGATGATTAAGGACGAGGCATCTTCATCGACGACATCCGCGGCCAAGCCTCCTCCACCGGTCTGCGTCTACATGCCACCAATTTTATATCCAGAGAGGCTTATGGTGACATGGATCTAGGAGTGTAGCGCGCTCCTCTAGCGAGAGATTCCTCCAAAGATGAAGGACCCGGGCCAGTTCACTATAACATGCGCCATCGGGAAGGTCTACTTCGACCACGCATTGTGTGACCTAGGGGCGAGCGTCAACCTAATGTCCTCCTCCATCTTCGACAAGCTCGGGATCGGCGACGTCAAGCCCACATACACGATCCTACAAATAGCGTATAGGTCGGTGAAGCATCCGCGAGTCTTTATAGAGGACGTATTAGTCAAGGTCGGCAAGTTCACATTCCCCATCGATTTGTACATCCTCAACATGACCAAGAGATCCTGATAATTATCAGACCGCCGTTCTTGACCACTAGAGGAGCGTTCATCGATGTGAAGAAGGGCGAGCTAAAGCTTCGTGGCAAGCGCGAAGAGTAGTCATTTAGGATTTACGACTACCGAAAATGCTCTAGGATTAGGGAGAAGTCCACTGACTAGAGCCGCGTGAAACGACACCATAAAAGACCACTCGACCGCCACCAATACCGCCCGACAAGATCAAGAAAGACGTAGCGAAGCGTGAAAAGATCAAAGCTCCCGAGGCAGCGCTATGGGGGATATTGGCCAACTCCGTACAAAGAGAAGCGGATGAGAGTCGGAAGTGAGGCCAGCCACAACACGAGATGGTGAAGAGGTATTCAGTCAAGCTATTGACATTAATCAAAGCGCTTGTTGGGAAGCAACCCAATGTTTATTTTGTAGTTTTTTTTATTATTATTTTATTTCAAACATTATAGTAAAAAAAAAACAATGTCTCGGAGCTTCGATGAGCCTATCCGCATGTGAGGCGCCCCGTCAAGTAAGTATCCCAGTCCTTCTATTTTATGTGTTTCAAATTGTGGACAATGTATATTTCAAGTTTAGGGGGATTCTTATTTTCTCAGGTATTTTATGCTTTATTTTTAAAAAATTTAGTGCAACGTCTTGTTTTAGGTAAAAATTGGTATATGTATTTCCCTTGATTTGATTTTAATTCTAAATGCTTGCCTAGGAAACCGTAGGATTTTAATCTTATGCTTTGGGTATAGTTCATGATTGCTTGAGTGTGATTTTGTTGTTGTACAAGCTTCTGTGCTATTATGCACCCGTTCTCGGTTACTATAAAATGAGACACATGTCCTGCAAGCGACTTGAAAGATTCACGAATTTGGAAAAACTACGTCACAAGAGAGGTCGCATGAGTTTTACAAAGACCAAGATCTTAAGAAGAACTCGGAACGAATTGGACGCGTCGAGACACACCATGGCGCGTAAGACCGGCCAATCCTCTGACCCGACCGGCCTCGCCATCCGGCCAGGACTCTACTAATCAATCCTGTCTTGCCCTACCACCTTGCCATAGCTGACCATCCCTGCTCGGCCAGCCTCCTGCTTTGGCCGACCACTTGCTATCCCGACCCTCCTGCCATCCTTGCCCGCCAGCCTCCTACCTTGGCCTGCCAACTACCACGCCAGCCCTCATGCCATGGCCTGCCATCCCTGCCGGGCCAGCCTCCTGCCATGTCGGCCCCCTTGGCCCTGGAATTACCTTGACACCGACTAGTCCCTTGACCCCACTGTCACTTTGATACCGACTGTTCCCTTGACTCCCGTGTCACTTTGACACTGGCCGGTCCCTTGACACCGGCCGATCCTTCGTGTAACACAAGCAAAGTCACGCTTGTCGGTCCCTTGACCCAGTGATCGGCCTCTCAGGCACAAGGCCGGTCTGGTCACGTGTATCGGTCATTTGACCCAGTGACCAGCCCTTGCGTTCCACTGGCCATCTCCTTGACACAGTCGATCGGTCACTTGACACTGGCCGGTTTTCTCTTGACATAGCCGGCTGACCATACAACGTAGGCCGGCCTGCCCTCTCTTGGCCGGCCCATTAACACATGGCCAACCAGACCATCTCCTTGCCGCCCAAGGGAAGGACAAGGAGTCTCATTGACTCCTCCAAATGCCTATAAATAAACAATCTCCACGAGGGGAAAGGTAACGAATATCTACACACTCTAATCTCTGCAAAAATTGTCTGAGTCAACTCTTGAGATTTCATAAGCACTAAACACAATCACACTAATGTTGATCGTCAGAGAGCGCGCTAGAGGCACTGCATCCGCACCCCAATAGCTGAAGTGTTCTTTGTTTCTCAGGAACACACAAGCATCATCAGGGCTACACCCACAGCTTAGAGTGAAGACTAAACCCATCGCTTGGACTGAAGACAGAACCCATGGCTTGGAGCGAAGACTTGGAGACTAAACCCAAAACCTCGACATGTAGCTTGGAGTTGAAGGGATTCGTACCAATTTGGACCTTAGTGCGATTATAGGGTCCGGCCCTGGATCGAACCACTGTCATTTTTAGTGCTGATCCATTTTTTAGCATGAGCATTTTGTCGCTACAAGGAAGAGATCTCGAGTAACAATCATGAGATTCCAACAACATCATTTCTTTTCATCTCAATCAACCTACAAACATATCAACTAGAATCCTACTGACGGCTTTTGGAACAGCTAACAATTGAAGCATTGGAGCGGCAGCCATTAGCCAAAACCTTGGAGCGACGAGCAAAGGGACACAAGTGTACTCCCGCCAGGGAACACGAACCAGCCTCAAGCCGAGGGCTCGCAGGATGACCATGAGGCTATGGTGGAGAAGTGGACCGACATCTCACCGGCCTTGTCAACAAGCCCGAAGTGGATAGGGCGCTCATCACTAACCTACTCTGTTACACCGTCCAAACACCTGGCAAGGCTCTGGAGATGGACCATGGAGCAGCCCATAACGAACTCGATCCTAACTACGCTGACGAGTCCGAATATGAGGAATCCTACTCCAAAACCAACCCTAAGCATGTGGAGAACAACAGGGGGACGTCCAATGTCGTACAAAATGCAGCGGGCCCCTCAAACCGTCAAAACCCCAAATGAGTGACATGGCAAGCGCCTTCAGGATCAAGGAGAGGGCGCACACGACCCTCGACCCTCAACTGATTGGGCCTCATAGAGGATGAAGCTAACAGTTGGGACGCCCAGCAAAGGACACACTCAAGGAATGCCGACCGGCCTTGCACTGTGAGCGGCGATCTAAGGGAGAATTTGAATGGAAAGCGCGGAGCTCGGGGGAGAGACCTTAGGCAAAGGCTTAGCTCACAAAAATATTCCCTTGGAGGTCCTACGAACAGGAAATGTCCTTGCGGCGAAGCTTGTTGACCAAGCTTATCACGTTGGTTGCTCGTGCAAAGGCAAAACACTGCAATCATATGCCAAGCGTTCTGTCTCACATTCACAGGACCTGTCTTCGAATAGTTCAATAGTCTGAGGCCTGGGAGCATTCACTCATTTCAGAATCTCAAGGAGGCATTGTTGACCCGCTTCACCACGTCTATTGTCCAAAAGAAGACCAAGATGTATTTGTGATCAATTCGACAAGAAAACGGCGAGTCCCTGCGAAAGTACCTAGCCCGCTTCACTGAAGAAGCCAACAAGGTCGATAGATTCGACGATGGAGACGCAATAACAGCTATTATCAAAAGGCTAAGGACGAGTGAATTGTATGAAATCACTCTGCTTTTTAGTGTTGATCCATTTTCGAGCATTAACATGTGTTTACCACAATATGATCTCATATATAACGTATGTCTCGAGTCTTTAGGGAACCTTGGTGAGTAGCAAAATTGGCTGCTTAAGTGAGATTACTTCGACACACTAGAACCATTCCAACCCTTTATCAAGGCAAAATTGAGTACACATTGATCTAGTTGGGTTGATATAGGGCTTAGGATTAGCCATTTCAAGCCAAAGAGCCGATCTGAAATTCTTTATCCATTAGAGCCCTTTGAACAAAAGCCAAACACAATACCTTCTCATTCTTAGCCAGGTAATGAAAATCCAGCTCATGAAGACATTCCCAAAAAGAACCCTTCGATCTAGTAAAGACATCATCGTCAGTCATTTCCGAGAGTCTAGTGTTTTTAAGTGAGTCTCCACGTCAATAAAGAATTTTTTTTTTGAAAAATCGTTGAACACAGTATTCATTTTGTTATTTATTTTTATTTATGTTCGTTTGTTGTAAAGAAAAAAAAAGAGAAACAAAAGAAAGAAAATATATATATATATATATATATATATATATATGTATTATGTTGATGCTCGTTTTTAGCATCTAGTTCTTTTGTTTTGTTTATTTTGTTTTGTGTAAGTACAGTGTTCAAACGAAAAATAAATGACCTGGAGGTTTGTTTGTTGAGTGAATTTTTTGGAGTGAAGATTTTGAGGGTTATATTTGGAAGAGGTCGAGAGCTAGCATAAGTTAAGTGTGAGGTTTAAGTGCTTGGTGAGAAATGAGTCGCGATCCTTGCTAAGTTGATTTTAGTCACTAAAATTCCATATCCTACCGTGACCCTAGCCTGTACATTACAAGATGAAAAGACCTATGGACCAACTAGAGGAGAGACGTGTACATTAGTGGAGACCAAAGGAGAAGAGTGAGCATATGTGTATGTTGAACCGGAATTCGCAAAAAATCGACATTAAGAAGTCTCTTGAGGGCTGTTGAGAAGGTTGCAAAGATTTGTACTCGAGAGTTCGCGAGACACGAAATCGTTGTAAATGGTCAATGTAATACTAGCTTGTATTTCATTTTTTACCACACTTGGTACTTGAATTCAAATCAAAATCATGAATACTCTTTGCATTGTAAGTCTATAAATCTGTGGTTGAGGCGAGCATAAATTTGACAAGGCAAATCAATCACCGAGCTCTACTGTTCTTTTTAGTTAGCTTCTTGTGTGTGTGTGTGTTTGATATGAGATATATTGTTATATTGATGTTGTGACTTTTGACGTAACCCATCGTCGCGGCTCGTGAACCGACGACTAGAGGTCGTGGGTCGTGACAGTAAGATACCGAATAAGAAACAAATATGACCACATGGGCTAAGATCCAATAAACGCGAAGCACAACCAAGAAGATCGGAGAAGCTACCATTTATATTATGATATAGTCAAATCGAGTTTTTTCAACGGCCATGAAAACACCAAATTACGGGTAAGAATCTACCATGGACACGGTTACTGAATAACTATGCAAACAGGAAAAAAAACACACACGGTTAGTGAAACACATTCTAACTTCGCCAACACCTATAAAAGGCAAAGCGAGCACAACAAGAAGAGGCTTGACAGTCACACATAATTGAACCAAGATTGAGATGTCTCTTATCTTCACCGCACCTATATATTAAGCACATTCACTTATATTCTCTCGATTTAACTTCTTATATTGAGATTCGTCTAATATAAAAATAATCCAGCCTAAATTATTGTTGTATCGGTCGAATCTATTCGACATACACTAATTTCTACCGAGATAATTGTTATATCTATTTTTTATCATCAACTATAATAAACAGAAAAGTACAACTAATGTATGCTCAACATTAGTAATATAATAGACACGCTAGCTAATGACGTGGGGATTAATGTAAGAGATTTCTTTTTTTAAAAAATTGAGAGGTTATTTTATTTGGGGTTAGTTAGTTACTATGAGAAAGTATTTGAACATATACCGACATATATATTATATACCGATGGATAACCATTATTAAAGTAGAAGACTAATAGTTTTTTTTTTTTTTTTTTTTTTATAGAAGAGTTATAAAAAAAAATTATAAGAAAATCAATAATTACGCAAATATTTGAACCCTTGATTTTGAGGCACAATATAAAACCTCGATACTCAAATCCATAATAAATAAATAAAAAAAATTAAAACTCATGATATATATATATATATATATATATATATATATATTGATTCTATTTATTATTTTAAAATAATAATTTCAATCACCTTTTTACGAAGCTGATTCCCACATGTTTTTTTTTTTCCAAAAGTTTAGCTTTATTATAATTTATAGTATCGTATCAACTTTTGCGGTTTTTTTTTTCTTTTAAACCATAGAAAAATAATGAGAAATCTCTTTACGATAATTCGGAAATGCTTTTTTGTTTTTATTCTAGTACGTGGCGCCCATTATTGTCAGGCTTTGAGCACTTTTATAACAAAATAATTATACGCTTCATTATTTTTCTTTTATCACTTTATCACGTGGTACACGCTGATTTTTTTGTTCGACTTTAAAACGAATATAGTATCTAAAATGTTATTTTGATACATATTTTATTCTTTCAGTTTCGGTGGTTTAGTCGGTTATAAATTTGTTTTTTTGGTGCTATAAATATATAATCATATGAAAACACAATCTTATCATGTAGTCAATCTTTAATAAATTTTAAATAAATAACCACGAGATTTTATTTATAATGTTAAATTGACTTATTTGCGTTGTTCTTTTTCCCGTCAACATGCCTCGGATTTTATTAATAAAATTAAATCAAGTAGTTATCATTAATATCAATCCCAGAAATCGAGGTAATAAACGCTAATCGCGTTGAGGTAATTATCAGTAATTGTATTATCGTTTCAAATTATTTTAGCTTTCCACGTTTTTTTTTTCTTCTCCAGTTTCATAAGTATTTTGTTCATAAGCGCAATTAACTACTATTAACATATATAACCAATTTATCATGTTTACTAACTATTACTTACAATTATTACCCCAAGCAAAAAGGGCAATGCTAGAAAGCTCAAACTATCCATAAGATCTCACGTCACCAAATTGATTATTTACATAAAATTTACAAAAAGTTGTCTAATTAGTAAATGCGTTAGTTTTGGTTTTAGTTAGTTATAAATTTATTTTTTTATGGCAAAACGAGATAGAAGATAGAAAAATTTGTTGCAACTATCCAATCCCTTAGTTAAGGTGATTGAGCATGATCTCTTTGTACTGGGGTGAATGTTGGGCGAGCAGACACATGGCGGGCTGATCTGGCTTGATGACATAGAGTCCGGCACTCAGCTCGGCATTACCAATCTGTCTCCCCGTGACCTGTTCCTAAAACACACATGAACTTCCATCAAAAACAGTTCGGCACTTAGAGTCTTGGTTGATCTTATGCACAGATAGGAGATTGCATTGTAGTTGAGGCACAAAGAACACCGAGTCTAGCCTCATGGACTTCGTCAAGACAATGGTGCCAATACCAGTGACTTGAGTTTTGGCTCCGTTGGCGATGGTGACTGATATGCTTTTATTACAAGCGGAGTAAGTTGTGAATAGATTTCGATTACCAGTCATGTGATCAGTGGCACCGGAGTCGACAATCCATGCTGTGGGATTCTCTGAGCTTACATTGAGGGCTCTAGAAGAGTTACCTAGAGGGCCAATGCCCGAGTGTTCTCCACTGAGTTGGACTTGTTGAAGAAGCTTCTGGAGAATAGCGAGCTGGTCGTTGCTGAAGGGAGAGGAGTCTGAGGTCGAGGTCGAGGCAGCGGACGAGGTGGATACTAAGTTTCCGACTGAGTTAGGATCCTTAGTATCTTGGGTAGACTTCGAGCTCGGTGGTTTCCCATGCAGTTTCCAGCAGGTTTCTCGGAGGTGTCCAGGTCGTCTGCAATGATCGCAGTAGGGGCGAGGTTTCTCTGTTGAGACGCGGGCTGCAAGAACTTCGTCTCCATGTGTGGTGAGGGCGGACGAGTCTGAGGATGAGCCCGAAAGTGAGCTCGATTTGATAACTCCCAGCATGAGTTTCCTCCTGCTTTCCTCGTGTCTGACCGCGGAGAAGGCTTCTCGGAGAGATGGTAGTGGTTTTGTACTAAG
Organism: Urtica dioica subsp. dioica; assembly: GCF_054948205.1. NCBI lineage: Eukaryota > Viridiplantae > Streptophyta > Magnoliopsida > Rosales > Urticaceae > Urtica > Urtica dioica. The sequence goes on along the minus strand of NC_142764.1, from coordinate 17,633,472 downwards.
TATCCGACCTCTGACCTCATCAAGGTCTTGGTTGAGGCCGGATAGTAGTTTAAACACACGTTTGGTCTCCACTATCCTGCGGTAGATTTTTGAGTCTTCGGAGCTGGTCCACTGGTGCTGTTCGTAGAGGTCGATCTTCTGCCATAGATGTGTGAGCGAACTGAAGAACTGAGTAACAGACATCTCTCCTTGACGTAGGTCGTGGGGAGTGTTCTCAGTTTCAAACAGCTCGGACATATCTTCTGAGTTGGAGAAGATTTCTCTAGCTGCTTGCCAGATTTCTGCTGCCGTTCGGTAAAGGAGGAAGGTTTCTCCGATTTCGGGGAGCATATAGTTTATGAGCCAGGACATCACCATGCTGTTTTCGGCCTTCCAACTCTTGAACGTCGGATCTTCGATCACAGGAGATGTGGCCACGCCTGTGAGGTAGTCATCTTTACCTCGTCCCGATATGAACATGAGCACAGATTCGGACCACTATAGGAAGTTGTGGCCATTGAGTTTGTGGCTCGTGATATGTTGGGAGAAGGATTCAGATTGCGACTGAGTGGGCGTGGTCAGAGTGGTGTTCATGATGGTTGATTTTCCCTGCTCTGATACCATGTTGAAGTTTAGAGAGAGAGAGAGAGTCGAATCTGGAGAGAAGATAAAGAAAGAGAGAATCGGAGAAGAGAGAGAGTGTTCCGAGACTTTGAATATTTCTTATATTTGATATTAATTTGTATCACCTATTTATACATATGGTGGGTACAAGAGAGAGTGTAATAAATACATGTGTAATAACTACTTCTAGGAAAAAGAGAATAGTAAATATACACAGAGAGCAAGACATAGGAAATAACATGAGAAATAAATGCGACAATTTCCCATGTGGAATGAGTTCCAAGGAGAGGACTTCCGAGGCAAGCTCGACGCGGAAGGGCGAGCTGGCGAGCTCGACGCAGAAGGGCGAGCTGACGAGCTCGATTTCAACAAGACCTCATACGATTACACTATTGCCTAGAGTTTTCTACTAACCTTGGTCAATGATGAGGACATGAATATTGACACGATTCTAAACTCTCTCTCGAAAAGCTAACAATCATATATAACAATTCTAATGGTGACCAAGCACTAGAAAGCATTAAGAACAATTCATATCAAGTAATCCATAATAATGAAGCAAACAACAATCATCTAACCCTAACGAATTCCCTAACCGTCATCAATCTCGGTTACATCACGACCAAAATAATCTTAGCCTCTAATGGAGTTCATGATCATCATCAAACATAAAACAATAAAAAAAGCAATAAAACAAGGATGAAAGAAAAAAGGAATTGATATAAATAACGATGTTCACAATAGTTCGAAGCAACTAACAATAAAAAGAAAGGAAGAAAGAAGAACAATTAAAACATTGTTCAAGAGACTCGTCGGCGAGTAAATTCCGGCGAAAATGACTTTTTCTCATTTCAAAAGCTCTCCAAAGTAGCCAAACACAATATAAAAAACTAAAAAAAAAGTAAAAGTTGTGTTTTTTGGCTTACAATTTCAAATATATAGGTCTAAGGGTTATTTTCGTAGCCATATGGGCCTTTAAATGAGATCCAACGGTCCAGATTCGCTAAAAAATGAGTAATTTTCTCTTCTAGAATCGATGTCATTGCCCTACGCTGGAACCCACCCCACCACGCTGACTCTTCATCGTGCCACGTTCATCAACATGTCTTAGCGCGATCAGTGGCAGCCATTTCATCGCGGCACACTCGTGATGAACGCGCCGCGGGGGACATTGAAATTCTGCTCTCCAGTGTTGACTTCGTCCAAAATGTGCCGTTTTGCTCATGAAAACCTCGAAATAACAATCAAATACACTTAAGAAGAAGATAGATTGAAGCCGAAATAGAGTTGATTCGTACATATAAAACGCACTCATCAATAGCATTTATGAGAGCATCATTAAGCATTCTCTATTATTCTATTTATAGAATAATATATCGTATTCGGAGAAATAAATAATACATTAATTATATTATTTAATAAAAATATCTGGGAGATATTTTATATTATTCAGTTATCTGAATAATATATTATAATATGGGAAGTAAATAAATATTATATATGTTTTGAATATTTTATTTATTAGAATACATTGGAGATATTTGATTTATTTTATTTGTAGAATAATATCTCATACTAATTAGAATAAGATCAATTAAAATTGGGAAAGTGACTATTTTGGTTAAATCTAAACATAACAAGTTCAAAGCTATAAATAGGGGACCTATGGTTGATGGAAAAACTTCCAACACACACTTTTTCACTCTTGGAAAACGTGGAGCCCCTGCCCGTAAGTGTGGTCAAAATTCCTCTCTCCCGGTTTGAGAGACTTCGTCCATTACACTTTCCGAAAGAGTGAAAAGTATTTTAACGCCTAATTGTCAGAGTTATCGTGAGGGAAGAGAGTTGGCCCACACCTTGGTCATTGTGCATACGGAGAAGGGCTCAAAAGACTTGGTGTCGATCCACAACGAAGAACGCGAGGATCTTGAAGATCTTTAAGATTTTCAACTGGCGTGGAAATTCAAATAGCGGGATTTCACGTGAGTTATTACGAATCCTACTATTTCTTGTTTCTTGTTGGTTTTTTATTAGTAGCTAGTCGATTATTAATTAAAATAAAAACTAGATATGTTGTTCGTGTTTCCGTATTATCTAAATCGTTTATGATTCTTTTTCCACATTAGTGAATCACGATAATTCCCCACAACTGTTATCAGAGCTTAGGTTGTTTCTATTTTAATTTTTCTTACGCTTTATATGAACTCTTGGATGTGATATATGCATTGATGTTGGTTTGATGGATCATGATTATCAGAATTGTGTGAAACTCGAAATTAAAAGGGTATATGATTTTTGTAATTTTATATTATCAAAAAATATATTATTATTGTAATCAAAGAAAGAAGATCCCGACATGAGACCTCAAAGAATGGGCCGAATTTTCAAAATCAAGGGAGATTAAAATTCTTGAGCTCAACTTTGAGAAGTTCTTCCTGATAAATGAGACGAGAACGATTAAGGTCGATTGAGCTCGTTAACTCTAGATCGAGCAGAAGACGAGAATGAAGCCGAGCTCGTCGTCTTGGCATGAAGCACGAAGAGATGAGGAAGCCGAGTTCTGCAACCCGACCCGGCGTGGTGCACATGCACGAAGCGCAGCATGCTAGACTCCATGAGGCCGGGGTCTGTGACCTTGCGCGGCTCGCATGTAGAGTTTGGGCTACAAGCGAGCCCTAGGGTTTGGGCTATATCCCATTTTGCGTGTAGCGTTCGCGAGCATCATGACTAGACTGACGCTGCGCGATTTAGGAGATTACATTGGGCTTGAAGCCTGATCATGTGAGGCAACTAGGCTTTAAGCCCATCCAACGAAATTTAAAAAAACCGGGTTGCTTGGCCCGATGGGAGCGCTGGGCGTCGGCCCAGCGCTGCGCGCCAAATCGCAGGCAGCAAGCCGCCGTGGCCCAATGTTTTCGAACCCCATGCCTTATGGGCTAGATTAATATAAAAAATAATTTTAGCCAATTAATTAATTTTTATTTAGTTAAATTAAATAATTTGAAAAATATTTAGTTATTTTTCAATGGGCCAATTATGTGAATTGGGCCCCCAACTCCTCATTGGGCTTTAGCTTTTAATTAAGCTTAAATACTTTTCTATTACTATCGAAACAAAACCGAGAGCCAACCATCCATGATTGCTTTGTTTTGTTTATATATTGATCGCGGTTTGTGTTTGATTACTTGAATTCTTTTTAAGCTTTTATCATATGGTTTTTCATTATTAATAAATCTTTCTAAAACGTTTAGGAAAGATAATTAATGAATGCGTAGAGTTGATCGGTAGGCTTTGTCAACAGACCGATAAGAGGTTAAGCGGAGCGGATTCCTACGTAGTATCTGACCTACCCTACTGGAAGACAACCGAGAAGTAATAATGTTAGGACTTAAATTGAAGATTAGAATTCCACTCAATGAGACATAAATCTAAGCAACTTAAACCTTGGTTTTATTGATGGGTAGCTTAGAAATCACTTATCGTGACTAGTAATATGATTAACATGTCATAAATAATTTAGTCACCTAGTTTCAAGGGTTAAGACTTACGTTAAAAACCAAAATACTGGAAGTATAGTGAGTCAATGTATATCCTTCTAGAAAGGTAAAACCTAAATGGTCTCCAACGTATTAGAGGCATACAGCTGAGGATGTAAGAACCGTCGCGTGTGTTAAACTACGGTTCACCGACAATTCACCACCTCCCTACGGAAGGCTTGTTCTAATTTCAAGATTTGCCCGTCCAATTCTGACTGATGGGGGTAGAAGACAAATCTGGGTACAGACTATCACTGCGGTAGCACTATCCGGGCTAGATGACTATCAGGTTACGCTGGGTCGACTTGCCATGATGATCCAAAAGTGGCACTCATTGCCCAAACAAATCTCGGTAGTTAGTAAGCATAGTGACAAAAGTATGTGTGCGATACTTCCTTACTAATCTAGAAGCGTTCTAGATTTTAGCTAGGTGCATTCATGCTATGTCCCCGTTGGGGGGCTGGGTTGTTTTAACTTAGTATCTTAGCCGGTGCTTGGTGCATTTGTTTATATTCCAATAACTTATATCGATGGATGTTTCTTTTCTTATTATGATTATGTGCTTATTCTATTTCGTTAGCAATTATGTAAAAAACTCATAATTTTATTAGTGGCAGAAGATGTGTTGAATTTTGAGTATCTATCTTTTAAAGTCAAACATGAACATCGTGTTGATTAGAAGAGAGACCGGCCACACAATAAGGAAATTTCAACTTATTGTGTTGAATGGGCCGTCTCAATTGCTAAAGGAGCGTAGACTTTCGAGCGTGAAAAAGTGGCAAGAAAGGAACAATGAGTTGGCTCGATAGCCGATCAACGTCCCTTTTTTCAAAAAATTAAAATGATTAAATCTTCTATCACTGTTGAGACATATAAGGCATACTTCAAAAGGGAAAAGTTCCGCGACGAAGTAAAGATGAAGCTTAATGATAATAGAAAGGCTAAAGATAAGAATCAAGACAAAAATTACGGGAATCGATTCCATTGCAAATATAAAGGCCATGGAAAAGCATTTATCCTTATTACCTTGCCAAGTTTGAAACAAGTAGAACCTTGGTAATAAAGAAACTCACGAGTTTATCAATATCCTAAATATGGTTTGAGGATAATCAACTATGATTGTTTGACTTGTTATTTGCAAAGTAAGTCTTGTAGAGAAATGCGATTGGATCGCATAGCTTGGAGGAAAGAACTAGAGTCAAGCTCGGTTCAATGACAAGCTCACTCTCTCATTAAAAAGACTTAAATGTCTTGTGCATTTATTCATTCTAGATTATATATTTTGAACATATTGATGTGTCATTATAAAATCTAAATTTGGATGAGCAAACCCAAAATCATGAATAAATATTATATTTCTCTATAAAGTTTTGAGTATATGAATTTGTCAAAATAAAATTTCTCTTCTTATATAACATTGAACTTCTAATGATATAAGTGATATGCATAAATGTTCATTAATGATATTCCAGATATGCATTAATGCCTTGGAATGATATATGGATATGCATTCTTAATATGCCATATACATTTCATGCACTAAATAATTTTCAATAAATGGATAGTAATACATGTTTAAAATGTTTGTTTATGGTCTTTATTATTGAAAAGCTTTAATTGTTTGGTTAAAGCTATTAATTGTGTGCTTGCCGTTTATTGATTGGTAGATGCTACAAACTTGGGTTCATATCATGATCACTCCATGTTAAAACTTGTTTGACATATATAGTGGGAGGTGATCAAAATGAAGGGCGAATACTTAGTATGTGCGTTTAACTTAGTGGAAAGATCTTGAAGAGATCCCGAACTTAAATTCGTAAACGGTTCAAGACAAATCCATATTATTACATACGAGATGTGAATAATGATGAAGCTAATCTTGTTGTACAAGATTAGACTAAGCTAAATAGCAAGATGCCATGTATCATATGATTTTCGAATATCCAAATAAATCTTTAGTGAATATCCGAATAAATCTTTAGTGGATGAGAATCAAAGCGATGATCACTTAAAGATTAAATCTCCATAAAGGTATAAGAAAATTAATCACTCGTGGAAGCGAAGATAATGATTAGGGTATGATTCCAATAATAGAAAGAGGTCGTCAGTTACATTGCTTTCTTTAAAATTATCTAATTTTTGAATGATCAAAAAATTTATCTTCCTCGAAAGTTATTGTTAGTAAATCATTAAAAAAATAACTTTGAACTTTATTTGAACGTTTCTAGAGTAACATGATTCATGACAAACGGTTGAATAGCAAATGCTTTGCTAAATTCTGAAGATTCTCTCAAGGCGCTTGTTATAGGGGAAAATCCGCCACTCAAAATAGAATGCTGGCAACGGTCAAACTAAGACAAAAGAGGAAACATAGACCGCCAAGGGAACAACGGCCCTCAGGAACGAATCGTCGGCAATAAATGGGTCCGGACGTGCCTAGGAAAGCCAACGGTGACACCTTCGCCATGCCGAGTGCGCGCTCGAGCCCTCACCAAGATCTCCTCCAGCCAAGCATACGTGAGCCCTCGCCAAGGTCCCACTAGCTATTGGCAAGAACTTCATCAGTCGAACCTACGCGAGCCCTCATTAAGGTCCTGCCAGCCACGGGCGAGACCTTCCGTAGCTGAGCACACGGGAGCCCTCGCCGAGGTCTCACCAGCCATGGGCGAGACCTTCATTGCCCGAGGCGAGCCCTCGCTAACCATGGGGGAGCCCTCACTGCCCATGGACAAGACTTCACCCCAAAAGATCATGTACCTTCCCACCTACCGCATTTATGAAGCCCAGCTGTTATCCTCTTCTCCTTCTCTATAAATAGAAGACCTCGCCACAAGGAGAAGGTAAGTTCCCTTCAACTTGTCGACACTCGGCACAAACATTAATGTTTGGAGACGAGATGAGATCCATCCACCTTTACATTACACCAATACTAATGTTGAGCGTCGGATATTTCATTCTCAGGATTTGAACTGAAGAACTTCTGCCTCTAAGGTTGGTGATCAAAGGGAGAACGAAACCCAGCCTACGTGCAACCTCAGGGTCCGGCCCTGGGTTGAACCGCGAATTGGTCTTTGATATTAGTCCAAAACCGAGCATTAACAAAACTTAGAATAGACGATTCTAAAATCAATTAATATTACAAGCTCGTGCTTAAAACCTAAGAGATTTTAAATGAACCTTTAATATAATTACATGATCAACATTTAACATTTGCTCGTTCAATTAAATATTATTGATCTTTCGAAAAAAAAATATTAGCATCATTATGAATTGTTGCTTATTAATTAATATCCAACCAAGAATATGTGATTAGCTAATTAAGAATCCTTGGTATTCTGATTAAGCTCATTTTAACCAAAGTGTAAAGAAGAGCTTGGTTGTAAAGTCACAAGAAGAAAAAAAATAGAATTATCGACACCCTGTATTATATTCAATAATGATGAACAACGAGATTCAAAACATTGTTGTTGAAACTCTGGACTGTCTAATCACAAACATAATCCAAGAGTTAATAATCGTAAATAATAATAAATAAATAATACGAACCAACAAAACACACTAGTAAAAAAAATGAGAAACGTTAGACAAAATTATGAAGGATGGGAAACAAATATTTGAAGATCAAACTAACTAGATTAGACCAAAGAAAAAGATAAATACACCGTGTTCTTATTCTACAGAATACTCGCAATAATAAACATAGTAAATAAGTTAATAACTATTAATAGTCATTAACATAGTTTAAGAACTAAACATACTCATGAAATTAAGAAGAAAGAAAAAAAAACGTTGAAAGAAGATGAAACAAAAAAATTGAAAGAACAATCAACAAAAAAAATATTGAGAGAATAACTAATTCCTATTAATTTGTAAGGATATGAACTAATTAATATTTATTGAAATAATAAAAAAATATTTGATTTTGAATTGAAACCCACAAGCGTGTATTTAAATAGAAAACTGAAATACATAAGTTGAAGGCTACAATTGAAATTTTGTGGCGCTGATAATACGGTTAGTGGCTCTTTGTAGTCGCACTTCAGCACGATGCCATGGAAACATCGATACGCGGTTCGCGGGCTCTCTCATCGTGACAGTTGTCTTACTAACGGTCGTTTCTTCTAGTGCTACGGTTATTTTTTACATACCGTTTGAACGAATAGTTGTGTTGTTTAGAAACAAACGATCGTGTCGTTTGCGACTATAAGTGTTGTTCAAATAGACAAGTGCGACTCTTCGTCGTGATCATTCGTGAACATGTATGATTTCCTATATAAACCACGCTGGGTTTATGAAATTCGTCACATGGTTTTCGGAACATTATGTCTCCCTCTTTGAAACACTTTCTTCAGAAATCGTTCTTCCGTACGTTCGGATTTCACTGCGTCTTGGTGCAGTCCGAATTCAGACTTGTCGTATCCTGCAAGATATTTTTGAGGTTCAAAAGATTAATAAGAAAAGCGCATCTCATTCGTAATTCAAGCTCAGACGTCTTCAACTTTGTAAACTTTCCAACAAACGCCACTTTAATTAAGCTACTTTTCTGAACTTCTTGATAGGTAAAGTAAAAACAACAAAGATGATGGTTTTTTTTTTTTTTTTTTTTTTTGGCAGGCTGGTTGCTTTCGGATCATATTTGTCTTGATGAATGGGGTGCATAAAATATCAGCTGGAGGCCCATTAAAGTCCGAAAATATGCTGTCGCACATGGACTCGGGCTCGGAACCCGTAAGAGACTAACATTAGATGCCACATCATCCAACATGCGCTGTCTTCCTTAACCGTGACGTACTTGGGTATATATTGTATTGGAAGCAAGGAAAAAAATGCCGTTTTCGTTGCCGTTTCGAGCCTCCTGATTGAAGGAAAATCGTCATGCCGATGGAAAACCCAACGGAAAAATTGTAGAAAAGGGCAAGTGAAATGTCGTTTTCCATGGAAAACCGACGTGCCGACGGAAAACCGAACGGAAATAATGTGGCAAAATATATTAAAAAGATAATACATAATTATATATATGTATCTTTTGAGTTTTTAAACTTGAAAAATATATTCTATATAATATCTATAGATTTAGTACGTATTTATACATATTGATAATTTATTTTTTTGTTGAAAGTAATATGTATAATAATGTTTTGGGTTTAATACCCATATTTTGTTTTTTATTATTACTCAATTTTTTATAATTCCTGAATCTCAACTACCATAAATTATTTTTGAACTCATAATTCTCTTGAAATTTAAATTTTATTAGCATTAAAACCATATTTCATGTCTTAACTCTGAATGATCATGGCCTGGGGAGCCCAAAACTATTAATGACATTCATTTCTCATAAACCATTTATAGCAAATAAAAAATGTATACAAAGCCACGTCATATTTGGTGTTTTTTTTTTTGCAGAGCCAGAACATACACTCTCTCTCTCTCACCTCCATTGTCACGCTCTCTCTCTCTCATCGAAGCTTCATCTCAGTCTCGAACAATGGCATAGGTCGTGGTGACTCGCTCGATCCAGAGCTCGTTCACTTGTCCTACCTCTTCGACTTTCGCCGGAGATTTAGTCTCGCCTACAGATCCATTCTGTTAGGAATATTGTCCACTTGAAGATAATGAATAAATGATTACTAAATTCGATAATAAGATTACTCACTACTACAAATGTTGGATTATACAACCCACTTTCTACAACGCTTAACATAAGCGTTGTAGAAACTAGGGATTCTACAACGCTTAACATAAGCGTTGTAGAAACATAGTGTTTCTACAACGCTTATGGCTAAGCGTTGTAGAATCTCGGTGTTTCTACAACGCTTATGGATAAGCGTTGTAGGATATGATAATTTCTACAATGCTTAAAGCTAAGCGTTGTAGAAGTACATAAATTTCAGATTTTCCACAACGTTTACACTATCCGTTGTAGAATCCTCGCCGCGGCACCACGTGATTTATGCCTCGGCGAGAACTTTCTACAACGCTTTGTAAAAGCGTTGTAGAAGGATGGGTCTCGCCGCGGCACAATTTAAACATCGCCGCGGCGACTCGTTCTACAACGCTTGTTACAAGCGTTGTAGATTCATGTCGCCGCGGCGATAAGTATTTCTCGCCGCGGCGAGATAATTTCGCCGCGGCTAGAAATATCCTCCGCCGCGGCGAGGTGGATACCGTGGCCAAGCAGTTTTTTAAGAAACTGTCTCGCCGCGGCGAGTGAGGAATCTCGCCGCGGCGACCTGTTCCTACAACGGAAATTGTAACCGTTGTAGGACCGTCTCGCCGCGGCGAAGACATATTTTCGCCGCGGCGAGATTTTTTAGGTTTTCACTATAAAAGGCCGTTTTCAGTTTTTTTCTCATTTTTTCCAATACCCACACACGAGACAACCATTTTCGGCCGCTTCTCTCCAGTTTTTTTCTTTCAAAATCCCTCGCCACGTCCTCGCCGCCCCAAAATCTCGCCGTCGCCTCGTCCTCGCCGCCAACTCTCTCTCGCCTCGTCCTCGCCGTCACTTTTCTCTCGCCGAGTCCTCGCCGTGCTTCCTCTCGCGCCTCTCTCTCTCTCTCTCTCTTGCCGCGTCATTGTAAGGTATGATTTTAAAAGTTTTTTAAGGTGTATATTGATTTAATTTGGTGTTGTTGATATGGATTTCTTGTTGTTTACCCGAATTGCATATAGTTTGATTTTTTGAATTCACAAATTTAGGGTTTTGTTTGATTTTCTCTTATTAGAACAAGAAATTAGGGTTTGGGTTAGTGGAATTTGAATGAGTGAATTTAGGTTAGTGGAATTTGAATGAGTGAATTTGAATGAGAATTTGAGTTAAATTGAAATGTCCGGATTGTGTTTGACATATTGTTACATAGGTTAGTGGTTAAAATGGTTATGTATATTAATGTTGAGATTGAATTGTTTATGAATTTGTGATTGATCGAATTGTTCATGAATTTGTGATTGGTCGAATTGTTTATGAATTATTTGTGATTGTTGGAATTGTTTTAATTTGTCATGTACTTAAATATATATTCTTGGAATTGATATATAATTTGTTATATGTTAATTGTATAATTGTTTATGATTATGTTTTGTAGGAGCTTGAAAATGCCTCGAACTAAAAACACGGCCTCCAAGGCTCCGAGCTCTTCCAGAGGTCAGAGTAAAGTAAAAAGCAAGCGACCTCGTCAACAGTCTCCCGAAGAGGAATACAACTCGAGTATCTTTACTAGCAAGGTCGCAGAGGAACGCTACGACAAAATCTTGCCGCGTAACATTATCCATGAGAGAGGATTCAATGTAAGCAATACGTCGGATATAGGAAAGCAAATCCGCAACAGCATAGTTGGTCATGATTGGGGGAGGTATTGTGCTGTACCCGAGTTCGATTCGAACGTCAACTTCGTGTACGAATTCTATGCAAACTTGCCGGACTCCCAAGCTGATGTTGTATCGAAGCTATCAACGATCTTCTTGGGACCCCAGATGTGCCTTTCGAGAACGAGGGCTATCGAGAATGGCTAAGAAGTTGCAGCCATGAGGAGATGTCACGGGTGTTGTGCATTCCGGGAGAGGATTGGGTCACTGAAAAAGGAAAAAGGGTACTCAAGCGTGACCAACTCACCAGGATCGCTAAAGCGTGGATATACTTTGTTTGCGCTCGTCTCTATCCAATCAAGCACTTCACCACTCTCGACGAGGATCGTATCCAGGTGTTGTTCTGCATTGTTAAAGGCCTTTCCATTAACGTCGGTCGATTCATCTATAATTGGATGAAGAAACTCGACTATACTAATGAACGACACGGTTTGCCATATCCGGCGATCATTACCGGCCTTTGTACAAATGCGGGGATACCACGCTCGAAAAGGGATACGATACACAGTTCAATGGGGCCTATTACGGATTCCATTATCGAGCGGTACAAGATTAGGGAGGATCCACAAGCGGAGGAAGAGGAAGAAGCGGAGGAAGAGGGTGAAGAGGGGGAAGCGGAGCCCCTATTGCGCTTACCAGCGCCTCCGGTAATCGACCCCGCCACCATCGACTACATTGCTCATTGCTCCAACTATCTCGTCGGCGGGTTCCAACACACGCAACAGTACATGCACCAACAAGCGGAGTATGGCGCCTCTCACATCAATCAGTTGAACGATCTCTACTCTCGGTGGGACATCAACCAAGAGAATCAGGTGTTATTTCCTCCATATACTCAGTACTTCGACTATCCGTACGCACCACCACAGTGGCCACCGCATATGGCACCTCCTCAATATCCGGCGAACCCACCACCACCACCACCGAATGACGAGTAAATTTCAAGAACCAACAACACCAACTCTTCCATATAAATTTCAAACTCTTTTTAAATTTAAGTTTCAGTTTAAGACTCGCTTGGTGTGTTTTATTTGTGTGTTTGAGACTCGTTTGGTTTGTTTTATTTGTGTGTTTGAGACTCGTTTGGTTTGTTTTATTTATTGTAGAAATTTTAATGGAATGATCATTTTTAGTTGGAGAATTGGTTAAACATTGCAAAAAAGTGAATGAGTACCTGGTAGCGTGCTTCTTCGCCGCGGCTAGGTACCTTTCTCGCCGCGGCGTGACTATTCTCGCCGCGGCACAGTATATTTTCCGCCGCGGCGAGTGATCTACGCCGCGGCTAAAATATCACCTCGCCGCGGCGAGAGTTTGATTTTTTTTATACCGAGAGTCTGTATTTTTTAAGAACTTGTCTCGCCGCGGCGAGTAGATATTCCCGCCGCGGCGGGATACCCTCGCCGCGGCACGTAATATACGTTGCCGCGGCGAGGTTTCTACAACGCTTTTTAAGCGTTGTAGAAGTGTCCTCGCCGCGGCAGGATTTATATTTCGCCGCGGCGAGAAATTGATTTTTTTATACCGAGAGTCTGTGTTTTTTAAGAACTTGTCTCGCCGCGGCGAGTTGATATTTCCGCCGCGGCGGAATGACCTCGCCGCGGCATGGAATATACGTTGCCGCGGCGAGGTTTCTACAACGCCTTTTTAAGCGTTGTAGAAGCGTCCTCGCCGCGGCAGGATTTGTATTTTGCCGCGGCGAGATTTTCATTTTTTTATACCGAGAGTCTGTGTTTTTTAAGATCTAGTCTCGCCGCGGCGAGGTAATATTCCCGCCGCGGCGTGATATCCTCGCCGCGGCATGGAATATACGTTGCCGCGGCGAGGTTTCTACAACGCTTGTTTAAGCGTTGTAGAAGGGTCCTCGCCGCGGCAGGATTTGTATTTCGCCGCGGCGAGATGATCCTGCCACGGCGAGAGTTGTACTCAGCCGCGGCGATGTCGGAGAAATGTAATGTTAATGTAAATGACATTGTATAGAGAAATTTTGAATGAAAAATAACGTTGTCCACAGGAGAATAACATAAAATCCAAAATGAAAATACATTATCTAAATGTTCAATATCAAACAAAAGTAGGATCTATATCCTTACGAAGTAGATGTGAAACATCGTCATCATTAAAATCATCCACCTCTTGATCAATTGGCGGTAATCCTGATGTGAATGGAGGAATGCTAGACATGTCTTCGTCTTCTTCTTCGTTACCGTTTCTCGCTTTCATATGAACCACTAACGATAACTCAGGATTTGCTGGATCTGAAACATAAAACACTTGACTTGCTTGCGAAGCCAAAATAAATGAATCATTCTCGTAGCCAATCCGTCTAAAGTCGACAATTGTAACTCCTTCATTATCAACTTTAACGTGATTATTGTCTGCCCATTTGCACTTGAATAATGCGACTCGCAACCCGCAATAATCAAGTTCCCAAATATCTTCAATGTATCCGTAATACTTCATAAAAGCATGTTTTGGATTCTTATCTTTTGCCGACGAAACATGTAAAGCTTCAGCAAACAATGTAACACCGCTATTTTGTACGGGATGCTTGTTGTCTCGTTCCCTTGTGTAAAATGTAAAACCATTAACAGACCAAGCAGTGTACCTTGTAACCATTGAGGACGGCCCGCCAGATAGTTTACTCAACGTAGATGAATGTCCCGCCTCTATAAATATGCGTTTTCCAAGCCAGTTCTGAAACAAACGGTTGTGCTCTTCTTGCAACCATTTTTCATTTCTACCCTTCTTTGGATTATTCACTCTCAACTCATTCAAATGAATATCCACAAATGGCTTGACCTCGGAAACGTTGTGTAGCACATGGAGACTTGCTTGCTCCCATTCTTTTCGGTTGACGATCGAATAACTACCTATATATAATGAAACAAATACTTAAAAATAATGTTCATATATAATTTAAATAAACAAATAAAGTGTTAAAAAAAATACCTTTAGATAGAGCTTTTGAATCAAAATTGGTATTCTTGGGTAACCCAATTTCGTCTGTTTTAGCTAAATACTCAGAACAAAACTCAACCGACTCTTCTGCTATGTAATTTTCAACTATGCTCCCTTCCGGCCTACTGTAGTTCATCACGTAGCTTTTCAACACTTTCATATAACGTTCGATTGGATACATCCACCGTAAAAACACGGGCCCTCCTAATTTCACTTCACGTACCAAGTGGACGGTTAAGTGGATCATTATGTCGAAAAACGAAGGTGGAAAGATCTTTTCGAGCAAGCACAGAGTTTTCACCAATTCTGACTGCATTAAATCCAATCGAGTTGGATCGATGACCTTCGAGCAAATCGAGTTAAAGAATACACATATCTTTGATATTGCAAACCTCACATCTTTTGGCACAATTCCTCGTAAAGCAAGAGGCAACATTTGTTGTAGCAGCACATGACAGTCGTGCGTCTTCATTCCAGTAAGTCTCAAATCTTTCAAAGACACGAACCTCTTATAGTTTGACGAATGACCTTCGGGGACTTTAATAGAAGCAAACCAGTTACACAATTTCTTTTTCTCCTTTCGATCTAGAGTGTACTTTGCCGGTGGTAATTTTGTTTTTTTCCCACCCCCCTCCTCGGGATGCAAAATGCTTCTTATATTCATCTCTTTGAGATCCAATCGAGATTGTATTCCGTCTTTCGATTTATTTGGATCATCAAGAAGTGTACCAATAAGCGATTCGCAAACATTTTTCTCGATGTGCATAACATCCAGACAATGCCGGACGTAGTGTGTCTTCCAATAAGGAAGGTCGTAGAAAATCGATTTCTTCTTCCAAGGATTCTCTTTGAACGATTCTTTAGTACTAGCACTCCGCTTTCTTTTCCCAAGCACTTCATTGACGTTTTTAACCATCTCATAGACATCTTCACCAGACAAAATTCTAGGAGGGGGTCGTTCTTCTGAATTTCCATCAAACGCTTGTTTCAATCTTCTATACGAGTGATCTCTTGGTAAGAATCTTCTATGACCCAGAAAAACAGTTTTCTTACCATGCTTCAAACGGATGGAAGATGTGTCTTTCATGCAAATCGGACAACCAATCGAGCATTTCACAGAGTATCCTGACAAGTTTCCATAGGCCGGAAAATTGTTAATAGTCCACATTAACATTGCCCTTAAGTTGAACGAATCTCCACGGTAAGCGTCTTTGACTTCCATCCCTTTCTCCCATAACATCTTCAAATCATCGACCAACGGTGCCAAATAGACATCAATATCATTTCCTGGTTGATTCGGTCCTGAAATCAAAAGCGTTAACATCAAGAACTTTCTCTTCATACATAGCTTTGGAGGGAGATTGTAGTTCACAAGTATAACCGGCCAAACACTGTATTTACTGCTCATCATGCTGAACGGGTTCATTCCATCAGAAGCTAGACCAAGGCGCAAATTTCGAGTATCAACACTGAAATCCTTATACTCTAAATCGAATGATTTCCACTGTGCAGCATCAGCAGGATGTCTCAACATACCATCATCGATACGCTTTTCGGAGTGCCAAACCATGTTCTTCGCGTGTTTGACACTATTAAACATTCGACGAAAGCGCGGCATTGGAGGAATGTACCATAACGACTGAAATATATTTAACGAAAATCAGTAATAAATAATGAATATGAGCTACATGTATTTCCTAATCAAGTGATGAAAATGTACGTACCTTAACTGGAACTCCTTTAACCCCGTTACATGGAATTTTACCCTTCTTCTACCGTGACTCTTTGCACGTCGGACATTCATCTAGATCTTCATACTCGTGTCTATATAAAACACAATCATTTGGGCACGCATGGAATTTCTCGTACTTCATGCCTAATGTACCCAAAGTCTTCCTTGCTTCATACATACTTAAAGGTACTTTATTGTCTTTCGGAAATGCTTCTTTCAGTGTTTCCAACAATAGAGTAAAACTAGTGTTAGTCCAACCCCCCGACGCCTTCAAATGAAATAATGTAACTAAAAATGACAACTTCGAATAGCTTGTACACCCTTCATATAATGGTGTCTCCGCATCATTCATCATGGACTCAAACAATTCCGGTCGCTCAACAAAATCGTCCTCCAAATCATTCATCATGCCGCACATATCATCAATATCATCTTCAACATCATCCTCATTTGCCGTAGAACGAAAAACCTCACCATGGTAGAACCATCTTTGATACGAGGTCATTATTCCATATGCAAACAAATGGGTCCGAACAACATCAATCGAAAAATGTCTATGATTTCCACATTTAATACAAGGACAACGAATAGATTTCAAATCTACCATGTTCTCTCTAGCAAAATCACAAAACTCATCTACACCTTTCCGATATATCTCATTCAATCTATTCTCCCACATCCACTTCCTCATATTCATAGAAAAACCCTAATTATACAAAAAATTACCAATTCTAATTAGTATAAACTATCAAGAGAACAACAATTAGAAGAAGTTAAAGAAGAACTTACAAGATTTGAATGTGTAGATGAGACTAGTAAACGAGGACGCTCTAGAATGAGTAGAAAAGGTACTGGAAATATTTTTTCGAGTGAGGTTATGAGAGAGTTCAAAGTGAAAAAGACCAGAAATGAGAATTTATATCACCAGTCTCGTGTCACTCGCCGCGGCGAACTTTCTACTTCGCCGCGGCGAGACATTCTACAACGCTTTCCATAAGCGTTGTAGAATGTCCTCGCCGCGGCAAAAATATGCGTTCGCCGCGGCGACATATCACGCCGCGGCGAGGTACAAATCCCGCCGCGGCAGGAGTCCTGCGCCGCGGCGGGAACACGTCGTCGCCGCGGCGAAAAACTTACCGAGAGCACCATGTTCCAGACATATACTCTCGCCGCGGCATCATACAATTCCCGCCGCGGCGGATGTATGCCTCGCCGCGGCGGGAATTAGCCTTCGCCGCGGCGAGGCTTCTACAACGCTTACTTAAGCGTTGTAGAAAGGTCTCGCCGCGGCGGAAATTGTATATTGCCGCGGCGAGGACATCTAGGGTTACCTCGCCGCGGCGATGCCACATTTTCGCCGCGACGAGACGTTTCTGGGTAACGCTCGCCGCAGCGAGAATTTGGTTTCGCCGCGGCGAGGGTCCTACAACGCTTATTCTAAGCGTTGTAGAATCATCTCGCCGCGGCGAGAAATACACTTCGCCGCGGCGAGATCCTACAACGCTTAGAATAAGCGTTGTAGGAGCGTTAAAAAATCTGAAATTTTCAAATTTTTTTAACTACCCGCGCCCATTCATATCTATACTTAGCGTTTTTTTTTTCCTCTCATTCTCATTTCTTCTCATCTCCACTACTATCTCTCTCGTCCTTCTCTCTCTCCGCCCGTCCCTCTCTCTCTCCGCCACTCTCTTGCCGCCCGTCCCTCTCTCTCTCCGCCACGCTCTCTCTCTCGGCCCCTCTCTCTCTCTCCGTCCCTCACTTCGCTGAACTACCGCGCCCTCCCGCGCGTTCTCTCCGATCCTCAACTCCCTCTCCTCGCCGTGCGCCGCGCCCACGCCGCCCTCTCTCACCTCGCCGTGCGCCCACGCCTCCCTCCCTCGCCGCGCGCCCTCACCTTGCTCGTGCCCACCCTCGCCGCGCGCCCTCACCTCGCCTCACCACCTTCTCTTCGCCGCCCTTTTGCTCGTCCAACTCCGGGTAATGTTTTTGAACATTTTTACATGAACTTATTTAGTGTGAATTCGATATTGATTTGAAATTAGGAGATATTGTATTGGATTTGAGTTTATTGAATTGAAGTTTGATATTGATTTGATTTGAGAAATATATTTGATAGTAGATTGAATTGGGATTGAAATTGTGTTTTTGTTTAGAATCGGATTGGATTTGAGTTTATATTGTGATTAGAGTTGAGTTTATATTTGATTTTTGTTACATTTGAGTTGAAATTTTGATAACATTTGAGTTGAAAATTGAAATTATGATTTGAATTTTGTTTATTAGATTCAATGTCGTCCACTACTACTACTTCTAGCGGTAGTGGTAAAAGAAAAATTAGAAGACAACTAGCGCTTAACTCCGATGAACAAGGAAAACGAAGAAACACTCTTATGGGTCGGGTTAATAAGGCTAAAACACTTGGTAAAAAAATCCCGGTACAATTTGATGATAAAGGGCAACCAATCGGTAAAGAGGGTGATGAGTTGTCGAGTTACTTTGGCGTGTTAGCAAGAGAACACGTTCCACTTTCGATGCGTGATTGGAGATGTAAAGACAACGCCCAAATTAAAGAACGGATTTGGAACGAAATGCAAGAAGGATTTACGATTCCTATCGAACAAAAACACGATTGCCTTATGAGAGTCGGAGAAGCCGCAAGGTTATTTCGTCATGAGATATACAACGATCTACTCAAAGACATAATCAACGAACCAATCGCCTTAAAGAGACCGGCTTGTATTTTGAAATACTATACAAGTATCACCGAAGAAGATTGGATAGCATTTGTTGAGTATAGACGAACCGAAATGTTCAAACAAACATCGGAACATGGGAAATCAAATATCGGAAAAAGTGTGTACAAATCTCGAACGGGCCGAAATGGATATCGAAAGCTTGATCAAGAAAAGGTTAGATTCATTTTTTTCTTTTAGTTATTTCAAATGTTGCAATTATTTTTTAATTTATTATATAATTACTTCTTACTAGCATGACGAAACGGGGGAATGGCCTACGAAAGAGGAACTTTGGATTGACTCGCGAATGAAAGACGTAGATAACTACAAGGATGAGAAAGACAAATTGATGGGAGACAAAATCGTAAGTTCTTTACCTTTGTTATAACAATTAACCTTGTAATTTTATTTTCAAATAATTTTATGTGTAGAAAACGTTATCACAACAAGCATCGCAAGGGACATGGTTGCCGGAATCGGGAAAGAGTGTTTTGCAAGAAGCTTTGGAAAGAGTGTGCGGTCAATCCAAACACACGTCGCGTTTTAAGTACTTTGTTCCTCCAACGCCCAACGAAGAAGTAATGAAGATGCGTCGGGAAATGAGCGAGTTAAAGTCTTTGGTGATGAAGGCATTCGGTGGAAATGGTAGCATTAATGTCGAGTCGCCTAGTGTCGAGCAAGTGAAAGAGAATCTCAACGCGAAGGTTGTTGATGATAAAGAGATGGCAAATGTTGAAGAACACGTCAATGAAGCGGTCTCTTTAGGTATGTTCAATTTTTTTTTTATCTATTTATTAAAGATAAATGTTTTGGTATTAAGTTATTGATAAAATTCTTGATTCGCTTAGAACACGACGATGTTGACGATCGTCCGAAGATCGATCCTATCATTGTTGATGATCGTCCGAAGATCGATCCTATTGTTGTGGAAAAACCAAATAGTGTCCGTGCTAGTTGCTCTTTGAATCCAACCACGCCGGTGACACCGAGTTCGGATGAAAGCGTCGAGTGTCTTCTTTTCATTGATGACACCGAGTTCGGAGGCACAATTCATGTTGCAAATGGGCGAGCGTACATGAATGGAGGCGTAGTTCATTTCTCACCTTTGGAGGAAGGAAATTTACGCGTGGCCGTTTTGGGGGTTTTGATTAAAAAAGCAAAATTGCAAATTCCCACCGAAGAAGCTCAAACCGTTGAAGATGCTATAGGCGGGTTTGTCTCGTGGCCGAAGAGACTCATGGAAATTGACTCGGGAATAGAGAGTCGCGGTCCGGTTGTCAAACAACTCTCAAAGCTCGGTTTTGAGAGTGAAGCTAGCATCGATGATGCTAAGAAGATTCCGTACAAGGTGATTAATCCAAAGTATCGATTGCTCGCTCAACATGCCAACAAAGTAATGTTATCGGAAGGGGATGTGATTATGGTCAATGTTAGTCCAAGTCTCGCGGCTATCCCGATTCCGGTGTCATTTGAAGACATTTCCGATTTTTTGCAATACTTGGAAATTGGCGCGGGGAGCATAACGGTTTATATGGAGTAAGAGTTTTCTTTATATGCGTTTTTTAATATCAATATTCAATATTTAGTGTTTTGATCAACTAAATATTTGTTTGTCATAGCTATCTACGATCGAGGCTAGAAAAGGCGAAGAAGACTCGAAATTTTTGTTTTATAAATCCGAGCTTAAGTTCGTATATACAAAATGACGACGAGGAGGCTTATTTGTCAAAACGAGTCAAGGACGTTGGAAACGTGGTACGACATTGCAAATTTGGTGAACTAGTTTTGATGCCGTATAACAAAGGTGCGCATTGGATGCTCGTTGTCCTCGACCTTTGGAGAAATAGCGCTATGTTCTTTGACCCGTTGAGAAATAAAATCCCAACGGATTTAAATCGATTGATAAAAAGGTAATATTTTGATTTCTTAAATAATTTTTATTATAAACCGTTCTAGATGTTTTTTCACTTATAATCTCCGTGTTATATAGGGTTCTTGTTGATTTCAAGCTCGAGCATCAAAACGCCAATAGTAACGGGCAATCAACGTACATCAAGGCTTGGGACGCTCCGAGACAAACGGGAAACACGGAATGCGGGTATTTTGTCATTTCTTATATGCGTGATATAGTCGTAGGAGGTGTAGGAAAATTAGAAAATAAGAAATCCTATACAAAAGAGGATTTAGAGAGAGTTAGGGAAGAATGGGTAACTTATGTACAAACATTTATTAACTGTGACGATTAGCTAGTTTTTTCGAAGATGTATATATTAGATTTTGAATGTTTTAAAGATGAGGATATTTGAGATGAATGTATATATTATATATTTTTTGTATTGAAGATTATTTTCAGGTGCTAGTATCGTGTAAAAAACAAATTGTGGATTGAAAATAAATGATTCTCGCCGCGGAGAACTATACTTCTCGCCGCGGCGAGACAAGATACCGAGAGCAAGCAAATTAGAAATCTTAGTCTCGCCGCGGCGAGATTTTTTCTTCGCCGCGGCGAGTTTTTAAAAAAAAATTCATCGCCTTCCTACAACGCATTATATCCGTTGTAGAATCATCTCGCCGCGGCTAAGATTTGACTTCGCCGCGGCGAATTTCTCGCCGCGGCGAAGTATATTTTTCGCCGCGGCGACGTGCTTCTACAACGGATTGAATATCCGTTGTAGAATGTTCTCGCCGCGGCTCGGAACGTACCTCGCCGCGGCAAATAACTCGCCGCGGCGACGTATAATTCTAGCCGCGGCGAGGTCCTTCTACAACGGAAAATCAATCCATTGTAGAAGCACGTCGCCGCGGCGAAAAATATACGTCGCCGCGGCGACATGTGTGAAAATATTTTAAAATTACACAATGGAATTAGACCGTTGTAGAAGCTTCTACAACGCTTAAGATTCCGTTGTAGAAGCGTAGTTTCTACAACGGATAATTAAGCGTTGTAGAAAGCTGTTGGATTCTACAACGGATTTTTAAGCGTTGTAGAAGCTTCTACAACGCAGGATTCTACAACGCTTAAGAAGCGTTGTAGAATCATTCTACAACGTTTTTTAAGCGTTGTAGAATCCTATTTTTGTAGTAGTGACTTTATTAGCATTATATGATTAGTGGGTTGAGTTCTAAATAATTAGAATCAATAACAACTATCTTCCATTGCCTCCGTATTAAACTGAGTCACGTGCTGGGCACCTGAGTTCGGGCGGTGTGCTAAAACATGGTCAATGACTGATATACGCCTGGAAAGCTATATCTAAAGTCATATATGTGGAACACATGGGTGAAAACTGATCACTATGTGGGAGCATTCTACACTTGTGGTAAGTGTACGACCTGGACAGGTCTTGGTGTAGATGTGTCGTTTAAGAACCGTTATGACACACTAACTGAGGCCACTATGATGGTCACAGTGAGACTTGATCTAAATCCTGAAGTGATCATGGACACTGGGTTATGTTACTGAGCTCTTTGACTCATTCGCTAAAAGGCTATTCATGCTAATCACAGCTTATGTCTTGGGAGTTTTCTCAGAGCATGATTCGAGTGGGAAGTGATTTACAGATACGGAATCCAGCCTTCCTGAAAGAAGGTTAATGTTCACTCACCTAAGGGTTGATTCCAGAACCGATAGATTGCTAGCACTTTTGAAGTAAGTAACGCTCGAAAGAATCTTTCGCTGGGGAAGCAACAATGCTTAGGGCTGATATGTATCAAGAGAAGTATAACGGATAAATTGACTTCTCTTGACACGGGTTGAACCTGGAGGATCTTGATCACGAACTGACTATATCAGTGGACACTCGTCACGATGAGTAAATATAATTCTAGTATAAAGGAGAGTTCAGTCTTGGCTTACAAGGTGGAGTATTTGACCAAGATTAGACGAATCGATGGATAAAAGAGAAATGACTATTTCGTCTTTTTCATCGGATTTGTTAAGCTTCTATTACTAGGTCAATAGTCCCCGATTCGGCTCTGATAAAGGCGGATAAGAACTTTCGTATAATAATGTCTATCATTATTAAATCTCACTTGCTGTAATTGTGATTGACAGCATTAATTCTGGAAAACGGGTATTCGCATAATTAAATAAATATTTATGGTAGAATTGTTTATTTATTGGTTGATCAAGTAAATAAACAATTATTAATTATTTGTTTATTGTTGGACCAAGTAAATAAATAATTAATTGGGTTTTAAGCAATTGGGCCTTGCACACATGGAAAATTCGAAATTGGTTATTTGGCACTAGGGTTTGCGCAAATCTCCTTGGCCGTGTGCCATCAAGTTCGAAATTGCAATATTGGTATTTACCAATATTTTCTCTCTAGTTGTTTAAATAAAGGAGAGAGAAAAATATAAGATATTGTCCTATATTTTCTCATTGTTTAAAGGAAAGTATTTAGGATAATATTTAGGAGAATAATATATTCTCCTTTATTATCTCACTAAATAAATTATTCTCTATTTAAATAAAAGAATAATATCCCATAGATATTGATCTGATGGGTAAGAGAAAAAGTAGGATTCACTTGTTGAGATCCAAGGGCCTAAATTAAATCCTCTAGTACGAACACAATAAAAGGAAATAAAATATTCTGGAAGATTCCATGAATATCTCCTTTTACTACTATAAATAGGGGTTCATGAGAAGGCAAAAAATAAGCAATTTTTGGTGAAAATTTCGTGCTCTCTAGCCTACCTTGGCCGAGCACTTCGCTTCTCTTCCCATCGGAAATTCGTTTCCATTCTTAGTAAAATAAGAGAGAGATCTCGAAACACCTAGTTTCGTGATCTAGTGAGATAAAGACTGTGCCCACTCATCTTTCTTATTCGCCTCGGAGATTACGTTTCGGAAGACTAAGGTGTCATCCTCGAGTCCTTCATCAAGACGACTCAAGACGAAGACGGATTGTGAAAGCTTTCAGTTCGTGAGCCAAAAACTGTAAGTATTAGTTTTACTCTTATAACCGGTTGCTTGATAGATATGCTCTCGTGAATTAAATTAATTAAACATAACTAGATCTTGTTAATTATAACCATAATTTAATTAGCTTATGATCAGCGTAATTAATTATTTTTCCGCATTAATATGGTTATATGGTGGAATAATCTCAAACGAGTCGCATCGGAGCGATCGTTCATGTCCGATGCGAGCTCGATCCACCAACAAGTGGTATCAGAGCTAGCTAGACGTTATGATTAATTAATCGATTCATTCTTGTAATTAATTTAAATATGGTTTGAATGAAATTATATGTGGATGTGAATTTCATGCAATTCAATATATGATATGTGGATTGTGATTCGTGGTTTGATCGTAGAATATTTGATTCTCGCTTTTCTAGATTTTTGTAAACCCGAAATTCAAAGGGTATAGGTTTTATGTAATTATTATTATTATTGTTGTAATCCGATGGTGCGACGTTCTTGATCACGACGATCGGCGAGAGACGGACACACAACGAAGAAGCATGATGGACGAAGAAAGCCTCCACGACTACGCCACAAGAAAACTTGTCACAAAATTTTGTGACAAGTCTCGGCCGACCTCTTCGTGCCGGGCTATGCCCTCGTGGCGGCGGCGGTCCGGTGCAGCCTCAAGTCTAATCTTGACCTAGGTCAAGATTAGAGGATTCGTCCGGGCCTCAGCCCGGAAACCCTAGTGGGCCCACGGGCCCACTCATTAAAAAAAAAATTACCGAAAAAAAAAATTAAGTTTTAAATGTTTTATTTAATTAATTGTATGGGCTGAGCCCTAATGATTTTTTATTTAAAACATTACAAAATAAATGATTATGATATCGATTTATTTTAATGGGACATTGAAATGTGCCCTTACTTAATTAATTTTTTCGATAAAAATTAGAAAAATTAAATAATTTGATATTGATTTATTTTTCTAAGGGACATTAGAATGGGCCCAATTGAATCCATGGGCCAATGTGATTGGGCTCATCTTGATTTACTTTATAGAATCAAATAGGAAACGATCAATCCGAATCAAACCATTCTTGCATGCTCTTTCTTGTTTATTTAATTCCTATGCCATGCTTGTATGCTATAACTTAGATCATGTATCGTATGTTAATGGTTGTCATGGGCTTTCATTCATTAAAATTGTCTAATTGGATTAGGATAGTTAATTAATGAATGAGTTGAACGGATCGGAGAGCTTTGTCACCAAGCCGATAAGAGGCTAAGCTGAGAGGTACTTAAGAAGACCTAGTGTCTCACCTACTCTACTGGGAGCTTTTCCGTGATGGAATACTTTTAGGATAATCAAGACTAGATGTCACGAATTCCTAATCACTAAGCTATATCGAAACATCTGTTTTTAAGGGTAGCTTAGAAACACTCGAGTTTTTAATATGACTTAGTTAACTCGAGTGGATCACCTAGATTAAATTTAATGCTAGGAAAATTAAAATACTGAAAGTATATTGAGTCGTAGGTCTCCAACATTGACACAACACCGTGAGGATGAAAGATCCCCTCGTGATCGGCGGTTTTCTAAACATGGTGGTCAGTTCCATTCAGAAGGGCTTTTCTGATTCCAATACCAAGGTTGTGTCTCTGACGATAGGTGAGAGGGTTGATCTCTGCGTGTACTAGTTACGCTAGTGCGTATGAGCCAGATTTCTTTCACTGAAATGTTGGGTTGACTCATGCATGAACCAACCGGTGGTTGCTCATGTGGCCAAAGATTCCTATAAAATTGGTAGTTAGTGAGCATAGTTATGAAGGTGCATGTACTATGATTGCTCACTAATCTGAGATGGTTCTCATTTTCACTAGGTGCACTCCGTTACGTCACCAGAGTGAAACAGACTGTGGCTATTAGTCGAATTACCTTGGAATATAAAAACTGGGTTCTTTTGATTAGTATTTTATCCCGTGCATGTTTGCATTATAGTTTTTATTTCCTAAATTATATTGATAGTTGTTTCTTTTCATATTGTTAATAAATGTACTTTTATGTTTTTAGTAATCATGTCGAACCCTATCATGGCCCTGTTGTCGAAAGACGTCCTGACTGGAGATAACTTCCCTAAGTGGAAGTCGAATCTCAACATTGTGCTTGTGAGTGAAAGCATTCGCTTTATCCTCACTGAAGACAGACCTCCTCTTCCTGCTCATGGTGCCTCCAAGAACTTGAGGGAGGACTATGACAAGTGGACTATTGCCAATAACAAGGCGGTGGCCTACATGCTCGCAAGCATATCTGATGCGTTGCGAACTAAGATGGAAGGGAAAGAGACCGCTGTGGAGATCCTTGACTCGTTGCAACAAATGTTTGGGATGCAAAGCGAGCAAGCCCGCATTGAGCTCACCCGTAAGTGCACTAGCACTAGGATGACTGCGGGAACTCCGGTGAGGGATCATGTCATGAAGATGACTAACTACTTCACCGAAGCTGAACTCCATGGGGCACAGATGGATGAGGTTACTCAGGTGGGAATAATCCTGAATTCCCTTTCGAGTGACTTCATACAGTTTATGTCTAACTACATCATGAACAAGTTGACGTATGGACTGTCTCAGCTGTTGAATGAACTACAGACTTTCGAGTCTATCACTCGACATGGGAAGAACAAAGGGTCAGCTCTCTATGCTGACAAGAGTTCTTCGCCTAAAACCAAGAAGATGTTGACTTCTGGTGCTGAGTCATCTAAGGCACGTCCGAATACTTCAAAGGGGAAAGGTCCCGCTAAGAAGGAATGGAAGAACTTCAAGAGAAGTGGAAAAGGAAAAGAAAAGAAGCGAGAAAGCATTGGTAAATGTCACCACTGCAACACTGAAGGCCATTGGAAGAGGCATTGTCCTTTGTACTTGGCTGAGCTTGAGAAAAACAAGAAGAATGCTGGTATTGTACCTTAAAATTCATGATTAAAGATATCCTAAAAATGTTTTGAGGATAATTATTCATGAGCATACTTCTTTTCTTGTTGCAGAGCAGATCTGATGGAGCACACATGTGTAGACGAGCTTGCTGAACAATGTCGGATTCAAGCCCGAATTGTAGAGAAGCTCATGCTCCGTTTGAAGATCTAATTTCCCGCTAGTTTTATTACTTTATTTTTGGATTTATTTTTGAACATGGGATGTGTCATTTAATAATCCGAGGTTTTCTGGATTGTAGCCTTTATGGCTATTCCATAAAGGATGAATCTTTCTTTCTTTATGTTTTATTACATTATTTATGAACACATGGTTGTGTCTTTAAATATTTCCTTCTATTGAATGCCTTGATTGATTTTATGATATTTGAATATGCATGAATGCTTATGTCCTTATGAAAAAGATATAGAATATGAAGGTCACGTTTTTCCGTTCATATGCTATATAGAAGCACAATAAATAAATATAAATATTTTCTAAGTTATTATCTCTGTTAGAATTTAATTAGCTTTTATTGCTTCATTAAATTCTTATGTTGAATATGTTTTATTGTTTAAGAACTATTTAGAGCTTTGAAAGCGTCTAAATAATTATTACCATTATTCGACAATGACTTGTGCGAATAATAAGTAATAAAGGAGACACAACTAAGAGTTAGTGTTGATGATGAATTAAATTAGTGGGAGCTTCCTTAATTGGAACCTAGTCACTAATATTCGTATTGATTGAGTGGGAGCATCCTTAATTGGAACCTAGGCACTCTAAAATTCAATAATCGAGTAGGAGCATCCTTAGTTGGAACCTAGCTACTCTTATTCATTGACTTAGTGGGAGCATCCATAAATGGAACCTAGCCACTAAATAACCAATATTATTGAGTGGGAGCATCCTTAATTGGATTCTAGTCACTATTGTTCAATAAAAGAGTGGGAGCTTTCTTTAATGAAATCCTGCCACTTGTTGTTCAATAAATAGCAACATCCTTCACATGATTAAACCCATCATTGAAGATAGCATCCTTAACCGGAATGTATATGCTATTATTCAATAATTAAAGTGAAAGAGTAATCAATGATTACCTTGCCACATAAATCAATGAATTGAAAGGAAGGATAATTTCGAATTATCTTGTCGTTAAAATCAATAACCTAGTGGGAGCATCCTAGAATGGATCCTTGTCACTCTCATCAAAAATAAACTTTCCTTAAATGGAAAGACATGATCTTGAGATATCACTCTCGATCAAACTAACTTGTCTGAAAGTTATTAGCCCATATTTAATAGATCTACCTGTTAAGCTATTAGCTTAAAGGAATAGAGAGATCTATAAAAGGATTAATGAAATGGTTTAAGCTTTAATAAGCTATAAGGTAAGGGATTGAGCCCTTAAGGAGAGACATTATCATCAATGATACTCTTCTTTCTGATACCACGAACCACTTCATTAGGGATCTTCAAAATTGATGATGAACTGTCCTTTGAGGATGAAGTTCCAATAACATAAAGACATGGATCGAAGTAGTTATACTACTAAACCTTTTGAAATATGAAAGGTAGATCCTAAGTACTTAACAAACTAATCATGATTGTACATGGATGTTTGTTATAATCGATGTTTTGAGAATGATCGATAAGTGTAGCTCCTAAACAAGTGTCATGAATAAAGTCATTACTATTATAGTTCTAGACCTCACAATGACACAAATAAATTGACTGAGCTAACTGTTTCTAAAATTAAATTTAGAAACGACATGCTCGTTCCATTATGTCTCAAACATACTTATTGATATAAGGTATGAGCTCAATGTTGAGGCTATCAACATTGTCTTTAAAAGGACTAATAATTAGACCTTAGACAATGTCGTATTTCCGAGAATAACTACATGTGTTGTAAACACTGTAATTTCTGGAAATAGTGAGATACTTAGTTATTTAAATATAGTAAATCCTTAAAGTCCTGTGTATATATTGAATATGAACACGACAAACAAGGATGAACTAAAAATAACCAAGTAATGGAAATAGGTCAATAAAGTTCTTATTTAAACACGTTCAATAAATCACACTATAGTAAGTGGTGATGAGATCAAACCATGCAATGGTGTAACCTGTTTTGGCACCAAAGGGATGTACACCTTGATAGGGAGACTTGTTATCTTTAGATATAAAGTCTGGTGTATAATCTAAAGGTATGCGAAGTGTTAATTTGTTCTAAAGTAAATTTATTTACTATGAACAATTTGACTTGACCTTAAAATGGTAAGTCAAAGATCACTTGCAAAAATGCATGAACTAGAATAATATGAAAATGGAACATATGTCAGATCGACATAAATGATAGAGTATAGATAAAAGTGGGAATCCATATGATGGGAATCTCAATCCTGGGTCAAGGTCTAAACCGTCTACAATGATGGCAAGGAATTTAATTGGCTGAAGGAAACTTATCTTCTCTGGTCAAAGTGGGAGATTGTTAGGAATATTGCCCACTTGAAGATAATGAATAAATGATTACTAAATTCGATAATAAGATTACTTTATTAGCATTATATGATTAGTGGGTTGAGTTCTAAATAATTAGAATCAATGACAACTACCTTCCATAGCCTCCGTATTAAACTGAGTCACGTGTTGGGCACCTGAGTTCGGGCGGTGTGCTAAAACATGGTCGATGACTGATATACGCCTGGAAAGCTATATCTAAAGTCATATATGTGGAACACATGGGTGAAAGCTGTTGTCAATGGTGCCCACAAGAAGAGTAGTAATGTCTGTTTATGTACATTTGATGTCATATAGTCTTACGAAGACTCTTGCTTGTAATTGCTTATTCATTAATAAAAAGTTGAAACGTTCATTCAATCTTCCTTGTCTGAAGCTTTATGATAAAACCTTAGTCTTTTAGTCCATAAACAAACTTAACAACTTACGAAGAGACAAATGTAGATTTGCATGAACAAACTCTTCGTAGTTTGCTTAAAACGATATATTCGCAATCTTAGGGTCAAAGGACTATTGACCTCAGTACGATTGTTAGAAGAATCTATGATGTCTGGTTATGAGGCATTGAGAGTTAGGGACTCTATAGTTCTTCTAGGTATCTTCCGAAGGTGCTGAATTGACCAGTGCACTTCTAGAGACAATATAAGAACAAACCATTTAACCTCTTATGTCTCGAAGTCACTATGTATGAATTGCATCATGCTTACCTTAATCCTGAAATGAGACATGCCATTTCACACCTTAGTATTCTCATTTGAGAAAGTCAAAGTTCGGACTCACTATGTGATTTTGAACAAGGCCTATTGGTGAAGTACTAAGTTGTGAGTCTGTCATGAGTAACTTTGTGAAGTTCTCATAGATATGGAATTCATGTACAAGATTGCTGAAATGCAATGTATGTCACCTCATGCTTTGTTCCTTGGAGTGTGAATAAATGAACTGGCCAGTGTCCAAATTGAGTCCTGACTCTTTTGGATGAAACAATGTGACTTGTTATCTCCTCGTCAATACATTGTTTCTAACTTATTCACAAGCGACAAAGGAGTTGAGGAAATAACAGCTAGAAGGGTAAAATGGTAATTTAGTAAATCCCGACTAGCTGATGACATTCATGAAGGGTAAACATAGATAATATTCAGTGGATCCGTTCATCATAATTAGGTCGAATTCTTGAGTAGAAAATAAATTCATTTGAACCGAGAGATTTCAGTGTCAGCTCTTTAGTGGAGTCAGTTGGCATTAAGCTAAACATAGAAAAGGTTTGTGAACTTTTGAGTCCAAGTGTTTAGCTAAAGCTTTGTTCATTTGGGTCCATGAGGTCACTGTCACGAATCACATCGATAGGAATAGTTAAACTGGAAGCTAAGTCAAAACAAGAACGAAAATTGTCAAAAGGGTATTTTTGTCTTTTGAGACATAGCATGAAATGAATGTCATTAAATTTTTTGACAAGTTCATTTGATGACTTAATGTCACTCGGCCATAATAAGATTAATTGGGCCTTGTGGATTAATTTCATTTCATAAGAATTTTATTGAAAATTCTTAATGGGCCTTTCTCATGTTGTTATGAACAAATGAAGAAGCTTCTAGAAGCTCCTTCTAGATGTGAAATGGGCGCCCAAATACCCAAGAGAAAGAGAGATTATTTTGTGCATAAATGTATCAAGATACTTGCCAAAAGAAAAAGAGGAAACAAATTTCCTATGCTTGCCATAAGGAAATTCGGCCAAGGCAACCAAGAGAGAACAAAAGAGGAAACTAATCCCTTGGGGATTCACTTGAGGTGGGCGCCTATCTTGGATAGGAATGGGCAATAAAAGATTGCTCATTAAGGCTTGGAAAATAAGAGGAAACTACTTCTTTCCAAGGCCAACCCTTCTCCTATAAATAGGACCCTCATTCCTCTCATTCTATTCATTCCACATAAGTTAGAGATTGAGAGCTTCTCTCTCTAGAACTTGTGGTTGCCGCCCCTCTCTCTCTCTCTCTCTCTCTCTCTCTAGTTTATTTTCGATTTTTCTTGTTTTGGCACCTAGGTCCTCACTCGACCTAGTGTTTAGCTCTGCGACTTCGAGACTCGTTCTTAAGTCGTAGTGTTTAAAAGTGCCCACTCACTGATTCCTTCTTTTCGAGTGATTTAGTGATAGAAACTTTCGTGGTTGCTCGAGGTGCCGAGGAAAGGAAGAGAGACGTGCTGCGAGGGGAGACGAGCGTTGCAAACTTTCCACAAGCTTCTTCAAAGTTCAAGCTTCAAGAAAGGTTAGTAAACTTCTAGCTCATATTGGTTTTTAATTACATGTACTTGCACTTGTCTAGGTTAGTAAAAACTGTTTTACTTGTAAAAAAAAATTTTAAAATTCCGCCGCTTACCGAAGCGTTAATTATTTTCTCAAACCCTAGATCGATTCCAACAAAAGCTGATCACTATGTGGGAGCATTCTACACTTGTGGTAAGTGTACGACCTGGACAGGTCTTGGTGTAGATGTGTCGTTTAAGGACCGTTATGACACACTAACCGAGGCCACTATGATGGTCACAGTGAGACTTGATCTAAATCCTGAAGTGATCATGGACACTGGGTTATGTTACTGAGCTCTTTGACTCATTCGCTAAAAGGCTATTCATGCTATTCACAGCTTATGTCTTGGGAGTTTTCTCAGAGCATGATTCGAGTGGGAAGTGATTTACAGATACGGAATCCAGCCTTCCTGAAAGAAGGTTAATGTTCACTCACCTAAGGGTTGATTCCAGAACCGATAGATTGCTAGCACTTTCGAAGTAAGTAACGTTCGAAAGAATCTTTCGCTGGGGAAGCAACAATGCTTAGGGCTGATATGTATCAAGAGAAGTATAACGGATAAATTGACTTCTCTTGACACGGGTTGAACCTGGAGGATCTTGATCACGAACTGACTATATCAGTGGACACTCGTCACGATGAGTAAATATAATTCTAGTATAAAGGAGAGTTCAGTCTGGGCTTACAAGGTGGAGTATTTGACCAAGATTAGACGAATCGATGGATAAAAGAGAAATGACTATTTCGTCTTTTTCATCGGATTTGTTAAGCTTCTATTACTAGGTCCATAGTCCCCGATTCGGCTCTGATAAACGCGGATAAGAACTTTCGTATAATAATGTCTATCATTATTAAATCTCACTAGCTGTAATTGTGATTGACAGCATTAATTCTGGAAAACGGGTATTCGCATAATTAAATAAATATTTATGGTAGAATTGTTTATTTATTGGTTGATCAAGTAAATAAACAATTATTAATTATTTGTTTATTGTTGGACCAAGTAAATAAATAATTAATTGGGTTTTAAGCAATTGGGCCTTGCACACATGGAAAATTCGAAATTGGTTATTTGGCACTAGGGTTTGCGCAAATCTCCTTGGCCGTGTGCCATCAAGTTCGAAATTGCAATATTGGTATTTACCAATATTTTCTCTCTAGTTGTTTAAATAAAGGAGAGAGAAAAATATAAGATATTGTCCTATATTTTCTCATTGTTTAAAGGAAAGTATTTAGGATAATATTTAGGAGAATAATATATTCTCCTTTATTATCTCACTAAATAAATTATTCTCTATTTAAATAAAAGAATAATATCCCATAGATATTGATCTGATGGGTAAGAGAAAAAGTAGGATTCACTTGTTGAGATCCAAGGGCCTAAATTAAATCCTCTAGTACGAACACAATAAAAGGAAATAAAATATTCTGGAAGATTCCATGAATATCTCCTTTTACTACTATA
The DNA here is from genome assembly GCF_054948205.1 of Urtica dioica subsp. dioica. Classification (NCBI taxonomy): domain Eukaryota; kingdom Viridiplantae; phylum Streptophyta; class Magnoliopsida; order Rosales; family Urticaceae; genus Urtica; species Urtica dioica. The sequence goes on along the minus strand of NC_142764.1, from coordinate 17,600,369 downwards.
AATAGGGGTTCATGAGAAGGCAAAAAATAAGCAATTTTTGGTGAAAATTTCGTGCTCTCTAGCCTACCTTGGCCGAGCACTTCGCTTCTCTTCCCATCGGAAATTCGTTTCCATTCTTAGTAAAATAAGAGAGAGATCTCGAAACACCTAGTTTCGTGATCTAGTGAGATAAAGACTGTGCCCACTCATCTTTCTTATTCGCCTCGGAGATTACGTTTCGGAAGACTAAGGTGTCATCCTCGAGTCCTTCATCAAGACGACTCAAGACGAAGACGGATTGTGAAAGCTTTCAGTTCGTGAGCCAAAAACTGTAAGTATTAGTTTTACTCTTATAATCGGTTGCTTGATAGATATGCTCTCGTGAATTAAATTAATTAAACATAACTAGATCTTGTTAATTATAACCATAATTTAACTAGCTTATGATCAGCGTAATTAATTATTTTTCCGCATTAATATGGTTATATGGTGGAATAATCTCAAACGAGTCGCATCGGAGCGATCGTTCATGTCCGATGCGAGCTCGATCCACCAACACCTTCTTCACTCAGCCCGGAAAAAAGGAAGCTTTTTATACTGTTGTGTTAACGAAAAACGACGAAAACGTTCGACCGAAACGGCATGTCGTTTCCAGGCTTTTCGAACGACATAAAACGGAGAAACGACACATATGGTTGTCGTCGGCCGTTGACCCACCGGGAACGAATTTCCCGGCGAAAATTCAGGAAATTCGCCGGCATTTAAATCATTGATTGGAAGTAATTTTAACGTTTTTTCTTCATCAAAATCAGCTTTTCTTAACATATTGCAAAATTATGAGTCAGGTATTGATTATAAAGAGTAAAAATGTCTCTATTATAAAGGTAAAAACTGTCGCTAGATATTCCTCTTTAAAAAATTGATAATTACTTTCCATAAATAAAAAGCCAAATAGTCCATCTCTTTTTTTTCAAATAGTCGCATTTTCATTTTATTAAAAAAAAAACACACCAATCCACTGTAAATTAAATTAACTAAATAATTAATTATTATTTTTAAATAATCGAATTTTCATTTTATTAAAAAAACACACCATTGCTGTATATTAAATTAACAAAATAATTAATTAAAATTAATTATTTATTTAATTTAATTTATTACGGACTGTAAGGGACACTGCTCTATGTCAGCAACCGTATTAGACTAACCACAGTTAGTCTAAACTCTAGGCTCTACTTAAAAGTCTGTTAGCCTTAGTTATTAGTTACTCATTATCTTTCAGTATAAATACTCTATTCCTTCAACCTAGATTGTTAATGAAGATTACTCTGTTGAATATCTCATTCTTGATTTCATCGTCTCTCTAAGGACTCTCACATGGTATCAGAGCTAGTTTATCTGTAATGACTACAGATTTCGGCCAATCCAGTCGGTTCGTTCCAGTGGCGTTCAATCATCCGATCGCCTCGAAGCTAGATCAAACGAATTTCATCAATTGGCACAACCAGGTTCGTCTCTCGATCATAGGTCATCGTCTACAAAACCGCATCTCGTTGAATTTCACTCTTCCGCCAAAATTCACGACTCGACCTGATGAAGAAGCAGGTCAGATCATCACTGAGTTTGCTGATTGGAATCAACAAGATCACTTGATCCTCTCATGGCTTTTCTCATCCATGACGGACAATATAGTCTGTCGCATGATCAACTGTGAGACTACATCACAATTGTGGTCCTCACTCGAGCAATACTTTGTTGTCAATGGTGCCCACAAGAAGCGTTGTAGTGTGTATTTGTGTACATTTGATGTCATATAGTCTTACGAAGACTCTTGCTTGTAACTGCTTCTTTATTAATAAAAGTTGAAACGTTCAATCAATCTTCTTTGTTTGAAGCTTTATGATAAAACATTAGTCTTTAGTCCATAAACAAACTAAACAACTTACGAAGAGACAAATGTAGATTTGCATGAACAAACTCTTCATAGTTTGCTTAAAACGATATATTCGCAATCTAAGGGTCAAAGGACTATTGACCTCAGTATGATTGTTAGAAGAATCTATGATGTCTGGTTATGCGGCATTGAGAGTTGGAGACTCTATAGTTCTTCTAGGTATCTTCCAAAGGTACTGAATTGACCAGTGCACTTCTAGAGACAAGATAAGAACAAACCATTTAACCTCTTATATCTCGAAGTCACTATGTATGAATTGCATCATGCTTACCTTAATCCTGAAATTAGACATGCCATTTCACAGCTTAGTATTCTCATTTGAGAAAGTCAGAGTTCGGACTCACTATATGATTCCGAACAGGGCCTATTGGTGAAGTACTAAGTTGTGAGAATCTCATGAGTAACTTTGTGAAGTTCTCATAGATATGGAATTCATGTACAAGATTGCTGAAATGCAATGTATGTCACCTCATGCTTTGTTCCTTGGAGTGTGAATAAATGAACTGGCCAGTGTCCAAATTGAGTCCTGACTCTTTTGGATGAAACAATGTGACTTGTTAGCTCCTCGTCAATACATTGTTTCTAACTTATTCAAGCTAGAAGGGTAAAATGGTAATTTAGTAAATCCCGACTAGCTGATGACATTCATGAAGGGTAAACATAGATAATATTCAGTGGATCCGCTCATCATAATTAGGTTGAATTCTTGAGTAGAAAATAAATTCATTTTAACCGAGAGATTTTCAGTGTCAACTCTTTAGTGGAGTCAATTGGCATTAAGCTAAACTTGGAAAAGGTTTGTGAACTTTTGAGTCCAAGTGTTTAGCTCAAGCTTTGTTCATTTGGGTCCATGAGGTCACTGTCACGAATCACATCGAGTAGGAATAGTTAAACTGGAATCTAAGTCAAAACAAGAACGAAAATTGTCAAAATGGAATTTTTGTCTTTTGAGACATGGGATGAAATGAATGTCAATATATTTTTTTTGACAAGTTCATTTGATGACTTAATGTCACTCGGTCATAATAAGATTAATTGGGCCTTGTGGATTAATTTCCTTTCATAAGAATTTTATTGAAAATTCTTAATGGGCCTTTCTCATGTTGTCTTGAACAAATGAAGAAGCTTCTAGAAGCTCCTTCTAGATGAGAAATAGGCGCCCATAATACCCAAAGAAAGAGAGAATATTTTGTGCATAAATGTATCATGATACTTGCCAAAAGAAAAAGAGGAAACAAATTTCCCAATGTGGGAAAGTATATGGGCGGCCAAGACAAGGAAAGAAGAGGAAACAAATTAGGAAACAAATCCCTTAAGGGAATGGCAATGTTGGGCGCATATGGAGAGAATGGGCAATAAGAGATTGCTCATGAATGCTTGAAAAAAAGAGGAAACTCCCATTTCTAAGGCTAACCCTTCTCCTATAAATAGGGCCCTCATTCTCATTGTTTTCTCATTCCACATAAGTTAGAGATTGAGAGCTTCTCTCTCTAGAACTTGTGGTTGCCGCCCCTCTTCTCTCTCTCTCTAGTTTATTTTCGATTTTTCTTGTTTTGGCACCTAGGTCCTCACTCGACCTAGTGTTTAGCTCTGCGACTTCAAGACTCGTTCTTAAGTCGTAGTGTTTAAAAGTGCCCACTCACTAATTCCTTTATTTCGAGTGATTTAGTGATAGAAACTTTCGTGGTTGCTCGAGGTGCCGAGGAAAGAAAGAGAGACGTGCTGCGAGGGGAGACGAGCGTTGCAACTTTCTAAGAGCTTCTCAAAGATCAAGCTTCAAGAAAGGTTAGTAAACTTCTTAGCTCATAATAGTTTTTAATTACGTGTACTTGCTCTTTTGTCTAGGTTAGTAAAAACTGGTTTTACTTGTAAAAGAAAATTTTTAAAATTCCTCCGCTTACCGAAGGGTTAATTATTTTCTTAAACCATAGATCGATTCCAACATATTTCAGTTCACAAGTCAAAACGAAGACCACTCAACATAAAGATGTTCTTCGCAACATGAGGGAGAATGATATTCCAATCAACGACTATCTGTTGAAGTTCCGCAATTGCGTCGATCTCCTAGCGTTGGTAGGGCATACAGTCGAAGAGAAAGAGCACATCGACTCAATTCTTGAAGGCATGCCTTCAGAATACAAAGTCCTCACAACATCCTTCAAGATGAGGAGTGCCACAACTTCAGTCAATGAATTGGAGTCCTTGATACTGACTCATGAGGCTATAATGGAGAGGAAGAATAAGGAAAGTGAATTCACTGCTAATGGTGCGATGTCGAACTTGGCGAATTTCAACAGATCTGGTTCATGTTGTCAATGGTGCCCATAAGAAGAGCAGTAGTCTCTATTTATGTATGTTTGATGTAATAAAGTCTCACGAAAACCCTTGGTTTTAATTTCTGAATTATTAATCATAGTTGAAACGTTCATTCATTCTTCCTTGTCTGTTTGAAGCTTTATAATAAACTATAATCTTTAGTCATTAAACAAACCTAACAACAAATGAAGAGTCAAATATAGATTTGCATTAACAAACTCTTCATGGTTTGCTTAAAACAGTATATTCTTGTGGGCACCATTGGCAACACCAACATCAAGTGAACAATTAAAGTCAGTTCAGTCAACCTTAATCGACTCTGAAAATGATCTATATCAGCTAGCTTTTCTGGAACGTCAGCCACATAACAGCCAAGCTTCAAGTCATGCCATGAACACTCGCTCAAAGTATGGTATCTTCAAGCCAAAAGCTTTTCTTGTCACTCGTGAACCAACATCAGCCACAAAAGCACTTCAGTTTCAAGATTGGAAACTAGCCATGAAAATTGAGTATTTGACTCTTTTGAGAAATGGACATGGAAACTAGTTGAGCTTCCACCAACTAGACTAGCAATTAGTTGCAAGTAGGTTTTCAAGCTCAAAGAAAATCCAGATGAATCTGTCTTGAGACACAAGGCATGACGAGTGGCTAAGGGATTTCACTAAGTTATTGGATTCGATTACAGTGAACCTTTAGCCCGGTGGTCAAACCAGCCACTATTCGAGTAATTCTCTCTATTTGCTGTCAATCGTGGCTGGAAAATGCACCAAATTGATGTCAAAAATGTATTCCTTAATGGTGATGTAAATGAAGAGGTCTATATGACTCAACCAGTTGTCTTCGCGGACAAGGCACAACCTACAACGGTTTGTCGCCTCATCATGTCCATCTATGGGTTGAAACAGTCCCTACGAGCCTAGTTTGACAAGCTATACACAATGTTGATTAATCAAGGCTTCACATCAGCTTGCTCAGATCAATCTCTTTTCACACTTCACTCTGGTTCGTTGACCATGTTTGTTCTAGTCTACGTGGATGACATTTTTATCACGGGCAGTGATAGCAGTGCCGTACAGGGTTCGATCACGAGACTTGACAACATCTTCTCCCTAATAGACCTTGGTGAACTGATTTATTTCTTAGGGATTGAAGTGAAGAAGACCGGTAATGGTCTGTTTCTCACACAGACTAAATATATCAAAGATATTCTAATCAAGACAAAAATGCAGAACGCTAAGGCTTCAACTGCTCCACTAACTACTGGCCACAAGTTTTTGAATTATGGCAGTCCAGTATTTGAAGATGTGCAACTATAGAGAAGCACTGTGGGGGCTGTTTAGTATGTCATGCTCGCAAGACCTGAATTGGCGTTCAGTGTGTCAGTTTATGCAAGTACCCTTAGTGGATCATTGGAAGGCAGTGAAAAAGATCCTCAGATATCTTAGTGGTGCCAGTGATCTTGGGATTCATCTGACCCGACATGACTCACCAAACCTGGTTGTGAACCTCACTGGCTATTGTGATGCTGATTGGGCGTCTGATAGCCTTGATCACAGGTCCAGAACAGACTTTTGTCTCTTTCTAGGTGGTAATACTGTTGTGTGGCAATCAAAGATGCAACATAATGTCTCACGCTCATCAGCCGAGGCATAATACAGAAGTCTAGCTTCCATTGTCACTGAAGTAACGTGGACTCAAAGTCTCCTCACTGAACTCTGTGTGACGAGTACCAGTGTCCCAATTGTTTGGTGTGACAATCTGAGTAAAGTGCTAATTTCTGCAAATTCAGTGCTCCATGCGCGTACCAAGCACATTGAGCTTGATCTGTACTACGTTCGAGGGAAAGTGCTTCAGAAACAGATCAAGGGTCAACATGTCCCTGCAATTGATCAAGCTGCTGATATCTTGACCAAAGCTATCTCCAGATCTACTTTTCCTACGATGCGTTCCAAGCTCAAGGTTCTCACCTCCTCCACCGTGAGCTTGATGGGGGGTGTAAGGGACACTGCTTCACGTCTGCAACCGTATTAGACTAACCACAGTTAGTCTAAACTCTAGGCTCTAGTTAAAAGTCTGTTAGCCTTAGTTATTAGTTGTTACGTTATCTTTCAGTATAAATACTCTATTCCTTCAGCCTAGATTGTTAATGAAGATTACTCTGTTGAATCTCTCATTCTCGAGTTCATCGTCTCTCTAAGAACTCTCACAGGGATGAATTTTTTTTAAAATAAAATTTGAACTAAAATATTAAAATGAGCTCATGGAAAGAGTAGTTCCAACAAATTTATGAAGAGAAATTGTCTAATTTGCCACCAATTTCATAACATTTTCCCACTTTCCACCAAAATGCTAATTTTTCCCAAAATGCCACCTCTATGTCAACAATGTTAGATGTCAACATTGTTGACATCTAATAGTGAATGGCAAATATAGATGTCAACATTGTTGACATAGATGTGATGAAGTTGATGGCAAATTTGGTAATTTCTCATTTCTGAATAAGAACGCAAGGGAGAATATATGATTAATCTTACAAACAGACAACCATTTTACACATACAAACTCTAGATCAATATCACAAGAGTACACCGAATATAAATTCACACTGTATATAAAATCAATCTCACAAAAGTTGGGGTCAATATTTCTTGACACCAGAATCTCAAGCACATTCTATCGATATAATAGTCACACTATAATTTTAAATTAGCAAATAGTCACAAACACCACCTCTAATATAGTAGTCACATTATAATTATAAATACAAAAAATTGGCTACATAAGCCACCTAAACTATAGGAATTGTAAAATTAGCCAACCTTTGGTAAATACTTTGTAAATAGCCAACTTGCATATGTTTTAACTACCTAAAATATATGTTTGACTGTATTAAATAAGTCTTTTATTAATCTGTTAATAAGTTTACTTGGCTATTTACAAGAAATTAACTAAAGGTGGACTATATCTCAATCAACTATATCCGTGTGGCTATATAGCTTAATAACCCTTATAAATAACGCAAATAGTCACAACAAAGTTTAACGCAAATATTCACAAAGTTTAACGCAAATAGTCACATATACCTTAATTGTATGTGTGTCTCTTGCGACGTGAAAATATTAATGTCAAAATTAATTTACAATTTAATTGATGCCACGTCATTCACATGTGCTGTCTTCCTTTAATTGTACTAGCGTGGATTAGTTTTGTGACAGTCCAATAACATCAGAGATTTTCTATACAAACAAAAAAAAAAAAATTGCAACAGGCAAAGGAAGTCACAGCTCCACTAACAATAGGACATAAATGACTCGAGTATGGCTGTTCGCCATTTGAGGACGTTCCGTCGGAGCACTTCAATAAGCTACAATCACACGTCTATAGCTTGCATTCAGCGTATCGATTCATGAGCAGCATCTTGTAGATCATTGAAAGTGAGTATAAAAATTCTTAGGTATCTCTATGGCACCGTGGAACATGGACTACACGTAAGCTATAGTTTGTTATTATAGATATTATTGAGTGTCATAGTAGATAATCTTGCGGAAAATGAAGAATCAAGAACTGTGAATCTGTTTGGGAGAGAAAGAGAAATCCTCTTTCTTGTGTATTTTCATTGAATGTAAAGTTGTTTGTACAATTGATATAAATACAGAGTATCAATGTAACGGCCTAACTAACTCAGTGACGTCAGCTATAACGTAATTGATTCTTCCGACGTGGCATCCTCAGTATCAGTTACTCTATTACCCCCACCCCTCCTCCCCCCAAATTGTACGGAGCTTCAGCTACATACAATTTGTCCTTGAGGCGCAGGAAGTGAGTCACTGAGAGATTCTTTGTAAGGAGATCCGCTGTTTGATCAGCTGTAGGCACATACCGAATATCCAGCTCGTGACAAAGAACCATGTCTCGGACGAAGTGGAGATCAATCTCCACATATTTGGTGCGCGCGTGAAACACCGGATTCGCAGCCATCGCCGAGGCTCCAAGATTACAACACTAGATAACCGGAATGCGGTGCACTGGTACACGAAGTTCCCGTAGTAACGAGCGAAGCCAGGCCAGTTCAGCAGACACATGGGACAAGGCTTGATATTCTGCCTCAGTACTCGAGCGAGCCACCACATTTTGTTTGCGTGAGCTACAAGACACCAAGCAGTCCGCGAGGAAGACACAGTAGGCACTCCGGGATCGACGATCATCGGGGTTGCTGGCCCAATGAGGATCGGCAAAGCTCATGAGAGCAATAGACTTTGTCGGTCTGAAGGAGAGACCATGAGAAACTGTACCTTTGAGATATCTTAAGGCACGCTTACATGCAAGCTAGTGAGCTGATGTTGGAGCGGCAAGGAATTGACTCAATTTGTTGACCATATACGCTATGTCCGGCCGAGTGAGTGTGAGGTACTGGAGAGCACCAACCGTACTCTTGTAGATGAACGGATCAGCTAGAGGCTCACCCGTGCCCTTAGACAGAACTTCACCAGGAGCCGCTGAACTATGAAGAGGTTTAACGCCTTCCATGTTTAGCTTGCAAAGCAAGTCAGGCACACACTTTGACTGACTGAGATACAGTCCAGAGATGTCCCTTACTGCTTCAATTCCAAAAAAATAATGAAGAGAACCGAGCTGTTTCAGAGCAAACTGAGCATGTAGATCTTGAACTAGCTTGGCAATTGTTCTCGAATCATTACCAATGACAAGGATATCGTCCACGCAGACTAGGAGGAGTATATATACCTTGGTGAAGAAATATATATCAGCTTTAGACTCTGAGAACCCCCAGTTGAGTAGAGCTTGTCGTAGATGATCGAACCATGCCTTTGGCGCTTGTTTTAAGCCATAGATGGCCTTATGCAATTTACACACATGTGTAGGCCTTGACTTGTCTGTGAACCCATGAGGTTGAGCATATACACATCTTCAGTTAGTACACCATTCAGAAACACATTGTTGACATCTAAATGCTTGACATCCCAGCCTTATAAACACAGCAAGAGTTAACACTAACCGAATGGTACATGGCATGACCACTAGACTATAGGTCTCGGAAAAATCAAACCCCTGGGGTTTGAGAGAACCCTTTTGTAACTAAGGGTGACTTGTATCTCTGAATTGCACCATTTGGCAGATACTTGACTTTAAACATCCATTTATTGCCAATTACATTATGAGACACTGGAGCTGGAACCAGGGACCAGGTATTATTTTGATAAAGTGCACCAAGCTCAGCTTTCATAGCCTGTGTCTACTTATCATCAGCAACCGCTTGAGCCACTGTGTCATGCTCACGTTGTTGTCAATGGTGCCCACAAGAAGAGTTGTAGTCTTTATTTTGTACATTTAATGTAATAAAGTCTCATGAAGACTCTTGCTTGTAACTGCTTCATTAATAAAAAGTTGAAACATTCATTCATTCCTCCTTGTCTGAAGCTTTATGATAAAACATTAGTCTTTAGTCCATAAATAAACTTAACAACTTACGAAGAGACAAATGTAGATTTGCATGAACAAACTCTTCGTAGTTTGCTTAAAACGATACATTCGCAATCTAAGGGGCAAACTACTATTGACCTCAATATGATTGTTAGGAGAATCTATGATGTCTGGTTATGGGACAATGAGAGTTGGAGACTCTATAGTTCTTCTAGGTATCTTTCGATAGTACTGAATTGACAAGTGCACTTCTGGAGACAAGATAAGAACAAACCATTTAACCTCTTATGTCTAGAAGTCGCAACGTATGAATTGCATCGTGCTTACCTCAATCCTGAAATGAGACATGCCATTTCACAGCTTACGTATTCTCATTTGAGAAAGTCAGAGTTCGGACTCACTATGTGATTCTGAACAGGGCCTATTGGTGAAGTACTAAGTTGTGAGAATGTCATGAGTAACTTTGTGAAGTTCTCATAGATATGGAATTCATGTACAAGATTGCTGAAATGCAATGTATATCACCTCATGCTTTGTTCCTTGGAATGTGAATAAATGAACTGGCAAGTGTCCAAATTAAGTCTTGACTCTTTTGGATGAAACAATGTGACTTGTTAGCTCCTCGTCAATACATTGTTTCTAACTTATTCACAAGCTACAAAGGAATTAAGGACATAACAGCTAGAAGGGTAAAATGGTAATTTTGTAAATCCCGACTAGCTGATTATATTCATGAAGGGTAAACACTGATAATATTCTGTGGATCCACTCATTACAATTAGGTTGAATTCTTGAGTAGAAAATAAATTCATTTGAACCGAGAGATTTTCAGTGTCAACTCTTTAGTGGAGTCAGTTGGCATTAAGCTAAACTTGGAAAAGGTTTGTGAACTTTTGAGTCAAAGTATTTAGCTCAAGCTTTGTTCATTTGGATCCATGAGGTCACTGTCACAAATCACATCGAGTATGAATAGTTAAACTAGAAGCTAAGTCAAAACAAGAACGAGACAAGTTTTACGAAAATTGTCAAAAGGGTATTTTTGTCTTTTGAGACATAGGATGAAATGAATGTCAATAAATTTTGACATGGTCATTCGATGGCATGCATCACTAGGCCAATATTAGTTTTATTGGGCCTGGTGGATTAATTTCATTTCATAAGAATTTCAATAAAATTCTTAATGGGTCTTTTTCATGTTGTCATGAACAAATGGAAAAGCTTCTAGAAGCCCTTTCTAGAAGTGTTTTAGGCGCCCACTACCCAAGAGAAAGAGAGAATATTTTGTGCATAAATGTATCACGATACTTGGCAAAAGAAAAAGAGGAAATAAATTTCCTATGCATGCATAAGGGAATTTCGGCCAACCTAGAGAAGGAACAAAATAGGAAACAAATCAAGGCTTCTAGAAGCCTTGTTTGGCCGTGTATCTCAAGTGGAAAAGGAGGGATATTTTGGTCATGAATATGTGATATTCTATAGAAGAGGAAACTACCTTATTGAAGGTGAGACCTCTCCTATAAATAGAGCCCTCATTCCTCACATTTCATTCATCCAAGTTTTAGAGATTTGAGAGACTCTCTCTCTAGAACATTGGCCGACTCCTCTCTCTCTCTCTCTATTCAATTTCGTTTTTAGTTTTGGCACCTAGGTCCTCATTTGACCTAGTGTTTTAGCTCTTCGACTTTAAGACTTGTTTTTGATTCGTAGTGTTTAAAAGTGCCCACTCACTAATTCCTTTTCTCTCGAGTGATTTAGTGATAGAAACTTTCGTGGTTGCTCGAGTTGGCGAGGAAAGAAAGAGAGACGTGCTGTGAGGGAGAAAAATGTTGTAACTTTCCAAAAGCTTCTCAACGTTCAAGCTTCAAAGAAGGTTAGTAATCTTTATTGCTCATATTAGTTTTATTTAAATGTACGTGCTCTTTGTCTAGGTTAGCAAAATCGTTTTACTTGTCAAAAGAAATTTTTTTAAATTTCGCCGCTTACCGAAGCGTTAAACTTTTTCTTAAACCCTAGATCAATTCCAACAAATGGTATCAGAGCTATCGTCAAAGATATGCATGTACATATATTTAAAATTATGAGCTTGAAAATCGTTTTCGAAAGTTTACTAATTTTGTGACAAGTTAGAAGTGTTATCTTAGATTTTTTTTAATTTATTGCTCTTGCCTTTAAATTAAAAATCATGTTGATTTTCTATGAGTTAGGGATGTTATTAAAATACATTAGTATCAGTTCTAAAAGTTTTTAATTTTTTATATTGAAAAACGTGTTTTTAAGTTTGAGAAAATTTCGAGTAAATTTTGTGACTAGTTTTCTTGTCTTACTAGTTTCTTTTATTTACTTGAATCGTTTTATGCTTGTTGTTATTTCTTTTATACCATGTTATTACCTTGTTAATAAAACACAAATAAAGCTTTAACAACTTCCTAAAACGTTCCGTTACACTCGATTCTTTTTCGCACCTAAAAAGACCAAACTTTAATTATTTCTTTTTCTTCGAGCTGGAGTAAAATCCGCAGTAAAAGTAGCATAACTCTCTGCTCAGAAATCTAAATTTAATGATTCTCAAATCAAATTAAAACTCTTGATGTCCTCTTTCCAATGCCACCAGTATTAGGTCAAAAGGACATCGGAGCCGCCAGTTATGGCGATTTTACTCTGAGGTGCGCGGCTGTTCCGAAAGTCCAGTTTTTTAGAAATCCGGATTTTCAGCCCCACTACCACGAGTTATAGAACTCTAATGAGAAAATTTTCTTGAGCAAAAATATTTTTCATAAGATTATAAACATGATGTGAAAGATTAAAATGTTTTGATTTTTGAAAGTTTAATTGAAATTGAGTTTTACAAAACTAGTTTTAATCTAGAAATACCGTTTTCGTTTTCAAACTTGAAAATATTTTGTCATCCAAATCAAATAAGTTTTCAAAATGTTTTCAAAACTATATCTATATCACATATGTTCAAAATCTATATGCTCTTGAAAATTTGAGTGGGAGGTCTCCTTGTAGACAAGCCGAAAAATAAAAAGATGTGTAATCTCATACTTTCAACTGTTCGAGTGAGTTGAAGTTCACACTTCCCTCATGCACTTTCCCGAAATAGAAAATAGGAAAAGATCCGAGTATGTCCCTTGTGCCTTTATGCACTAACACTGCTCTGAACATGAAGATCTAGGATTTTTTTCTAGTTGTCCGCTCTGTCGCTCTGTAACTAGGAAATCCGTTTCCGAACTTATAAGAGTCGATGTACCAACTCCAAAAACTAAGTGAGAAGGTTATACTCGTTGTTTGTAACTCACGATCCCCAACACTAATGAAAGAGGCAATTAACGTGAGACTAAGAGCCGCTCTTGTGGCCCTCTCTTAAATGGGAGTACTCTAAGGCATTTTTACTTCGATCCTTGCTTAATGAGCTACGTCTGAGAGTGAGACGATGAAGGCAAGGCCTTCCCTTGGGGGATTGTTTTTCAAAGTTGACCTTTTGGACTAAGTGGTTGGTTGCACACTTAGGCTCAATCCCAAGTAATCCTCCCTTGAGGCTCTGCGAAAGGATGTGAGTGGTCAAACCAAGTTGAAAGGTGGCTAATCAAAATTGGTGTATTGACATCTTGGCTAAGCATTAATGACGTGTCATTTACTTATAAATAGAGGATTTTTGCGGCCTTCTCTTGAGGGAGTAAATTATCGTTTGGTTTATAACACCTTTGGATTTTATCAAGTCTTAAACAAACTTAAATCCTAAACCAAAGACTAATCATAAATTTGTTTCAACTTAATTAGGCAATATGTCTCTCAACCTCCACTCGATCATTCTTTCCTCGAACAAACTCGAAAACAAAGACTACGTAGATTCGAAACATAACCTCGATATCATCCTTACCGTTAACAAGCACAAATGGGTACTCACCACCCCGTGTCCTCCTCTGACGAATGATGATTCGACTCAAGAGGACAAAGACGCCTTAGCGGCCTGGCTTCGATCCGATAAGATTGTGAGGTGCTATATCTTAGCATCTATGAACACAATATGCTGAAAGAGCAACATCGTGACATCGAGACTGGCGCTGATATGCTTTGCAATCTCCTTGAGATGTTTGGAGGGCAAAGGCGTCAAGCAAGGCAACAAGCAGTCCGACAGTTTATGAACTGTCACATGAAGGCTAGGACTCCTGTTAGAGACTTCATGATACTGATCATTAGTTATCTAAATAAAATGGAAATCCTAGGATGCGAGATTGATGGGAAGAATGGCGTAGATATGATCATAGAAAGTCTCCCCGTATCTCTTGATACCTCCAAGATGAACTACTCCATAAACACGCTAGAGTACACTGTTACCAAGCTTATGAAGGAACTTCACACTGCTGTAGGTCTCACTAAGAGAAAGAGGAATTAAGGAGAGGTACATGCTAATGTGCAAAAAGCCTCCGCCTCTGGAACTGAGAAGAGACCTCACAAGGCCGATAAAAAGTACTGACCTGCATATCTCAAAGCAAAGGAACATAGTATTGTACTAGTTACCGAAGCATGCTTAGTAGCTGATAATGTATAAACGTGGATTCTTGACTCCGTTGCTACTAACCGTATTTGTTGTTCCTTGACTGGTTTCAAGAAAACCAAAAGCTTAGAGGAAGGCGAGTTCTGTTTCAAATGGGGTGATGGGAGCCTGGTGTCTGCGAAGGCTGTGGGATCCGTGACGCTGTCTTTTGAAGACCGCACTTTAAACTTGAATAATGCTTATTTTGTTCCTACCTTTGGGAAGAACTTAATATCCGTTGCTCGTCTTCGTGAGCAAGATTATTGTTTAAAGTTCATTAAGAATGGAATTCGTATTTCGTTTCCTGATAATTCTTTTGTTACTGATGCATGTATGAAGAATGCTCTTTTCTACATCTATCCCACTCAACCTTCTCTTTTAGACACCGAAATAGATAATGATCTAATTAGGGAGCCAAAGAGGATCAAACTTTCTGAATCCTCCGATCTAACAAAATCAACATACCTATGGCACTTAAGACTTGGTCATATCAGTCTAGATATTATTAAGAGACTTGTGAGGGACGGTCCACTCCAAGCCTCTGCAATAGGTTCACTACCTACTTGTGAATCCTGTAAAGAAGGAAAAATGACTAAGCGACCTTTCTCCGATAAGGGTCGAAGAGCCACTGAGTTGCTGGAACTAGTGCATTCTGATGTATGTGGTCCGCTCAGCCAACAGGCACGTGGAGGATACGAATACTTCGTTACCTTCACCGATGATTACTCGCAATATGGTTTTGTCTATTTGCTCAAACACAAATTTGAGACCTTTAACGTATTTAAGGTCTTTAGGGCTTTAGTGGAAAAGCAAACTGGCAAAGTGATCAAAACCCTTTGATCTGATCGAGGTGGTGAGTATATGTCTGGAGAGTTCGATGACTTTCTTAAAGAAGAAGGTATCGCTTCTCAGCTTACCGCACCTGGCACACCTCAACAAAACGGAGTGTCAGAGAGAAGAAACCGAACTCTTATGGAGATGGTTAGATCAATGATGAGTTACTCATCACTCCCTCCTTCCTTTTGGGGATATGCCCTCGAAACAGCCGCTTATATTCTGAACCAAGTTCCGTCCAAGACAGTTCCTTGTACTATTTATGAACGATGGACTGGCCGTAAAGTGAATCTTGGACGCATCAAAATTTGGGATTGCCCCGCACACGTGCTAAGGCAAAAGACTAGCAAGTTGGTTAGTAGGTCAGAATTGTGTCTGTTCGTTGGATATCTGAAGGAAACTAAAGGTTTCACATTCTATAGTCCCGAGGAAGATAAGAATTTCGTTAGCACGAATTCTCGTTTCCTTGAGGAGGACTTTATGAAGGATGCAAAGCCTAGAAGCAGAATTGTGCTTGACGAAAAGTTGGGTGTGGTAGCTTCTACCTCATCTGTGAGAACTGTTCTTACCCCAACTAAAACACAAACTAACTCATCAGAATCTCGTCAAGTAGTACTTCGATGTAGTGGGAGGGCTACTCAAAAGCCTGACAGGTACATGTCCTATGGAGACTCTCTCGTAGCCGTCTCTGACATGGATGATCCTGTTTCCTATAGCAAAGCGATGGCTTGTTCTGAATCAAACCTTTGGCTTGACGCCATGAAAGTTAAGATGCACTCGATGTATGTCAACAAAGTCTGGAAACTTGTAGACCTTCCTGAAGGGATTAAACCCGTAGGGTTTAAGTGGATATACAAGAAGAAAAGGGGTCCGGATGGGAACGTCGAGACATTTAAAGCACGACTTGTGGCGAAGGGTTATACCCAACAAGAAGGGATTGACTATGAAGAAACCTTCTCACCAGTCGCGATGCTTAAATCCATTCGCATACTCTATCCATAGCTGCAGCTCTCGACTATGAGATCTGGCAAATGGATGTCAAGACAGCCATCCTGAATGGCAATCTCGACGAGCGCATTTACATGGCTCAACCAGACGGTTTCATGGAAGAAGGTCAAGAGACCAAGGTTTGTGACTTGCTTAAGTCCATTTATGGATTAAAGTAAGCATCTAGGTCATGGAATATTAGATTTGATGAAACTATGAAAAGCTTCGGCTTTGAACAGTCAATAGATGAGCCGTGCGTTTACAAGTTAATGCACGAAGGTAAAGTTATGTTTCTGGTACTATATGTCGATGATATATTACTCATAGGTAATGACGTGGGTAAGTTATCTGAGGTAAACGTCTGGCTGGCAAAGCAATTCGATATGAAGGATCTAGGAGAATCCGCGTACATTCTGGGGATCAAAATCTTTCGAGATAGGAAAAACCGGACTCTGTCGCTCTCTCAAGCATCTTATATTGATAAGGTGATGGATTGCTTCACGATGCAAGACTCGAAGAAGGGCCAAACACCCTTTAGGCATGGAGTTTCACTGTCTAAGGACCAGTCTCCCAATACTGCACAAGAGATTGAAGATATGAGGAAAATTCCTTACGCCTCTGCCGTAGGAAGCATCATGTATGCTATGCTTTGCACTAGACCTGACATCTGTTTCGCCGTTGGCGTAGTTAGACGTTTCCAATCCAACCCTGGACCTGAGCACAGGATTGCTGTTAAGCATGTTCTTAAGTATCTTCGAAGAACTAGGAACTTGATGCTTACATACTCAGGTACTGACCTGACTATGACGGGATATACCGACTCCGATTTTCAAGCGGATAAAGATTCCAAGAAATCCACTTCGGAATCTGTGTTCATCCTTAATGGTAGAGCTGTTGTGTGGAGGAGTATTAAGCAATCGTGCATTGCTGACTCCACAATGGAAGCAGAATATGTTGCTGTTTGTGAAGAAACCAAAGAGGCTGTATGGGTTAGAAAATTCCTTAAGTATTTGGAAGTTGTTACAAACGTCGACGAGCCCATGACCCTTTATTGTGATAATAGTGGGGCTATCGCTAACTCAAAGGAACCTCGACCAACATCGAGAGGGATTAGGCATGAAGGACTACACACATCTTCTTTGAGTCAAGTGGGAGTTTGTTGTCAATTGTGCCCAAAAGAAGAGTTGTAGTCTTATTTTGTACATTTGATGTAATAAAGTCTCATGAAGACTCTTGCTTGTAATTGCTTATTCATTAATAAAAAGTTGAAACGTTCATTCATTCCTCCTTGTCTGAAGCCTTATGATAAAACATTAGTTTTTAGTCCATAAACAAACTTAACAACTTACAAAGAGACAAATGTAGATTTGCATGAACAAACTATTCGTAGTTTGCTTAAAACGATATATTCTCAATCTAAGGGTCAAAGGACTATTGACCTCAATATGATTGTTAGAAGAATATATGATGTCTGGTTATGGGGCATTGAGAGTTGGAGACTTTATAGTTCTTCTGGGAATCTTCCGAAGGTACTGAATTGACCAGTGCACTTCTAGAGACAAGATAAGAAGAAACCATTTAACCTCTTATGTCTCGAAGTCACTACGTATTAATTGCATCGTGCTTACCTCAACCCTGAAATGAGACATGCCATTTCACAACTTACGTATTCTCATTTGAGAAAGTCAGAGTTCGCACTCACTATGTGATTCTGAACAGGGCCTATTGGTGAAGTACTAAGTTGTGAGAATGTCATGAGTAACTGTTTGAAGTTCTCATAGATATGGAATTCTTGTACAAGATTGCTGAAATGCAATGTATATCACCTCATGCTTTGTTCCTTGAAATATGAATAAATGAACTGGCTAGTGTCCAAATTAATTCTTGACTCTTTTGGATGAAGCAATGTGACTTGTTAGTTCCTCGTCAATACATTGTTTCTAACTTATTCACAAGCTACAAAGGAGTTGAGGAAATAACAGCTAGTAGGGTAAAATGGTAATTTTGTAAATCCCGACTAGCTGATGATATTCATGAAGGGTAAACACTGATAATATTCAGTGGATCCGCTCATCATAATTAGGTTGAATTCTTGAGTAGAAAATAAATTCATTTGAACCGAGAGATTTTCAGTGTCAACTCTTTAGTGGAGTCAGTTGGCAATAAGCTAAACTTGGAAAAGGTTTGTGAACTTTTGAGTCCAAGTATTTAGCTCAAGCTTTGTTCATTTGGATACAGGAGGTCACTGTCACAAATAACATCGAGTAGGAATAGTTAAACTAGAAGCTAAGTCAAAACAAGAACGAGACAAGTTTTACTAAAATTGTCAAAAGGGTATTTTTGTCTTTTGAGACATAGGATGAAATGAATGTCAATAAATTTTGACATGGTCATTCGATGACATGCATCACTCGGCCAATATTAGTTTTATTGGGCCTTGTGGATTAATTTCATTTCATAAGAATGTTATTGAAAATTCTTAATGGGCCTTTTTCATGTTGTCATGAACAAATGTAAAAGCTTCTAGAAGCCCTTTCTAGAAGTGTTTTAGGCGCCCACTACCCAAGAGAAAGAGAGAATATTTTGTGCATAAATGTATCAAGATACTTGGCAAAAGAAAAAGAGGAAACAAATTTCCTATGCATGCATAAGGGAATTTTGGCCAACCTAGAGAAGGAACAAAATAGGAAACAAATCAAGGCTTCTAGTAGCCTTGTTTGGCCGTGTATCTCAAGTGGGAAAGGAGGGATATTTTGCTCATGAATATGTGATATTCTATAGAAGAGGAAACTACCTTATTGAAGGTGACACCTCTCCTATAAATAGAGCTTTCATTCCTCACATTTCATTCATCGAAGTTTTAGAGATTTGAGAGACTCTCTCTCTAGAACATTGGCCGACTCCTCTCTCTCTCTCTCTATTCAATTTCGTTTTTGGTTTTGGCACCTAGGTCCTCATTTGACCTAGTGTTTTAGCTCGTTGACTTTAAGACTTTTTCTTGAGTCGTAGTGTTTAAAAGTGCCCACTCACTAATTCTTTTTCTCTCGAGTGATTTAGTGATAGAAACTTTCGTGGTTGCTCGAGTTGGCGAGGAAAGAAA
Organism: Urtica dioica subsp. dioica; assembly: GCF_054948205.1. Classification (NCBI taxonomy): domain Eukaryota; kingdom Viridiplantae; phylum Streptophyta; class Magnoliopsida; order Rosales; family Urticaceae; genus Urtica; species Urtica dioica. Next base: position 17,581,223 of record NC_142764.1, on the reverse strand, counting down.
GAGAGACGTGTTGTGAGGGAGACGAACGTTGCAACTTTCCAAAAGCTTCTCAATGTTCAAGCTTCAAAGAAGGTTAGTAATCTTTAATGCTCATATTATTTTTTATTTACATGTGCTTGATCTTTGTCTAGGTTAGTAAAATCATTTTACTTGTCAAAAGAATTTTTTTTAAATTTCGCCGCTTACCGAAGCGTTAAACTTTTTCTTAAACCCTAGATCCATTCCAACACACGTGGCCCTGGTTGAACTGTTAGAGGATGGTGTGTCACAGTCAGAACCTTAGGCTTGAAGATTCCTGACTTGGAACGGGTGTGCATGTACGTTGGTGCTGCTGAAGGTACTGAGACACTTGCAGGGATGTTCACCGGCGTGTTTAAAGCAGGCGTGTGGCCAATGGAGATGACCTCAGTTGGGATAACTTGAGAGGCTAGACATGGGTCTGTAAGAACAGGTGCTACAGTGGGGTGAAAAGTTGGAGGTGTAGGGGATTCAGCTGAGACAGGTATATCAGCATGGCTAGGGGAGGTTGAAGTAAAGGCTGGGACCACTGATGGCTGGTTCAGTTCAGGTATGAGTTGACACAATGGATTTGGACTATGTGAGGTATTGTCTAGGTTTGAGAGAGGGGTGAAGTTCATACTTGGTAAGACAATGGGGTTTGAGTCATCTAGAGGATGTGTTTGATCAGGGAAAAGATTAGAATAAGGATATTCACGTTCATTGAATATTGCATTTCTGGTAATATAGACCCGACCAGTCCTACAAAGACATTTGTATGCCTTATGCAGAGCACTATACCCTAGGAAAAGACATTTTGCTGACCTAAACTCAACTTTGTGGGTATTATATGGTCTTAAGTGAGGCTAAACACTGCAGTCAAAGACTTTTAGAAATTGATAATCAGGTATCCTATTGAAGATTTTCTAGAAAGGACTAACCATGTCTAGTACTGGTGTTGGCGTTCTGTTGATGGTGAAGACCGCAGTTGAGAAAGCGTCCCACCAGAGGTCAAGTGGTAATCGTGCTGAGGCTAACATTGCCAAGCCTAGCTCAACAATATGTCGATGCTTCCTCAGCTCTGCCATTCTGCGTGTGTACATGTAGACAAGGATGTCTCAAGGCAATGCCTTGTTCAGCAAGAAATGGAGCAAACGGTCTGTACTCGCCTCCCAAATCACATTGGACTGTGCAAATCTTTTCTTTCAAAGACTTTTCCATAAACTTCTTGAAGCAATTGAACACACCAATCACTTCTGACTTTGCCTTGAGTGGATATGCCCATGTGAAGCGTGTGAAGTCGTCAATAAAGTGGACATAGTACCTATGACCTTGATTAGAAAAAATCGGGGCTGGTCCCCAAACATCAGTGTGCATTAATTGTAAGACTCTTGTTGATCTTGACTGAGACAAAGAAGATGGTAAGACATGACTTTTACCTAGTTGACAGGCAGAACAAAAGTCTGTTGTGCTCTTCTTATTGAATTTGATATTACATTTACTCAGTACATTATGTAATATAATCCCAGACACATGACCAAGTCTTTTATACCATATATTCCACTGCTCAGACTTGCAAATGGTGAAGCACCCATGTGTTGACGTACTTTGAGTATTGCTAACCACAGAGTTTTCATCGACTTGTTGTGGAGCGCCATAGTAGAACTGAGACGAACTGGTATATGAAGGGTTGAGCCTTTTTTGCTAGATTTTGAACTATTGAGCAGGTACAAACCATTCTCAATTCTTCCATGAAGAAGAACCTTCCCTGTCATCTTGTCCTTAACAAAACAGCAATCCGAGTGAAACTCAACGAAAACATCATTATCTGAAGTTAGTTGAGAGATACTCACTAAGCTCTTTTTAATATCTGGCACTCGGAGTATATTTTTCAACATTATTTCTCTCTTATCTCTCATACTATTACTAACTAAAGACAATTTAGTATGTCCTACATGAGTAACGTTCAAGAAATTACCATATCTAACCATAAGATTCTCTTTTCCCTGGTAATTGTTGCTGACTTGTAGGTTGCCCATCTCAGCCGTGACGTGATTGGTTGCACCGGAATCAGCATACCAGGATGGATCATAGACTGTCTGTGGCCATGCGAGGAACGCTGACATGTCTTTTGTCTCCTTTTGGTGTCTTGATTGCACTGGCTGTGCTTGTTGTGCCGGCGACGGTTGATAATACTTGTCTAGCCTGTACCAGCACGACGTGGCTATGTGTCCCTGCTTGTTGCAGATCTGACACATAGGTCTTGAGTTTTTCGAATCGCGTGCACCGGTTGAGCGTCCCCGTCCTCCTCATCCACGGCCGCGTCCTCGGCCACGAGTGTCGACATAGTTTACCATCGACGAATGAACTTGATTGTCCACAGTGCTCGCTAGGTGTTCAATTATGTTCTCCTGAGAAAGTGCCATGGCTAGGACCTCTTGAATTAAGACTTCCACACCTGTGAATTCTCGACCTTGCATCTTATGGCTAACCATAGCTACAAGGATATCGTACTCCGATGGTAGTCCCATCAAGATTGCCAAGATTAGCTCATCTTCAGTAACTTCACAGCCAGCAAGGAACAAAGAGTCTGCTATACTTTCCATTTTCGCAAAGAAATCATAGATCGTCATCGAACCTTTCTTCGTAGTCTGCAACTGAAGCTTGAGAGGCATAACTCTTGCTTTTGATCTGACAGCAAACAGAGCTTCTAAGGCCTTCCAGAGATCTCACGACGTGCAGATCCGAGTGATTGATCGGAGAATTGTAGTGGTGAGAGACGCCAAAAGCCAGCTAAGGAGGAGCTGATCTTCACGCAACCAAGTAGTTGTTGGAATTGATCTAGGGTTTAAGAAAAAGTTTAACGCTTCGGTAAGCGGCGGAATTTTAAAAATTTCTTTTACAAGTACAACAGTTTTTACTAACCTAGACAAAGAGCAAGTACATGTAAATAAAAACTAATATGAGCATAAAAGATTACTAACCTTTTAGAAGCTTGAACGTTGAGAAGCTTTTGGAAAAGGTTGCAACGTTCGTCTCCCTCGCAACACGTCTCTCTTCCTTTCCTCGCTAACTCGAGTAACCACGAAAGTTTCTATCACTAAATCACTCAAGATAAAAAGGAATTAGTGTGTGGGCACTTTTAAACACTACGACTTAAGAACGAGTCTTGAAGTCGAAGAGCTAAACTCTAGGTCAAATGAGGACCTAGGTGCCAAAAAAAAAAAAAAAAATTGAATAGAGAGAGAGAGTTAGAGAGAGAGAGAGAGATGATCGGCCAAGCTAGAGAGAGAAGCTCTCAAATCTCTAGAACTTGGGATGAATGAAATGTGTGGAATGAGGCTCCTATTTATAGGAGAGGCTTTACCTTCAATAAGGTAGTTTCCTCTTCTATAGAATATCACATATTCATGAGCAAATATTGCCTCCTTCCCACTAAAGTCACACGGCCAAGGCAGCCTTCTAGAACGCTTGGCCGATTCTCCTCTTTCCTCTTTGAGAAAATTTGTTTCCCATTTTTCTTTTGGCAAGTATCTTGATACATTCATGCACAAAATATCCTCTCTTTCATTGGGTATGTTCGGCACCCATATTGTCTAGAAAAGGCTTCTAGAAGCTTTTCCATTTATTCATGACAACATGAAAAATGCCCATTAAGAATTTTCAATTAAATGACCCAATAATCCACAAGGCCCGATAAATTTAATTTTGGCCGAGTGACATTAAGTCATCAAATGACCTTGTCAAAAAATTTATTGATATTCATTTCATCCTATGTCTCAAAAGACAAAAATACCCTTTTGACAATTTTCGTTCTTGTTTTGACTTAGCTTCTAGTTTAACTATTCCTACTCGATGTGATTCGTGACAGTGACATCATGGATCCAAATGAACAAAGCTTGAGCTAAACACTTGGACTCAAAAGTTCACAAACCTTTTCCAAGTTTAGCTTAATGCCAACTGACTCCACTAAAGAGTTGACACTGAAAATCTCTCGATTCAAATGAATTTATTTTCTACTCAAGAATTCAACCAAATTATGATGAGCGGATCCACTGAATATTATCTATGTTTACCCTTCATTAATATCATCAGCTAGCCGGGATTTACGAAATTACCATTTTACCCTTCTAGCTGTTATTTCCTCAACTCCTTTGTCGCTTGTGAATAAGTTAGAAACAATGTATTGACGAGGAGATAACAAGTCACATTGTTTCATCCAAAAGAGTCAGGACTCAATTTAGACATTGGCCAGTTCATTTATTCACACTCCAAGGAACAAAGCATGAGGTGATATACATTGCATTTCAGCAATCTTGTACATGAATTCCATATCTATGAGAGCTTCACAAAGTGACTCATGACATTCTCACAATTTAGTATTCCACCAATAGGCCTTGTTCGGAATCACATAGTGAGTCCGAACTCTGACTTTCTCAAATGAGAATACATAAGGTGTGAAATGGCATGTCTCATTTCAGGATTAAGGTAAGCACGATGTAATTCATACGTAGTGACTTCGAGACATAAGAGGTTAAATGGTTTGTTCTTATCTTGTCTCTAGAAGTGCACTGGTCAATTCAGTACATTCGGAAGATACCTAGAAGAACTATAGAGTCTCCAACTCTCAATGTCCCATAACCAGACATCATAGATTCTCCTAACAATCGTACTGAGGTCAATAGTCCTTTGACCCTTAGATTGCGAATATATCGTTTTAAGCAAACTACGAAGAGTTTGTTCATGCAAATCTACATTTGTCTCTTCGTAAGTTGTTAAGTTTGTTTATGGACTAAAGACTAATGTTTTATCATAAAGCTTCAAACAGACAAGGAAGAATGAATGAACGTTTCAACTTTTTATTAATGAATAAGCAATTACAAGCAAGAGTCTTCGTGAGACTTTATTACATCAAATGTATAAAATAAAGACTACAACCCTTCTTGTGGGCACCATTGACAACAAACTCCCACTTGACTCAAAGAAGATGTGTGTAGTCCTTCATGCCTAATCCCTCTCGATGTTGGTCGAAGACCGTGTTCGCTAGGGCCTTGGTGAATTTATCTGCCAGGTTGTCCACCGTTGAGATCTTCTTCACTTCCACGTCTTCGCGCTGCACGATCTCTCGAATCAAATGGTATTTCCTCTCAGTATGCTTAGAGCGCTTTCGGCTTTCGAGGTTCCTTTGAGTTAGCGACAACCTTACTATTATCACCATAAAAGGGTCATGGGCTCGTCGACGTTTGGAACAACTTCCAAATACTTAAGGAATTTTCTAAGCCATACCGCCTCTTTGGATGCTTCACAAGCAGCCACATATTCTGCTTCCATTGTGGAGTCAGCAATGCAAGATTGCTTAATACTCCTCCATACAACAGCTCCACCATTAAGGATGAACACAGATCCCGAAGTGGATTTCCTGGAATCCTTGTCCGCTTGAAAATCAGAGTCGGTATATCCCGTCATAGTCAGGTCAGTACCTGAGTATGTAAGAATCAAGTTCCTAGTTCTTCGAAGATATTTAAGAACATGCTTAACAGTAATCCAGTGCTCGGGTCCAGGGTTGGATTGGAAACGGCTAACTACGCCAACGGCGAAACATATATCAGGTCTAGTGCATAGCATAGCATACATGAGGCTTCCAACGGCAGAGGCGTAAGGAATTTTCCTCATGTCTTCAATCTCTTGTGAAGTCTTGGGAGACTGGTCCTTAGAGAGTGATACTCCATGCCTAAAGGGTGTTTGGCCCTTCTTGGAGTCTAGCATCGAGAAGCGATCCATCACCTTATCAATATAAGATGCTTGAGAGAGCGACAGAGTCCGGTTTTTCCTATCTCGAAAGATTTGGATCCCCAGAATGTACGCGGCTTCTCCTAGATCCTTCATATCGAATTGCTTTGCTAACCAGACCTTAACCTCAGATAATTTACCCACATCGTTACCTATGAGTAATATATCATCGACATATAGCACCAGAAACACAACTTTGCCTTCGTGTATTAACTTGTTAACACAAGGCTCATCTATTGATTGTTCAAAGCCGAAGCTTTTCACAGTTTCATCAAATCTAATATTCCATGACCTAGATGCTTGCTTTAGTCCATAAATGGACTTAAGTAACTCACAAACCTCGGTCTCTTGGCCTTTTTCCACGAAACCGTCTGGTTGAGCCACGTCAAGATTGCCATTTAGGAAGGCTGTCTTGACATCCATTTGCCAGATCTCATAGTCGAGAGCTGCAGCTATGGATAGGAGTATACAGATAGATTTAAGCATCGCGACTGGCGAGAAGGTTTCTTCATAGTCAATCCCTTCTTGTTGGGTATAACCCTTCGCCACAAGTCGTGCTTTGAACGTCGACGTTCCCATCCGGACCCTTTTTCTTCTTGTATATCCACTTACACCCTATGGGTTTAATCCCTTCAGGAAGGTCTACAAGTTTCCAGACTTTGTTGATATACATCGAGTGCATTTCAACTTTCATGGCGTCAAGCCAAAGGTTTGATTCAGAACAAGCCATTGCTTGGCTATAGGAAACATGATTATCCATGTCAGAGACGGCTACGAGAGAGTCTCCATAGGACATGTACCTGTCAGGTTTTTGAGTAGCCCTCCCACTACGTCGAAGTACTACTTGACGAGATTCTGATGAGTTAGGTTGTGTTTCAGTTGGGGTAAGAACAGTTCTTACAGATGAGGTAGAAGCTTCCTCACCCAACTTTTCTTCAAGCACAATTTTGCTTCTAGGTTTTGCATCCTTCATAAAGTCGTCCTCAAGGAAACGAGTATTCGTGCTAACAAAAGTCTTATCGTCCTCGGGACTATAGAATGTGAAACCTTTGGTTTCCTTTGGATATCCAACGAAATGACACAATTCTGAACTACTAGCCAACTTGCTAGTCTTTTGCCTCAGCACGAGCGCAAGGCAACCCCAAATTTTGATGCGGCCAAGATTCACTTTACGGCCAGTCCATCGTTCATAAGTAGTATCAGGAACCGTTTTGGACGGAACATGGTTCAGAATATAGGCGGCTGTTTCGAGGGCATAAAGAGGGAGTGATGAGTAACTCATCATTGATCTAACAATCTCCATAAGAGTTCGGTTCCTTCTCTCTGACACTCCGTTTTGTTGAGGTGTGCCAGGTGCGGTAAGTTGAGAAGCGATATCTTCTTCTTTAAGAAAGTCATCGAAATCTCCAGACATATACTCACCACCTCGATCGGATAGAAGGGTTTTGATCACTTTGCCAGTTTGCTTTTCCACTAAAGCCCTAAAGACCTTAAATACGTTAAAGGTCTCGAATTTGTGTTTGAGCAAATAGACAAAACCATATTGCGAGTAATCATCGGTGAAGGTAACGAAGTATTCGTATCCTCCACGTGCATGTTGGCTGAGCGGACCACATACATCAGAATGTACTAGTTCCAGCAACTCAGTGGCTCTTCGACCCTTATCAGAGAAAGGTCGCTTAGTCATTTTTCCTTCTATGCAGGATTCACAAGTAGGTAGCGAACCTATTGCAGAGGCTTGGAGTGGACCGTCCCTCACAAGTCTCTTAATCCTATCTAGACTGATATGACCAAGTCTTTGTTGGAATCGATCTAGGGTTTAAGAAAATAATTAACGCTTCGGTAAGCGGCGGAATTTTAAAAATTTTCTTTTACAAGTAAAACTAGTCTTTACTAACCTAGACAAAAGAGCAAGTACACGTAATTAAAAACCATTATGAGTATAGAAGTTTACTAACCTTTCTTGAAGCTTGAACTTTGAAGAAGCTTTTGGAAAGTTTGCAACGCTCGTCTCCCCTCGCAGCACGTCTCTCTTTCTTTCCTCTGCACCTCAAGCAACCGCGAAAGTTTCTATCACTAAATCACTCGAAATAAAGGAATTAGTGAGTGGGCACTTTTAAACACTACGACTTAAGAACGAGTCTTCAAGTTGCAGAGCTAAACACTAGGTCGAATGAGGACCTAGGTGCCAAAACAAAAAAATCGAAAATAAACTAGAGAGAGAGAGAGAAGAGGGGCGGCCAAGTCTAGAGAGAGAAGCTCTCAATCTCTAAAACTTTGGATGATTGAAATGAGAAGAATAAGGCTCCTATTTCTAGGAGAGGTCTCACCTTCAATAAGGTAGTTTCCTCTTCTATAGAATATCACATATTCATGAGCAAATATTCCTTTATTTCTCCTTTCATTTGGGCGGCCAAGAGGTTCCATGCATAGCCATGGATTTGTTTCCTCTTTTATTTAGCTTCCCTTTGACTCTACTTGGGCGCCCATATGCTTTCCTCTTGGAGAAAATTTGTTTCCTCTTTTTCTTTTGGCAAGTATCTTAATACATTCATGCACAAAATATTCTCTCTTTCCTTGGGTATGTTAGGCGCCTATAGCCTTCTAGAAAGGGCTTCTAGAAGCTTTTCCATTTGTTCATGACAACATGAAAAAGGCCCATTAAGAATTTTCATTAAAATTCTTATGAAATGAAATTAGTCCACAAGGCCCATTTAATCTTATTATGACCGAGTGTTACTTGTCATCAAATGACCATGTCAAAAAATTTATTGACATTCATTTCATCCTAAGTCTCAAAAGACAAAAATACCATTTTGACAATTTTCGTTTAACTATTCCTACTCGATGTGATTCGTGACAGTGACCTCATGGACCCAAATGAACAAAGCTTGAGCTAAACACTTGGACTCAAAAGTTCACAAACCTTTTCCAAGTTTAGCTTAATGTCAACTGACTCCACTAAAGAGTTGACACTGAAAATCTCTCGGTTCAAATGAATTTATTTTCTACTCAAGAATTCAACCTAATTATGATGAGCGGATCCACTGAATATTATCTATGTTTACCCTTCATGAATGTCATCAGCTAGTAGGGATTTACTAAATTACCATTTTACCCTTCTAGCTTGAATAAGTTAGAAACAATGTATTGACGAGGAGCTAACAAGTCACATTGTTTCATCCAAAAGAGTCAGGACTCAATTTGGACACTGGCCAGTTCATTTATTCACACTCCAAGGAACAAAGCATGAGGTGACATACATTGCATTTCAGCAATCTTGTACATGAATTCCATATCTATGAGAGCTTCACAAAGTTACTCATGACATTCTCACAATTTAGTATTCCACCAATAGGCCTTGTTCGGAATCACATAGTGAGTCCGAACTCTGACTTTCTCAAATGAGAATACGTAAGGTGTGAAATGGCATGTCTCATTTCAGGATTAAGGTAAGCACAATGCAATTCATACGTAGTGACTTCGAGACATAAGAGGTTAAATGGTTTGTTCTTATCTTGTCTCTAGAAGTGCACTGGTCAATTCAGTACCTTCGGAAGATACCTAGAAGAACTATAGAGTCTCCAACTCTCAATGCCTCATAACCAGACATCATAGATTCTTCTAACAATCATACTGGGGTCAATAGTCATTTGACCATTAGATTGCGAATATATCGTTTTTAAGCAAACTACGAAGAGTTTGTTCATGCAAATCTACATTTGTCTCTTCGTAAGTTGTTAAGTTTGTTTATGGACTAAAGACTAATGTTTTATCATAAAGCTTCAAACAGACAAGGAAGAATGAATGAACGTTTCAACTTTTTATTAATGAATAAGCAATTACAAGCAAGAGTTTTCGTGAGACTTTATTACATCAAATGTATAAAATAAAGACTACAACTCTTCTTGTGGGCACCATTGACAACAGTAGTGTACTTTGGATTTGAGACTAGGCTTTTGAGACCTAGATCATTGACGACTTCAATGAGCTGAGGCAGTGGTGAGGATCTTAGAGTGTCTAGGGTTGGGCCGGGTGGGTCTCTTAACGCCTTCTTTTTTCTCCTCATCGGGGTTATTTCACAAAGACTTGCCATGGTGAGGAAGAAGGGAGGAACAAGCATGAACTCGAGCAGATTATGGCCGATGATCGCCGGTAGTACCTGAGACCTCCAAATCGAGTAATTTTCTCGATCGAGCTTCACTGAGACCGCCGTGCTTAGCGTGGTAGCGAACCGAGAATCGTTCACCAATCTCGTATCGGAGTTGGCTTGAGAGAATGACGGAGAAGAAAAATTTTCACTCGCCATTTTCGCTACTCTGATACCAAGATAATCCTGCGGAAAATGAACAATCAAGAACTGTGAATCTGTTTGGGAGAGAAAGAGAAATCCTCTTTCTTGTGTATTTTCATTGAATTTAAAGTTGTTTGTACAATTGATATAAATACAGAGTATCAATGTAACGGCCTAACTAACTCAGTGACATCAGCTATACCCTTTTACGTAACTGATTCTTCTGACGTTGCATCCTCAATATCAGTTACTCTATTAATAGTTAATTCTGATTCGAAGAGAAAATTTATTGACAGAGAGCGAAGAGAAAATTTCTTGAAATGAAAGGATTGCGATGTCAATACTTACAAATATGGTCAAACTTACTAGAATATATGACAAATATCCCCAACAAATAAAGATCCATGTACCTTTATTATTATAAGGACTGATTCATAAAAGAAAGAAATAATCACAATTTCCTTGTTGCAGAGACTAGCACTGGTGGACGAACGTGACCATATCAAACTGGCTGTTAATCGGTTTTTTAATTAAGTGCGAGTCTGCAAAATATCAAGATAAGTTTAAAAATGAAGATTTGTAAGTAACTAGGTCACTTTAAACATGTGATTTTGGATCTAACCTATGTTTGACAATTTTTAGGGATATAGCCAAATGGCTTATGTGGCAATAATTAAGGTCTTATTTGCCCTTATTTATTAAATTCGTCACTTTCTCTCCTATTTTTTTTCAAATAATTTTTTTTGCATCAAAACTTCAAAAATTTGTATCTTTCTTATACGAACTCGAAATTGAGTGATTTCAAATCCTACAAATTCGTGGCATCGAGATCTTCAAAAATAGACCCATTGTGTTTGATGAAAAATTATTTTTAATGCATCATATTTACATTTCCATTTTTTTTTATAATTTCAAAAAAATTTAGTTATTTCCATATTTAAGGTAGATTTTTCTACATCTATGGTATTAAACATTATTTTTCATCAAACACGATGGATTTATTTTTGAAGATCTCGGCGTCACGTATCCGTAGGATTTGGAATCAATCAATTTCGAGTTCATATGACATATATATGATTTTTTGAAGTTTTTATGTAAAAAAGTGTAGGAAAAAAATAGGAGAGAGAAAATGACGAATTTATTAATAAATAAGGGTAAATAAGACCTTAATTATTGCCACATAATTATGCTGGCTATTTCCCTAAAAGTTGTGAAACATAGACTAAAAAAAAAATTTATAGTTTTATTTTGGCTATTTCGCTACAATACCCTTAAAGATGAGTTAAGAAATGATGCCATAATTTATTTTTGGTTAGAAGGACACTCAGAGAGAGAAAAGAAAAAAACAAGGCGATAAAGTTAGGAATTATTTGACCATGGGATCACAAGCTATCTTTAAAATTCTCATTGGATCGGATTCCAATTGATAAAGGCAACTTTAATAAAGCTGCTTTAATCTGTTCATATATATAGTAGGACACACAATTAAATAATTTGGAGACATAGTCTGTTCCTTGTCAATATACTTAACTCCTTTAATTTTTTGTCGTTCGTCTAAGTTATGCTATTCTCTACAACAAAAACCAAAAACAGCCAGTACAAACACAACGTTTATCGCGACTGTTGGTAGGAATGTCGCTGTCGTGACATTAGCCGTGATGTTTATCGCAGCCAATAAGTTCCGCGAAAAAATAACCGCGACATATTGTTGCTGTAGCCGCAGCAGTCGTGCGCTAAAATAGAACGTGAGAATTCTTCCCACCTTCCTTCGCGCTAGCTTCCTGCTTTCTTTAGCCACGACAAACGTCGGGGCTAAATGAATTTTTTTTTTAATTTGAATATATATATATATATATATATATATATATATATTGTTAATATAAATTAATCCTAAAATATAAAATCTAATGATATCTATTTCATTAATAATAAACTGAATCTGATTTCACACAATAGATCGTACATAATAATAAACCAAAATATAACGTACTAACAAACTAAAAATATATAACGTAACATGCACAAAATCCTACTCATATTAATTTCCTAAAGTTGACCGACTAGTTTTCTTCCATGCAGATCCTCTCCCAGGTGGTTGTGAACGTGAAACCGAAGGCATGCCTGAGCCCTCGGTGCCGGCACGATCCCAGAGACTGGTCATGGCCTGGGTTCGTGTGATGTGAAACTAAAGGCGGAGTCCTCAGTCTCGGTGGGGATGCCTAAGATGGACGAGGGAGGTTGGTTGCAATGCTTGAGTCCTCGGTGTCGGCGCACTCCCAGAGTCTTGTCATCCCCCATGTGGTGTTGGATGTGAAACCGAAGGCGGAGTTCTCTGTGTCAGCGGGGATGCGTAAGATAAAGAGGGGGGGGGGGGGGGGGGGGGGGAGATGTTGTCAATGGTGCCCACAAGAAGAGTAGTAGTGTCTATTTGTGTACATTTGATGTAGTATAGTCTCATGAAGACTCTTGCTTGTGATTGCTTATTCATTAATAAAAAGTTGAAACGTTCATTCAATCTTCCTTGTTTGAAGCTTTATGATAAAACCTTAGTCTTTTAGTCCATAAACAAACTAAACAACTTACGAAGAGACAAATGTAGATTTGCATGAACAAACTCTTCGTAGTTTGCTTAAAACGATATATTCGCAATCTTAGGGTCAAAGGACTATTGACCTCAGTACGATTGTTAGAAGAATCTATGATGTCTGGTTATGAGGCATTGAGAGTTGGAGACTCAATAGTTCTTCTAGGTATCTTCCGAAGGTACTGAATTGACCAGTGCACTTCTAGAGACAAGATAAGAACAAACCATTTAACCTCTTATGTCTCGAAGTCACTACGTATGAATTGCATCGTGCTTACCTTAATCCTGAAATGAGACATGTGTTGTCAATGGTGCCCACAAGAAGAGTTGTAGTCTTTATTTTGTACATTTGATGTAATAAAGTCTCATGAAGACTCTTGCTTGTAATTGCCTATCTATTCATTAATAAAGTTGAAACGTTCATTCATTCTTTCTTTGTTTGAAGCTTTATGATAAAACCTTAGTCTTTTAGTCCATAAACAAACTTAACAACTTACGAAGAGACAAATGTAGATTTGCATGAACAAACTCTTCGTAGTTTGCTTAAAACGATATATTCGCAATCTTAGGGTCAAAGGACTATTGACCTCAGTATGATTGTTAGAAGAATCTATGATGTCTGGTTATGAGGCATTGAGAGTTGGAGACTCTATAGTTCTTCTAGGTATCTTCCGAAGGTACTGAATTGACCAGTGCACTTCTAGAGACAATATGAGAACAAACCATTTAACCTCTTATGTCTCGAAGTCACTATGTATGAATTGCATCATGCTTACCTTAATCCTGAAATGAGACATGCCATTTCACACCTTAGTATTCTCATTTGAGAAAGTCAAAGTTCGGACTCACTATGTGATTCCAAACAAGGCCTATTGGTGAAGTACTAAGTTGTGAGTCTGTCATGAGTAACTTTGTGAAGTTCTCATAGATATGGAATTCATGTACAAGATTGCTGAAATGCAATGTATGTCACCTCATGCTTTGTTCCTTGGAGTGTGAATAAATGAACTGGCCAGTGTCCAAATTGAGTCCTGACTCTTTTGGATGAAACAATGTGACTTGTTAGCTCCTCGTCAATACATTGTTTCTAACTTATTCACAAGCGACAAAGGAGTTGAGGAAATAACAGCTAGAAGGGTAAAATGGTAATTTAGTAAATCCCGACTAGCTGATGACATTCATAAAGGGTAAACATAGATAATATTCAGTGGATCCGCTCATCATAATTAGGTCGAATTCTTGAGTAGAAAATAAATTCATTTGAACCGAGAGATTTTCAGTGTCAGCTCTTTAGTGGAGTCATTTGGCATTAAGCTAAACTTGGAAAAGGTTTGTGAACTTTTGAGTCCAAGTGTCTAGCTCAAGCTTTGTTCATTTGGGTCCATGAGGTCACTGTCACGAATCACATCGATAGGAATTGTTAAACTGGAAGCTAAGTCAAAACAAGAACGAAAATTGTCGAAAGGGTATTTTTGTCTTTTGAGACATAAGGATGAAATGGATGTCAATAAATTTTGACAAGTTCATTTGATGACTTAATGTCACTCGGCCATAATATGATTAATTGGGCCTTGTGAATTAATTTAATTTCATAAGAATTTTATTGAAAATTCTTAATGGGCCTTTCTCATGTTGTCATGAACAAATGAAGAAGCTTCTAGAAGCTCCTTCTAGAGAGACTTGAGCGCCTACCCTAATAGAGAAATAGGAGAGTTTATTTTGTGCATAAATGTATTTAGATACTTGCCAAAAGAAAAAGAGGAAACAAATTTCCTCCAAGAGGAAAGTGGGAATCGGCCAAGTGAGAGACAAGGCAAGGCCTTGAACAAAATAGGAAACAAATCAAGGCTTCTAGAAGCCTTGAGTTGGCCGAGTGTCTCAAAGGGAAAAAAGAGGAAATTGCTCATGAATATGTGATATTCTATAGAAGAGGAAACTACCTTATTGAAGGTGAGACCTCTCCTATAAATAGGAGCCTCATTTCCTCACATTTCATTCATCCAAGTTTAAGAGATTTGAGAGACTCTCTCTCTAGAAATTTGGCCGAAAATCCTCTCTCTCTCTCTCTAGTTTATTTTCGATTTTTTCTTGTCTTGGCACCTAGGTCCTCACTCGACCTAGTGTTTAGCTCTGCGACTTCGAGACTCGTTCTTAAGTCGTAGCGTTTAAAAGTGCCCACTCACTGATTCCTTCTTTTCGAGTGATTTAGTGATAGAAACTTTCGTGGTTGCTCAAGGTACCGAGGAAAGAAAGAGAGACGTGCTGCGAGGGGAGACGAGCGTTGCAAACTTTCCACAAGCTTCTTCAAAGTTCAAGCTTCAAGAAAGGTTAGTAAACTTCTAGCTCATATCGGTTTTTAATTACATGTACTTGCACTTGTCTAGGTTAGTTAAAACTGTTTTACTTGTAAAAGAAAATTTTTAAATTCCGCCGCTTACCGAAGCGTTAATTATTTTCTTAAACCCTAGATCTATTCCAACAAATGGTATCAGAGCTATGGTCAAAGATTAGCATGTACATGTTTTTAAAATTATGAGCTTGAAAATCGTTTTCGAAAGTTTACTAATTTTGTGACAAGTTAAAATTGAATGCTCTTGTCTTTAAATTAAAAAGCATGTTGATTTTCTATGATTTTGGGATGTTTTTAAAACACATTAGAATCAGTTCTAAAAGTTTTTAATTTTTTATATTGAGAAACGTGTTTTAAAGGTTTGAGAAATTTCGAGTAAAATTTTGTGACTAGTTTTGATATCTTGCTAGTTTCTTATTTTTACTTGAATCGTTTTATGCATGTTGTTATTTCTTTTATTCTATGTTATTACCCTGCTAATAAAACACAAATAAAAGCTTTAAACAACATCTTAAAACGTTCCGTTACACTCGATTCTTTTTCGCACTTAAAAAGGAGCAAGCTTTAATTTATTTCTTTTTCTTCGAGCTGGAGTAAACCTGCATTAAAAGTGGCATAACTCTCTGCTCAGAAATCTAAATTTAATGATTCTTGAATCAAATTAAAGCTCTGTCTGTCCTCTGTCCAATGCCACCGGTTTCGGCTCAAAAGGACATCGGAGCCACCAGATATGGCGATTTTACTCCGAGTTGTGCGGCTGTCTGAAACTCCAGTTTTTTTTTTAGAAATCCGGATTTTCAAACCCCACTACCATGAGTTATAGAACTCTAATGAGAAAATTTTCTTGAGCAAAAATGTTTTTCATATGATTATAAACATGATGTGTAAGATTAAAATGTTTTGATTTTTGAAAGTTTAATTGAAATTGAATTTTTACAAAACTAGTTTGAATTTTGAAAAACCGTTTTCACTTTCAAACTTGAAAAATATTTTGTCATCCAAATCAAATAAATTTTTCAAAATGTTTTCAAAACTATATCTATATCACATATGTTCAAAATCTATATGCTCTTGAAAATTTGAGTGGGAGGTCTCCTTGTAGACAAGCCAAAAAATAAAAAGATGTGTAATCTCAAACTTTCAAGTGTTCGAGTGAGTTGAAGGTCACACTTCCCTCACGCACTTTCCCGAAATAGAAAATAGGAAAAGATCGAGTATGTACCTTGTGCCTTTATGCACTAATACTGCTCTGAACATGTCGATCTAGGATTCTCTTCTAGTTCTCCGCTCTGTCGCTCTCTAACTAGGAAATTTGTTTCCGAACTTATAAGAGTCGATGAACCATCTCCAAAAACTAAGTGGGAGGGTTATATTCGTTGTTTGTAACCCGCGATCCCCAACACTAGTGAAAGATGCAATAACGTGGGACTAAGAGCCGCTCTTGCGACCCTCACTTAAATGTGAGTACTCCAATGCGTTATTGCTTCGATCATTGCTCAATGAGCTACGTCCGAGAGTCATGCAATGATGACAAGGCCTCCCCTTGGGGGATTGTTTTTCAAAGCTGATCTTTTGGACTAAGTGGTTGGTTGCACACTTAGGCTCAATCCCTAGTATCCTCCCTTGAGGCTCTGCGAAAGGATGTGAGTGATCAAACAAATTTAAAAGGTGGCTAGTCAAAATAGATGTATTGACATCTTGGCTTAGCATTAATGATGTGTCATTTACTTATAAATGGAGATTTTTTGCGGCCTTCTCTTGAGGGAGTAAATTATCGTTTGGTTTATAACACCTTTGGACTTTACAAAAGTCTTAATAAAACTTAAATCCTAAACCAAAGACTAATCATAAACTTGTTTCAACTTTTATAGGCAATATGTCTCTCAACCCTCTCTCTACAATTCTTTCCTCGAATAAACTCGAAGGCGACAATTACGTCGACTGGAAACGTAACCTCGACATAGTCCTTACTGTCGACAAGCACAAATGGGTTCTCACCACCCCCTGTCCTCAAACGAATGAAGATTCGACGCGAGAGGAGAAAGACGTCCTGGCGGCCTGGCTTCGATCCGATGAGATTGCGAGATGCTATATTTTGGCGTCGATGAACAATGTGTTGCAACAACAACATCGTGATTATGAAACTGCCACCGATATGCTCTACAATCTCCATGAGATGTTTGGAGGGCAAGGACGTCAAGCTAGGCAACAAGCGGTCCGACAATTCATGAACTGTCGTATGAAGGCTGGAACTCCCGTTAGAGATCATATGATGCTGATCATTAGCTATCTAAACGAAATGGAGATTCTTGGATCTGAGATTGATGGGGAGACTAAAATAGATATGATCTTGGAAACTCTCCCCAAAACCTTTGATACCTTCAAGTTGAATTATTCCATGAACAAGCTGGAGTACACTGTTACCGAGCTCATGAAGGAACTTCAAACCGCTGAGGCACTCACTAAGAAAAAGAGGGCTCAAGGAGAAGTACATGCTACTGCCTCCACCTCTGGATCTAAGAAGAGACCTCGCAACGCCGAGAAGAAGAACCAACCTAAGGTTCAAACGAAGAAGAAGGCGCCAAAGGCTCCGAAGGTGGACAAGTCTAAAGACAAGTGCCACCACTGCAACGAGCCTGGTCACTGGCGTAAGAACTGTCCTGCCTACCTCAAAACCAAAGCAAACGGTATTGTACTTATTACTGAAGCCTGTTTAGTAGCTGATAATGTATCATCGTGGATTATTGACTCCGCTGCTACTAACCATATTTGCTGCTCCTTGACTGGTTTTAGGAAAAGCAAAAGCTTAGAGGATGGCGACTTCTGCTTCAAGTGGGGTGATGAGAGCGTGGTGTCTGCGAAGGCTGTGGGATCCGTGACGCTATCTTTTGAAGATCGAACTTTAAATTTGAATAATGTGTATTATGTTCCTTCCTTTGGGAAAAACCTAGTATCTGTTGCTCAACTTTTCGAGCAAGATTATTATTTAAAGTTTATAAAGAATGGAATTCGTATTTCTTTTTCTAATTCTTCCGTCACTGATGCATGTATGAAGAATGGTCTTTTTTACATCTATCCCAATCAACCTTCTCTTTTAGACACCGAAATAGATAACGATCTAATTAGGGAGCCAAAGAGGATCAAACTTTCTGAATCCTCCGATCTAACAAAATCAACATACCTCTAGCACTTGAGACTTGGTCATATCAGTCTAGATAGGATTAAGAAACTTGTGAGGGATGGTCCACTCCAAGCCTCTGCAATAGGTTCACTACCTACTTGTGAATCCTGTATAGAAGGAAAAATGACTAAGCGACCTTTCTCCGATAAGGGTCGAAGAGTCACTGAGTTGCTGGAACTAATACATTCTGATGTATATGGTCCGCTCAAACAACAGGCACGTGGAGGATACGAATACTTCGTTACCTTCACCGATGATTACTCGCGATATGGGTTTGTCTATTTGCTCAAACACAAATCCGAGACCTTTAACGTATTTAAGGTCTTTAGGGCTTTAGTGGAAAAGCAAACTGGCAAAGTGATCAAAACCCTTCGATCTGATCGAGGTGGTGAGTATATGTCTGGAGAGTTCGATGACTTTCTTAAAGAAGAAGGTATCGCTTCTCAGCTTACCGCACCTGGCACACCTCAACAAAACGGAGTGTCAGAGAGAAGGAACCGAACTCTAATGGAGATGGTTAGATCAATGATGAGTTACTCATCACTCCCTCCTTCCTTTTGGGGATATGCCCTCGAAACAGCCGCCTATATTCTGAACCAAGTTCCGTCCAAAATGGTTCCTGGTACTCCTTATGAATGATGGACTGGCCGTAAGGTGAATCTTGGCCGCATCAAAATTTGGGGTTGCCCCGCACACGTGCTGAGGCAAAAGACTAGCAAGTTGGCTAGTAGGTCAGAATTGTGTCTGTTCGTTGGATATCCAAAGGAAACCAAGGGTTTTACCTTCTATAGTCCCGAGGACGACAAGACTTTCGTTAGCACGAATGCTCGTTTCCTTGAGGAGGACTTTATGAAGGATGCGAAACCTAGAAGCAAAATTGTGCTTGAAGAAAAGTTGGGTAAGGAAGCTTCTACCTCATCTGTAAGAACTGTTCTTACCCCAACTGAAACACAACCTAACTCATCTAAATCTCGTCAAGTAGTACTTCAACGTAGTGGGAGGGCTACTCAAAAGCCTAACAGGTACATGTCTTATGGAGACTCTCTTGTAGCCGTCTCTGACATGGATGATCCTGTTTCCTATAGCCAAGCGATGGCTTGTTCTGAATCAAACCTTTGGCTTGACGCCATGAAAGTTGAAATGCACTCGATGTATATCAACAAAGTCTGGAAACTTGTAGACCTTCCTGAAGGGATTAAACCCGTAGGGTGTAAGTGTATATACAAGAAGAAAATGGGTCCTGATGGGAACGTCGAGACAGCCTTCCTGAATGGCAATCTTGACGAGCGCATTTACATGGCTCAACCAGACGGTTTCGTGGAAGAAGGTCAAGAGACCAAGGTTTGTGAGTTGCTTAAGTCCATTTATGGATTAAAGCAAGCATCTAGGTCATGGAATATTAGATTCGATGAAACTGTAAAGAGCTTCAACTTTGAACAGTCACTAGATGAGCCTTATGTTTACAAGTTAATACACGAAGGCAAAGTTGTGTTTTTGGTACCATATGTCGATGATGTACTACTCATTGGTAATGACGTGGGTAAGTTATCTGAGGTTAAGGTCTGGCTGGCAAAGCAATTCGATATGAAGGATCTAGGAGAAGCCGCGTACATTCTGGGAATCCAAATCTTTTGAGATAGGAAAAACTGGACCCTGTCGCTCTCTCAAGCATCTTATATTGATAAGGTGATGGATCGCTTCTCGATGCAAGACTCCAAGAAGGGTCAAACACCCTTTAGGCATGGAGTTTCACTCTCTAAGGACCAGTCTCCCAAGACTGCACAAGAGATTGAAGACAAGAGGAAAATTCCTTACGCCTCTGGCGTAGGAAGCCTCATGTATGTTATGCTTTGCACTAGACCTGACATCTGTTTCGCCGTTGGCGTAGTTAGCCGTTTCCAATCCAACCCTGGACCCGAGCACTGGAATGCTGTTAAGCATTTTCTTAAGTATCTTCGAAGAACTAGGAACTTGATGCTTACATACTCAGGCACTGACCTGACTATGACGGGATATACCGACTCCGATTTTCAAGCGGATAAGGATTCCAGGAAATCCACATCAGGATCTGTGTTCATCCTTAATGGTGGAGCTGTTGTGTGGAGGAGTATTAAGCAATCTTGCATTGCTGACTCCACAATGGAAGCAAAATATTTGGCTGCTTCTGAAGCATCCAAAGAGGCAGTATGGCTTAAAAAATTCCTTAAGTATTTGGAAGTTGTTCAAAACGTCGACGAGCCCATGACCCTTTATTGTGATAATAGTGGGGCTGTCGCTAACTCAAAGGAACCTCGTAGCCATAATCGCTCTAAACATAGTAAGAGGAAATACCATATGATTCGAGAGATCACGCAACGCGGAGACGTGGAGGTGAAGTATATCTCTGGCAGATCTATTCACCAAGGCCCTAGCGAACATGGTCTTCGACCAACTTCGAAAGGGATTAGGCATGGAGGACTACTCACATCTTCTTTGAGTCAAGTGGGAGTTTGTTGTCAATGGTGCCCACAAGAAAAGTAGTAGTGTCTATTTGTGTACATTTGATGTAATATAGTCTCATGAAGACTCTTGCTTGTGATTGCTTATTCATTAATAAAATGTTGAAACGTTCATTCATTCTTTCTTTGTTTGAAGCTTTATGATAAAACCTTAGTCTTTTAGTCCATAAACAAACTTAACAACTTACGAAGAGACAAATGTAGATTTGCATGAACAAACTCTTCGTAGTTTGCTTAAAACGATATATTCGCAATCTTAGGGTCAAAGGACTATTGACCTCAGTATGATTGTTAGAAGAATCTATGATGTCTGGTTATGAGGCATTGAGAGTTGGAGACTCTATAGTTCTTCTAGGTATCTTTCGAAGGTACTGAATTGACCAGTGCACTTCTAGAGACAAGATAAGAACAAACCATTTAACCTCTTACGTCTCGAAGTCACTATGTATGAATTGCATCATGCTTACCTTAATCCTGAAATGAGACATGTCATTTCACACCTTAGTATTCTCATTTGAGAAAGTCAGAGTTCGGACTCACTATGTGATTTCGAACAGGGCCTATTGGTGAAGTACTAAGTTGTGAGAATGTCATGAGTAACTTTGTGAAGTTCTCATAGATATGGAATTCATGTACAAGATTGCTGAAATGCAATGTATGTCACCTCATGCTTTGTTCCTTGGAGTGTGAATAAATAAACTGGCCAGTGTCCAAATTGAGTCCTGACTCTTTTGGATGAAACAATGTGACTTGTTAGCTCCTCGTCAATACATTGTTTCTAACTTATTCACAAGCGACAAAGGAGTTGAGGAAATAACAGCTAGAAGGGTAAAATGGTAATTTAGTAAATCCCGACTAGCTGATGACATTCATGAAGGGTAAACATAGATAATATTCAGTGGATCCGCTCATCATAATTAGGTCGACTTCTTGAGTAGAAAATAAATTCATTTGAACCTAGAGATTTTCAGTGTCAACTCTTTAGTGGAGTCAGTTGGCATTAAGCTAAACTTGGAAAAGGTTTGTGAACTTTTGAGTCCAAGTGTTTAGCTCAAGCTTTGTTCATTTGGGTCCATGAGGTCACTGTCACGAATCACATCGAGTAGGAATAGTGAAACTGGAAGCTAAGTCAAAACAAAAACGAAAATTGTCAAAAGGGTATTTTTGTCTTTTGAGACATAGGATGAAATGAATGTCAATAAATTTTTTGACATGGTCATTTGATGACAAGTAACACTCGGCCATAATAAGATTAATTGGGCCTTGTGGATTAATTTCATTTCATAAGAATTTTATTGAAAATTCTTAATGGGCATTTTTCATGTTGTCATGAATAAATGGAAAAGCTTCTAGAAGCCTTTTTTGGACAATATGGGCGCCTACCCTATAGAGAAATAGGAGAGATTATTTTGTGCATAAATGTATCAAGATACTTGCCAAAAGAAAAAGAGGAAACAAATTTGCATATGGGATGCATAGGGGAATCGGCCAAGTGAGAAAAAGGCAAGCCAAGGAACATAAAAGGAAACAAATCCAAGCCTCTAGGAGGCAGCCTTGGGCGCCCAAAATGGAATGGGAAATAAAGGATTTTTGCTCATGAATATGTGATATTCTATAGAAGAGGAAACTACCTTATTGAAGGTAAAACCTCTCCTATAAATAGGAGCCCTATTCCTCACTTTTCATTTCATCCAAGTTTAAGAGATTTGAGAGACTCTCTCTCTAGAACTTTGGCCGAACTCCTCTCTCTCTCTCTCTCTCTCTAGTTTATTTTCGATTATTGTCTTGGCACCTAGGTCCTCATTTGACCTAGAGTTTAGCTCTGCGACTTCAAGACTCGTTCTTAAGTCGTAGTGTTTAAAAGTGCCCACTCTCTAATTCCTTTTCTCTCGAGTGATTTAGTGATAGAAACTTTCGTGGTTGCTCGAGGTGCCGAGGAAAGAAAGAGAGACGTGCTGCGAGGGGAGACGAGCGTTGCAACTTTCTAAGAGCTTCTCAAAGATCAAGCTTCAAGAAAGGTTAGTAAACTTCTTAGCTTATAATAGTTTTTAATTACGTGTACTTGCTCTTTTGTCTAGGTTAGTAAAAAACCGTTTTTACTTGTAAAAGAAAATTTTTAAAATTCCGCCGCTTACCGAAGCGTTAATTATTTTCTTAAACCCTAGATCGATTCCAACAGGTACATCCACCGCATATGCACCGAGCCGCCATACAACGCTTTCTCCGGTAGATGAATCGCCATGTGGACCATGATCGTGAAAAAGAAGGTGGGAATATCATCTCAAGCTTACACAAGATCTTGATGATGGAATTTTGCGCTTTTTCATGATCTTCCAATCTCGAAGTTTTGGAACTTATCAACTTGAAAAAGTTGCAAGGCTCGGAGATCGTCTCATGTATAAAGTTTGGCACGAAAGGATGAATACCAACAGCCAACAACCTCTGCAAGATTATGTGGTAATCGTGTAACTTCAAACCCATGAGCTTCCCGTCAACAGTCACGTTTTTCTTAAAATTCCCTGCGAGGCCATCAAGGAACTTGACGGATTGAAGGAACTCGGTAAACCGTTGCCTCTACTCAAGGGTTAGAGTGTACGCTGCTCGCAGTTTGTACCACCCATTCCCTTGTTCTTTCAAGTGCAGACTGGTCTTGATTTCCAGGTCCATCAGATCTAACCTCGCCAGTTGACGTGCAAGACACACTAGCCAACTGAGTGAGTATGTCTTGCAGAGTCAACTTGTCAAGTTTCTGGTGATGCTCATGGCGCTCTTTGTGGTGATCACTACTTTTCCTTAATCGAGGATGCCTAGGCAAGAACCGACGATGATTATAGTAGACGATCCTATTTCTGACTTTCAACGACGGCGTGTCAACGTTGCACGTGGGGCAAGCAAGATACCCTTGGCCACTCCATACCGATAAATACGATCGAGCCGAAAAATCGTTTATCGTCCAGAGTAGCGTGGCACGCAACTGAAACACTTGATCGTTGGATCCGTCTCGAGCTCGAAATCCAGTATGCCAAAGTTCTTTCAGCTCTTCAACAACCGGCTGCAAGAACGCGTCCATGTCTTTTCCTGGTTAGTGGGGCCCGGGGATCAAAAGCGCCAGCATCAAGTACTCTTTCTTCATGCACAACCAAGGCGGCAAGTTATACGCAGTCAGTACCACAGGCCACATGTTGTACGTTAGACTCATTTTCCCAAACAGGTTGAACCCATCAGAAGCTAGTCCAAGCGGCATATTACGAGTCTCTGCAGCAAAGTCTAGGTATCTCTCGTTCAAGTCCTTCCACATCGAACCATCTGCGGGATGTCACAGAACGCCTTCTTCCCTGACGCGATCTCTTTCGTGCCACTGCATCTGAAGTGACGTGTGACGAGATGCGTACAACCGCTTCAATCGATCTTTCAGGGGAAAATATCGCAATATCTTTTGCGGTATATTTTTCCCGTTCGGCTTCCATTGACTCTCGTTGGGAAACGAGCACACGTCAGCTTTCTCGAGATCTTTTCGGAATAGGACGCAATCATTAACGCACGCATCAATCATCTCGTACCCCATGCCGAACCACTTCAGCTTCGCCTTTGCCTCATAGTGCTTTTTCGGAATTCGGTTACCGACTGGATGAGACTTCCTCAAGAGCTGCAACAGTTCTGTGAACGACTTGTTCGTCCAATGGTTCGTGACTTTGATGTGCATCAACGAAACCAAGAACGACAAGGACGAAAACTTTTTGCATCCAGGGTACTATTCTTCTTCCAACTCGGTGAAGAGGTCTTCCACCTGCTCCTCCGAACGTACCTCCCTCTGGGTCGGCTCCGTAGCGTCGTCAAAATCCTCATGATCCATGATATCCGCAAGAGCATCATGCAATCCTCCAACTTCTATCTGATTAGTTCCTCCTATGGCATCTTCTTCATGAGCAACAGCAAGGCTCTCGCCATGATTATACCATTCTGTGTAGCCCGGGGTAAATACATTGTCTAAGAGATGATGCCTTATGACCCCGATGTCATGACATCTCACGTTGTTGCAAAACTTGCAAGGACAAAGATATTGGCTGTTTCCGTTCGATCGTCTGCTTGCAAGGCGGATAAACTCGTTAGCCCCCGTTTTATATTGCAAGCTCAACCTTTTGTTCTCGGTAACCCAATCTCTACTCGGATTTGACATTGATTTCGCTGAACGGGAAGGACACGGACTATTATTGATTGACAATGAAAATTAAGGACCGAGATCGAATTGAAAATGAATTGATTGACATGTATGTGGATGTTGAAAATGAATTGAATATAGATTGTGAGATATCTAGTAGAGTTATTTGGTTTCTACTAGTTTCGAGACTAATTGATTCGAAACTCTACAAAAATTTCGACAGAGTTTTCCCTAAAATATTGATAAACCAAAACCTGCAAAGTAATTGAAAAATATATACAAAACCAACTAGAAACTATCCTAATAACTATAACTAAAGTCCTAAACTGGGCCTACGTGGCTCGGTCACAACAATTTATCTAAGGAAAACCGAAAAAATCAAAATAAAATTAATCAATTTTAAATTACATTAATCAATTTCGAATTCATTAATCAATTACGAATTCATTAACTAAAAAACCTATACCTAATTATAATTTCAAATTTATTAATTAAACAACCTATTCTAATTACAATTTCAACTTCATTAAGTAAACAACATATTCTAATTACAATTTCAAACCAATAAACATGTTACTAAACTAAGATATTAATTGTAACATATCACATTCAAAACCTAATTACTAAATTAAATTACAACCACTAATTACTAACATATTAATTGCATATTACAAACCAATTAAATTTAGATGAACAATCATATTACAAAAAAATTTAATTGCATATTACAAACTAATTAAATTTAGATGAACAACCATATTACAAAAAATTTAATTGCATATTACTTAATTTAACAAACTATTAAACTATTTAACAACCTTTTTTAATCTAATTAACAATTTATAGTAATGTAATTAATCTACTTAGCTACAACCTAATAAATCTTATCAAGTACTTAAAACATAAGAAAAAAACTTACAGTGACCGAGGGCAGCGAGCGAGCACAGGCAGTGAGGGCAGCGAACGAGCACTTCGAGGGAGCAATTGAAGCTTCGAGGAATCGAGGGCTTCGAGGACAACGAGCAAACCTTTGAGGGCAGCGAGCACCACGTCAACCGGGCCAGCAAAAAAAAACAAGAGGCAGCGAGGAGACAGATCTTACCAGGACAGCGCGCGTGAGGTCGGGACAGCGGTGTGGCGAGGCTCGGACGGGAGAGCGGCTGGGATCGGGACAGTGGAGCTGGGACCGGGAGACGAGGCGAGGCGAGCAAACCGGAGACGTCGAGTGGGGCTGTGAGAGAGGCGAAGTGGGGCTGGGAGAGAGAGAGAGAGAGAGAGAGAGTTAGTGAGTGAGTGAGAGAGAGTTAGTGAGTGAGTGAGTGGGTGAGAGAGAGAGAGAGGTTACCTGAGAGAGAGAGAGAGGTTACCCGCGGAGTGCAGGCCGGTGGTGGTCGAAGGCAGGCCGGAAATTAGCCACGCGGTGGTTTCGGGAGCTAGGGATTTCAGATTTGGGTATTTGGGGGTTTTTGTGTTTTGGAGATTTGAGGACCGGTGGCGGAGTAGTGGTGGTGGGTTTTGGAGAGAGAACCGATGGCGGAGTAGTGGTGGTGGGTCGGAGAAGGAATGAAGAAGAAGAGGAGAGGGTAAAATTTTTGACAGTGTCGGCTGAAATGAACGAGATGAAGAAGAAGACACGTAGGTTATATAGAAAAACAAGACTTTTAGATGCGAAATGTCGCATCCGAAAGTTGTATTGGATGCGACATGTCGCATCCAAAAGTTCTAAAAGAATATATTTTTAAAGTATCGTCTCATAACAAAACAGTCAAAAATAAAGAGGGAAAAAAATCTCGCTTAATTTTTAACCTATTGGATGCGACACGTCGCATCCAATACCACTAAGTTTTTCTGACATGTCGTATCCAATACCACTAAGTTTTACAGAAATGTTGTTGTGGTTTTCTTATCCGGAGCACGTTCGGATGCGACATGTCGCATCTAAAAGGCTTTTAGATGCGACATTTAGATGCGACATGTCGCATCTAAAAGGGTTCCGCATCAAAAACATGTCTTTGTTGTAGTGTTCCGTTGTCCAGTTACCTTTGTCATCTTGGTGGTAGTGCTGCCACGTCTCTAGTGCAGAGCCCAAGATCCCATCTTCCCTCATCTGCAAGTATTAATAAAAAAAATATGCACAACGTGTTAAGATATAAATATTAAATATTGCAATTAAAATTTTACGAATCAACAACTTACTTGCATCCGACGACGAACCAACAAAGACCCCGTCGACTCTTTTTTGCGTTCAGGCGCTTTCTGCAAAACTTAAATCGAGTTAATTCGAGCTCATAGAAGATAACATTTTCTTTAAAAATATGACCTTAAACTCTTCTGTACCAAACCTCTATATCGCCTTCTCCCAATCATCCTGAATCACGCCATTTAGCGTTTCTTGTTTTGTGAGATCTTTTTGGCCGCAGAATTTGAGTCTGAACTTCTTTGATAATCTTGACTTTGTGTTACAAAAAATTTTCTTTGCATCACGAATGATAGCAGCGTCAATCGCGGTTCGATAGCAATCTGCTAAGCGTACCTCGCCAGTCTCAGGATCTCTGTAATGAACTCACTATGGACTCCGATCAAAATAGAGTCGACAGACTAAGACGATACGACTGGCCAGCTAGAGATGTGCATCAGAATCAAGCCGCGGAAATAGGCTCCCATGCGCAAGGAGAATACTCTGATCTTCTTATTATTTTTCGTAACGGTCTGATAGAACGTCTGCTGTATTAGGTCATAGCCAACAACTTTCGCACCTTCGACCCCTCATACTGTTTTCTCAGAAGTTGCGCAAGTCGTCAGTCCCTGTGTAGACTTAGAACCGGCATATCCCAGTGTCCGTAGGGGATCCTCGCCTCCACCTACTCCAGTGGCAATCGACATCCTATAAGATGAAATCAATTAAAGTAAAAAGTTATTTGTTTCATCAAAATAAACAATTAAAAATTGTCATAATATTAGTATTACTCATTCATCGTCATCATTCTATATAATGTTAGTATCAGCTTCTATATCAACATCAACATCTTCTCCCTCTAAAATGACGTGTGCGTCATCATCCTCATCGTCTCCTTCTTCATCGTCGTCAAACTGGTCATTTAAATTGTCCATTTAAAATGTCGTTCGGAAAATTGCGTTAAAAAAAAATTCAAACGAAAAATTGATAAAATAGCGTTCAGTTATCCCCATCTAAATAGTATATGATGTAAGTGATGTAAAAATTAAAACTCATGTTATTGAAGAAAAATTACTCGTAATAAGCAGATTAAGATTTACAAATTCCAAAATACTCAACTTTTTTTAATTACTTTTACTTCACCCAAATTTATACGCGTATAATTCATAATCAATTATTCATCATGATTTTATAATCCATGCACGTTTTGAGTGCAAATCAAAAGTAGTAAACAAAACTAAACAAGTTTATGCAAATCAATTTAAATAAATTAGGTTCAATGTCAAATAAAAAATGCAAAATTTGTACTAATGACATATATTATGATTTTTTTTATTTTTTATTTTTTTTACATAAGGCAACGTGTGAAAGGGTATATTCGTAACTTTTATGTAGTTAATTTTTCTTAATAGGTATTTTGCCAAATCTTTCAAAAAGATAGAATACATAGTATTTTGATTGTTTAGCTACACTACCCCAATTATTAATTGAAATAAATTAAAATTATTATTATAATTAAAAAGATACAAATTATTTAGTCGATATATCTTATTTTATTATATTATTCAAAAAAATCACTAAATATATTTTAATAATATTATTTATATTGTGGAAGTATCGAGTTAATATGAAGTTCAGTAGTTTGATTTAATTTATTATATGTGATTTATATATAAATATTTACAATGCTCTATTGATTTTTTAAAATACTCAATGATTTTTTAAATGATCAAGTATCGTATAAAACAAAATAATTATTACTTTATGATATTGATAATATATTTCTTATTATTATGACAATTTATAGTATTTTTTTCAATAAAATGTATATAAAAATTAATTATAAATTATAACTATAATAATATAATTTAAAATAAATCATTTACTAGTTAAATTCATCATAATAAACTGAGCTTGAAATTCTTTATAAAAAAAATCTCTAAACTAAAAAAATCACGTCTTTTTTGTTTTTCTTTTTTGTTTTCTCACAATTCTCGCGTAATTAATTCTACATAATATTGTTTTGTGTTTGAAGAAAATTACCCGTAAACAGACGGCACATGATAAGACCACGAAACCACTAAAGAAACAGCACAGCGACATTGTGGATCTTTTTTTCCCACTTACTGAAAGAGGTACACAAACACATTGTGGTTGAGCTTAAACAATATGTCAGCTTCCCAAATAGTGTTCGACCTGCAAAAAGAGCCCCCCCAGTAAATAGTGGAACTAAAAATGAGTAGTTTAATACTTGATATATACACTCATTTCACTACTAGAAATATGACATTTAGCTACGGAAGTATTAGCGACGATTTAATCGTCGTTAATTTTTCGTCGCTAATCACCCTTTTAGCGACGAATTTATCGTCGCTAATTATTTGGTGCCAAAACTTCTAAAGTTTCGCGGCAAAGACAATTAGCGACGATATTTTCGTCGCTAATTATATCTATTCGTCGCTAAGTTCGCGGGAAAACAATTAGCTACGATATTATCGTCGCTAATAGTTTGGAATTAATATCGAATTAATTTCGAATTTTAACGAAATTTAAAGAGGGGAAAATCTCCCCAAAATAATTTAAATGAAATGATTTAGCAACGATAAAAACGTCGCTAAATGTGTAAAAAACTATTAGCGACGATTAAATCGTCGCTAAATGCTTGGTTATGAATTGAAAATTTAAGTTCATTTAGCTACGAATTTTAAACATTTAGCGACGATTTAATCGTCGGTAAATGTCTTTAAATACCAGATCGCGTATCAGTTTCCCCCATTTTTCCCCGACCTAAAAATCTTCATTTCTCCAATCTCTCCCAAAAACCCAATCCTCCGTCCTCCGCCGTCGTCCGCCATCCCCGAAGCTCCGGTAAGTCGCTCTCTCCTCATGTCTCTCTCTCCTCACATCTCACTCTCCTCACGTCTCTCTCTCTCCTCAGATCTGTCTCTCCGAAGCTCGTCGCCATCCACCGCCGTCCTCCGCCGCCGACACCGAAGTCCAGCTCGTCCGCCTCTTCCTCCGCCTGCACGGCTCTTCCTCGATCCGCCACCGCCGGTAAGTTTTTATATATATATATATATATATATATATATATATATAAGTTATATTTTATATATAAGTTATATTTTATATATTTACATAATTTAGTATATAATTAAGGATATAAGTATTTATATAATTAGTTATAATTATATAGGATATAAGTATTTACATAATTAGTTATATATATAATTATTTAGGATATAAGTATTTAGTATATAATTTATTATATAATTTAGTATTTAGGATGTAATTACGATATAATTTAGGATGTTTGATAATTTAAAATTGTAAATTAGGATTAGAGATTAAATATGTATATAAGTATAGTAGATTAGAGATTAATAAATTAGGAAATGTAATTTTGTTAATTACGATTAGAAAATTTAAAATTGTTTAATTTTTTGTAGTTGGCCTCGACGTTAGGAGATCGATATAGTTTGTCGCTTAATTCGCCTCCAATTTCGACCGATTCTCTAAAGCTAACAAACTTAAATTAATGGATTAGTTTCACGAAAATTAGGTAGTTTATGTGAAATTAATTCATTGGTTATGGATTGAAATTGAAATTGAAATTGGATTTAATTTTTGTTAGAAATGAATAAAAATGTGACATTAATTAATTGGTTATAGATTTAAAAATGAATAAAAATGTGAAATTAATTAGTTTATAGATTTAAAAAAGAATAAAAATGTGAAATTAATTAGTTGGTTATGGATTATGTATTTTAATAATCGAACCACTGAGGTTCGATTTATCGTTAGTTTTAGGATGTTTCTATGCAGGTTTTAAAGTTAAAGGCTTGATGCCGGGTTGTTAAGTTTATAGGGGAGGTTCTGCCGAAATTTCGGTAGGATAGTGAAATGATAAAATAAAATCTGGAAATTACTAAATTTTTAAATATTGAATCTTTAGGTAAAATAAAATGAGTTATCTTTAGGTAAATTTCAGATGGCTACGGCTACAGGAGCCGGAGGCAGCGGAGGCGGGGATGACTACCTATCCCGTCTCCCGAATTATTGCGAGTCGGCGCCGGTACGCGATGGCGTCGAAGAAGCCGACGAGGATATCGAACCCGCCGTGCGTGGGCCGACGCTCGGAAACGACCTGAGCGTGCACGGCGCCCCGGGGTGAAGGAAGTCGTTATTTATAACGAGGAGTTTCAGTCGTTCTTGCAGCCAGAGCGAGAGATGGATCCGGATCTCGCGACGTTCGCGAACACGCTCGGGTTGGTCGTCCGAGACAAGATCTCGCCTACGGTCCCAAGGTGAACGACTGCGAACGTGGGGCCGGCGAAGGAGGCCGAGATCCGATCAGCGATTCGAGACAAGTACGACATTCGAGTCGATGGCGACGCAACCGGGAAGAAGAAGGCGATTGTCGATGCGGCAATCATTCGAGACGCAAAGACTCGTCTTCGCGATTGGAGGCATACCTTGCGATCATGGTTCGACATCGACTGCAAGAGCAGCGTACAGGTGGCGCGGTCGATGAAACCGAGGACCGTTAAGCTCGACACCGACTGGGAGACGCTTATACAACGATATTCGAGCGATGAGTTTAAGGTAATCAAATAATTTACGTTAAATATGTGTTTACCCTTTTATTATACAATTTGTTATTTACGTGTACGTTTACTATATTACAGGCCATACAAGCGAAGAACAAGGCGAATCGCTCGAAGAAGAAGACGAAGAGTCGACAGGGGACGATTGGATTCTTGACCCACCGCATGAAGAACGTAAGTTTTATGTTTATATGATACTTCAAATCGTTAAAACTATCTAACACTTGAAATTTTGTTTACATGCAGAAGAGCGTCGAGACAGGCGCTTTCAAGAGCTTGTTTGCGAACTACAAGCGCCAACATCAGTCCGACAAGTCCGAATGGCTGACTCCTGAAGCCTCCGCACGTTATGTAAGTTTACATTTATTTTTTCTTATTTTTCGATTAATATATACTAACTAGTTAATTATATCAGGATCGACTGGTCGATAAGTTCAACACGTTGCGAGCGGAGGCTGAGCAACAAGGAGCGGACGTTGATATTTTCGTCCTAGAGCAGCAGGCGATCCGCGATATTATGGGTTCGCGGACTGATCACTTGACCGGCGTCGGACGTTTGGTGCCACAGGGAGCACGGATGGCGGCTGACCTCGCCGAAGTCTACGGTAGTTCGGAGGTTGGGACGTCGCATCCAGGATATATCTCTCAGGAGGTGTTCACGTCGACCCTCGCCTCGTTCGCCGAGGCAATACAGAGTCAGGTGTCCGGCCTCAACCTGAGCTCGTTTATGCCTCAATTTCCGCATAGTTCGCAGCAGGCTCCGTCGTCCCACAGCCAGCAGACTCCGACGGCCGGTGTCCAGACTCCGACGCCTGGCGTCCACACTCCGACGGGCGGCCAGCAGAGGACTCCCGATGGTAGCCAGCAGATGACGCCCGGCGGTCCGAGTCAGTCTACTGATCATGAGCACATTGTTCCGCCGCAACTTGCAGAGTTTCAGGGCCAGCAGAAGAGCGTTTCACGTCGAGGAGGGGGGAAACGAGCGGCAGGACGACAAAGCAAACGCCGCGACTAGTGTTTTATTAGATATTTTGTGTATTGTAGATTCTTATTTACATATTTCTCGATAATCGAAAACGTAACCGGATTTTATATATAAGTTGATTTCGATAATATATTTTGGTTTTTATTTGATTTTTCATGTTAGAATTTCATAAACGAAAAACAAAATAAAAAATAAATAATTAACGACGATAAATATTAATAATTTTAAAAATCGAAAAAAAAATTTGTAATTAGCGACGACAAAGTCGTCGCTAATTATTAAAAAAATGAACTTATTAGCGACGACTTAATCGTCGCTAAATAATTAAAAAAAAACTCCTAGTTTAAACATTTAGGGACGAAAAAATCGTCGCTAATATCGTCGGTAAATATTTAGCGACGATTAATTCGTCGCTAAATATATTTAGGAACGGACATTTAGCAATGATAAAAATCATCGCTAAAGAGATTTAGCGACGATTATGGGGTTATTAGCGACGAAAAAAATCGTCGGTAATGGTGAGATTTGTTGTAGTGTTTTTTTTTCCAAATAGATAAAAATTTCAGGAGTAGATACGCTTATATTCAGGAATAGCATATATATATAATTAGTTTCCAGAATAGAAAAAAAAAAAAAAAAAAAAAAAAAAAAAAAAAAAGACACGGTAGTTTAATAGCCAACAAAAATAGAGATTTCTAACGTACTAAGCCAGTTAAAACCTATCAATTTCAACTTGTCATACGTTTGAGATTTTTTTGAAAAATAACCATTATGCATACGTGTCATTGATTTTGGTAGATTGAAATCTCAATTTTATCCTTCCTTTTTTAACGATTTTAATTTGAAAATGCGTTTGAGATTTTTTTTTTTTTTACCTTCTTTCTGTTACGTGGTTATTTTCCCCTTTTTTGTATTTTTTTCATTCAAATAATTTGTTACGTGATTGCTTTTCCTTTTTTATAGGTTTGAGTTTGTAATTACGTTTTTTTTCCTTCAAATAATTTGTTAGGTGACTTCTTTTCCTTTTTTATAGGTATTTAGTTACCCTTTTTTTTATAAGTATTCCGTTACCATTTTAGTGAGCGTATTTAAATTGAATTTGAATGGCTGAGTCAATATTTATTTCCAAATATATAGCAATCTCTTAATGACACATTCGTTTACCTTGATTTGATAATTTTTTTCAATTTACGTATGAGTGGCTGATAAATTTTCAGTTAATAATCGATAATAATTATCAATAAATTTTTTGGGTATTTTCGTTTCTGATTTTTATAAAAAAAATATATAGTAAATAATTGTTTCTGTCGTTTTTCTTTTAAGTAATAATCGGTAATAATCGTTTCTGGTGTTTTTCTTTTTAAGTAAATCGGTAATAATCGTTAATAATTTTGTGCGTTCTCAAGTTTTTAATTTTGCAATTTTGTTTTGCTTTAAATTTGCACTATGTAGTTTTTTTTTATTGTTTCTTTCCGAGGGTAGATTTAAAAAAAAATTAATTAATATATAGTTGCTTAAATTAAGGAATTAGTTACAAGGTTAATTATTTCCTTTTTTATTTATTAATTATATCACTTATATATGGTGGAAGTTATTTAGGGGTAAGGAAGTCTTTTTTCCAGTGGTAATAAATTCGCCTGACTAATAAACATAAATTACCTAAACGGTGGCTAAAATGCAATTTTAAGTTTAAAAATGGCTAAAAATCTACACTACCCACAAAAATATTCATGATTTGGAAATAACCAACGTTTGCAATTTTTTTGAAAAATAGCCAAACAGCTTAGGTGGCATAAGTCATAGCTAATAAAATTATTTTTATGACCTTATCTTTTTGAATTCGTCACTTTCTTTCTCCTAATTTTGAATTCGTCGCTTTCTCTCTCCTACATTCTTTCCTACATTTTTTTTACATAAAAACTTCAAAAATCCATGTTCATCTCATATGAACTCGAAATTTATTGATTCCAAATCATACGGATTCGTGGCGCCGAGATCTACAAAAATAGATCCATTGTGTTTGATGAAAAATCATATTTAATGAGTCATGTTTGCGTGTGTTTGTAATGACTTTTTCATAAATATTCAATAAATTTTCATTTATTTTCATATGATTTCCGAAAATTTTCATTTATTTCCATATCTAAGGGAGTAACGTGATTTTTCTACATCTATGGCATTAAAATTATTTTTCATCCAACATAATGGTTCTATTTTTGAAGATCTCGGAACCACGAATCCGTAGGATTTGAAATCACTCAATTTCGAGTTTATATGAGATAGATATGGATTTTTGAAGTTTTGATGAAACAAAAATGTTTAAAAAAACAAATAATTGGCTGGGTAGCCATGTTAAACACTAGCAATTTGATTTTAGCCAATCTTTCGTTAATTTCCCGTAAATAGTCATCTTGCTTACGTGGCAGCTTATTAATTGAATTAGTTTTACACTTTTGTCCTTATTTAATTCGGCCGCTATTTTAATTAGGCAGATTTTTTTTAATTTTGAATCAAATATTGAAACCGAATAGGGAAGTTTTCAAATTTGAAATTTGAATTTTCTAGCAGATTTTGAAAGTTCTCAGCCCATTTATTGTTATGTATTTGGAAATTTTCAGCATTGACTTTAGGTAATTAGTTTCTATTTTCGTGGCAATTCATTATGGATAAAATCTGTAAATATATTCTTCATTTATTGATATTATTTTGTCTTCCATATATTCATAATTTCCAGAATTTTCGTGCCCAAAATATTTCCAGAATTTTTTTTCAGTTTATTTACACGAATATACTGTAAATATGTTTTGTATTTACAGTGAATATATTGTAAATATGCTTTGTATTTACAATGAATATATTGTAAATATTCTTTGTATTTACACGAATATACTGTAAATATGTTTTCTATTTACACGAACATACTGTAAATATGCTTTGTATTTACACGAGCATACACCATTATTGAATAAATAACAACACTGTCACTGTAATCCAACATTTATCCCAAGCCAAGCCAACATAAACCGAAGCTTAAATCAAAATGTGAGAAAGAAAAAAAAAACTATCAATAAACTTTCAATACACAAACAGCCATTATAACTTAAAAGATCAATCCAGATATATCAGAATCAAGGCTCTAATCAGTTCTAATCTCAACAGATATAAAAAAAAAACAAAAACAAAAAAACAAAGATTAATCGAGCGAACGAAATCGGGAAGAGAGCGCGCGCGTGGCGGAGGACGCTGACATCGTCGCGGTACGTCGACCAAAACCCATTCGCCGACGAGAGCCATTACGCATGCGACTGCGACCAAAACCCACGGGAAGAGAGCGCGCGCGTGGCGGAGGACGCTGGAGTCGGAGACGGAACAGAAAGCGAGGACTCGTCTAGCCGGAAAAGGCGAGTTCTTCGAAGCCGGGGCTGTTTCTCGCGGCCAAGATCTCGTTCAAAAATGAGGGTTTTTTTTTTCTGCGGTAAGATTGTGAGAGAGAGAGAGAGAGAGGTTGCATGTTACCTCATTTAAGGGGATTTAATTTCTTACCTCGAATAGCGGGAGCTGTTATTGACTAAATATTTGTCATTATTAATTAATATCTAGTTCAATTTGGGCGGGATTCAAAATGAGGCTGGTTTGGTCTTTTTACATTTTGTAAATTGGTTGGTGTGGTTATTTACTAAAAATTAACAAAAGGTTGACTAAATTTAAATCCCCTATAGCAAAAATGGCTATACACCTATATAACCCTTAAAAAAAGAAATTTAGATAAAGTGACGAACTCAAAACTAGAAAAGAAAAAAAAAATGACGAATCTAAAAATAAATAAATAAAAACTATTAAATTGATTTAATGACACTTTGAGAATTTTAACCCATTACTCCAACTTTCACCTCATATATTTGACTATTTTTCCATAACTTTCTAAACGTTGGTTAAATCCCAAACGTTAAAATTAAGATTTCTTAGTTGGTTGCAAATTTCAAAATATATATATATATATATATATATATATATATATATATATATATATATATATATATATGACCAAAGCCTTTGAATTTTGTTTTTAAAGAGACACTTTGACTAATTAGTCAAATCAAAATTTGATTTATAAAATAGTTGTGTTTTGTTTATATTGCAAAATAATCATTACATATTATAAATTGGTTGAAATGACAATGTACCCTTATTTCTAATTTATTATGTAATAATTCGGATGAGGTTATGAGTTCAGACGGTGTGACAAATAGACCACAAGCCTCGTATAATAGTATACGTACCAACCAACTAGGAGAATTCGGAACCTCTGTCTAAAATATTTCTAAAATAAGGCATAGTTTAATCTTTTAGAAAATAGCTTTTTTAAATAGTAAAAAAATATTTTATTTTTGAGTTAAATAGAATAATAAAGTTAAGTAAAGCCCAAATACTGCAAAAATGTTTTTGAAAAAGATGGTATACATAAATAAATCAAGAAAACATCTCTTTACATTTAAAAACAACTATTTTCGTAGTAAAAAAATTAAGTATGCTATTTTCGCGGTAAATAAAAAAAAACGGTTACTAGAAGCAATTTCCACAATATAGAGAGCATTCTAAGACGGGCGGAGCCATGTTGCGCACGGGGTGGCCCAAGTCACCCCCATTTTTTTTTTGCGAAAATTCCATAAATACCTCATTTTAATATGGTAATCTATTCAATGTCTCGAATTTTATAAAATGTCTTATATACCCCATTTGTTTTTATAAAATTCTATAATTAACTCATTTATTTTGTTTTAAAATAATTTAGCCTATATTATTGTAATGAAATTGTAATCTTCTAATGAAAATTTAAATATTTTACATAAAGGTGGCTTGAGTAATTTCCACACTGTATTTTTAGTGAAATTGTAAATTAATTACTAATAATTTTTTGTCCACGTATTTTCCCTAATTTTGTTTTCTTCCAATCGTGTGTATGTGTAGGGTTTAGAATTACTTTTGTTCCTTTTTTCCTTCAATACATTTTTGTAATTTTTTTATCGGCGTCCTAATTTTATAGAGAGCTTTGGCTAGTGGTGCACTTATTACATGGTTACTCTATTCTATATAGTCATTCAATTTTTTTTGTTTTGTGTGGCAATTTTGTGCTAGTTATATATCATATTATGGATCTATGTGTGTATAGTGCATTATATATAACAATAAGTTTAGAATATATTTAATTTATATACAAATTTTTTCCCTTTGTTTACTTTCACTTGTATGGCAAAATTGGCTTACAAATTAACTTAGAAGTTAGGGATAATTTAAATATTTATTAGGGATGTGCTTAGCAGTGTTTTTATACGAAATCAAGTCATTTTTTATTTTGATTTAAACGAAGAATACATATGCGATTTTTTTTAATTTTTCTTGATGAATTTAATTTAGATATTTTTATAAGATATATACAATTTAATTATTTTCGGTCACATTCAACTTCAATTCCTGGTTATGAGTAACAGCTATATAATAACTGAAGCATATAAAATCCATTATAAAAGCTTTCCTTCTTGATCTCATGTTTCTGTTGAATTTATCTCGAATAATCTAAATAATATTCAAATCACATTCTTTTTACTATTTGTCATTCACTTCAAGTTATATATTATATGTAATCATAGTGCGATCTTAATTAAATTTTATAGACAAGAATTCGATGCCCAATTTCTCAAAAACAAATAAATCGAGTTTTACAAAATTTCGTGACTGATTGATGGGGAGGATTATCACGTCAACACTCTTCTGTGTCCCTCGATCATCGATGGAGGGTGAGAGACCGAGCATTGCCGGGTAATGAGACCGCAAACGGCAAGGTTTTAGGGTTCCGAAAAATGGACACAGTTGGCTACTGAGATCACTGAGCTGATTCCAAAACCTTTGGTGATGAGGTCAAATGGTACAAAGAAGCCGGTCGCCGGGGTAATATAATGGTGGGAGTTCAGAGTAACAAATCATGAATTTTTTATTCTCCATGAGAGAATTCTTAGTGATCAATTGATATTTCTTTACACATTTTCATAATTTTATTTTTTGGATATACACATTGAATGGTCAATCATTTTCACATCACCCGACCCTAAACTTGAACTTCACAACATGGCGTGAATGTACGAACAGATATCGATGTGAGATTAATTTTTTTAGGTCGCAACATATTTTCTTGGGGTGGGAAAAAAAGAAAGAAGTGAAGTATGTAACAGGAGTCTGCTATGTGAACTGGAAAAATTAATATAAAAATTGATGATGTGTTAAGTTTTCATTGAAGACGAAAAGCTTCACACTAGAAGTGGATATACGATGTGTATCCCAACAAGGCCAGAGCGACCCTTTGTTCAGGTTTGACTCAAGATAGTTGGATTCTTAATCAATATACTTATATATTAAATAATTATGTGAGATAGATTATCAATGAAGATTGCTCGTTAAAAATGATCTAATATAGTTAACAAATATTAAGCTTTAATGTACCTGATAGATTGTGGATCTTTAATGTACCTGATAGATTGTGGATCTTTAATGTGCCACTATGGCTTTTATTTATGTGACAGGCTGAAATATGAAGTCCGTTAAGTTAACCTAATGATTGCATATAAATACTGTTGATCTTTATGTCACACGTAATGTCTTGTCATTTTATGATATTTCTATGTCAGAGTGAATCACAAGAGAAACAAAAAGACTCTCTGTATACGTGTTGATCTACAAGATCAATTGTCATAGATTCATCAGGTACGTTTACGCTATTGATTTATGTGTTCTTATTTATTCAACATGATTCGATCATGAAATTAGATAATGATTTTCACCCGCGATATTTGGATCAAACAATTGGTATTAAAGCCAATCATGTTTGAATTATTTAAGAATTTTTTATTATATTTGAATTTATTTTTGAAGTACTTTGTGATTTACGCGAACGCTTGCTCCTATTTTTTGTTTTCGGTATTGATCATGCTATAGTCTTGTAATATGGGTAATTCGAATTTTTTATTTATTTATTTATCAGCCCATATGGTATTCGGCTTTGCTATTTTGATCAATAAGGATTGTGTATATCATCTTATCTTGTTTTTTTTTTTTAGAAAACTGGGGATAATTATTAAGCTATAGCTGAAGCCAAATCGGTCTCCAGACTATTACAAATACAACTGGGAGGGCCATTAAGCCAAGTATCAGGAATAAGATTAAAAGAGTTACAATGGGCAAGAATATGAGCCACAGTGTTGCCATCTCTCTTCACAAAACTAAGCAGGGAAGTCGCAAATCCCGGTGAGGCACGTATGTCGTCGATGATAAAGCCCTCTTCGTTGTCTCGGCTATCCTGACCTCGGAGGATAGAGATCGCCGATTTGCAGTCTGATTCGATTTCGCAGGGGAGAAAATCCCATTTTTCCGCAAAATTAAGGCCTTCCTGAATAGCAGTAAGCTCCGCACCCAGAATAGAAGAAGTTTTGTTTTTGGTTCTGCGAAAACCAGCAATGAAGGTACCCTGACGGTCACGTAGACAGCCCCCGACGCTCATCAAACCGCCATCTACTGGGTAGGCAGCATCCACATTCAGCTTCCATCGCGTGGACATCGGCAGGGACCAGGTGCTTGGCTCCGTGTGGGGAGCACCGGACGAGGGGTTGCTGCAGAAGATGTTGTAGTCATCTACCAGTGAGACTGACCTTTGAAAGACAGACTTTAGCTCGGCTCTTGGGTCGCCGTGGAGAAATTTATTCCGCTGATTCCATACTTCCCAGAGGAAGACGCCAAAAAATGGAGGTCATGAGGCGAAAGGGTCTCCTGAGCATCGAGGAAGATATCACGCAAGTGCCGACGAGGACAGTCTCGGAGATGCTCAAAAGGCGAGTTTTCCCAGGCAGCCTTGACTAGTGGGCAGAAAATGAGACCATGGCCCGAGGAGTCTTCTTGGGCACCGCAGAAAGAACACGCTACCGAGATAGGGATGTCCCTACGAGCCAGATTTCCATTGGTCGGAATAATGTCTTGCAGAGCGCCCCATATAAATATTCTGATTTTTGGGGGTAGTTTGAGGCTCCAGACTCGTTTCCAAAAATAATCCTTTCCATATGATGACGAGCCGGCGCTGTTGCTGCTTGTCCGACGATCCATGGCTAGGAAGTAGCCACTTTTAACCGTGTATCGTCCATTCTTGTCGAAATGCCAAGTGATGGAGTCCTCGCAATGATTCTTCGGTCTCGCTAATGAGAGAATACCATCCACTTTGAAGGAGAGAAAAGACTCCCGGATAAGACTCTTGTTCCACGCACCCGAAGGAAGTAAGAGTTCTTCCACCTTCGCTTGGGGGTTGAGTTTCGGCGGGGATTGAACCTTGAAGCTGTTTGGGGATGGGATCCACCTATCTTCGTAGATAGCGATGTTTTTCCCGTTGCCAACTCTCCATCTCGACCCCTTCTCAAGAAGCTTCTTGCCCCACATAAGACTTCTCCAAATAAAAGAGCAGCCCGCCTTCACCGTACCTGACAGGATATGGGTCTCGGGGTGGTACTTTCCGGCCATCACTCTCGCAGCAAGGGAATAAGGGTCTTTCGCAAGCCTCCAGACTTGTTTGGCGAGCAGCGCTTGGTTGAACTCATGGAGGCTTCGGAAGCCAACACCGCCATCTTTCTTGGGACGACAGAGAGACGTCCAACTTTTCCAATGGAAGCGTTTTTTCTCCTCATCCTCGCCCCACCAAAAGTTGCTGCAAGCCATTTCAATCTCTTTGTAGAGCCCCGCCGGGATCTTGAACGTACTCATGGCGTAAGTCGGGATAGCTTGGACGACCGACTTAATGAGTGTTTCTTTTCCTCCCATCGAGAAAAGTTTGTTCTTCCAGCCCCGGATTCTTTTCAGCGCTCGTGTCCTAAGATACCCAAATTGGGTAAACTTAGAGCGGAGCGAGAAAGTGGGAAGGCCCAAATAAAGATCGAGACTCGAAGTGTGTTGAATGCCCAGAGTTCCAACAACCGCCTCAATGTCCGCCTGCCTCGTATTAGGAGAGAAAGTAATAGTAGACTTGTCGAAGTTTACGGTCTGGCCCGAGGCTTTGGAGTAGTTGGTGATACAAGCAAGGATCGAATGGCTCTCCGCAGCTTTGGCTTTAAAAAACACGAGGCTGTCGTCTGAGAAAAAAAGATGCGAGATTGTGGGACTCCTTCTCGAGATTTGGATCCCATGTAATTCTCCGGCATAAACCTGGGAGTGGA
Source organism: Urtica dioica subsp. dioica (assembly GCF_054948205.1). Taxonomy (NCBI): domain Eukaryota; kingdom Viridiplantae; phylum Streptophyta; class Magnoliopsida; order Rosales; family Urticaceae; genus Urtica; species Urtica dioica. Next base: position 17,539,360 of record NC_142764.1, on the reverse strand, counting down.
GGAGCGACGAGAAACCTTGTGAGCATAAAAGAAAAAGATAAGGGGATAATGGGTCACCTTGACGGAGTCCCCGGGAAGCGCTAAACGTCTTAGACATAGTCCCGTTGATGATGATCGAATAGCGAGGCATAGTGATGCAGTCTAGGACACGAGAGATACATCGATGCCCAAAGCCCCCAGCCTCCATAACTCGCCTGAGATAGGCCCATTCAACTCGGTCATAGGCCTTGCTCATATCGAGTTTGAGAGCACAATAGTCGGTAGACCCCCGAGTTCGCCGCCGAAGCCAATGGTTGCACTCAAAGCCTAACATAACATTGTCGGCAATTTGTCGGCCAGCTATGAATGCGCTTTGGTTCTCGTCGATCACCAAACCCATTGCAGCTTTGATACGGTTCGCCAATGCCTTCGCCACGATTTTGTAGGTCACGTTGCATAGAGAGATCGGTCGGAAATCTTTGACGCGTGTTGGTTCCGTCACCTTCGGGATCATTGTGATGAGAGTCTCGTTCCAAATGCCAACACTTTCGTCACCGTTGAGGATGTTGAGGCAAGTCGTCGTGATTCGGTCACCAACAATTCTCCAATATTTTTGGAAAAATATGGCTGGGAATCCATCCGGACCCGGAGCTTTTGTGGGATGCATCCCGTGTATCGCTGCCTCAATCTCTTCCCGGGTGAAATCCTCGTCGAGGCGCCTAGCAAAATCATGGTCCAGCCTCGGGAAGCCCTCTGGGATGCCGGCGGCCAGGTCCTCATCAGTCGGCCACGTGCTGGAAAAGAGTCGGGAATATCTTGTTTTGTTAATGTGCATACTTGTATGCGTGTTTTCTTAGTCTTATTTATGAGGTTCTATGCGTTTGTGTTTCTCTAGAAAATCGTCCATAAGGTATTCATTTTTTGTATTCATTAGAAACTGGTATTGGAACTCCTGCACGTTTATGTTTCATCAGTATGTATATTTATTATATACTTTGTCTTATATGGTTGATTACCTTTTTTTAGCAATCAATCAGAAACTGGAATTGCTCGAATTTCAATAGTATAGATTTCTGAATAAACATTTGGTATATTGTTCATCAATATTAATTGACGGCATCAGGCTTGGGATGCCCTTAAGGACTCAAAACAAAGAATTTATCCATCTCTCTCTCTCCATAACGAACAATTCTTTGACCACCACTCACCACCGCAACTCGATTCTCCGACCACCACCACCCATCACCGCGCGAACCCCTATCCCTATCCCTTCCCTGACCATCACTCACCACCGCGACTCCGTTCTCTGACCACCATCACCCACCGCCGCACGAACCCCATTCCCCGACCTCGCGACTATCTCTCTCTCATCCGGTACATGAGAACTTCTGTCTCTCTCGATCTATTCGTCTCTCACTCACTCTTTATTTTTCTCAGTCTAACTCACTCTCTTTATTTTTCTCGGTCTAACTCACTTTCTATCTCGTTCATTAAACCTGGGCAAACGGAAGGAAGTGGAAATCCATTACCACTTGGCACAGAATTCCGATTTTGACTGGAAAGAATTATTCCTTTCAGAGTTGATCGGAATTCCACTGGCAGTGGTACGGAAATTTCCATTCCAAGAAATTTCCACTTCTATACATTTAAAAAAATAATTAAAAACAATACAATTTCAAAGGATTCAAATGTAGTATTTTTTAAATAAGGACTAAAATGTAAAAGTGATAAATAAAAAATAATGTATTGAAAACGGCCTCCTTAAAACCTCTCCGAGGGTCGGTAGAGGATAGAGTACCTTTATTTATATTCATAATTATTCAAAGTTACAAATATAAATCTAATCATCAATGTTCAAACTTCAAAGATCGAAATCGAAATCATCCACGAGATAGAAGTTAACAAAAGTCTCTTGAGCTCATCTATCATGTAGAAGCCAATCTTTTCCAACAGTTAATGCCTCAACCATTTCGGCAGCTAGACTACATCTTCTATCATCGATAATGCGACCGGAGGTCTTGAATGCGGCCTCGGATGAAACAGTCGAGACAGGTATCGAGAGTACGTCACGAGCTATTCTTGACAAGATGGGAAACATGTTTTCGTGTTGCCTCCACCACGCTAGGACGTCAAGTGTATCTTGTTGCATGGAAACAAACCGGGACGTGTTCTATAGTGCGATCTCCTTGTTGCTGGCCGAATCTTGAGATGTTCTTGAGGAAGACGGCAATGGACTTGGAGATCTATTTGCACCTTGTGCGTGTTGATATAGTTTTTGAAACATGCATGTGCTTGTGGATTGTTTGCGTGGTGGACTCGGCTCGGATTGTGGCCTAGTCCTTGATTGATAGGTCCTGAAAAAAGAGAATAAAAACCTTCCACGATTCTGGCGTGATCGCTTAAAAGGTAATTTTCACCGGTCATATCCACTAAATATTGCAAAAAGTCTCTATATCCTTCAAATTTGATTAGTGGGTCTAAAACGCACCCAAACCCGTATAGAAAAAAGAATTTTTCCTGGACCCCAATATTTGTTATACTTTTCTTTCATGTATCTAATGCATGGTTGAAAAAGTGGAAAATGGTTCATATCATGAAGATGTTGTGCTATTTTTGTTATGCTATGAATTGCTAAATGCGAAGTAGGTGTATACACATCAGATAACGCAAAAGTTTCATCATAGAAAAGGTGAAGGAACTCACAAAAAACTTTAGCCATAGCAATGTCGTCCTCGGCTATGTTAGCATTACCCGTATGGTTAACAAATTGCACTATGACCTCGTAATAACCCGGAGAAAAAAAGTTCCTTAACATTAAATACGTTGAATTCCATCTAATTCTATTGTCAAGATGGAAAGTCCTCTCATCTAGCCATTTAGTTAAAAAAACGTCTCTTCAACTCATCTACTCTAGGGTTGAAACTATTGACCCAGGCAATGGCATCCCTAATTTTGGCAATGCACGGGTCATAGGTTTCGGAACTGGCTTTGACTATGAGGTTTATAATATAGGTTGCATAACTTTGATGTAGAAGGTTTTCCTCACAAGGTGTCTCTCGTCTTAAGCCTCTAACCATGGGTTATTACCTGTGGCATTGTCTAAAATTATGGATATTATTCTATCACATATACGATACTTTTCCATCACTCGAAGTAGGATTTGTAGGATGCTATCGGCCGTGTGGTCTCCCTCAATTCTCCTAAAAGCTATGATTCTTTTGCATAAATTCCACGAGTCGTCTATGTTGTGAACTACCCCACTCATGAAATCCATCTTACTATTGCCCGACGATATGTCTGAGGTTAAAGCTACACCAAACGTTCCCGACATAAATATGGCTTTCAGTTTTTTAGTTTCTTCATGAAAAAAATTTAAGTATGTCTCTTCGTAATGGAGTCATCTTAATCATTTGAATACCAGGGACTAAATAATATATGAATCTAAGAAATCCCTCGAATTCTACATGACTAAATGATTGGTTTGTGGAAACAATATAATTAACAAGTTCTCTCATAAACTCGACGGGGTCGTGAGAAGTTACTTAGTGAACTTTGGATGAAATGCACTTCTTGTAGTGGTGTATTAACGATGAAGTCCCGTGTTTGTTGTTGCCATCTTTCACTAATTCTCAACATTTCCCGACTTTATCCTCCACTCACCAATTTCTTCAAAGTATTGTCACATCTTAGATCTCGATCTTTTTTTTGGGGGGGGGGGGGTGGCGGCCTCCTTCATGTTGACGAGGTAGGTCTTCTCCCCATCATGTTGTGGTGGTGGTGGTGGTGGTGGTGGCGGTGGTAGTGGTGACGGTGGTGGTGGTAGTGGTGAGTGTTCCTCCTCCTCCTCCTCTTCGTCGATTTGATTTTCATAATTTTGTAATTGCTCTTGGTACACTTGGTATGAATCTTGATATTGTGATTGAAGTTGAGAATGATAAGATTGTTGTTGTGGATAATAAGGTTGAGGTGGATGGTGAGGTTGTGTATAATAGGTATATGGATAATATGGTGGTGGATTATTCGGAAACATATGGAGATATTGGGTCGAACTGGCTTTCGGTTTGATTGTAACTTGGAGGTATGTAAGAAGTTGATGGAACCTGGGTTGGGGTACTCGATGTTTTCGTAATCCAGAAATTACAATAAACCGAGCCAATTTTTAGGGTATTTAGGGAGACTCGTGAGTTGGTTGTGGATCTTCGGGGGGTGGTGTGTTTGAAGAACTTGCTCGTGAGGAACTTCGATGAGCAGAACTTGCTCGATGAGTTTCGAACATTTTCTTCAAATTAAATCTATATACTAAAAATATCTTTGAAAATTATATAGGAAAAATACATATGAAAAATAATTATACAAATTATATATGAAAAATATTTATACCAAATACATATGAAAAATATAGATATGAAAAATAGTTATGAAAAATATTTATGAAAAATACATATGAAAAATATTTATGAGAAATACATATGAAAAACTTATACTAGAAATATTTGAGAAGATTTTATAAGATTTTGAGTAGTAGAAGAGAGCATGAGAAGATTGTATTGTGAGGTGTGAAGAAATGTTATGAATGATGGTGATATTTATAGGAGAATGAAAAACAGGGGTTAAAAATTAAATAAAAAAAAAGTAAAATCCATCAACATTACAAGTTATATACGTTGGCTGACTTCCAACGTTACAATTCTTCTCTGACTCATTTATGGCCGTTGGATTTGCAACGGCTACAAATCCAACGTCCAGTTTTTTTTTTAAAAAAAGGCATTAAAGCCTGAACTGGGACGGAAGCACCAGAAGGAACGACTTCCATGTGCTTCCATCATCTTCCACGCCTTGTACGGAAGAGTTTCCTTCCACGAGCCATCTCGACCGGAAGGAATCCTTCCGGCCTCCTTCCACGTTGTTTGCCCAGGTTTATCCTTCATGTAAGGTATTAGGCTAATGATGAGGTGGCGAGTCCACGAGCCAGCTCAGCAAAGTCAAAACGTGCCAAGCAAGTTTTAATAGCTACAGAGTTTGTTGATTAGTTAGAGCTATTTAGTTTGTTAGAAGATTAGTGGCAGTATTGTAATATAGGATTAGAGTTAGTTAACTTCCTCTCATGGCGGAAACATGTTCTTCTTGAAATCAAAGGTCATCGTCTTCAAAATTTCGTCTCCAAAACCTATCGATCGCCGATGAAGTACAACACTCCTGCAGATGAGAAAGCCGATATTATCGGTTCAGAGTATCTGGATTGGGAACAACAAGATCAACTCATCCTATCCTGGCTGTTCGCGTCAATGACAGACAGTCTCGTTTCCAGGTTTCTCAACTACGAAACCACAGCTCAACTTCTTTCTGCGCTAGAAAATTTCTTTGGATCTCAGGTGAGAGCGAAAGTCTCTCAGTACAAGCTCGCGTTATAGAGCACGAAGAAACAATCTCTCTCAATCAACGAATTTCTCCTGAAAATTCGCAATTTTGTCGATCTTCTAGCCCTAGTTGGCCTCGAAACGACGGAGAAGGAACACATTGACTCAATCCTCAATGGACTTCCTGAAGAGTACGAGATGTTCATCACTTCGATCAATCTCCGTACAGAGCCCTATTCCTGTTGTCAATGGTGCCCACAAGAAGAGTTGTAGTCTTTATTTTGAACATTTGATGTAATAAAGTCTCATGAAGACTCTTGCTTGTAATTGCCTATTCATTCATTAATAAAGTTGAAACGTTCATTCAATCTTCCTTGTCTGAAGCTTTATGATAAAACCATAGTCTTTTAGTCCATAAACAAACTTAACAACTTACGAAGAGACAAATGTAGATTTGCATGAACAAACTCTTCGTAGTTTGCTTAAAACGATATATTCGCAATCTTAGGGTCAAAGGACTATTGACCTCAGTATGATTGTTAGAAGAATCTATGATGTCTGGTTATGAGGCATTGAGAGTTGGAGACTCTATAGTTCTTCTAGGTATCTTCCGAAGGTACTGAATTGACCAGTGCACTTCTAGAGACAATATAAGAACAAACCATTTAACCTCTTATGTCTCGAAGTCACTATGTATGAATTGCATCATGCTTACCTTAATCCTGAAATGAGACATGCCATTTCACACCTTAGTATTCTCATTTGAGAAAGTCAGAGTTCGGACTCACTATGTCATTCCGAACAGGGCATATTGGTGAAATACTAAGTTGTGAGTATGTCATGAGTAACTTTGTGAAGTTCTCATAGATATGGAATTCATGTACAAGATTGCTGAAATGCAATGTATGTCACCTCATGCTTTGTTCCTTGGAGTGTGAATAAATGAACTGGCCAGTGTCCAAATTGAGTCCTGACTCTTTTGGATGAAACAATGTGACTTGTTAGCTCCTCGTCAATACATTGTTTCTAACTTATTCACAAGCGACAAAGGAGTTGAGGAAATAACAGCTAGAAGGGTAAAATGGTAATTTAGTAAATCCCGACTAGCTGATGACATTCATGAAGGGTAAACATAGATAATATTCAGTGGATCCGCTCATCATAATTAGGTCGAATTCTTGAGTAGAAAATAAATTCATTTGAACCGAGAGATTTTCAGTGTCAGCTCTTTAGTGGAGTCAGTTGGCATTAAGCTAAACTTGGAAAAGGTTTGTGAACTTTTGAGTCCAAGTGTTTAGCTAAAGCTTTGTTCATTTGGGTCCATGAGGTCACTGTCACGAATCACATCGATAGGAATAGTTAAACTGGAACCTAAGTCAAAACAAGAACGAAAATAGTGAAAAGGGTATTTTTGTCTTTTGAGACAAACGATGAAATGAATGTCAATAAATTTTTTGACAAGGTCATTTTATGACGTGTTTCACTCGGCCATGACTTGATCATTGGGCCTCGTGAATTAATTTCATTTCATGAGAATTTTATGGAAAATTCTTAATGGGCTTTTCTTATGTTGTTATGAACAAATGAAGAAAAATCTAGAAGACTTTCTAGAAGTCATAGGCGCCCAAATACCCAAAGAGAGAGAATTTATTTTGTGCATAAATGTATTTAGATACTTGCCAAAAGAAAAAGAGGAAACAAATTGCATAAGGATGCATATAGAATTTCGGCCATAAGAGTAAAAGGCAAGCCAAGGAACAAAAAAGGAAACAAATCCTAGCCTTCTAGAAGGCTGCCTTGGGCGCCTAAGAGGAATGGGAAATAAGGGTTATTTTGCTCATGAATATGTGATATTCTATAGAAGAGGAAACTACCTTATTGAAGGTGAGACCTCTCCTATAAATAGGAGCCTCATTTCCTCACAATTCATTCATCCAAGTTTAAGAGATTTGAGAGACTCTCTCTCTAGAACTTGGCCGAAGTCCTCTTCTCTCTCTCTCTAGTTTATTTTCGGTTTTCTCTTGTCTTGGCACCTAGGTCCTCACTCGACCTAGTCTTTAGCTCTGCGACTTCGAGACTCGTTCTCAAGTCGTAGTGTTTAAAAGTGTCCACTCACTGATTCCTTCTTTTCGAGTGATTTAGTGATAGAAACTTTCGTGGTTGCTCGAGGTGCCGAGGAAAGAAAGAGAGACGTGCTGCGAGGGGAGACGAGCGTTGCAACTTTCCAAAAGCTTCTACAAGGTTCAAGCTTCAAGAAAGGTTAGTAACTTTAATAGCTCATATTAGTTTTTATTTACATGTACATGCTCTTGTCTAGGTTAGTAAAAACTAGTTTTACTTAAAAAGAAAATTTTTAAAATTCCGCCGCTTAACGAAGCGTTAAACTTTTTCTTAAACCCTAGATCGATTCCAACAAATGGTATCAGAGCTATGGTCAAAGGAATGCATGTGCATGTTTTTTAAATTATGAGCTTGAAAATCGTTTTCGAAAGTTTACTAATTTTGTGACAAGTTAGAATTGTAATCTTAGATTTTTTTTAATTTATTGCTCATGCCTTTAAATTAAAAACCATGTTGATTTTCTATGAGTTTGGGATGATGTTAAAACACATTAGAATCAGTTCTAAAAGTTTTTAATTTTTTATATTGAAAAACGTGTTTTAAAGGTTTGAGAATTTTCGAGTAAAATTTTGTGACTAGTTTTGTTACCTTGCTAGTTTCTTATTTTTACTTGAATCGTTTTATGCTTGTTGTTATTTCTTTTATTCTATGTTATTACCTTGCTAATAAAACACAAATAAAAGCTTTAATAACCTTCATAAAACGTTCCGTGACACTCGATTCTTTTTCGCACCTAAAAGGACGAAGCTTTAATTTATTTCTTTTTCTTCGAGCTGGAATGTAAACCCGCATTAAAAGCGGCATAACTCTCTGCTCAGAAATCTAAATTTAATGATTCTTGAATCAAATTAAAGCTCTGTCTGTCCTCTATCCAATTCCACCGGTTTCGGCTGAAAAGGACATCGGAGCAGCCAGATATGGCGATTTTACTCCGAGGTGCGCGGCTGTCTGAAACTCCAGTTTTTTAGAAATCCGGATTTTCAAACCCCACTACCATGAGTTATAGAACTCTAATGAGAAAATTTTCTTGAGCAAAAATGTTTTTCATATGATTATAAACATGATGTGTAAAGATTAAAAGTTTTGATTTTTGAAAGATTAATTGAAATTGAATTTTTTACAAAACTAGTTTGAATTTTGAAAAACCGTTTTCACTTTCAAACTTGAAAATATTTTGTCATCCAAATCAAATAAGTTTTCAAAATGTTTTCAAAACTATATCTATATCACATATGTTCAAAATCTATATGCTCTTGAAAATTTGAGTGGGAGGTCTCCTTGTAGACAAGCCGAAAAATAAAAAGATGTGTAATCTCAAACTTTCAAGTGTTCGAGTGAGTTGAAGTTCACACTTCCCTCACGCACTTTCCCGAAATAGAAAATAGGAAAAGATCGAGTATGTCCCTTGTGCCTTTATGCACTAATACTGCTCTGAACATGTCGATCTAGGATTCTCTTCTAGTTGTCCGCTCTGTCGCTCTCTAACTAGGAAATCTGTTTCCGAACTTATAAGAGTCGATGAACCAACTCCAAAAACTAAGTGGGAGGGTTATATTCGTTGTTTGTAACCCGCGATCCCCAACACTAGTGAAAGATGCAATAACGTGGGACTAAGAGCCGCTCTTGCGACCCTCACTTAAATGTGAGTACTCCAAGGCGTTATTGCTTCGATCATTGCTCAATGAGCTACGTCCGAGAGTGATGCAATGATGGCAAGGCCTCCCCTTGGGGGATTGTTTTTCAAAGCTGATCTTTTGGACTAAGTGGTTGGTTGCACACTTAGGCTCAATCCCTAGTATCCTTCCTTAAGGCTCTGCGAAAGGATATGAGTGATCAAACCAATTTACAAGGTGGCTAGTCAAAATGATGTACTGACATCTTGGCTTAGCATTAATGATGTGTCATTTACTTATAAATGGAGATTTTTTGCGGCCTTCTCTTGAGGGAGTAAATTATCGTTTAGTTTATAACACCTTTGGATTTTATAAAAAGTCTTAATAAAACTTAAATCCTAAACCAAAGACTAATCATAAACTTGTTTCAACTGTTATAGGCAATATGTCTCTCAACCCTCTCTCAACAATTCTTTCCTCAAATAAACTCGAAGGCGACAATTACGTCGACTGGAAACGTAAACTCGACATAGTCCTTACTGTCGACAAGCACAAATGGGTTCTCACCACCCCCTGTCCTCAAACGAATGATGATTCGACGCAAGAGGAGAAAGACGTCCTGGCAGCCTGGCTTCGATCCGATGAGATTGCAAGATGCTACATTTTGGCATCGATGAACAATGTGTTGCAACAACAACATCGTGATTATGAAACTGCCACCGATATGCTCTACAATCTCCATGAGATGTTTGGAGGGCAAGGACGTCAAGCTAGGCAACAAGCGGTCCGACAATTCATGAACTGTCGTATGAAGGCTGGAACTCCCGTTAGAGATCATATGATGCTGATCATTAGCTATCTCAACGAGATGGAGATTCTTGGATCTGAGATTGATGGGGAGACTAAAATAGATATGATCTTGGAAACTCTCCCCGAAACCTTTGATACCTTCAAGTTGAACTATTCCATGAACAAGCTGGAGTACACTGTTACCGAGCTCATGAAGGAACTTCAAACCGCTGAGGCACTCACTAAGAAAAAGAGGGCTCAAGGAGAAGTACATGCTACTGCCTCCACCTCTGGATCTAAGAAGAGACCTCGCAATGCCGAGAAGAAGAACCAACCTAAGGTTCAAACGAAGAAGAAGGCGCCAAAGGCTCCAAAGGTGGACAAGTCTAAAGACAAGTGCCACCACTGCAATGAGCCTGGTCACTGGCGTAGGAACTGTCCCGCCTACCTCAAAACCAAAGCTAAAGGTATTGTACTTGTTACTGAAGCCTGTTTAGTAGCTGATAATGTATCATCGTGGATTATTGACTCCGCTGCTACTAACCATATTTGCTGCTCCTTGACTGGTTTTAGGAAAAGCAAAAGCTTAGAGGATGGCGACTTCTGCTTCAAGTGGGGTGATGAGAGCGTGGTGTCTGCGAAGGCTGTGGGATCCGTGACGCTATCTTTTGAAGATCGAACTTTAAATTTGAATCATGTTTATTATGTTCCTTCCTTTGGGAAAAACCTAGTATCTGTTGCTCAACTTTTCGAGCAAGATTATTATTTAAAGTTTATAAAGAATGGAATTCGTATTTCTTTTTCTAATTCTTTCGTCACTGATGCATGTATGAAGAATGGTCTTTTTTACATCTATCCCACTCAACCTTCTCTTTTAGACACCGAAATAGATAACGATCTTATTAGAGAGTCAAAGAGGAACAAACTTTCTGAATCCTCCGATCTAACAAAATCAACATACCTCTGGCACTTAAGACTTGGTCATATCAGTCTAGATAGGATTAAGAGACTTGTGAGGGATGGTCCACTCCAAGCCTCTGCAATAGGTTCACTACCTACTTGTGAATCCTGCATAGAAGGAAAAATGACTAAGCGCCCTTTCTCCGATAAGGGTCGAAGAGCCACTGAGTTGCTGGAACTAATACATTCTGATGTATGTGGTCCGCTCAACCAACAGGCACGTGGAGGATACGAATACTTCGTTACCTTCACTGATGATTACTCAAGATATGGGTTTGTCTATTTGCTTAAACACAAATCCGAGACCTTTAACGTATTTAAGGTCTTTAGGGCTTTAGTGGAAAAGCAAACTGGCAAAGTGATCAAAACCCTTCGATCTGATCGAGGTGGTGAGTATATGTCTGGAGAGTTCGATGACTTTCTTAAAGAAGAAGGTATCGCTTCTCAGCTTACCGCGCCTGGCACACCTCAACAAAACGGAGTGTCAGAGAGAAGAAACCGAACTCTTATGAAGATGGTTAGATCAATGATGAGTTACTCATCACTCCCGCTTTCCTTTTGGGGATATGCCCTCGAAACAGCCGCCTACATTCTGAACCAAGTTCCGTCCAAGACGGTTCCTGGTACTCCTTATGAACGATGGACTGGCCGTAAAGTGAATCTTGGCCGCATCCGAATTTGGGGTTGCCCTGCACATGTGCTGAGGCAAAAGACTAGCAAGTTGGCTAGTAGGTCAGAATTGTGCCTGTTTGTAGGATATCCGAAGGAAACCAAAGGTTTTACTTTCTATAGTCCCGAGGACGATAAGACTTTCGTTAGCACGAATGCTCGTTTCCTTGAGGAGGACTTTATGAAGGATGCGAAACCTAGAAGCAAAATTGTGCTTGAAGAAAAGTTGGGTGAGGAAGCTTCTACCTCATCTGTAAGAACTGTTCTTACCCCAACTGAAACACAACCTAACTCATCAGAATCTCGTCAAGTAGTACTTAGACGTAGTGGGAGGGCTACTCAAAAGCATGACAGGTACATGTCTTATGGAGACTCTCTTGTAGCCGTCTCCGACATGGATGACCCTGTTTCCTATAGCCAAGCGATGGCTTGTTCTGAATCAAACCTTTGGCTTAACGCCATGAAAGTTGAAATGCACTCGATGTATGTCAACAAAGTCTGGAAACTTGTAGACCTTCCTGAAGGGATTAAACCCGTAGGGTGTAAGTGGATATACAAGAAGAAAAGGGGTCCTGATGGGAACGTCGAGACGTTCAAAGCACGACTTGTGGCAAAGGGTTATACCCAACAAGAAGGGGTTGACTATGAAGAAACCTTCTCGCCAGTCGCGATGCTTAAATCCATCCGCATACTCCTATCCATAGATGCAGCTCTCGACTATGAGATCTGGCAAATGGATGTCAAGACAGCCTTTCTGAATGGCAATCTTGACGAGCGCATTTACATGGCTCAACCAGACGGTTTCGTGGATAAAGGTCAAGAGACCAAGGTTTGTGAGTTGCTTAAATCCATTTATGGACTAAAGCAAGCATCTAGGTCATGGAATATTAGATTCGATGAAACTGTAAAGAGCTTCGGCTTTGAACAGTCAATAGATGAGCCTTGTGTTTACAAGTTAATACACGAAGGCAAAGTTGTGTTTCTGGTACTATATGTCGATGATATACTACTCATTGGTAATGACGTGGGTAAGTTATCTGAGGTTAAGGTCTGGCTGGCAAAGCAATTCGATATGAAGGATCTAGGAGAAGCTGCATACATTCTGGGAATCCAAATCTTTCGAGATAGGAAAAACCGGACCCTGTCGCTCTCTCAAGCATCTTATATTGATAAGGTGATGGATCGCTTCTCGATGCAAGACTGCAAGAGGGGTCAAACACCCTTTAGGCATGGAGTTTCACTCTCTAAGGACCAGTCTCCCAAGACTGCACAAGAGATTGAAGACATGAGGAAAATTCCTTACGCCTCTGCCGTAGGAAGCCTCATGTATGCTATGCTTTGCACCCGACCTGATATATGTTTCGCCGTTGGCGTAGTTAGTCGTTTCCAATCCAACCCTGGACCCGAGCACTGGATTGCTGTTAAGCATGTTCTTAAGTATCTTCGAAGAACTAGGAACTTGATGCTTACATACTCAGGTACTGACCTGACTATGACGGGATATACCGACTCCGATTTTCAAGCGGATAAGGATTCCAGGAAATCCACTTTGGGATCTGTGTTCATCCTTAATGGTGGAGCTGTTGTGTGGAGAAGTATTAAGCAATCTTGCATTGCTGACTCCACAATGGAAGCAGAATATGTGGCTGCTTGTGAAGCATCCAAAGAGGCTGTATGGCTTAGAAAATTCCTTAAGTATTTGGAAGTTGTTCCAAACGTCGACGAGCCCATGACCCTTTATTGTGATAATAGTGGGGCTGTCGCTAACTCAAAGGAACCTAGAAGCCATAAGCGCTCTAAGCATATTGAGAGGAAATACCATTTGATTCGAGAGATCGTGCAGCGCGGAGACGTGGAAGTGAAGAAGATCTCAACGGTGGACAACCTAGCAGATCCATTCACCAAGGCCCTAGCGAACAAGGTCTTCGACCAACATCGTGAGGGATTAGGCATGAAGGACTACACACACCTTCTTTGAGTCAAGTGGGAGTTTGTTGTCAATGGTGCCCACAAGAAGAGTTGTAGTCTTTATTTTGAACATTTGATGTAATAAAGTCTCATGAAGACTCTTGCTTGTAATTGCCTATTCATTCATTAATAAAGTTGAAACGTTCATTCAATCTTCCTTGTCTGAAGCTTTATGATAAAACCATAGTCTTTTAGTCCATAAACAAACTTAACAACTTACGAAGAGACAAATGTAGATTTGCATGAACAAACTCTTCGTAGTTTGCTTAAAACGATATATTCGCAATCTTAGGGTCAAAGGACTATTGACCTCAGTATGATTGTTAGAAGAATCTATGATGTCTGGTTATGAGGCATTGAGAGTTGGAGACTCTATAGTTCTTCTAGGTATCTTCCGAAGGTACTGAATTGACCAGTGCACTTCTAGAGACAATATAAGAACAAACCATTTAACCTCTTATGTCTCGAAGTCACTATGTATGAATTGCATCATGCTTACCTTAATCCTGAAATGAGACATGCCATTTCACACCTTAGTATTCTCATTTGAGAAAGTCAGAGTTCGGACTCACTATGTCATTCCGAACAGGGCCGATTGGTGAAATACTAAGTTGTGAGTATGTCATGAGTAACTTTGTGAAGTTCTCATAGATATGGAATTCATGTACAAGATTGCTGAAATGCAATGTATGTCACCTCATGCTTTGTTCCTTGGAGTGTGAATAAATGAACTGGCCAGTGTCCAAATTGAGTCCTGACTCTTTTGGATGAAACAATGTGACTTGTTAGCTCCTCGTCAATACATTGTTTCTAACTTATTCACAAGCGACAAAGGAGTTGAGGAAATAACAGCTAGAAGGGTAAAATGGTAATTTAGTAAATCCCGACTAGCTGATGACATTCATGAAGGGTAAACATAGATAATATTCAGTGGATCCGCTCATCATAATTAGGTCGAATTCTTGAGTAGAAAATAAATTCATTTGAACCGAGAGATTTTCAGTGTCAGCTCTTTAGTGGAGTCAGTTGGCATTAAGCTAAACTTGGAAAAGGTTTGTGAACTTTTGAGTCCAAGTGTTTAGCTAAAGCTTTGTTCATTTGGGTCCATGAGGTCACTGTCACGAATCACATCGATAGGAATAGTTAAACTGGAACCTAAGTCAAAACAAGAACGAAAATAGTGAAAAGGGTATTTTTGTCTTTTGAGACAAACGATGAAATGAATGTCAATAAATTTTTTGACAAGGTCATTTTATGACGTGTTTCACTCGGCCATGACTTGATCATTGGGCCTCGTGAATTAATTTCATTTCATGAGAATTTTATGGAAAATTCTTAATGGGCTTTTCTTATGTTGTTATGAACAAATGAAGAAAAATCTAGAAGACTTTCTAGAAGTCATAGGCGCCCAAATACCCAAAGAGAGAGAATTTATTTTGTGCATAAATGTATTTAGATACTTGCCAAAAGAAAAAGAGGAAACAAATTGCATAAGGATGCATATAGAATTTCGGCCATAAGAGTAAAAGGCAAGCCAAGGAACAAAAAAGGAAACAAATCCTAGCCTTCTAGAAGGCTGCCTTGGGCGCCTAAGAGGAATGGGAAATAAGGGTTATTTTGCTCATGAATATGTGATATTCTATAGAAGAGGAAACTACCTTATTGAAGGTGAGACCTCTCCTATAAATAGGAGCCTCATTTCCTCACAATTCATTCATCCAAGTTTAAGAGATTTGAGAGACTCTCTCTCTAGAACTTGGCCGAAGTCCTCTTCTCTCTCTCTCTAGTTTATTTTCGGTTTTCTCTTGTCTTGGCACCTAGGTCCTCACTCGACCTAGTCTTTAGCTCTGCGACTTCGAGACTCGTTCTCAAGTCGTAGTGTTTAAAAGTGCCCACTCACTGATTCCTTCTTTTCGAGTGATTTAGTGATAGAAACTTTCGTGGTTGCTCGAGGTGCCGAGGAAAGAAAGAGAGACGTGCTGCGAGGGGAGACGAGCGTTGCAACTTTCCAAAAGCTTCTACAAGGTTCAAGCTTCAAGAAAGGTTAGTAACTTTAATAGCTCATATTAGTTTTTATTTACATGTACATGCTCTTGTCTAGGTTAGTAAAAACTAGTTTTACTTAAAAAGAAAATTTTTAAAATTCCGCCGCTTAACGAAGCGTTAAACTTTTTCTTAAACCCTAGATCGATTCCAACAATTCCGTGTCAGATCTCGAGTCTCTTCTCCTAAATCATGAAGTTATGCTGGAGAGGAAGAACAGCTACAACGAACTTCTTGGACTTTCGGCATCGGCAAACCTTGTCAGTTCCAATCCACATCATCGACGGTCAAACCACTACAACAACTCATCCTCGGCGAATTTCAATGGCTATCAACGACAATCAAACCCGAGTCAGTTCTACGACAACAATGCTAGGAGAGGAAATCAAGCAAACAGAGGCCATTCAACTCCACAACGAGGAACAGGACGAGGAGTTTGACAAAACAACCGAGTCCAATGCCAAGTCTGTGGGAAAATGGGTCATGTAGCAACACAATGTTACTACAGATTTGACCATTCCTTCTCTGGGCCGAGTCAACTGCAATTACCAAACCCGATCCAAGGAAACGTAGTTCACTTTAATCAAGGCCAACCTGTTACGAGTCAATACAACAGTTGTGCCAACATTGATCTGAGTTATCAGGGTGCAGAATTTCGCAAGATCACGATGCATATGCTATGGCTGCAACAAACAAAGATCAGGCGTGGCTGACCTCGGACAACAACGAGTGGTATCCAGATTCCGGTGCCACAAATCACATCACGTCGGATCTTGGGAATCTTGCATCCAAAACAGAGTTCTAGGGCACAGATCAAGTACACATGGGAGATGGTAATGGTATTAATATTCGTAACATTGGCTATACATGTTTTCATTCTCCATTTGTGCAAAACAAAATTCTGTGTCTAAAACAACTCCTACATGTTCCAAAAATAACCAAGAATCTCATGTTTGTGTCAAAATTTTCCAAAGACAATGCTGTTTATTTCGAATTTAGACCTGATGTTTGTTTCGTTAAGGATATTGTCAGTGAATCAGTCCTCATGAAAGGCCAACTAAAGGAAGGACTATACGTCTTTGACAATTCCCAAATCAACCTACAACAGTCCAATTCATGTCAAAGAGCCACACACCAGTCACAGATGAAAAAGAGTCAAACCAGTCAGAGAAAAGAGCTTCCCAAATCTGTCAATGTGTGTAGTTCTAAGTTTACAAATTCTTTGTCTAGTAGTCCAGTTTGCAATGTAGTTATTCCCAAATTTCAAACATGGCATAACAGACTTGGCCATTCTTCTGATCATGTAATCAAGTCTGTTTTGCAATCATGTAATTCCAAAGTCATGAATAAAACTTCTGATTCGGTTTGCAGTGCTTGTTGCCATGGAAAATTACATAAACTACCTTTTTCAAACTCCATTACAAAATACTCCAAACCCTACTCATCCACACTGACCTTTGGGGACCGTGTCACACTCTTTCCACAAATGGCTACAAAAATTACATACACTTTACTGACAACTTTTCCAGATATACATGGGTTTATCTACTCCGAGCCAAATCTTATGCCTTACAAGCCTTCAAACAGTTCAAATCCCAGGTGGAATTACAGTTAGGCACACAGATTTTAGCCATCCAAAGCAATTGGGGAGGTGAGTATAGAGCTTTCACTTCTCTTCTACTCGAGCTAGGAATCCAACACAGATTATCTTGTCCACATGTCCATGAACAAAATGGCCTAGCCTAGAGAAAGCATAGACACCTAGTAGAAACAGCTCTAACCCTTCTCTTTCAAGCATCACTTTCATTCAAATTCTGGGATGAAGCAATCCGATCTGCAGCCTATATCATAAACAGACTTCCCACACCAATTCTCAACAATAAAACCCCATTAAATGTCATGTTCCACAAAGACCCTGATTATGATAATCTTACGACGTTTAGCTGCCTGTGTTATCCGGACCTCAGACCTTACAACAAAAACAAGTTCAAATACAAGACCACACCGTGTACATTCCTTGGCTATAGACTAAGTCACAAAGGTTTTAAATGCCTATCAAGCATTGGCCGTGTCTACATTGCTAGGAATGTAATTTTCGATGAACATAGCTTTCCCTATTCAAAATCTGTGTCAAAATGTGTATGTCCTGACCTTGTATCAAAAGAGTCCACAGTTCCTTTGTGTGTCATTCCATCCATAGTCCAGTCACAAATTCAAGTCCATGACAACATACCACAGTTCAGTAGTTCCAGTCTCAGCCACAGTCCTCACAACCTCCCTATCACCCAGTCACAAATCATTCTCTTTGCACCGATGGAAAGTGTAACATCTAGTCAAAGTTTGAATGTTGTTAACCCTGTGTCTGTAGAACATGTAGATAATCCACGGGATCTCGTTGTTGTACAGACTGGTGACTCGGCAACCTCAGTCCATCAGATGATCACCAGGTCCAAGAATGGAATTTTCAAGCCTAAAACTCTATCAACTGTTAGAGAACCGGCTACAGCGAAAGAAGCAATTCAACTCCCGGACTGGAAGAATGGGATGGTTCAGGAAATTGAGGCCCTTATGAGAAACAATACATGGAAGCTAGTCGATCTACCGAGTGACAGGAAAGCAATCGGATGCAAGTGGATCTTCAAGTTGAAAGAAAATCCGGATGGCACGGTTGTGCGACATAAAGCAAGGTTAGTTGCTCAAGGCTACAATCAGGTTGCTGGATTTGATTACTCAGAGACTTTCAATCATGTTGCTAAACCGGTCACAATCAGAGTGATTATCTCCGTGGATGTTCAAAGAAACTGGATCATTCACCAGGTTGATGTAAACAACGCATTCCTTAATGGAGATCTTAAGGAAGAGGTGTATATGAAGCAGCATTTTGGTTTTGAGGACAAACAAAGGCCACAAGCAGTGTGTCGGTTGATCAAGTCACTCTACGGTCTCAAACAAGCTCCGAGAGCATGGTTTGAGAAGCTCAATGATGTCTTAGTTAGTCAGGGCTTCACACCATCGAGATCGGATAACTCCATGTTCACGCTTCATACCCCTACATTAACTATGTTCATCCTAGTTTATGTAGATGATATTCTCATTACGGGCAATGATGAGACTGCTGTCAAACAGCTAATTCAGAGACTTGACTCCCAGTTCTCGCTGAAGGATCTTGGTGAACTTAGCTACTTTTTGGGCTTGGAAGTAAAGAAGACTTCTACATGGCTATTTGTCAATCAATCCAAGTACATCAAGGATCTCATATGCCGAGCCAACATGCATCAGGCAAAGTCAACAAGAGTTCCATTGACTTCTGGCCACAAGTTCCTGAACTATGGGAGCTCACCAGTCACCGACCCACAGCTGTACAGAAGCATCGTCGGTGCTCTTCAGTATATCACCATGACAAGACCAGAGCTTGCTTACAGTGTAAGTAAGGTCTGTCAATTTATGCACGAGCCTCTTGAAGACCATTGGAAGGCTGTAAAGCGTATACTTCGCTACTTGAGTGGGACTGTTGACTATGGATTGGATTTTACACGAGACAATGGGAGTGCTGCAATGACCCTCAAGGGCTTTAGCGATGCTGATTGGGGATTTGATGCTCTTGATCGCCGATCCACAACAGGTTTTTGTCTGTTTCTTGGCTCAAATCCAACCTCCTGGCAGTCTAAGAAACAAAGTACAGTCTCCAGGTCGTCCACAGAGGCAGAATACAGAAGTTTGGCATCCCTTGTGTCAGAGGTTATTTGGACTCAAAATCTATTATCGGAACTAAAGATCACGAGCCCAAAAATTCCGACATTATGGTGTGATTACCTGAGCACAATTCATCTTGCAGCAAATTCTGTCCTACATGCTCAAACCAAGCACATAGAGATGGATTCATACTTCATTCGAGAAAAGATTCAAGCTCAGCAGCTCAAAGTTCAACATGTGCCTTCAATTGACCAAGTTGCTGATATTCTTACGAAGCCATTGTCCAGCTCCAACTTTGAAGTTCTCCGTTCCAAGCTTAAGGTTATTGGTCTCAAAACACCATAAGCTTGAGGGAGGGTATTAGGCTAGTGATGAGGTGGCGAGTCCACGAGCCAGCTCAGCAAAGTCAAAACGTGCCAAGAAAGTTTTAATAGCTACTGAGTTTGTTGATTAGTTAGAGCTGTTTAGTCTGTTAGAAGATTAGTGGCAGTCTTGTAATATAGGATTAGAGTTAGTTAAATGTTTCAGACTTGTATAAATACAGTTAGTTAACACTGTATCAATCAATGAAGATTTCATCGTTCCCAAACAGTCTTCATTCATTCCATTGATTCTCTCTTCTCTTAGTCTTTTTCACAAAACTATCATAAGGGAATTCTTTTTGTGGCGGAGCTGCCGTGGTTCATGAGGATATTAGGTATTTTTTCCGAACACATAGTTTTGTTCATTTCTGAAATTATTTCGCTCGATTTTGAGTTTTAGAGTCAGAATTGAAACTTAAATTGTAGGTTTGTGTGAATTTCCTTCATCTTTCCAAATTTCTTCCGAATACGAGTTTGAAATGATATGAGTAGATTTTTTTTTTTTTTTTTTGGTAGGTAATCGGACTGTTTCTTTGATATTTTTATATTTACATCTAAAAAGGCTCATGATTTATTACAGGTTTAGCAACAACAATTTTTGCAGATTTCTTAGAGGTTACTTGTTTTCTGTTTGTTTGCTGAAAATTATTTCTAGGATACTTAATAAAAAGCCGATTCAGTATTTAAATTTAGTGGCGGAGAGATTGCAAGATAAATATAGGTGTTTCACATTTGTTTTTTCTTTTTTAGGCAAAGTAATGTAGAATTCCTGAAGTGATTGCAGATTATGGTCCTGGTTTCATTTGTTTGCTAAGAAAATAGAAGGCGCAAGCTTTCACAATGGATACTTAGAGACGATGGAGTAGTTGAATTTAGTGGTTGATAAATTGCAGGATAAACAGTGCTTCCCATTTTCTGTTTTTAGGTAAATAATGTAGAAATTGTGAAGCAATTGCAGATTGTGGTGATGGTTTTCGCTGTCTTTTTTTCTTCAGATTTGGAGCCTAAGGCTGATGCAGGGGCGACTTGTCTTTTGTAAGTATTCACATTCTATATCGTTTTTATTTACATTCTTGATGTGTTTAAGGATTTTAGTTTATTTGAAGTCTTTGGAGAAATTCAGTCAAAGTATGAACTTAGCAGACTAAATAAAATTCAGTCGAAGTATGAACTTATCAGACTGAATTATATTCTCTTTAATTGCTCTCTTCTGCAAATGTTTTTCACTGTTTGTTGAAATGCCTTAATCAAGGTTTGTTTTTGTCTTTTTGTTTGATTTTAAAATTATGGGCATAGTCATGAAGGAATAGATTTATAAGTTTTCAACATAATTATTATTAGTATGCGAATATAGAGTAACCTGTTGGATTATATAAGTCCGGCCACATGTTAACGCATTATTGACAAGGTCGGTTGGATTAAAAGAAAAATCTTTCAATTAACAGGTACCCGTGATCGTGAAGACAAACATGTTGGAGAGCATGATCAATAATCCAACTCCGCCACGAGTGTAGTATTTATTGATGGATTATATGTATTCTTGTTCTTCAGCTACATCCACGGGGACAATATTTATGTTTTAATAGACAAAATTAAGCATTGACTCTATGTTCATATTTTAATGTCCATGCTCATTTTTAGCATTATGTAATTATTACAGTTATTATTATTACTACTATAGCATTATTTTAAGGCTATATTTCGTGTTATTTTTTTTTTTTTGTTTAAGAAGAATTGGAAGTTACATCGCTCTATAATCAAGTGCCGTTTACAACTGAGGCCTGATGAATGTTTGAAACCGTATATACGTCGCTCTGAGATAAAGCGACTTCTAAAGTTGATTTTTAAAGCGTCTCCAAAACAGCGGGAAAAGTTACCGTGACACTATTGAAGCTTTAGAGTCGTTTCTAACTTGTTGAAGCGATATTTAGAAGCGATGGAATTTTAAAAGCGAAGCTTTAGAAGCGATTTTGTCACTTCTAATTGACTTTTAAAAGTGACTTTTTTGTCTTTAAAAGGTACTTTTGGCGCTTCTAAAGGCAGTTTTTCTCCTAGTGTAATGGCACCTCCACTTGGATCTCTGAACACACGCTTGTTTTCAGGAACTTGAGTTGTTGGAGCAAATGGGAAAGACATCTTCGAAGACATGTGACTTTCAGGCTTCTTAGGGGAGATAAACATAGCTTGTTAAGAGGCCTTGGAAAAGGAGGAAACAAATCTCCAGCCTTTATGACTGGATGAAGGTTGGCCAATTTTCAGGATCTCATTAAGATTTGTAGTACCCAAATTCAACATGTGAACAAATTTAGTCCTAGATTCATGATCACAAGAGAGTTTAGCAGCCGGCTTCTTCAACCAAGTATTGACATCTAATAAATTCATCTTCTCAGTAAGAAGAGTTTCAATTATTTCCTTTTGACTATAAAAAATCTCCTTCTTCAGTTGTGTAATTTCTACTACTGATTCTTTACCCGAGTCTTCAAGATCCAATTTTAGCTCCAAATCTCGGTCTTTAAGCTTTCTGAATCTGAA
Source organism: Urtica dioica subsp. dioica (assembly GCF_054948205.1). NCBI lineage: Eukaryota > Viridiplantae > Streptophyta > Magnoliopsida > Rosales > Urticaceae > Urtica > Urtica dioica. Next base: position 17,517,274 of record NC_142764.1, on the reverse strand, counting down.
TCTCCTTTCTTGTTTCTGAAGCTCTGACAATGATAATATGATCTTCGTCGTTCGGATCTCAAAGGATGACACCGTAGTCTTCCAAGCCATAATCTCCGGAAGAATAAGAATAAAGTGTAGGCATACTCGTTATCTCACAAGTTCGAGAGGAGAGGGAGCGAGAGGAAAATTTCGATCCTCACAGAGAGAGAGATAGAGAGAGGGAGGTGGAAATTGCTTCTTCTTGAAGTTATTTTTGGTGCTCTCCCACGCTCCTATTTATAGTGGTAGGAAAAAGATATCTTTGGAAATAATAATGTTTCCTTAATTCCTTTATTCATTCCTTTTATATATGGTCTATGATCTATTGGATCTTGACCATAATTCCTACTTTCTCTCTCAAACATCAGATCAATATCTTGGTACTAATGTTTCCTTATTTCTTTCCATAATATAAGGAAACCATTTATGATAGATTAAAATGAGAATATTCAACCACCATTATTCACTCTCTTCTTTATTATTAGTGACCTGATTTTCTCCGCAATCTAGCAACTAATTAAAGAGAGAATATTGAGTAATTAGACTAGGAAAAATTAGGCTTTTAGTTTCGGATGACTTTTGGATGCGAATTGTCGCATCCAAATGATCATTAGATGCGACTAGTTGCATCCAAAAGAGTCACCATAAGTCATTAAATTTCGCTCAATTAAGTGGTATATTGACCATCGGATGTGACTAGTCGCATCCAATGGTTGTGAAGTAATTGGAGGCGATTTTCAGTTGCGACAAGTCGCATCTGAAACTCAAATTTTGAAGCGGGGTTTAATTCCCCCCTTTTTCGTTCAGTTATTGATGTGGCATTATTTTAATTTATTTATTTTTAATTATCATTGGATGCGACTTGTCGTTTCCTTTTAGCTTTCGGATGCGACTAGTCGCAACCCTTGGTCCGAAAAAATACGAGAAGTCGCATCCAATTTCTAGGTTATTTTTACTTAAAGCCAGCTTCTTCTTCGTCTTCCTCATCCGCCTCTTTCATTCTTCTTCATTTTTTCTCTCTTCTCCGACCTCAGTGTCTCAGAGCACCACCACCACCACCACCTCACTTCTATCTCTTCGATCTACATCTCTTCTCCGACCACAACCTCTCACTTTCCGCCTCTCACCTCTCCGACCCGCCCAAATCCAACGACCGCCACAACTGGCCGGCTAGAACCACCGGGCGAGCACGACCGGGTGAGCTCCACCACCTCTCAATAGTTCTCCGCCACTCTGCGCTCTGTCTGTCACTTCTCCAACCCACCCAAATCTGATGACCACCACGACTGGGCAAGCAGCACCGGGCCAGAAACATCATGCGAGCACCACTGGGCGAGCACCACCACCTCTCAGTAGTTTTCCGCCACTCTGTGCTCCATAAAGAACGACTTAGAGAGCACCACCTCAGCCACGCCACCACCTCTGACCACTGCTCCTCCTCCTCAGCCTATCACATACCCGTCTCTCACTCACTCCAAGTGCGCACCACCACTCTCAGACCACCTCTCAAGTACTTTCTCTCCATCTCTCTAACTCTCTCTCGAAATGTCTCTTTCCGGATCTATCTCTCATTCTCTCTCTGTCTCAGCCTCTGTCCAGCGTCATGCTCAGTCGTGCTCCACCGTGCTCAGTCGCTGCTCCTCCTCCTCAGCCCGAGATTGCTGCAAGTCGTTGAGCCTCGACACGTCTTAGCCTTAACGTCGTCTCGGCCCCGACATCGTTGCCTCACTCGTTGAAGGTTAGTGACAATTTTTATTTAGTATATTAGTTTGTTATGTAATTGTTTAATTAATAATGAAATACTTATTAAATTGTTGTTAGAATTAATGTGTAGTAATTAGATATTGAAATTGTAAAATTCAAATTAATTGTAGTTAATCTCTTTAATATGTTTTTATTATAATTGTTAAATTGTTGTCACCAAGCCAATTGTTATATATGTATGTTGGTTTAGTCAATAGAATTTATAATTTGTAATCGTAATATGGTAATTACATTAATCTCACACGCTTAGTTTAGGTTATTGTAATTATAATATGTTTAATTTAGTTTAGTTTAGATTATTGTAATTAATTAAATTGAAATTGAACGATTTAATTAGTTAAGCTAATTTACTAATTTTCGTCTGTTAATTAGTTTTATGGATATATATTGAGTTAAATTGTTTGGTTAATTTTATTGAAGTTTTAGTTCATATCTTTATTTTTCTTTTGAATTTTTCGATTTTTAATTGATAAATTGTTGTGACCGAGCCACAGAGGCTCGGTTTGGGCTTAGTCGATTAATAAGATAGTTCTGGATGGTACGTATATGTTTTTATACGGATTTGCAGATTTTTGGTTTGTCTATATTATAGGGAAAATTCTAACGAAATTTCGGTAGAAATTTGAACTAATTAATCTCAAAATCCACCAAAAATGGTATAACACTGCCATATTCTCTTTGACCAGCGACGCTGATAGGTCAACCTTCACCACAACCTGCTTTTTTGAAATGATGGTTTCACAAAACAGGTTGTGGTGAAGGTTGATGACCGGTTAGCGTCGCTGAAGCAGAAAGAATCTGGCCGTGTTATACCGTTTTTCGGTGGATTTTGAGGCGCTTCGTATCTTTGCCCACAATTTCTACAACCAGACTTCAAAAATAACATACCTTTCACAATCTCTCTTTCACAGTACGCTAAATTTTCTCTCGGTCCTTTAGTAATAATTTTCTTTCAAAGTTAATTAATAACTGTATTTGTCCCTCTCGTTTTCCCCTTCTCGTTCAGTGAAATGTCAAATCCAAGTAGAGATTGAATTACTGAGAACGATCGATTGAGCTTGAAGTATAGAACAGGGGATAACGAGTTTATCCACCTTGCAAGCGAACGACCGAATGAAAATGGCCAATATAAGGGTCCTTGCAAGTCTTGCAACAATACGAGATGGCAGGAAATCGGGGTTGTAAGGTTTCACTTCATGAACAAGGGATTTACCCCAAACTACACTAAATAGTATCATCAGGTGAGCGTCATGTCCTTACCCAAGAAGAAGATGTCATCGAAACTGACCAGAGAAGAGTCAGAGGATTGCACGATGCTCTCCATGATATCATGGATCACAAGGATTATGACGACTTTGTGGATTTGACCCCGAGCGAGGTACGTATAGAGGAGCAAGTTGAAGACCTATTCGTGGAGTTGGAAGCGAAATTGTACCCTGGATGCAAAGAGATTTTATCTTTGTTGTTCTTGGTTTCGTTGATGCACATCAAAGTCACGAACCATTGGACGAGCAAGTCGTTCACTGAACTTTTGCAACTCTTGAGGAAGTCTCATCCAGCTGGTAATCGAATCCCGAAAAAGCACTACGAGGCAAAAGAGAGGCTAAAGCGCTTTGGCATGGGGCGAGATGATCGATGTTTGCATCAGCAACTGTGTGTTGTTCCGAAAAGATCTCGAGAAAGCTGACATATGCCCAGTTTGCAACAAGATCATCTGAAAGAATCCTGGGAAAAAATACCGAAAAAGATATTACGATATTTCCCCCTGAAAGATTGATTGAAGCGGATGTATGCATGTCGCCACACGTCACTTCGGATGCAGTGGCACGATAGAAAGCGTGTCAGAGAAGAAGGCATTCTGCGACAACTTGGTGATGGAACGACGTGGAAGAATTTAGACCAGAGTTACCCAGATTTTTCTGCAGAGCTCGGATTTGAAAGCTAGTGGCTCTGACGTGTCTGAAGAGCTCTACGCTTTGTTTGCTGGGCCCTTTCAAATCGCGCATCAGTATCCGAGTTATGTGGTTAACGGCGTCAAGTTCTTCACTCAATCACTCAAAACAACGGTGTATATGTGCTCGTGGATGAGTATGTTTTCTACGGTCGAATGGAAGACGTCATCGTGCTGAATTATAGACATAATTTATGTGTCGTATTATTCAAATGCATTGGGTATGGTGATAAATATGATGCGGCAGAAGAGTGCACAATGATAGAATTTGTGGAACGACAAGTGCTTATACCGTGAAAGAGTGATTTACGGACGAGCCGTACATACTCGCGACTCAAGCGAAGCAAGTCTTTTACATAAAAGACCTTGTCAAAGATGACGAATGGGAATCATTGAGGAATGCAATCATCGAGGGATTTTGGACATTTTTGAAGTTGACACAACCACATCGGCCTTAGTTTCAATATTGACAATACAATTGTCAGACATCGAGCTTCTGAATCATCAACACGAAACAGCTGAAACTAAGCTTGTTACTTGAAGCTCGTGTAATTTTAGTACATTTATTTTTTATTAATAATATTAAATACATAATCAAAATACTATATGTGATAAAATTTAATACATAATAACTAATATATCTTAAATAGTGGACATCTTTTATGAATTTAATTCACCTACCTAGTAAACTTTGAATAATAAAAATTTGTTGCAATTAGTCATTCTCCTAATTTCTTTTTAGAGTCTAGTTAAAATTTTATTTTATTAAGAAAATAGTCTACCAGGCCGAAGTAAATATTAAAGTAACTAAAATAATTAATTTCATTTACTTTGATTTGAACTTTTTTTTTTAATAAAATGAAAATTTAACTATTTTTAAAAGAATGATGGGCTATCCAAATATAAAACACTTTTTAAATAAAATCCAAGCAAAACCAATTTTTTCTATAAACCGATAGGACATATTACAACAGAATATACAAACCGAATTAAGGAAGAAAGTATATGGATAGAAAAAGAATACAAAATTTGAACTCTTCGTCTTTACTTTCCTCTCGTTTGAATTCTCTCTATTGAGGACTATATAGACAACATTTACCTATATACATATATATGCTATGTACCGAAAATGCAACATTCAAACATTTTCGGTAACGTACCACAGAGGTTTTTCTCTGTTCTACATAACTTCCTTTGCAAGTCTAGTAGACAAACGGTTCGTTCGCCCCAAAAACATAAGCTCCTGAAACAAACCAATGCACTAGCTTTGCTCACAAAACAAATATATATAAAATAAAATAACTATAGAGAGTTAAGTTACCTAAGGTGGGCATCAGAACTGAGAAGACAGCTATCCCAGCAACTTTGAGAGGAAATCCAACCTTGAGCATGTTAGTGATGTCGAGACGGCCTGTTGAGAATCCAACCACATTTAAAGGCGTTTCGGTGGGAAGCAAGTACGAAAGCTGGGCTCCAATGGCTCCGAGAACCATTAGGAGCATAGGATGTACCTATAGGGATGAAACCAGAACATCATTTTAGGTGGACCGAATGAAATCTTCTTAAGGAAAAAAAAACAATAAAATTTGGACAGTTTAATGTAAATAATCATTCAATAATTATGTGGTTATGTAGATGATTAAACTAATTTCATGAGCGAATCGAAATGGTCTTCAAATTTTATACATGTAACATTTTAGTGATTTTCACAACAAAATAAATTTTAAACATGTAATTTCGTGTTAAAGGCTCTGAACCGAAGGATTCCGGGACTGCTAGAGCCAAAAGCTAAAACTCGTCAAGGAGGAGAGAGGGAAAACCGGAATGCTCCCTCGGCTGGTGCGGGGCCCATGCGCTCCCAGGCGAGTGAGGGGCAGGGAGGAGAAGATTCGATCCCCACAAACTCGGAATCTTTTCAACATCACGCTCACAATGATGAGGTGAGGGGCACTAGGGAGGATGAGAGTTCCAAGAATGGTGATTCTGATGATCTTGGGAAGGGTGCAGAACCGGCTAAGAAGTTTCCAAGGAAGGTCGGTATAAGCCCCTCTATTAGCGAGAAGATGGGCCTATTCTCTTTGCCTTCGGACTTGGGTCAGAGTGGGCCTATTCCTTTGAAAGCCCTTTACCCGTCTGCACAACTTAAGCCCAGTGCATAAAAATATGGATGTACCACAAGACTTGGCTCCTTCGAAGGGTAGTAGTGGGGCTTCAGTGGCCCAATCACAGACTTCTCATACCTGCCCGGGTGAAGCGGTGGAGACTGGAAAGGAACATGGCGTCCGTGCGCCGTCTTTCCCCTCCGACGAGGGAAAGCTTGGAGCGGGGTGGGAGAAGTCCAGGGCGGTTCCGATGACTGAGAAGGGTGCAGGGCAGGGCTGCGAGAGTGTGATGAGTGCAAGAATAGGGATGGCGAGAAGGAGACGATGGGGCATAATGATGCGGGCGGTGTGAAGACGGGAAGTGATCAGGTGTTCGATTTTGTGCTCCCCCCGACCCGAGCACTGATCGTTCTTCGTGGCCTATCAAAACTCCTCCGAAGGGCTGTCCGACCGAGGACTTTCCTATCAAGTCGGTAACGGGCATAGGGACTAGAAGATCGAGGGGTCTGAGCGGGATTAAGCGCAAAGGCTCCAGAGGGCATCGTCAAAAGGGCAGAAATAAGGTGGCCAAGACTACTCCAGAAAAGTCGATCGTATCAATGGCGAAACTTCTTGGTGACCATTTGGGAGGAGATGGGGTGTCAGCGGGTGCTTCCTTGGCACTGTTGACACCTCCCTCTTCAGCCAAGGGTCCTCAAAGCTACTCAGCGGATCACAACCCGGCGGCGGTCATGTCTTTGCCGATGGATTTGACCGTGGCCCCCCTAGACATGGAAGTGGTGCCCCACAGTGATGAGGACCGTCGGGCTCAATGATTGGTGTTATGTGGAACGTCCAGGGGTTGGAAAACCCCCGATCGAAGAAAGGTCTCCAGTCACGCACCCTCGAACTTAAAAACGATTTCATCTTTTTATCGGAGACTAAAGTTCGGAAGTGCGTGGCTGAGAGGGTTCGGGTGCTGTTGGGTTTCGTGAATTGTTTTGTTGTGGATTGTGTTGGGAAGAGTGGAGGACTGATGATGTTATTGGGGACTCTATACGTTTTGTCTTGGGATCGTTTTCTAGATTTCATGTGGAGAGTCACTTCACGGACCAGGAGGATTGGCCATGGAGATTCATGGGTGTTTACGGTGACCCGAGGGCTGACCAAAGACGGTTTTTGTGGGAGCTCATAAGGCGTGTTCGGGCGCTCTACTCGGACCGTGTTTGGTGGGCAGAGATATGAATGAAATGGCTACGAACTCGGAGCTAAGTGGGGAGCGATGTAGAGAGCCGCACCTCATCGAAGCTTTCTGGGGGATGATGGAGGATTGCGATTTGATCGACTTGGGCTTCGATGAGAGCCCTTTACTTGGTGAAGAGAGGCGGTATCAGGTGTGATAGAAGGGAGACTCGATAAATGCCTTGCGAATCCAGAATGGGATGGCCTCTACTCTCGTACTAAGGTCTTCCATCTTGACTTTTGGTCTTCGGACCACCGCCCCCTTTTACTCTCTACGGATAGCGTGAAGAAGTGTGGTGATAGGCCTCGTAAGGGTCATTTCTTTTTTGAAGAAACTTGGTGCGATGACGTGGAGTGCGAGACTAAAGTTCGTGAAGCGTGGGGGACACTAGAGTTTGGCGCGGGTATCCATGGTGTCACGAGTTCTATTCGACGGTGTGGGGATAGCCTCCGAAGATGGAATGGAAAGAAAAGAAATGAATTGGGGGCTCGGATCCGGCTTCAAAAAGAGGTCCTTCGGAAGGCTAGCGATAGAGTGTGTTGCAATAACCTTAAGGCTTTCAAGAGGGAGGAAAGACAACTTGACTCCCTCCTTGATAAGGAGGAGAAGTTGTGGTACCCACGGAGTCGGGCCAAGTGGTTTAAGAGTGGAGATAGAAACACTAAGTTCTTCCATTGCAAAGCTTCTTCGAGAAGGAAGAAGAACGAAATTAAGGGCTAAGTTGATGATGACGGGATTCGGGTTTCGGCTCCCGAAGATGTAGAGAGGCTGATCTCTGCTTATTTTGAGGATATCTTTACTTCTTCTTCTCCTTCAAATGAGATGATTGATGAGGCGGTCAAAGGGGTTTCTCCAAAAGTCACGCCGACGATGAACGAGGAACTCCTACAGCCGTTTGATAATGATGAGGTCCGGCGGGCTGTTTTGGGGATGCATCCGACTAAAGCCCCTGGTTCGGACGGATTACCGGCTCTCTTTTATCAGAAGTTTTAGGACGTGGTGGGACCTGCGGTTACTACGGCCTGCCTAGGAGTTCTCAACGAGGGCTGCCGGTAAATGGGATGAACGAAACGCTGATTACTCTCATCCCCAAATTACTAAGCCGGACCGGGTACGTGATTTTCGGCCCATTAACCTTTGCAATGTTCTTTATAAGATCGTTTCACTGTGTATTGTTGAACGTTGGAAAAATGTGATGGAAATTATAATCTCGGAGAATCGAGATGCCTTTGTGAGAGGGAAGTAAATCTTCGACAACGCCATGGTTTGCTTCGAAGGCATTCATACTATGAAACGAGGGAGATTCGGGAACGGGATGAATGCCGCTCTCAAGATTGATATGGCCAAAGCCTACGACCGAGTGGAGTGGACTTTCCTCGAAGCGATGATGTTTAGACTCGGTATTGCCTCGGATTTTGTGGGAATCATTATGAGATGTGTTACCTCTGTTACCTTCGCATTCAACATCAACGGGGAAACTCGGTGGAAAGTGATCCCTCAACGGGGTCTCCGGCAAGATGACCCTCTCTCCCCTTTCTTGTTTCTATTTTGCGCGGAGGGGCTCTCCAACATCCTCCGGGCAAAAAGAGCGAAGCGGGGAAATCCAAGGGGTTCGTTTCGGGCGTGATGGGTTCCGGGTGTCTCACCTTCTCTTTGCCGATGATAGTTTGGTATTCTTTAGAGCCACGAAAGGGGAATGTGTAACAGTCGCGAATTGCCTTTCTCTTTATTTCGTCGTCTCCAGATAAGTGATCAACTATGAGAAGTCGGATATTTGCTTTGGGAAAGACGTCAAAGAGGAGGTGAAAGAGAACATCTCCAATCACCTTGGGGTTGCTATCACCTCGTGTCGGAAAAAGTACTTGGGGCTGCCGGCATTTACCGGAAGACGGAAAAAAGACTTGTTTGCTTGTACACGAGAGAAACTGTGGGATAAGATAAAGGCTTAGCGAGGCATTTGGTTCTCTCAAGCCGGGAAAGAATTCCTCATCAAGTCCGTGCTTCAAGCTATTCCTAGCTTCGCGGCTAGCTGCTTTCGGCTCCCGGAGCCTTTGCGCACTTTTGGTGGGGAGACGGGGCTGCCGGGAGGAAAATCCATTGGTGCAAATGGGAGGATGTCATAAAGCGTAAAGAGAATGGAGGACTCGGATTCCGCGATCTTGAGAAATTTAACCAAGCTCTCCTTGTGAAGAACGTGTGGAGATTGATTCGAAGACCAGATAGCTTGGTGAGCCGTGTTTATAGGGTGAGCTACTACCTGGACGGAGATATCCTTCGGGCCTTTTGCCCCTCCGCGAGCTCTTTTATGTGGAGGAGTTTGGTTTAGGGGAAAGAAATCATAACCAACGGCTCGAGGTGGAAGATTGGATCGGGAGAGAATGTTTCGGTGAAGGAAGATAGGTGGATTCCCCGTCCTACCCATTTTTTCCTTTATTGACCCCCCTCTTATCCCGAATGACATGGTTGTGGCGGAACTCAAATATGTGGACGGGAGTTGGGATGAAACTCTTATTCATAATATGTTCGGAAATGAGGACACGAAAGCCATTCTTTGCATCCCCACCTCTCGTAACCATATCGACGATGTCTTGTGTTGGCATTACACTAAAGATGGGGAGTACACGATTAGTAGCGGGTACCGGGTTGTGATGGACATGGGCTACGGGGCGAGCTCTTCCTCGACTGGAGGGTCCGAAAGGTGGTGGACGAGTCTTTGGCATCTCTCTATCCCGCCCAAGTTGAAGATTTTTGTGTGGCGTGTATGCAAGGGTTGGATTCTCGCGCTCACCGTGCTTGAAAGACGCAGAGTTACCCATGACGTCTGTTGCCCTATTTGCTTTAGCGCCCCGGAGATGGTTGTGCATGCTATTTGGGGATGTTCTTGGACTCGAAAAGCTTGGAAGTTGGCCGGGTTTGGAGCGCTTACTAAGACCTTCCCGGGCGTGGACGCAATCAGCCTTCTTTCTACGGCCTTGGATTCCCTCGAGGTTAGTAAGTTTGAGTTCTTTGTGATATTGGTCTGGAAAATTTGGAATCATAGGAATAACGTCTCCGCCGAAAAGCCTGCGTAGACCCCCAAAAACCTCGTCGAGTGGAGTGGTGGTTACTTGGACGAGATCCGGGCTGCTGTGGTCCCCTCGCCGAAGGAGACGCCTTCGTCCGAGGCCTCGTACTGGACTGCCCCGGCTAGGGGGCTAATTTCAATTTGTGTTGATGCAGCAACGAACCCGGGGGCTGGTAGTTTTGGCATGGGCTGCGTCATTTGGGACCCCGACGGCAGGGTGGCCTCCGGGATTTAAATCATGAGTACCTATTTTGTAATGAGAGATTAGAATGAATGAAAATTAAAACCTTTGTGTTTTTATGTGTTCTTGTGAGAACCCGATTTGATGCCCGAGACCTAGTATTGTGAGCGAATCAATAGGTAGAGGAAGGTTTTTCGATTAAGTATTCGTGCATCGAATCAACAATCTTAGTCCATATATCTCATACACGAAAATCCCGCTGCATCAAGATGGCGGGGGACTAGGCAGGGCCCGTGTCGGGGAAGCGCTGGAGGACGCCCATGGTGACGGGCATCATCATCATGGCCGCCGCCACGTTGTGCATCCACATGCTCACAAACGCCGTCGTCCCGCATATCCCCAGCAGCAGCAACGCCGGGTTCACCGGCTCCCCACAGAACAACAGCGTTATCTGCTAATTTGTAAATTGAAAAAGTAAAAATATGAGAAAAAAAAAAATTAATTTGAATAAAAAGTATAAAAAAAAAAATTTAAAATTAAGGGGGGCTTAAGCCTGTGCTTGACTTTCATTGCCTCGGTCCCTGGTTTTAAGTGTTTAAATCATTTGAAGAATAGTTTTTTGTTTTTTCTTCAGAAGAACAAAGTTAAATAAAATACTATTTTTGTTGTAAGAATTTTAACACGTTATTTTCGCGATTGGTTCGGAACACAGGACGCACGTATATGTGGCTGGCTAACTGAGAGCAGCTCTTTTTCTTACCATACATGAAACGACATAGAGAGAGTATATATTGTTGTGTGTGTATGGGGGAATCAAATAGAATCATCTCACTCGAGCGAGAAAAATTAGAATCATTAACGGATCTATAACAAAAAGTTGTATATCCCCATTTCATTTATTTTATTTATTTATGTAGTGTATTAAGTAAAGCTAAAATATGTAACATGTAACATGGTCGGTCTGGACTCTGGAGAACCAGGAAGAAGAAAAAGGAAACGTGAAGAAGAGAAGAAGAACAAGTGAGGAAGAGAGAGAAGGTTTTTCTTTTTATATGAAACAAAAATCCTATATTTGCTCATTAAATCCCTTCCATTTCCTCCTATTCAAACCAACCCCAAATTTAAGTGTTTCTTTCAAATGGCTCCAGAAAACATTACAACCACGTCATTATCACAAAATTTTGTGATTAAAACCGTAACCGATCGAACTTTTAATTAAATGATTCAAACCGAGTATTTTCTCATTCGTTCTCGATTAATTCAAATATATTCAAGGTTTATCGGAAATAATTCTCGTCCTTGAGAATTTATTTCTTAAATTAAATTCCAGAATATTTCTTCGAAAAATAATTTATTATTCGAGATAACTCGATAAATCCTTTATTTATTCCGAGATTTTCCTTTACCTTAAAATAATTTAAATTAATTCGACAAACTTATATGTCCATAATTATCTCAAAAATATAATTGTAACAAACGGAAGCTCGTTTATTTATTCAAATTCACAAATCGAGCGTTACAAAAGTTTGTATATTACACACAATCTAAGGATCAAAGGGCTATTCATCTCAGTATGATTGTTAAGAGAACCAATGATGTCTGGTTATGAGACATAGAGAGTTGGAGACTCTATAGTTCTTCCTAGGTATCTTCTGAAAATAATGAATTGATCAGTGCACTTCTAGAGACTATAAGAACAAACCATTTAACCTCTTATGTCTCAAAGTCACTATGTATGAATTGCATCAGGTTACCTAAATCCTGAAATGAGACATGTCATTTCATAGCTTACATACTCTCATATGAGACAGTCAGAGTTCTAGATTCACTATGTGATATAGACAAGACCTATTGATGAAGTACTAAGTTATGAAGATGTCATGAACAACTTTGTGAAGATCTCATAGATATGGAATTCATGTACAAAATTGCTGAAATGCAATGTATATCACTTCATGCTTTGTTCCTTGGAATGTGAATAAATGAACTGGCCAGTGACCAAATTGAGTTATGACTCGTTTGGATGAATCAATGTGATTTGTTAGCTCCTCGTCAATACATTGTTTTTAACTTATTCACAAGTGACAAAGGAGTTGAGAAAATAACAACTAGAAGGGTAAAATGGTAATTTTATAACTCTCATCTAGTTGATGATATTCATGAAGGGTAAACATAGATAATATTCAATGGATCCACTCATCACAATTAAGTAGAATTTTGAATAGAAAATATATTCATTTGAACCGAGAGATTTTCATTGTCATCTCTTTAGTGGAGTCAGTTGACATTAAGCTAGAACTTGGAAAAGGTTTGTGAAATTTTGAGTCCAAGTATGCTAGCTCAAGCTTCGTTCATTTGGATCCATGAGGTCACTACCACAAGTTTAGAATAGGGTTCGTTAAACTAGCTAAGTCAAAACAAGTTCAAGTGTTGAACTAGACGAATTTTACAAAAATTATCTAAAGGATAATTTTGTCCATTAGGACATAAGATGGTATAAATGTCAAAATAAGACTTTGGACATTGTCATATGATGACAATGGGAATTAATCCACACGTCCAAAAAGGTAGAATTGGGCCTTGAGGATTGAATTTCATTTTATGGAATTTTATGTGAAAATTCTACATGGGTTTTTCTTGTATTGTCATGAACAAATAAAGAAACATTTAGAATCTTGTTCTAGAGGAAGAAAATCGTGGCCACCATCAAATGAAGAAAGAATGAAATTATTTTGTGCATTGATGTATGAAGATACTTGCCAAAAAGGAAAAGAGGAAACAAATTTATAGCATCAAACTATTGTGTTGGACGGCCAACTAAGAGGAAAAAGGAAAACAAATTTCCAACCTTGGTATTATTATGATAGGAATGAGAAATAAAGATTGTGCTCATGAATATGTGATATTCAATAGAAAAGAGGAAATTATTGCTTCAAGGCAATCCATTCTCTTATAAATACTACACCTCATTCACAATGTTGAAACAAGTTTTTTGGTTGAGACTTTTTCTCTCTAGCTTGGCCGCCCACTTCTCTCTCCCTCTCTTCTTTTTGCTCTTTTGTTTTTGGCACCTAAGTCCTCATTAGACCTAGCGTTTTGTATTAGCTCTTTGACTCCAAGACTAGTTTTTGAGTCATTGTGTTTAATAGTGTCCACACACTAAATCCTTTTTAAATTCGAAGATTCTAGTGGTAGAAACTATCGTGGTTACTCGGATACAAGAAGACACGAAGGAGACAAGTTAAGTGGGGAGACGAGCGATTCAACCTTTCCAAAAGTTTCTCAGCGCTCAAGCTTCAAGCAAGGTTGGTACCGAGTGAAAACTCATTATAGTTTTATTTTAGATTATATGTTCATGCACTTTGTCTAGGTAGTAAAATCGTTTTACATGTTTTAAAGAATTTTTTATATTCCGCTGCTTGTTAAAAGCGATAAATTATTCTTAATCCTAGGTCTATTACAACAGGTCCGCCCGTCTTAGAATGCTTTCTCCATTGTGGAAAATGCTTCTAGTAATTGTTTTTTTTTTACCGCGAAAATAGCATGCTTAAAGTATTTTACTACGAAAATAGTTGTTTTTAAATGTAAAGAGAATTTTTCTTTATTTTTTTATGTATACCATCTTTTTTAAAAACATTGTACAATATTTGGGCTTTACTTGACTTTATTATTCTATTTAATTTAAAAATAAAATAATTTTTTACTATTTAAAAAAGCTATTTTCTAAAAGATTGAAATTATGCCCTATTTTAGAAATATTATACTTAAAACAGTTATACTTGTAATTCTCCCTTTCAATTTGATCTTGTAGGCCTTCAAAAAAAAAAAAAATTTGATCTTGTAGGCACTTTTCCCATCAGGCCCAGACGATGTTTCTCAAGTCTTCTCACCAAAGATTATTCCTTGTATTTGTTTGGTCCAATTTTGGATTTGAACCTAAGTTATTTTTTAGACAAAGAAACAAAAAACATAGCATGTGGTTTAAGTGATGGAGAAAATAATAGACTGGGTGTTTCGGTAGAGCCATCCCATTGAAGATATTTTTTGAAGGCATACTAGAAGAACAGATCTTGGACGGTGTTTTCTGACGAACAACTATGAGTTTGGGATTTTTTAAGCTTGGGAGAGTTTATGTGGGTGAGGAAGCGGCAAAAAATTACTAACCATATGAAATGTGAAGAAGTTAAAACTTATGATGTCGCGTCAAATTTTTGGAGGAGATAAGGAGGATGACACCAAAGTTAGATAGAGGATCCAAATTCTCCTTATTGGGTTGGTACTTGGTACGTATACTATTATACAAGACTTGTGGTCTATTTGCCGCACCATCTGAACTCACAACTTCATCCGAATTGTTACATAATAAATTAAACACTCAAATTGATCATTTGAATTGTCCATTTAAAATGTTGTTCGAAAAATTACGTAAAAAATAATTCAAACGAAAAATTGATAAAATAGCATTCAGTTAATTACTCGTAATAAGCCGCTTAAGATTTACAAATTACAAAATACCCAACTTTCTTTAATTATTTTTATTTCACCCAAATTAAACACGTATAATTCATAATCAATTATTCATTATGATTTTATCATCCATACACGTTTTGAGTGCAAATCAAAAGCAGTAAACAAAACTAAAGTTTGTATAAATCAACTTAAATAAATTAGGTTCAATGTCAAATAAAAAGCGCAAAATTTGTACTAATGACACTTATTATGATTTTATGCTTTACATAAGGCATCGTGTGAAATGGTATATTCGTAAATTTATGTGGTTCATTTTGATTAATAGCTATTTCTCAAATCTTTCAAAAAGATATTATACAAAGTATTTTGGTTGTTTAGCTACACTACTCAATTATAAATTATAATTATGATAATATAACTTATTTTGAAGCTCACGTAATTTTTAGTACATTTATTTTTTATTAATATTATTAAATACATAATCAAAATACTATATTTGATAAAATTTAATACATAATAACTAACCTATCTTAAATGGTGGACATTCTTTATAAATTTAATTCACTCACCTAGTAAACTTAGAAGAATAAGAATTTATTGCAATTAGTCATTCTCCTAATTTCATTTTAGAGTCTAGTTAAAATTTCATTTTATTAAGAAAATGGTCTACCAGGCCGAAGTAAATTAAACTAACTAAAATAATTAATTTAATTTACTTCGATCTAAACTATATTTTTAATAAAATAAAAAATTTGACTTTTTTTAAAAAAAATGATGGGTTATTCAAATACAAAACATAAATAAAATCCTAGCAAAACCAATTTTTTCTATAAACCGATAGGACATATTACAACAGAATATACAAACCGAATTAAGGAAGAAAGTATATGGGTAGAAAAAGGATACAAAATTTGAACTCTTCTTCTTTACTTTCCTCTCGTTTGAATTCTCTCTATTGAGGACTATATAGACAACATTTACCTATATACATATACATACATATATATGCTATGTACCGAAACGCAACATTCAAACATTTTCGGTAACGTACAACAAAGGTTTTTCTCTGTTCTACATAACTTCCTTTGCAAGTCTAGTAGACAAACGGTTCGTTCGCCCCAAAAACATAAGCTCCTGAAACAAACCAATGCACTAGCTTTGCTCACAAAACAAATATATATAAAATAAAATAACTATGGAGAGTTAAGTTACCTAAGGTGGGCATCAGAACTGAGAGGACGGCTATCCCAACAACTTTGAGAGGAAATCCAACCTTGAGCATGTCACTGATGTCGAGACGGCCTGTTGAGAATCCAACCACATTCGAAGGCGTTCCGGTGGGAAGCAAGTACGAAAACTGGGCTCCAATGGCTCCGGGAACCATTAGGAGCATAGGATGTACCTATAGGGATGAAACCAGAAAATCATTTTAGGTGGACCAAATGAAATCTTCTTAAGGAAAAAAGAAAACAATAAAATTTGGATAGTTTAAGGTAAATAATCATTCAATAATTATGTGGTTATGTAGATGATCAAACTAATTTCATGAGCAAATCAAAATGGTCTTCAAATTTTATACTTGTAACATTTTAGTGATTTTCACAACAAAATAAATTTTAAACATGTAAATGAAATTTCACCTAAGAAACTACATATATATCTTTTGCGAGTAAAATATATATAATGAATAAAAGAAACTACTCAATTATATAGAAGAACTATGCATCTGGCTAATTCAGACCTCTTGAGTTAAAATTCTAGCATAGCTATCGCTATTTTGTTTTTTATATTTGTATAGTTAGGCCATAATTTACCGAAATAAAAACACACAAAAAAAAAAAAATCTATAGAGGCGTCCCGTACCTTCATGGACTTGGCTATCTGGATGAGGAGTGGGACGAGCAGCGTGGTGGTGGCATTATTGGACGTGAATTCGGTGATGGTGCTGCTGATTAGGCATACCACTGGGGCTACGGCCCAATACGGCGCTGCCTCCAAGAAGCCCAGACCTTTTGAGAGTATCTCTGCGAGGCCGCTGGTTCTGACCCCATCGGCGATCGCAAACCCGGCCCCCAAAAGAAGCACTATGTTCCACGGAAGCTTCTTGCATTTGTTCCAGTCCATCAGCTTCTCTCCCTTCTGCTTCTTGTTCGGGATGATGAACAACAGAGTAGCCATCATCACCTGTAGCATAAAAAAAAACCATAGAATTAGTTTAGCATTGCCTATATTATTCTCTAATTTATATCTGTACTTTAATTTACAAAGGGAAAATAACACGTGATTATTTAATCTCGTAATTATATACACTGTGTGGTAATCTAATTAGTTTTAGATTTAATTATAATCTAGTATCATGGAGTTATGTATCAAAATTGAGTAAAGTTATGCGTGTGATATTTAGCAGTGACTCACACTGACAGTTCCGTCGCCGGCGAGGTCGTTGAAGAGGACTCCCCAGCCTGGAATATCGTCGGTTATGCTTCTAGTCATCCATAGAAATACCAGCATCTGCACATCCATCCTCTGTTTCATTAACAAAAATGGCAAATAACAAAAGATTAAATCAAATCATTACTTGGGATACTAACCGAAAACACGGTCAACACCATTTTCTCGGCAAAGGACATCGGACCTGCAACAAAATTAGAAAATTTAGAACCTGAATTTAATATATAAATTCAATTAAAATTTCAGAATGATACCCAACAGTCGGAGCTCGGAGTTGAGGTGTGACTTGTCGAGGTAGACAGAGAGCTCCCGAGACGACCCCCTCTTGATGTAGAGGCAGCAGAGAATGGCCCAGAAAGGGAAAAACAGAAGCACGGCCATGGGAAAGCCGAAGAAGAACCACTGGCTGAAGGTGATGGGGCCCGCGTCGGGGAAGTAGGACCTCCACATGCCGACGAGTATGAGGTTGACACCTGTCCCGGTGAGGGTGCTCATGCCGCCGATGGCCGCGGAGTAGACGACCCCGAGCACGACAGCGCGACAGAAGTTGGAGATGGCGGGGGACTGGGCGGGGCCCGCGTCGGGGAAGCGCTGGAGGACGCCCATGGCCACGGGCATCATCATCATGGCCGCCGCCACGTTGTGCATCCACATGCTCACAAACGCCGTCGTCCCGCATATCCCCAGCAGCAGCAGCGCCGGGTTCACCGGCTCCCCGCAGAACAACACCGTTATCTGCCCATTTGTAAATTGAAAAACTAAAAATATCAGAAAAAAAAAAATTAAATTTGAATAAAAAGTATAAAAAAAAATTAAAATTGAGGGGGGCTTAAGTGTTTAAATCATTTCAAGATTAGTTTTGTTGTATGAGTTCGGAACACAGGACGTACGTACGTATATGTGGCTGGCTAGCTGAGAGCAGCTCTGTTTCGTACCATACATGAAACGACATAGAGAGAGTATATATTGTTGTGTTTATGGGGGAATCAAATAGAATCATCCCACTCGAGCGAGAAAAAATTAGAATCACTAACGGATTTATAAAATAAATATAAAATTGTATATCCCCGTTTTATTTATGTAGTGTAATAAGTAAAGTTAAAACATGTAACATGATTGAGGCTTTTTTTTCGTGGAGAAACAGCTCTGTTTCTGACCATACATGAAACGACATAAAGAGAATATATATGGTTTTTTTTATAAAAAATTTGGCGAGTGACGAGTCATGTTTGTATGTATGGAATACAATAAGGAGCCTTATAAATAAATGCTGGCAAGTATGGGCGAATCAAATAGAATCATTTCAAGTAAGCAAATAAAAAAAAATTAGAATCATTCACGGATCTAAAAAAGAAAAGTAATCCTAGACTTGGCACACACTTTTGATTCCATCTATTTCTGCAGTAATAAAAGGGACAAACCAGAAAAACTTACTTACCAAGCGACGATAAAAAAAGCAGATTAACTGTTGTATAGAAATTTCACAAAGTAGACTTAATTAACAACACGTCAAAACTGATGAGTAAACATTATATTTTCACGTCGCACACTGTAATAAAACTGAATATTCTTTGCGTGAACTTTGAAATAAATAAATCGTTTCCGTGTCCATATTGATTAAAGAAGTACAAATGAGAAATTCAAACAGAGGAAGAAGTGAAAAAGAAAAGACTGACTCACATTGAGAGCTAATCTGCGGTGAATATTGTAATGCTCGACGGCGAGGGCGAGGATGAAGCTGCCGAGGACGAGGGCGATGACGTCGTCCATGAAGGAATGTGCCACGTCATCAGCGGAGGCGATTCCGAAGAGCGGAAAGAGAAAGAGCGGAGCCATGGAGGTGACGGGCATGGGGACCGCCTGAGTCATCCACCACTCGAAGATCCACGCCATCACGCCCAGCATGTTCCGGGAGCTATCTGGACCGTCCATCTTCACGCACGTGCATATCACCGCGCACATCAACGGTCCCAAAAATATGAAGAACGTCTTCGGCGTCATCACGAACGCTTTGAAGCACTCCCGGCAGCTCTGCTCCTCCGACGATGATGGCCGTTCCGTCGGATCGATCACCGGAAGAAGCGGGGTTTTCTGGTCGTCCACGAATGTTTCCACCGGAATAGCCATTTGTGAATGAGAGAAAAAGAATCTAGTTTGGTATTTGGTTGTAGAGACTGGTACGCCTTTTTATGGGAGCGTTTTGAAACATTTTTTTTACTACTCGGCAAATTTTACTTTGCCTCTTCCGTTTTTGCATTATTGGTGTACTTCTTCATAGTAATATGGGAAAATAACACATTTATACCCTGTGTTTTAGTGAAATGTCGAGTTTAACCCTCAGTTTTCAAAAATGTCGAGCTCTGTTTAACTAAAATGACGAAATTATACCCTGAAATGGACAACAGTGTCACGAATATTCTTTTTATTGACTTTTCATTGACGTTGACTATAATATTTATATATAAACACCAATTATCTTTATTCATTCGCGCCACATATGTAATTTATTTAAAAACTAAAAAATCAACAACGGTCTCTTAATCGTGAAGAACACAGAAAGAGTCAAAGAGGTAAACATCGATAGTGGATAGTCATCAAAATCGCATATTCGAACAGAGAATCCAGGATTTAGAGTTACAATTCGAACACGGAATGAAGTCATTTCTTATGAGGTATGAGTTTTATTATTTAATTTCAATTTAAGGCTATTTTTATTTCAAAATTGAGAATTTGGAAGTTAGGGTAGTGATTTAGATTTGATTTGGTTTTTCTTATATAAGAGTTAATATCAATGAAAGAGAGATTTGTGACGCTGTTATGCATTTCAGGGTATAATTTCGTCATTTTAGTTAAACAGATGGTATAATTTCGTCATTTTAGTTAAACAGAGGGTATGAACTCGACATTTTTGAAAACTGAGGGTTAAACTCGACATTTCACTAAAACACAGGGTATAAATGTGTTATTTTCCCTAGTAATATTCATTATTTTTGGAAGGTAGTTGATTGAATGGTCGTTTATCCGGTATTTGTCAAAAGGGACGTGTAGCCAATTTCATGTGGTATAAGATGGATGATTCGAGGAAAATAAGGCGATTCTTTGGATATAAAAAATAGAACCCACTTTTAACCAATAAGATGAGGCCAAGTGTGTGTCAAATTGGCCATGCTGATAGAATCAGCGTAACAGTCACATGAGGCTTACTAGGTCACAATAATGAGAAGAAAAAAACAGTATTGAATCGTAGAATGTGACATTATTATTGGTTGAAATCGTTTTGTATGATTTTGTGAAAATAGAAAGAAATGGACATGGATGGCTGCCAATTTTTTAAATTGCGAATGTTTATTATTTATTATTATTATTTTTGCAAGGTCGTAGAACGATGAAGAAGCTGAGTCGGACAATTGCTAACGTTTCCCTCATAATTATTGTACAAGTGGCGTATGTTCATTAATCTAGGATGTGGATTAGCTTTTTTTCTTATTATTTTATGTAATTTCTGTTATTTTTTTATATTTCTTTCCTACCAGCTACAGCCTCGTGTGTATTATGGATAAAGATCAAATGTAGGTTTAGCATAACTATTTGATCGTCCCAGACAGAAAAGAGGACATCATTAGTAAAATTAATCTGTTTTGTCCTCCTTATTATAAACATAAAATGTTTGAAACGGCACTTTTTCATCAGGATAGACTCAAAAGCTCTATTGAATCGGTCTAAATTAACAAGCCTTAATATACTGTGGGGCGTGAGCAGTGAAACTACAATTGTCTGTTTTTCTTTTAATGCAACTATAATCATGTTCCTTCTTTATAAGAATTTTATCACTAACTAACTCACTTCAAGCACGAGAATTTTAACGTAATCAAGATTTAAAAAATATTAAATAAATAACCAATAAGTTGATGTGGAAAATAATTTATACTTTTATTATCTTTATTAATTAATTAAAATTTATTTTCGAATTAATAAAATTTAATTTATTATTCAAATCACTAATTATTAAGATCTCGCGATCTCTCTCATCCCCTTCTTTCTCTTTTCACATTCACTCTCTCGTAGACTACACATTATGAATAGTCATGTTTTGAAATTTTACATCAAAATTATTAACAAGATCAATGTTCACAAATGTTTCTTGAGACCAATCTTTGTAAATGGTGAGTGCATCGACCATTTCGGGTTTCAAACTTTATCTTTCGATCGTCGATGATGCGACTCGAGCTACTAAATGCGGATTCGAACAACACTGTTGAAACTCGGATCGAATGTACATCTCGGACCATCTTGGACAATATCATAAACATGTTTTGTGTTGTCTCCACCATGCCAGCAAGTTGAGGTCGTCTTTGTTCATGGAGGTAAATTGTTGAGAGTTGTATAGCGTGATATCGTCGTGCTTAGACGTCTCTTCAGTGGTTGGGAGATGTTGATCTTGGAGATGAAGTTCCACCTTGGGCAAAACGAGCTATATCTCGAAACATTCTTTTACTTGTAGGCGTGCCGGGGTAGACTTGGCTCGAGACGAGTTGGAATTTATCGTTGGTAAAACCTGAAAAATGAGTAAAACTTTTTCACGATCCTAGTATGATCATGTGTCACGTAATCTTGTCTAGTATGACGTTTTAAATACTGTAAAAATATAAGACAACCCCCAAATTTCATTCAGGGATGCATGCAAAACTATATAAGTAAGGAATCTTTGAAATTCCCCAATATTTAAAAAAAATTCTTTCATAGATTCAATACACAGTTGAAATATCTCAAAGTGGTTGGAATCGTGAAGATGTTCGACAATTATTGTAACAATATGTAGTGCTAAATAAGATGATGGTGTGTTAACGATGGACAATGCACATGCTTCATCGTAAAAAACATGAAGAAAATGAGTAAAACACTTGGCCATTGCAATGTCTGCTTTGGTTATGTCATGGCCTCAGTACCTGTTCACGTATTCACGGGTAACCTCTACATATCTATCGGCCAAGAATGAATTCAACATTAAAAATATTGACTTCTATCTAGTCCTGTTATCCAAGCTATGGCTTCTCTAATCTTACTAATACACTCGTTAAAATGCCTAAACTCTGCTTTCACTATAAGGTTTATGATATGGGTAGCACATCTTTGGTGTAAAAGGGAGTCTTGATTGGGTATCTTAAGTCGTAAAGCTCTAATAATAGAGTCGTTATTTGTGGCATTGTCAAGAGCTATGGAAATGATTATTTCACGTAGGTTCCACTATTCTATTACATCTAGAAGGATTCCTAATATGACATATGCGGTGTGACTACCATCTATTCTCTTAAAGGCTATGATCCGGTTGTTTAAGTTCCAAGCCTCATTTATAATATGAACTACAACACTCATGTAGTCCATTTTGGCATTTCTCGACCAAATATTAGACGTCATGGCTACACTAAACCTAGCAGACATGAGGCAGGCTCTAAGTGTCTTGTTTTCTTCTAAATTTTTTTCACTATTTCTTTACTTAGAGTTTTTTTAGAAATCAATCGAATTCCAAGAACTAAATAATGCAAAAATCTACTAAAGTCTTCACTTTCTACATGAGAAAATGATTGGTCGGTAGAATCTATGTATTTAACAAGCTCTTTTCTAAATTCATCGAGATCGTGGGTACTTACCTGAGATGAAGAAGATCCGGTCTTGATGCACATCTTGTAGTGGTGGCACAACAGGTAAGTCCCGTGTTGTGTATTGTCAGCTTTGATAGGATTCTGACATTTGCTGCACATAGACCATTTTTCCTTCATCATCCTGGATCTCTAGGAAGTATTTCCACATTTCGGAACGTGATTTTTTTTCTTTAGTTGTTGAGCTTGTGGGTTTTCTTGGTATTTTGGATTTTGTGGATCTTGATGTGGAGAAGATGGAGGTGGTGGATGAGGTGGCTCGCGTTGATGGTGGAGGAGGTGACTCGTGTTGAAATCTACGAAGTTGTTCTTGATATACTTGGTTAGGGTCTTCATGTGGATATTGTTATGAGCTAGAAGGTTGGTCATGAGGAGGTGGTGGAGCTTGTGGTGTAAGATAATGTTGTTGATGTGGACGACGATGTGGTGGAGGTTGTTGTGAAAAATATTGTGGTTGATATTGTGGTCGGGAATACTGGGGTGAATTAAGATAATTCTAGAGAGATACTTGGAGGTCGATATGAAAAAGTTGGATTGGGGACGGGTTGATATTCGATGTTTTCCTGATTAGAAAATTGAGAAAGGTTAACCAATTTTGTGAAAATTGTTGTGGTGGAGATGGTTGTTGAGCTTCTTCATGTTTCTCCTCTTGTTGTGAATGTGGCGGAGTGAGAGTGCGACTAGAATTTCGACGTGGTTCACGTGAACCTCAACAAGAACCTCGGTGATGATGACTCGCTAGACATGCTCAAAATCAAAATTATATAATATAAATTTCATAAAAACTTAAGTAAATATTATATTTGTAAAAACCAAAACTATTTATTTTAAATTTAATAATAACTACAGTATATAATATATTTTTACGAATTTGAACTATATAGTATATAATATAAATTTTAGAAATATCAAGCTATGAATTGAATATATAATATAAATTTTATAAATATAAAGCTATAAATTAAAATTATAGAATATTGAGAGAAGTATGTAAATAAAACTTTGATCATTTGATATTGAGAGAATTTGATGGTTTGAGAGAGATGAATGTTTGAATTGTGAAGAAAATGGTAAGAAATGAGATGTATTTATAGGAGAAATAAATAAAAAGGTTGAAATTTAATTTTTTTTTGGTGAAATCTGAGATCCTAACGGATAAACAACGACCATTTATTTTTAGCTTTTGATCTTCCAACCGTTGCACATATAACGACTGAGATTAATTAAAAATAAAAATAAAAATAAAAATTAAAAAAAAAAATCAAACCGTTGCATTATAAACGATAATATTTGTTTTTTCCTTTTCCATTTGGCTTCTCCGCCACTTCCACCAACTAATGGAAGGCTCTCCTACTTCTGCTGACACGAAAATCAGAACTTCCGTCGAGCACAATGAATGACGCGGCAACGTTACTACCGTTAAGTGCCACTTTCAACGCCCAGAATGAGTCAGTCATTGGTCACTCTTTGTATTGTCAATGAATATCAATATATATTTAACATGGTAGTATAGCTCAAAGGTCAAAAACTAACAATTATCCCAACAAAAAAAGGGGGGAGATATGATTCGTGATGAGAAGCCTGAGTCCAAAAAATCATCATCTTGAATGTTCATTTTTAGAATCTTGCATCTCAAGACGAAGAAACAAACAAATTATACAAGACTAGGGTCACTTCTCTAATTTTCTATTTATTTTAATATGAAATTCTTAACACTTCAATAATACGTAGGACCTCCCATTTATATTTTTTTTCTATTTTTTATAGGAGAAATCGTACAAAATAAGAGTTTAGTTTATTAATTAGTAATATAACTAAAATTTTAAATTTTCAGTAAAGTAATCAAAGTTACATTGTCAAATATTTTTTGAGAATTATTAGAAGCAATTTATGACTTTCAAAACTATTAAATCTAAAATTAATTGTGTTTGAAATTTAATTACTGCACATTTTGATTATTCTTATAATTTTAAGCAAATCTTGACTATTTTACAAATTCCTTAACTTTAAATCAATTATTTTACCAAATAATCCTTTCATATATATGGAGAAACCAAGGAACCAAATTCTCATTTGGTATTCGCAGTGAATAACTCTATAATTTCCATTAAAGACAACAATTCTTCTAACTCTCAAAAGTTGGTAAAACATGTCAGCACTACCAAATACGCCAATTAGGCTTTAAACTTATGAACAAGTGTTTGTAGTATACGCATAAAACTTTTAATTAGGCAAATTCCTTGGTAGCATATTTTCTCTCGCTGGATTAAAATTTTTTGAACCCTAAACAGGGCTTGCAGCCGCCCCCTCCCTCCTCCTAATATTCAGATCTCGTTTTGGGAGAGGGGAGCACATTTTTTAGGTGTAGTTTCTTTTTATTTTGAATTTATTTTTAGATCTGCTTTTGTTTCTCTCCGGCCTAATTTGGTGGCTCCACCGCCGACACCGCCATTTTCTGCCGTGGCGTTCCTCTCGGTGTCATCTCCGTCTCCACCGCCAACAGCCAACGGCGAGCAACCACTCCTCCGCTCCTCCATTGTCACCGTGCAGAACCGGCGTTTTGGGTTTGAAGTCTTCTACAAGTCTTGGTGTGCTCGAGAAGAACACTTTCAGGGTGGTTCAGCCCCGTACTTTTTGATTTATCGTTTTGTTGTTTCGGGGGTTTTTTGTTGTTTGTTTTCTTTTATCCCTCTTTTTAGTTGGCTGAATAATTTAATTTGTGATTGTTTGTCTCATAGTTTGATTTCGATGGGAGGTGGATTGACCATCATTTCCCTCTCATTATGAGATTCCTGTTAGATGTTGATTTATACATGTTGAAAATTCAATTTCTTCGAGATCATCGCACCTTGGTTGAGTGGAGCTTTCTACCAACCATTATGGGTAAAGAGTTGTATGAGTATTCGAATGTTAATGTGCTATTCGATTTTTCATTTGTCGCAAACGTGCACAAAATGAGCAATTATATGTACTTAGTATTAGACTCACTCCGAATGTAAGTTGTTTTTCTCTTATTAATCGAGAGTATTTAACCTTATATATAATGATAGCTTCATGCATTTTCTATAAAATAAAAAAAATGAGTTTGTAGTATACGTAAAAGGAACCAAATCCATAGCGCCATTATATCGAGAAAAATAGTCGAACTAAGTCACATAAAACGTTGATATTGCAATTTAGCCAACGTTTTGTCCAAGTTTTTATTCTAGCAAAAAATGATGACGTAGCTTAATCATGTACGAAGTTAATTACTATATTATCCTCTACTAGAATTTGGCTAACAAAACTTGTAGTCAACATTTGATCAGCCAAATTTTGCATTTAATACTCGTGATCTACTGTTTCTTTTAAAAAAAAAAAATTATTCGGCATCCTTCAAATATACACGTTACTCATTCTATTGAATGGTTTATTTTAGTTTATTTTAGTCCTATTGAATATATGTTTTTGTTATCATTAATGTTGCCACTTTTGCACGCATGTGATCAGGTGAATTAATCAATGTTTATTTTGTTTCCTATATTATATTCTTTCTTGTTAAACATTCAAATTTGAATCAACCCGTGATGACGTTGTTGACTTTTAAAATCAATTATTATTTCTTTCCTATATTATTTTATAAACGATTTTCTTTTTAAGTATTCAAATTTGAATCCAAGCGTGTAAATTTCATCAAACGTTGGCTACTGTTTTTTAGTTTATTTTTAGTCCTATTGAATCAAACGTTGGTTATTGTTTTTTTCCACTAATTTAAATCACACAAAGGTATATTAGACATTTTATAACCATAATTTTCAATAAATAGCTACATTACAAAATTTAATAAACCTGAACTAAAAATTAAAAATCACATTTCAAAATGACTACGTCTATTTTACCCTTATATCAATAATGCAGAGGCCTCTAAAAGAATCATGACCCGGGGAGGGTGGTATCTTCAACGTGAAATCATTGAATGTGGCACCAAACTGAATTATATGCCACATAATTGAATATGGGTGAGGTATCTCACACGTGTCATACTTGACGTGTCGCTTTGAATCTTTACGAGGATCAATAAATAAAAAATAAAATAAAAAAATAAAAAATAAAAACATAGTGTTAAGATCGAATGGTTAGCAATCCATTACTGTAATTGAGTGTTGTATATTCCATTCCAAAAGTAGCTTTAGTTTTGGCAAATCTCTTTTCTCTTGAAATTGACCATTTCCATCTTGTCAATTGTTAGTTTTGCCTCTATTTATTTATTTTTTTGACGTATATCTTTTTTTGCTCAAAGACGTATATATAACTATCTTTTTTGCTCAAAGACGTATATAACTACTTACGATCTTAATATATGATATGTAGCTGCTTGGGTAATATAGCAGCTCAGCTGTGTTTCAATTTATTGAAAATTAGCCAGCTGTGTTGAGTATTATAGCAGAACAAGTTATTAAAGAATTTACGAATGTGTCATTGTAAAGATAATTCAGCAATATAGAAAATTATTTAAGTTGATAAAAAGGGAGATTGCGTGATATATTTTAATTAAACTTCAGGGTAGTGCCCTCCAAATCTTATTTGAACAAATAAATAGATAACTTGACTAGAATTGTAGATAATAATATGATTTGGCCTATTTACATCACCCCGTCATCGAGATATATTTTTTTGGAAATATGAAAAACAATATCTATACGGTACTGCACTCTTAGATAAAATACTTGTGATATTAGATGAAACTAAATTTAAGAGTTTATCGTAGTGTCAAATATTATATTTATATGTATGATATTGGATGAAATTAAATTTAAGAGTTTATCATAGTGTCAAATATTATATTTATGTGTATATATACGGACAAAATATCTATCAAACTAATAAAATTTAAGGAAGTTGTATGGGCCACTTAAAATTATTTCAATTAAGAAATATTTGAACTTTCCTTATTTTTAAGGGTATTGTAGCGAAATAGCCAAAATGAAACTATAAAATTTGTTTTTAGCCTATGTTTCACAACTTTTAGGGAAATAGCCAACATGATTATGTGGCAATAATTAAGGTCTTATTTACCCTTATTTATTAATAAATTCGTCATTTTCTCTCTCCTATTTTTTTCCTACACTTTTTTTTATATAAAAACTTCAAAAAACCATATCTATCTCATATGAATTCGAAATTGAGTGATTCCAAATCCTACGGATTCGTGACGCCGAGATCTTCAAAAATAGATCCATTGTGTTTGATGAAAAATAATTTTTAATACCATAGATGTAGAAAAATCTACCTTAAATATGGAAATAACTGAAATTTTTTGAAATTATAAAAAAAAAATGGAAATGTAAATATGATGCATTAAAAATAATTTTTATCAAACATAATGGATCTATTTTTTAAGATCTCGACGCCACGAATTTGTAGGATTTGAAATCACTCAATTTCGAGTTAGTATGAGAAAGATACAAATTTTTGAAGTTTTGATGCAAAAAAAATTATTTGAAAATAAATAGGAGAGAGAAAGTGACGAATTTATTAATAAAATAAGGACAAATAAGACCTAAATTATTGCCACATAAGCCATTTGGCTATATCCCTAAAAATTATCAAACATAGGCTAGATCCAAAATTACATGTTTAAAGTGCCCTAATTAGTTATAAATCTCTATTTTTAAATAGCTAGCCATCCTCATTTTATTAGGCAGCTTTATTGGTTAATTTTTACTATTCTATCCCTTGTTTTATAACTCTCTCTTTTTTTTCTTTTTCTTTTTTTTTTTATTATGGAAAAATGGTATGAAATAGCCAATTTAAACTATGACTTTTGCAAAATAGCCATAGTTTCATTAGGTATAACAAAATAGCCAATTGAGAGTACTACGACTTTTAATCATGTCTCGATTAATTTTAATCCAGCCTTCATAAAGCTTACATTTTGCCTTTATAGTTCGTGGGATTAAATTTAATCCAACCTAGATTAATCTTACTTTGGCTAATTTGCTTATAGTTGACAAACTATGGCTATTTTGCAAAAGCTTAAGTTCTATTTGGATATATAATCGATTGACCCTTTTTTTATCACCGTAGTATTTTTGCTCTTTTATAAACGCTTTTGTTAAGTAATGGTAATTTTTTTTTTCTATTTCCGCTATTCCCTAGTGTTTTTCCGTTTGACCTTCATGTTTTAAATGACATAATTTGGAAGTTTTTAAGCCTTAATTAGACCATCTCAAACTCATAACACAAAACTAATGCAATTTTTACATTAAACTAGTGCGATTATCACATCAAACAGTATTTTCATCTTTAACCCCCAACACCAATTCTCACACTAAAAATAATATTCTCTTTTTATGCTTTTCAATATTACTCCATATCAATTACATACTAACCTCTTTATTAATTTGTTATGTCAATAGTAATCTTATATTATATTATTTTTTTCTATATCAACAATATCAAATTAATTTTTATATAACAAAATTAATAATAAAAAAAATATAAAAAACCATTTATAGCTTCGTGCATTTTCTATATAATAAAAAAAAAAAAAAAAAAAAAAAAAAAAAAAAACTCAATAATTCCCAGCAGGAAAAGAGTGTCGTCTTCATTGTCTCACCGCGAAGCAGCTGCGTAAAATGAATTTTTACTTGTACTGTCATCTTCGTGGTCCACGTGCGTGCATGTATCCAACCTGGCAAGAAACTTAACTCATTTTCAGATAAAACAAATAAATATTTTTGCCCATCTTTTCCTTCCTCTTGTTTTTATGCCCCGTAGATTTTTTTTATTTTATTTAAATAAACGAAAAAGATTAGTCTTAGTTTTATAAGTAGTTTCTTAAGACTTTATTTTGCCTTTTACCTATAAAAAAAGGTCTAATTACTTCAAAGAGAAAAAATTGTATACGTTTTCATGAGCCAAGTTTTCATACTTTGACCATGCAAGAGCGAGCGAATAGCAAGAGTGGATGTTAGTGACGTTTGAGGGCTAATAATATCTGATGAATAATTTATAATCCTCGAAAGCCAGAGCGAAGCCTAAAATCAGCCCCATTTTACAAGTAAATTCATCATTGTTTCACATTTAAATTATTTGTTTTGTAAAACAAATTGGCTCTATAAATTCAAGCCCAATAAAAGTTTTTGTTTTTTTTTTTATTGTTATTAAATGATGTTGACATGTGAGACCTGCTTAAACAAAGAAGAATATTGATTTGACTTACCATAAAAGAGATTCTTACTTAAATCTTAGGTGACAAGTAACTAAAACAGTATTGGCTTCACCGTTAAAATTGCTCTAATATCGCCCGCCTATAAAAGGTATAACCACGTCATTGGATTCGGAAGAAGCAAAGCGACCAACGTGCATGTCAACACGCACAGCAGCGGGTCCCAGGATCACGAAGAAGTTGGTTGGAGCTATTAGGTCAAAATCCCTGAGCCACGCCAGATCGTTGAACATCATTAGAAGCCCGGTTTTCGCTTGGGAAGTTGAGATGGAAATTTTACTATTTAGTACTACTACCCATTATTTTAATTATATTATATTTTGGAGATAACAAATTACAATGACGGTGTGGTTCGTAACTTCATATAAAAGCGTTGTCCGCCATTTTAAATTTTATATTTAGTTTTACGAACATGGTTTTATATTGGTTGACAACTTAGAGTTCGATATCATGAATACTACATTCCTTCTTCTTCTTTTCTTTACCCAAGTAGGACCCATGAAGTGAAAGCTTCTGCAAATATTTTATATTTAGTGTTTTTCAATTGATTTAAAATGAATTCTTTGTTTGGGCTGTAGTTACTGAAGGGTCGTTTATTGGGGGGAAGGTCCAAGAGACGCTTTTGTTTTGTCAAATTCAGATAAGCGTGAGTGATGTGTCTTAAGAAGAAGATCAAAGTGATGTTACTTATAGCGTTATCGACAACTCGACATTTGTAAATAGCCTTCGATATATACGGAATACATAGACATCGTGAATAAATTATGGACATGATCACTCCGCACTAGTTGCTATTTTCTTCAAACCGTAAAATATGATGGATATAAAAAATGAGTCTTTTACAATACATTGGCTCAAGTTATCGACTCTGTTTTTATATAGTATACAACTATACATGGTATATTCTTTTACGACATTAATCACATATACCATGGAATAGAAGGTTTGATTATTCTGACTGTTCGTTCGATTCTATAATAAACAACAACGTACATAACATGGCTAGTTTGTCACTTTTGACTTGTGTATTTTGTTTATTGAGGTAAATATAAAGTACGTGAATATAGCTTAAACGCAAAACGTACAGAAACACATATGTGAATCTAGATCCTCTGTCTCTTTTTTATTTCTTATTTATATTTGGTGTCATTCCAATCAAAATAAGTAAATTTAATCATTTTATTTTGTTTTTAAATAAAGATAAATTAATAATTACATAAAATGATGACATGTCTTATTATAATTAGAAGTACACCAAAAGAAAATAGAAGATCCGGATTATGCAAATATGGGTGTAAAACTCTTATCCTGTTTCAAAATTTGCTAATAAGAATAATAAGCTACGGGCTCAAAATCGTTGGCTATACAAACAATGTTTTTTTTTAATATATAAAACATGTATATGGAGTAATACTTGTATCTTTCACAACTATGCTACTCATTTATTTTGTGTAATTATATTTTACCTTTTTCATATCGTTTCTCATTTCATAATTATTAGACACGAGAACTCACATCCGAATGCTTCAAAGATGTACAGACACGACTTCCCGCGTCTAACATAAGTAAAAAATTTAAAGAGAATGACAAAAATTGCCGCTGTTCTATTCATTGATATTTTGAAAAAGACACAAATAGTCACGTTTTGTTTACTTTCACGTATGAAGTTATGTATTTTTTTAGGTTTTAAAAACACTTTTGTTTATGATTTAAACATTCAAAATAAACATGGTAGTTTAACTTCATAAAAAAATTAGTTAGTCACAATATAAATTTTATTTTTAGACTGACAACGAAGACAACTTTACACTGATAATCACAAAATGTACCATTGAACATAGGAGTGGAACCAAAAATTGAAATCGAGGGTGGCCAAAAATAAATAAATTAAATAAACTATTTTATAAAAAAATATTTAAATTAAATTCATAAACTTTTGTCCAAAAAATTGGATTCATTAAGATAAATTAAAAATATCTCACAAGTTATCCTTCTTTTAAAACAAAATATCTAACGACTTGTTTTTATATAATAAATAAAATACTACATAGATTCTTAAATAAGTATTTAAATTATCGTATATAATAAATTAATTTGTAAGTAAATTCTTCGACACAAATTAAAGCAATCAAAAAGAAAAAAAATATGTGTATTAAATTATATTCTAAACTTATCTCTATATGCAATGCATAATACACACATAAATTCATATATGATTAACATAAAAATGTCATTTAACTGAAGGAAAAAAAAAATTGAATGGCTAAGGTAACCTTGTAATAATAAGCGTACCATTAATCAATAGTAGTTTGTTACATTTTATTTTAAATTTTTATTGGTAGTTTCTAGGAAGAATTATTTTCAAATAAAACAAATGAGATATCTGTTGAAATATATAAAAATAAATGAGGTAGTTAAGGAATTTTATAAAGTTAGAGGTATTTAAGAAATTATTATATCAAAATAAGGTACGTATGGACTTTTTCCCAAGTTGGGGGTGGCCTCCGCCTGGGCCCTCCCTTGATTGGACAAATCCTCTCTGGAGAACTTCTATAGTGTTTCACCACAAATTTCAAGAGGCAAAATAATATTTTCTTGAAACTCTATTTGCGGATCCATATAATTTGAAATCAATCAATTTAAACTTCACATGAGGAAGAGGGGGAATAAACATCCAAAAAAATTAGTGTCTTGTGTTATAGTATTTGAAGTTTTGAAGACATTACTAATCAAAATGTTATGGTATATAGAGAGAGAATCTCGAGATGGATGGTGTGAAGAAGTGATCAGAGTTTATGATTTTTTGGTTGCCACATCTACAAAATTTGAATTAATGTTTTTTTAGAAAAAGCATGAACCATTCTATTAGATAGTTGGAAGGAATCCCTCAAATACAATACGGATGCAGAGTATCTATATGCAAGCACAACGAGTTCTTAAGTTGAATCAGATCTAACTTTAAGTATTAAAAAATTGACCATTTCATGCAAACTTCACACAAGAGGAACATACAAAGACATGCTAATCATCGAGCACATATCCGGCTCCTTCAAAATACCATCAGTGATTGATGAAGGAAATAAAAAAATTGTGATTCGTTATCCATGACGAGACGGTGAATGTTATCTGTCGGTTTCGAGATCCCAGAATGGATACGATGTATCCCCGGGATGAGACTGCGGGCCCAAATCGACCGCCAATTCACGTCCGTACGGCCTCTCGGCCACTAGTGCATGCCCGTTCGGCCTCTCGGCCACCATTGTGCGTCTGTTTGGCCTCTCAGCCTCTCAGCTACCATCGCACATTTGTTCGACCTCTCACCTACCAGCGCACGTCCAAGCTCTATGAATAGGGAGCTTGGCCACCAACTTGAGGTAAGTCATGTGTGAGTCCCGAAACGCTGCTGAAGCACCGTAGATGCTTGTTTCTCTCAAATCTCTCTTTAAACACATTTTTTAGTCCCAAAACGCTGCTAAGCTTCCCAAAGGCTCGTTTCACTCGAATTTGTCCTCTAAACACCAAAATCTCTATTATTCCACCTCAATTCTCCTAATGTTGAGCGCCAGAGAGGTAAACAGAGGCAAAGCCTTTGTTTCCCCTTTGTAGTTGATCGGTTCTTCTTACTTTTAGGATACCTCGGAGGGCATGGGAGACTACACACAGCTAGGGACGAACTGGGGATACCAAGTTTAGGAAGCGCAGGCTCAAACACGACCACTTGGTCCAAACTTGGGTTGAACCGTTCGAGGCTCTAAATCGTTGTCCGAAAATGAGCTACAACATTTTGGCGCTAGAATGATGGCACTTCTCGACTTGGCAGCCTCGTACCCTCTATCACATCTTTTTCTTATTTCTTTCACTCGCGCACACTCTCGAAATATGAGTCAAGTGCTCGCTGCTTCCATGGCAGGAAACAATCCGAACGACCGAGTTTTAGCTCGAGACATGACCAGGCCACTCGGGCGACTAGCTCGAGGTACGACCTCCGTCGCATGGCCCATCGGGGAGGGGAGAGCCACAATCTCATGAGAACGAGGAGCGACCGGACGAATAGGC
The DNA here is from genome assembly GCF_054948205.1 of Urtica dioica subsp. dioica. Lineage (NCBI taxonomy): Eukaryota > Viridiplantae > Streptophyta > Magnoliopsida > Rosales > Urticaceae > Urtica > Urtica dioica. Next base: position 17,483,125 of record NC_142764.1, on the reverse strand, counting down.
CTCCCAGGCTAGTAGCGCGGCCTTCGTGGAAGAGAAAGAGCAAAGGCTCGTAGAACTACTCACCCGACAAGAAGTGAATAGGGCCATCATCGCCGCCCTACTCGGCTACGACGCCGACAAGAATGGTCCCGTCCAGGGATGATAATTTGATGACTCGGACTACGTCGACGAGACAGACTTTGAGAAAACCAACTTCAGCCAATCACGAGCCTGGTTTTTCCCCCGGCCCCCTGGGGATGACACAGACGCTCCTGGCGGCAACCAAACACGGGGAAATCGCTCTGCACATTAAGTCTCTGGCAACTGGGGGGTTGAACGACCTCTAGGTTGAGGGGAGGTCGAACTCATGTCGCCACCCAGTATAGGGTCAGTCGAGGACATGATGGTATCGACAGCGTAGATGCTTATAGAAGGGTCTTCGGCCGGGTGGTTCTCGGTGACCCGATGGCCTGCGACCGAGCGGCATATGACCTGCTAATTAGCGACGATCAAATGATCTTCAACTGAACGGTGCCCGGCCCCTCGGCTCCCGGTCTCTCTACGCTCGGCCGCTCGATGTTTAGTCTTTCGGCGCCTGGCCCATTGACGCATGGCCTCTCTAAGCCTAGTCGCTCGACACTCAGCCTAATAGAGTCCAGCTTCTTTGCCCCCGGCCCCTTGAAGCTTTCCTTTTGGCGCCTGGCCCATCGACGCTCATCCTCTCGGTGCTCGCCCGTTGGGCCCGTGGTCAATTACTCATTGGTCGCCGTGGGATCCGACACAACTACCCTGAGACCAAAGGATGAAGGAGACTCACTCGGGTCTTAGGGAAATGAGCGTCGCCGGGTGAGGAGCACCGTTCCCATCGACGACTTGCTCACACGCACTAGATCCACAATGAGGCTCAAGCAAAACCTTCACCCACCCATGGAATTAATGTTGGACATCTGAGCCAGTACCACTAGCAGGAGACATCATCGCTACCGTCTACTCTTTCATTTCTACCATTATTATTAAATGTAATGAGGATAAGGACCACGAGTTGTAACTCCGATCAGTCAATGAAAAATCCAAAGTTACACTTTCTTTCTATTTCTCCGAAGTCAGGTCCTCGAGTCGACTCCGAAATCCTCGAATGAAATCCAAGAAATATTTCTCGAGTCGACTCTGGAGTCCTCTAGTCGAGTCTCAAGTCCATGAGTTGACTCTCGAGTCCTCGTGTTGACCTTATATGAATTCAAGAGTCAACTAATAATTCGTCGTGTCGATTGCAAGTCAATTCCTCGAATCGACTATGATGCCCTCGGGTATACCCCAAGGAATATTCCTTGAGTCGACTCTCAACTCCTCATGCGATTCAATGCAAGTCCTTAAGTTGACTCTAACGTCCTTGAGTAGACTCCAAGAAAGATTCCTCGAGTCGATTCTCAAGTCCACGAGTTGACTCTCGAGTCCTCGTTTTGACTTTCATACGAATTCATGAGTTGACTGACAAGTCCTTGTATCGACTACAAGTCAAGTGCATGAGTTGGCTCTCAACTCCTCGTGTGATTCTATGCAAGTACTCGAGTCGACTCAGAGGTCCTTAGGCAAACTCCAAGAGAGATCTCTCGAGTCGACTCTTGAGTCATCGAGTCGAGTCTCAAGTCTACGAGTTGACTCTTGAGTCCTCGTGTCGACTCTCATGTGAATCCATGAGTTGACTGAAAAGTCCTCGTGTCGATTATAAGTCAAGTCCTTGAGTCGACTCCCGTGTCCTCGAGTTGAATCCAAGAAAGATTCCTCGAGTCGACTCATGAGTCCTTGAATTGAGTATGAAGTTCATAAGTTGACTCTTGAGTCCTTGTGTCGACTCCCATACGGTTCAATCGGCTGACAAGTCCTCGTGTCGATTGCAAGTCAAGTCCCCAAGTCGACTCCAACGTCCTCGAGTAGACTCCAAGAAGGATTCCTCGAGTCGACACTCAACTCCTCGAGTTGACTCAAAGCTCACGAGTTGACTATCAAGTCCTCATACCGACTCCATGCAAGATACGTCGAAATGATTGGCGACTCCTTGAGTCAAATTTCAAGACTACGAGGATACACTCAAACCATTGTGTCACTCAAAAAAAATTTACGAGTTGACTCTCAGTCCTCGTGCTGACTCCAAAGAAGATTCCTCGAGTCGACTCTCAACTCCTCGAGTATAATCTCGAGTCCATGAGGTTACACTCAACCCTCGTGTCGACTTAAACGCAAGTTTATGAGTTGACTCTCGAGTCCCCGTGTCAAACCAAAGCCACCCTTAACGCCGCACCTAAGACACCCTTAAAGGCACATTAAAGCTGTCCCTAACGGTACACCTTAAGACACCCATAATGGCGCACATAAGCCATCTCTCGCAATGCACTAAAGTCGTCCTTTGTGAGTCACCAAAGCCGCCCCTAACGACGCACCAAAGCCGGCCTTAACGGCGCACCAATGCCATCCCACACGACATACTTAAGCCGCCCATGAGACGCAATTTAAGCCGTCCACACGACACACTTAAGCTACCCGTGAGGCGCACTATAAGCCGTCCACGCGACGCACTTAAGCCGCCCACGTGGTGAACTCTAAGCCATCTATGCGACACACTTAAGTCTCCCATGAGGCGCAATCTAAGTCGTCCATGCGACGCACTTAAGCTGCTCATGAGGCGCATTCCGAGCCGTTCATGCGACACAATTTAACCGTCCTCGTGGCACACTCTAAGTCGTCCATGCGATGCACTTTAGCTGCACACGTGGCGCTCTTCAAGCCATCCACACGATGCACTTAAGCCGTCCAAGCGATGCACCTAAGATGCCTAATAGGCATAACTAAACCATCCACGCTTGAGGCTGCCTTTTGCGATGCAACCTAAAACCATCCGACAGGATGGCAGACTAAAAGCAAGCAAAAGTCGATTTGAGTTTATCTTATGGACATATCTATCAAATAAACTCAGGAGACTAATGTTATTCGTCTTTTTTCAGGCCCCCAAAATGGGTACGACAGATCACCGGGATAAGACTTCGGGCCCAACTCGACCACCAATGCATGTATGTTCGGCCTCTCGACCACCAATGCGCGTCCGTTCGGCCTCCCGACCACCAGCGCTCGTCTGTTAGGCCTCTCGGCCACCAGCACACGTCCAAGCTCTATAAATAAAAGCTCGCTCATCAACTTGAGCTAAGTCATGTGTGAGTCCCGAAACGCTGCTGAAGCACCGCGGATGCTCGTTTCTCTCACAATCTCTCTCCAAATACATTTTTGAGTCCCGAGACGCTGCTAAGCTTTCCAAAAGCTCGTTTCACTCGAATTTGTCCTCTAAACACCTAAACCGTCTATTACTCCACCTCAATGCTCTTAATGTTGAGCGTCGGAGAGGTAAATAGAGACAATCCCTTTGGTTGTGTTTGGTTACCCTCTTGAAAAGAGTTTTTGAATTTTTAAACTAAAAAAATTGAAAACAGAAGCCAAATACCTGTTTGGTCAGGAATTTACGTTTGCTTTTTTAAAAAAGTTTTGGAGTTGTTTTTTAAATATAACAAAGAAAACCAAAAATTGTTTAAAGGTATTTTTTAACTCTCTTTTCTATTTCTCTCTCCCTCTTGCTCGACATTCTTCTTCCTCAGCATCAACAAAAATAAAAAAAAAACAAAAAACAGTCTCAAACAACTGTCCCAGCAGACAGAGAGTAAGAGAGAGTGAGACGGCGGGAGTGAAGAGCAAGGAAGCTCGTGGTTTTTCGGTGATTCTCCGCCGTCTTTCCTTTTTTTTCTCTTCTTCTTCGTCCGCCTATTTTCTTTTTCTTCATGGTCTCGGTCTAAGCTCGTATTTGGATTTGGTTTTCGTGAAGGGTTCTGGCCGTGGTTTTGAGGACAAGGGAAAGCTACTCCGAGTTTGAACAAGGTAAAGGGCAACAAATCTCTCTCTTTTTGTTCAGCCCAAAATTTTTAGGGTTTTCATTTGGGGCTTTTATTCTTGTTTGTGAATTCTCTGAATATCCATGGATTATGGATCGTTTGTGATTGAGTTTGGTTGAATTTGGGTGCTAGAATTGATTTCAAGGTCTTGCTCAATATTTGGTTTGATTTTGAGTTTCACAGCCATACAAACGTCGTTAGGTTTAGGTAGTCTGAGATTATTTTTTCTATCATTTTTCCTGGATAATAGACTTCATGAGGTTTCTAAAATGTATAAGAACGTGTAAATTGGGTTAGAATTGAGGGATATATGAATTTTTGAAAATGGTAATTTAGAGCAGCGACATTCCAGAAATCCGAATTTGTGTATCAGTGGTACATGGTGTTTTTGAGGTAGTAACAAGTTCGTATAATTATGGCATGCTTTGTATTACATAATTTAATAAAAATGTACACAAACGAAGACCCTTTGTTTACAACATGGAATCAAGATGTTCCTTCGGAGGATATTGAAGGCGAAAGTTCTGAAGGAGTCGGAGGTCAAGGTGCGTCAGAAGTTGGTTGACCGTCGTACACAAGCGCAACTACACAAGCTCGACGTACACATTCCGAGTTTAGAAATTGTATTGCTCAAGCTATGTGGAATAATTATGCATGATTTCATATTTATGATGACAAAAAATTTTTGTATTCTCTAAACAATAATGTCATATTTATATTTTGTGTAGTTAAATTTATGTTTAACAAAATTGAGTTAAGAAATTGTTTCCATGTACCTAACAGTTTTGATTTTTTCAAAAAAAAAATGAAAAGTATACCAAACAGTTTTTCCAATTTTTTCAATTTCTCAAAAACAAAAAATGAAAACTGTACCAAACAACTTTTTGAAAACAACTGCAAAATAATTTTTCAGTACAACTACAAAAATTAGAAAACAAAAAACAAAAAACAGTTTGAGTTAACTACCAAACAAGAAGTTTCCCATTTGTAGTTCATCTGTTCTTCTTACTTTCAAGATACCTCTTAGGGCGTGGGAGACTACACACAAATAGGGACAAACTCAAGACACTGAGTTCAGGAGGCTCAGGCTCGAACATGATCACATGGTCCGGCTTTGGATCGAACCGTTCGAGGCTCTAAATCGTTGTCCAAAAATGCGAAACAAAGAAACATAATTAAATTTAAAAAAAAATTAAAATAAAAGCGGTGGTTGACCATGGTACGACAATGGTAGTCTGAAGAGTGTGAATGGCTGCCATCAAAAGTCCGCCGGAGCCACACCAAAAAGTGGCGACTGGCCGGATTAACTACAACCACTTTACGGATCGAAAAAACTCGCTTCACCTAAACTGAATCTTGCTCTATCAACATCCATCCCGCCGTCGAGGTGTCGTTTACGCCGATTGAGTCTGCAACAAAATTTGGCTTGGGTGAGCGGTTTTTTCTCCGAATACCACAAGAGCCTCGCCCGGAGATTTGAGGCATCTCTTCGTCTAGAAAGCATGTAGCTACCTCCATCGACATGCAGCCACCACCATTGACGCGTCGTCCCATCAGACGGAGAAGCGGCGCCGCCACCTCCTCCACGCTGCAAGAGTAAGCCCAAGACCCGCTTAGCTCTTCCTCCACCGACGAAAGCACAATAGCGAGTTGGAGTCACCGTTGCACTTGAGCCAAGGGGGAGGAAGAGAACGAAAACCGTTGTTTTTCAGAAGAAAAAAAAATACAAGCCAAGGGTTTTTATAGAGAAAAGTCGGGAAGAGAGAGCAAGTCAACCGTTTAAATTTGAATTAATATTTAGTGTATTGATTATTCACTTTTAATATTATTTCTTTTGGTTTGGTCAGTAAATCTCATTTTTTTTCCTTTTATTAGTCTCTCTTGATGATTTTTTTTAATCCGCTACGATTAAAAATGAAATCTCATATTTCTTCTATGTTATTAGTGTCTCAACGATTGATTTTTTTTTAATCCACTACGATTTATAAGAAATGAAATGAATAATTTTTAAAATTAAAAAATATATAGATAAATGACGGACATAATAATAGTAATATTTCTAAACAATAACTTCCTAACAAAACTAGTATAGATAGTTATAAAAAAATGTATTTTTGAATATTTCTTAATTAAATTAGCTTCATGTGATTTAGATCTAGTGATATCTCTATTAATTTTTATTTATTATTGTTTCTGACTGTTAGGAAATATTGAATGACTAAGATATCCTTATATATACAAGGGATCCCTATATACAATTCTTTTCAAATAACCAATCCTTATATATGCGCTAAAATTTGAGACTAGCTTAGAAAAAGGGTGAACCATTATTTGTTTCCGAACTTCAACAAACGAGATTTGGACTATGGTTGGTTAAGTTCGTTGCAAATCATTACTTTTTTTATTGTAAAATTATATGTAAATATGAAATATTATTATGAAAAAATATAAATTTAATTTTTTGAACGGTAGGTTTTTATGTTTTATTTTAGATTTTTTGTCAAATTAATATTCTTTTTATTGTTAAATTGTGTGTAATGTGGAGTTTTAGTATGAAAAAAAATAGATCAAGAATCTTTTTCCGCAATACAACTAACATATCCAAACGACTAACTTCCAAACAGGAACAAACGACTTTGTTTAGTAGAGGAGAACAGGAGAGAGAGGGATGAATTTTTTTTTTTTTTTTATTGATGCGACAGTATTAGTTGTTTGGTAGATGTGATGGAGAGGAAATTGGAAAAATTTAGAGGGATTATGAATCCACGGAGCCACCATTTGCAATCTCTCTCTAATTTTGGAAAGAAAAAGAAACATAAATATTTTTTTTTTTTTACAAATACACCCCTTAAACTTCTCACCAAATAAGGCATTAGGTGGGACATTGGAATCATCGAGAGAAGAATATAAGCTCGGGCTTCCATTTTTTTAAATTGCATTAGTGTTTTTTTTTTTTTTTTTTTTTTTTTGCATATTTGTCACTTATACAATGTCTTAATCACCCTTTTATTTTATATCCAACAAGAATTCATATCCACACCCAAACTCTAATTTCTCATCAAATTCTCTCTCAAACCCTAATCTTTCTAGCTCAAGCTCCGACTACCGCGCCGATCGTCGCTCCGACGAGATCACCGTCGCCGTAAACCTCGTCGGAGTCGAGGCGCTTCAGATTATCGATTTCTTCTTCTAGTCTACTTTTATTTTACAAATATTTAACTGTGATTCTACTTTCTTCTTCTAGTCCACTTTTATTTTGTAAATATTTAACTGTGGTTTTACTGTAAGGATATTTTGGTTTAATAATAAATAAAAGTGACTTACTTGCAACACGTTTTTTGGTGGTGACATAAATGCAATTTTGTTGAAGTGATTTTGATGCAAATCTTCCACTTTTTTAACGCGTTAATGGATAAGGCATCTCGGCCCATTCGCAGTGGCTACTTACTACTGGTTACGAGGAAGGCGCGTTTTTCCGGAAAAAAAAAAAATAATAATGAAAAGATAAAAGAGAGTTTAAGTACTGCTGACGGAACTGTATATAAAATAAATAAATGTCATCAGTCATCAAATACTCCTCGATGAGCTATTAGACGTTTGTTGGATGGTCACAAAACCGAACACCTGTCGAACGGATCGGAAACCCTAGCAACCAAACACACACATGAACAACCAAGGCGAAAATGAAACCCTCGAAAACCCCCAATCCTCAAACCCATCGGAGAAATCTCTGCTTCAACAACAGCAACATTTCATGGCGTACCTTCCGTTCGAGGTCATCACCGACATTCTCGCGCGTCTTCCGGTGAAGCCCCTCCTCCGAATCAGGTCCGTCGCGAAAGCATGGCGGTCTCTCATCGACAGCTCCGAATTCATCACCCTCCACATCTCCAGATCCTCCGACAACAGGTCGAACCTCACCCTCCTCCTCCGCCGGAACACCCGCCTCTTCACCGCCGAACCCGACGGCGCTTCCGCGACGGAGCTTCCTCACCCTCTCATGTGCTACAGCAACGAGGTTAAGGTCCTCGGCTCTTGCAATGGCCTTCTGTGCATCTCCAATGTCGCCGAGGACATCGCGATCTGGAACCCGGCGACCAGGACTCACCGCCTCCTTCCTCACCTCCCATCGGAGAAGCGGCGACCCGAATCCACCGCCGCGATTCGCGGCCCTAGGGTTTACGGATTCGGCTACGATTCCGCCGGAGACGATTACCGGCTGGTTCGGATCACGCAGTTCATCGGAATAGACTGCTATTCGTACGAGTCGGAGGTTAAAATTTTCAGCGTTAGGTCGAATAAATGGAAGAACCTTGACGACATGCCTTACGCGATCTGCTTCCATAAGAAAATGGGCGTCTATGTCTCTGGATTCCTACACTGGGTGTTCATAGGCAAGCTAGATCCCGACGCGATGGGGATAATCGTGGCCATGGATTTCGTCAATGAAAGCTACCGCGAAGTTCCGTTGCCGGAGAACCAGGGGCTGAGAAAGTGGGACCAGCTCGATTTGGGGGTTTTAGACGGTCGTCTGTGCTTCGTGGCAGGGTATGAAGATTCAAGGTTCGATGTGTGGGCGATGATGGAGTACGGAGTCCGAGAGTCGTGGACGAAGCTGGCGAGCCTCGGCGGAGAATTCGGGACTTGTAGGGTGCTCAGACCGTTGACCGGTTCCAAGTTCGGAGGCAGCGAGGTTCTGTTCGCGCAGGACCACCGGAAGCTCTTCTGGTACGACCTCGCGACTCGGAAGATGGTCAAGCGCGTCAAACTCGACGGCGCTCCGGACGTTTTCGACGCCTACATTATCTTGAACAGCCTCACTCCCGTGACTCCGAGGAGTAGACCCAGCCCTGAATCAGATGCGGATAAGAACAACCAGAGGTTTTGGTTTGTTTGTTTGTTTGTTTACAATCAAATTGGCTTCACTAGACTTTTCGATATCTAACCAGGCTTTTCTTTTCTTGGTCATGATTCTCAGGGATAAATTTCTGTCTGAGGGCTTCAAGTTGGTGCTGTAGCAAAATCGGATAAAAGAAATGAAGGAAGAAGAAAAAAAATAGGTTATATCTTTCTACTCTACACTTGTGCTGTGATTCTAAGAAGCTGATGATAAAGTATCTACACAGTATATCTAACCTTTTACAGTCTGTAACATAGGGAGAGTTTAACAATGCCTACACTGCTCTTGAAACTAACAGAACAACTTGTAGCCGCAAATTTATGGGATTTATGGTGTTTGTATGTCTATGAGTCTTGGTCTGCTTTTTATACAGAAGTTGAATAAGAAAGTTGACTTATTAAAAGCCTAAAAGTATTTCACGGTTGATTTTATAATCCTTGTTTCATAGTTGTTAATATCTTATTGGTGCGTCTACACTCTACATGCGTTATATATATACATATATAGTCGAGCAGTTTGGCCTATACATAAATTTATAGGCAAAAAATAGTTTACTTTAATAGCAATTGTTGACTAGTCTCATGATCCCATTGGAGGTAAGCCCTGTACGGAGGATATTGACATTAGGCGAAAAATAGTTTACTGCCGGAAATTGTTTACCATATTTTTTGACGGGACTGAACCGTAAATAAGAATTCCTGCTCTGAACTGAACCAGAAATGATAACCGGTAAAGATAATTCCTATTTTGCTCGGGAGTGGATTTGGGACCGGGATTCCCACTTGTGTTCCATTTTAACCCTTTTAAAATTGCAATTTCAAGTTTTTTAAAATTGCAATTGCAAGTTTTTTAAAACTATAAAGTTCTTGACCAAATGTGGTAGCTGTTAATTACCTCCACCCATACCACCTAACTTGATTTCAGGAGTTTAAGTCACACTGGGAACCGATTATTTCTCGAAAGAAGTATAATTTGTTTGAGAAAATGATTGAAAATCACATTTTCAAATGTTTTGATATTGAGAATTGTATTATATTTAGTAATTATATATTTAGCTATTACCTATTATGTAATTAGAGTAATATTCCATATTTAATTATTCTATTTTTAGGTTATTCTGTATTCTATTTAAACCCCTCTGAGGATGAATAAATAAATTTTTCAACTCCACCACATTTTACTTTATGGTATCAGAGCTAAGGTTTCAAAACCCTAGCCGTCAATATGGTAGAGTCTGAAAACTCATCCGGCACATCGGCCATAAACTCAGCTCCTCTCCTCACAACATCTGAGTCTCTTTCAACCAGCTCAATCACATCCCACAAACTGAACGGAAGTAATTTCCTGCAGTGGTCTCAATCGGTGAAGCTCTTTATTCGTGGCCGAGGCAAATTCGGCTACATCTCCGGCACCACCGAGAAACCAGTCGCTGACAGCCCCGAGTTAGACCGATGGGAGGCTGAAAACTCCATGATAATGTCGTGGTTAATTAATTCCATGGAGGCAGGTATCGGCCGAACCTATCTCTTTCTTCCCACTGCTCATGCCATATGGACTGCTGTTAGCGAGACCTACTCAGATCTCGATAACACAGGACAATGGTTTGAGCTTAAAACTCAGTTGTGGAATTCCGGGCAAGGAGAAAGGACCGTCACGCAGTACTACACCAACATGAAAACCCTATGGCAGGAGATTGATCTCTTCAACGATCACGCATGGAGCTGCACAAAGGACCGAATCCTTTATCAGAAGATGGTGGAAAAAGAGCGGGTCTTCGAATTTCTTGTAGGTCTAAATAAATTCCAAAATCTCGCACGAACAACAAAAGCTTTCAAGTCTCCAACGAGTTAGCCTCTTCCTCTGAGCCGTCGCCTTTCAGCAAAGAGCAACTAGAGCAATTGTATCTTCTGGTGAAATCACTTCAATTTGCCTCTTCTCCTAACCCATCCTCATCTTTTGCCCAAAAAGGTATCTATCCATGTGTCTTCTCGTCTAGTCTAAGTAAAACAGAACCCTGGTTCCTCGATTCCGGGGCTACTGATCACATGACTGGTAATTCTCATCTGTTTAGTACATACTTTCCTTTATCTGGTAACGAAAAGATCAAAACAACTAATGGATCCTTATCGTCCATTGCCGGAAAGGGGACTGTAGTACTAAATCACCTTATCACCTTACAAAATGTCCTTCATGTCCCAGAAATGTCACATAATCTAGTATCTGTTCGTTGCCTTACTCGTGATTCTCAACTTCGTTTAATCTTGTCTCCTTCTGCTTGTGAATTACAGGACCTGCGCTCACTGAAGACGATTGGCAATGTTAAGGAAATTGGAGGACTCTATCACCTTGACACAAGTGTTGTTCCCGAGAAACAAGTTCGAAAACAAAGCTGTTCATCGTATTTATCTTTAGAGAATGAAATTATGTTGTGGCACTATAGGCTTGGCCACCCCAGTTTTGCTTATTTAAAACACATGTTTCCTATTTATTTCAAAAATAAAGATCCGAGCTTGTTTCAATGCGAGATTTGTCAATTTGCAAAGCATCATAGAGCTGTTTATCCGTCTTTAAAATATGTTTCATCTAAACCTTTTTCTCTTGTGCATAGTGATATTTGGGGGCCATCACGAGTCACATCGATCTCCGGTGCAAGGTGGTTTATCACTTTCATTGATGGTCACACTCGAACAACTTGGATTTACCTTTTAAAAGAAAAATCAGAGGCTGCCACTATTTTTCAAAAATTTTATAAAATGATCAGCACTCAATTTCAATCCAAAATCCAAGTTCTCCGCACTGATAATTGTCGTGAGTATTTTAATTCAATTCTCGAAAATTTTTTGGTTCAACATGGCGTCTTACACCATAGTTCTTGTGTTGATACCCCCCAACAAAACGGCATTGCCGAACGTAAAAATAGGCATCTTTTGGAGGTTGCTCGTGCTTTAATGTTTTCCACGAATGTTCCTTACCGTTTTTGGGGTGATGCTATTTTGACTGCCTCTTATTTGATAAATCGCATGCCAACAAGAGTTTTAAACTACACATCACCTCTTGGATCTCTTAAAAATTGTTTTCCTTCAAATAGGTCTTTCACCGAATTATCTCCTCGTGTTTTTGGTTGCATGGTTTTTGTTCATATTCATAATCATAACCGAGGAAAATTTGATCCTCGGGCTCACAAGTGCATTTTTCTTGGTTTTTCGCCAACACAAAAAGGCTATAAATGTTATGATCCTAACACACGAAAATACTTTGTAAGCATGGATGTCACTTTTTTTGAGAAACAACCTTTTTATCCCAAACCTTCTCTTCAAGGGGAGACTAATGCTGAAGCTCAGTTTGATGGACAAATGTTTTCTCAATCTTTTCCAATAAATGTCGAGTCTAAAGAACCTGAACATGTTTCATCATCTCAAGAGACACCTATGACAACAGCTTTGTCCCCTACTTCTGAACTTCGTGTTTCTTGCGGATCAGTACCAAATCAAAGTGTGGACAGCCCAAATTCCTCATCAATGCCATCGTCTCCACGCGCACAGGTCCAGGTAATTCTTCTTCTTCTATGCAGTCCCCTAATTTTGAAAATAGTGTGAGTAATTTAGATGCTCCTATTGCCCTTCGTAAAGGAACCAGAGAATGCACCAAATACCCTCTTTATCCCATATCTAACTTTGTTTCCTATCATAAACTCTCACCTACTTTTAGAGCCTTTTCTGCTAGTATTACAGAGGATGAAATTCCAAAGTCGATACATGATGCTCTAGTTATTCCGCGGTGGAAGGAAGCGGTTCTCAAGGAGATGAAGGCTCTTGAGAAAAATAAAACGTGGGATCTAACTCTACTTCCAAAAAGGAAAACGAGCGGTAGGAAGTAAATGGGTGTTTGCTATCAAGTATAATGCTGATGGCTCGATTGAACGTTACAAGGCACGCCTCGTTGGTAGAGGGTTTACTCAGACATATGGCCTCGACTACGAAGAGACATTCGCACCCGTTGCCAAGCTGAACACCGTTCGAGTTCTCCTCTCGTTGGCAGCTAATCTTGATTGGCCTCTTCAACAATTTGATGTCAAAAATGCTTTCCTTAATGGTGAGTTGGAGGAGGAAGTCTACATGGAAGTACCACCGGGTTTCGAGCACATGGCGACTGATGGGAGAGTTTGCAGTTTAAAGAAGTCTCTCTATGGCCTAAAACAGTCGCCACGAGCCTGGTTTGAGAGATTCACACGTGCAGTAAAAGAAAAGGGGTATACTCAAGCTCATTCGGATCATACACTCTTCTACAAACACAATAATACAAAGGTGGCCATATTAATTGTGTATGTAGATGATATTGTGATGACATGTGATGATCTTCATGAATTGGAGATGTTAAAAGAATTCCTCTCACGACAATTCGAGGTGAAAGATCTAGGCACTCTCAAGTACTTCCTCGGGATGGAAGTAGCACGATCCGCAAAGGGCATAGCGATATCTCAACGGAAGTATGTGTTAGATCTATTGAAAGAAACAGGGCTGCTCGGTTGCAAACCTGTAGCCACTCATGTTGATCCTAATCAAAAGCTGGAAAAAGGAGATGAAAGTAATTCTGCTGATCGAGCCCGATATCAGAAACTCGTCGGAAAATTGATTTATCTATCTCATACACGGCCCGACATCTCATTTGCCGTGGGGAGAGTTAGTCAGTTTATGCATTGTCCCACCGATGAGCACTTCAAGGCTGCGTATAGAATTCTTCACTACCTTAAAGGCAATCCCGGAAAAGGAATTATTCTTGGAAAAAATCAAAGTCGAGGAATTGAGATCTTGACTGATGCAGACTGGGCAGGGTGTGGAGATAACCGAAGATCGACATCCGGCTATTGTTCTTTTGTTTGGGGGTAATCTGGTCACGTGGCGCAGCAAGAAGCAAAATGTTGTTGCGAGGAGTAGTGCAGAAGCTGAGTTCAGATCAATGGCAAATGGAGTGTGTGAAGTACTCTGGTTAAAGAAGCTATTAGAAGAGTTGAAGATGGAACTCGATAAGCCAATGAAGTTATTCTGCGACAACAAGTCAGCAATTAGCATCGCTCAGAATCCTGTCCAACATGATCGTACAAAGCACGTTGAGATCGACTGGCACTTCATCAAAGAAAAGTTGGAAAGTGGAGAGATATGCATACCATTTGTACCATCATCGAAACAACTTGCTGACGTGCTTACAAAGGGTCTCTTCAAACAAGTGTTTGATGATTCAATATCCAAGCTTGGCATGATAGACATCTTTGCTCCAGCTGCTTGAGGGGGAGTATTGAGAATTGTATTATATTTAGTAATTATATATTTAGCTATTACCTATTATGTAATTAGAGTAATATTCCATATTTAATTATTCTATTTTTAGGTTATTCTGTATTCTATTTAAACCCCTCTGAGGATGAATAAATAAATTTTTCAACTCCACCACATTTTACTTTATTTGATGCTACTTATAATAAGATTATATAGTTTTTTTTTAAAATAATTTGTGTACTAATTTTTATCTAAAGTCCCACTTTTTATAATCATGAGTGAGTGACTTTTTAAAGATCATTTGGTTCTAATTTTTCAATTTTTTCCCAAAATCTTTGCTTTTTTTTTTTTTTTTTTTTAAGATTCTGTGCCAAGTTTGTCCTTTGTGATAAACTTATCACAAAATTTTCAAAATAAACTTGGATTCGTCGAAGATTTGACAAATTTTGCATGCATCCTTTATCACAAAATAAAATTTGTATTTCGTTGAAACATAACAATTAGTTTTGTCACATTTCCTTAAAAAATTCATGATAAATAGGTAGACAAGATATAAAATCAAAAGGTAATCTAGTAACATAGCCAATTTCAAACATAGTTTTAAAGATGTAGCAAACGTTTGGTAAATTTTATAATTGAATAATCTCGAGTGTATTCTATCCATACTCTTTCTTTCAAAAACCTAATTTTTTTCGGCCTTTGGTCTAACCAGGGGAAAAGGCCTTAACATCGGAATTTCCATACTATTCCCTTTCAAAAACTTTCCTCTTTTGTGTTTGTTTTATGGACGTTCGGCAGACTCACCAGCTTCCTTTGTCTTCTTCATTTATCCCCACAACTTCCGTGCTCGATGGCTTTGTGTGGACCTCGACTGATGTCTTTGTTCAGATCTTGGTGGTGAATGGTATGCCTGTGGGAGTTTCGGTATCCGGAGAAATTATAAGAATTAGGCCACTTGAAACGTTAAGGGGCCGTTTGGTTTAGTTTTCTAAACTCGTTTTCTGTTTTTAAATTCTGTTTTATGCATGATTCTAATTTTTAAATTTAAAAAACAAATTTAGAATTACGTTTCAGGATAATTTAAATGTTGTTTGGTTATGTTTTCCATTCAATTGTAAAGAGATAAAATAGAAAACAATTTTTCATTGTTTTCTGTTTTCTAAACAAATTTCAAAGAAAACAGAAACATGATTCTAAATCTGTTTTCTAAATTCATATCCAAACAGTTTTTCTAAAACTGTTTTCTAGAATTTAGAATCAGAAAACAGAAAACGGGAACAGAAAACATAACCAAACGGCCCCTAAGATTTTAAAATAACCAGTGTTTCAATTTTTTGTAATAAAATAACCAATTTCACTAATGTGGCAATTCAACCAAAATCTCATTTCCAATTATATCCTTGAACATATATTTAATTAAAAAAAGGATAACTTTATTTTTTTGAAATAAAATTGATTGCTTTTACTTTTTTATATTAAAAGTCGGACGGTTTTAATTTATATTTCATATTTTTGTTTATTAATAACTTCTCTCTCACACACACGTATGTTTGTGTTGTATATACACCAAAACTCACTATAATGCATATATATCATCTTCTAATTTTTTATAGCTCATTAATAAATGGTGGTGGTAGTAAAAAAACAGAGTCTGATGAGAACTTTTTATATGAGGAAATACATCAAAACATTTCCCTCAAAATAAATAGTTTGTACATTTCTCGTGTCTATTTCGTATGTGGTAGTCTAGATAGCACAACAAATCAATGGTTAGTTTTCGTTTTAATCAAAAATAAAAAATGATCGGTAAAAGAAAAAAAAAATGTCTTAACTTTTACATTTATATTTATAATTTTTTTCCCTCTTTTAATGCTCGTTCATCACTGCAAATGCATTACATCAAGAAGTTCTAGATTAGTCACATACAAGACATTAAAACTTGGTTCATTTTTATATTTAGTTACATGTCAAAAGGGTTTAGTGTATCGTGTCAATTACCTATTTGTCACTAAATGTGAAAGCATACATGTTAGTGACAATGTTGTAACTAAAATTATGCACGAAACTCATGCAGTGTTTGAATTTTTAGTTATAACGGTGTAACTAAAATTAAATTAATCCTTTTTATCGACAGCTACAAATTAGTACGAACTGAAACATGGCGGGGCTTGATAAAGTTATAAAAAATAGAACTTTGTAAATTTAATCTGGATTACATGATGAAGATTTGGTTCTAGATGAAAATTTAATTTGGGTAGATAAATTAGGATAGATCTTTAGCTCTTTGAAATTGCTCCAAACCCTAACACAAATTTTTTTAAAAAATTGGAGACGAATCTTGATAAAAATGAGTTCAGAAGTTACAAGCAAGAGTCGTCGTGAGACTTTATTACATCAGATGTACATAAGTAATGACTACTACTCTTCTTGTGGGGCACCATTGACAATGATGGACGAAGGGCTATGCGTCATACGGCAGGACAATCCCTCGCACTGAAGCTCCTCAAATTCGGGTACTTCTGGCCGACCTTGAGAAAGGACGCGTACGCGTGGGTAAGAAAGTGCGACAAATGCCAAAGACTCGCTCACGTCCCATGGCAGCATCACGTGCCCCTCTGCCCAATCATTGTCCCGCGACCGATCGCGAAGTGGGGGATCGACCAAGAAAATAGAGGAAGACATAAGGAACAGTGACTCCTGGCCGAGCAAAAAAGAGAGCCGAGAATACTGAGAAACAGAAAAATGGTGTGTTCGCGAGAGGTGAAACATGATACAGGAGAAAGAATAAGGAAAGTAGTGAAGAAAGAGAAAAATAAGATTCATTTAGGGCTTGGTGGGTGAAAAGCTGTGGTGGGTATTGATTCGAGTTGGTTGTGGAGGAATAAATGAAATGTAATTACTTATATCCATTGAAGTTATAATAGAAAATATTTTCTACTATCATTTGACTCGGATGAGGCAAACATTGACCACTCATAGTGTGGTAAATTTTGGCTTTTCATAGATTAATCCTAAACTATGGCATACTTTAGAACAATCATCTAATAAGTTAAAATTAATCCAAAAGTATGACTTCTTTATATGTGTTGATACAAAAATACTCTCTTAATGAAATATCTTTTGTTGTTTGTATTTACTTTTGTTATTTATTTAGTGGTCTCAAAACCAAAGTTAGAGATCATTTTTCGTTTGGTATGTGAAGTTATAAAAAAAATTGAAAATTTTGGGAAATTTTGAAAACAAACTTGGTTCGAAGAATTTGGAAATTCGTTTGAAGATTTATTGACATTTTATCTTTTTATTGACATTTTCAAACGATTATGGGAAATTCTTTGAAGATTTATTGACATTGTTGTCAATAAATTTGTTGGATGTCAATAAATCTTCAAAGAATTTGGTATGTTGAAGATTTATTGACATCCAAAAAAATTATTAACAACGGTTATAATAAATCTTCAAAGATTTTTCAATGCCGACAATGCCAATAATTAAGATAGATTGTTGACGATTACATAAATAAACTAGATAGACGAAATATAAAAGAAAAATAAAAGGAGACTATATTGAATGTAGTTTTGTACCAATAAATATATTTAAGTTATATTTTTGACTTAATTTTAACATATTGAAGTCTGGTTCAAAAGTATTGAGAATATTATAATTTAGAAATAATCAAATTTATAAACTCTATTTGAGTACGTTTGTAATGAGAAATTTCATTTTTTAGACCTATTAGTTATGAAAATATCTCAATTAGACCTACTAGTTTAAAAATATCCAAAATTGGACTTTTGTACCAATTTCGGACGGAAATATCCTTGCAAGACCATATAACATCTTTTGACAAAAGTTCATTCACTATGGAAATCTGACCAAATCCTATAAAATCCGACCACTCCGACCAAATCCGATAAAATCCGACCGAATCATATGGAATCCGATGATATTCATTAAGAATTTCCAGATTTTTTAAGAACCCTAAAACCTATTATTTCGTCCAAATCCATTTAAATCAACCTAAAATCACTAATAAGCACTAAAATCATGTATCCTATCAATCCTACACTAATCAAACCATGAAAAAAACATAAAAATCTAACATTTTTTTTTTGTCATTTTGAGTTATGGCACTTTGAGAGCTTGACAACCACCAACATCAGAAGGAGACGGTCGGATTTGGAAGGAGCCGATCGGATTTGGAAGGTGGGTCAGTCGAATTTTGATGGAGAAGGTCAGATTTTTCTTGTCTCGGTCGGATTTGGTTTGTTCGGTCGAATTTGGGGAGAGAAAGAGATAGAAAATGAGAGTGAAATAGATGAAGTGTGAGAGAGAGAGGGTATATTTGAACTGGGGATATTTTTGTATGAAATTAGTACAAAAGTCCAATTTTGAATATTTCTTAATCAGTGGGTCTAATTGAAATATTTTCATTACTTTAGGGTTTAGAAAATGAAACTTCTCTTTATAATGAGAAATTGCCTAATTTGCCACCAATTTCATAACATTTTCTCATTTTCCACAAAAACGCTAATTTTTCTCAAAATGTCACCTCTATGTCAACAATGTTGACATTTATGTCAACAATGTTGATATCTAATAGTGAAAGGCAAACATAGATATCAATATTGTTGACATAGATTGTGACTTTTTGGGAAAAATAAGCATTTTGGTGAAAAGTGGGAAAATGTTATGAAATTGGTGGCAAATTAGGCAATTTCTCCTAATAGTTAGACTTCGATTTTTTAAAGAGAAATGTTTGGGCTACTTACTTAGCCCGCCCAAACATTTATATCCAAATAAAAAAGAAAAGGGAAATGGCCGGATGTAGTAGTGTTTTCAATGATTTGGACCAAAATATAGGGTACCTTGTTTTTGGACACTTTTAGTAGTGTTTTGAGGAGAGATAATAGTTTGATACCGGGTTTGCCCTTGAATTTGTAATTTTGTTCATTCAAACCCCCAAACCAAAACTTGCTGTATAAGACTTCTCATACGGTCTTGTTTATTGTGCCATGTACAGCTCTCTCTCTCCTCTCTTTTTTTTTCTCTGCGTGTGAAGGACGTTTCATCTCCCTGTCATGATCCTCCATGAGCTGCGTGTCTATGAAGTGAAGCTCAGCTCTCCGGCCACCTCGTCCTCGTCTAAAAGTAAGCTTCTTTCGTTCATCGTCTTCGTCGTCTTCTCTCCTCTCTTTTTGTTTCTGGGCTTTCGTTCATCGTCGTGGGGTTTTTGAGTTTATGGGTTTCGGATTCATGTTTGTTCAACGTCATTATCGTGCATCTTAAAAGAAAGCTTCTTTTTCGTCGTTCTTCTTTGTTTTCGTGCGTTTGTCTGGGTTTTAGGTTTGTGTCGTTCTGGGTTTGTTGGTGCCATTACCCGCCGTCTCTGTGTTGTTTGTTGCTGGGTTTGTTTGTGTGTTGTTCTTCATTGTTTTTCGCGTTCTTGAATTGTAGACATACATGTCTACAGTCTCTAAAATTGTAGACTGTAGACATGTTGTAATTGTAGACATATAGGTCTACAACTTCCGTTGTTGTAGACGTATTAGTCTACAACAGCTGAAGGTGTAGACCTGTATGTCTACAGTTGTAGACAGTATATCTACAATTACAATAATTGTAGACAGTATATCTACAATTACACTTCATTGGTGTAATTGTAGATATACATTTCTACAAATATTCTCATTGTAGACATTTAATTTTTTTCATACATGATAATAACAAAATCAGATATGCGTTTCTCCTATGCAGGAATGTCCGAAATATATATATTTTTGAAACACAGTGGTACATGGGTCGAACCCACAGTATACGTCGAGGGAGGAAATTTGGGTATTATGGTGTCGTCTTCGGTGAACTACCCTAGTTTGATGCAGATTTTGTTCGCGGAGCTTGGCCTTTCCCCATCAACTCACAGGATCGGTTTGAAGTACTTGATTGACGGTGCATGTAAACCTGTTGAGATTAAAGACAACGGTCAATTGAAAGCTTATTTGTATTTGAGGAAAACGATACCTGACGTCGGAAGATTTCATATGATTTTGGAAATATCTGAAGAGCCACGGGAAGGGCATGAGGCAGCATGGGAGAGCGTAGTTTCTCCAGGATTTAGATCAACTCCTAACACGGTTGAGCCAACGCAGGGACTTGAGGACATGAATACTTTCTACGATGCAACGGAAGAATGTAGAGAATCCCCTCCTCGACCACCTAGACAGACTCCTCCTACTCCGCCTCCTCCACGTAGAGAATCCCCTCCTCCGCCTCCTCCATGTAGAGAGTCCCATCCTCCGCCTCCTCCACGTAGGCAGTCCGCTCATCCTCCTCCTCCTCATCCAAGTAGCGATGAGCAAGTGCTGGATATCAATTCCCCTGTGACACTCAAGCTTCATGGAATGTATGCTAGCAAATTGGTGTTGCAAAAACAATTGAGTTTGTATGCCATTAACAAACACTGTACGTTTCGGACAAAGTATTCATCTAAAGAATGTCTCCATGTAGTTTGTCCGGGAGAGCATTGTAAATGGAGTGTTCGAGCAGTTAGAATTCCCAGCTCTCCGATTTTTAGGATTAAAAGGTAATTATTAGGTTGCCATAATAGAATAATTGTTAGTTTACATGTCTACAAACTACTCCAACTGTAGACATGCAAGTCTACAGTTTACATAAATTGTAGACTTGCAATTCTATAATTGAAAATAATTGTAGATATTATAAGTACACAGTTACTGAAACTGTAGACATATATCTCTACAATTATCGTTAATTGTAGACTTATAAGTCTACAGTTTATGAGAGTTTTTATTACAATTACACATATAAATTGAAAGTAATGTTTAATTTGGAATTTTCTTATTCAGGTTTGAGAGTGAACATATTTGTCCTATAAATGAAAGACAAGGATATCATCCTCAAGCCACATCCAAAGTAGTGGGAGAGGTTGTGAAGCACAAGTGCATAGATCCGACGTTGGGATTGTGTAAACCAAAGGAGATCATTAATTACATGCAAATGGATTACGGAGTTCGTATGTCATACAAAAAAGCGTGGCGGTCGAGAGGAAAAGCTCTTAAGTCCCTTTACGGCACCGAAGCAGAGTCCTACGCGTTCCTACCTAAGTTGATGTACATGATCGAGACTAAAAATCCAGGTTCTCTCTTTGACCTTGTCACTACGGGGTCGAATAATCAGTTCGTTAGCTTCTTCATGTCACTTAGCCCGTGGAGGAGGGGTTGGAAGTATTGCAGGCCTATTATCATTGTTGATGCAACTTTCTTGAAGAACTATTACAAAGGAACTTTGTATACATCGTGTGCCATGGACGGAAATGAACAAATATTTCCACTCGCCTTCTTTCATGGTTCTAATGAATCTAATGAGACTTGGATTTACTTCTTGAGAAAGGTGAAGGACGCTATTGGGGATAGGGAGCATACGGTAATTGTATCTGATAGGCACCAAGGAATAGTTAATGCAGTCAAGGAGGTGTATCCAACCCGTGAACACGGTTTTTGCGTACATCATTTGCTTGGTAACTTGAAGACCACATTCAAAGGGAGCATAACAAAGCAAGTGAAGTGGAAATTTTACGCCGCAGCAAAGGCGTACACTCAGCCGGAATTTGAGAAGTACATGTGTATGTTGGACTCTGAAAATCCAGAAATACGCCCATACCTGGAGAAGGAGGTTGGGTATCAAAGGTGGGCACGATCTTGTTTTCGTGAAAACAGGTACGATATCATGACGAACAACAACGCAGAATCATTGAATGCGTTCAACGTTAAGCCTAGAGAGTTTCCTATTTCTAAGTTGTTCGACTGGTTGCGGGAAAGAAGTCTAGGATGGTATCACGAACGTAGAGAGTTGGCAACAAAAACAACAACGTTATTGACCAAAGAGGCCCAGAAGAAACTAGAGACAAACTATGCTGCAGCTTGTGGAATGCCGGTATGTTGATCTTTTTGTATTTTATTCAGTATTGTGTTCTAACTGTAGACATACGTCATCTACAATTGTGATGATTGTAGACATTTATGTCTACAATTAGCAGTGATTGTAGATGATGTATGTCTACAATTGGTAGTGATTATATACATTGATGTCCACAATTTGTATAAAACTATAGACATTGATGTCTACAATGACATTGAAGTCTACAGTTACAGGTATTTATAGACATCTACGTCTACAATTTTAGTTATATGTCTACACGTACATGACTTACTCTAATTATTCTTTTATTCTAGGTGAGGCCATCATCATTCCTCGAGTTTGAGGTAGGTGACAGAGATGGAAACACGTGGGCTGTCAATTTGCACGAAAAAACATGCTCGTGTCGGGAATTTCAACTTGACAGTTTCATATGTGCTCATGGTATTGCTGCGTGTGGACATCGTAACCTTGCGGTTGAGGGATATATTTCGCCTTACTATACTGCAGAGTATTGGAGGGCAAGTTATGCAGGTGTCCACCATCCCCATGGTAATATTCAGACGTGGATTATTCCCCCTGAGGTCGCAAATTTTGTAATTCAGCCTCCAACACACAGAGCACGTGCCGCAGGTAGACCGAAGAAGAGACGTATACCTTCTCAAGGGGAAGAGCCTATTCGTAGGAAGTGTTCGCGATGTGGAGAAGTTGGTCACAACCGGACTACATGCAGCAGTCCAGTTCCTTTGTCGGAGAGGAATGGATGAATTATTTCCGGATTTTCAGAGTCCAACATACACATGTACTTCTCAAATTCCAGCTGAGTGTACGCCTTTGAATGTGTATTTAATGTCTTTTTGGAACTTGGAGTGTATTTACTCTGTTTTGGAGTTTGAATGACGACTTATATGATAAAATTATGTCTTTTTTACGTCTTGAAAACATTACATGATAGAAGTTGTTCAAATTATAGACTTCATTGTCTACCAGTTGTGGTGAATGTAGACATTAATGTCTACAGTTGTTGTGATTGTAGACATAAAATGTCAAACTGTAGATATATATGTCTACAATCACGACGATTGTAGACATCACTGTACACATCTTTAGACATAACAAAACAAAAGCTATCAGTTGTAGTGAATGTAGACATTAATGTCTACAGTTGTTGTGTAGACGTAAAATGTCAAACTGTAGATATATATGTCTACAATCACGACGACTGTAGACATCACTGTACAGATCTTTAGACACGACCATAAAAAAAAAAAAGCTATCAGTTGTAGTGAATGTAGACATTAATGTCTACAGTTGTTATGATTGTAGACCTATAATGTCAAATTGTAGATATATATGTCTACAATCACGACGACTGTAGCCATAACAAAACAAACCATACCAAGATAGATAGCACTGTTTAGGAATTCATGCTTCAAATTGTCATACAAAGCCATACAAAAATATAAAACATAGTTTTAAAAGTAACTTCATAGTTTGAGATTGAGTTCATGTAAACATAAAAATCTAGTCCTTAGATGTCGGAAACTCGTCGTCAGATCCGTAGCCGGTCGCAAGTTTCACCGCCCCATGACGGAATAAATCAATCGTGAGCTTCCGCCTAAACATGTTCATGAGGGATGCGTCTAAATTAGACATGTGTACGCCGTGGGTCAAGTACTCAACTGCCTTGATCACGAACATGCCACAATCTCCGCTGCAAATATATATGTTAGTTTAGTATAAAAAAAATATGAAATACACAAGAATTCTAGCGGAGGGCATTACCCATTCTCTTGTTGTGGCATAGCATCATGGTCCTCAAGGCTGAACGCCGCCGAGCTTGTGTCTTCGATGCCTAATCCGTCGAAAGCATTAATCGAACACAGAATAATTGGGATGATTTCAGCGAGTCTGAGCAGGTGGGTCATCACGGATTTGTGGCTCCTTTTGCTCTTGGACATGGAGTCGTAGACCATTAGCTTCCGTGACTTTAGATGAGCTACCACAAGGACCCAATGAGACAACTTCTTGATACAACAAGGGACGTAGATATAATCAACCTCCACCCACGGCCATGAATGAAGTTGACACTCAATATCAGCAGTAATGTAGTCCAAGATGCGGGTTTCCTTCTTCCAGTTAAATTCATCCTTGTCGGTGCACGCTTTTCATTTGTCATATGCCTCATCGGCGTAACTATAAAAAAACCCGTCCATTATGGTGAACTTCTTTGACATTTGACCATACTTCCGCTTCTTGCCCAAGTAGTACATGGCAATGTCGATATGCTACAAAAAAAAAAAAAAAGTCTACAATTACACTACAATCCAGGAAATTGTAGACATATAAGCCTACAATTGATGTATAACTGTACAAATATGTCACACTATAATTACACTCACCTCGTCACTCAGCCATGCCGCCGGTGTCCAGAGGGTATAAAAGAAGGTTTTGCTTGTGACGACCTGTACGTTAAAGTTCCAATTTCCCGGCAAGCCCTCACTCTCCTTCTTGTAAACTGCGGAACCGGGCGGCAATGATTTGTAATTTTTCCGAAACCCAACCCCAATCCACTTTTCCATGATTGTAGTCTCTTCATCTGTTGGCACAATGAAAATACCAGATAGCGGGATCTTTGCGGGTCGTTTCTGATCTTTCGTGAACTTAACGTATGGTCGTGGCATCGAAGTCGGTGTAAACCTGTCAAATCAAACAAATAACTATGTCAAAAATCTATTTATACTGTTCTAAACTGTAAACATACATGTCTACAATTTCAGGTATGTCTACAATTTTACGAATGTCTACAATTTCATGTATGTCTACAATTTCATGTATGTCTACAATGTCATGAATGTCTACAATTTCACGAATGTCTACAATTGATTGTATAAATGACTACAATTGATTGTATAACTGACTACAATTTATGTATAAATGTACCTTTTCGGAGGTACTCTACTTCTCGGTTTTTGAGGTGAGTCGACAATGAGAATTTGTTTCTCTTTCGGCGTCTTTGCGGCACACAACTCATCCTCAATTTGAGGTGAGTCCTCAATGATAATATGTTGTTCTGCCAACTTCTTTGCGGCATACAACTCATCCTCAATTTGAGGTGAGTCCTCAATGATAATATGTTGTTCTGCCAACTTCTTTGCGGCATACAACTCTTCCTCAATTTGCGCTCTAGTTTTGCCTTCTGGAACCGTACCATAAAACCATGGTTGGCTATCATCCCATGCCTCTTCCTCAAGTAGTTTTTCTTGACGGTCCAACCTTTCTCTTTTTTCTGATTCCGTTTCAGAAAAACACGGAAGTACATACTCTTCTTGACCAACTTGGTCTTCTTTCTTGTCTTCATTCGTCCCTTCGGGGTTGTCCCCATCGGGCTTGTCTCCGTCGGGCTTGTCCCCATCGGGCTTGTCCCCTTCGGGCTTGTCTCCGTCGGGCTTGTCTCCGTCGGGCTTGTCCCCGTCGGGCTTGTCTCCGTCGGGCTTGTCCCCGTCGGGCTTGTCCCCGTCGGGCTTGTCCCCGTCGGGCTTGTCCCCTTCGGGCTTGTCCCCTTCGGGCTTGTCTCCGTCTGGCTTGTCCCCTTCGGGCTTGTCCCCTTCGGACTTGTCCCCGTCGTTTTCGTCGGGTTTGTCCCCGTCGTTGTCGTCGGGCTTGTCCCCGTCGTTGTTTTCTTCTTCTTCTGTCTTCTCTTCCTCTTCCTTTTCCTCTTTTCCCTATACAAACAATCAACAAGTTCAAACAGTCTACAATATCAGTTATTGTCTACTTAAAATCAATTCTACGATTGCAGTCATTGTGTACTTATAAGTCTACAATTTCTGTAATTGTAGACTTTGAAGTCTACAATTTCAGAAATTGTATACTTCTAGGTCTACAGTTTCAGTAATTGTAGACTTAAAAGTCTACAATTGTAGAAAGTGTAAGTCTACAATTTCAGTCAGTAATTTACCTTGTTGTTTTCTTCTTCTTCTGTCTTCTCTTCTTCTTCCTTCTCATCTTTCTTTTCCTCTTCCTTTTCCTCTTTTCCCTAGACAAACAATCAACAAGTTCAAACAGTCTACAATATCAGTTATTGTCTACTTAAAATCCATTCTACGATTGCAGTCATTGTGTACTTATAAGTCTACAATTTCAGTAATTGTAGACTTTTAAGTCTACAATTTCATTTATTGTATACTTATAGGTCTACAATTTCTGAAATTGTATACTTATAGGTCTACAATTTCTGAAATTGTATACTTCTAAGTCTACAGTTTTAGTAATTGTAGACTTAAAAGTCTACAATTTCAGAAAGTGTAAACGTATAGGTCTACAATTTCAGTCAGTAATTTACCTTGTTTTTTTCTTCGTCTTCTTCTGTCTCTGATTCATCATCAGAGTCAGTTTCATATTCACTCTCACTTTCATTTTTTTTTTCAACGACCGTTTCCTTCACTGGTGTGGCATCTGGCTTGTTGTCTGGCTTACCATCACCATCGGACTCGGTCTCGGACTCGGTTTCACTTTCTGTCCCCGTCTCTGTTTCACTTTGTGCTTCCTTGTTGTTGTTCTTCTCCGGCTGTGGATCAATCTTCGCCGAGAGAGCTTTGACAATTCCCCTAATCTCGTTCTTGAAAACTTCATTGGCGGCCTTAAACCCTGTCCATTCAGCCTTCAACTGAAGGATTGAATCTTCCAGCTCTATGAGCTTAAGTTGGGTCTGTAAGGTTAGAAAATGGACAATATATCAAAACAGTGTATACATTGACGTTTACAATACAACTGATTGTAGACAATTACGTCTACAATTTATGAATGTAGACATTGACGTCTACAATTGAACTGATTGTAGACATTTACGTCTACAATTGGTACAAATTGTAGACCTGATTATCTACAGTAGTGGTTATTGTAGATATATAGGAAGGTAATGTACTCACCCGTAAATCATCATTGTTGGACCTCGAGGTGGAGGTGGACGCGAGGGAAAGTACATGCTTCTGCTTAAACTTCTGCTTCTTCTTCTGAGGGAGTATATCCTCAACCTCAGCGCCAAGTGGTCTGAATTCTACATCCTGGAAATTAATCTCCTTCAGTCTTGAATCCAAGACATGCGCATTTGTTTTCCACCGCCGCATAAGTGGTACGGCGGTTTCAGACACTTGTTGGCAGAGCTTTAGAGCAGTCAGCACAGGCAGGCACTCGTACGCCCAGACTTGAAGCGGGTAGACGAAACCCGGGAAGTTGATTTTTTGCTTCGACTCCGCCTTGGAGGCCATCTTCATAACATACTTCCGCACCTGTCCGTGGAAGAAATTCCACGCCACGTTCCCCCATGGATGTTTGTTGAATTCATCCAAGTCCTCGACAAGCATTGCCCAAGACATGTTTTGTATCGGGGTGTGAGCCGGAGCGGCGAGGAGAATGTTCGTCAGGAAGTGAAGTAGTAACAACTTCACTCGCTTTTGAGTGTTCTCCCAAGACTTGCTTTTACTTAGCATTGACGTCAACACTCCCCGATTCTTCACGACGCCTCCAAGGAAGATTTCTTTGAACAAGCTACCTTCCACATCGGTAATCTCCACGTCACAGGGGCTGTAGTCATCGACGTAGCGAAGACCAGTTATCTCCGCGAACTGCTTTGCTGTAAAAGGTCTCGGTTCCCCACCAATCTCTATGTAGATCGCGTCATCTGACTCGACCCCCTCAAAATCACCAACCCTCATCAACAGGTGATTAATAATCTTAGATGATTTGGTGATTTTTGGATGATCAAGGAACTGGCCGAAACATGACGCACTAAACAACTCCTTCTCCTCAGGAGACATGGCCATCGTCTCCTCAAACTTGTCCAATGCGCCGAAGAAGCTGAAATTATGGTCGACAATCTGTTCTTCGGCAACAAACCTCACAAATCCCTGCATATGCCAAGAAAAAAAGATGAAAATCTACACAAACACTCCTCATATCACCAGAATTATATCTACACAAAAGTGCTCATACAAAAACCAGTCTACAATTTCTGAAATTGTAGACTGTTATGTCTATAATTTCCAGAATTGTAGACTGTTATGTCTACAATGTCTGGAATTGTAGACTATTATGTCTACAATTTCTGAAATTATAGACTTTTATGTCTACAATTCGCGTGACTGTAGCCATTTATATCTACAGTTCATATAAATAGCTATATAAATGGCTACATTCACAAAAATTCTAGACATAAAACTATACAATTCCAGAAATTTTAGATGTCGAAAAAAATAGTCTACAACAACAAAATGGTGTGAAACTATAGACATAAACATCTACAATTCTAGTGACTATAGCTATAAATGTTTACAACTACAGAATTTATAACCTATTAAGTTTTTAAAACACTATAAATGTAGATCAAACATTCTACAATCACATGAATAATAACCTAAACTCATCTTTGCATGCTATAAAAAAGTTACCCAAAACGCTCAAAGTGAAGAAATTTACCTCATAAGTGAAGAAAAAAACATGAAAATCTACACATATCACCAGACTTGTATCTACACAAACAGTACTCATACAAAAAAGAGTCTACGATTTCTGAAATTGTATACCTTTATGTCTACAATTCTGATGACTGTAGCCATTTACATCTACAGTTCATATAAATGGCTACATTCACAAAAATTCTAGAAATAAAAGTCTACAATTACAGCTATTGTAGATGTCGAAAAAATAGTCTACAACAACAAAATGGTGTGAAATTGTAGACATAAACATATACAATTCTATGAACTATAGCTTTAAATGTCTACAATTACAGAAATTATAACCTATGCAGTTTTCAAAACACAGAAAATGTAGATCAACGAAATCTAAATAATAACCCAAATTCAGTTTTGCATGGCATAAAAAAGTTACCCAAAACACTCAAAGTGAAGAAATTTACCTCATTTACAGTTGGTTTTCGTTTTCTGAGTTGAAATTGCGATGTCTCATCTGAATTTGACGCCGGTGAGTCAATGACCGGTTTTGGTTTCTTCACTCGAGACTTTGTTGGCTTCTTGGCCGGAGAAAGATTTTTCTTCAGCGGCGCCGGAGCTTTCTTCATCGTCCTCGGACTCTTCCAAACCGGCGCGCGTTTTTTGGCCGTCATTTTCTGCGATTTTGGGTTTCAAAAAATGGGATTCGTAGAGATTTGAAAGAATAATGAGCAACAAACCTGAGATTTTTAAGAGAGATTAGAAACGGCCCCGGCGATTTCGGCGACGTGGGTGACAGATCCCGGGATTTCGGCGACGTGGGGGAGGGCACCCGGCGATTTAGGCGAACTGGGTGAGGGTTTTAGATACGCGCGAAGAAGGAGATGAAAATGGGTTTCAATTTCGTTTTGATTTTGATATACTCGGTATTTGGGAAATGGGTATTTTCAAAACAAAAAATTAACTCAAGGGCAAATATGTACTTGCTCACTTCAACAACTACTAAAAGTGTCCAAAACAAGAAACTCTACATTTTGGTCCAAATCATTACAAACACTACTACATCCGGCCATTTCCCAAAAGAAGGGAAAATTGTAAAAACACCACGGTGCAAAACCCTGGATTGTCGCTTTATCTTCTTTTACATTTTTACTGAGTGCTGTAAAAAGCTAAGGCCCACCATGTCACCGAGCTTACCGGATGACGTCATCCCCGAGATTCTCCGCCGACTTCCGGCGAAGGATCTCCTGCGCTTCCGGAGCGTGTCGAAGCCGTGGCGGTCTCTGATCGACTCTCCCAATTTCATCAAGCTACACCTCAATACCCACAACGGCGGTGCCATTGTCATGAACCGCCAGCTCTTCTGGATAAACCTCGACTCTCCCACCTCCGCCGCGAAGCTCCCTAGACCCCTCGACGACGCCGCCGGAACCACGGAGATGATGGGGTCCAGCAATGGCCTCATCTTCCTCAAGAACCCCAGCGCCGGCTTGGCTCTCTGGAACCCCTCCACGAGGAAGCACCGGAAATTTCAAATCCCAAGCGCCGACCCCGAGCCCGGCTTCCCGTGCTTGCCTCGACCCGCCTTCGACGAGCTGATGGCATTCGGGCACGACCCGGTCGACGACGACTACAAGCTGGTGAGGAGAGAGACTTTCCAGTGCTTGCAGACCGGCAATTTCGACCCCGTCTTCACTGTCCACAGCTTGAAGGCCAAGACGTGCAAGAGAGTGGAGAAGCTGAGCTTCCCGACCTTCATCTGCAAAGGATGTGCCATCGTCCGCGACGCCTTCCATTGGATCGTGGTCCTCTCCGGCCCCAACGGACCACGGGCTTCCTCGCCGTGGACGATCTTCGCATTGGACATCGGTGCCCACAAGTTCCGTGAGGTGGCGAAGCCGGAGCGCGGCGCCGGAGGCAACGGCACGCATTCCAGCATGATGATGTCGAAGCTGGGGGGTCGTCTGTGCTTGATTCGTAAGTACGCGAATAGCAACCGGTTCGCTGTGTGGACGATGAACGAGTACGGTGTGAAGGAGTCGTGGACGAAGCTTCTCTCCGTGGGGCCATTGGAAATTGGCGTGCCCTTCAAATACGCCATCCCGGTGGAGTATAGGGACGGTGGAAATAAGGTTCTTCTTGAAACCGGAAAAGGATTAGTCCTATACGACCTTCGTACCAAGAGTGTAGAGAATTCGAAGATTTCGGGAGTGGACGACTACAAGGGTATGTGCCTCTGCGTTGGGAGCTTAGTTAGACTTGATTGGGACGGTGGTGATTTGGAGGAAGAGAAGCCGAAACCGAGTGGAAAGAAGAGGTGACTGATTTCGTTCTCTTATTGAAAGATTTGAAGTAATAGTCGTTATCTGTTATCTGTTATCTGATACTCAGTTCATATCTCATCTTATCTAATTCATGCAGTGGTTTGAGCAAGGATAGTTTTCTAGCCAAAGGATTCAAGCTCAAATTGTGAATGAAGCCAGAGCTAAGATCAACGCTCGAGATAAAAAAAAAAATGACTGCTTTAGAGATTCTAGCGGAGATAAGTTTCAGTATTCATGAATGTAATATCTTGGCTACATTGTTCTTTCAGGATGGAGCTGTGTTTTGGACGTCTTAACTTAGGGAATCAAGCTGGTTCTGTGTCGAACTGGTCACTACTACTGTGTTTGCTTCTGGGGTTCTGTTTTAAAAGTTTTAGGATGTTACTAATCAAGTAAGTTATTACTAGTAGGAATTTAGGATCTATGGTTATCAAAGTGCCTTTGTTTAAATATTGCTGATGCAATGACATATATAGGATAGGAATGGAAAGATATGGTTTGTGGATGATTTGTAAGACAATCTATTTCTGGGGAATGTTGTTTATGGTGCTCAGAGCAGCATGCAAGCTATTGTTTCGAGTATGTAATGACTTGTTTTATTTTATGTGGTTAGTATTGTATCAACTTTTAATCTTGTATTAAAAATATGGTTGAAAGTTTTATAGACATACTTGGTGAAAAATGTTGACGTGAATTTTGCAAGTGGGAAACGGAATCTCAAATACAAAATGCTTATCTAGAGTTCTAGACGTTTTCAAACATATTTATACACGGAATTTCAGCAGAACAAATAACCAACGAAATAAAGCCGCAAATAAATGAATTTCTAAACTCACAAACTGAATGAAGAATGCTTAATGTATTTTCATGCCCCCTTTCCGTTGTATGGTCTCAATAAAACATTTGAGCATATGTTTTCCTTATTAATTTGATCGTGACAGAATCAGAAAATTTGATCCTGAGTGAATTAAATCATTACCATCTAAATTTTCTGAAAGAATAAAAAAAAATGAAAAAAAAATAAAAGTTAGACGAACTCAACCGGCATTTCAAATATAGCCGCAATTGCTGATGTGGCAAAATAACCTTTAGTAGAAAAATATGAAAAAATATTTATAGCTGAATTTTGTTGTAATCATAGATAACATTTTCTTTTTATTATGTTGCGAAATAATGTAGTGGACTTTACTAATTCAAAACTTAATTGATACGTGTTAATTTTGTAGAAATTAAATCCTCAATCTAAGGGATTAGTTATTATGAAAAATATTAATGAATTTTTTTTATATTGTTGCGTACGTTTTAAATTTCAAAACTGATAGACGCTCAATTCTTTCAACTAGATTCTCGCATTTCACATCTTCTCGTTCAAATTTTTCATAATTCCAGTTTATTTTGGTTTATATCTTGTACATTCTTGATGCTATCTTGTATTATCGTTGTCTTGTATTATTGTCATCTTCTTAATAATTTTTTTTTTTTTTAATCAAATGTGATGTTTATATATATGTTTTTCAGATTAAATAATTTGTGTCTACATAATGCTCTATCATTGCTGAATGTGGTTAAGTTTGCATATACATAAGTAAATTTAGGTCTTTCAATTCTCGTGTTCCCCTTCTGAAATATTGAGCATTTGATAAAGTTAAAAGAGATAAGTCAGTAAACAAAATAAACTAAAATTTATAGAAATAAAGTTAGTAATTCATAAATTAATACATTCTAACTATGAATGGTTTCCATTCGACCCAAATAAAAATCCAAAAAAATTAAGAAAAAATAAAAAAATGCATCAACAACTAAAGAACATACCTATCTCAAATGTGAGTCGTTTATGAAATGATGCATCTCATAGAAGATAGACGTAATTTTCCTTTTTTTTTTTTTTTTTTTTTAATTTTCAAAACTTAGGGCGTAAACTGTAAATAGGAATTATAGGATGCACAATATTCTCTTATTTTTTTAGGGAATATTCTCTTATTATTTTTAAAAAGGACCGTTCAGTGTCTTTCCCTCTTTTTTTTTCGTCTCGAGTCTGTCGCCGTCTGTTTCTCTCTCTTCGACGCCGCGGTCAGTCACTCGGGATTGTCGGAGCCACGGGGGCCTTAAGCGACTCGATCACGAGGATCGAGCGACCCTAAACCACGGGGGTCGGGATTTTCGGAGCCACGGGGTTCTTAAGCGACTCGATAACAGGGATCGAGCGATCCTAAACCACGAAGGTCGGGATTTTCGGAGCCATGGGGTCCTTAAGCGACTCGATAGCGGGGATCGAGCGACCCTAAACCATGGGGGTCGTGATTTTCGGAGCCACGCGGGCCTTAAGCGACTCGATAGCAGGGATGAGCGACCCTAAATAACGGGGGTCAGGATTTTCGGAGCCACGAGGGCCATAAGCGACTCGATTGCGACGATCGAGCGATCCTAAACCACGCGGATTGGGATTTTTGGAGCCACGGGGTCTTAAGTGACTCGATCACGAGGATTGAGCGACCCTAACCACCGGGTCGGGATTTTCAGAGCCACGTGGGCCTTTAGCGAATCGATCACGGGGACCGAGCGATCATAAACCACGAGGGTCAGGATTCTCGGAACCATGGGGGCCTTAAGCGTCTCGATCACGCGGACCGAGCGACCCTAAACCATGGAGGTCGGGATTTTCAGAGCCACATAGGCCTTAAGCGACTCGATCACGAGGACCGAGCAACCCTAAACCACGGGGGTCTGGATTTTTGGTGAAGGAATCTTCAGGTTTTGATGCTTCAACGAAGTAGTCCTCCGATCTTGGGACTTTTTTCGGAGGAGTCTTACGATATTGATGCTTCAGCGGAGTAGTCCTCCAATCTTGGGACTTTTTTCGGAGGAGTCTTCCGGTTTTGATGCTTCAGCGGAGTAGTCCTCCGATCTTGGGACTTCTTCCGGAGGAGTCTTCCGGTTTTGATGCTTCAGCGGAGTAGTCCTCCGGTCTTGAGACTTTGTCCGGAGGAGTCTTCCGGTTCTGATGCTTCAGCGGGGTAATTCTTTGGTCTTGGGACTTTTTCCTGAAGAGTCTTCCGGTTTTGATGCTTCAGCGGAGTAGTCCTCCGGTCTTGAGACTTTTGTCGGAGGAGTCTTCCAGTTTTAATGCTTCAACGGAGAAGTCATCCAGTCTTGAGACTTTTTCCGAAGGAGTCTTCCGATTTTGATGCTTCAACGGAGTAGGCCTCCGATCTTGAGACTTTTTCCGGAGGAGTCTTCCGATTTTGATGCTTCAACGGAGTAGTCCTCCGATCTTGAGACTTTTACCAGAGGAGTTTTTCGATTTTGATGCTTCAGCGGTCTTCCGATTTTGATGCTTTAACGGAGTAGTCCTCCGGTTTTGAGACTTTTCCGAAGGAGTCTTCTGGTTTTGAAAAGAGAAAGTTTGCCGATGGGATATCGTGGTTGTTCTTCGGGTACCCCTCCTTCTAGCGCCAAAATGTTAATAACGTTTTTAGATTAGCATTCAGAACCTTCCGTGGTTCGATCAAGGGTCGGACCCTATGATCGCATGTAGTTTAGGTGTGGTGAAGTTCTTCTATTCTTATCGTCCTTGTCTCACCGAAAAATGGTTTCCGGCTCATCGTCACTTCGCCAATAGTCGGCCTTCGTGTTATTTGCGTTCTTCGTGTTCTTCGACCGGAAAGTGGTTTCCGGCTCCTCGTCACTTCGCCAATAGTCGGCCTATGTGTTCTTCACGTTCTTTGTGTTCTTCAATCAAGAATCAAGAATCAAGAAACATGAACTATGTGTTCTTCACGTTCTTTGTGTTCTTCAATCTGAAAAAGTATTTTGAATTAAATATATAACCATGAAATTATATAAAACAATAAGCTTTTGGAACCATCATGTCCCATAGTTTTAGATAGTGTGCGTGATTGACAACATGGACCGATCGGACATTGCAAATATATGTTGTGTTATATTGAACAAAAAAATTACTCAACTCTCGATTTGCATATTGTGCAAAGTGTTACTTAAAATTTGAATCATATGTGATAATGACTAAGCAAATCACAGCCATCATAAGAACTATTTCGATAGAGAGAGATGACATTTAGAATTTAAGGTGGGGAATTACATTTCATCAAAGATTGTTGAACGAATAAGTAACTCTAGCTTCACTTGGCGTATCACTGTAACTCTATCATATGCTTCTCGATGCTACAAAGGCATGAGCTTGATTCTTCACATATTGTGCTAGCAGATTGAAATAGGTCGATCCTACGTCTGGAGCATTTGTAATTACAACACCTTTTTATTCGGACAATCGTAGTATAAGTTGTTGCGGCTCTCAAACAATTTTATGAATGTTGAAATGTGACCACAACTATTGAAGTTTGACACACTAACCATCATTTTATGATCAGTCTCATGGTCATTATTCAATATAGTTGACCATAATGTTGACCGATTTATAAATTTGAACGTTTAACGTCTTAGTGATTTTTTTTTTCTTTTCAATTAAAAATTATTATTCTAACTGAGATTGTTTTTAGCAACAAATGAGAGTTTGTAACTTCATACTAGATTCAAAGATTCTTTCACAACTCTATTTGTGATTAAACAGTGTTAAAACATATTTCATTTACTTCTAACTTCTAACCGAAACAATGAATTTTCTCTAAATTAAAATTAACCAAAGAATATAGATTAAAATTAAATTTAGATATTTAGTAAGAAAAAAACAGTTAAAATAATTTAAAGTCATTTAATGAAACGACAACGTTATTTGTGTTTAAAAAAAAAAAAAATTTAATGATTGAAGAATAAAATGATTAAATTAACAAAATAAAATACTTATATCCAAAATTAAAACACCACGGCGCAAAACCCTAGATTGTCGCTTTATCTTCTTTTACATTTCACTGAGTGCAGTAAGAAAAACGCGAAGGCTTTCTGAGAAAGCACAGACCCACCATGTCACCGAGCTTACCGGATGACGTCATCACCGAGTTTCTCCGCCGACTTCCGGCGAAGGATCTCCTGCGCTTCCGGAGCGTGTCGAAGCCGTGGCGGTCTCTAATCGACTCTCCCAATTTCGTCAAGCTACACCTCAATACCCTCAACCGCGGCGCCGTTGTCGTGACCCGCCAGCTCTTCTGGATCAATCTCAACTCTCCCAACTCCGCCGCAAAGCTCCCGAGAGCCCTCGACGACGCCGTCGGAAGCACGGAGATGATTGGCTCCGGCAATGGCCTCATCGTCCTCAAGAACCCCAGCGCCGGCTTGGCTCTCTGGAACCCCTCCACGAGGAAGCACCGGAAATTTCAAATCCCAAGCGCCGACCCCGAGCCCGGCTTCCCGTGCTTGCCGCGTCCCACGTTCGACGAGCTGATGGCATTCGGGCACGACCCGGTCGACGACGACTACAAGCTGGTGAGGAGAGAGACTTTCCAGTGCTTGCAGACCGGCAATTTCGACCCCGTCTTCACTGTCCACAGCTTGAAGGCCAAGACGTGCAAGAGAGTGGAGAAGCTGAGCTTCCCGACCTTCTTCTGCAAAGGATGTGCCATCGTCCGCGACGCCTTCCATTGGATCGTGGTCCTCTCCGGCCCCAACGGACCACGGGCTTCCTCACCGTGGACGATCTTCGCATTGGACATCAGTGCCCAGAAGTTCCGCGAGGTGGCGAAGCCGGAGCGCGGTGCCGGCGGAAACGGCACGTATTCCAGCATGATGGTGTCGGAGCTGAGGGGTCGTCTGTGCTTGATTCGCAAGTACGCAAATAGCAACCGGTTCGCTGTGTGGACGATGAACGAGTACGGCGCGAAGGAGTCGTGGACGAAGCTTCTCTCCGTGGGGCCATCGGAAATTGGCGTGCCCTTCAAATACGCGATCCCGCTGGAGTTTAGGGACGGTGGAAATAAGGTTCTTCTCGAAACCGGAAAAGGGTTAGTCCTATATGACCTTCGTAGCCAGAGTGTAGAGAATTCGAAGATTTCGGGAGTGGACGACTACAACGATATGTGCACCTGCATTGAGAGCTTAGTGAGACTTGATTGGGACGGTGGTGATTTGGGGGAGGAGATGCCGAAACAGAGTGGAAAGAAGAGGTGATTTATTTCCTTCTCTTATATGTACTCCAAATTGACTGATTTGAAGTAGTAGTCATGATCTGATGCTCGTTTATATGTAATCAAATCTGATTCATGCAGTGGTTTGAGCAAGGATAGTTTTCTAGCCAAAGGATTCAAGCTCAAGTTGTGAATGAAGCCAGAGCTAAGATCAACGCGTGAGGTAAAAAAAATGACTGCTTTAGAGATTCAAGCGGAGGTAAGTTTCAGTATTCATGAATGTATATATCTTGGCAACGTTGTTCTTTCAGGTTGGAGCTCTGTTTTGGACGTTTTAAATTAGGGATTCAAGCTGGTTCTATGTCTAATTGGTCACTACTACTGTGTTGCTGCTCGGGTTCTGTTTTAAATTTCTATGTTAGGATGTTACTAATCAAGCAAGTTAGTACTAGTAGGAATTTAGGATCTATGGTTATCAAAGTGCCTTTGTTTAAAAATTGCTGATGCGATGGCATATATAGGATAGAAATGGAAAATGGTTTGGCGATGATGTATAAGACATCTATTTCTCGGGAATGTTGTTTATGTTGCCGAGAGCAGCACTCAAACTATTGTATCCATGGTTGCGTATGAGTATAATGACTTGTTTTATTTTATGTCGTTGAAATTGCATGAACTGTTCCATCTTGTAATGCAAATATGGTTGAAAGTTTAGACATATAATGTCGTAAATGGGATGACTACGGTATAGAAAGTTAGGGGGGAGTCATAAATTTTAAATTCTCATAGATATATTTAGTTTCTACGTCTTTTATTCATAAGTGGGACCGTTCCCGGCCATCAACTTGAGTGCCGATGGGAATCCACATCAAAAACCGTCCGTGCTTTCCTCGACGCTGATGGTACCGATGTGCATCGATCCCAGGGTTTAGGGTTTTCCCACTGGAAGAGAAAAAGCTATATCGAAGGGGTTTTGTTATCTCTATCAAACCATTCCCAACTCTGACTTTTTCCCATGCTACGTTTTCTTAGTGTTGGCATTTGTTTATTTCTTTATGGCTAATGTAGTGTGGCTAAGTGTTAGACGTACAACATCATCATCACTGTTGCAAATAATCGAGCTTATATTTCTGACACTACAAAAATTAGATGTAATATCATCAAGTTATTGATCTGTCCGAATATCCAATTTGTTTTTTCTTGTCAATGTAATATTTAATTTATAAATGTATTTTGAATTAAGCATAACCATGAAATTATATAAAACAATAAGGTTTTGGAATCATCATGTCCCGAGGTTTTGGAAAGTGCACGTCATGGACAACACGGACAAAGTTTTGGATCTAATGTCAGCGGGTCTTACTCGAATTTCAACTGAGTCACGGTTCAAATCTCTATTGTGTTCGATTGAATTAAAAAATTTACTCGACTCTCGGTTTAAATATTGTGCAAGACTCCAACAATAAATACGATACGTGATACTTTGTAAATAAATCTAGCCATCGTAAGAACTATGTCAATACATAGGAGAGATGACATTTAGAGTTGGATTTAGAGTTTATGGAGGGGAATTACATTTCATGAAATATAGTTGGCACTCTAGCTTCACTTGATGTACCGCTGTAACTGTATTATGTGATTTTGCACTTCTCGACACTACGAGGGTATGAACTTGATCTTTCATATATTATGTTCCAAGATTAAATTACCCGAACAGATTGATATGTATGTAGCGTTTTGTGGCGCAAATCACAAGCCTATGAAGTTAGAATGTTTTAGTACACCTCTTATTTTGATAATCATAGTAAGTTGTTATGACTCTCAGACATTTTTATGATTGACATGTAACCACAACTATTGAAGTTTTGACTCACCCTAACTATTTTATGATCGATCACATGGTCACTATTAAATATTGATCCAAATGTTGACCGGTTGACTCTCACATGTGAATGTTTAACGCTGATTAAGAGCCTAATTTGCAAAAATAAAGCAGGATTGATTGTAATTTAAAAGATATTTGTGTCCGAATATTTAGCTCCAATACTATTCTATTCGAGAAAGAATTTCTACTTTGAGACGTTTATGAAATTGTTCATCTCATGAAGATAGTAATGTAATTCCCCTTTCTTGTTTTAAAAACTGGGGCGTAAATAATGGATGCACAGATTTAAAAAATATATATATACATATATATAAATTAATATTCTTTTATTATTTCTCCTCGATAAAGCTTTCCCTCTTTTCTTTTTTCCTTCTCCTCGGCGTTCCAGTCCCGGACCGTCGCCATCTTACTCACGCCACCGCGTCGCTGTCACTGTTAGTTCCTTCCTCTAATAAACATCTTCATTTGGTATTTTTAGTGTTCTCTGTGTTAAAGTCTGAATTATATTATGCTTGCAATATATTATGTCGTTTGCAATAACTTAGTTTGTAGTCGTACTGCCTTTATATTTATCACATTGAAATAAGCTAAACTAATTCTACATGAAACCTGCGTTTATCTTCTTGTGCCTTGCAGTACTGTTTACTCGAGAATAGATATGAAGAATTTACCACCGGGACATACTCATCACCTTCTATTTCTATAAACTCCCAGTTTATTCCTTATATTTTCTTTTTCTTCTTCATAAATGTAAACAATGTCTACTTGAACCGACTATTATTTCGTTTTTTTCATCCTTAAACTATCACATTTGCTTTCTTCACTTTCTTGACACATTTCTGATTGTACAGCTTGCCAAGAAAGCAAGATTCACCATGTCACCGAACTTACCGGACGACGTCGTGCCCGAAATACTGCCGAGTTCCGGTGAAGGATCTGCTGCGCTATAAGAGCGTGTGGAAGTTGTGTGGCAGTCCCTAATCAACGGTCCTGATATCATCAATCTCCACTGTAATTACTGAATCGGCGGTCCTGATTTCATCAATCTCCACTGAAAACCTAACTTCGTGCTTCTAATAAAATCACCCGAATATAGGCAACAAAGCAGAGGTAAAAGACACCTTAAAAGCTTGAACATAGGTCGTTCTAAGTTAAGCTAATCACTCGAATAAATCTCTCAAAAGGCGTGAGTGAAGATGGTGTGGTTATGACCTATTTATATAGAAAATTAGGTCAAAACGAATTTTGAAGTCGGATTAGATCACCAGCCCATTATATCATCAATCCACGCTGGAATCTTCAATTCGGAATAGAAAAGCTCAAAAGTTAATGGGCCGTAACTGTTGCGCAAACTGTTACAACAGAAACTGTAAAGCTTCCAGAATAATCGTAACAAGGCTCAATTCTGTCCGAAATAATATATCACGATTCTTTAAATATTTTGCCAACATTAAATCGCCAATTAATCTAACAACAATCTCCCCCTTTGGCGTTTAAAGGCAAAACAGAATCGTACCTGCGACGAGGTGACGATGACGATGAAGCTTCAACACCATTATAGCAAGAGTCCACCGTCGAGGAGGGGCAGACGGTCAATAGATGCACCTTCTCTCATGAAGTCCATCTCTCAATAAACAGATCAGTAACACTACGGATCACACTCAACATGACTGAGTGAACCGCTCTGATATCAATTGAAATTACTAAATCTGCGCAGCTGTTGCAGAAAGTGTTGTAACAGAAAGTGTGATAATTGCTGACATTTAGAGAAACAAAAAATAAACGATATGAGTGCGGAAATAATAAATAGACACCAGAGTTGGTAACCCAGTTCGGAAATTCGTGCATACGTCTGGAGGGCCTTTGGTTGGTGGAAAACAATTTACTATGATAACGTGGTACACTAAGGATTTACACTCAACGACTCCCTCGCTAGCTACCCAACCTA
Organism: Urtica dioica subsp. dioica; assembly: GCF_054948205.1. NCBI lineage: Eukaryota > Viridiplantae > Streptophyta > Magnoliopsida > Rosales > Urticaceae > Urtica > Urtica dioica. Next base: position 17,442,465 of record NC_142764.1, on the reverse strand, counting down.
CTTCTATCCTCTTCAACAGCAACTTAGGCTCCCCCTAAGCTCGAGATCCCTTCGATTCCCACAGAATATCTCTCCCGAGACTTCTAAACGAGTTTCCCAAAAATATGAATGGAAAAACCTAACCTTGTGCTTCTAATACAATCACTCGAATATAGGCAACAAAGAAGAGGTAAAAGACACATTAAAAGCTTGAACACAGGTCGTTCTAAGTTAAGCTAATCACTCGAATAAATCTCTCAAAAGGTGTGAGTGAAGATAGTGTGGTTATGACATATTTATAGAGAAAATTAGGTCAAAATGAATCTTGAAGTCGGTGTTAGGAATATTGCCCATTTGAAGATAATGAATAAATGATTACTAAATTCGATAATAAGATTACTTGATTAGCATTATATGATTAGTGAGTTGAGTTCTAAATAATTAGAATCAATAACAACTATCTTCCATAGCCTCCGTATTAAACTGAGTCACGTGCTGGGCACCTGAGTTCGGGCGGTGTGCTAAAACATGGTCGATGACTGATATACGCCTGGAAAGCTATATCTAAAGTCATATATGTGGAACACATGGGTGAAGGCTGATCACTATGTGGGAGCATTCTACACTTGTGGTAAGTGTACGACTTGGACACGTCTTGGTTGTAGATGTGTCGTTTAAGGACCGTTACGACACACTAACCGAGGCCACTATGATGGTCACAGTGAGACTTGATCTAAATCCTGAAGTGATCATGGACACTGGGTTATGTTACTGAGCTCTTTGACCAAATCGCTAAAAGGCTATTCATGCTAATCACAGCTTATGTCTTGGGAGTTTTCTCAGAGCATGATTCGAGTGGGAAGTGATTTACAGATACAGAATCCAGCCTTCCTGAAAGAAGGTTAATGTTTACTCACCTAAGGGTTGATTCCAGAACCGATAGATTGCTAGCACTTTCGAAGTAAGTAACGTTCGAAAGAATCTTTCGCTGGGGAAGCAACAATGCTTAGGGCTGATATGTATCAAGAGAAGTATAACAGAAAAATTGACTTCTCTTGACACGGGTTGAACCTGGAGGATCTTGATCACGAACTGACTATATCAGTGGACACTCATCACGATGAGTAAATATAATTCTAGTATAAATGAGAGTTCAGTCTTGGCTTACAAGGTGGAGTATTTGACCAAGATTAGACGAATCGATGGACAAAAGAGAAAAGACTATTTCGTCTTTTTCATCGGATTTGTTAAGCTCCTATTACTAGGTCCATAGTCCCCGATTCGGCTCTGATAAAGGCGGATAAGAACTTTCGTATAATGATGTCTATCATTATTAATCTCACTTGCTGTAATTGTGATTGACAGCATTAATTCTGGAAAACGGGTATTCGCAGAATTAAATAAATATTTATGGTAGAATTGTTTATTTATTGTTTGATCAAGTAAATAAACAATTATTAATTCTTTGTTTATTGTTGGACCAAGTAAATAAATAATTAATTGGGTTTTAAGCAATTGGGCCTTGCACACATGGAAAATTCGAATTAGGATTTTTGGCACTAGGGTTTGCGCAAATCTCCTTGGCCGTGTGCCATCAAGTTCGAAATTTCAATATTGGTATTTACCAATATTTTCTCTTTAGTTGTTTAAATAAAGGAGAGAGAAAAATGTACGATATTGTCCTATATTTTCTCCTTATTTAAAGGAAAGTATTTAGGAGAATATTTAGGAGAATATTAAGGAGAATAATATATTCTCCTTTATTATCTCAATAAATAAATTATTCTATATTTAAATAAAAGAATAATATCCCATAGATATTGATCTGATGGATGAGAGAAAAAGTAGGATTCACTTGTTGAGATCCAAGGGCCTAGATTAAATCCTCTAGTGTGAACATAATAAAAGGAAATAAAATATTCTGGAAGATTCCATGAATATCTCCTTTTTACTACTATAAATAGGGGTTCATGAGAAGGCAAAAATTAAGGATTTTGACCTAATAATTTCGTGCATTCTAGCCTCCTTGGCCGTGCACTTATGCTTCTCTTCCCATCGGAAATTCGTTTCCATTCTTAGTAAAATAAGAGAGATCTTGAAACACCTAATTTCGTGATCTAGTGAGATAAAGACTGTGCCCACTCATCTTTCTTATTTGTCTCGGAGATTACGTTTCGGAAGACTAAGGTGTCATCCTCGAGTCCTTCATCAAGACGACTCAAGAATAAGACGGATTGTGAAAGCTTTCAGTTCGTGAGCCAAAAACTGTAAGTATTCATTTTTCGTTCAAATCGGTTGCTTGACTTATATGCTCTCGTGAATTAAATTAATTAAACATAACTAGATCTTGTTAATTATAACCATAATTTAATTAGCTTATGATCAACGTAATTAATTATTTTTCCGCATTAATATGGTTATATGGTGGAATCATCTCAAACGAGTCGCATCGGAGCGATCGTTCGTGTCTGATGCGCGCTCGATCCACCAACAAGTGGTATCAGAGCGATTGTTCGTGTCTGATACCCACTTGATTCCCCAACAGTCGGATTAGGATCACCCGCCCATTATATCATCAAAATACACGTTGGAATCCTACCTCAATTCGGAATAGAAAAACCCAAAAGTGAATGAGCCGTAACTATTGCGCAAACTGTTACAACAGAAACTGCAACACTTCCAGAATAATCGTAACAAGGCTCAATTCTATCCGAAATAATATATCACGATTCTTGAAAAATTTTGTCAACATTAAATCGCCAATTAATTTAACAACATCCACCTTACCCACTCCTGCAACGATCTTGTCGCCTTTGAGAACTTGAGCATCGATAGTGACGGCGACGTGGCAATCTGGAACCCCGCCACGAGATGGTACTAGAGGGTAACATGAGTGCCGAGATTGTGAGGATTTCCGGGGGTGGACAGCTACGAAGATGTCTACCGTTGTGATGAGAGCTTAGTGAGACTCGATTGGGATGTTGGTGAGTCAGCCAAAGAGAACAATAAACAGAGTGGGAAAATGAGGTGATTGGTTTATTTCTCTTGTATTATATATACTCCATTTTTATCAAGTGATTTCAAGTAGTAATCATGAATGACCTGACACTAGGTTCATATCTTATAAATCTAAAATCTTATGAACGCGCGAGGTAAATAAGCCACTGTTTTTCAAAGCTTTGTTAAGGGCATTCTCTTACAAGTGACCATCGATGTAAATATCTTGACTACTGTGTTTCTTTCAGGTGGAGCTGGGTGTTGGACATTTTCTCTAGGGGATTTAAGATGGCTTACTGTTAAAGACGATTACAAAGGGTTTTTTTTTTTTTTTTGGTAAACTAGACTGATACTCGATGAGTTATTGGATGAATGTTTTGGATGCCCAAAAACGTTATGCCTGAAGTGCCATGTTAGTATGTTATATATAGAGCTAATTATTTACTAATAGTGTGATTGTATTGTTTTTAGTGCTATCCATGGTTGTGTACAAATCACAATGACTTGTTTTGTTTATGTCGTTGAAGCTGCATGCACTTTTGATCTTGTACTTCAAATTCGGTTTTAAATTTACAAACGTATAAGATGTTTTATGGGTATGTATACGATATAATAAACAGAAAATTAGGAAAATAGCCAGTTTAAACGTTTAACATTACTAAATAACCAGTGTTTGATAAATGTTAGGTAAATAGCCGTAAATGATTATATGGATTAATATATGAAAGTGTCTATTTACCTAAAATTTACATCTGTAAATATATGAAAGTGACTATTTATTTAAGATTTATCAAACATTGATTATTTATTAATGTCAAACATCTAAGTTGATTATTTTCTTAATGGACTCTATGATAAATGAAGGTAGACCGAAATTTTGAACCCTCGAAGATAATTTGGTATTAAAGAACTTGAAAATTGTCACATATATACTTGTTTCCTTAAACAAAGGGTCATTACATATACCTTATATGGTCAAAATTTATGGTAACAATGGTCATTTTTTATGTGGCCAAATGTTTTTTTGAAGGAAAACGCCCAGCTTCATTAACCAACCAAGGAAAGGACCACATCTCGGTCAATACAAGCCTTCAGCCACGCAGGGCTGTTAAAGGAGTAAAACTCAAAACCAGACTAAACATTTTTTAGCAATACAATTGGCAACCTCATTGCAGCAGCGAGGCACCCAAGAACAGAAAAGAGAAGGAAAAAAGGAGTCCAAAACAGAAGAAATGTCGGCTATGACTACACCTTGGAGCCCGAGCGTATGCCTGCCGTTGACCAGTTGCACAGCCCGTTGGCAGTCTGACTCGACCGCCGAGAGCACCCATCCATGATCTTGGACAAATCGAAGCCCCTCTCGAATTGCTCTACATTCTCCTGTTAACGCTGAATCCACGTCCATAATCCCCAAGCCCATGGATCCCACGACCACTCCACAGTGGTTACGGACCACTCCCCTAATCCCAGCCCGTCGGGTCTGCGCATCACAGGCCACGTCGACGTTCAACTTCAGCGTGCTGGGGCGTGGTCGTTCCCAAGACTTCTGGACTTTAGGCGAGTTTCTCCCATCGAGCTCTAGCTTGGGGGCATGAGTCTTGAAGCTTGCAAGCCAGCACGCGACATCCGAGACCCAAGCTCCAGGCGCTTTGACGGTATGCTCAAAAAGACGGAGATTTCGGTCTGACCATACCGCCCAGACCAGGCCGCTAAATAGGTCCAAATTAGGAATGGAGAGACACGTGAGCGCACGAAGGCATATCTCCTTGAATGGCAGAGCTCCGGTTTTTCCGACCCACCGTCGCAGCGACGAACTCTTCCAGATCATCTGGGCTCTCTCACAAGTCCAAATGGCATGCAAAGTATTTTCCGGGAGCTCTCCACAAAAGGTGCAGAACGGTAGACACGACATACCTCTACGCCTCAATTCTCCATACGTAGGGAGGGCTTCAAACCAGCATCTCCACAACAGATGCTTAATCTTTGGCGGGATATTAAGGCTCCACAACGCTTTCCACCACTTAGATTCATCGTTCGATGAGCTCGACGGCCCCCTGGTCTCTTCCCTCCTCGCGAGGCGATAACCCGATCGAATCGAGTACTGCCCATTGTCCTCGTAGTGATGTGGCCAAATGTTATACTTACACCATCATCATCACTTTTTTCCAAAACCGAGCTTACATTTCCGACGCAGGTAAAATGAGATGTAACATCATCAATATGATTTAGTGGATAACTATAGTCTACATCGGAATATCCGACTAGTGTTTTGTTTGTCATTGTAATATTTCATTAATAAAGATACTTTGAATTAATCATAACCATGAAATTAATCATCATGTCCCTGAGTTTTGTATAGTGTGTGTCATGGACAACATGGACCGAGTGTTGGATCTTATGTCACGGACCTTGGAAATCCTCACTACTACAAAATACCCTTTTAGAGTCGCTCAAAAAGCGACGCGCTATATTTTGGGCGTCGCTCGCACTAAAGTTTGGCGTCGCTTATGATCGAGCGACGCTCCACGTAAGCGCCACGTTGAATTGGCGAGTTTTTTTAATTGGGCGTCGCTCTTTTTTTCTGTGTCGCTTAATAACCTGGCGTCGCTCAATTTTTGAGCGACTCCAAGCTGGCGTCGCTCAAAAATTGAGCGACGCCAGGTCTTTAGAGTCGCTCAATTTTTGAGCGACTCCAGGCTGAGCGACGCCAGCCTGGAGTCGCTCAAAAATTGAGCGACTCTAAAGACCTCGCTCACCTCCAGGTTTTTAGAGTCACTCAATTTTTGAGCGACTCCATAATTTTTTTTTTTTAATATTTAAAAACTACGTTTACCCAATTTTCCTGCAACAAAACATACGAAACAATACTCAAACCAAGCAGAAAAACATATAGCAGCTCAAATTTCTCTTGCTAAATTTCATAATCAAGTTTTTTAACATAACAAAATAGCAGTTAATACCATTTTCACAATAATTCTAGATCAATATAAAGACATTTAGACTAATTCTAGTAACTTAACGCATCATAGTTCAATATAAAGACATCAACATACCATCCACAATAATTCTAGCATAATCTTGTCGAAGTTCGTCCATGTCGGTATCACTGTAAGTTTGCAACGATCGCAACTGAAATCAAAATAAATAAGCATATGAATAAACATACATAACATATTAAGAAACTCTATTAATTAGATACTTACATGTGCGAGGGTATCACGGAATGATCTCCCTCTAAAAAAATCTCTCATCATTAGTAAGACAAAATATCCGCACTCCGTACTTGAAGGTTGTTTCGGGCCCTATGGTAAAATACATCATTTTTATGAACATGTTTATATTAAAATTATGTATGTTTTATAGTACCTTTTCCTTATGCCAAGCGACCTTCAACGGCACGTTAAAATATCTTCCAAACGCTCTACATAAGATAATTCTAATAAGTCTAAATGCACAATAGAATTGTAGTTGAAAAATGTCATATACGATAAAAAAGTTACTACTTACGTTGAGAGGACGGATTTGAGATCACTCGGAATAGCATGATGAAGAGGATCAAAATGGTACACATGACCATCTCCGTCCATGACCAAAAGTATCCAATGCCTCCTAAATAAAAAAAATTCTTAACTTATAAACAATTTGAAAAAAAAATATAATAACTCATTAACGAACTTACGAATAGTTCCATGGCATAAGCAACATTTGTGTTCCTCTCAAAGCATCCAACCGAGATGCAATATGATTCACTCGATCATCGAAGCTCTTAGGTCTAACATCGATTGCAACTTCCACCGTGTTCACAAATCGATATTCGGTTTGTCGATTATTTGCGTACAAGTCCCTAATCAATGAACAACTTATATACGATTTTTCGTAATTAAAATAAATAGTTTTTTTAAGTATACATACCTCATGTATATCATAATAGTTGTGGCTCCAATCTCCTCGGATGCTAAGAACTGTTCAATATCTTCTTTTAAAACCATTAAATCCGCAGGAGTGCCAAATACTACAGGATCGGTGTCCATAGTGTATAAATGATCGTCTGTAGTGTTTTCCACAATATCCAACAACGTCGTAATTGGATTAGCAACATCTTGAGTGAGTGGGACAGTCGGAGGAGGAGGTGGGTGAGATTGTGGTTGCGTTCTAGGCGCGATCGGAGTTGATTTGCCTTTCTTCTTCGAGCTTCGCATGAGAACCTGCATACACTTTCAATTACATCTATAGTAATATAATATAACCAAAAACCAAAAACTAAAATATACTTACTTCTTCATCATCTGGTATAACTAGTCTCTTTGGCCATGCAACAATAGATTTTATCGCGTCGGATAGAATCACCATCTCGTCATCTACAGGAATGGGAAGTGGATCGTTCATGTGCTTGTCTTCCACAAACATCACTGCAACTCTGACATTTTCTGCATCTAGACGCCTCGTGTGAATCATGGGATTCGGGTTCTCATCGACCATTAAAATTCCCGATGCGACGATATTATCGATGTTCCCAATTGCAAGCAAACAAGTAGTTTCCTAAAAGACAATAAACAATAATTATATTCTATTTGACCGCTATTACAAACAAGTCACGACAAATGTACTAACCTTAGTAGATGGAGTACGTGTCGCATTTTCAGCAATTGGAGATGGCACGTACGGCTCGGCTCCATGTGGATTAACGAGTTTTTTGGGTCTCTTCATCTTAGATTTGCGTGGCGGCGGTTGTGGCGAGACACCTTCGGCGACCATAAAGTCTATTAACTCCTCATCTGTGAAATCCGGAGGATTAGGAGAAACAAAAGGTGTGCGAGGTGATCCTTGTTCTTCGGATTCTGGATGTGGAACCTTCTTTTTCGATCCTTTGGTCGCCTTTTGTTTTCGCATCACTGAGGGACCGGGTTCTTCCGTACACGTCTCCTAGTTTAAACAAGATAAAATTTATATTTGTATTTGATCCATGATAGGAAGGATATACCAAAACTACTTGATTTTATTACCTGACGTGGTTGTGAAGTTTGTGGTGTTTGTGATGCAAACAATGGAGAACTAAAAGACGGAGGATTATGAGAAACATGAGGTGTGTGAGGTGGTCTCTGGTCCTTCTTTTTCGATCCTTTGCTTGCCTTTTGTCCGTGCCCGACTGAGGCTTCGGGTTCTTCCACAAACGTCTCCTAGTTTAACGATAGTAAAATTTATATTATTATTTGATATATAATAATATGATGTACCAAAACTACTTGATTTTATTACCTGGTGAGGATGTGGAGTATCATGTTGTTGCGGCACCTGATGAGGATGTGGAGTATCATGTTGTTGGGGAGTATAGTGTGGTTGAGGCATATGAAACTGAGAACTGAAATCTCCATGATAGGAAGGAGCTTGTTGCCATTGTTGAAAAGGAGTACTAAAATCTGGGGGGAACTGAAAAGACGGTCCCCTGCTCCAACCTTCTTGCCTCTCTTGCTCTAAATTTCGTAGTCTCTCTTCAAAAATCTTTCTTTCTTCTGCGTATTGACGAACTTGCTCGGCGAGAAGCTTATTTTGCTCTAGAATCGCCATGTGATGTTTTTGACTTTGAAGTTCTGCTTCCTTTCTACTTTGTGAAGATTTTCCCTAATAGCTAGTCGGTGTTGTGGTTCCCCCGACACCTCGCACACGTCCGCTGTACTCGGGCTTGTTAATAGCCATTGACAAAATATCAGCCCTTCCAACTTCTTGTAAACCTCCTCCTTCTTTTAGTGCATTTAGCCGAGCCTACAAAACGCATATTATTAACACATATTATCATTTCAATAAATCATTCGAACAAAGTTCACAGTTTACTCACAATTTCTTTTTGAACGGCTAGTGCATCATCTACAAGCTCTCCTTTGGCATTTCTGTGTGACTCTATCCAAACCAAGGCACGATCCGGTATAGTTCCCTCTGGATGCTTCTTCCTCTATGTTAAGAACATGAATTATAGTAAATATATAAAAAAAATGGGACGATACATATACTATTAATGAGAAATAAGATACCATTTTCTCTCGTAACTCCGCGTATGATGTTTGCCCTAGTCGATGTGGAGTACTGTCTGTCTTCTTTCTCACTTGTTGCACTTTTCGAAGTTCCTAAGTCAAAATGTAAATTTTTAGAACTAGATTGTATTTAAGAAAAATGGTTACATAATAACTTACCGCAAATTCCGAACTTAGCCGCTTCTTCACATATTTGATCCAATCATCTTTTGGAATACCGTACTCATCTTCGTGAGACTCTGCAAAACTTTCCGGATTAATGTCTTCTTGAACGTTATCGTAGATCTCGCGTGTCAACCTATTCTTGAAATTACGCCACATTTTTCCAATTTTTTTCATTGCCTCATGTCGGTAAATATCCTCGATTTCAAAGGTTGTCTGAAAAATGAGTGTTAGATACTAAACAATTATGTAAACATCATACAAATAGTTTTATACTAAAAGAAAAACTTACATGAATATCGGTCCACATTATGTTCTTAAGGTGGAGAGGAACTTCGCGCCAATCATCGTAAAGAATGGACACTCTTCTAGCTTGAATACCCAAAAAGCTTGCAAAGCTTCTTGCCTTATCACCGATAGGCGCTCCATACTCATCCACGTCAACTTCGAGTCTAGTATCTTGACTCCTCGCATGTACTATTGCCGGGAGTTTTGTTGGACCTCTTTTTGCTCTCTCATTAGGCGTAGCATCATCGGATCCGGAAGCTTCATTGTCGGACATTTTAAACCTGCACAAACAATCAAATAATTATTAATCGATAATAATTCTATAATAACATCATACTGTTCACGATTCTCTTAAACAAATTAACTTACTTCATCATATTTTTAATCTACATAAATGCCCTCTCCATTCTCACGTAAATACAATAACTCCTCGTTGTCAACCAGGATATCAGAACATAGACCTTTGATAGGAGTTAACGTTTTAGCTAAAATATCATCATCATGCCCTTCATCCTGAAGTTCATTTGCGTAATCTTTACTCTGCGTAGCGAATACGTATGACCATCTTGACTTGCTCTGACTACGAACATAGAACACTTGTTGTACGTGTGTCGCCATCACGAACGGTTCTTTACGATGACCGATTCTATTTAGATCTACCACTGTAAATCCATTCTTGTTCACTTTAACACCATTATTACTCTCAACCCAATCACACAAAAAAACCGGCTGACGAAAGGACACGTAATCGATTTCTCATATCTCTTTGATAATTCCGTAGTATACCATGTCTGAATATATGGGATTTGTGTCTTTTGCACTCGATATCTGCATAGTCTTCGCAACCAAACTCACCCCGCTATTCTGCGTGAGTCTCTTACGATCACGTTCCTCTGTGCTGAACCGTACACCATTAATGATGTAACCTGAATGCTTGATAACTTCTGTACTCGGTATTTTTGATAAACAACGAAGTGTACAAATAGCATCGTTCTTTGTCAAAACTCTATCTTCTAACCATTTTGAAAATCTGCGCACGTGCTCGTTTTGTATCCATTTCGGAGTTTTATTTGTCGACGTATGTTGCAATAAATTCATGTGTTCTCTGCATTTTAAGATAAGAAGTTAATATATATATATATATATAGAAGACTAAAAATATAGGAAAATATAAAGTATGATAACTTACTCGATAAATGGCTGAACTAAATCGGAGTTCTCTAAGATCATATGATGCGCTTGCAAAAGCTGTGTATAGGAAACCGAACAAAAAACTCCATTGTTTAAGCCTTTACTTGTAACACTATCTCGAACAACATCAGTGCGAAGTCCAACAGCTTCCAAATCGTGCAAGTATTCAGAACAACATTCCACAGATTCTTCAGCCAAGTACCCTTCAACGATACATCCTTCAGGCCGATTTCGATTTCTTACATATCCTTTTAACACTTGCATGAATCTCTCAAAAGGATACATCCATCGAAGATACACAGGTCCGCACAATTGCAGTTCTCTCACCAAATGCACTGTAAGATGAATCATTACGTCAAAGAATGATGGCGGAAAATATTGCTCCAATTTACACAACGTGGTCACAATGTCAGATTGAAGCTCGTCAAGTATCGATGTATCAACAACCTTGGAACAAAGAATGTTAAAAAATGCACAGAGTCGTATAACGGCATCTCTCAATCCGTCTGGGAGCATCGACTCAATGGCCACGGGCAAAAGATGTTGCATCAAAACATGATAATCATGAGACTTGAGTCCAAAGACTTTCAACTCCTCCAAAGAAACATAACTTCGGATGTTAGCTGCATATCCCTCGGGCACCTTAATATCAAACAATGTTTGACAAAACTTCTTTTTCTCCTCTCTCATTAGAGTAAAAGAACATGGTGGTAGATATGTACGATTTCCATTCTCCTTCGGAGCTAATTCAGTTCTAATTCCCATATGAACCAAGTCTCGCCGTGACGATATACCATCTTTTGTTTTTCCCGGAATGTTAAGCAGTGTAGAAATGACACTATCGCACACATTCTTTTCAATATGCATGACATCAAGATTATGACGCACAAGTAGATGCTTCCAATACTCTAACTCGAAGAATATCGATTTCTTCTTCCAACTTCCTTCGTCGTAGACTACTTTCTCCCCTATTTTCCTCTTTACAGACGTATCACTCTTCGGCTTTTTCACAATTTTTCCCAGAGGCCTAAGTTTCATCTTCGACAACATATTAAAGGTTTCAACTCCTGACAATGGCTTTTTAACTGTACGAAACTCTTTTTTTCCATTAAACGCCACTTGACATCTGCAAAAACGATGATTTAATGGTAAAAAGCGTCTATGATTCATATACACAACTTTTTGCCCATATTTCAGGTATTCACCTTCAGTATCGTCTGCACAAATCGGACATCCCTTAAAGCCTTTGACAGAATAACCAGATAAATTTCCATAAGCCGGGAAATCATTTATGGTCCATAACAGAACAGCCCGAAGTGTGAATTCCTCTTTAAGATGTCCATCAAAAGCTTGGACACCATTTTCCCACAACAACTTCAGTTCGTCTATCAATGGAGCCAAATACACATCAATGTCATTACCTGGTTGTTTGGGACCAGAGATAAGTAGAGATAACATCATGAATTTGCGTTTCATGCACAACCAAGGCGGGAGATTATACGTCACAAGAACCACGGGCCAACAACTATATCTACTGCTTTGTAGGCTATGTGGATTAATACCATCGGATGAGAGAGCGAGACGAAGATTTCTAGACTCTTTGCCGAACGTCGGCCACTTTGAGTCAACATGTTTCCAGGCAGGTGAATCTGCGGGGTGTCGAAGCTTTCCATCATCGATCCTTTGGTTAGCATGCCAAGTCAAACTTTGAGCATGCTTAGGATTTCGTAATAATCGACGAAAACGCGGAATGATTGGTAGGTGCCACAATAGTTTTACAGGGATTTTAGATTGCTTTTCTGTATCCTTTTGCTGCTTCCACCTAGAAGCTTCACACATGGGACACTGCTCAAGAGTTTCATACTCATTACGGTAAAGGATGCAATCATTTGGACATGCATGAATTTTCTTATATCCCAAACCAATAGCCGCTAGAGTTTTTTTGGCCACATATACAGACGAGGGTATCTGATTATTTCCTGGCAATATATCTCTTAGCAAGCCAAGAAGTTCTGAGAACATAACATCGCTCGATCCGTATTTGGCTTTTAAGTTGAATAACCTTATTAAGGTTGAAAGTTTGGTGAACTTGACACAACCAGGATATAGAGGAGTTTCGGCGTCACTTAAAAGAGAATAAAGCTCGTCGGGATTGTCTTGAAGTTCATCTTGCAAATCATTAACCATCTCAGCAATGTAAGGGGCATCAACGTCTTCTTCATCAGAATTATCTTGAACGACAACATTATGTTCTGCCACATAATTTTCCCCATGGTGTATCCATATCTTATAGCTTTGATCGATACCCTTACATATCAAATGTTCTTTTAGGGTAGTAATGTTACCAAAGCTTAAATTCCCACATTTGACACACGGACATGGAATTCTCTCTATGTTTTCACATACACTAAGACAATGGTCCAAGAACTTTCTCACACCATCCACATATTGGTTTGAATCTCTACGAGCCGACATCCATAACTTATCCATAATAAAGCTATACACAAAAATTAAACCCAATTAAAAAAAAAGACATCTAAACTACATAACATATATGATCATCTCAACACAACAAAATCACACACAATTCACGTGCAAAAAAAAAGCGACATCTAAAGTCTAACCTACTAGGAAACATAACTTATTTAATCATTACAAAACAACAAAATTCGCACACAATTCACACACAATTCATGTCCAACAAAGAAAAAGCGACGTCTAAAGTCTATAAACTACTAGTAAACATAACATATCGATACATATATCAAAATCACAAAAAATAATCATTTTATATTATCTAGTGACACACAATTTTCAAGCGACGCCCAATATAATATGTACAAAAAAAAAATTGACATTTTATAAAATAAAATAAAAAACTTACTTGGATGCTAATACGGGCGGCGACGGCGAGTGAAAACCGGATTAAAGGCGTCCACAAACTAATGAGAGGCTGAAAATATGTAAAACAAATTTAATAAAATGTTTATTAAAAAAAAAAAAAAAACTCTACCTAAGCTCGACCCGACGACGGCGACCGAACGAAAGAGGGGCGGAGGGACCGGCGGCGACTATGGGCGCGGGGACGGCGATAAATAACAACAAATGCACATCCTTCACACCGAAATCAATAAAAAATAACCTAAGAATCTTAATATCATGAAATAAAAAAAAAAACAAAAAAAGATAAACAAAAAAAACCTAAAAAAACCCTAAAACTAACCTCTTACCCGTGCGTCACGACCGAAAACGTTCACCAAAATCACGACGCCGGCCGGAGTAGAGTGCTAGAAATGTGTAATGGTGGTGGAGGTGGTCGGTGGAGATGTGTAATGGTGGTGGAGGTGGGTTTCAATGGAGGTATTTGGGGTTTTGGAGAGAAAATGTCGAATGAGGAAGAAGAAGTGAGAAATAACCGTGTGCGAAATGTACTTATGCATATTTTTTTTTTAAAGGGGGGCGTCGCTCGTTTTTTGAGCGACGCCAGGCCACGTGGCCCAATCAAATTAAAATGGCTTAATTTTAATCATTTCCACGTCAATCGAGCCCCAAAAAATTATGTTATGCGTCGCTCAAAAATGTACCCGACGCAAATATAGCGACTTCTAATAGGTATTTTGTAGTAGTGCCTGTTGTGTTAGATTGAATAATTATTTGACTCTCGGTTTGCATATTGTGCAAAGTTTAACATGAAATTTGAATCATATGTGATAATTACTAAATAAATCATAGTCATCATAAGACCTATGTCCATAGGAAGAAGAGATGACATCTAAAATTTATGGTAGGGAATTACATTTCATTAAAGATTGTTAACGAGCTGGCACTTAGCTTCACTTGGCATACCGCTGTAACACTATCAAGAGCTTTATACTTCTCGATGCTACAAATGTATGAGATTGATCCTTCACATATTATGTTCCAAGATTAAATTACTCAAATATGTTGATCTTACGTATATAGCACTTATCGATCCTTCACATATTCTGTTCCAATATTAAATTACTCAAACATGTTGATCTTACGTATACAGCACTTATAATGCAAATTACAAACCATGAAGTTAATATATTTTTGGACACCTCTTATTTGGACAATTGTAGTATAAATTGTTACGACTCTCAAACTATTTTTATGAATGGTAACCACAATTATTGAAGTTTGACACACTAACTATTTTATGATCGGTCACTTGGTCATTATTAAATATAGTTGACCGTAATATATTTAATATTGTTGACCATAATATTGATCGATTTACAAATTTAAACTTTTAGCGCTGATTTAGTGACTTTATTTCTTTTCAAATAAAATTATAATTCATTGTTTTTAGCAACAAAAGGAAAAAATAATACATTTATACCATGTGTTTTAGTGAAATGTCGACTTTAACTTTTGGTTTTCAAAAATGTCAAGATCATACCTTCTGTTTGACTAAAATGACAAAATTATACCTTGAAACGGATAATAGTGTCACAAATCTCTCTTTCATTGATATTAACTCTTATATAAGAAAAACAGAATCAAATCCAAAACAGTATCCTAACTTTCAAATTTCCAATTTTAAAATAAAAATAGCATTAAATTGAAATTTAATAATAAAATTCATATCTCCCAAGAGATGACTTCATTCTGTGTTCGAATTGCAACTCTGAATCATGGGTTCTCTGTTAGAATCTGTAATTTTGCCTCTTTTTGCGGTCTTCACGATTAAGAGACTGTTGTTTATTTTTTAGTTTCTAAATAAATTACATATATGACGCGAATGAATAAAGATAATTGATGTTTACATATAAATATTATAGTCAAGTCATTGAAAAGTCAATAAAAAGAAGATTTGTGGCACTGTTGTCTATTTCAGGGTATACTTTCGTCATTTTAGTTAAACAGATGATATGATCTCGACATTTTTGAAAATCAAAGGTTAAACTCGACATTTCACTAAAACACGAGGTATGTATATGTCATTTTCCCAACAAAAAATGAGTGTTTGTAACTTCATACTAAAATTCATAGATTCTTTCACAGCTCTACTTGTGATTGAGATTGAGTAGATGCACAAACAATGGTAAAAACATATTTCAAAATTAACCAAAAATATGAATTAAAAGAGAAATTTCTTTTTATAGACTTCAAATTGAGAAAATATCAAGATTAGACCTCTTAGTTGAAAAAATTCAAAATTAAACTTTTGACCCAAAATCGAATAAAAATGCTCTTTTAGCCAATTTAACATCTAATTTTCGATGAATTTCATATGAATTCATCGGAATTTATCGGAACTCATTGAAATTTATCGGAAATGAAAGGACACCATGATTTGTGTAAAAAAAAAAGAAAAAAAAAAATTAAATGACAAAACCCTACACTTGTCATTACAAAACCTAGGGGTGTTCATCAAAACCGTCAAACCGAACAACCCTATCACCCAAACCAAACCACATTCTTTTTTAAACCGCCTCGTTAAAACCCGATAAAGTTTGGTGTTGGCACATGATCTAATATCAGTACAAGGCTTCTGTTTATGCTTATCACAGAGATAACTTACTGTGCAAGTAATCTAGTTGTAAGAGTTAGTTATGAGTATTAGGTGTTGGTAACGGCTAGTAGAGCCTTGTGTGTGTAAGCCTGTTATATAAAGGCATTAGAGAGTGTTAAACATAGAGAACTAAGATCAGAACTTGGGAAACACTTGAGAGAATACTTGTAAGGGAAATCAGTCTTGGTGAGTGCTCGTGAGGTGTTTGTAGAAAGGTCTGAGAGAGACTTGTTCATCGTTGTAATCTTGAATCATTAAAGTAGCTCAGAAGTGCTAAATGTAGATCGTTATGATCGAACCAGGGTAAAATTGTGTGTCTCGTGTTCATTAGTTCTTTCTTGCTCATATTGGTTGAGAATCGTTTACGTGTTTTGGAAGTTAAGTGAATTAGAACGCCAAAGTTACTACAATTGGTATCAGAGCATTCTTGACCAAGAAAGAACCGAGATGGGAAATCCAAGAGTGGAGATAGAGAGGTTCGACGGCAAAGGAGATTTCGGCTTGTGGCGTCAGAGAATGAGAGCTATCCTCTTTCAGATGAAGGTAGCGAAGGCTCTTCAGGGAGAGAAGGCTCTTCCGGTGACGATGACTGACGAAGAAAAATCCGACGTTATGGAACTTGCCTACAGCACTCTCATTCTCTACTTGGGAGACAAGGTAATGCGAGAGGTTGCGAAAGAAACCACAGCGGCTGCGATTTGGTCAAAGTTAGAATCTCTCTACATGACCAAATCACTCACAAATCGCATTTACCTAAAAGGAAAGCTATTTGGGTTTCGTATGATGGAAGAAAAGGCGATCTCTGAAAACATCGACGAATTCAACAAGATCATCATCGATCTTGCGAATATAGATGTCAAGGTTGATGACGAAGACCAAGCGGTGCTAATCTTGAACGCTCTACCCAAATCTTTCTCCAATTTCATCGACACGATGAAGTACGGACGAGAAGCGCTCACTCTTGAGGAAGTTCAATCTGCGCTCAAATCCAAGGAAATCGAAATCAAACAGGAAAAGCGATCATCGTCATCTGAGGCTCTCTACACTCGAGGAAGATCTGATAAGCGAAATTCAAAGTCATCGAAGAAGGATCGATCAAGATCGAAATCCCAAGGAGACAAATGGGGTTCGGAATCTGAGGACAAGCCCTTCGCGTACAAATGTTACCACTGCCATAAAGAGGGTCACATGAGGCGAAACTGTCCTGATAGAAACAAGAAAAAGGATCAATCGAAGAACTCAGGTGATGCATCGATCGTGGAAGAAGGATATGAAAGCGCAGAGGCTCTAATGGTGTCAACTGATCAATCCATGAAAGAATGGGTTCTTGACAGCGGCTGTACTTTCCACATGACGCCAAACAAAGCATGGTTTGAAGAGCTCACAAAGACTAACGATGGCTTGGTGATGATGGGCAACAACAAAACCTGCAGAGTTCTTGGAGTTGGGATAATCAGACTCAAGACTCATGAGGGATCAGAAAGACTGCTTCAAGAAGTCAGGTATGTCCCTGACCTAAAGAGAAACCTAATATCTCTAGGGGTCCTTGATCAACTGGGATATGCTTGGAGGTCTGAAAATGGCAATCTGAAAGTAACCAGGGGATCAATGATTGTCTTAAGAGGTATTAGGAGAAATGGTTTGTATTATCTCCTTGGTACAACCATTGTAGGCTCTGTCTCTGTAGCTCAAAGTCTTGGAACTAACATGGCCAAACTCTGGCATCTCAGATTAGGTCATGTTAGTGAAAGAGGCATGAGTGTTTTGAACAACCAAGGACACTTTGGAAAGAATCAACTCGGCAAGCTTGATTTTTGTGAAAACTATGTTTATGGAAAATCTTGCCGAGTGAAATTTTCAAAGGCTGTTCACAACACTCATGGAATCCTTGATTATATACACTCAGACTTGTGGGGACCATCTAGAGTCCCATCTCATGGAGGCAGTAGATATTTTATGTCTATTGTCGATGACTACTCGAGAAGGGTTTGGGTGATTATAATCAAGAACAAGAATGATGCTTTTACATCATTCAAGGATTGGAAAACAATGATTGAAAATCAGACAGGGAAAAAGATTAAAAAGCTTAGAACAGATAATGGTTTAGAATTCCTGTCTGATGAGTTCAAATTGTTTTGTAAATCCTGTGGTATTATGAGACATCTAACAGTTGCAGGTACACCACAGCAGAATGGATTAGCAGAAAGGTTCAACAGAACCATTCTTGAGAGAGTAAGATGCATGCTAATCCATGCAAAGTTACCTAAGGCTTTCTGGGCTGAGGCAGTTATGACATCATGTTATCTGATTAATAGATGCCCTTCAACTGCAATAGAGCTCAAAACTCCTATGCAGTTATGGACATCTCACCCTGTGAATTATAACTGGTTGAAAGTTTTTGGTTGTACAGCATATGCACATGTCAAGCAGGGAAAACTGGCCGCAAGAGCTTTGAAATGCATATTTGTTGGATATCCAGAAGGTGTGAAAGGCTACAAGCTATGGTGTTTAGAAACTGGACATAAGAGGTGTTTCATAAGCAGGGATGTGGTGTTCAATGCGGAAGACTATCAAGGAAGAGATGCAGAAAAAGACTATGATCTTGATGAGGGTCAAAGCACTCAAAATCAACAAAGTGTGGAGTTTGAGATCAACACTGAGACTGCCAATGCAAACCATGTTCCTCCACAACTTGATGATCAACCTGACAATGAACCACATCAGCCACAAGGACAGGGACAAGAGCAGGTGTTTCAGCAACAAGATGACCCTGCTCAAGGAAGTCAAGATGGTTATCAATTAACCAGGGATAGACAGAGGAGAGTCACTAAGCCTCCTGTCAGGTTTGCTGAATCTAACATCATTGCTTATGCTTTCATGGTTGGTTCTGAAATTTTAGAAGAAGAACCTAAATCTTACTATCATGCTATTAACAGTGTTAATAGTGAGAAGTGGATTGATGCCATGAAAGATGAAATCAAATCCCTAGATGAGAACAATACCTGAAAACTTGTTGACACACCACCTAACAAGAAAATTGTTGGGTGCAAATGGATTTTTAAACTAAAAGAAGGTATTCCAGGTGTTGAAAAACCAAGATACAAGGCAAGACTTGTAGCTAAAGGTTTTTCTCAGACTGAGGAAATTAATTATAATGAGATATACTCCCCTGCTGTTAAACATGGATCTATTAGAGTCATTTTGTCTCTTGTAGCCTATTTTGATTGGGAGTTAGAACAATTAGATGTTAAAACTGCTTTTCTATATGGTGAATTAGATTAGCAGATTTTCATGAGCCAACCTGAGGGTTTTGAACTAGGAGATAAGAAAGCAAAAGTTTGCTTACTGCAAAAGTCACTGTATGGCTTGAAGCAGTCTCCTAGGCAATGGTACTTGAAATTTGATCAGTTTATGCTGAGTCAAGATTTCAAGAGAAGTGACTATGATTGGTGTGTTTACAGCAAGTGTTTGAGTCATGGCATTATGATTTATTTACTCTTATATGTTGATGATATGCTAATTGTGTGTCAAAACAAGAACATGATTGCTGTTTTGAAGGATCAATTGAAGAACAGGTTTCAGATGAAGGATTTGGGTCCTGCTAAGAGAATTCTGAGAATGGAGATTGTAAGAGACAGAAAGAGAAGGCTCCTGTGTCTACATCAAACTCATTACTTGAAGAAAATTCTGGACAAATTCGAGATGAAGGATGCAAAGCCTGTATCAACACCCTTAGCCAATCATCACAAGCTCACTGCAAGTCAAAGTCCTATCACTGAAGAAGATCAAGCATACATGGATAGAGTGCCATATTCTAACGCAGTTGGAAGCTTAATGTACGCTATGATCTGTTCTAGACCTGACTTAGCTCATGCTATCAGTGTTGTAAGCAGATTCATGGCGAATCCTGGCAAGGATCACTGGTCTGCAGTGAAATGGATACTCAGGTATCTCAAGGGAACTTTGGACACTGGTTTGAAGTTTGGAGAATGTACTGAAGGCCAGGTCAAAGCTGAGGGATATGTGGACTCTGACTATGCTGGTAGCATAGACACCAGGAAAAGTCTGTCAGGGTATCTTTTCACAGTTTGTCAAGGAACAGATAGCTGGAAAGCTAATCTTCAAACAGTGGTGGCTCTATCTACAGCAGAGGCAGAGTACATGGCTATAACTGAGGCGGTAAAGGAAGCTATATGGTTAAAAGGATTTGTAACTGAGCTTGCCTTTGAGCAGCAACAAGTGGTGGTGCACTGTGACAGCCAGAGTGCAATCCATTTGTCAAAGCACCAAGTTTTTCATGAGAAGTCCAAGCATATAGACGTGAAACTACATTTTGTCAGAGATGTTGTAAGTCAGGGAGGAGTGAAGATTCAGAAGATCTCCTCTGAAGAGAATCCTGCAGATATG
The DNA here is from genome assembly GCF_054948205.1 of Urtica dioica subsp. dioica. NCBI lineage: Eukaryota > Viridiplantae > Streptophyta > Magnoliopsida > Rosales > Urticaceae > Urtica > Urtica dioica. The sequence goes on along the minus strand of NC_142764.1, from coordinate 17,421,876 downwards.
ATGACGAAGACAGTTCCAAGCAGTAAGTTCAATCATTGCTTGAAACTGGTGAAGATTGGAAGAACAATCTGAAGCTCTTCGGAGCTGAAAATTTCTGAGTTTTGAAGATGAGAAGATACTGATATGAGCTCAAGGAGGAGATTTGTTGGCACGTGATCTAATATCAGTACAAGGCTTCTGTTTATGCTTATCACAGAGATAACTTACTGTGCAAGTAATCTAGTTGTAAGAGTTAGCTATGAGTATTAGGTGTTGGTAACGGCTAGTAGAGCCTTGTGTGTGTAAGCCTGTTATATAAAGGCATTAGAGAGTGTTAAACAGAGAGAGAACTAAGATCAGAACTTGGGAAACACTTGAGAGAATACTTGTAAGGGAAATCAGTCTTGGTGAGTGCTCGTGAGGTGTTTGTAGAAAGGTCTGAGAGAGACTTGTTCATCGTTGTAATCTTGAATCATTAAAGTAGCTCAGAAGTGCTGGATGTAGATCGTTATGATCGAACCAGGGTAAAATTGTGTGTCTCGTGTTCATTAGTTCTTTCTTGCTCATACTGGTTGAGAATCGTTTACGTGTTTTGGAAGTTAAGTGAATTAGAACGCCAAAGTTACTACATTTGGGTTGTAACCAACCCAAACCGCAATTGTTTCGGGTTGATTTGGTTTTTTATAGTCGTGAGATTGAGTTGAACCAAACAAATCCGATAGTGTTAATTCTTTAATTTTTTTAAGATTGCAAATATTTTATATTTACTATTGCTAAAAAATATAATTTTTCTAATAATATTATAATTAAATAAAAAAATACTCAGTATTATACTTTATTATTTGTGATTACATGAAAATTGGGTAGTTAAAAATATGCGTAAATTTTATTTTAATATGTAAATTTTCTAAAGATAAAAAAAAATTTGATTTTATTTTACAAAAATTTTTAGATATAATTTACGTATATGATTTTCATTCAAGTTATAAATTCATTTGTCGATAATTATAATCCGAAAAAACCAACTCAACCGGTTTTACATTTCAATCGGATTGATTTCGATTTTAAAACTAAAAATTTAGTTGTAACGGTTCGGATTGATAACACATGAAAAAAACTGATTAACCCAACCCGATTACACCCGTAACAAAACCAATGAAGAATGAAATGATTAATATTTATATTTGTATCCAAAATAAAGAATAAAAGAAATACCATAGTGCAAAACCCTAGATTGTCGCTTTATCTTCTTTTACCTTTTACTTGTCTGAGTGAGTGCTGTAAGAAACGCGAAGCTTGCCGAGAAAGCAAAGACCCACCATGTCGACACCGACCTTACCGGATGACGTCATCCCCGAGATTCTCTGCCGACTTGCGGCGAAGGATCTCCTTCGCTGCCGGAGCGTGTCGAAGCCGTGGCGGTCTCTGATCGACGGTCCCGACTTCATCAAGCTCCACCTCACCCACTCCCACAACCGCGGCGCCATCGTCACGAACCGCGAGCTCTTCTGGATCAACCTCGACTCTCCCGCCTCCGCCGCGAAGCTCCCGAACCCCGTCGACTACGCCGCCGGAAGCACCGAGGTGGTTGGCTCCAGCAACGGCCTCGTCGTCCTCAAGAACCCCCGCGGCGACATGGCTCTCTGGAACCCCGCCACGAGGACGCACCGGAGGCTTCAAATCCCGAGCGCCAAGCCGGAGCCCGGTTTCCCGTGCTTATCGCGTCCCGCGTTCGACGAGCTGATGGGATTCGGGCACGACCCGGTCGACGACGAGTACAAGCTGGTGAGGCGAGAGACTTTCCCGTGCTTGCAGACCGGCAATTTCAACTCCGTCTTCACAGTCCACAGCTTGAAGGCCAAGACGTGCAAGAGAGTGGAGAAGCTGAGCTTCCCGACCTTCTTCTGCAAAAAATACGCCCTCGTCCGCAACGCCTTCCACTGGATCGTTGTTCTCTCCGGCCCGGAAGGACCGGTGGCTTCTTCTCCGTGGACGATCTTCGCACTGGACATCGGCGCCGAGAAGTTCCGTGAGGTGGCGAAGCCGGAGCACTGCGGCGGCTTGTATTCCAGCATTATGGTGTTGGAGCTGAGGGGTTGTCTGTGCTTGATTCGTAAGTATGCGAAGAGAAACCGGTTCGTTGTGTGGACGATGAACGAGTACGGCGTGAGGGAGTCGTGGACGAAGCTTCTCTCCGTTGGGCCCACCGAAATGGGCGGGCCTTTCGAGTACGTGCTTCCGCTGGCGTTTGAAAGGGACGGCCGCGATAGGGTTCTTCTCGATAAGGACAGCAAAGGGTTGGCTGTGTACGATCTTCGTAGCAAGAGCGCCGAGAATGTGAAGATTTCAGGGGTGGACAAGTACACCGATATCTGCGCCTGCGTTGAGAGCTTAGTGAGACTTGATTGGGACGGTGGTGATTTGGGAAAGGAGAAGCCGAAACAGAGTGGAAAGAAGAGGTGATTGATTTCCTTTTCTCTTATATATACTCCAATTTGACTGATTTGAAGTGGTAGTCATGATCTGATACTCGTTTATATGTAATCAAATCTAATTCGTGCAGTGGTTTGAGCAAGGATAGTTTTCTAGCCAAAGGATTCAAGCTCAAGTTGTGAATGAAGCCAGAGCTAAGATCAACGTCGTGAGGTAAAAAAAAAAAAATTGATCGCTTTTACAGCATTCTGATGGAGATAAGTTTCAGCATTCATGAATGTATATATCTTGGCAACTTTGTTCTTTCAGGTTGGAGCTCTGTTTTGGACGTCTTAACTTAGGGATTCAAGCTGGTTCTATGTCTAATTGGTCACTACTACTGTGTTGCCCCTGGGGTTCTGTTTTACATTTCTATGTTAGGTTGTTACTAATCAAGCAAGTTATTTATAACTAGTAGGAATTTAGGATCTATGATTATCAAAGTGCCTTTGTTTAAAAATTGATGATGCGATGGCGTATATAGGATAGAAATGGAAAATGGTTTGGCGATGATGTATAAGACATCTATTTCTCGGGAATGTTGTTTATGTTGCCGAGATCAGCATTCAAACTATTGTATCCATGGTTGCGTATGAGTATAATGACTTGTTTTATTTTATGTCGTTGAAATTGCATGAACTGTTAATCGTGTAATGCAAATATGGTTGAAAGTTTAGACATATAATGTCGTAAATGGTATGACTACGGTATAAAAAGTTAGGGGGGAGTCATAAATTTTAAATTCTCATAGATATATTTAGTTTCTTTCCTTTAAAAAAAAATCCATATCTGTGCGAAACTTATTTAGTTCACGGTCAGAAATGGTGGCACTCGCGTCTCATTTTCTAATTCTAGATATAAGTTCACATGTATTGCTAATTATGATGTGGTCGAATATTAAAAAGGAAAATACAATTTATATAAGAAACTAGCTAAATGATTGTCTCAATTAAATCTATCAGGGGATCACTTGAAAGAAGAAGAACTGACTTTACTCACAGGAATAAAAAATCACATGATCACATAATATTAGAAAAGGAAGGCTATTTTATTTTTCCAGCTTTCTTATCATCGTCACCATCGCCAATATCCCCTCTCTCTCTACTAGGGAAAGATCGATATGAACATATTGGGGAGAGGATCAACAGATCAAAGGAAATTAATGTGGTTAGAGAGAGATATACAATAAAGCGAATCACAAGCACATGAATATATGTCGTGTTTCGGAAGAAAAGACACGTGTGAGAGTTATCTCTCATCGAGAAGTTCTAGGCGGAGGTGCTCTCGAAATTCTATGTCGCGATCATAGACGAGCATAGCAGTTACAGGATTTTCGGATCATGTTAGTCGGCGTCCACAATGTCATAGACAGGTTCGTTTGCTTCGAGGAATTCTCTCCTATGAAGGAGATTTGGGAAGTACTTCAGATCCAAGGGTCCAAATTGCTCCTAAACTATTCTACAAAGTTGTAAACTCGAATTTATGAGACACTTTTTTATAAAAACACGTTCCCATTTTTTTTTGTTTTGTCGAGAGATTGTGAAAAAGACAAAAGTTGGGAACAATAAGACTCGACAAACCTTCATCTCTTCATCTTCATGGTTGTTCTTCCTCCTACTATTTTTCTGTTTTATTTATGTTTTTAATGCAAGTATTGGAACACTCAATCACCACGGAATAACTTGTTGAAGACGATCTGCGTATGGGACCTTTCGTCAAACAGTTGGTGCAAAATATTGGAATAGATAGTTTGGTTTAGGTCGTTTTAGCTTGTTATTGTCGTTTATTCCTTTTATGCTTTCTTTGTCGTTTGTTTTGTAACAATGTGTTATAAATACTCTGTCATCATTATTTTTGAGTTTAATGAAAAATATTCCTTTTTCAAATTTATTCTCCGATTATCTCTCTGCAAATGTTCGACGAAGCTCAGTCGTGAAATGGTATCAGAGCGATTCGCTCCGCTCATCTCCACCTCCGTCTAAAGCAGAATTTCGGTTTATCTTTTCTTCTACCTCGTTTTCTTTTCCTCAATGGCGAATCAAGAATCTGAGAACGAATCTCCGGCGACGGGAGTCACATCGCGACGGTTTCTCAATGAAGAAACCCTAGATCCTTTCTTTCTGCATCACACCGACACCACTGGTCAAATTCTTGTCACAAATGCGCTCACAGGAGACAATTATCCGACATGGAAGAGATCAATGAAGATCGCGCTCTCTGTGAAGAATAAATTTGGCTTTGTTGATGGATCTATCCCCAAACCGAGTGATTCTGAGCCAAATCGCCTCAATTCTTGGAAAAGAAACAATGATATTATCATTGCGTGGATGCTCAACTCAGTATCCAAGGAAATCTCATCAAGCGTGATCTACAACGACTCCGCCGCATCGATTTGGAAAGATCTTGAAGAACGATTCCAACAGAGTAATGCGCCGAGGATTTTCGAGCTGAGAAGAGCGATCATGAATCTAACGCAAGATCAGATGACTGTTGGCATGTATTTCACTAAATTGAAGAGCCTGTGGGAAGAACTTGCTGATTTCAGGCCGTATAGTCCTTGCTCATGTGGAGGAGCAAAGGATTTGGTCAATTTTGTTCAAGATGAATATGTCATGAAGTTTTTAATGGGACTTAATGAGTCTTTCAGCAATGTTCGAGGCCAGGTTCTTCTCATGGATCCAATGCCGTCAATCAACAAGGTTTTTGCAATGGCCACACAACATGAGAAGCAAAGATCCCTCAGCACTGATGTTCTTGGAAGTCAAGACTTGTCAAACTCGACAGCAATGGCGGTCAAAGATGATCCAAAGCGGTTCAACAACAAGAAAGACAAGCCAACCTGCACTCACTGCAAGCTGGTTGGTCACACCGTGGATAAGTGTTACAAACTCCATGGCTTTCCACCAGGATACAAATCAAGATTCAAGGCAAATGCAGCTGAGGGATCAGGCAACACCTCTGAAGCCAATCTTGGCTCTACAACCAATGCCATGGCAAGCCTCACCACTGATCAAATTCACCAATTGATCAGTGCTCTCTCCAACCAACTGACTGCACCAAGTGCGCCTGAAGGATCCAACAACATCAACATGACCACTCTCTCCACAGGTTCATACTGTTATTCTAACAGTATAGGTTCTTCTAAACACTCTTGCAACTCATGGATACTATATTCAGGAGCCTCTAGACATATCTGTGCTTATAAGTCCTGTTTTCATACCTTTAAACCTTTACACAATTCCACAGTGACTTTGCCCAACCATACTGTGATCCCTGTATATAATTGTGGTGATGTGTACATTAAGAATTTAGTGCTCAAGGATACACTGTTTTTACCTGGTTTCAAGTTTAATTTGATATCAGTTAGTGCCTTGACACGAAATTCTTTGGTCACTATAACTTTTTCTGATAGTGGTTTCATGATTCAGGATATCAAGTCAACGAAGACGATTGGCAAGGGTGAGACCGTCGATGATTTGTATGTGCTAAACAGTGAGAAAGAACATTGCATCAACCATGTTTCATCTCACACCTGGCACAACAGATTGGGACATCTCTCATTCAAGAGACTTGATATCTTGCGTGACAAGTTACACTTTACTAATGCAAATAAGAATGTACCCTGTGACACTTGTCCTTTAGCTAAGCAAAGACGTCTTCCTTTTATTTCTCATAATCATTTAGCTAGTAAACCGTTTGATCTCATACACTGTGATGTGTGGGGGCCATATTCTGTTACCTCTCATACTGGTTTCAAGTTTTTCTTGACACTAGTAGATGATTGTAGTCGGTTTACATGGATCTATCTGATGAGAAACAAATCTGATGTTCATGCTATTATACCTCGCTTTTGTGCTATGATTTCTAACCAATTTTCTGCTACAATTAAACAGTTTCGTTCTGACAATGCCAAAGAATTAATTTTCTTTGACTTTTTCTCTAAGACAGGTATTATTCACCAATTTTCCTGTGTAGAGACACCCCAACAAAATTCAGTGGTTGAACGCAAGCATCAACATTTGCTGAATGTGGCAAGATCCCTCTATTTTCAATCACAGGTTCCCATTCAATATTGGTCTGAGTGTATTCTCACTTCTGTGCATTTAATTAATCGGACTCCAAGTCCTCTTCTTTCTCAAAAATGTCCTTATGAAATTCTTTATGCTAAGAATGTTGATTATGATTTTCTAAGGGTCTTTGGATGTCTTGTTTTTGCCTCTACCTTAAAGGCTCATAGAACCAAGTTTCAACCTCGGGCAAGAAAGTGTGTTTTTATTGGTTATCCACCTAATATTAAAGGGTATAAGTTGCTTGATTTGATCACTAGAGAAGTGTTTATCTCTAGAGATGTTGTGTTTCATGAACATATTTTTCCTTTTCATGATCAAAAGAATACTAATGCTCAAGCTGATCCTTTCCCGGATTTAGTCTTACCTGTTCCTATGAGTTTCACAGAATCCATAGATCACTCTGCACACTCAAGTCAGTCTAAGGACACTGAAGAGACTCATGATTCTGAGCCTAAGTCTATTCTTCAACCTGGTATCATGCCTGAACCAGTCACTGCAGTCAGAAGATCTACAAGACCAAGAGCACCTCCAACCCATTTGAAGGATTTTCACTGCAACCAATCAGGTGTACATCATCCATCTCCTCACCCTTTATCTAATGTTCTTTCTTATGACAACCTTTCTAGTAATTACAGATCATATGTTATGTCCATATCTGACCACTTTGAGCCTCAGTATTACCATCAGGCTTGTAAATTTCCACAATGGAAACAAGCTATGCATGATGAGCTCAAAGCCATGGAAGACAATAAGACCTGGTCTGTTGTTAATTTGCCTCCTGGTAAAAAGGCAATTGGCTGCAGGTGGCTTTATACAAACAAATTCAATGCTGATGGTACCCTGTCTAGGCATAAAGCCAGACTTGTTGCAAAGGGTTACACCCAAAGGGAGGGCATTGATTTCTTTGATACTTTTTCACCGGTTGCTAAATTAGTTACTGTTAAGGTTGTTCTTGCTTTAGCTGCCTCACAGAATTGGTGTTTAGCCCAACTAGACATCAATAATGCTTTTCTTAATGGTGATCTGTTTGAGGAGGTATACATGGATGTTCCTCTAGGTTATTCTCTTCAGGGGGAGCTGAGTCATATTGGTCCTAAATCGGTTTGTCGTTTACATAAGTCTATATATGGTTTGAAACAGGCTTCTAGACAATGGAATATCATGTTCACCAAGTCTATTCTTGATCATGGGTTTGTTCAATCAAAATCTGATTACTCTCTCTTTACTAAGGGTAATTCAGATAATTTTGTGGCTATACTATTGTATGTTGACGATATTATTGTTGCAGGTCCAAACCCTTTGGTCATTAATGATGTGAAAGCTTACTTGCATACCAAGTTTAAGCTGAAGGATCTTGGTCCTTTGAAGTTTTTTCTTGGGATTGAGATTGCCCGGTCACACACAGGCATTGTGATGAGTCAGAGACACTATGCCCTACAAATCCTTGAAGACTATGGTTTCTTGGATTCGAAACCAGTCAATACACCGATGAATCCCAGACATTCATTAAATTCTGAAACTGGTGTCTTATTAGAGGATATTAAGCATTATAGAAGTTTAATAGGACGTTTGTTGTACTTGACTATTTCGCGTCCTGATATTACTTATGCTGTTCACTCTCTGAGCCAGTTTTTACAGGCTCCTCGTGACATTCACTTACAAGCTGTTCATCATTTGCTCAGATATATTAAAGGGTCTCCGGGGCTTGGGATGTTTTATCCAGCAAAGTCTTCAACGCAGCTACAGGGCTTTTCCGATGCAGATTGGGCAACATGCGCTGACACTCGGCGTTCAGTCACAGGATTCTGCGTCTTCTTAGGAGGAGCGTTGGTGTCGTGGAAGTCAAAGAAACAGAATATAGTGTCCCGCTCCTCAGCCGAGTCTGAGTATCGAGCGATGGCTGCTGCAACTTCAGAGATTATTTGGTTGCAGCAACTTCTCCGAGATCTCAAGGTCTCATGTTCTAGTTCTCCAGTTTTATACTGTGACAACTAGGCGGCGATGCACATTGCGTCAAATCCTTCGTTTCATGAACGAACAAAGCACATCGAGGTCGACTTGTACTTTGTCCGTGATCATTTGAACCGTGGGGATTTGAAGCTTTTGCCTGTGAGAACTCATCATCAACTAGCTGATGCTTTTACCAAGCCGCTTCCATCTTCGACTTTGGCAACTATTATTTCCAAGTTGTCAGTCAAGAATCTCTACCTGCCAACTTGAGGGGGAGTATTGGAATAGATAGTTTGGTTTAGGTCGTTTTAGCTTGTTATTGTCGTTTATTCCTTTTATGCTTTCTTTGTCGTTTGTTTTGTAACAATGTGTTATAAATACTCTGTCATCATTATTTTTGAGTTTAATGAAAAATATTCCTTTTTCAAATTTCTTCTCCGATTATCTCTCTGCAAATGTTCGACGAAGCTCAGTCGTGAAACAAAATCAATAAACAATCACACAAACAAACAAGTACACCACAATTACCTTGGTTCGATCAATGTGACCTACATCCAGCAAAGCCTTTAATTTTCATATTCAAGTTTTTTTAATAGTGTATTATTTACTCCCTAAAAAATAATGATGTATTATCTATGTAATGACATTTATTGAATTTCATTTTTATTAATTATATTTTTATATATATATGTAATTAGACATTACAAATAACTAATAAAAGTAAGACACGATCTAAAAGCATCTTAAGTTAAAAAGTCTAATAAAAAAGCATATTATTAGAATATTCCCTTTAGTGTAAGATATAATGTAATACTATTGGAGCAAAAAAAATATTTGGTGTAAAAGTTATACCAAAGTTGAGGTAAAAATTACACTAAATTTAGTATATGTATCGGAGATTCTCTTATGCCAGTTTCTCTTTCTACATCTTTTTTACTTGGACCCTAGTTCATCTTCCCTTCTTGACGTCGTCCCACTTCTAAAACCTTTGCGTCTCATTTCAAGGAATTGGAGTTGTTATTTTAAATCTTTCGGCTTTGCTACTTGCATCCGAATCACCATAGCACCATTTATGCAACAAACCCCAATCACTATTAATTATATCATGGAAATTCATGATTAGGTTTGAGACAAAAATACCTCTCAAAAGCTAATAAATCATTCCAAAATTCATTATTCTCGCGGTCAATCACTTCTCTCTCTCTAATTCTCTTACTCTCTCATTTTGAACTTATATATTATCGACCAATTTCATCGGATTTAATTAGATTTCGTCGGAATTCATCAGATTGTATTTGATGATATTCAATGATAAATCCTCCTTTTGAACTCGTTGTTGTCCCTTAAATTTTAATTTTTAAAAATTTGAATCTAACGACTTTCAATGAGTGATAACTTACAACGAATTTATCATCGGAATTCAAACTTTAAAGAAAAATAAAATTTAAGAGTAACAGAGACTATAATATAATTCATAATGACAAAATTTATATTTTTTAAATTGTATGTTTGCCTTGTGCATAGATTATATAAAGAGAGTGGGAGTTCAATGATGAATGAGAAGAGAATTAAATTTGATATGCTTCTTTTCACTATTGAATGGTATTTCCATGAGGTGACCAAAGGTAGCCATAAATTTTTTACAGGTGTAAAAAATAAAATTTATTTTCTCAAATTAAAATTCAAATGGCGGTTTGGTGGAAATAAGGGTACTTTTTGGTAACTGATATTGATATTGGCTATTAAATTAAGTCATAATTTGGCTATAATTTTAAACAATCTCTTATAAATCGGCTACTTGTTTACAAATCTAAAAAAAAAAATTGAATAATCTAGAAGAAAGAAATGAATAAATTAAAAAAATAATAATTATATTCAAAATAGAAAAGGTAAATGACACCATTTATGCAGCAAAACCCTATATTGTAAATTTATCTTCTTTCACCTTTACTTTTCCTGAGCGCAGTAAGAAACGCCAAGTCTGTCGAGAAAGGAAGATCCACCATGTCGTCGACCTTAGGGCATGACGTCATCCAGGAAATCCTCTGCCTACTTCCGGTGAAGGATCTCCTGCGCTTCAGGAGCGTGTCAAAGCCGTGGCTATACCTCATCGACGGCCCTGATTTCATCAAGCTCCACCTCACCCGCTCCCACTGCAACCGCGGTGCCATCGTCGAAGACGGCGACCTGTACTGGATCAACTTCGAGTCTCCCGCCTCCGCCGCGAAGATCCCGAACCCCATCGACGACGCCGCCGAAAGCACCGAGGTGATCGGCTCCTGCAACGGCCTGGTCGTCCTCAGGTACTCCCTCGGCCGCGTGGCTCTCTGGAACCCCGCCACGCGGAGGCACCGGAGGGTTCCCATCCCGAGCGCCGACTCGGAGTTCCCTGGCGCGGTGAGCCTCTTCTTCAGCGAGATCATCGGCTTCGGCCACGACCCCGCGGAGGACGACTACAAGCTGCTGAGGATGACCGTCAAGCCGGATTTACAAACCGGCGATTTCGACTCGGTCTTCACTGTCTACAGCCTGAGGGCGAAGAGCTGGAAGAGAGTGGAGGGTCCGAATCCGAGGAGCTTCGGGCAGTGCTTCCGGAAGCAACACGCCGTGGTCCGAAACGCCTTCCACTGGATCCTGGACGGTTCCGAGTCCATCGCCATCTTCGCCTTCGACGTGGGACCCGAGCGGTTCCGCGAAGTTCCTCCGCCGGCTTTGGGCGGGACTTGCGGGGCGGAGGTGTTTCTGATGAAGGCCATGGAGCTCCGGGGCCGCCTATGCCTGGTGTGTCACTACAGCATGTGCAGCGGGGCCCCGGTGTGTGTCAAGGCGTGGATGATGAAGGAGTACGGCGCGAGGGAGTCGTGGACGAGCTTGCTCTCCGTGGGACCCACCGAGATGGGCGGGCCTTTCGCCTACGTGTACCCCGTGGCGTTCGTGGGCGACCGGGTTCTTCTCGAGAAGGACAGCACCGAGTTGGCCTTTTACGATCTTCGCAGCAAGAGTGCCGAGATTGTGAGGATTTCGGGGTTGGACAGCTACAACGCCGTCAAGGCCTGCTTCGAAAGCTTGGTGAGACTGGACTTGGGCGGTGGCGATGATTCGGACAAGGAGAAACCTAATCAGAAGAGAAAGAAAAGGTGGTTGATTTCCTTCTCTTTCTATTCTCTAATTATTATGATTATGATTGAGCTGAAAGAAGTTGACTTGATCTGATGATACTTGAATGGTGTGCTGGTTTGAGTAGGGATGATTTTCTCTCCAAGGGATTCAAGCTCAGGTTGTGAATGAATCGCGAAGATGAACGGCCGTGACGTAATTAAGAGATTGTTTTTGAGATTTTGTACAAGCCTTCCTGATAAGTTCCAATATTTATGTGTGTATCTCTTGGCTACTATGTTTCTTTCAGGCTGGAGTTGGGCAACTTAGGATTGGTTTACTTTTCCAGAATCATACTGAGTGACCAAGTAATGAAAAATTGAAAGTCCTCTCCTGGTTTCAATGGCCATACATATTTAAATTAACTTTTGATATAATTGTTGGAACCAATCTAGGGTTTAAGAAAATAATTAACGCTTCGGTAAGCGGCGGAATTTTAAAAATTTTCTTTTACAAGTAAAAACAGTTTTTACTAACCTAGACAAGAGCAAGTACATATAATTAAAACTAATATGAGCTAAGAAGTTTACTAACATTTCTTGAAGCTTGATCTTTGAGAAGCTCTTAGAAAGTTGCAACGCTTGTCTCCCCTCGCAGCACGTCTTTCTTTCTTTCCTCGGCACCTCGAGCAACCACGAAATTTTCTATCACTAAATCACTCGAAATAAAGGAATTAGTGAGTGGGCACTTTTAAACACTACGACTTAAGAACGAGTCTTGAAGTCGCAGAGCTAAACACTAGGTCGAGTGAGGACCTAGGTGTCAAAACAAGAAAAATCGAAAATAAACTAGAGAGAGAGAGAGAAGAGGGGCGGCAACCACAAGTTCTAGAGAGAGAAGCTCTCAATCTCTAACTTATGTGGAATGAATAGAATGAGAGGAATGAGGGTCCTATTTATAGGAGAATTGTTGGCCTTGGAAAGAAGTGGTTTCCTCTTATTTTTCAAGCCTTTATGAGCAATCTTAATTGCCCATTCTCATCCAAGTCACACGGCCAACATGTGCCTTAATGACACCTTGGATTTGTTTCCTCTTTTATTCTTTGCTCTCTCCTTGCTTGTGTGGCCGAATTTCCTTATGGCAAGCATAGGAAATTTGTTTCCTCTTTTTCTTTTGGCAAGTATCTTGATACATTTATGCACAAAATATTTTCTCTCTCTTTGGGTATGTTGGGCGCCTATGACCTTCTAGAAAGGCTTCTAGAATTTTCTTCACTTGCTCATGACAACATAAGAAAAGGCCCATTAAGAATTTTCAATAAAATTCTTATGAAATGAAATTAATCCACAAGGCCCAATGATCAAGTCATGGCCGAGTATTATTAAGTCATCAAATGAACTTGTCAAAAAATTTATTGACATCCATTTCATCATATGTCTCAAAAGACAAAAATACCATTTTGACAATTTTCGTTTTTGTTTTGACTTAGCTCCCACTTTAACTATTCCTATCGATGTGATTCGTGACAGTGACCTCATGGACCCAAATGAACAAAGCTTAAGCTAAACACTTGGACTCAAAAGTTCACAAACCTTTTCCAAGTTTAGCTTAATGTCAACTGACTCCACTAAAGAGCTGACACTGAAAATCTCTCGGTTCAAATGAATTTATTTTCTACTTAAGAATTCACCTAATTATAATGAGCGGATCCACTGAATATTATCTATGCTACCCTTCATGAATGGCATCAGCTAGTCGGGATTTACTAAATTACCATTTTACCCTTCTAGCTGTTATTTCCTCAACTCATTTGTCGCTTGTGAATAATTTAGAAACAATGTATATGACGAGGAGCTAACAAGTCACATTGTTTCATCCAAAAGAGTCAGGACTCAATTTGGACACTGGCCAGTACATTTATTCACACTCCAAGGAACAAAGCATGAGGTGACATACATTGCATTTCAGCAATCTTGTACATGAATTCCATATCTATGAGAACTTCACAAAGTTACTCATGACATTCTCACAACTTAGTACTTCACCAATAGGCCATGTTCGGAATCACATAGTGAGTCCGAACTCTGACTTTCTCAAATGAGAATACTAAGGTGTGAAATGGCATGTCTCATTTCAGGATAAGGTAAGCATGATGCAATTCATACATAGTGACTTCGAGACATAAGAGGTTAAATGGTTTGTTCTTATCTTGTCTCTAGAAGTGCACCGGTCAATTCAGTACCAACTCTCAATGCCTCATAACCAGACATCATAGATTCTTCTAACAATCATACTGAGGTCAATAGTCCTTTGACCCTTAGATCGCGAATATATCGTTTTAAGCAAACTACGAAGAGTTTGTTCATGCAAATCTACATTTGTCTCTTCGTAAGTTGTTAAGTTTGTTTATGGACTAAAAGACTATGGTTTTATCATAAAGCTTCAGACAAGGAAGATTGAATGAACGTTTCAACTTTATTAATAAATAAGCAATTTACAAGCAAGAGTCTTCGTAAGACTATATGACATCAAATGTCCATAAATAGACACTACTACTCTTCTTGTGGGCACCATTGACAACAATAATGTCTTGGTCACCACTGTATTCCTTTTGGGATTTATGTTGTACAATCCATGTTAGTATATTACAATTAGGTATTAGTTGTCGGGGATGATTCCCCCATATAACCATATAAATGCGGAAAAGTAATTAATTACGCTAATCATGAGCTAATTAATTCAATGATTATATGACAAGATCTAGATTTACGTTAATTAATATTATGAGAGAGCATATAAGTCAAGCAACCGAAATAAGAGTAAACGAGTACTTACATTGATTTTCGGTTCACGAACTGAAAGCTTTCACAATCCGTCTTTGTCTTGAACGTACAAGCTTCCACACGATCAAACAAAGAACTCCTTCTTCAAGGACTCGATGTGATGACACCTTAGTCTTCCGAAACGTAATCTCCGAGACGAATAAGAAAGATGAGTGGGCACAATCTTTATCTCACTAGATCACGAAACTAGGTGTTTCGAGATCTCGCTCTTATTTTACTAAGAATGGAAACGAATTTCCGAGGGGATGAGAAGTGGAAGTGCACGGCCAAGGAGGCTAGGTTGCACGAAATTTTCACTCAAAATTGCTTCAAATAATTGCTTATTTTTGCCTTCTCATGACCCCCTATTTATAGTAGTAAAAATGAGATATTCATGGAATCTTCCAGAATATTTTATTTCTTTTTATTGTGTTCACATTAGTGGATTAAATCTAGGTCATTGGATCTCATATAGTGAATCCTACTTTTTCTCTCATCCATCAGATCAATATCTATGAGATATTATTCTTTTATTTAAATAGAGAATAATTTATTTAGTGAGATAATAAAGGAGAATATATTATTCTCCTAAATATTCTCCTAAATACTTTCCTTTAAATAAGGAGAAAATATAGGACAATATCTTATATTTTTCTCTCTCCTTTATTTAAACAACTAAAGAGAAAATATTGGTAAATACCAATATTATGATAATCGAATTTGGAGGCACACGGCCTAGGGATTTGCGCAACTTCAAATGCCGAAACCCTAATTCGATTTTTCATGTGTGCAAGGCCCAATTGCTTAAAACCCAATTAATCATTTATTTACTTGGTCCAACAATAAACAAATAATTAATAATTGTTTATTTACTTGATCAAACAATAAATAAACAACTCTACCATAAATATTTATTTAATTCTGCGAATACCCGTTTTCCAGAATTAATGCTGTCAATCACAATTACAGCAAGTGAGATTTAATAATGATAAACATTATTATACGAAAGTTCTTATCCGCCTTTATCGATGCCGAATCGGGGACTATGGACCTAGTAATAGGAGCTTAACAAATCCGATGAAAAAGACGAAATAGTCATTTCTCTTTTGTCCATCGATTCGTCTAATCTTGGTCAAATACTCCACCTTGTAAGCCAAGACTGAACTCTCCTTTATACTAGAATTATATTTACTCATCGTGACGAGTGTCCACTGATATAGTCAGTTCGTGATCAAGATCCTCCAGGTTCAACCCGTATCGAGAGAAGTCAATTTTTCCGTTATACTTCTCTTGATACATATCAGCCCTAAGCATTGTTGCTTCCCCAGCGAAAGATTCTTTCGAACGTTACTTACTTCGAAAGTGCGCGCAATCTATCGGTTCTGGAATCAACCCTTAGGTGAGAGAACATTAACCTTCTTTCAGGAAGGCGGGATTCCGTATCTGTAAATCACTTCCCACTCGAATTATGCTCTGAGAAAACTCCCAAGACAAAAGTTGTGATTAGCATGAATAGCCTTTTAGCGAATGAGTCAAAGAGCTCAGTAACATAACCCAGTGTCCATGATCACTTCAGGATTTAGATCAAGTCTCACTGTGACCATCATAGTGGCCTCGGTTAGTGTGTCGTAACGGTCCTTAAACGACACATCTACACCAAGACCTGTCCGGGTCGTACACTTACCACAAGTGTAGAATGCTCCCACATAGTGATCAGCCTTCACCCATGCGTTCCACATATATGACTTTAGATATAGTTTTCCAGGCGTATATCAGTCAACGACCATGTTTTAGCACACCGTCCGAACTCAGGTGCACAGCACGTGACTCAGTTAGATACGGAGGCTAGGGAATAATGAATGTTTAATAAATCTTATTAAATAAGAAATAACGCTTTCAATTCAAATAGATAATAAATGTCAAACTTTATTTTATTAATAATTTCAACGAGAATTTACATAAGTATCTTCTCGTTGGCAAGAATTCCTAACAATCTCCCACTTTGACCTAGAGAAGATATGGCATGTATCTAAAGCCCATTCCTTCCACGTGTTTCATGAACACATGTTCAGATAGTCCCTTTGTCATTGGATCCGCGATGTTGTCCAACGTCGAGATCTTCACGACTGTCACGTCTCCTCTTCGAACTATTTCTCTTATAAGGTGGTATTTTCGTTCTATATGCTTTCCTCTCTTATGGCTGCGAGGTTCCTTTGAGTTTGTGATGGCTCCAGTGTTATCACAGTGGAGTTGCACAGGCTCGTTCATTTTAGGAACTTCCTCCAGTTCGGCTAAGAAATTCTTAAGCCAAACAACCTCTTTGGCTGCCTCGGAAGCTGCAATATATTCAGCTTCCATAGTAGAGTGTGCGATACTAGATTGCTTAATGCTTCTCCAGACAATCGCTCCTCCATTGAGAGTGAACACTGATCCAGACGTAGACTTCAACATGTCACGGTCTGCCTGAAAATCAGAGTCAGTGTATCCTTGTATCACCAAGTCATTACTTGTGTATACAAGCATCATGTCTCTAGTTCTCTTGAGATATTTTAGGATATGCTTAACAGCTATCCAATGTTCTTGACCAGGGTTTGACTGGTATCTACTAACAACTCCCACTGCATAGCATATGTCGGGTCTAGTACACAACATGGCATACATCAGACTCCCAACTGCTGAGGCATATGGAACTCGACTCATATCCTCCACTTCTTGCGGTGTCTTAGGACACTGCTCTTTCGATAGGAACTTTCCTGAACGAATTGGCAATAATACCCCATGGGCATTTTGCATCGAGAAGCGAGAAAGTACCTTATCTATATAAGTACCTTGAGACAGAGCTAGTATTTTGTTCTTCCTATCACGAATGATTTGGATTCCTAGAACAAAAGCAGAATTCCCCAAATCCTTCATTTGGAATTGCTTTGCCAGCCACTCCTTTATGTCAGACATTACTTTAATATCGCTTCCTATAAGGAGGATATCGTCTACATAAAGGATTAAGAAAACAACTACTTTCTTCGAGTACTTGTAAACACAAGGCTCAGAAAGGTTTTGTTCGAAACCATAGGTCTTGATCACCTCATCAAACCTTTGGTTCCAGGATCTAGACGCTTGCTTGAGTCCATAAATGGACTTCAATAATTTACAAACCTTGTGCTCTTGACCCTTTTCTATGAATCCGTCTGGTTGAGCCATATAGATTTCTTCTTCCAGATAGC
This sequence comes from Urtica dioica subsp. dioica, assembly GCF_054948205.1. Taxonomy (NCBI): domain Eukaryota; kingdom Viridiplantae; phylum Streptophyta; class Magnoliopsida; order Rosales; family Urticaceae; genus Urtica; species Urtica dioica. The sequence continues at coordinate 17,404,266 of NC_142764.1, read as the reverse complement.
CATTCAAGAATGTCGTCTTTACGTCCATTTTCCAAATCTCATAATCGTAATGAGCGGCAATGGCCAGAAGAATTCTGATGGATTTAAACATGGCTACAGGAGAGAAGGTTTTGTCGTAGTCGATTCCTTCTCTCTGGGTAAAACCCTTAGCCACAAGTCTAGCCTTAAAGGTTTCGACTCGTCTATCAGCTCCTTTCTTCCTCTTATAGATCCACTTGCACCCAATCGGTCTAATTTGTTCGGGTGCATCTACAAGAGTCCAGACTGAGTTCGAGTGCATGGACTCTATCTCTAGATTCATGGCTTCTAGCCATTTTTCTTTGTCCAAGTCGACCATGGCGTCATTAAATGACACGGGGTCGTCGTCGTTCGCATCCAAGGCAACGACGTTTGCTTCAAAACCAAGATATCGGTCGGGCTCTCTAGAGACCCTCCCACTACGACGAGGCAGTGTAGCACTTGGACCAACGTTTGTGTTTTCTTCTTCATCTCCCACTCTCACAACAATTGTAGGTGGAGATGGATTCCCTTGGACGTTAGTCTTCGGGGTTGGTCTAACAGTTTCCTCGAGTATAATTTTACTTCGAGGCTTATGATTTTTAACATAATCATCTTCAAGAAAAGTAGCATGAGTTGAAACGAAGGCTTTCCTATCAATAGGATCATAAAATATACCTCATTTTGTCCCTTCTGGATAACCAACAAAGAAACAAACGTTTGTTCTTGGTTCCAGCTTGCTCGAATTCTTTTTCAAGACATGAGCGGGACAACCCCAAATACGGAAGTGACGCAAACCTTCAGGTGCTCCATTCCATAGTACTTTGGGTGTTTCGGATACAGATTTTGAAGGAACTTGATTTAAGATATACATGACAGTTTTTAATGCATAACCCCAGAAAGATGTTGAAAGTGAAGAGTGGCTAATCATGGATCTTACCATGTCTAATAAAGTTCTATTTCTCCTTTCAGCAACCCCATTTTGTTGAGGGTTACCAGGAGCCGATAATTGCGACTCAATCCCATGCTCAAGCAAGTAATCGGTGAACTCATTGTCTAAGAACTCGCCTCCTCGATCCGATCGAAAGGTCTTAATAGTCTTACCCAATTGGTTTTCAACACAAGCACGAAATTCTTTGAACTTACTAAAAGTTTCAGATTTTCGTTGCATTAGGTAAATGAAACCATATCTAGAATAGTCGTCAGTAAATGTGACGAAGTATTCATAACCGCTTCTCGCAGCTTCACTCATTGGTCCACAGACGTCAGAGTGAACAAGTTGCAGAGGTTCGGTGGCTCTTAATCCTTTTCCAGCAAAAGATCGCTTGGTCATTTTTCCTTCAATACAGGATTCACAAACAGGCAGAGTTCCCACTTGAAGGTGTTTCAACGGCCCAAGCCTTGAAAGCCTCTCTAGCCTCTTTATATTTATATGACCAAGTCTTAAGTGCCATAAACAGGTTTGTTCATCACTAGACAGTTTAATTTTCTTATTAGATGTGGGTTTAGCTACTTTAAACATTTCAGCATTAAATGAACATTTATTTTCAGGAGTTAATACATATAAACCATTATATAATAAGGCATCACATATTAATCTTCCATCTAAAGAAACACTCATAGTTTTCTCATTCACAGATAAAGAAAATTTTTGTTTAAGTAATTCAGAAACTGAAATTAGGTTTCTATAGAACCCAGGAATAAAATAAACTGAATCTAATATCAAATATTTATTTCCAAATCGGAGTCGAACTATTCCTAAAGCTTTAGCCGTGACGGACTCTCCGTTCCCCACTCTAAGCTGTAGTTCGTCTCCCCTCAGTTCCTCCCACAAGTCAAACACATGTAAGGTTGTACAAACATGGTTAGTTGTCCCCGAATCAATTATCCAGGACGAGAGAGAATCTCCAGCATATAATGCTTCTAATACATGTAAGTGAGTGAACGGTACATTACCTTCACATGACTCAAGGCTGATGTCATCATCATCAGGAATCACTATAAGTGATGGCCTTTCCATTACGAGAACATTCTCTAATGGTAAATCTTCTGGTGAAGGTGGACAAGGCTGTGGTGCCAAACTCGGTTGCACCTGATGGTAAGCATACTCTACCAAACCATCACGCCAAGAAAGAAGTTCGCTTTGAAACTTCGCCATCTTATAATCCGGGCCAAAACCACGAAAGTAAATGACAAAGTCGGCGTATTCCTCGGCGAGTGAATTCAGAATGATTTCAACCCGAGTTGCCTCATCAATCTTTGTGCCCCGAAAGGCGGCTAGATTCATCCAATCCGTCATGTTTCTCATATAGAGAACTACGCATTCACCAAACTTCATTTTGTTATCCATAATATATTTCAAGAGATCATAATTCGAAGTCATGTTGAAATTAATAAAATACAAGTACATATATTACTATTTGAAAAGAAAAAACATTCATCATATAGATTTAGGAAATAAAAAACATAATGCATAAGCACGGGGAAAAATACTAAAGATATTAAAAGACCCAGTTTTTTATATTCCAAGGTAATTCGACTAATAGTCACAGTCCGTTTCACTCTGGTGACGTAACGGAGTGCACCTAGTGAAAATGAGAACCATCTCAGATTAGTGAACAATCACAGTACATGTACCTTCATAACTATGCTCACTAACTACCATTTTAATAGGAATCGTTGGCCACATGAGCAACCACCGGTTGGTTCATGCATGAGTCGACCCAACATTTCAGTGAAAGAAATCTAGCCCATACGCACTAGCGTAACTAGTACACGCAGAGATCAACCCTTCCATCTATCGTCAGAAACACAACCTTGGTATTGGAATCAGAAAAGCCCTTCCGAATGGAACTGACCACCATGTTTAGTAAACCGCCGGTCACGAGGGGATCTTTCATCCTCACGGTGTTGTGTCAATGTTGGAGGCCTAAGACTCAATATTCTTTTAGTATTTTAATTTCCTAGCATTAACTTTAATCTAGGTGACCCACTCGTGTTTACTAAATCGTATTAAAAACTCGAGTGATTCTAAGCTACCCTTAAAAAAAATAAAGTTTCGATATAGCTTAGTCATTAGGAAATTGTGACATTCTAGTCTTGATTATCCTAATAGTATTCCTTCACGGAAAAGCTCCCAGTAGAGAAGGTGAGACACTAGGTCTTCTTAAATACCTCTCAGCTTAGCCTCTTATCGGCTTGGTGACAAAGCTCTCCGATCCGTTCAACTCATTCATTAATTAACTATCCTAATCCAATTAGAAAATTTTAATGAATGAAAGCCCATGACAACTATTAACATACGATACATGATCTAAGTTATAGCATACAAGCATGGCAAAGCAATTAAATAAACAAGCATAGCAAGCATGGTTTGATTTGTGTTGATCGTGTCCTAATTGACTCTTTAAAAATAAATCAAGATGAGCCCAATCATATTGGCCCATGGATTCAATTGGGCCCATTCTTATGTCCCTTAGAAAAATAAATCAATATCAAATTATTTAATTTTTCTAATATTTATCGAAAAAATTAATTAAGTAAGGGCCTATTCCAATGTCCCATTTAAAATAAATCGATATCATAATCATTTATTTTGTAATGTTTTAAATAAAAATCATTAGGGCTCAGCCCATACAATTAATTAAATAAAACATTTAAAACTTAATTTTTTTTTCGGTAAATTTTTTTTTTTGATGAGTGGGCCCACTAGGGTTTCCGGGCTGAGGCCCGGACGAATCCTCTAATCTTGACCTAGGTCAAGATTAGACTTGAGGCTGCACCGGACCGCCGCCGCCACGAGGGCGTGGCCCGGCACGAAGAGGACGGCCGAAACTTGTCACAAAATTTTGTGACAAGTTTTCTTGTGGCGTAGTCGTGGAGGTTTTCTTCGTCCGTCATGCTTCTTCGTTGTGTGTCCGTCTCGTCCCTCGCCGATCGTCGTGATCAAGAACGTCGCTCGTCGGATTACAACAACAATAATAATAATAAAAGATTTACAAAAAAAACCTATACCCTTTGAATTTCGGGTGTACAAAAAATCTAGAAAAGCGAGAATCAAAAATTCTACGATCAACCACAAATCACAATTCACATAATCATATATTGAATTGTATGAACTTCATATCAAAATATAAATTCATTCAAACCATATTAAATTTAATCACATGAACGAATCAATTAATTAAGTAAATCGACTAGCTCTGATACCACTTGTCGGGGATGATTCTCCCATATAACCATATAAATGCGGAAAAGTAATTAATTACGCTAATCATGAGCTAATTAATTCAATGATTATATGACAAGATCTAGATTTACGTTAATTAATATTATGAGAGAGCATATAAGTCAAGCAACCGAAATAAGAGTAAACGAGTACTTACATTGATTTTCGGTTCACGAACTGAAAGCTTTCACAATCCGTCTTTGTCTTGAACGTACAAGCTTCCACACGATCAAACAAAGAACTCCTTCTTCAAGGACTCGATGTGATGACACCTTAGTCTTCCGAAACGTAATCTCCGAGACGAATAAGAAAGATGAGTGGGCACAATCTTTATCTCACTAGATCACGAAACTAGGTGTTTCGAGATCTCGCTCTTATTTTACTAAGAATGGAAACGAATTTCCGAGGGGATGAGAAGTGGAAGTGCACGGCCAAGGAGGCTAGGTTGCACGAAATTTTCACTCAAAATTGCTTCAAATAATTGCTTATTTTTGCCTTCTCATGACCCCCTATTTATAGTAGTAAAAATGAGATATTCATGGAATCTTCCAGAATATTTTATTTCTTTTTATTGTGTTCACATTAGTGGATTAAATCTAGGCCATTGGATCTCATCTAGTGAATCCTACTTTTTCTCTCATCCATCAGATCAATATCTATGAGATATTATTCTTTTATTTAAATAGAGAATAATTTATTTAGTGAGATAATAAAGGAGAATATATTATTCTCCTAAATATTCTCCTAAATACTTTCCTTTAAATAAGGAGAAAATATAGGACAATATCTTATATTTTTCTCTCTCCTTTATTTAAACAACTAAAGAGAAAATATTGGTAAATACCAATATTATGAAAATCGAATTTGGAGGCACACGGCCTAGGGATTTGCGCAACTTCAAATGCCGAAACCCTAATTCGATTTTTCATGTGTGCAAGGCCCAATTGCTTAAAACCCAATTAATCATTTATTTACTTGGTCCAACAATAAACAAATAATTAATAATTGTTTATTTACTTGATCAAACAATAAATAAACAACTCTACCATAAATATTTATTTAATTCTGCGAATACCCGTTTTCCAGAATTAATGCTGTCAATCACAATTACAGCAAGTGAGATTTAATAATGATAAACATTATTATACGAAAGTTCTTATCCGCCTTTATCGATGCCGAATCGGGGACTATGGACCTAGTAATAGGAGCTTAACAAATCCGATGAAAAAGACGAAATAGTCCTTTCTCTTTTGTCCATCGATTCGTCTAATTTTGGTCAAATACTCCACCTTGTAAGCCAAGACTGAACTCTCCTTTATACTAGAATTATATTTACTCATCGTGACGAGTGTCCACTGATATAGTCAGTTCGTGATCAAGATCCTCCAGGTTCAACCCGTATCGAGAGAAGTCAATTTTTCCGTTATACTTCTCTTGATACATATCAGCCCTAAGCATTGTTGCTTCCCCAGCGAAAGATTCTTTCGAACGTTACTTACTTCGAAAGTGCGCGCAATCTATCGGTTCTGGAATCAACCCTTAGGTGAGAGAACATTAACCTTCTTTCAGGAAGGCGGGATTCCGTATCTGTAAATCACTTCCCACTCGAATTATGCTCTGAGAAAACTCCCAAGACAAAAGCTGTGATTAGCATGAATAGCATTTTAGCGAATGAGTCAAAGAGCTCAGTAACATAACCCAGTGTCCATGATCACTTCAGGATTTAGATCAAGTCTCACTGTGACCATCATAGTGGCCTCGGTTAGTGTGTCGTAACGGTCCTTAAACGACACATCTACACCAAGACCTGTCCGGGTCGTACACTTACCACAAGTGTAGAATGCTCCCACATAGTGATCAGCCTTCATCCATGCGTTCCACATATATGACTTTAGATATAGTTTTCCAGGCGTATATCAGTCATCGACCATGTTTTAGCACACCGCCCGAACTCTGGTGCCCAGCACGTGACTCAGTTAGATACGGAGGCTATGGAATAATGAATGTTTAATAAATCTTATTAAATAAGAAATAACGCTTTCAATTCAAATAGATAATAAATGTAAAACTTTATTTCATTAATAATTTCAACGAGAATTTACATAAGTATCTTCTCGTGGGCAAGAATTCCTAACATTAGTATTACTGACCAAAAATTACTGAGAAACCTTGAAATTTCCTTTTGGTGGTTACTCAAAAGGCGATAGTGTATTTTCTGTTTCCTTGTTGTCTTTTGTTGGAATTTGGACATGTTTTATTTTTTTGGTAGGTTACTTTTCGCAAGCTAGTTAAAATTTATAGATTTGCAACCAAATTTCTTAAAAATTCGAAAGGTTCTGAGAAAAAAGCTTTGGGGCCGGGTTTCTACTCCTTGTCCGGTTCTAGGTCTGGAGACCTAGTTTTGACTTCGTTGCCAGAGCAAGTGTTGGTTCTATCCATGTTTAAACGACACCCGGTCTTATATTATGCATAGTTTCAGCTCCATGTATGGATTTCTGGCTTAAGGTCTAGGGAAATATTTTGGATATGGGTGTCGAGCTAGATTGTGGCTCTTAGGACTCGGATTACATGCAAGGTAAAGCTTGTATAAAAAAAATCCTACTACTTGAGTCGAGAAATATCGAGAGGCAAGTTACTTGTAAGACAAGTTATACGGAATATTGATGTCGACAGGTTGGAATTGATTGAAAATTGACATACCTTACAAACGCATGGTTAATCATTGTTTCATGCCTTTATTTATGAGAAATTGTCTCATTTTTCACCAATTTCATAACATTTTCTCGTTTTTCACTAAAAGACTAATTTAACCCAAAATGTCACCATCAATGTTGACATCTATGTAAAGAATGTTGACATCTAATAGTGAAGGGCAAAAATAGATGTCAACATTGTTGACATAAATGGTGACATTTTGGGTCAAATTAGTTTTTTGGTGGAAAGTGAGAAAATGTTATGAAATTGGTGGCAAATGAGGCAATTTCTCTTTATTTTTCGAAAGATGATGATGACGTGTCTTGCTTCACTAGGGTACATTTCTATTCTGAAGATTCTGTAATGTGATGTATGATTCCTGTGGAAAAAAAAAATTATACATCTCATTCATGTATGATGTATCCTCTAAAGTTCACACCTTTGTTTCGATAACATACAAACCTCGTCCATTAGGGATGGCAATTTCGTGTTCGTATCATTATCGCGTCGTGTTAATCATGTTTGCAAAAAAAATTGTTAGAACCAAATTCGATCATTTATTAATCATGTTTAAAGTTTCAAATTCGATCGCTTATTTTTTTTTTTACAGATTCATAGCCGTTTAAAGTAAACTACTTAATAGTCATATTACATGTTTTATTTAATCGTTTTAGGCATTGGGACTCAATTAATTACGATTAAATTATCAAAAACATAGTAGTCATAAGAGAAAATAATTATCTTAACAAAATAAAAATAACTAAAACATAGTAGTCATAAGAAAATAAGATTTCAAAAATACAATCATCCTTCACAAAAACAAATAAAATAAGACATAGTTTTAGCCTCATTCTGCTTTTGAGAATGCTCAGAGTTGAGAAGATGATGGCGAAGGATAAAATAATCCTAGCGCTGTCAAGAATTGACTAAGTTGATGAACACAACAAAACTATACCAGGACGAGAAATAGTCAAATAAAGCAAACGAAAAATAAGTCTTCGATATGAAGTTCTGCCGCCGGCTTTGGGCGGCACATGCGGAGTGTAGGTGTTTCTGAAGAATGCAGTGGAGCTGCGGGGCCGCCTCTGCCTGGCGTGCCACTACAGTATGCGCAGCGGGACCGTGGTGTGTGTCACGGCGTGGATGATGAAGGGATTGATTTCGTTCTCTTTTTATTCCCTATTTATTATGGTTGAGTTCAAGATGTTGACATGATCTGATACTCGAATCGTGTCTTATTATCCTTTTTTTGTTCTTAGCGCTCGATCATTCTAGATTGCTTGCACATGAAGTTATTCTATAATTGTGGTTTTGATCTATAATTTCGCATTAAATTTCTATTTCATATTTTATTTCCTTCCCGTATCTATTTTTCTCACAATTTCCTCTATATTTCTGGTTTGTCTCTCTTTGACTTTCAAACGTTCAATAATCACACTTATTCTCGTTTTTTTGGATGAAGTTTGACTCATGTTTAAGCTTATTAGAGGTAACGGTGGAATTCAAAAAAAAATATATACATATATATATATATATATATATATATATCATAATTTTGTTTATCTCATCTTTTTTCTACAAATGAAATTTAATGGAATTAGATACTTTTCTAATGATTTTTAATATAAATTTAATCAGTTTTCACACTTTCTAACTTTTTTTTTTTTTTTTTTTGCTGGAATCTAACCAATTTGCTTACAAAAGCCGATGGTTCCATTGTTCTATTCAATAAAATATATACATGTGTCAAACCGCTTGGAGAAAAGATATTTTTAGGTATTTCATTTTTTTTTTTTGTTAAAAGGTATTTTGAATGCGATTATTAACTTTGGGAATTGAAAAAAAAAGTGAGAAATATGAAAGGGGTTGAGAGTAAAAAAAAAGTGAAGTCTTGAATATAAATTATATTCTCTACAAAATGAAAGATAAGTTTAATATGATTATGACATTATCGAGTATATTTATTAATTTTGATAAAAAAAAAAAAATAAACATAGCAGCTAAAATTTCCGCTATATAATTCAAGTGTTAGTTCTATTAGGAAGTACATGGTTATAATGCGAATCATTGAATATTAATAGATCAAATGTGTTGAAAAATTGTATGATCTAGATTTTATGATTATCTGGTTAAGATACAAAAGATAACTAAATCAAAATTACTATGAGATAGAATGAACTTAAATTGATTGTTTAATTTTTGCTGTTTTTCTGAATTCGATGAAGTTTTGATTATGAATTTTGAACATAGACATAATCTTTGGAGTTTTTTTTCCGAATAATTTGAGATATAAGTGTGGGCTAACTTTTATTTTTATTTTGATAAGTTGAAACAACAAGATGTTTGTTGAATCCAAACCTCAACCCCTATTTATACTCTTTAAGATATCTGAATACATTATTCACTTGACTATATTTATAAATAAATTAAAAATTAAAAATATCATCGCAATAAATCAAAATCATCAGTTAATCTTCTCTTTTATTTAAATAAAAGATATTATTTACCAAATCACAATTGTACGATATTTTTTCCTTGAAAATCTCAACATAATAGATTTCAAATTAAATTATAAATTACAAGCCATACTCTTTAGCCTTTGACATCCACCTTATGGCTCAACGAGTCATGCATTAAGTTAACTAACTTCTCAAAGTCCACTTAAATATAAGTAATTATTTTATTTCTTAATTTTAATATTTTTGAGAAATTGTCACATCTACTACCATTTCAATAACATTTTCCAATAATCCACTCAAAACTAATTTTCGCCAAAAATACTACTTGACTTTTTGTGAAAAACTCAAAATATCATTCGCTTTAATATTCCTTACATTTTGATAAAAAACCAAAACTCAATTAATATTTATCTTTATTAATTATTTTTCATTTAATTGATTTTATTTCTCTTTCTCTCTCCCTTGCCGAGTTTATTCAAAATCTCACCATCACCGATTTCTCAAAATAAAGATAAATATTAATTGTTTTGGAATTTGGTCAAAATGTAATGAATATTAAAGTGAATGGTATTTTGGGTTTTCCATATAAAGCCAAGTAGTTTTTTTTGTCAAAATTATGTTTTAGTGGATTATTGGAAAATGTTATTGAAATGATGGTAAATATGACAATTTCTCGTATCTTTTTCATCATACTCATTTAATAAATTTAAAATTTGTTGTGGTCATACTCGGAAAGTGAACCCATAACTAATCTCATATTAACCCAAAGAATCTCAATTTATCATAGCCAACTTAACTTTGAGACTATTAAACTAATATGACTAAAAGAGAAAACTATTTTTTTTATTTTTTTCTTAAATCCCATAGATATTTCATTTAAAATCTTAGACTACTCTTTTATTTATATATATATATATATATATATATATATATATATATATATATATATAATAAGCCACAATGCAAAATTACTATTCATCTTATTCTTAGCCAATAATACCATGCCACCTCACATCATCTCTCTCTCTCTCTCTCTCTCTCTCTCTCTCTCTCTCCAGCTTTTTTTCTAATTGTTCGTGATTGTTCAAGAACCAAACTCGCCATCAATAGTAATTATATATATATATATATAATTTATTTTATCATTATGACATTGTAGAATTTCATATCTTTATTGTTAATTTTATTTTTTTATGTGGACACAAAAAATAATTATGTTGGACCAATCCCAAAAAGAGGTTAACCTTATTCTTGGAAAAAAAAACCCCGTTTAACACCCTAAAAAACTCAGTTTTTAAATAAATAAAAAATTTGTTTTAAGCTAATTTTTGCTTACCAGCGTTATATTTTTTTAAAACCATCTAGGATACAATAGCTAGGGCTTCGATTTTAGCCCCGAACAAATTTCCTGGCTGTATAGCTTACATGACAGTTTTTATTTAGTGTTATTCGTGTAGATGCAACGACGTAGAATAAAGCTTAATTAATGATAAATTGGACATAATCTTTTGACCAATGCTTTATTGGAAGTGTCTAGCAAATATTTTTAATTGTTCTCCAATGATAGAGATGAGCTGTTTTTTTAATGATGTAACTCTAACTCCAAATTCTGAAAGGCTTCTTATTATTTGCTGTTTACATATCTATATCTATATAATATAATAAGCCACAATGAGTAGTTACTATTCATAGACTATTCCTAATCGTTTTTAGCCAATCGTAATGTGACACATCATTATCTTATCTTAAATATGTCTATGATTATATTTAGCATTAATTTTAAATGATTCAATGCTTACCATGTAGTTTATGAATCCAACACCACAGTTAATTATTGTAACGTTTTTTTTAACTTGTATAGTACTAAAATTACTTATAAGTCAATATCTTTCTCCAGTGCAAAGTAACTAATAAGGAATTAATTACTCAACCGCAACTCTGTTGAAATATAATAACCATGGCTCATTTTGATTATTTTATCCTAAATTATAACAAATATATGTTTTGGATAGATACTACCTTGGGAGTTGATTGGAGTAATTAATTAGATTAAAAAAAGTTGATTTTTTTAACACATTTAAAACCCATATATCTCAAATAGTCCTTAAATTGTTATACATGTGAGGTTTTGGTTCATAAACTTATTGAACAAGAAAAATGGGCCTACACTAATTGTTGTTTGAACATGTTCGTTCTTCTTCAAATCTCCGTGCGAGATCTCTTCGATCCTATAGACTAGGAAGTACATATCAATAAAATATGATACTATTTTTTTTATCTATCATATATTTTAATATGTATTTACTAAACGTGTATGATACCTAATTTTAGTCCAGATGGGAATTCGAAAGTCTCGAGTTGTCGCTCTTTTAGCCCGGATGCATTATCTGAGGAGAGGAGAGAATAGGGTCAATGGGGGGTGACTGCGCTTCTTGTGAGCTGTCTACGTACCTGAGTTGTGGGATCAAGTCATGATGTAGTTTAATGTGTGTGTGTGATCGCTATGTGAGGCGCGAAGCCTAGAAGGTGTGCTCGACAGAGGAAACAGTGCGCAGAGAAGTTTTCGGCGATGTTTTAGACTTTAGAATCGAATAACTCGGGAGAGGATGTGTATTTTCTCTTAAAGGTGAGGGAGATTCTCAGTAGAGAATTCTTGGGGCAGCTGTGTGCGGGAGATTAAATGCTCGATTAGAGAAACTGGCATAAAGGCTCTGGGAACGATTCAAAAGTCTAAGAGCGAGTAATCTTGAGAAAGAATGAATGTGTCCTTGAACCTCTCCGAGAAGGGGTATTTATAGTGGATTTGGAGGCCTAGGAGGACCTCTGGATGCACCTCATGGAGCACGAGTCAGATTTGGAGCGCGCGTGCGGGGTCGCGCGCTGGCACGGCGTGCCTAGTGTATGGCAAGGCACGCCATGTTATGTGTACACCTATTTTTCAAGATGCGCGCGGTGCTCCTCTTATGGCCCATGGTGACGCGGCGCGCTGAGGGGTAGGCGCGGTGCGCCAGGCCCCTCGCGCGTCGTGTGCTTGTCGCGCAGTGGGCGCGTGAGCTCTACTTTGTGTGTGAGCTTGAGCTTGAATTTTTGGGCCATTTTGTGTGGGCCTTGGCCTTCGTGGGTCTTGATGGGCTTTATTTGAGCTTCAACGTGAATTCCTCATAAGTCATGAAGAATTTCATAATTTCCGAAAACCACAGACAACAGCGTATTTATATGTGTCACGCCTGCCTTCATTGAATCTCCATTGAGCTCAAGTAATAAAGTTTGATAGCTTTTCCATGTATTGCTTTAAACTGTTTATTATGTTGTTACTATGGATTGATTGTTTTTGTTATTTGGTAAAATTGATGTTCTCTACGTTGTTAGAACATTTGTGCTGTGACATGTGCTGGCAAAGTTTCGCGCCATGATCAGTGAGGTGGATTTTTTGGAAAGTTTTTTTTTACTAACCTGCTTCTGCTTATTTGATCGACCAATGAGATTTCATTGATTGCATTAAAAAAACTCTAGCAAGACATTCTTGGCTGGGTACTGTCTCACATAAAAAGAATGTTTTCCCTCTTGAGTAGAGTTACACACTTAGGGTTTTTGTGAGAGTTGCCAAAGCCAAAAACACATCGTCCTTTGTGTGATGTTAATCTGTTTTTATTCTTCATTGTCGTTGTTCGTGCAAGAGACAGAGTTGGGTTTTGTACTTGTGATGTTATATATCATGCAATTTTATAAGCATTGATCAATCACTTGGTGAATGAGTTGAGCGGAAAGTGAAGGGCTCTCAAACACAGAAGGAGCCTGAGTTAGAATTCACATGGGTAGTTTTGAAGTATAGAAGTTCTGAAAGGTGATCATTCATAGTTTTTTCTCCATTGTACTTATTCTACTAGTTACTGAAGTTCTCTTTCTACCGGGAGTATCATTCCTACAGAAATAGATAACATTGGCCGAACTATGTTACCAACTCCCTGTCTCTTTATTTATAGTTTTAATTGTCATATTAATCTGGTAAATTATCTAGTGTTGCATAACTTGGTTTAACATCACTAAGAGACATCAAGAAAACAATAATTACACTTTTCATATTATTTTATAGATTAGGACTTTTTGTGAAATGTTTTTCTTTGAATTGCTAGTATTATTTGAGTTATTTGTTTACATTTGTTTTATCTATTGCATTTGTGTTCATAAAGACCATCCTCTTTCAATATTATACAAGTTTATTCATAAAGTAAATCGGTGGTTTATGATTATAGCTATGCAACTAAAGAAATTCGTGGGTCGGAAACACGTGAGCCAATAAGAGACATACATGGATGCGTTATAATAATAGAATGCTATTTTTCACAAATAATAACCGCCAAAAATAAACTCAAATAAAATAATCCATTTTCATGTATTCAATCAAGTTGATGAGATCATCATTCATCAAACCAATCTCTCATATTCATATCGTTGTTGTGATTTGAGCGCGATGGCGAGAAGGCGAGCGCAGTGCCTCTGCGGAGCCACCACGATAATTACCTGATTGCGGACTAGGATGAGGAGCGCGTGGAGCAGAGCCGCGACGGGTCTAACCGGAAGGCGCGGTGGAGCGTGTGGGAGATGGGGCGGTGCGGCTGAAGAGCTGCTTCAGGAAGTACCTGAAGGCGTCGAACATGCCGTTCTTGCCGGGCGTGACAAGGAAGAAGGTCATTCAGACCATGCCACTTGGTGGGTGTCTAGACTCTTCGGTGGAGTGGGAGGGGTGCGGGAGGGTGTGCAGGTGCGGCTGCGGACGCGATACGGGCAGTTCCTACGTGCCAACAAGGCGTCCCGCCTTGGAGCAAATCCGTCATCTTCGATGAAAATCGTAATCACATAGTCATTAAAAAATCACTTGGAAAACAATAAAACCGAGAAAAGATAATAGCACGAGGTATAGATTTTATAAAAAAAAATTAATGATATTTATACTCCTTGTTATCTCTAAGAATAAAACGACAAGTGTCTAAAGGAACACGTATCTACTGCTACTAGATGAAATGTGTTAAAATCAAGGTTTAAAATTTTGGGAAATTGCGGTAATTTGAGAAGTCCGGCACGTTTACGACCATATGTGTATTTTTTTCATTTTGTGTCTCTGGTATTACGTCGAAATTGCGTGAAAATTTTCATGTTGTTGCGTCCATTAATTTCATTTAGCCCATGGTATAAAACATAAACAAATCGTGTCATACACAATTTTCATCGCTATTACACCACAATTTCAGTCGCGTCGTCCAAAAGCCGACCAAGCTAGTGTAAATTCAACAATATTTCGAGAAATTGTGAAAATTGCGTTTATTTATGTTTTTCAGCATATAAATTATAATTTTTAAGTTTTTTTTTTAATTTTTTAATTGGATGTTTTTTGTACTTATTTCATGGTGAACATATTACTGTTTTAATACTTCTGGAGAGGTTACAAATTTTTGGAATTTAATTGTTAGAAAATTGTGTGTGTGTGTGTGTGTGTGTGTTTGTGTGTGTGTGTGTGTGTGTGTGTGTGTGTGTGTGTGTGTGTGTGTGTGTGTGTGTGTGTGTGTGTGTGTGTGTGTGTGTGTGAACAAGTATGAAAAATGATAACTTGTTAGTGAATTTCGTATTTGAGGTAGTCCATGAAATTATGATGTCCTTATAACTTATTATGTGTATTTATTATATGTATTTGACTTTGAAGTTTGAAGTTATTATATGTGTGTTTGTAATTGAAATTTATTATGTATGTTTAGAACTTTTTATATGTGTATGGCTTATTTTTTATATTTGAAAGAGAAAATAGCACATACATATCATGTGTATTAGTGAAATGTCGAGTTTAACCTTTGTTTTCAAAAATGTCGGGTTCATACCATCTGTTTAACTACAATGAGGAAATTATACCCTTAAATGGATAACAGTGTTTCAAATCTCTTTTTCATTGATGTTAACTCTT
Source organism: Urtica dioica subsp. dioica (assembly GCF_054948205.1). NCBI lineage: Eukaryota > Viridiplantae > Streptophyta > Magnoliopsida > Rosales > Urticaceae > Urtica > Urtica dioica. The sequence continues at coordinate 17,388,935 of NC_142764.1, read as the reverse complement.
ATATAAGAAAAACCAAATCAAATTCAAATCAGTACCCTAACTTCCAAATTCTCAATTTCAAATTAAAAGATAGCCTTAAATCGAAATTAAATAATAAAATTCATATCTCCCGAGAGATGACTTCATTCTGTGTTCAAATTGCAACTCTGAATCCTAGATTCTATATTTGAATCTGTAATTTTGATGACTATCAACTGTCGATTTTTACCCCTTGCCTTTTTCTGTGTTTTTCACGATTCAGAGACTATTGCCTTTTAAATAAATTACATATATGGCGCGAATGAATAAAGATAATTGGTGTTTACGTATAAATATTATAGTCAACGTCAATAAAAATTCAATAGAAAGAAGATTCGTGGCACTATTGTCTATTTCAGGGTATAATTTCGTCATTTTAGTTAAATAGAGGGTATGAACTCAAAAAAATTTAAAACCAAAGGTCAAACTCGACATTTCACTAAATCACAATGTGTATATCATTTTTCCTATTTTAAACTATGCAACATTATTTCAGTCGCAATTTACGTATCTCACCGTAATTTTCGTCGACCGTCGCAATTTTTGTCGACATAATTTTTTCAAATTTTCACATTATTTTCGTTGCAATTTCCATCGGCCACCGTAATTTTCGCTTTTTTGGACCATAGGCACAAAATCGACAACCGACATTTCAAACCTTGGTCGAAAATTTACATGATCTAGATTTTGTGATCATATAATCAAGTAAAAAATGATAACTAAATCAAAGTTAAGACAAGAGAGATTGAATTTACATTGTTATTTATTTCCATGCTACTTTTTGGATTCCACGAAGCTTTTGATTATGAGTCTCTAACTTCCGAATCTCGAATTTTGACATCGTAGTTGAATGAGTCGATACACAAATATGTGTTAATCGTTGAATCAATGAAACATATTTCTATGAACTAAGGGGTCGAAAACTCAAGGGAGAGAGAGGTTATTGATTGCGTTGGTCGAATTTTTCAATAACTCAATCCCCTTATATAAAATAATAAGAAAAGTGTTCGAATTTAATATCTTAATACCAAAATACATAATAAAATGATTTGAAACTATTCAAAGAGCTAGATTGCAATAGAAACACTAAGACGTTAATGTAAAGCTGTCAATCCTGGCCCAAAACAATGAGGCCTTAGCAGGCCCGGGCCTAGGCCTAATCCGGCCCAGTAATGAAGGGGCCCGGATCGGCCCAACCCAAAGTAGAGAATCATCAGGACCAGTCCGGGCCAAGGCACAAAAACAAAATTCCCCCAAAAAAATTTATTTCATAAATATAAAAAGAATGACAATACTTAATCGCCTTCATTAAAAACTTTTCTAAGTAAAACCCGGAAGATCGGGATAAAAACTTAGTGAAGGAAAAGAGTACGGTTTGAATAAATAAAAAAATTACAATCGTGTCTTTATAACTGTTTTGTTTTCGCCTTCTTGCATTCTCTCAATCCTTTAAAACACATTAGGCCTTCTAGAATACCTGGACTCATTGTTGATCTTCTGTCGTCGAGAACATGATTGCTTACACTCAGTTCTTGCTCTGACGCAACACTTAATACCGGAGTGGCAAGAATGTCTCGGGCAATTAAGGACAGTGTCGAAAAACACCATTGTTTGTTTTTCTACCATTCTAGAATATCCAATTCGTCTGGATTCTCTGTGTAAAATTAAGTTTCCAAATATTTCACAAGCTTGGAAGATGATGTTTGAGAAGATGATGATGACGAATGATGTCTCGAATTATGAATCAGATAATACTTCGAAATAGTATACACTTGATAATACTTTTGTGCCTTTGCAAAATACTTCCAAAAATCCATGGAAGTAATAAACCAGATCTCACTCGTAGTTCTCAATTTGATAATAAAGACGTACAACAGTATCAAATAAATCTATTGACTTTATATATAGAGAATATTACATACAAATGAACGATTTAGACAATTAAACACTAGGAGCTAGAATATTATATATTTTTCTACTTTATTTCAAACAAGTGTAAGCGTTATTGATAATATTATATATATATATATATATATATATATATATATATATATATATATACATATATTTAGAGAATAAAAAAAAATTGGGCCTCAAACGGGCTTGTGCCTGGGCCGTGCCTGGTCCGTGTCGGTTCTGCCTGGGCCGTGCCGGTTTTGTGTTTTTCAAGGATTTTGGGCCGGGTTCGGATTTTGGGCCTAAAACGAAAGCCCAAACCAGGACCAATTTAAAAACCGGGCCGGCCCAGCCCTTTTTTAATCGGGGCTGGACCGGCCCAAAACCAATTAAAATAAGGGTCGGGCCGGGTGGCCCGCGGACGGCCCGGCCCAATTGACAGCTTTAGGTTAATGTAAGGGTTGGTCAAGTAGACTTAATGAGATTTGGCAATGAGAGCATCTTTAATAGGAGAAAATAATATTAGATTTGCTTTCATCTAACTACATTTTTATAGAGTGAAAGAATAGTCAAATTCCAAAAACGAGTAGGATTTTATTAACATATTGAATTATTTTTATCTAATTACAAAATAACGCCAAAATTTATTGTGTTTAAATGTTTTATGCGTAATTGTATAAGCATGAAATTATTTTATTTTTCGAATCTAATATGAAAATTAATTTTGATATGTGCTAGAGAATAATTACAATTAAAAAAAAAAGCTATTAAAATTTATTAATCTTTCATTGCAAACAAACTAGAAAATACATGATATAAATATAAATGAATTTTTAATCATCTTTTTAGTATAATTTAATTTACTTTATAATGTTTGTACCAAGTATATATGCATTATTTTATATAAAATGTTATGTAATATTATTGGATAAAAATACAAGTTGAATGTATATAGATTATAATCTAATAAATATAAAGTTGTTAAAATTATAAATAAATAAAAATACTATTTTTGTGTTAAAAATGGAGTAAAAAACACACCTTTTTATGTGGCAAAGACTACATTTTAATGTGTAAAAAAATGTATTTTAAAATTGATTTGATGATGAGTTAATGTGATATAAGATATATGAATTTTCATCTAAATTGAAAAACATAATCTGAAATCAAAATTTATTACGATAAAATCGTACATGTCCGCTTTTAAGGCCTCAGCAAACTTTTGGTAAGTCCATCCGCACCCAATCCCACCCAACTATCAAATGACAGCTTTTGTCCTTTCTTCTCCTCTCAGTAAACAACGACGAAGAATCAGTAACGCATTTATTTTATTTACTCGGAGAGAGGAGATAGAAGAGTTCTCATACTCCGGGTATTTCAACCGCTCAGATGATCCTCTAATATTTTGATCCAACGGCCAGCATGCCTGCTAGCACCGCTACTCTCAACCAAATCACAATAATATATAAAAAAAAATATTTCGCAGTAAAGCTATAGCTTGACAAGGAAGAGAAAGAGGAAAGGGCACCAAAAAAAAAAAAAAAAAGGTAATTGCAGATTTCCGATCATCAATATCTTCGTTATTTATTGTTCCTAATCACTCCATCGCCTTCAGACGAAGAGAAGCAAACAAAGAGCGAAAGAAAGTGAGACTTTCTGGAGTTTATTTGGTCTTCTCGGTACGGATTTTCCCTTTTCTTTTCTGCTTTCGTCGATGAGTCATCAAAGCGTTTGATTCCTCCGCCGATCACCGGAAGGCAGTGAGAGCTCGTAAATGTCTCTCGTGGCCGATCAGCTCCACCACCGCCTCTCCTCCAAGCGGAAATTCGACGACTATGCCGGTCCGAACGACGGGGATTACGACTGCGATAACGACGACGAAGACGACGACCTAGTGCCCGTACGGATGAGGCGAGACGATCCGGACGCCGCCGAGTCCTCCTCTTTCTCCTTCCCCTCCGCCGTGGCGGCGGTGGAGTCCAGAGTCTCCGACGCGAAATCGACCTCGTACCGGTGCGGCTCGGACGGCGTTTACTCCGGTCGGCCTCCGTCGGCGCTTCAGTTCTTCATCCGGACGATGTCCGGCGGGAAGAGCCTGGTGATCCACGCGGACTCCGGCGACACGGTGAGGTCTCTCCACGAGAGGATCGCGGAGATGACCGGAGTCCCCGTTTACGAGCAGAGGCTGATCTACTGCGGTCGGCAGCTTCAGTGGGACCAGTCTCTGGGAGAGTGCCGCATCGAGAACGACGCCGGGCTCCACCTCGTGGGCCGTATGCGGAGCACCGTGAGCCCTCAGGCGTGGCAGGTCCTCGACGACATGATCTTCGCAGTCTGTCGCCTCTGCCGAGGAGAGTCCGTCTCTGCGCTCAAGGACATCAAGAGCTACATGACAGAGTACTTCTCAATCATCCCCACCGAGAACGGCGGCGCCGAGAACGTGGCGGTCACCGTGAACCACCTCCAGATATTCCTGTCCTCCTCGGCCCCCGCGGCCCTCGTCATGCTCTACGCTTCTGATTCCCCGACCAACAAGGAGTACGGAGAGAATTCCATCAAGCTCTTCCTCAACCTCGCGCGGAACCTCTCTGTGGTCCCCTACAGCCAGTGCGCCCCCGTGCTCCTCGAGTTTTGCACGCTGCTGAGGAGGGTCGGGACCGACGACCCGCTCTACGTCTCCTGCCGAAACGCGCTGGGGAGCTTGCTGGAGAGCAGCAACGCGTCCTCCTCCACCGGCGGGGAAGTGCTCGTCGAGGTTAAAGAGATCTTCCCTTTCGTCACCGAGCTCGCGTTTAGCCTCTCTCGGGACTTGATTCTCAGCAAAGACTCGAGCTTGAACGCGACCGGGCCTCTGCCAAGCGACGTTCGCGATTTCGCCGCGTTCTTGGGCCCGTTACGCGATTCGGTCTCCAAGAGAGATCGAGGCCGCGGGCGGGTCTCTGAGCACCCCTCGGCCAGGGACGAGGTTGACTTCCTTCACGGGATCTTTGTCGAGCTGCTCATCAAGATGGAGGATTGCCTCAGGAAAATGGAGGAAGTTTTGGCGAGTAACGCCAAAGCAAACGTGGACATTACTCACATTCGGTGGTCTCAGTACCTTCCCATCTTAAAGGAGCTGAACAGCACTTCTAAGCTTTACCCGGGTGCTGAAGAAAAGCTTTGGACTTTGTTGAGGAGCAGGAAGGCTTCATTACAAACCCTAATTATCAAATACGCAAAGGTAATCGAGGACAATTTGTGGATTCTTACGCACAAGGAGGTTCTGAATTTCGAGGCAAGGAGGCATTTGGTGATGATGATGTTTCCGGACGTGAAAGAAGACTACGAGGAGCTGCACGAGATGCTTATCGACAGGACCCAATTGTTGGAAGAATCATTCGAGTACATAGGAAATGCAAAGCAAGAAGAGCTTCATAGAGATTTGTTTATGGAGTTCAAAAACGAGGAGGCCACGGGTCCTGGTGTACTGCGAGAGTGGTTTGTCTTGGTATGCCAAGCTCTGTTCGATCCGCAGCGAGCCCTTTTCGTCTCATGTCCAAATGACTGTAGAAGGTTTTATCCCAATCAAGGTCAGTTTTGTAAGCTATCATTGTTGATCCTATTTTGTCTAGACTAGCATCCTTCAATTTTCTTTAGATGATACCCGTAGTTTTACTCGAGCTCTTAAAATCATATTTTGATAACTTTGTAGAGACCAGGTTATGGAGACGTGGTTCGGTATTTATGTTTAATATAGTTTCACTATTATCAAGGGTGCGCATGAGAGTAACAAAGAACAACGAAAGCTGTGATGAAGCTCTTTGCACTGCCACGTTGTTCGTCAATCCTTGGAAGAAATTAAAGACAGCATGATTCATAATAAATAAATCGCCAATATCTATTCAAACTAGGGACTTATGCATTGATTAGATACCCTTGATGTTCTCTTGTGTTATAACTTACTCACATCTGCAACTGTGTTCATATTGGCGCGTAGATTTACTGGTACTTTTTGTTCTGCAGCTTCTAAAATCGAACCAATGCATCTTGAGTATTTTGGATTTGCTGGTCGAATCATTGCCTTGGCGCTGATGCATAAAGTCCAAGTAGGTGTAGTCTTTGATCGGGCGTTTTTCAAGCAGTTCGCTGGAAATTCTCTGATAACTCTTGAAGACATACGCGATGCTGATCCGTGCTTATATAATAGCTGCAAGCAGATACTTCAGATGGATGCCGAGTTTATTGATTCAGATTCGTTAGGGTTGGCTTTTGTTAGAGAAATTGATGAGTTGGGATCTATCAAACCTGTGGAACTTTGCCCTGGCGGGAAGAATATCGTTGTAAACAGCCAAAATAGAGAAGAATATGTGAATCTCCTTATCCAGCATCAGTTTGTCTTATCCATCTCTGATCTGGTGACGAGATTTATGAGTGGCTTTTCTGATGTGCTCTCTAAGACTGAATATCGGGCGTCCTTTTTTCAAACGTTAGAGCTTGAAGATCTTGATTTGATGCTTCATGGAAGTGAAGTTCCTGTTAGTGTTGAAGATTGGAAAGCACACACCGAGTACAACGGCTATAGAGAGACCGATGCTCAAATAACCTGGTTCTGGAAGGTATCAAATTACTACCCTATTCCTTACCTTGCATATTTTTTCGGTGCTGTATGAAAGAAATTCGATCCTCATTTAAGTTGATAGTTTCCCAGTTATAGTTGGGTGTTCCAGCCCTTGTTTTTTCCCCCTCTTTTTTGCCAATTCATCATGCTGTAGGTGAAAAAAAAGAATCGTGATTTGTTTGATCTTTTTGAGAAGGTTAGCTACTATATCGAAGAAAAATTGAAGGGGGGAATTTCTCAACCCAATGAAATTCATTATAGCTGTCCATCTTTTAGGCTGTGCAGTCTCTACAGTATAATGAACAAAACTATGCTAAACCAAGGAGTGTGCTGGGTTAGAGAAAATAAAAGAAGGTATCTGTGTTAGATTGCATATATAATATATCCCTATTGTTGTCGAACCAACTTAGGACTAGAGCACCCCCTCAAATTTGTTAATTTAATTAAAAAAAAATTAGTTCTTTTGTTTTATAGAAGAAAAAAAAAAGTCAAAATTAAGTTAAAGCCCATCTTCAAACTTATTTTACATATTAGTCCCCCCTTGTGAGAAAGTATCTTTTAAAAAAAAATTAGTCCCCCCTTGTGAGGTGTACTAGGCTTCTAGCTCGGTCTGTGGCTGTATGCTACCACAGAAGCTGAGCATTTCAAGTTCTGACTTTTGTTGGGCAGCTCTGTGATTATAAGGGTGGAAAAACAATGGAAGGTTTTCTTGGAATCATATAAAGACCTTCGAAACAGGATTACAGATATGTTGTTACGGACATTATTAGTTCTCGTAAAATCCCGTTGTGTCCTCAAGAGTTGAAATTCCTGTAGCTTTTTCCGCGACTTTATTTTGCCCTGTTGCTTATGAGACATACAATCGCTTCTCGGTCAGTGCTTTGATGTTCATTGGATACCAGGTCTTACGAGAAAGACCATAACATTTGTTTCCAAAAGACTCAAATGCCATTCAACCAAATAGATCTAAAGCCCAAAGTGTTGTTGATTTGGCGCTGTTTACAAAGCTTCTAGTCTTGCGTACTGTGATATTTTTTCCAAGATACGGATTCGGATTACTTTTATATTAGAAACAAACTGATACCAGTTTGTAATTTGTGTGGAAAAATTGTTGTAGATCGTGGAAGAAATGCCGGCAGAGCAAAGAAAAGCACTACTCTTCTTTTGGACGTCCATAAAGTATCTTCCGGTGGAGGGTTTCCGAGGATTGCAGTCTCGGCTCCACATATACAAGACGCCGGAGCCGGTGGATCGCCTTCCCTCATCGCACACATGCTTTTACAGGCTTTGCTTCCCGCCATACCCGTCCAAGGCCGTGCTTCAGAAACGAATCCACATCATCACACAAGAACATTTCGGGAGTAGCTTCGGCACATGGTAACTCCAACTACTCAAACGAAAAGCTCTATTTTGACTGCACATAAGAATGAACCAAAGAAAAGAAGAAAAGGAAAAAAAAAAAAAAATTGAACTGGGGCTTCTGTACAGATATTAGGATTGTAACAAATTGTTATTCGGACCGTCTTAAGATGCGTTTTTAGTCCCCGGGTTAGTTGCCGTTATTTAAATCAGAGACGCAGTTTCGTTGCGCGTTTATTTTGTGTCTTGCTGTTAATACAGGGGTATAGTTTTTTTTTTTTTTTCTTTTTTTTTTCGCGTTTTTAGTATAAATAAAGCAGGGTAGGAAGGAAAGAAAATTTTCCCTGCTTTAGTAAACCTCTCTTGCCTGGTGTTAGTGTTCATGACTTCTTGTAAGTACACAGATCGCTGCAATGACATGCAATGCAAGTTCAAAAAAACTATTTTACCGATTCCGTTCAGTGTTTGTTCTCATGAGCATATGACGTTATTTGAACCCTTTTTTCTTGTTTCACATGCAGTGGCTTAAAGTTGAGCCCGTGGTTCTCGAGTAAGAATTTAATATATCATTTAACTGAGAGCATATATATTGTATATTTAATAATTAAAAAAAGTGGCCAACTTAGATTGAGTTTGATGTTTTGGGTCATGACTCATGACTACTACGACCTATCTCTATAACATAAGGTAGGTGAGTACATTTATTTGTGAAAGGGTATTTTTTTTTTATAGACGGCATTAATGGGTCAAGTCCATGGACAAAATAGGTGAAGACGACAATAATAAATTTAGCATACGAATGTTGGACATGTGCTATGTGATTACTATCAAGTTAGGAAACGTAAGAACATAAGAATATAATTTTTGACAAGATGAATAAATAAGATGTATTCGCAAAAGATTAAATTATAAATAAATAAAGAATAAATCTTATTGGGAACTTCTCCACCTTATTTATGTTTCCTTTCAATCCTTAATTAACTGGATTAAAGCCCATAAAACGATGCCTCGTACTTTTGTCCTTCACAAACTTTAAAATTCTCATGCAATAACTTGGAACCAACTTATTAGGGCCCTACAACTTATTGACAAGCGTTTTTTTTTTTTTTTGTTCGCCGAGTTTCAGATTTCTTCCTCTCCTAAAATAAACACCGTCGTTCCCTAGTTATCACTTAAAATTCACGTATTAATTTAGCATGAAAAACGAAGTTTGACGGAGGCATGGCAAGCGAAATATGAAAAGAGAAAACAATATATTGCTTATTCAAAACCAAAAGAAAAACCCACGTCTTATGAAATCACAAAATGAACATACCACACTCATTAATCTCTCGGACTATAATAAGAGCTTATAAATAACTGCAGCTTCCAAATCCCAACCCTCCACCCCCAACCTTTTTTTTAACTAGAAACCATAAATTCGATTACAATAGTAACAATAAAGAAAATCTCTCTCACGCACACACATACGACATATATCTATTCCTCGGCCTTCTCGACGGGAACTTCCGTCTCTTCAACCACGGGACTCTCAGTCTCAACGACAACGGGTTCGGCGGTGGGAGCGACGACAGTCTCTTCTTCCTCCTTAGTCTCCGCAACCACTACCGGAGGCTCGGCTTCTTCAGTCACTTCCTCAGACGTAGTCTTTTCCTCAGCCACCACAACTTCCACGCTTTTCTCTTCGACCACAATCGCCGCCTCTTCTTTTTCTTTTTCTTCTTCTTCTTTCGCCGCTTCCTTGCTCTCCACTATCGCTTCGGCTTCCACAGCTGGTGGAGCCTCATCTTTCTCCTCCTCTGCTACGGTTTCGGCCGCCACTTCGGGCTTTGACTCCTCAACCACCGGAGTCTCCACTTTCTCTACCTCGGGCAACGCCGTTACTGCTGGAGAAACCTGCGAATCATATATGTAGTTCATATTTTCAGGTTAATTAAGCCAATAATATAATGACTGATACTACTAGATGTACATATATGAAGCAGGTTTTGGCACAGTGGTAAATGTGATCCCTAATATTGTTTGAATGGTGATGATCAAGAGTGCTAGAGTTCGTGGATCAACGATCATTCATATAAGCTTGATCAATAACAAACAATCTGAGCTAACCATGCATGATCCATGCACATATATATATGTGTATATATATATATATATATATATATATATATATATATATATGTATATGTAAATGGAAACGTTGAGAGAAACTGATATTGGTCTCATCATTTAGATCAGACTCGATCTGAAAGATATATCTTGTGATATTGGAATAAAAGAACTACTGACCTCAACTGTGGCCATGACTGAAGTAAGGGTTTAGAAACTGAAGGAATTAAGTGAATGAATAGAGACAAAGGGAATACTTGATGATGGCTAGTTTGGTTTTGGTGAGATATGGGCAAGAAGATAGAGGTATTTATACAAGGTTTAAAGGTCTTAAAAACTAATTAAATATAAATATAGTTGAGAAGGGGAGTGGGCAAAATGAGCGTTTCAAGAATCTTTTTTTTTTTTTTTTTTTTTTCCAATTTGACACCTCACATGACTGACATTGATATTAAAAGAACATTAGTTTGTCTAGTTGTAAATGTTTTACCTTTGTATTCTCTACTTCATTATTTCTTTTATAAGGTTGTATGGAAGCAAAATATGAATATGAGTTTTCTTTTCCAATGCTCAATTTGATTTTTTTTTTTTTTGAGGGGGGCAGATAATGGATGAGAAATGCAATTGGTGGAGGCCACTTAATTTTCATTATTCTTTTGGCTTCCTTTGTGTGTTGTCAAGTAGGACATATGTAAATGTGATGTTATGTGAATTGGATTTCTATGTATTATTACGAAGATGATAATTTGGTGAAGATATTCGAGTATGTGTCATTATTCCTCGTCATCAAATTAAATGGAATAACCGAACTATGTTGCATTTCAGATCTAGGTTTTTAAAAAATGTGAATCATAATGGTATGGGACATTGGGGACAAACATGGAATATTCACTTTTAATTCTACATGTTTTGTCTGAAGCTTTAGTTTTGCATTATGTCTAAATTGATCGTTGTGATTTCGGACTAGTCATAGACAACAATTACGGCGCAAACGAATACACTTAATCTGCTAATTGATATATTAAACACTCTCAAAACCCTAATCCTTTTATACTATTATGGTCAATATATACTTATTAATTAAACTTTAGCTTAGCCAAAAAGATTAATCAAGGCCTACAAAAATCATATATTCAGCGTTGATAATATTTGACGAAAAGAAAAAGAAAACAAACAAAAGGATAACGAATGCTCTAGGGCGGTGCCTGAATGGGACCCTCGGGCATTAATCTGCGATCGTGACCGTCCATCTGGTGACCCCACAGTGCAAAGCTCGCATCCACGTGGACATCTTTATTTTTATCTATTTATTTACCCAGAAGTCCTTTGATTAAGCCCATTTGAGCCCAACTTTGGGAACCGCCAAAGAGCCATCGGTGGGCCCATTTATTGATGCTTTCAAGGTCACATCCTCGTGGCGCTGGGCCCACATGGCTGCCCTCTGATTTGCCATGCTGGACTACACTCATCACCCACACAAACTTTCTATCAATAAATAAATAAATTGTACTAAAAATACCTATTAATTTACTGTGTAATTGTGGATCCGATGACGATTCGTGGTCCGATGTGCATTGAATTAATTAAGAGTGTGTATTATTATGGTACGGTTTCGATATTGTAGATCTCAAACTATGTGTTTTGCCGATCTTGACATGGAAGTTTGGACGTGAATAAAATCCCACCACCAATGCGTAGAACTGCGTGTTATCTTTTCATCATTGATGTGATTTTTCTCTTTATTTTATGCGTGTGTATATATGATACTACTATATGTCCTTATATTCTTAGCTCGTGAACCGGTGTCTTTCAAATAACTTATATTGTTTCGACTTACGGCAAATAAAGCTTTTAAATAATCTGTATCATGTCATGTACGAATGAGTATATGCAAGAAAATAAATGTTAATTTGGTAATTTAACATAATATACGTAGTTTATGTAGAATTAAATTACCAAGTGCCTCCTAGAGCAAAAATTTAAACCAATCCCATATAATATATGTTTTGCTTTTAACAGTGTATATTCTATAGCGCTATCAACAATGTGGGATGGATAATATACAATACGTGAAGTTGGGAATTTTTTAAACTGGCTGAATTGGTCAGAATTAGCTGTATTAGTATAAATATAGGAGATGGTACTTTGCAGTATAGGCTTAATTGTGAATATGAAAAAAGGGCTCAGATCTTTATTACAGTTCGTACCCTGTAAAGTAAAGCACAAAAAGCTTTTAGATGGAGAGTTTTTGGGCGGTGGTGAGGTGTCCCACCACCTAACTATTACAGCAATTGACTATATTTATTTTCATGTGACTTTGTTCCAATTAGGATTGCACAAAGCAATTAGCAACCCGTTTGCGATCGGGACAACACTTATTAATTAGCAAACGGCTAATTATGATTCTAAGTTGGTGAATATGCGTCTAGTATTTTGGTTCTAAAAGTCATTTTTGTTAGGCGTGTAGTATTTTGGCTTTAAAAATAATTTTATAAGTTTTGTTGTCATTTCTTTTCAATTGTTAATGTTAGTATTTTTTAAACTAATTATAAGAATAATGTGCGTTATGCCGTCATTTTCACAAGATAAAATAACAGTCCGAGAGTAACAAAAAAATCAACACATCAAGCCAACGAACAAAGTGCTCAAGTCAAGTCTCGAGTCAAACTCTCGAAACAAAGTCCGCAAAATGACTGGAGACCGATACTTAGGAATCATCTAAAAAGTCCACGAGAGGACTCGAGATAAGGGCGAGAAACGATCTCTCAACTCCACGAGTCATATCTCTAGTTCACGAGACAATTCGCAAGTCCACACAATGACTCGAAACCACGTCAAAAAAAGATATCTATCAAGACCATGAGTCAAGCTCACGAGTCCTTACATGGATTCAAAATCAAGTTCACAAACTCAAGTGTCTAACTCCGAAATCAAAACTCACAAAATAAGCTCTCAAACGAGACTCTAATTATCAAAGTCAAACTCTTTGACAAATTCTTCATGTCAACGTCACAAACTAAACAATCTCACAAGCAAAGACTCTCGAAGCCCCCAAATGGCCTCCAAAATCCATTTTTGCGCCAACCCTAGAGCATGCCGCCAACCTCTTTTTGGTCACCAAGACAATGCCAGCAGCTCCCATTTTCTGGCCGCCAACTCCACCTTGCTACCGAGTGAAGATTCCGCCAACCCACCTAGATGCCATTAAGCTTACCTTGCCGTCAACTAGCCAAGGCCGAGAGCTCCATAGTACCGCTAGCGTCTTATTGTGCTGCCAAGGAGAGGCCGCCAACTCTATTCAACGGCTATGTCTTGACCCATGTGTCTCCAAGCCACAAATAAAGCCCCACATGTGTCTCCAAAACACTATAAATACCCCTCTCATTCTCATTCCAAGGTAAGCTCTTCTTGACTTGAGAAAACTCTACACATTTTTCATCACAACTCTATCTCTCTAGAAAACATAGAGGCGAGCACGAATTCATTCACAAAAACGCAACACAACACGACTAATGTTGAGTGTCGGAGTGCACGCCGAAAGAAAATCCTTTGCGTCATTTCTCATGTTCTACGTAAAAGTGCGAGGACTCGAATACTCGACAAGCAATGAGAAGAACTCAAAGACCCAAGGAAAATGCAAAGTCTCGGAGACTTGAAGAAAATGAAGAATGCAAGAGGCATGGAGAGCGTGAGAGACACGGAGACTCGAGGACTCAACTCAAAGAGCGTGAGGAAAGATTTCAAGGGTTAAGGTGAAGGCTCCGGAGAGGTTCCAAGGGCTGAAGGCATAGACTCGAAGAAATGTTTTAAGGGTTAAAGGCAAATGATGTAAAGGCTCGAAGAATAGTTCAAAGGGTTAAAGACTCAAGGACTCAGCGAAGAATGTGAATAAAATGAAGAAGAAAATAACGTGGAAGATCTGAAGAACACCAAGAACATTAAGAATCTGAACATGAGGAAAGTGTAGATGACACGAAATGTTAATTATTGAAGAGGAGAAAACGACAAGAAGAGAATATGTAATTCTTCCTGTAACTTTTCTTAAAAAAAACCTTTAAAAACTATAAACCAAAATGACATATAGTTTATGATTAAAAAATGTTTTATCAAACACAAACTTACTTTAACAATTAAAATTGTTTGACCTTCTATTTAAGAAGTTATTTAGGCTGAGATAGATGTTATAAGTTCCATACGAGGGAGATTTCATTTTAAATATTTTTTTGGTATCAATTCAGTAGTCTGCTGATTGCTTTGCTTTTTTAAAATATATATTTATAAATAAATCAAAACTAGTTTATGGAATGTAATGCTCGGTAAAAAGTCTTTTAGTTTTAACAAAGCTGCATTTTTTTTTATAATCTCATTTATATATTGATTTGTTTTCGTAATAGCAGTTCTTATAAGCAATTCCTTTTCAACTTTTGGTTTATAATATTGCTCGTACGTCTTTCAGTTTTCAGTAACAACTTTCTACTTTTTTATGACACGATAATTCACTTATATATAAAAATGAAGAACAACAAAAATTAGACGAGACTAGACTAGACTATGAATTTTTTTCCACTGAATATGATCAAGATGTATCATAGTCAAGTTCTTATTACTAATTTTCATGACCAACTATCATTATTGTCATGAAAATCGTCACATCAAAAATATGAAGGTGAAATAAAGAAGGAATTAGTATGTTTTACGATGACGTGAATGGTGATATATGTACGTATAGCTTGGCGGCTAGATGAGTTGGACATCTATGGTGTGAGCGCGATGATCGAAATAGGCTTAGACCTCTGGATTCTTGGGATCTCTTTGGGGCCCAATCGCTTTTGGAAAAAGCTGCTAAGACAAAACTTCCAATTCCGTGACACTGCCAACTCAGCTCCCATAAATATATAACATTATGGCTTCCAAAGCTCTCAAAGTTTCTCCAATCACACGAAATCCCATCAAATTTTACGTGTAATTTAATACAATCTCATGCTATATGCAACGGCATATATAGCGTATGATACAGGATCACGTTATATTTGAAAGTCATTATCTTCGAACAATTGATGCTAATAACGTTACAAGACTACTCCACATTGATGAGTGTCGAGGATATTCATGTATCTTAGATAGTTTAGAGTGTATGCATTGAAAATTGAAAAACTGTCAAACGGTTTGGGGAGGTCAATATGTTGGACGTAGTGAGTCTCCTACTATTATTCTAGAAGTTATAACTGACTATGATCTTTGGATATGGCATGCATCTTTCAGTCTACCGGGATCTAACAATGATATTGATGTACTTGTGGCATCCCATCTTTTTGCTAATTTGGCTAAAGGTATTGCACCATCGGCCAATTTTGTCATTAATGGAAAAAAAAAAAGTATAATATGGGTTATTATCTAGTTGATGGTATATAAAATAGTCTACCATTGTTCTAACTATTCATGATCCACGTGGCCAAAAAAAGAAGTTATTTAACAAGAAGCATGTAAAAAGGATGTGGAGCGTGCATTTGGAGTATTGAAGTCAAAATTTGTAATTGTGGCCGGACCATTCAGCTTATGGAGTAAGAAAGTGTTACATGATATCATGATATCGTGTATTATTATGCGTAATATGATAATAGAAGATGAACGTGATGCTAATCTAACCATTGAAGAACGAGTCAAAGTCTCAAATGCAAAAGTTAATATGGCGGGTGATGACGATGCTCGGTTTCAACAATTCTTAGCTCGACACCGAAAAATCAAGAATAGAGACGCTCATATTGAACTTCGAAATGCATTAATTGAGCACTTGTGGAATGAATATACTAATTCCGATTATTAGTATGATGTAATCTATCTTTCAAATGTATGTTTTTTTATGTTGAATTATTCAAATGTAATATTTTTTTTAGTAATGTAATTTTTATTTTATTTTAGTTTTTGTCTTTCTTCGGTTATCTCGAGTATAGATCTTCAATACGATCCCTCTCAATCATACAAAGGGTTATGCCTCGAGTATGTATAGTTCTTATCTCCTGTTAAATATTGGTAAGTAATAAATAATTTTAATCATTTAATTAAGAAATATAAACATTATAATTATTTATTGAAATATGTATTAATAAAGAGATTGTATCATTTTAATAGTATAATAATGGTGAATAGTATTTTTAGTGTGAAATTTGGTGTTGTGGTTGGAGTTGAAAAAAAAATTGGTGCTAAAATCAACACAAAAATTGTGTGATTTCAAATTTTCAATACCAAATATACAAAATGGGTTGGAGTTGCTCTTAGGAACTGATTTTTCTCAGCCAGTGCGTGGCTTTTTCACAGCTTACAAAAATCATGATTTGTAAGAAGAAAGAATTCGTATGCAAATTAATAACATAATTTTGTTTATTATTCCTTTGTACTCGTGGCCGCTAATTTTATTGGTTGTGACTTGTGACAAATTAACTCATTGTCCATTAGTTTCTGGATTAAAAAACTCATTACCACTGTCATCTTACTTTATTTATGTCAAGATATTAAGTGTGACTTGCTTGTAAAGCTAGTTATATGAGATCTCGCTTTTTGTTTTCTAAGAACTATTTCTTGAAAATTAAAAAACAAAACCCGTCTATTTTGAATATAGTTTTGAGAACTTTCTCTCGGCAACATTTACATACTGTGCGGAGTTGGGAGTTTTAGTGTTGTTTTTTCACACATAAGTTTCATTAAATTTGAAGAGAATATATGTAACAAATCGAAATTAAATATGGCATCCCGTGGAAAATAGTTTCGAGAATTCACGTTACCATTTTTTGGTTCTAGGAGTCCCCATAAATCAATCATTTTACTCTAAGAAACAAAAAAACTACAAGCGTCGAGTTTATAAAGTTTAGAGCAACGTAATAATATTACAAGTTATTAACTACTACAACTAGTAAAATAAAATCCAGAATAAATCAAGTATTTTTTATTCTCTTTTGACTTGAAAACACTTCTTAATCACTCTTTAACTACAGACTATAAGAATCGATATTGGAGGCTGATCTTTAGCATGCCAAAATATCAGAAGTCGAGTGTTTTTCATCGATGATAACACAACAACCAACAAAATATTATTATGATTTAAAATGAAGTCTTGAGATTTTTTTAATCCTGATGCCGTAGTAAAAACTTAATTCTACAACAAGAACTCAAGTAGCTTCTCTCTACAAACAAGCCAATGGTTTTTTCTAAAATAATGGCCGACATAATTAAGAACAGATAACTGAATAAAAGCCTGATTCTCCAATCCAGAAACAACAGGTACTAATCTTCCTTTCTTTTTTCTTTCTCCCTCTTTTGTTTTAGCGAATTGGAAGTCAACTTTATCTCTCCATCCATCCATGAATTCTTTTGCTTTCCAATATTTTTTATTTTTTTTCTCAATTAAAATTAAAATAAATGCAAGAAAACCGAAAAGACGTAAATCGGGCCCGATCGCCAATTTTTAAACCACCAACCGAGTTAAAATGATTTTTGTCTAATAAGATTTGGTCTGATTATTTTATATTCCAATTAAATTTGCAAGAAAAAAAAAAATTAAAAGACGGTTTGAAATGGACTGGTTCAAACCGATCTTAAACGATTTGGTCCAATTTGATTTATTTTCTTAAACAGTCCAGCGAAGTCTAAAAATTGTCAAATCATATAAAATGTTTTGGTCCAGCTTGAAGATCGAATTTAGACCGGACCGAATTGTACACTCCTATGTGAGACTAAGACATGGAAAGATACCAAGTGAGAGTCTGGCCATCAAGTTAAATCTTGTAAAATGCCGACAATTTGCCATGGTTATCAATGTGACTAAAAGCTATTTTCGACATCAAAAAGTCACCATAATTCAGGTATAACCTTTTTATCAACAATTAAGGCAGAGAGAGAGAGAGAGAGAGAGAGAGAGAGAGAGAGAGAGAGAGAGAGAGACGCCGCAATACTCAACCGAGAGAGCTGCAATTTCCCAAGAGAATACACTTTTTTTCCTAATTTTCAAGTTGAGATTCTGACACACAACTCTACTCAATGGGGTTTCTGTTTTTTTCTTTCCACCAAGGAACCAACCAAGCATACAATGGACTTTACAAGATTCCAAAAATGTGAAAGCAACTGAAGTGACTGAATGACTAGAAAGAGTTTTGGTTATATTTTTTAATGAGTATTACATCCAATAATAGAAACAAAAGGGAATCATGAGAAGAAGGATCCTGATGTGTCAAATGTCAAAAACTACAATCATGTATTCCAATAGTGTCCCTACAGCGTTATCAAGTCTAGCTGAATTCAAACATGAGTGAAGGAAAAGATCTGGAAAGAGTGATCGGAGTAGCATGAACTCTTTTCCTTGGTGCATCAGAGTGAACTACACTGTATTTCATTGGACGAGTTTTCTCAACACTGTTTCCGCTCTGTGTTCGAATTTCGGTAAAGCCCATTCGTGTTGGAGTATGTCTATGCTGTCCTTCTCAGCACTTAAATTCTGAAAACAAACAATCAACACTCTACATGTTAGTCAGACTTCCAGTTGCATTCATGTCTATATGAATAGGGTGTTAGGGCAAAATGACATGGAATGGAAACATCTTAGAATATTTCATATATTTTGGCAAATACATGTGAACTCTTTTAAGCTGAAATCAATATCACATGCTCTTGGGTGCTCTTGGAAGAGAAATGATAGTATTAAAGAAACACGAGTAGCAAAAGCAAACGGATAACTGGTAAGCCCTCGACTTATCTTAACCTCAAAGAAAAATAATATATTCAAGGCAGTGTCGCAACCAATCCCATTAAACAATGACCCCTTGAAACTTGATGGATATTATAACTGATTTTTTACCTTGAGAAATGGTCCCTTTGGCAAACATTATATAGCAATTGAATTGCAGAGTTCATGCTATCTAAACATGGAAGCAAAGATTCTTAAACCTATTTTTAACAAGTATGGTAGAAAAACCCTTGTATATTTACCTTTGATGGATCCATTCCGAAACCACTCATTTGCATCATGCGCTGTGTGTCATCCATAGCTGGAATGAAAAATGTCACACTTTAGGGTATAAAATCTTGAAAGAATAAATACTGATTTTTGGGAAGAGATTACAGTACATAAAGCATGCAAAATAAGCCATCATAATACAGTAAACTGACCATTTTCTTCACCCAGGATGAGACTAAATAAACCTCTTAGTCCAAATAAGTTGAGGAAATACCTGACAGAAATTGTTTTCAGTAACTTCACAACGTAAAAACTCAAAAGGTAGAATATTCTGGAAGCAAATTGTTGATAAAAAAAAAAAAAAAAAAAAAAAAAAAAAAAAAAAAAGTACAGATTAGCAAGTACCATGAGCGACTACTGACATAGCTGACATCAACAGTGCTCAGATCAATTCCGTTCTGTAACATTGACCTGAATCTCTGAGTCAAAGGAAAGGGTATCTTTGCTGTGTAAACAAATGAAAACATTACGGACATGAAAGTCAAAATATCAGCTTGAAAGAAAGCATAGCAGGATGTTCGAGCTGTTTCGATAAAGGGGTGATATCCTTTCAAATGTAAAAGGAAAGACAAGAAAGAGAAAGAAGTAAAAAAAACCCAAAATGCTAAATATACATGTTGATATAGAGCCCAATATCAATAGAAATGGCTAGACAACTTGCGTACAGCTACACAATCAGTACAATAGCCAAAGTATACCAAAAGCATAGACTCACATTCTACGTAATTTCATAAATATGCAAACAAGTACACTGATATCAAAAGATCAAATAGGTTTTGGATCAAACCTGCTACAAACCCAGAGAAGAAGAAGTTCACCCAAGCAAAAGTAAGAGTCTGTCAAGGAAGATAAGTTATATTGTTATTCAAAAGACAGCCCAACTGAAACCAATCACTCTATGGAGTTTAATTATACCTGTGGAATAATCATTGAAAGGTTTTTCTTCATCATATCCATTGCCATGTTAGGATCAGAAAACATCTGTGCTTGCGCATTAGGTGTCTGATTTTTAGGAACATGCAATAGCCCATCTTCCTGAAATGTAAAACACAATTCCGCTTAAACCATCAGGGGTGACAACTCAAAAAAGCAAACTTCTTATGTAAAACAGTGAAAAAATACATCGTACAATATCTAACTTCAATCCACAGGGTAAGTTTACAGCTTCGGCTTTTTGGTAAGAAAATTGCCATTCATTTGTATCAAACAAAAGTTTTTACATTATACAATGTCATACATCAATCCACAGGTGAAAGTTTACTTATCCTATCTAATGGTAAAGTAATCGGGATTTACAGTAGTAGATGCTGGTCAGAAATTGCCCTTGATTTGTATCAAACAAAAGTTTTAATGGGACAAAATTCAGTGATCTTATTCAACCCTACCGGTACTAGAACAGTAACTCTGAGCCATAGCTTGAAGCTGTATTTCACGCTAAGCAAAGTGCCCAATTTTCTGACGATGTAACAGTATTCGACACTTACTTAGCAATTAGAACGCAAAAGCATCATCAACAATTCCAGGCAATTCAAATAGATAATCGAGAAGCATATGCAAACCTCATTACTGAAGTAATTTCTGCGAGCTCGAAAAGCCTTGGGTGGTATGAAATTAGCACCAGCACGCAAATTTCGAGCCCTAACAACGACTTGCCTGTAATTCAGAAAAAGGAAAGAAAATTCAGGTTCACAGTAAGAAGTATTCGAACTAATAGATGTAAATATACATATGATTTGGCAGATTGAGGTTTGAGCAAACCCTTCTTTGACGACTTTCTGATCGGGGACTTGGAAGGATCGCATGAGCTTGGAGACAAAGTATCGGAGGATTCCGATGAGAACCATGACAACCGAAAGAGGAATCAGAACCCAATCTCTGATCGCCGTGTCTAGAACTAAATCTTCCGCCATGGCTGGAAAGTTTCAAGCTCAGAGAGATAGAGAGAGATTCACTGGGTGTTTTGGATCTCTGTAAAATAGGCTCCTTTTTTATTTTCGATCCTCTTCCTTTAGCAGTAGACCAATACGGAAGGGCCGTTCGTAATTACCATAACCCAAAAAGGTTGGTTTTGTAAACTAGATAAACTCCAGTGTCGTTTGTCAGATATTCTGTCATTTGGTTGGAGCTACTTTGTCGTTTTAGCGAGATTAAACGTACGTTCGCATTTTCAAAAAATAAAAAAATTGGAAAATGGACACCCTTTGACCAAATTTTGTAAACGGTAGTTATCACCTCATTTCATATTTTTATCTTAATCAGTAATCTATTTTCGTGTGTTAATTGAAAAAGATATAGATGTCTATCACTCTCAAAGTAGGAACAAATAATACAATTTTTACAAAAAATTTGTTGCATTTTCAGTGTCGTTTGCTTCAAATGAGATGGTGTAGCTAGCGTCGGGGACTAAACCTGCCAGCTTGAGGAATATTTAGAGCGAAAAAAACAACTTGCGTTTTGTTAGAGAAAGAGGTGAGAAACTTGCGCTTGATTGGGATAACGATGTACTAGTTCTTTGAAGAAAAACTTTGTTCAATAGTTAGACTTAGACGGAGACTTATCACGATTATGATAGAATTATTCTCCATGGTTTGACTCGGAACTTGTTAGAATATCACATGTTGGTTATTAATGTATCACTAATGTTTCTTATTAAATACTATGACCGGTTATTTTCTCATTATCAATAGATTTTTTAGAAATGATACTTGAAAACGAAAAAAGAAGATAACAAAAAGGAGGAAGTAGACGAAGGGAGCGGCGGTAAAGAGGGTGAAGATCAATGTGCATTGGTAGCGATAGTAGATTGATGATTAACAACAACGACGTAAATATTAGCGATACTGAATGGTATTGTACTTCAACTAAGACACTCTTGAAAGTGAAGTGCAATAGAACCTAAATAAATTTATTTTGGAAATGACTCAGTTGCATGTTGCGTAGATAGCGATTCGTGAAGGATCTCGTGAGCGGAAGCATCAACTGCATGTTGTTGATGCAGCAGAAGCGACTTCGACAAGTGACGATTAGGGTTTTTGTGCTATGATGGAGTCCATGCAATATTAATACTTTTTAATGTTTTTGTTTTTTCGCATTGGCATAGAGGTACCTTGACTAAAGCTAGTTGTTGATATGGGTGTCTTGAGACTGCAATACATATTGAGAGATAGATAGAGAGAGAGTATTAGATTGATAATTAATATTAAATATTATTGATTATAAATATGGAGTAATATTAATAGTACTTTAATACTAATTCTAATTATAATTCTTTTCGGTAAATAATTTTGTTAATGCCGAAAAATGGATCAACACTTAGAATCGATCGCGGTTCGATCTAGGGTCGGATCCTATGATCGCAGTGGTCGAACAGTGAAGAAATCTCCTAATTTGTCGCATCCGTCGTCCTGGAAAGAGGATTCTGGCGACCATCACCTAAAAAAGAGGGAGGAGTGAGCTAGAGGGACGCGAAGGGTTTTCTCTCGGCACGCGCTCCGCAGCTCAACATTAGTCCAAGTGCTATGTAAGGTAGGGGGCTTATGTTCTCCCTTAGGAATTCTAGAGAGAGAAGGTGAGAGAGAAGCATAGTTCTGTTAAGTTGAGAGAAAACTTCCCTCAAAATGATGAGATTAGAGATATGCATAGTGAAGTGATAAGTTGTGGGTAGTTTTGTCATTTGACAGTCATTTGGACCTAGTGATAAGTGTTGGAGTAGTTTTATCATTTGGCAGTCATTTGGACCTTCTCTTGGGATGGTGTCACTAGAATTTTTTGGCCATATCACGTTACTTTTTATCCTGGTTCCATCGCATGTCTTGATATCCTGGTTGCATTGCATGACTTTTTATCCTGGTCATATCGTGGGACTTCTTATCCTGGTCGCATCGCGAGACTTTTTATCCTGGCCGTATCACAAGACTTCTTATCCTGGCCGTATCGCATGATTTTTTATCTTGGTCGCATCGCGGGAGTTTTAATCTTGGACGTATTGCGGGACCTCTTATCATGGTTGCATTGCGGGACTTTTTATCTTGACCGTATTGTGGGAATTTTTATCCTGGCCATATCACGAGATTTTTATCTCGGTCGCATCGCGGGATTTTTTTATCATGGTCGTATCGCGAGAATTCTTATCTTGGTCGCATCGCGAGACTTTTTATCCTAGCTATATCACGGGGCTTTTGTCCTGACCGCATCGCGGGACTTGGTATCATGGTTACATCGCAGGACTTTTCATCTTGGCCCTATCACGGGACTTTTTATCCCAGCCATATCGTGGGACTATATATCTTGGTCGCATCGCGGGACTTTTATCTTGGCCGCATCGCGGGACTTCTTATACATGTTCTTTCATGTTGTCTTGATACTCATTGGTCCGGGCCTGGTGAGTCTCTTTTCCTTTTGTTTTGGGTTGGACCGTCATTTTTGGTGTGAGGAAAACCACCATATAACAATAACCATTCGAGTTTATTTGAGAATATTATTGTTCGAGAAACCTTGTATTTTTTAGTGGGTCGTGATTTTGCTTATCGGTCACCTGAGCGTCTTCGTTTCTTTGGGCAAGCTGGTTAGTCATTCCTCTTCATTTTGTTGTCCTTTTTATTTAATTTTTTTTCTATTGTCGTTCTTTCTTCATTATTTTTTTTACAGCTTTGTGGTGTGATATTTGGAGGGTGATATTCATCAAGGCATTAGGAATGGGAGGCTCATCTTCAAACTCTTCTTTTCAATTTCTTTTGCAAGATAGGTATATATTTTTGTATTCTTTTCCCACTCACTTTAGATTTCCACACTTGTCCTCTTCTCCATGTCTTTTCCTCCTTGCTCATTCCTTCTTCATTGATGATTCCTTACTACTTACCACGCGGAGGGAGTTGCTGCACAAGTCCGCACGGCACTGTGACCGAGAGCCCCAGATATGGCGCGTCCAAGCTCCTACCCCCCCCCCCCCCCCCGGGCTGGGTCTTATTCCATTCTCTTGACTCTTCCTTAGCAACCCCAATAATATTTTGATAATTCACTCTGAATTCGAAAAAGTCATCCAAAGGAGGAGAGTTGCTACAATTAACGAGGGTAGGTGAACTGGGAGGGACCAATATTCTATAAATCTCAAGGTCGTGGGCCCCACCACCATGTGAGTGTTCACGACTCATCAATGGAGAAAGAAGAAGCAAGGAAGAAAATACATGGAAAAGATGAAAAGCATGGAAAGCTAAAAGTGAGTGAGAAAAGAATAATAAAAATCTATACCCCCCTTGGAGAAGCAAATGAAAAAGAAGAGCTGGAAAAGTCTCTCTCTCCTAGTGCTTCACTAAATATCACCTTCCAAATGTCACACCACAAGTTGTGCAAAAAAAATAATGAAAAAGAACAAATATAAATAAATAAAGAGAAGAGGAAAGACTAACCAGCTCGCCCAAAGCAACGAGGACACTCACGCTACCGACGAGCGAAATCACAGCTCACCGGAAAATTCAAGTTTCTCGAACAATTATATCCTCTAAGAAACGCGGGAAGTTAATATTATGGGGTGATTTTCCTAACACCAAAAATGACGGTCCAACCTAAAACACAAGGAAATAGACAAACCAGGCCCAACCCAAGAAGGATCAAGACAAGATGAAAGAACATGTCTGAAAATCTCGCAATGCGACCAGATTAAAAATTCTCGTGATACGGCCAAGACAAGAAGTCTCGCGATGTGACCAGGATAAGAAGTCTCGCGATACGGTCAGGACAAGAAGTCTCGCGCTGCGATCAGGATAAAACGTCTCATGATATGGCCAAGACAAGAATTCTCGCGATGCGACCAGGATAAGAAGTCTTGTGATACGGCCAGGATGAAAAGTCATACGATGCAACAAGGATAATAAGTCTCGTGATACAATCAGGACAAAACGTGTCGCGATGCGACCAAGATAAAGAGTCCCGCAATGCGACCAGGATAAGAAGTCTCGTGATATGGTCAAGACAAGAAGTCTCGCGATGCGACCAAGACAAAAAGTCTCGCGATGCGACCAAGATAAGAAGTCCCGCGATACGGTCAAAACAAGAAGTCCCGCAATGCGACCAAGATAAAGCGTCCCGGGGTATGGCCAAGATAAGAAGCCCCGCGATTCCACAGGATAAAAAGTTCTGCGATGCCACCAGGATAAAAAGTCCCGCGATGCGACCATGATAATACATCTTGCGATACGGCCATGACAAGAAGCCCCGCGATGCGGCCAAGATAAAAATTTACAGCCAGGATAAAGGTCTAGTGATGGGACCATCCATAGGGGAGGTCCAAATGACAACCAAATGACGAGACTACCCCAATATTTATTACTCCACCATAAATACCTCTAATCTCATCATTGGAGGTAAGCTTCTCTCAACTTAACAAAACTATGTCTCTCGTGCACCTCACACCTTCTCTCTAAAAAATTCCTAATGGAGAACAAAAATCCCCCAACCTCACATAGCACTTGCTCTAATGTTGAGCGCAGAGCGCGCCTCGAAAGAAAACCATTTACGCCCATATAGCTCACTTCTTCCTCTTTTTTAGGTGTCGAGTCGCCGAAAACCTCTTTCAGGGACGGTGGAGGCGGCAAGTTTAGAAATTTCTTCACCATTCAACCACCCCGCAATCATATGGTCTGGCCTTAAATCGTATCGTGGCCGGTTCTAAGTGTTGACTCATCTCTCTCTCCCACTCTCCCTCCTTTGGCCAAGGTAGTCGTATCTTTTCTGGCTATCATCCATATTCCTATGTTTCATCATCAATATTATACAGGTTCTCTTTTTTTTTCTTTATTTCTTAACAGAAGTAACAAATAACAATATATATATATATATATATATATATATATATATATATATACAGATTATATATTGACATCGATTGTGTTTGTTATGCTTGTGGAACTACTTGACAAAGAGAAGATAGTTCTCATATGAAATCACGGGAGGATGAGTGATATAGAATGACTTTTGTATTTAATTCTCTCTCTCTCTCTCTCTCTCTCTCTCTCTCTCTCTCTCTCTCTCTCTCTCTCTCTCTCTCTCTCTCTCTCTCTCTTCTTTGGATCCCAAATATCACCCTCTTTCTTCTCCTCCGAAGATTGGGCTAGAGTTAGAGTTTGAAGATCGATGCAAAAATCACACCGCACCGGTGAAACTCTCCCGCGCATGGAGTTTCTTCGGGATTCGGCGGCTGGAGATTTTGAGGAGATTCGATTGTTGTGGATCGAAGGTTTGCCATCGCGGATGAACAAGGAACATCTCCTTAATTTCATATTTGTTAATTAATGTTAATAGACACTGGTTTTGTATGATTATCAAGTTATATATACTTCTTAATTGATAGTAAATTTTCGTTAATTATTGTTAATAAACGTTGGTTTTTATGGTTTCGGCTTTTTTACTTCTGAATCGTCAGTAAATTTTCGTTAATGAACGTTATTATGCATTGATTTTATATTTTTTTTTGTTTTTTGTTTTTTGTTTTTTGTTTTTTGTTTATGAACTATCAATAAATTTTTGTTAATTATAGTTAATAAATTTGTGCATTTTCAAATTATGGTGTAGTAGCAATTAAATTTTTTTTAATGAAAGAGAACCGAAGTGTAACAATTTCTCTTTTCGAATTTTGAGGGAAGCAATTACTTAATTTTTTTGAATTCTAATTTTTTTCTTAAAATAAACAATTAAGGTCATTTAGGTAAAAAGCTAACATGTAATAGCTAGTTTATTAAAAAATTTGACCATATTGAAATTACAACGTTATAAATTGGCTACTTGTGCTAAAAAATTTATGGAGTTTAGTTTTTAGGTTTTTTTTTATTTAAAAAAAAAAAAAAAAAAAAAAAAAAAAAAAAAACAACAACAACAACAACAACAACAACAACCGGCCCAACTAGATTTAAATCCACATTTTTTTCCTCAGCTTTGAAATTATCCACGTTCACTATAGTAAGATTCTTAACTTTGCTTCCTCATTACACACTCACTACATTCCTTTCTTCTAAGCTTCAACTTTCTTGTCTTTGTGAACCTAAAACACTCGTGTCATTCCCTCTCTCATTTTTTTTTTAAATTCCGGTAACTTCTCACCTTTTTTTTTTAGATTGAGTTATCACTTCTCAGAGCCTCAACAATCTTGAGATGGTGGTTTTGATCTCTTTCCCCACTGATATCACGCACGGCATTGTTCAACTCTCTCATTGCATAACATCATCACATCAAGCAATAATCACTTCTCGCATATATTTCAAGTGCAAAAAGGATCATAATAATTTACGATCTCATTCCTCAAAATTTCCGCGACAACCTTTCACTCTTCCGAGCTTCTTTCCGGGACGCAAAGAGCTATTATTACGAGCACCGTTCGGTTCCAAAAGCTCAAAACCTGGAGAAGAAGAAGAAGACCCGCGAGCTCTCGAAACCGTCCTCAAGATTTACTCTGCGATCAAGAACAAAAACATTACTAAATTAGCAGAAGTGATTGGTGACGAATGTCAATGTCTGTGCAATTTTTTATCAAGCTTGAAACCTTTACAAGGCAAGAAGGTAATCCATATTTATTTTTCTGACAATACGCAAGCTTGACTCACTCACTTGTGTCGCAACGGTTTTTTTTTTCCGCAGCAAGTGTTGGATTTTTTCTCGCGTCTGATCGCAAGCCTGGGAAATCACATTAGGCTTGTTGTGACTCCAACAATGCAAGATGGAATGAGGGTCGGTGTTGTATGGAGACTAGGTCAGATCAGAAAAAGGTTATATCCGTCAACTCCGGATTCTACCGAGGAGTTACTAATTCGGTTTCCTTTTTCTGCAGAGTTGAAAAATATCAGTGTGCCTTTAGGAAAAGGATTTAGCATCCATATGTATCATGTATGCCATGTAAAGGTTTTAATTAGGTACTCAAATCTCTTAAAAGCCATATATTTGTTTTCACTTCAAGAGGTATATATTTGTTTCCTTATTCCACTTTTGTCCAGGAATGTGGAGATGTTCATGGAACCGTATCATCATGTCGAACACTTACGAATGGTACTACACGAGAGCTAATACATTTTTATCTTTATATTAACTTGATCAGAGTTTTGAAAGTTGTTTAATGTTTTTTTTTGTTTCAGGTGGCCCTAGGATTTGCAACGATCTTGATTGACAAGATGAGGACTAATATGATCTTCAGGGATAAACCATTGCATGTTCTCCTTAGAATCTTCATTACATCTGTTCTACTATTTTTGATCAAGTATGTCCTTCATTAGTCATTAAAATAAGCCAGCTTAGTTCAGAGAGAGAGAGAATGATCGTTCAAATTAAGCCATTTTTTCCATCAATTTTCTTCTCTTTCTGATAGCTAAGAAAATTGTACGTTTAAAGATTAATAAATAAAAGAGAATTGGACATGAATATCACTCTCTTCGATGATTTTTTCTAAAATTAAAGAGAATTTATTGACATATATCAAATTTAACATCAAATTTCGTTACAAATTTGTCTTAAAAGCGGAGCTTTGCGACTGTTACGAGATTTTGTGACTAGTTTGATGATAAATGTGAAGAAAAAGAAAACAATTTTGGTTGATCTTATTTTTAAAAAGCTCTAAAATAGTAATCTTCATGTCCAACTACCGGAATGAATAAAAAAAAACCCGGAGAATTTTATAATATTCTCAGTTACGCAGAATCTTATTTCAATTTCGCAGTTACTATTTAGTATTTGGAAAATCAAACAGTAAGATTGGGCAGAAGTGGAAGTAATTTGGTGAAGTTCCTACTCCCAAAGAACCTTTGACTGAAATCTGAAGCAGTTCCAAATCGCACATGGAGACAAAAGTACTGGTGGACCACAGATCAACGACCAAAATAACGCTTAAAGTGAGATCACAATCAAATAAAAAAATAAAGCAAGCATTAATATATAGTTAAATAAGGCAGCACTGAGCGTTGTAGTTCAACAAGATTACATAAAGTTTGCAGTTAAAAATAAACCAACCAACTCCTAACCATTCTACCAGGATACACAGGACGGTCTTCTTTCCAGTCTTCTGTACAGAGTATTTTATCATTCTGTCACAGTTTTTGAGGTCTCAGGCTTCACAAGCCAAAAAAAACCCCTATTTTTCCTTCTTAAAAAAGAACCAGAAAACCTTAAGACATTGCGTAATGGCATAATAATAATACTCCTTGCCATTAGCGCTTGATTCTAAACATAATAACAAAGTAACTTATAAACCAACATATTAGCTAATCATGTCAACGCCAACCCAAATGGACTGAGTAGTCTACTAAATATATTAGACAAAAGGATGAAGAAAAAAGAAAAAGTTCTTTCCTATCTTCCCTAACATCAGAAGAGACCGGTGGGCTAAGGTCCTTTATACCTGCAAAAATGATACCAAGAAGAATTCAAAATCCCAATTAAACAACAACAAAAAAGAATGGGAAAGGTGAGTGAAATCATGTTTTTACTTCACACTGACCAGTCAAGTGCTATTGACATCATGCCCGTTGAAATAGATGTTTGTGTGTTACCATCTCTGAAATACCCAGAGCAGAAATGCTTTCAACTCCTAGAAGCTCGCGGAGCTTGGCATCGCATAGTATCACCATCGAGTTAACAGGATCCTAAAAACCATAACCAACGACACATTAAAAAACAAAAATTATAAATCTGAGTTCCGAAACTCATTCATCACTCATAAAACAAGCAAGCTATCTTGTGGACAGGGAATAGAACTAGTTATCTATAAGGAAACATCCAAGTCAGAAGAACTTCGTAAAGGGTAATAACCTACCTCCAAATGGTTGACCTTTACGTATTCCCA
Organism: Urtica dioica subsp. dioica; assembly: GCF_054948205.1. Taxonomy (NCBI): domain Eukaryota; kingdom Viridiplantae; phylum Streptophyta; class Magnoliopsida; order Rosales; family Urticaceae; genus Urtica; species Urtica dioica. The sequence continues at coordinate 17,359,136 of NC_142764.1, read as the reverse complement.
AACACGCCGTATAGCTTCGGCTTTGACCATCTCTCTTCCTCCGGTTCCGAAAAACTTTGCAAGGGCTTCAGATATTACGACAGACGAAGAACTGTCGTCGTTGTTTTCGGGTGCAGGTTCAGCCTCTGCTGCTGCTGCTGCTACCTTTGCTCTTTTAGATTGAGTCGACGCCTCTGCATAGAGTGATAACAAAAAAACGTGATCAGAAACGAAGTACCACTACAGAGAAAAAAATAATTGACCATTAGATTCGGTTAACACTACATACTGCTGGGTTCAAGTGCGATGATATGTTTGGCAAGAAGCTTGTTCATCTTGAACATGTCAGTGCAGTCAGTCTCAAACACAATACGCAGAGCGTCATCGCATATTATCTTCCTCTTGTTACTCGGATCTTGGAGATTGTTCTTCCTTATGTAAGCCCAAAGCTGCCTCACGATCTGGAACGAGCAAAAGATTAATATAGATTAGGCCAACACCAAGGAAAAATTAGTGGGGAAAACAGGATTAGGGATTTATAACCTCTGTTCTGGGCAGTGCTGGTTCACCGACAATTGCCTGAAGCTCAGGTGAGACACCACAGACTTTGTTCAAACCCCCTGGCCCGCCTCTTCTCTTGGTCCCAGTAGCTGGAGCACTGCCAAATCGAGATTCCAACGCACACAAGGAAAAAAGCAATTCGTAAACTTACACATCGGAAACGCACAAGCAAGAAACAAATTCTGATTGGCCAATGGGGGAAAAAGTAATCACTGTTTCCTATATACACAGTTCTTCGGTAACGGCTTAACGTCATTAAAAAAAGACTCCCGTTTCTTCGCATCTTGTCAAGAGTTTAATATAAGAGCATGAAAGGTAAACATGTAGATAGATACCGTGACAAGAATACCCAGTCAACTGCACTATTAGCAGTCTATTTTCCAAATCCACACATACCCACTCCATAAATTTGCCTATCACATCGCTGCAGATTCAACAGGAGCTTAAAGCAAAGAAAGGGAGTAAAAAAAAGTTAAAGCTTTCTTTTTATCCTTTTTTCCCCCTCAATTTAAAGAGCATTTAATCGTAGCAATGCATTCATTTACACATCCAATTATTAAAGGCAAATATAGTATATGCAGTACAAGAAATAGTCTATGCAGGTGCAAATAACATAATCTCAAGTTCACGTTTTTATCTTCAAATAAAACTCAAATCTGGTAAATTTACCACACATAAATCTCAATTTGACCTAGAAAATTCATCATCATAGAGCTACACACACACAGGGTCACTCTAGTTCACGGAAAACGAAATGATAAATTGAATCGAAATCAGGTTTTGTTTTTTTTAATAATTAAAAAAAAAAAAAAACAAACCTTTCTTTGGGCGGCTTGGGAGAAGTGACCGTGGAGGAGGCGTTGGGCGAGAAAGCCTCGTTCTTGGCGGCGGCGGCGAGCGGCGGCGGAAGGTGGACATGGACCTGATGGGGAGGGAAGGGCTGCGACGGCGGCGCGGCGGAGTGGGGGTGGTAGGGATGGAGGGCAAAATGGGGAGGGAATTGCTGCGGGTAGTGCTGTTGGGGGGGCTGGGAGTGGAGGGCAAAATGGTCCTTTTGCGGGTGAGGGTTTGGGTGGTGTTGGAACTGGTGGTGCTGCGGCGGCGCCGGCGGAGGAGGAGGGTTGTGGTGGTGGTGCTGCTGCTGGGGGTGGGAGCGGAGGACCAGGTTGATCTGGTCGCGAATGAAGTCGGTTTTGTGGGACAGGTTTAACCCTAGCTTCTCTCCAAGCTGCTGAACGACGTCGTTTATCGACGTCACCGAGTTCTGCAACTCCGTCTGACGAAGGAGAGACTCCACGGCTTTCGCTATCTCTTGGTCCGACACCATGGTTATATTACCTTACCTTCTTCTCATATAATAGGGGAGAAAAACAAAAAAACCCAAAAAACGCCTCTCTCACTCCTTTGCTCTCTCTGTCTCTTTCTCTCTCTTCCTTCTCTCTGTCTCTCTCTAACCTCTCGTCTCTCTCTATCTCTCTCTTTATATTTTCGAAATGACGAGAATATCCCTCTTTGTTGCTTTTCGACGCGATTGACGATTCTGCCCCTGGTTTTTTATCCGTTCTCTTTGAAACGGTCAAAGGTACCATTGTAAAGAGAAATTTCATTAATTGGGCTTAATAAGTCATTAAATATCAAGATTAGACCCTAATGTTTAAAAATATCTGAATATGGACTTTTGGCCCAAAATCGGACACAAATACCCTTTGATTCAAAAAACCTATGTGTTTTCTCTCATTTTCAAATGATTTTCATCACAAATCTTTTTCATTTTCGAATTGGTTGCGCTAGGATTAGAATTTTCGGTGGTCGAGCTCACCGCTGAGCTCGTGGGGTTCGGGGCAACGCCCCGATTTTTTTTTTTTTTTTAGGATTTTGGGTATGTGTTCAGTTTCGATTTTGAGGGTTTCACCTTGAATTTCATCGTACAGCATCGTACGATGAGATACGACATCGTACAGCATTGTATGTGTTCAGATTCGATTTTGAGGGTTTCACATTGAATCTCATCGTATCGCATCGTACAACATCGTACGACATCGTACAACATCGTACGACATCGTACATCATCGTACGACATCGTACAGCATTGAATGTGTTCAGGTTCGATTTTGAGGGTTTCACATTGAATCTCATCGTATCGCATCGTACAGCATCGTACGACATCGTACATTATAATGTGTATGAATTTTATCGATTTTGAGGGTTTCACATTGTATCTCATCGTACGATGTCGTACGATGCTGTACGATGTCGTACGATGAGATTCAATGTGAGATTCATTGTATCTCATCGTACGACATCGTACGATGCTGTACGATGCCGTACGATGCTGTACGATGAAATTCAAGGTGAAACCCTCAAAATCGAAACTGAACACATACCCAAAATCCTAAAAAAAAAAAAAAAAATCGGGGCGTTGCCCCGAACCCCACGAGCTCAGCGGTGAGCTCGACCACCGAAAATTCTAATCCTAGCGCAACCAATTCGAAAATGAAAATGATTTGTGATGAAAATCATTTGAAAATGAGAGAAAACACATGGGTTTTTTGAATCAAGGGTATTTGTGTCCGATTTTGGGTCAAAAGTTCATATTTAGATATTTTTAAACATTAGGGTCTAATCTTGATATTTAATGGTTTATTAAGCCCAGAAAATGAAATTTCTCATTGTAAATTCGAGGTAATCTCACAGTCACAGTTCCTATCTTTCTTTTTCTCTTTTTCTTTTTATTATTAAAGTCACATGCACAGCCCCTTACTCGTGATTCTGTGAGCCAGCAGTGGTTAGCACTCTGGACTTTGAATCCAGCGACCTCGATTCGACTCTCGGTAAGACCTCCGCAATAAATCATCTTCGCTTACCCTTTCAAAAAATAAAAATAAAAAGATTCTGTGCAGATTGTTTCAACGTTTTTATTTCGAGCCACATGGGATTTGGTAAAGTTTGGTTAATCTAAATTTTTATAATTGAAGAAACGGAATGAAATAGCTAAATGCTAAATAATTTTTAAATCTTGTTAAAATTGTATTATAACTATTTAAATATTACAAATATTGTATAATAAATGTTTAAATTTTTCGTAATATGATTTATGTATTATCTTTATTTAATTTAATTATTAGATAATTAAACTATAATTTTATTAGATAGCTAAATCGACTGTATGTTTAGCTCTTTTTTTTTTATCTATCCTCTTTAAATAATTAAAAGATATATAAAATATATCAAAAACCTATTTTTAATATTCTAAAATAAAACATTGGTTAATCTTTAAAAAAAAAATCGATTAATTTTCACCGAAATTTGTTATTAAATGATTAACTTTCGAATAAGGTAAAATGTTGACTTTTAGCCTAAAAATAAATAAATTGTCCAATAAACGTTCATGATAAGTGACTCACTGCACTAAAAACATTTGGATAACAGACTAGGGACCCAACAGACTATGTGTCCCGCTCTAAATAGATTAAAGAACAATATTTTTTACTTTGAACAGCATCATAAATTTTTAACTATAGTTAATAGTCATAGCATTCGATTAATGAATATATAATTTCGCATTAGACGTGCATAATAAAACAGGGTAAAATGATATGCTATTACTTATTAATTTGATTGCATCGTAGGCTTCTATGATATGATAAAATATACTCTGAGTCTCTAATAATAGTTTTAATGTGTGTAAAGAGAGGACTAGCTCAATAGTAAGCAAAGCATTGTCACACCTCCAAATGAGTAGATGAATTTGCATCACGAAAGAAAAACAAAAAAACAAAAACAAAAACAATAGTTTTTTTTTTTTTTTTGATAAAAGGGATTTCCATTAGAAAGGGGTAAAATACCCACAAATACAAGAGAAGTACATCATAATACAAGGAACACTATCGACCTAAATCGAAGTGAATCTAACACTAAAAACAGATGAACGTCCAATCTTGTGCATGCTTCCAACAAGATGAAGAATACCGAGGACAAAAGAAATCGAGCCCACATATGACTCTTTCAAAATATCCATAACGGATAATGGAGAAATCCAATCAACCTTGATCCAGTGACCAAGTAGAAGATGATTCTTCAACCTGCATAGAGAAAATTCTAATAGGAAATCCATACCGGGGAGGACAGCTATTCCGCCTCCATAGTAAACCAAAACAACAAAAACATAAAATTTTCAGTCCGGGGAAGACAGCTAATCCGTCTCCAAAAAAACTTAATACAACCAAAAAGCAAAAACCAAAAGACTTAAAAGACAACTGAAAAAACGAAACTAAACAAAAAAGTCCAGATTCGCACACCAGCTTCGCACAAAAAAGAATCCATGTACCACTCTTAAGCTCCAACAGAACCGATTGTCCGAAGTCGGGAACCGGAGGATAGGAGTGGCGCTCATCTAGGCTGACGCAGATCTCACCGGATAGAGAGGTTGAATCGGGATCGGCGGGGGGGCACCAATCTGAAATGAAATAACCCAGTGGGGACCGGAGCCAAGAGTGAGGTTGGATTGAGCGCTTCGTCAAGGGGCAGCGGAGGCTTGGAGCAACGTCGGTGAGGAGTGAGGGATCGGGGGAGGCCGGATCTAAGGGAACACCCAAAATCGCCCGTGGGTGAGACGAGATCGAGATCCACTGCGCCTCCAAAAATAGCCCACCAACAGCACCAAGAAACGCCATCCAAAGAGAAGTGTCGGACTCCCAGAGGCACGGTTCGACGTTGAGGAAGACCGCCGGAGAACCCCGCAGCAACAATGGCAGATCTGGATGCAAAAATCAAAAAGAAAAAAAAAACAAAATAAAACAAAAAAAAAAAAAAAAAAACAAAAGCTTCTGGGTAACTTAAAAAAAGTAGGCCTCCCCCCAAGTCTCAGCCTTGCCACCGTTGGACGGACGGCCGGCGCTTGGGGGGAGTGGTGGCTGAGAAGAGAAGGGGACTGGGTTTTGAAACCCTGGTTTCTAAGAGAGAGAGAGAGACTATCGAGACTTTTCCCTTTAATGTCAATGTACTATCAATTTTTTGGTTTAGTTACAATGTCAAATGAACCTAGACACAGTATTGGAATTTTCAAATTTCGTTCAAAAAACAAATTCGAACTATATTTCGACTATAATTCAAGCTCAAGTCGATCTTAGGCGAGCTTGGTTCGTTCTTTGTGTCAAAGTTTTGTCAAAAAACTATCAGGTTCAAGCACTTCAAAAAAAAAAACCGATCATTTTTAGATTTTACAAATATGAAAAAGAAATAAAAAATTAGTTCAAGTTAAAAATAACTATGTTTAGAGGTAAAAAAAAAAATCTTAACCAATTTAGAGCTTGACCCTAAAAAAATAACTTAATTGTAATAGTTTTGGCATCATTGGAGTACAAATGTAGTTATTTTAACTGAGGATTTGATATACCTCATAAACTACACAAATATGTTGATGCACTTTTTGGACTCAAAATTCTTTTGTCTCTCACATACCATTACCGATGTCGTACCGGGACTCGGATTTTGATGGATTCCCGGGAGAAGCCCTTGACTTACCGGGGTATCCAGTGAAACCGAGGGTAAACCGTGCCGGTGAACTTACCGTTACCGATGTGATTTACCAGCAAATACCGGACTTACCGAGGGGTATGCAGTGAATAACAAATTTATAAAATATCATACATATTACATAACATAGGCTAAAAAAGAAAATAGTTTACAATATTGTTATTACATACAATATGCTAAAAAATAAAATAGTTTACAATATCTTTATTACATACCATACGCTAAAAATGACTACTCCGATAATATCCCTCAACTAACGGTCATACAATAATCGTACCAACTCAAAAAATGAGCGTATGCAATTTGGTACGTCTCCAAATGGTCGTCGTATTCTCATTGTGTCATACATGTAGAGAAAGAGTATGCGGGATAACCTTGTTGCACCTATCGTCCCACCTATCGTCAGAGACACAACCTTGGTATTCCACCATGTTTAGAAAACCGTCGGTCACGAGGGGATCTTTCATCCTCACGATGTTGTGTCAATGTTGGAGACCTACGACTCAATATACTTTCAGTATTTTAATTTTCCTAGCATTAACTTTAATCTAGGTGATCCACTCGAGTTAACTAAGTCATATTAAAAACTCGAGTGTTTCTAAGCTACCCTTAAAAACAGATGTTTCGATATAGCTTAGTGATTAGGAATTCGTGACATCTAGTCTTGATTATCCTAATAGTATTCCATCACGGAAAAGCTCCCAGTAGAGAAGGTGAGACACTAGGTCTTCTTAAGTACCTCTTAGCTTAGCCTCTTATCGGCTTGGTGACAGAGCTCTCCGATCCGTTCAACTCATTCATTAATTAACTATCCTAATCCAATTAGACAATTTTAATGAATGAAAGCCCATGACAACCATTAACATACGATACATGATCTAAGTTATAGTATACAAGCATGGCATAGTAATTAAATAAACAAGCAAGAGCATGCAAGAAAGGTTTGATTCGGATTGATCGTTTCCTATTTGATTCTATAAAGTAAATCAAGATGAGCCCAATCATATTGGCCCATGGATTCAATTGGTCCCATTCTTATGTCCCTTAGAAAAATAAATCAATATCAAATTATTTAATTTTTCTAATTTTTTATCGAAAAAATTAATTAAGTAAGGGCCCATTCTAATGTCCCATTTAAAATAAATCGATATCATAATCATTTATTTTGTAATGTTTTAAATAAAAATCATTAGGGCTCAGCCCATACAATTAATTAAATAAAACATTTAAAAACTTAATTTTTTTTCGGTAAATTTTTTTTTAATGAGTGGGCCCACGGGCCCCACTAGGGTTTCCGGGCTGAGGCCCAAACGAATCCTCTAATCTTGACCTAGATCAAGATTAGACTTGAGGCTGCACCGGACCGCCGCCGCCTCGAGGGCGCGGCCCGGCACAAAGGGGACGGCCGAAACTTGTCACAAAATTTTGTGACAAGTTTTCTTGGGCGTAGTCGTGGAGGCTTTCTTCGTCCGTCATGCTTCTTCGTTGTGTGCCCGCCTCTCGCCGATCGTCGTGATCAAGAACGTCGCACCATCAGATTACAACAATAATAATAATAATTACATAAAACCTATACCCTTTGAATTTCGGGTTTACAAAAAATCTAGAAAAGTGAGAATCAAATATTCTACGATCAAACCACGAATCACAATCCACATATCATATATTGAATTGCATGAAATTCACATCCACATATAATTTCATTCAAACCATATTTAAATTAATTACAAGAACGAATCGATTAATTAATCATAACATCTAGCTCTGATACCACTTGTTGGGGAATCAAGCGCGTATCAGACACAAACAATCGTTCTGATGCGACTCGTTTGAGATGATTCCACCATATAACCATATTAATGCGGAAAAATAATCAATTACACTGATCATAAGCTAATTAAATTATGGTTATAATTAACAAGATCTAGTTATGTTTAATTAATTTAATTCACGAGTGCATACTTATCAAGCAACCGATTTGAGCGAAAAACGAATACTTACATTGATTTTCGGTTCAGCTACAGAACGCTCCTAAACCAATCGCGTACTCCTTGCGTCGTCTTGATGAAGGACTCGAGGATGACACCTTAGTCTTCCGAAACGTAATCTCCGAGACGAATAAGAAAGATGAGTGGGCACAGTCTTTATCTCACTAGATCACGAAACTAGGTGTTTCGAGATCTCGCTCTTATTTTACTAAGAATGGAAACGAATTTTCGAGGGGATGGAGAGAAAATTTCGCACGGCCAAGGGAGAGCCACGAAATTATTAGGTCAAAATCCTTGCTTCTTTTTGCCTTCTCATGAACCCCTATTTATAGTAGTAAAATGAGATATTCATGGAATCTTCCAGAATATTTTATTTCCTTTTATTGTGTTCACACTAGAGGATTTAATCTAGGCCATTGGATCTCAACAAGTGAATCCTACTTTTTCTCTCATCCATCAGATCAATATCTATGGGATATTATTCTCTATTTAAATAGAGAATATTTTATTTAGTGAGATAATAAAGGAGAATATATTATTTCCCTTTAAATATATTCTCATATATTCTCCCAAATACTTTCATTTAAATAAGGAGAGAATATAGGACAATATCTTATATTATTCTTTCTCCTTTATTTAAACAACTAAAGAGAAAATATTGGTAAATACCAATATTATAAATATCAAATTTTAGGCACACGGCCAAGGGGAATTTGCGCAAACCCTAGTGCCAAAAAACCAAATTCGACTTTTCCATGTGTGCAAGGCCCAATTGCTTAAAACTCAATTAATTATTTATTTACTTGGTCCAACAATAAACAAATAATTAATAATTGTTTATTTACTTGATCAAACAATAAATAAACAATTCTACCATAAATATTTATTTAATTCTGCGAATACCCGTTTTCCAGAATTAATGTTGTCAATCACAATTACAGCAAGTGAGATTAATAATGATAAACATTATTATATGAAAGTTCTTATCCGCCTTTATCAGAGCCGAATCGGGGACTATGGACCTAGTAATTGAAGCTTAACAAATCCGATGAAAAAGACGAAATAGTCATTTCTCTTTTTTCCATCGATTCGTCTAATCTTGGTCAAATACTCCACCTTGTAAGCCAAGACTGAACTCTCTTTTATACTAGAATTATATTTACTCATCGTGACGAGTGTCCACTGATATAGTTAGTTCGTGATCAAGATCCTCCAGGTTCAACCTGTGTCAAGAGAAGTCAATTTTTCCGTTATACTTCTCTTGATACATATCAGCCCTAAGCATTGTTGCTTCCCCAGCGAAATATTCTTTCGAACGTTACTTACTTCGAAAGTGCTAGCAATCTATCGGTTCTGGAATCAACCCTTAGGTGAGAGAACATTAACCTTCTTTCAGGAAGGCTGGATTCCGTATCTGTAAATCATTTCCCACTCGAATTATGCTCTGAGAAAACTCCCAAGACATAAGCTGTGATTAGCATGAATAGCCTTTTAGCGAATGAGTCAAAGAGCTCAGTAACATAACCCAGTGTCCATGATCACTTCAGGATTTAGATCAAGTCTCACTGTGACCATCATAGTGACCTCGGTTAGTGTGTCGTAACGGTCCTTAAACGACACATCTACACCAAGACCTGTCCAAGTCGTACACTTACCACAAGTGAAGAATGCTCCCACATAGTGATCAGCATTCACCTATGTGTTCCACATATATGACTTTAGATATAGCTTTTCAGGCGTATATCAGTCATCGACCTCGTTTTAGCTCACCGCCCGAACTCAGGTGCCCAGCACGTGACTCAGTTTAATACGGAGGCTATGGAAGATAGTTGTTATTGATTCTAATTGTTTAGAACTCAACCCACTAATCATATAATGCTAATAAAGTAATCTTATTATCGAATTTAGTAATCATTTATTCATTATCTTCAAGTGGGCAATATTATTCCTAACAGAAAGTTCTCCAATTTCTCTCGCAAGCAGATGATGATGCCGTCTGAGACAAAATTCGAATGGCCAATGCTTGCAATGTCGGCATCCAGTTCCCATAACATTCCCACCATTCAGCTATATTCATGTCACAATAAGTCATATAATTTCATCTCATTAGAATCCATGGCATAATCTTCATATAACAGTATACGTAACACTTACTTGCACACAACGTCCCTCGTGCCAAGATAACACTTCTTTGTGCGAAGTCTCCTCTAGCTTCTCGAAATGCGATCAACTATAATGGATAACGTCGATGTGAGTACAGGTTCTACAACTCATTGAATAATACAGGTTCAAGATTATACCTCTCTACTCAGTGAAGCACCATCTAACTCCGGATGCAGCTTATCAAACACCTTCGTGACAGCCACCATATGCGTTAATGAATTATTGCGTGTTATAAAAAGGAAAATGTTAATGAATTATTGCGATATGTAGTTCACCTGCAACATGTAATGGATGACACATCTGACTAGTCCATCTACGCTCCACGATGTCGAGAACCCATTTCTTGCCGTTGAGCGCCGACAACTTCTTCTTCATCTCATGGAACACGTAGTACAGTACACCCATCAGCGGATGCACTTCGGTGATGGATTTCCCAGCAGGCGTTGGGCTCAATCTGTCCGCATCCCACCACTGACTAGTGAAAAACGACCTCAACGCGGATCTTTTCTCCCGGAGACTTCTTAGGGCGAGGTAGTTCGTAGCAAATCCTGTTGCTCCTGGATGGATGATTTCATATGGGGCCACTTCTCGTAGCTTGGCCAACACCGTGCCGTGGTTGTAGATAAACTTTGTCGCGTCCCTCCCAGCTTTGATTGTCCTATTTACTGAGTCTCGCTTTCCGATGTCTTCAAACATCAGATCCAATCAATGTGCAGCACAAGGTGTCCAGTACACATTCTGACGCCGAAACAATTTCTGCCCGGCACTCTTGTAGTTGGCGCCGTTGTCGGTGACTACTTGGACGACATTATGTCTCTCGACCTCTTTCAGCACATCGTTCAGTATTGAGTAGATGTAGTCTACACTCTTGACATTCTTCGAGCCCCCCCCCCCCCCCCCCCCCCCCCAAGACCCGATTGGAATCGAGCTTCCCACTCTGACCGAGCCGTATCTTGACGCGACATCTTTATCGCTGCTCGGAGGTCTGGTTCGTAATCAGGAGTATGACCCTTTTCATCAGCGGCAGTGTGAAATGGTTTATGGATTGTCCTTCGAATGGTTTCATCCAATGTGTGTTTATGTTTCTTCTTCCCAACATTACCGAGGATTAAAGCTTGCATCTCCTCCATCACCCCAGGAAGAACTTTATCGCACATTTTAACGTTCTTGTGAGAGTCCAAATGTGCAAGATGTTTTTTTACTCTCGTGATTCCCCTTCCTCCCATTACATGACTGCAAAAGTTGCACGTGTTCGCACTTGCTTTTCCCGGAACGGGCGTGCAATACCTCCTTGCTGGGTCGGGTGACGCCATTCTTCAACTCTACTCTACAAACAAGTCAAAAACATAAATATTCAATTGATTTAAAATAATCCATAATTCCATATCACATATTGTACATTTAATTCCATTAATCCATAACACATATTCAAACTTTAATTCCAATAATCCATAATTACATATCACATAGTCTACATTTAATTCCATTAATCCATAACACATATTCAAAATTTAATTCCAATAATCCATAATTACATATCACATATTCTACATTTAATTCCATTAATCCATAACACATATTCAAAATTTAATTCCAATAATCCATAATTACAGATCACATATTCTACATTTAATTCCATTAATCCATAACACATATTCAAAATTTATTTCCAATAATCCATAATTACATATCACATATTCTACATTTAATTCCATTAATCCATAACACATATTCAAAATTTAATTCCAATAATCCATAATTACGTATCATATATTCTACATTTAATTCCATTAATCCATAACACATATTCAAAATTTAATTCCAATAATCCATAATTACATATCACATATTCTACATTTAATTCCATTAATCCATAACACATATTCAAAATTTAATTCCAATAATCCATAATTACATATCACATATTCTACATTTAATTCCATTAATCCATAACACATATTCTAAATTCATATTAAATTTCAATATACAATATCACATAAACCATTGTAAGAGTAAACATACATCAACCATGACAAAATGACAAAAAAATAACATGAGCTCAAAATCATGATCAAAAGATTCAAAACAAATAAATGAAGTATAACCATGACAAATCTATAACAAATTTCAACAACATCAAGCAATCACATAAAAAAAACCCATATTTTCAGATTTAAAAAAAAAATTCCTAAATTCTTAAAAAAAATTCAAAAAAACTAACATTTACACTGAATTTGCATTCACGCCAGATTTTGACGGGGATCCCAACGCTTACCGAGAATCTCGCCGGGAAGTAGTGAAGATCCGTTGTCTACGCGTCGGGATCTATGAGAACTCGCTGAGAAACACTGGTTCGGCATGAAGATCCTTGCTCGCGGGGACGGGAGACACAGAACTGAAACTCGGCGTGAATGAAATTTTCACGTCCGGGATTCCATTTTATAACCCGGTTTTCAGTAACATTTTAATTAGACCGGGCCGGATTTTGTGAACCGGGTTGCAGACCGGAACTCGTCCGGTTCCCAGGGAATTACACGGTTTTGTACTTGTGAGACCCGCACAACCTAACTTTCTAAACGCCGTCTCCATATGATTCTCTCTCTCGCAAATAAATAAATGAAATTATATTTTCTCTCTCGTCTCAGATAAACGAGAAGATTTTCTCTATACTCCCTCGGTTCACATTTCAAGTGAGATTTCAAGATTTCAAAGGAAATAATATCAAGGAATTTCTCGAAGGAACGAGGAAATAATCGAGAATGAGAAATTAAGAATATTAAGGTCGATAAGGTTTTAGAATATTTTCACGAATGTAAGAAGGATTGTGAAAGTGAAAATATATTTTAACGACCTAGCTGATTTCAACGTGAAAGGAATCCGGAAGGAAATTAGTGAAGTAGATTCCTCGTTATATTTTTTTTCGTCTCTCGAATGAATTATGGTCCAATGAGTTTATCAAGTGATTTAAATATATTAAGGTAATGAGAAATCTCGGAATGAGTAAAGGAATTATCGAGTTTATCTCGAATAATAAATTAATTCCGAGAAAATATTCCGGAAATTAATTTAAGAAAGACATTCTTAAGGACGAGAATTAATTCCGAGAAACCTTAAATATATTTAAATTATTCGAGAACGAAAGAGAAAATTCCCGGTTCGAATCCTATAATTATAATCCGTACGGTTATGGATTTAATTAAATAATTATGTCAAAGGACATGGTTGTAACAATTTTTAAGGGACCCATTTGAAAGAAAACAAGGAAAAGAGTTTGGATTGTGAATAAGATGTTTTCTTCCTAGCTTGCCACGTCATCTATGACTCATCTTCTTCAAAGTGATAAGTATCACTTGGCCGAGTGAAGAAGAAAAGAATCGGCAACCAGGAAAAAAAGAAAAGAAAGAAGAAGAAGAAGAGAACCGAGCGGGAGTGAGAGAGAGAGAGAGAGAGAGCCGAAAGAGAGACTGAGAAAGAGTGCGAGACGGAGTTGAGCTCGCGAAGAGAAAGCTCGGCCGACAGTCGCCGAGCCCCGAGCCCGTGCGCGCGTCTCCGCCGATCGCGCGACCAGCCGCCGCCGCCATCTCTCTCTCTTCCCGAGCTTCGTCGGACCTGTGTGCGTGCCGTTGATCGAATTTCGGCGAGCTCCGAGTCATCGCGCGATGCCGGACCGTCCCACCTGTGCGCGCGCTCCAAGTTGAGTAAAGCGTGTCTCGCCGCGAGCCACGGCGGCGCCAAAGCGGGGGAAAACACGCCGGGGAAAGTGAGAGCTCACCAAAGAAGATTATTCTCACGGATTGAGGTGAGAATTTCAATTTCTCGGATCGAATTTCAAATTAGGGTCCATGCTCAATATTTGGGGTTTTTGAAATTCGAAAGGAATTCTGAGAAATTGATCGGTTATAAGTGGTCATTGAACTCGATTGATGTTGGTTATGTCTTGAATTTATGGATTGAGTTCGGATTTCTTTGGATTTGGATCATTTTGGCCGAAAATTGAATGAACTAGGTTTTGAATTTGGGGCTTTTTGATTCTGCGTTTTGATTAATGATCTTGAGACGTGTTATGACTCTTTTAGTGTTTGGGTCTTGAGTGACAAGCCTCGTTTTGAATTGTTGTGATTTTTTTGGACGAATTTTGGTGAATATCTCATTTTGGCCGAAAGTTTTGTCTTGGCCGAGTGTTTGTTTTGGCTGAAAGTTATGTTTTGACTGAGTGTTTGTTGTGGCCGTGGGCTTGGTTTTGGCTGTGTGCTTTGGTCTGACTATGTTGTCATAATTTATGAGCCTCGGGTTACGTTTACTAAAATTGGTTCGGGTTCGGGTTTGAGATGTCAGGGTTTGGATTTTGGAGTTGATACGAGTTTGAAATTGTGGAATTGACTCGTTATCGGATTCGGTGACTTGATTGCAGATTCACACGGACGAGCGGGAACCGGACGAGTCAAATGCAATGAAGCCGGATTTTGAAATTTTCGAGAAAAGAGTTATCGTAGTTAAAGCTCGATAAACTCGTGAGTTTTTTTAAATCGCTTATAGCGTTTAAATACTCTTGGATTTGGTTATGTGATATATTTCCTGTAGTTAAATAAATAATTTACGATTATTTATTTAACGTTTAAGAAGTCAATTTAATTCGCTTTGGAATTCTCGGTTTGTATGATTTTTCGGATTATTCGTTTAATTTATTTAAGACTCGTTAATCAATGATTTGGATTTTATTTCGTACTCGTTCTCTGGTACGAATTCGTACGAGTCTTGAATAAGTTTAAATTCCGAAAAGCCGGGAAATAAGTGAATTAAATTCTCGAACCCTTGAATCGACTCGCAGTGAATCCTGATAACAAACCTTAAGCTTGACATCACCTCCCGAATCATTGACTAATGAGATTTCAATTTCGGGTTTTAGTTTCTCGACGCTTCGGAACGTGTTAGCGCTTCAGGACGTGTAGAGTCTCGGAAAGCGTGTAAAGCAAGAAAACTCCGGAATTCACCAAGTTCTCCGACGAACTATTCCGGGTAAGTGGGATTTAAGTTTGAGGCGCCAAAAGGGGAATGGTGCCTAGTAGAATAATTGTTTATGTTTATTCGTTTAATCCTAAAACAAAGAGAAACACTCAGTTAGACAAGATGACCGAATAAGGCTTCGGCCACTAACTAATAAGATAATGAGATGGTAGGGTTAAACGATTAGCGGGTTAAGAACCTTGAAGCCTTTAAAACTATGTTGAGCTTCTGTTGTAGGTTTTACCCCTTCGTCCTGATGAGAGGACAACAGGAGGAGGAAAGACGGTGTCCTCCAGATTCAATCCCGAGAGGAACTGTTCTAGGAGAAGGTCCAGCCTCACAGCTGTCGATAACTCCTTGTAAAATACTTAAAGAGCCATACAGTGAAATTAATAATGTTAACGACGGGCTTTATCCCGATAAGATCTCCTCCTGTAATAAGATAGACAGGTAGGCTGTAAAAAGCTCCTGTAAAACATAACGAACTCTTGTCGGCAATGTAGCGAGTGGCATTCCTGAAGGCCCTTTAATGGGAAGTCGATGGGTGGCTTCAGGTAAGTCGATAAGTGGCTTACCTGTCCTGAGGAAAATATGAACCCTGAACTAATCAGGGATTGGTGAGGGTTAGCTCCCCTCTACCATACGCGCGTCAAGGCCCTCCTACATGTGCTAGTGGATCCCAGACATTAAAACTTCGGCTTTCCGAGAGCTAGGCTCGAGTTTTCGGAATAGCTTACTCATCTCTCATGAGCGGCTGCGGACTGAAGTGTCGATTGGGCCCAGTCCACTGATGTAAGGCGCCGGGATGCGTGAGATGGATGAGATTTTGAGGGAACCGGAGAATGCCGGATTCCTGAATGAATGAATGAACTTCGGTAAGAATTGTTCGTGTTAGCCAGTTAGATATTTCCTTGATGCTGAATGATCGATATTCTGCTGAATCTGCTACCTGCTGTTGTCATTTGCATTCGTCATCAGCATCTATTGTCTGTATTCATCATCTGCATTCGTGCATCTCATGTAGCACTAGGTTAGATATCCTGCTTACTGAGTCGGTGTGACTCACCCCACAATACCCCCTCCCTGTAGATGAAGGAAGCTCAGGCGAAGCGGAAGTGCTACTCAACGTAGATCTCATGACGACCTGCGGCAAGGACAGATACATGTAGGAAAGACATGTAAGGTTTTATTTTATTTTCTTTAAAACCAGCTCGAACTCTGTTTCTAGTTCATTTGATATTAAGTAAGTATTTTATTAAAGTTTTGTAAAATGTAAACACGCGCTGAAGGCCTAGGCCGTGTTTACGAGTAGCGGTCATAAGTAGTTGTAAAGCATTTTAAAAAGAAAAGAAAAATTTTACCGTATTTTTCTACAAACTACTCATGACTTTAATGCTACTCTTTTCAAAAATGTGATTTATAAATAATGAATGAGTTGATAGTATATGAGTATAGGTAAAGGTCGCGGTCCGAGGGCGACGGGTGTCCTGCGGGTCGTGACAGTACTGAACCGTGCCAAGAAGCTCATTGAACCCGGTTCTCGGGCGGGAACCGTCCGGTTCCCCCGAGATTTTAAACCTTGGTCTCTCATAACCAAATTCCACCTCTCTATCCTTAGAGCAGACTATGCGTATCCATGCTTCCTAAATTATAGCATCTAGATACGATTTCTTTTATATTTAGGTTCTTTTTTTCATAGTGTAATATTTAGGTGTGAAAATATCGTATGTCCTGTGTTTTTAGTTGAAATGATATGATTATTCTCACAATTTTAAGAAATATCAAATTTATCTCTTCAGATTATTACTTATATCATAAAATTATACCGTAAAACTCATTTATATATCAAATATAACCCTTAAACTAAAATTTTATTGACTTTTGAGTTTTGACTTATTTACTCTAAATGATATTCACATATTTATTTTTATTTTATGAAAAAAATAAAATATATAAATGAATACATACCATTTCGTTATTCTCGGAGATTAGAAATATTTTTAAAAAAAAAATTAGCGTGAAGACCGAAGAAAATTGTATTGGGCACATTTCACACTTTTTTTTTTCTTCTTCGTCAAACCCACAAAAGTCCAAGTTCATCGTTATCGTTTTCTCGGGCCACTTGAGCCAATCAATAAGCTCATCGTAAGATGAAGAGGTAAGTTTATTTTAATAAAATGAAAAGTAAATAGAGATATTTTTTTATAAAATGAAAAATAAATAGAAGGTCCTATTTAAAGTAGTATGTGCATTTCATATATTTTTTTAATTATAAAGTCAATTAAAAATTATGAAAAAGTTATATTTGATATTTTTAAACATGGTATAAATAGTAATCTGAAGGGATACGTGTGATATTTCTAAAACTGTGAGAACAATCGCGGCATTTCGATTAAACACAAGGGATACATATGATATTTTTCCTATTTAGGTTCTACCCTCTCAAATATATATATATATATATATATATATATATATAAAGTTTTTTTTTAATCTATATAAGTTATAAATATAAATTGAGCACCCATGGTTACTTACAGCCACAAGATAATAAACTCGAAGTGAAAGCGTACCTTACCCAAAAAAAAAAAAAAAGATAATGGAAACGTAATCTATCTTCTTTTTATATTTGTCCCAAAAATTGGTATTTTCCTCAATTTTTTCTCGTACTTTGCTCGTAAAAGTAAGAGAGCAAATCAGTAATATAAGTCGAAGGAGATAAGGGTAGTTTAATCAATTTACATTATTCCCGTGATTTTGATAATGGATCGGTTTTTGTTAGGGTTAAAATCAGTTCAGTTCGGTTTCAGCCCATTTTTCATAATTGAAACTGAATTTTTTTGTTTTAAAATTTTTGGACCAATAATCAGACTAAGTTGGTCTGAAGCCGAAATTTGGTTGTCCAAGCTATTGGTTAACCATATTATAGAATCGATATCTAGCTTGAAAACCAGTTTTGAAAAGCAATTATCCAGTTCTGAAACCAGTTATCCAAATAATCGGTCCATCGATTTCATTATTGGTCATCCGGTTCAAACTAATTTATTTCCTTCATTGTACCAAATCTAGAAAAAAAAAAAAAAAAACAAGTTATCCGATTTCAAAACCGATTATCCGGTTGAAATCGGTTATCTGGTTTTATAACTGATTTTTCGCTTTAAATCGGTTATCCGATTTATAAAAAAATGAAAATCCGTTAAATAATCGGAAAATGAATTTTTTGAATAGTCAAATTAAAATCGATAACTGATCTAGTTTCATAAATCGAATCCAGTTGACCAAATCAAATTTTTGGTTTGATTATATGTCACCACAATTCGATTATCGATTTAACTAATTCTTGGTTAATTATTGTACACCCTTAATTTTCGATATATAATGTAAGCGTGTTTGTTCAACTACTTCATAATTTTGGGGGTTAATCCACAAGATAAAAATTAAAATGCCGGCGCATTAGCATAGTTAATGATTAAAAAAAAATCTAAAACGTTTTTCTTTTTTTAAATGACAAACGATATTTGACTACCCAGTTATTTCCTTAATTTTTTTTCTTTCTTTCTTTCATCACCATTCACTATAGTCTCTCTTCTCCGACATTACCTATATCATTTGAGTACACCAAGCACTTTCTTCATTTTTTGTCAAAGCAATGATTAGAGCATGACTAAATTTTCTAAGTTGCGTCTCGGAATGTTTATAAAGCACACAGGAAAGAGTTGTATATTGTAGTCGAAGCAACACAATTTATTATACACAAGCGGAATTCAATTCTTACGCGTTGCAGCATAAATAATTAATAAAAATTATACTTTAAATTTTCGAAAAACTGTTTTCTGAGGGGGTTTTTTTTTTTTTTTTTATATATGTATATAGTGATTGAGAAAGATAAAAAATAAAAAAAAATTTAGACATTAAATATTCTATGGAGCTAAATTTGATGTTCCGTAATAGTTTTATTATTATTTAGCTTATTGAAATGTTTACAATGCATAAAATTTTGATATAAGTGGTTTTTGTTTCTGTTCTTCGCTTAGCTTTATTTATTTTCGTTGGTTAATTTCTTTAATTGTTTTCTGTTATGACCATATAGAACATAGTGTAAATTTCAAAGATTTATGCAATTAGAAAAAGAATAAAAATCTACACTTCAAAAAAATTTATGACAATATGAAAAAACAAACTTTTTAGAATAGTCCTGAAACAATGGTATAGGCTGTAAATATATTGTGATTTAAGGGTTAAAATGTCATTTAATCTTAGGGATAACAGTAATATGTCTCTAGGTAAATATTAAAAGCTTCTTTTGCTTTATATATATGTAACAATGCGTTTGAAAAAAAATGATTTTTAAGATATACTGACGTAATACTTACGCATATGAAACCATAATGCGTACGATGCAACAAATTTGTTCCATGTTGTTGAGCAGAACTGCATATTTGTCGTGTGAATGTAGTTACTTATGAGTTGTAATGTGGATCATAAGACGAAAGCTTACCACACAATTTTAAAAAAATTAACACCTGATAAATATTGATATTTAATTAGTTTAATATGACTAAACAATTCATAGTTTTAAACGCCACAATATTAGCGACAATATTAAAACTTTATTGACTCGATTATTAAATAATTAACACAAAACAATTTATAACAGCGATTTTTTTTTTAATTTTTTTTATTTATATTTTCAGCCTAAATCTATATAACTTTTTAATTCACCCCCTAACTCCTAGCTCCGCCACACAAAACTATAATATGTTGTATTAGCTTTTAACATTTTGTTAATGCATATACTTGACACTTATTTTATCTACACGTCAATCACATATTATATATCTTTAATCATAATAAACTACCAAAAGTCGTGACTTTATTTAACATGTTATGATTAGTATTTTTTTGGTATACTTTCGAGATTTGCAAAATTAATTAATATTTTTTATAATAATTATAGTATTTGAAGTATATTTATGGTATTTGTAAAAATACCGCATGAGAACTTCGTACCACTCTCGTGGGAAGCGATATACCATGCATAATATCCATATCCCACGCGATATTTTAAATATTGCAATGATCATATATTTTTAATAAATAATATTATACTTCATATTGGAACAATTGTGCTAGTAGATCAATAGCTCATCATCCTTTAAAAAAATAGTCAAAATGTTATTTTATTGAGAAAATAGCTCCTCAAGCCGAAATAAATTAAATTGATTGTTTTAGTTAATTTGATTTACTTCGGCCTGATGGACTATTTTCTTAATATAATAAAATTTTGGCTAAAATTTTAAAAGAATTTAAAGATCGACTAGTTGCAAAAAAAATTCTTCTATTTTTGTCCATTCGTTATTGATATTTGATATTTCATAATGCATGATGCGTATATAATTATAAAAAATAGACGGTTGATTTTGATCTAAGTTTAAAGTGTGCGACTAATGAACCATCATATTTACCTCCATAATGTTTATTTAAAGCTTTACTAACTTGTAATAATTACAACATGAAACACAATTTGGGGGTATACATACAACATGCTTTTAACAACTATTTTTCGCTCCGTCATCATAATAAAAAATTAAAATCTGTAGATATTTTTAGTTTAATTATCACATCATACAACATGCTCTTAGCAACTATTTTTCGCTCTGCCATCGTAATACAAAATTAAAATTCATAGATATTTTTAGTTTAATTATCACATCACCCAAGTTAGTTATTTTATTAAAATATTGAACTATTTGCTATTTTGTAATTCTAATATTTCAAGTGACTTAATTCCTCTATTTTTTTTTTCTCAAAAAAATGTATTTAATGTCTTTTATTTTATCTAAATTGCACCAGATTGTTGTGTTTTTTTTTATATATGTAATTTTTGGTTTTGGATAAATTTGTACTATTTCGTATATGGTTGATTTTTATGTCTGACAATATATTTAATTTGAATTTGTTACTAAAATAATATTTCAATTCAGTGTATAATTATATATAAGTGTAGGGATACAATGAAACTAAACACATAAGTAACATGAAAGTGTCACTAAAAAAAGTGCAACTAAGGTCATTTTATGTTTTTCTTCTTTTTAGTTTATTTGCCTCTAAGATTCTAAGTTCATTTTATTTTTTTCTTCTAAAAATACCCTGAATTTACACTACTCAGTGTCCTAACTTGTCGGAGAGCTAGATTTCCCTCAAATGCTTGTCTCTTGCCTTTGGATTTACTCAAGTTAGCTTCCGCCATTTCAAAAATTTATTGAGCTTCTTGTGGATCAATGTCACTATCCTTCTTTGCATCATTTACTAAATAGTTATTTCATTATTCCCTATTATCCTTCTTTGCATCATTTACTAAATAGTAATTTCTTTATTCCCTATTGCAAAACCTCCCATGAGAGCCACCGTTAACCATTATTAATTGTTAACTCGTGTTTTCAAAGTACTTATATCTACATATGTGAAAATAAGTGCGTGATTAGATAATATGTCAATTTGTCCATTCAAAATGCATTGATTTGAAAGTAAATTTGAAATCGGGTTCAGATGTCTTCCGCTCAAAAATAGGGGCAATCATGTTCATATTTCTTCTTTATTTGGGAAATGGAAGCCACAGTGTTTTGATCTAGAGGTAGCTATGCTCCATTCAAAAATTGTTTTTAAATCAATGTAATTTTTTAGTGTAAAATTAGATGTAAATGTATTCTTAGGAGGAAAAATGAAAGGAGCATAAAAGACAATCATTCTCAAAGTATGGGCAATTAATTAATGCTATGTTTTTTTCAATTAGTCAGAAACGACAAAGCAACTAAAAAAGTACGAAACGACATATAGTTTCCTTGGATAATAACAACAAACTGTTTCGTGAAACGTAAATTCAGGGAGGGCTATACTTTTATCAGTTGTCTGACCACCAAAGAGAGAGAGAGAGGGAGAGAGAATGGCGTCGGTTCTGTGCCAAACCCCGCCAACCCAAAACCTCTCTTCCTCGACCATTTATCTCCCTGAGTTAACTCGGTACCCACTCAACGGAACGATTCGCGCGCGAAACGGAAGCCAAAGCTGGAAATCTCTGCAGCGAAAGCTCGAGTGCCGTGGCAGATTCTCTTGTCTATTCTCAGGCAATCGTAAGGTAATTCATTTTTCAACTCTGTTGATCTTAAGCTCTCTGTTTTGACAATAATCTGGTTGTTACCTGGTGAAATTTTTCTAGGTTTGAGTCTTCGATGCTCTATTTAATTTCCCACGGTCAGTAATAGAAAATAGGAAGAAAAAGATTGAACAACGCTTTAGGTTTTGATTCCATTGAATTTGATGATAGGTAACAGGAATATAGAGTTCACGTTTCATTATATTGAACATCAATAAGCGTCGCCGTCGACGAGGCAGCTAGGTTTTTCTGTGCGTAGAGTGACTGACCACGAGTAATTCCTTATCCTTTAGAACAGATTTCAATGGTTGAATTCTCTTGCAAAATATGTTGTCCTCATAAAAATTATCATAATTTGGACAAACGTTTTGTTTTTCCCATTGCAAGGCTTCTAGATTTAGCCAAATCAATTGTTGTCCTTCGGATATTATCTCGATATAGGACTATTGCTAATGCAGTAATGCCTGGTAACGAGACAGTTATTAAGGCTCAACACCTGCAAAATGTCGAAAAGAGTAAGAAAGTCAATTCTCTTATGAAACAATTATATAGTAGACAATAGTTTTCTTGGTATGCTCATATCTTCTAGCTTGTGATGCAAAGAAACAAAAAGCATATACAAATATACATTGCCAGTAAGTAAGATAATTTATTACTTATGTTTTTATACCTCTTCATAAACAAATCTGGAGACAAAATGTATATTGGACACCCTCCTCTACTTCCCACGAGAAATAGCCATTCATGGCCTTTTAATCACGAAAAAATTGCAATCCCTGCCCTCACAGTTTAGTTTTACAGGCTTAATAATTATGTATGTGCGTTTAAATAATGGGTGGTCTAGGTAGAGATTTTGGTTACAGAAAATTGGTCTGATGGATTATGCAGTTTGAGATTCAATGGTTGTTTCAATAAAAATCCTTCATATGGCTCTCACTTTCTCAAATCTGCTTTCTTCGGTTAAGATGTTTCACTTTCACTGGTGGAGATTCGAGCGGGAATGTATTTATTCAATTCTTTCATGTATCAGATTATGATAAATCTCCAGTGAATGAAAGTTTAGGACTCAATGCCCTCGGCTGGACTAACAAAGGAAAGGAAAAAGAGTGAAGAAAATTGTTTGAGCTCTCTTAGGCTTAAGTTTTAGCCTCGCTTGGAAGGGTATCAGCCATGTTTTTGATAATGGGCATACTCTGAGAGAAAAAAAAGCTTAGAATTCTACCTTACCTTATACGCTATTCATGGACTCCTTTTTTACAAACAATGCTCAGTCTTATGACTTCACATGAGGCCTAATTATAATAATTCATGATGACCTTGTCTCTGATGTTTTAGGATGAAGCTAGGAAAGCATTAGAAGGTGCGCTAGGCGGGAAGAAAAGCGAGTTTGAGAAATGGAACAAAGAAATAAAGATCCGAGAAGAGAGAAGCGGAGGTGGCGATTCTGGTGGAGGAGGTTGGTTCGGGTTCGGTGGCCGATTCGGATGGTCTAATGACGACAATTTCTGGAACGAAGCACAACAAACAATCCTGACCCTTCTTGGTATTCTCGCGTTGGTAAGCCACTTCAATCACGATGGCTCGTCTCAATTTCTATTTCGTTTTGTTAGCGTTTAAGTTAATTGCATTTTAATCCCTAAACTATTTTCTGTTGAAAATAATCCTCAAGCTATTTAATTTGTGGCATTTTAGTCTTTAAAAAAAATACTAAGCCTTTTAATGAAATCTTTAACGATCCCCTGAGAAACTTTAAACATATTTCCCAACTTAAAAAACTTATTGATTTTAGGAAAACAAACTAACTAAATAATAAGAATACTAAATAAAAGCTAAACAATTTTGATTTGATAGAGTTAAACTGTGCACTGATGATACGTTTTAAATATGTTTTGAAGTTGTTTAGGGGTTAGATTGATTAAATAAGATGTTTCTTCTTTTTATTAACAGACACTAAAATGCTGCAAAATCAATTGTTTTTGGACCAGTTTGCTCATTAAATTAGTTCAAGGATCAAAATGTCACATAATATTTCATGGATATTTGAGCTAAAAATCTTATTTATTTATATATAAATTTTAATTCCATCGATTCTTAAGAATTGACGCTATAAGGTATAATCTCTCTGACATTCTCTATATGTTTTCAGTATCTTATCGTTGCAAAAGGAGACGTGATCCTTGCTGTCACATTAAATCCGCTTTTGTACGCTTTGAGAAGCACCAGAAATGGATTTACTTTTGTAACAAATAGAATTTTGGGGAAGCCGATGCCGAGTAGTTTCAACGGCTCCGAAATCAAGTCCGATGAGGCCAACACCCATGTGTCCGCTAAAGATAGAGTGTCGAAGAAATGGGGAAGCGAGTGAGTTTTTGTTTCTTATTACCTGTAGCGTTCACATTTTTGAACTTTTAAAATAGGAAGCTTGGTTTTTGGTCTCATTTATTCTCAATTGTTTATTTATTTTTTTCTTCTGATTAAATGGCACATTAATGTTGATAACCAACCCGTGGGATGAAAGAAAAAAAAAATTCAAGCTCACAAGATTAAATGGTTCCATGTGGTGGTCCTCAGTAAAGAAGAAAAAAAATCCCATAAGCATTGATGATGTTGGATAGTCGCTATTCAAACTTCAATTGTTTTGTCAATTTAAGCCCTGTGCTGTAAAATCCAGAGTCTTTTTAACAGCTATTATTGGAGGCCCATCTCAGCTCAGTTGTTTCTTATTCCTCTTTCATATTAGTTGTGATGCTTCATTCTTGATGTGCACACAAATGCAACAGATCACCTTGGAGCCATTTCAAACCGTCTCTGTTATGTGATGATCACTATTGTCCATCGATGCTTTAATGAAAACAGCAAGACATAATAATAATAATAATAATAATAATAAATAAATAAAAAAACAAGGTGGGGTTTCCTTGAATTACTTTTTCCATGTAAATAAATGCCGAGAGAATTTAGCTACTTATAGCCATTGTCAGCGTAACACTAATGTTGCCTCATTTCATTGTCCTGGAGTGGCGTGAAGAAACAGACGTCATTGTCCATTATCTTCTTTTTTTTTTCTTTTTTTTTTATTGCATTGAGACAATTTTTTTGGTGGGAAAAAAACTGCCCCCACTTTATATGTTTATCCACCAATTGATATCAATACAACAAACCATTGGACTAAACGTGGCCTAACGATAGCGGGACGGGACGGAATCCCCGCTACCGTTAGGAACAGTGACTCCCATTACTGCTAATGGGACGGGACGGTGATTCCGTTAAGGGGACTAACGGGATCCGGTGATCCCGTTAGTCCTGGTTATTTTTTATTTTATTTTAGAAAAAAAATTCGGCCGTTGGATCAAAGATCCAACGGCAAAAAATAAGAGCCGTTTTTTTTGCCCGTTGAAATAGAGCCGTTGGCCTATTCCGGGGGGGGGTTTACCCATTCATTTCTAAAATCTATAAATACCCCCCTAATTCATTCATTTTTTTCACACCTTTCTCTCAAACTCTCTCAAATTCTCTCAATCTCAACCTCAAATACTCTCAAAACGCTCTCGATTTTAATCTCTAATACTCTTTACCGCTTTCAATTTTTCATGGCATCCTCATCCCACAACCGAGGAGGTCGAAGGGGAAGAGCTTCCCGAGGTCAACAAATGCACCGTTTTGAAGAAAATTGGTTGCACTTGTCTCAAAACGCCCCGACCTAACCACCCAATACTCGTTCGATCCAAATTATGTTGCTCCTACTTTCGGCCATTCGGAATTCACCGAAATTCCAAACACCCAAGTGCCATACTACCCTCAAATGGATCTCGAGCAAGCCTATCAAGCTCAAATTCCGCTATCCGAAGTGACTTTTCAAGAATTTCTAGAATTCGAGCAACATTATCGTGAATCCCAAAATCTAAATGAAGAAGAAGAGGAGGAGGAAGAAGAAGACGTACCACCACCACCACCTCAACGTCGAAGTCAAGTTCCACGACCTCGACAACGTGAACAACAAGAGGAGACACAACAACGACGAGCACGACAACAACAACAACAACAACAACAACATGAAGGTGCTCAAGAACAACAACAACCACCTCAACAACAACCACCACGACGTCGTGCTAGGTCCGTTGTGTGGACTTTCTCATGTTGATCAACTTTTTATCCGAGCATTATGTCGATGTTATTGTTTCTTACATTAACAGCAAACATGGCGATAACGCTATATCCGAATATGATATTAGGATGGCTGAATCATTTGTTTCTTTTCTCGACATTTTTTACAAAGAAACTTGTTATCTCTCTGCTGTTTACACTACTACTTCTTTTATCGGTCTTCATACTATGACCGCAATTGCTGTGCATCTTGATAAATATAAAAACGAAACAATTTTTGAAGATTCTATTCAAGCAATGTCAGCCAAGTTTTTAAAATATTGGGGGGCTGGAAAAGTTCCATTATTATACGGTTTTGGAACCATTCTAGACTGCCGATGTAAAATTGGTGGTTTAAAAAAAATTCTTAAGTACATTAGAAACCATTTCGTGGACCAAGATTACATTGTACTTGATCTCGCGAGGATCGTGCAAGCTTTTTATGATCTTTTCAGGGTATACGAGGCGAAACTCCTACCGCAATATCGAGCACAAGCAACTCAATCACAGACGCAGTATCCAAGAAGACACCAATACACGAATGTCTTCGTCAACGCGTCCGCTTACAGCTCATCGCCTCAACAACAAGAAGTTGGGACAAGTCAGACGAGGTCGAGCGCAACCGACGCACGATCCCATCCGGAGATCCAAGAGTACGATCGGAACGAGTAGGTCAAACCGGATGACGAAGCCATCGACCTATTAGTTTGGTGGAGACAGAATGCGAGGAGGTTCCCGGTCTTGTCATCTATGGCACAAGACATCCTCACCATCCCTGTTTCAACCGTGTCATCTGAAGCGGCTTTTAGTAGCGCGGGCTGCATCATCGACGATAGAAGATGTAGCTTGAAACCGGAGATGGTCGAAGCATTAACGTACGGTAATGATTGGATTCAACATAGAAATCGAGCACAAGAAACATTCATGTGCTTCGATATTCTTGACAATTTTGAAGTTGATTTCGCAAATGTAAACATAAACGGTTAGACTAACTTGTATAACTAAGGGATATCCCGGCCCTTGTCCGGGATAAATTTTCAAATAATTAACGAGGAAATGGGTGCTCTTGTTCCTCGCCGTCGCACCTTTTTAGGGGTCAGTGAAATTTTTTAAGAGACCCATTTTTAAATTTACATTCTTCTTTATTCTTTTTTTTCTACCCACTTAATTTAAAATTCTATCAATTACATCCTTCTATTTAATTATTTAAATTCTTTTAAAACATTTTTTTTTTAACTTTTTTCTTTTTTTTAGGCATAACGGGGACGGGACTCCCGTTAGGTCAAATAACGGGAGTCCAAGCGGGGACGGTAGCGGGAGTAGCGGGAGTCCCCGCTAAGCCACGTTTACATTGGACTCACGTGATCATCCACAAAAATGTTATATATTCATTTTTTTAATGGAATGAATTGTACTATGTCTTGCAACTTTTAGTGCAATATGGATTAATAAAGACAGAATACAAGCTGTGCTTCAAGTTATTAAGGGTGCAGATAAGCTTCTAATAAAATAATCGTTCATGAAAACGCCATGGTACTAAATATGAAACATACTACATACCTGAGTTGTCAAAAGAAGAAAAATGATAGTTCATGCATTAAAAGTAATTAATATATATGTATTATTGGGGGGATGCTTCACGAATCACGATCTTAATCATCTGTGGAATCAACTATCCAACACGATTTGGTAATAATAAATGAATCCATTTAATAATGTTTCATTTTATTTCCAAGCCTCTTAAATTTCAGGTTTATACAAGATAGAAAAATTGTAGTATTGCTCTTAGACTATAGCGTGTGCTGAGATAGCGAATTCCGACTTTATTATATATATACACAAGTAGTATGCCGGTGCGTTGATGCGGAATAATTAATATATTTTAATTTGGAAAAATAAATATATAGAGACATGTTTAAAAATATTTAGGTTTGATAAAATGTATTTAAATTTTTTTGGAGACATTTTTATATTTATGATAAAAAAAATCGGTACGAATGAATACTAATTGTATCTAGGGTCTAATATATATATATTTTTTTTACATTCTAAAAAAAAATGTATAAAAAATATATTGTTCATTGAACAGTGTGTTTTTGTGAATAAAGGAGATTCATCTACTTATATAATATATATATATATATATATATATATATAAGAGATCCAAATATCTATTCTCATAAAAATACCACAACATTGCATACATTCCTTATAAATATCTGTTTACGTTTACGTAGTTGCTTTAATGAATATATTATTTATGCACGTACAAGCTAAAAATAAAAGTAAATAAGAGAGTATCTATTTTATATCCTTCATATAGTCGAGAAAGTATTTCGTTGATTTTTTTGTACTAAGAGTTTCCATATCTAACTTACCCTACATAATAATTCATTTTCTGCTTGACTGGCAATGTGAATGAGTGAATTTAGATCATAATACACGGATTTGCCATTGAAATGAATGCTAACGCTGATTTACCATTTGTTTAAATTGTTTGCGGTGTTCAAGCTAAGTCTACCACCAAGTAGGCATACAATACAAGATTAGGTAAGTTCCACGATTTACCGAACATCGTATTTCGTAAAAGTTTGAAAATAGAAGTCAACAACTTAATGTCAGAAGGAAAACTTAGTAATTGTCTAATTTTTCTTCATAATGATAATCTATTTTTTAATATAGCATATAATAGAATTAGGTAAATTTCCGTATTTAATCAAGATAATTAATTGTGTGCTTATTGCTATAGTTTTAATTTTGTTTCTAATCTTAATCTTTCTAGAGTATTTGGTAAAATAGTTTTTATTTATTTTAAATATAAAGAGTATTTCTTCATTTTAAACCAAAAAGCTGTACATAAATATTTTTTAGTACTTTAAGATAAGTTTTCTGAAATACTTTTTTCCTCACTTATTTTATGTTTTTAATTTTTAATTTCAAGTATCTTTATGTTCTTTTATCGAATATATATATTTTTTTATGTCACTAAAAACTATGATTTATTATTTGTAATCTTTAGACATCCATTTTAATATATTTTTGACATGCCTAGAAATATCTTATAGTTATGTATTTAGATTAAATACATATAATTATTTAAATTAAATCGAAAACATTTAAATAGAAAACATTATATATTATTTTTTATTAACTTTATTGAACACCCTAAATTTAATTAAACTTGCAGCAAAACGCAAGAGCCCATTATAATTCTCAAAAGTACATAAAAAAAAAACACAAGATGTTACAAATATAAGTTCCTCTGAATTAAAAAAAAAACTAAGTTCCTCAAGCTCTAATCATGCTAGATGGTCGTCGAACCATTGTCAAAAACACTAATAAACCAAAACACCACTTTTGTCAAACGTACAATATCAATATCAAATTATCAATGTCAAACCATAAAACTCACGTAATAATAATATGAAAAAAGAAAAAGATAACTCAGAAAGAGTCAAAGATTAACTTTGGTCCACCCACCCAATCCTAGGCTGGGCAATCTCTCGCATCTCATCTCATCTCATGCCTATTTAGCGTTCTTCTCTCAGCGTGGAATTTACCGTTAATAAATATATAAAAAAAATTGAAAAAGAAAAAGCTCTCCTCGAATCTTGGTCTTCGTGGAAGCTAGTGCTTCAAGACTGACCTTCACGATTTCTATAAACTTGTTTTTCATTTCATTTTTTTTCCCCTCAAACCAACACAACACTTCACGAATTCGGATCACCATATGACCTTTTCTCTCTATTTTACTCTCTTCGAAACGGCTCTATCTTTCGCTCCATAAATAAAACCCTTCTTGGGTTCTCTTTTTCCTTTCTTGCTTTTTTTTTTTTTTTTTTTAATTTACTTTCGGTAGGTTACTTTAAATTTAATTGACCCAATTTCTCTCCGTCCCAAAACTTTCTCGGTCCACTAATTCTTTTGTACCTTTCTTTGTATTTTTACAGAGCGAGAGAGAAAGAGAGATTCTTCTTTCTTTCCAAACTCAGACTCTCCGAGTTGGTAATTTCGGGACTGTTTTGTTTTTCAGTTATTATTCTTTTCTTTCGTACAATTCCTTCTCAAGAATTTCACTTTTGGTCACTTCGGAGAGAGAGAAAGATTATATACCTATATATATATATATATATATATATGTTATATACACACAGATACCCATACAAATTGCACAAAACTGTTTGATGTCTTTGGCCGTCGGAGTGGCTTCGAGTTCAAAGAGCATGGCTTTCGACGAAAACGACAGTGCAGAGAAGAAGAAGAAGAATAAGAGCAGCGAAGAAGCAAAGAAAACGACGGAGATCGAAGCCGTGAAAGAGACGACTGGCCTGAAAAGAACGGCGAGTGAGAGCTCTATGTCTGCCACTGAGGACGAAGAAGACGACGAAGGAAAGAACATCGAGCTCGGTCCTCAGTTCACTCTCAAACAACAGCTCGAAAAAGACAAGGCAATTTTCTCTTCTTTGAATGAAATATTCTGTTTCTGATCCCTTTCTTGTTTTTGAGAGTGCGATGATTTCTGGGTTTCAGGATGATGAGAGCTTGAGGAGATGGAAGGAACAGCTTCTCGGGAGCGTCGATATCAATTCCGTTGGAGGTAATTTTTTTTTTTCAAAATTTCCAAATTCGGTTCGTCTTGAATTATATCACATTCAGTCTCAATTGGTTAAAATTTGCCGAAGAATCTATCTTTAATACCTGAATTATTCATTGATATAGCTTCTTTCTCAGATTCTAAGTGTTATTATGGGTTTGGCTCAAGATTTGTATCCTGTTGTTGATTTTGACTATTCCTTAATTTTTTTTTCATGCAAGGAAGCCAAATCTATCTCTAATGGAACAGTTTTTTGTTTTATTTTTTTTTCATTGTAAAACAGAAAATCTGGAACCGGAAGTGAAGATCATAAGCCTGGCGATCAAATCCCCGGGAAGAGGCGATATCGTTCTGACGATTCCCGAGAACGGAAACCCAAAAGGAATGTGGTTCACTCTGAAAGAAGGAAGCCGATACAGCCTCGTGTTCACTTTCAAGGTCGCCAACAACATCGTTTCGGGGCTCAGATACACCAACACTGTCTGGAAAACCGGCGTCAAAGGTATAACTGGATCAAATAGGAAATGTGGTTCTCGTTATTTTGGCTTTGGATTCGAATGTTTTAACACGAGCGAGGCTGTTTCAGTGGATAGCACCAAGGAAATGCTCGGGACTTTTAGCCCTCAATCCGATCCGTACACGTTCGAGATTCCTGAAGATACAACCCCGTCGGGAATCTTCGCCAGAGGATCTTATTCTGCGAGAAGCAAGGTGGGTCCCGAAACTCCATAACAGCTCTGAATTCGATGTTGATGGCATTGGTGTGTCCCTTGCGTGATTTGTGCGTAGGAAAAAAAAGCAAGTCTGTATTATTGGAAATTTGGAATTCAAATTTGTGGGTCACACCCACTCACTCACCCATGTGTCCCTTTCCTTTTTTTTTTCAAATTGAATAGAGTCATCTAATCTAATTATTATTCTTTAATTTTTTTTTTTTTCCAGTTTATCGACGACGACAAGAAATCCTATTTGGAGATCAACTACTCATTCGACATTCGGAAAGATTGGCACTCGTCTTAAGCCTCTGCACCAATTTATTCTCTCCGAGGTCCGTTGTTTTGCGAAGCTGAGACCTGATTCAGTGTGTTAGTTTCTCATGTTCGACTGCCGTATTTATTCCAAGTCTTAGAACGAGATTGTGACGAGTCGACGATAAGGTCATTTGCTAGTTTTAAGTTTTATTGTCTGTTAATAAGGGTCAGTTTTATCTTCTCTTTTAGAGATTATGTTTTTTGTTTTTCAAGTAGATATGTTTGTGTAAAGTAAAGGGTTTGGTTTGATGATCATCATTGCCAAAGCTTGCCATCTGTGTTTTAGTTAGAGAGCCTTTCAGAGATCTCGTTGTGATTTGTCCGGGACTATTTGTTTTGTTCAAGCTAACATTTGCATCTCATGAGAAGACTGAATCTAAATCTCACATTGTTTCGTTCATTTCATGCAAAATATGCAAAACTGCGTGTGGAGTTGGGCACTATAAGCTACTTTTTTTTTTTGTAAGTTATGTAAATTGAAGGATTATATTGATGAGATTCCAAGTTGTAACCCATGTTTTTGTTAGTAGAAATATTTTTTTCCCTGAGATTTATTGGACTAGCACAATAGATAAAAGTGCACAGCAAAATTGATTAATCTTCGTTTTCCCGGCATTCTAATTTTCTTTACCCGGGGGCCCGGAGAGGATAGAAAATCAGTGATTGGTTGATATGTAACTTACAAATGATTTAATTCCGTGGAAAAGTATCGTAAAATCAAATAGCATTATTGTGCTGTCCGAAATTATATCTGCTACAAAGCTATATAATTTCTTATTTTCACACAAAGCAATAAAGAAATTAATGACAGGCGTTATGTCTTGGCATCATTTATTAGGACCAAATCTACTGAGATAGTGCGGTTTCATCTTGAAGGGATTGACTTTTAGCAACAAAACTATGGGTTCGCAGCCTCTGCTTCTTCGGTTGAGAAATGACATGGATGTCCTATATTTCTCATCTACATCCCATTTCACTATGAAAAAAAGACACTTCAATAAAAAGAAGGACTCAAACAAAAAGACTAAGATCCACATCATGAACACATCCTAGTTCATGATGGCACCTGCGGACAACACCGGATACATGCATTTCGAACCTCTCACTTCTTCCAAGCTTGCTCACTTATTGATATATATATATATTATATTTGTATATTAGCATGAAAAATCAAAATACTACCATGTATTGACCAATTCCCAAAGGTATGTCGCATGAGCGGATTTGTGATGCTTTTGATGAAAATCAATAGTGTCACTGCCACCACTAGATGCAAAATGAGGTAGAAACTAAAAAGAAAATAGAAACAAAAAATTATTGTGAAGGAAATAAAAAATTATATAAGAAATTGTGAAAAATATGAAAAGAAATATGGGATATGGGGCTGTTTGGTTTGTGATTCCAAATTTGTTTTCTGTTTTCTAATTCTAAATTCTAGAAAACACTTTAAGAGAACATGTTTGGTTATAGTACTTAGAAAACAAATTTAAATCATGTTTTTTTTTAAAATTTGTTTAGAAAACAGAAAACAATGAAAAAGTGTTTTCTATTTTATCTCTCTTATATTTTAAATTAAACTCTAAAACAATTGAATGTAAAACATAATCAAACAACATTTTAAAATATTCTGAAACGTAATTATAAATCTATTTTTTAAATTTAAAATTAGAATCAGAAAACAAAATTTAAAAACAAAAAAACAAATTTAGAATACTAAACCAAACGGTCCATCTAATGTCTCTAGGTGTTTTAATTTTTGTTAAAAATAGTGGTTTATCACATTTTAAAATGTCTTCGGGCATCTTCTTAATAATGGAAAATTACGAATAGAATGATTTCAGAGTGTAATATTTTTAAAATAGTGGCTATTTTAAATCCTTTCAAAATTAGCAAAAAAAATTCAAATGATTAATAGTTATTTTTCTATAAATTAAATTGTAAAAAATAAATAAAGTTAAATAGAGCCCAAAAGAATAACAAAATTATTTTAAAAATTATAATCATAAAAAATAAATGTATGTTTACAACTTAATAAATGCTATTTTCGCAATAAACAATTTAGATATGCTATTTTTGTGATAAAGAACAAAAAAGTTATCAGAAGTAATTACCACTAATTAATGAATTTGGGTATGTTCCTTATAATATAAAAGGGATAATTTTATGAGCGTCAATATACGTTGTTATTTATTAATAAATTTGTCAATAAATAGGTATAATTTTGAAATTAGAAGTAATTAATATATTTTGGAAAAAAAAAGAAGGTTTTAAATGGTAAAAACTAGTTGGGATAAGTTTGGTACAAGGGAATATTCTTAAATAATGACATCCACACTACTTTTGGACCAAAATCTAAAATGTTTAAATTAATTTAAATCTATGATTTCTTTATATTTATCGGTACAAAAATACCGTCAATGAAATATCTTTGATTTTTCATTTATATTTACTTTAATTTATTTACCTAATATATTAGCAAAATAACATACAAACCGTACGTGGCTGAGAAGAAGAAAAAGCTCTCTCTCTCTCTCTCTCTCTCTCTCTCTCTCGTGTGTGGCTGAGTATTTTTTTTTATGTTTTTGAGTTGATGAATGCTCACGGAAGCAAGCTTTGTTTTCATTTTCGTTCACTTTATCATTTAGAGGTTTTCGTTAAAGAAGTTTTTCAGTCTTCTAGCGTATTTTTGTTCGCTTTATGCGATCTGTAAGTTAAAAAAAATGAATGAACGCTTTTAAAAACCTTGGAAAATTTGGAAATAAAATTCTGAGAAATTTGGGAAATCTTTGAAGATTTATTGACATCTTTATCTTTTTATTGACATCGATGTTAATAAATTTTCAAATGATTCTAGAAAATTCTTTGAAGATTTATGACGTCATTGTCGATAAAAGAAAAATATGTCAAGAAATCTTCAAACGAATTCCCAAAATTTTCAAACGATTTTTCCCATTTTTTCCATATTGCCCAAAAAAAAATCGTAATGCCGACAATGTCAATAAATCATATAGATTATTGACGACCATGTAAATAAACTATAAAAATTATTGACAATAATCAATAAACAAAACAAATTTATGTCAACAATGTCAATAAATCAGACAGACGACTCTAAAATCAGCTAAAATCATAACACCTGGAAAAAAGTGCCTAAGCAATGTCAAGCAAGCAATCAAACACCTAAAGTTTGAGTTTGGGTTTTGGGATTTTTTTTTTCATTTTAGTTGAACAGAGGGGATCACGAATGAGCTCATCGGTGACGGAGTTCCAGCGATGAGACCGTGCTTCCTCGTACCGGCTATCGATGCAGCTTCGGCAACAAATCCTCCAAATCCCTCATGTCCCTCCCATAATCCTTCTCGCTTGAATCATAGTCGATGAGAGAGTCGTCGTTGGAGGTTCTGGGTTTTGGGAAAAACATATTGGACCAAAATCCAATTAGTCAAAATTAATCCAAAAGTATGACTTCCATATATGTGTTGGTACAAAAATACCCTTAATATGAAATATTCTTTTTTTTATTTAATTTTGTTATTTACTTAATGGTCACAACAGCAAAGTTAGAGATCTTTTTTCGTTTGGTATATGAAGTTGAAAAAAAACTTGGAGAATTAGAAAATCTGAAAAGAAAGAAATAAATAATTAGTTTGAAAATTTGGAAGTTCGTTTGAAAATTTATTGACATTTTGTCTTTTTATTTACATGAATGTCAATAAATCTTCAAACGATTATGGAATTTTTTTTGAAGATTTATTGATATCATGGTCAATAAATTTTATGTATGTCAATAAATTTTCAATAGACCGAATTCATTGAAGATTTTCTGACATCCAGAAGATTTATTGACATCGATTTCAATAAATCTTCAAAGAATTTCTCATAATCGTTTGAAGATTTATTGACATTGACGTCAATAAAAAGACAAAATATCAATAAATCTTCTAACAAACTTCCAGATTCTTACAACCATTTTTTTTTTCAAATTTTACAAATTATTAGGTATATACGAGGCTTTGGAGGGAGTGGAATCGTAAATCACATTTAAGGACATAAATCTCTCTCTCTCTCTCTCTCTCTCTCTGCCTTCACATGAATTCATCTTCTTCTCCGTCATGATTTCTTCTTCTTCTTCTTCTTCTTCTTCTTCTTCTTCTTCTTCACCCAAAATGACAAAGAAATACCAAAACCCAAACCTTAAAGTTAAAGTCATGACAAATAAACCTAAATCATCGCGGTAAATGGAGAGAAGTTCGGAACTAAATTGATTTCGGATGTGTAGTTGTTGATTCTCATTTGTTTAGTTTGAATATTTTTTTTTCCAGATTTTTCAAGTTTCGAAAAAAAGAAATCGTAACGTCGACAATGTCAATAAATCATGTAGATTATTGACGATTGTGTAAATAAATTACACAGATGAAATATAAAAAATATAATATTTTATTGATGGTATTTTTGTAATAAAAAATATGAAAAAGTCATACTTTTAGTTGATTTTGACATATTGAATTTTGGTTAAAAAAATATGGAGGTGGTCGTAGTTTAGGAAATTGAATTTGGGAATTAGCTTGTCAAAGTGCTGGGCCATAAAAGCCCACGGCTGAGATGACTTTAGAAGAGCCCGAATCCGAACATTTGATGTGGGCGTTTTTTCGTTTCACTTCACTCCCTCCTTTCGGACCAGAGAGAGAATTCGCAAGTCTGTTTAGTACAGGTTAGAAATCTCCTCCCCAACCTTCGAAGTTTTTCTTTAACTTGCATTTCATCTTTCTTTCCGTGAAATTACGCTGTTGATTTGCACTCTGCACATTATAGTCACTATCTAATCACCTCTTTTGAAGTTTTTCGGACAACATGAATTCCAAGAGACGGCGCGATGGCGATGCTGAGCTCGATTCTGACCCGAAAAGGAAGAAGACGATTTCGGAGCAACCAGATTCCGACAACGCTCTTCCCGGTTTCAGCTACGGAGACGATGAGGAAGACGATGAAGCTGCGAAAAGATTGACTATCAATGGGAAAATTGGGAGTCATGAACAAGAAGTTGAGGATGAAGATGAAGATGACCGCTCGTCGGAGCAAGACCTAGCCCTGGTAAAGCGCGCCGTGGAGATTAGAAGGGACTGTCCGTACTTGGATACGGTCAATCGCCAGGTATATTATTGTCTTAGGTCTTTGGATGCCTCTTTGTGTTGTGTTCTTTATCTGTTTGTGATATTTTCGGTACAGGTTTTGGACTTCGATTTCGAAAAATTCTGTTCAGTTTCGTTATCCAACTTGAACGTTTATGCGTGCCTGGTTTGTGGTAAGTATTACCAAGGAAGAGGGAAGAAATCGCATGCCTACACTCATAGCTTGGAGGCGGGTCACCATGTCTATATAAATCTCCGGACTGAGAAAGTTTATTGCCTCCCTGATGGGTACGAGATTAGCGACCCGTCTTTGGAAGATATTCGACATGTTCTAAACCCG
Organism: Urtica dioica subsp. dioica; assembly: GCF_054948205.1. Lineage (NCBI taxonomy): Eukaryota > Viridiplantae > Streptophyta > Magnoliopsida > Rosales > Urticaceae > Urtica > Urtica dioica. The sequence goes on along the minus strand of NC_142764.1, from coordinate 17,321,516 downwards.
AGGTTAGTTTTTTTTTTTTTTTTTTATTGCTATTGCTGTTCACATTGATTTGACGAATTTCGGTTCCCTCTCTTTTTGGAATGTGTGTGTGTGCTTATAAACGTGTGAGCTCGGGAGCGATATTTGTTTTGTTTATGATTTCAGGTTCTCTGGCGAGCAAGTTGAACAACTTGACAAAATTAGGCATTGGGCTAGGGCTTTCGATGGTTCAGATTATCTTCCGGGAATGGTACGGAGTATACATACAGATATAGTTTTTATATGTTTGTGGCTGTTTCTATTGTATGTGAAACTATATGCTAGTTTTGTTATGGAAATATTTTGGAAAAGAAATTAATCTTTGCTCCTGGTTTTGCAAATTTGCAGGTGGGGCTTAACAACATCAAAGAAACCGACTTTGTGAATGTTACGATTCAGTCGCTGATGAGAGTAACACCCCTGAGAAATTTCTTCCTCATTCCCGAGAACTATCAGCATTGCAAATCTCCACTTGTTCAACGATACGGAGAGCTCACACGAAAGATTTGGCACTCACGTAACTTCAAAGGACAGGTCTGAATGTTGACGAGTTTACATTGAAAGTTGTACTATTTTTCGATAATACCGAAATTGATGATTTTATGATTCCCAATTCCCTGTAGGTGAGCCCGCACGAGTTTCTCCAGGCAGTGATGAAATCCAGTAAAAAGCGATTCAGAATAGGGGCACGATCTGACCCGGTTGAATTCATATCGTGGCTTCTTAACACCCTGCACTCTGACCTTAAAAGCTCAAAGAAAGGCAACAGCATTATATACGAGTGCTTTCAGGTCTTGTCTCTCATCCAATTTACGTGTTCGAATTGTATTGCTTGCTTTGCTAATGCGCTTCTCTCTGGATTTATATGAAGTTGTATGTGGTTGTAGGGAGAGCTGGAGGTTTTTAATGAGAATCCTAACAAGGCTATTGCTGAAAGGAGAGAAAATGGTGGGAATAAGGATACGGCAGAAAGTCACCGGATGCCGTTCTTAATGCTCGGGCTTGATTTGCCACCGCCTCCTCTTTTCCAAGATGTTATGGAGAAGAACATCATACCACAGGTAAATTAGAATGATATTAATACTGTTTATTCTCTTTTTATGTGTAAGGAGTTTGATTTAAGTTGTGCTTGGTAATAATATAAGTTGTGCAAAAACGGTAATATGATTCTGAAAAACTCTTGCAGATGTAATACCCGAGTTAAGTTTGCCTTGTGTACTTATTCATTCGTAACATCAAGCTAGTTTATGATACGTCATTTTTTTTTCCCCTTTGGCAATTAAAGCAAGATTTTAGTCCAAGAGAAATACGAATTTAAATCCTTTGCAACCATGGAGATAGTCATTTTTTTAAAATGTGGTCATTTTTTTAAAATTTAAAATCTTATATTAACAGGATAAAAATGCCAATTTTTGTAAATTGGCATTTTTAGCCTGTTAATATAAGATTCTTGTTTAAAAAAAAAAAAAATGTGGTCTGTCTAGTTTTGTCTTGCTTTCGTTACTGTTTGCTCGCTCACATCAGTATACGATAAATGTGATTAAATTTGTAGGTCCCCTTGTTCAACATCCTGAAGAAATTCGATGGGGAGATGGTGACAGAGGTAGTGCGTCCACGACTAGCCAGAATGAGGTACCGAATCACCAAGTTACCGAAGTACATGATCCTTCACATGCGTCGATTCACGAAGAACAACTTCTTTCTCGAGAAGAATCCAACTCTAGGTGAGACCACTTGTTCCTCAAAATGCACTTTATTACGGCTGTACTATCACGGGATCTCATATTTAGCTTTGCTGTAGTGAACTTTCCTGTAAAGAATCTGGAGCTGAAGGACTACATTCCTTTGCCAGCCACCGAGGAAAGCGAGAAATCACAGACGAAGTATGATTTGATTGCAAACATAGTTCACGACGGTGAACCCGACAAGGGCTCCTACAGGGTATTTGTCCAGAGAAAGTCGGAGGAACAATGGTAATTAATGCCATTCTTAGCATGACTTGTTTAACTTTTTGTTGTTGCAATTATATATGACTGCTTGGGGTAACTTATTGTGTCCAATTCTTTGCAGGTATGAGATGCAAGATCTGCATGTTGCAGATACTCTTCCTCAAATGGTTGCTCTCTCCGAGGCTTATGTACAGATATATGAACAGCATCAGCACTAACAATGAAGAGTTCTGCTCATATTGTTCTGATTTTAGTAGATTTAACTCTTACAATACATATTTTTGACGGTAATAGACACAGCTTATTCCTCGATTTGGTCTGTGGTCACTCTTCTACTGAATATTATAGATACGAGCAGGTTCGGATGTGTGGAGTTTATGGTGTACATTGATGGAAATGCCATAGTGATCTTCTAAAGTTTTGTTAGAACTAGAGGTCTTTTAATATTAGAATGTTTCATTCTTTCATATTGAATGTTCGTGATGATACCCAAATTGTTTACATGCTATTAGAGATAATAATAATAATAAATCACGAGCTTGCTTGTTTTCCAAAACCCAGACATGACAAGAGCCGATTATGATTGATGCGTTGATGGAATGTACGTGCCGGTGCCGGTGCCATACTAAGAATATTGGAATATTATGACGTATTTATTAGAGTCGGAGCCAATGTGAAATCCGTCCGAGTTTAGTGGCAAGCAAAGTTTCAACTTTCATTGGCATATTGTTCATTCTGAAGCTTGTGATAGTCTGGCTCATAAATTTGTTAGTAAGAGCCTTCTTTTAGATGATAATGTATGTTGGAACTCTTACCTCCCTCTTGACTCAACCTGGACAGACGGACGGTAACTGTACGCATGGCTACCGTCCGCTGCTTAGTGTACTGTTAGCTACCCTTATGCCATGAAGACGGTAGCGGAAATTACTCTACCGTGTGTCGGGCGAGTAATAGACGAGGCACATGTGGAAATGGTAGCCGTTTCCTACCGTTGGTGAGATGGGTTTTAATTTATTTTTCTTCTTTCAATCTCAGGCGTCCATAATGTTACCGTTTTTAAAATCAATGGATGAAAATATATGGCTGTTTTTTACCATTTGAGCTCGGAAATAACAACTTTTTTTTGCACTTTCATCCTCCAAGCACTTTCATCCTCCAACTCTATAAATACAACTCATTTCAGTACAATTTTCACAAGGGATTATTCCTATTCTATGACTTGTACCAAGATTTTGGACCAAAATCTACTAAACCCAAATAAATCCTAAACTATGACTACTTATTTTCACTAAATACAAAAATACCCTTACTTTTAATAACATTTGATTTTCTTTCTTATTTAATTATTTGACTTTACCCTTACTTTTAATAACATTTGATTTTCTTTCTTATTTAATTATTTGACTTTCTTTTTTTATTTGTGTATTAATGGGATGGGTTATTCACGTCACTCTCTCTTCCCTCTCTTTTCCTGCGCATTTCATGTCTCTGTGTCTTCTCTCACGTCTCTCTCTTTGCTTCAACTCAAGAAAATAAGGTTTGGGTTCAACTCTCTTCCACTCTCTCTTTTCTTTTTTCAGTTCGTCATCTTTGTTTGGGTTCATCTTTTTTTAAGTCGTTGAATTTCTGTGGTTTTTGAAGTTAAAAAACAAAGAAAAAACGATTCTCGCGATTCTGGAAAATTTTGAAAGTTTCTGAAAATTTCTGGGTTTTCGTTGAAGATTTATTGACATTGATGTCAATAAATATGCATTTTTATTGACGTTAATGTCAATAAATCTTCAACGTTTCTGGGTTTTCGTTGAAGATTTATTGACATTGATGTCAATAAATATGCATTTTTATTGACATTAATGTCAATAAATCTTCAACGATTATGAGAAATTCCTTTGAAGATTTATTGACATTACGTTGAAGATTTATTGACATTAATGTCAATAAAAATGCATATTTATTGACATCAATATCAATAAATCTTCAACGTTTCTGGAAAATTCATTTGAAGATTTATTGACATTGATGTCAATAAATATGCATTTTTATTGACATCAACGTCAATAAATCTTCAACGAAAATCAAAAAAATTTCAGAAACTTTTCAAAATTATCCAGAATCCCGAGAATCGTTTTTTCTTTGTTTTTTAACTTTAAAAACTACAGAAATTCTCACGGAATCCATGGCGGGCTGTTTCGGCGGACACTTCGAGGTCGCCGCCGCCGAGATGGCCATGGGTTGCTCTCCGGCGGCCATGATCGTCGTTCCCAGGAGCTTTAGCGTCGGAGATTCTCAGGGCTGATCTCCGGGTTTTTGTAATGATGTTTGTTTTCATAATATAAACTAAATAATTGTTTTTATTTTATTAATTAACTAATAAAAATAAACTAAATATGAAGGATAAATATGTAATTACTCATTTCATTATGTCATAGTTTAGGATTTATTTGGGTTTAGTAGATTTTGGTCCAAAATCACGGTACAAGTCATAGAATATGAATAATACCTTTTCACAACACTCTCCATCAATTCTCTCTACAATTACCTCTACATTTCTCTACAACCAAATCTCTGTATATAATTTATATACTTAAATTTTGTTATACAATTTATATTATATACTTTGATTTTAAAAAAAATTATGTACTTAAGTATTTATTACAATTTGTATTATATAGTTTTGATTTTCTAAAAATTATATACTTAAAGTTTTTATTACAATTTATGTTATATAGTTTTGATCTTGTTGATAATTTTTATCTAAACTTCCAAGACATGAGTATTTCATAATCTTATTGTAATGTTTTTTTATTTATTTATCATAATCTTGTTATAATATTTTTCTTTTATTTTTTTTATAATTATTGTAATCACGGTTTTCCTCCGCCACAAGTGAGGACAGTTAATAAAATTTGTGTGGTACCATCTACGATTCAAAATTTTACACATTACTCTCTTTATGGAAAGTTATACATTTTAATCCTTTTGAATTACCATTTAAAATTGATTTTTTTACTATTTTTTAATTAAATTAACGGAAATTAGCGGAAATGCTAATTTCCATTAAGCATAACGGTAGAACCGCTATTATATTATATTTATATAATCGTTTCTTTTAAACTATTATATTATATTATTATGTATTGATATTGTTATTATTTATTGTTTTATAAATGTACATTTTTTTTATTTATAAGATGTTTATGTTTAAGTGTTTAACACACACACCCACACCCACACCCACCCACGTATTCAATTTAGTTTGTATATATATATACAAAAAATTGGCTACGTAAGCGACCTAAACTATATGAATTGTAAATTGGCAAACTTTTGGTAAATAACCGATTTATATCCATAGCCGTAACTTGTCCCTTTCCTATATGAAATTTTACTTTATATGTGTAAAAATAGGTCTAATTAAGTTTTGATGTCCAAGACTATATGCATTTTATGCTCATTTGTACTAAATTACCCTTAAAACTAATAAAATCATTAGACGACACGACACCTCATGACAACCTCACGTGATTGCACCGCACAGCACTTCATGTAACTTTTTTTTATTTTTTTATTTTTTTTTATCATAGTGTGGTATCATGAGGTGTCTTGCGGTGCAATGAGAGAGTTTTACTAATTTCAAAAGTAATTTAGTAATCCCTTAAAAAAAAAAAGTAATTTAGTAACAGATAGTTATTAGATGGCCTCTTTAAGCATTCTACATTAAATTCTAGCTTAACTATCAAATAATAATAAAAAAGTCAAATTAATATAAGATGCATGCGGCACATCATGTAATACAAGGTATGAGTTGAGCTGTATTCTTAATATTTGAATAAATTAGCTATAGTATTAAATGAGAATAACCATTAGGTTATTGGATATAATTTTTTTCTTAGTAAAATCCACATAATTTTTAAATTACAAATAAAATAAAGAGAAATTGCACAAACTAAGCCACTTGAAGCTATGGCTATTAATAAATAACCAAAGTTTATATATTTTTAAATAACTAGCCAACACTACTATAAATATACGCATAGGGTGCGACTTTAGGTGCGACATTGTCGCACCCAAAACTCCGTCGCTAAAGGCTTCAGGTGCGACATGTCACACATAAAAATGTCGCACATTAGGTGCGACATGTCGCACCCGAAGTCGCACCTATTTGACTTCAGAAAATCTCAAAAAACGAGTACTAGGTGCGACATGTCGCACCTAATACGTTATTTTAATTAATTTTTTTTACAAATTTACAGCGAAAGCTGAGCTGGCCGACGAGGGCGAGACCGGCGAAGGCTGAGGCCGGTGAGGGCTGAGGCTGGCGAAGGCGAGGCCGGTGAGCGCGAGAGAGGAGGGGCGGCGAGGGCGAGACTGGCGCTGTGATGGGGCAGACACGGCCGTCGCGGTCTTGGATGGCGTAGGTGCTCTGTTGGAGGGCGGAGAGCAAAAGAGGTCGCGGTCTTGGGTGGCGGAGGTGAGACGCAGAGGTGCTCGGCGCGCGAAGGTTTCGAAGGAGGAGCTCGGCGGAAGTGGTCGAAGGAGGAGATCGTGTTTGACAACGCGGGAACAGAGAGCTCCGGATGGGCGGCGAGCAGAGGGACGAGAGAGAGAGAGAGAGAGAGAGAGAGAGAGAGAGAGAGAGAGAGAGAGAGAGAGAGAGAGAGAGAGAGAGAGAGACTATGTGAAGAAGAAGAAGAAGAAAGTCTTGATCAAGTTGTCTTCACGATAAGAATTGATACCACATATCTCTTGATCAAGAGATTTGATACCTCTTCAAAGACTTCGAGGCTTTTGATACCTCTTCGCTGAGACCGTGTACCAGCATTAACAAAAGAAAGTAACAGAAGAAAGAATTATCAACAGTAACGATGGATGATAACAAGAATACAGAATACAATACCTATTCTAACATGAACTATTGACCAAAAACATTATTCTATTCATCATCTTATGTTCTCTTTAATTGGCATTGTTGCTACTTTCTTCTCATAAATCATTGGCTATAAGTTCTAAGTGTGCAGTCGGATGCTTCTCCTAGTTAGTACGGTTCATAACGCCAAGAACTAACTCATATATAAACCAACACAGACTTGCATGAATAACAACGACATTCAACAGCATTCAACAATAATGGTATTCATTTCTTGAACGACAAAGTGAGATAATGACATACATAAAAGAGAATGTAGATAATTCATAGTTAATAACAACATTCAATAATTGAAGGTATCGAAATGACGGACATAAAAGAGAATGTGAGATAAGATAATTGAACTATCATCGACCGGGCATAGAATTCTTTAATGAGGTCATGTCATGAGTTGGTTTTTCATACCAACAATAACAAGTTCATGAGATTGAAGAGTTATAACAATGAATAACGATAATACATGAACCCAAGCATAAAAGGAGAAGAAAGAGGAGCCTATAACAAGACAGGAAAAAAATACATAACTATAAATTTCATGAACAGATGAATGTACGGGAACATGTCTCTCTATTTGAATTGGGTGGGAAAAGATATAGACTTGACAAGCATTGAAATCAGGAAACAAATCTTATGTTATTAACATTGAATGCAAGAGAAGAGGTAATGAATATTAATGAGTTTCCTCAGTAGCACTTTCCTGAGCGGTAGTTTATAATTTTAACCTAATATTATTAGGTGCGACATGTCGCACCGAATACCCTTCTGCACCAGAAAATGAAATTTGCAGTACTGCAATATGAGTTATTTAGGCAATTTTTATTAAAATGCTTTCCATTTTTGTCTTTCTATTATTTTTTGTTTTTTGTTTTAATTTTAATCTGATTTAATTAGTTGATTTTTCTATTTCAAAGGATTCTAGGGCACTAATTAATAATTAGTTATTTCTCGTTCAAAAGTATTTTATAATAATTTTTTTATTCCATTTTTACTAAATAAAACACTAACATATATATATATATATATATATATATATATATATATATATATGTATATGCACGCCTTTAAGTCTCACCGTTCATAATTTTTTTAAGTGTTGATTTTCTTAATTTACAGGTCTTAAGTTTCTATACGTTTTTTTTTAAATCATACTTATTGTAGAATTAGTGGTTAGTATTTCCTTTTTTTCTAGCTACTATACGTTAAGTTGTTAGTCTATAGCCAATTTGTATTATAAAAACAAAGCTTACTAATAAACAAAAAAGCAGTCATTTTTTTTTAACAAATTTCGTTTTGTTAGTGTATTAACAAAAAAAATTAAAATCAGTCTTTTAACAAACAACATTAATTTTATTTTTAACACAACTAACAACTTTAAGTTATTTTATTAATGAGCATAAAACTGAAGGTTTGTAACAATCAACGTTTAGTTTTTGTATTAGTAAACAAAAATCAAACAGTACGGAAACAAAAAACAAAATTCTTATTCCTTTTACACATGATCCATTTATTATAACGTTTGTTTTGTTACAATTTAGAAAAACACATAAACCTTCTGTTCCAATGAAAGAAAATTTAGAGGACTATGTTTGGGTTACGGATTATTTTACTTTTTCATCAAATATGAGGGATTGAACAAATATAAGAATCTATTATGCTATCATATAAACACATTACATAATTAAATAAATATTCCTTTCTGTCCCAAACTCTCTGGCTTCCTGCATATTGGTGGGTAAATATTTCCCAGGCGATAACATACTTGCAGTGGGTTCGAAATACAATAGCTCTTACGTTTGGCAAAGTCTATTGCGGGATAAAGAACTTCTGGATATTGGTTGGAGGTAGTATGTGGGCTCGGACCGGGGGATTTCCATCTACAACGACAAATGGATTCCATCGCCGTCGAGCTTCAAGGTAAAATCTCCTAGAACACTCCAGCTGGACGCAAAGGTCAGTGACCGTCTTCTCATTTTTGGATATTGGAATCGGCGAAAGGTTTGTGAGTATTTTTCTTCCTTTTGAAGTGGATTTAACTCTTGCTATGCCTAGGCCTTTTTGTACCTGACATGATCAAATTATTTGGCATTTTGATGCCAAAGGTAAATACACAGTGAGTAGTGGTTATCACAAGGCAACACGCTCTTCTCCCAATGCTCACCGCTATAAATGGCTTACGTTATGGAATCTGTTGAAATTTAGCTCGGCAGTTCGCTCTCTCTTTTCACTTCGTCACCTCGCTAGCCTGTCACCTCACCTAAGCTTCACCTCGTCGCGCCGTCACTTCGCCTTTCCTCCTGACAGGCGTGTCTCGGGAACCCTCACTTCTTGGAACTCATCCTGTTTCATTTATTTTTCATTATATTTTCTATGTCTTGTTCTCTGTGTAGTATTTATTATTCTATATTTCCTAGAAGTAGTTATTACGCATATTTATTACACTGATCATGTATCTAGCCTAGTTTATTGTATCCACCATATGTATAAATAGGTGATACAATTTCATATCAATATAAGCAGAATATTTCTCAGATTCGACTCTCTCCCTCTCTCTCTAAATATCTACAGAATCTGAAAATCTCTCCTAAGATCCGGATCTTTGCATGGAGGGCTTGCAAGGATACTATCCCTATTCACTGTAATATAGAGGCTCATCACGTCCCGATCTCTGCTCGTTACAATTTATGCGGTGCCATGGTGGAGTCCTCAGCTTATGCCATTATCTTCTGCCATTTTGTCAAGGAGGTTTGGCGAAATCGCCTTTTGAAAGAATTCGAGAGTCTCACCGACAAAGGAATCTATGGGGCATTATTTTTAGGCGGAGGTAACCCTATCTTGCCATGAATTCTGTCTCGTAATTGTGTTGATATGGGAAATCTGGAATTGTCGGAACAAAACCATCCATGAAAATAGGAGTCTTGATTTCATGGTGCTTTTAGGTGAGCTGTATCTCTAACAAAAGACTACAACCTCTTCAACACTACTACCGTGATGTCAAGGTGCTCTGCAGACAAAGAGAGATGGCCTCCTCCAACTAACTCACTGTGGAAAATCAACACCGATGCCAGGTTTCGTAACTCCATCAGCCCGTTCGGCATTGGAGGATGTGCTTGAGACCATCACAGGGCATTTGTAGCGTGTTTCAATATACGCTACAACTAACTCACCGTGGAAAATCAACACCGATGCCAGGTTTCGTAACTCCATCAGCCCGTTCGGCATTGGAGGATGTGCTTGGGACCATCACTGGGCGTTTGTAGCGTGTTTCAATAGGAATTGTCAACAAATTAACTCGGTCCTCAGAGTTAAACTTTATTGCGATAAGAGAAGGTGTTCTTTTTGCAAAGCATTTTGGCTTTGTTCCGTGTGAAATAGAGTTCAATTCCAAACAAGCTATAGCGCTCATGAACAACACTAGATCATTCAATCTCAAAGAAGGCCTCATTGTGGATGACATCAAGAACAGCAAAGGCTGGTTTTTCCTTTAGCTTCATTAAAAGAAAAGGTAACAGCGTGGCTCATTCTCTCCTTGTTGCTGGTTTGGCTACACCTGTATCGAACACTCGAGTCTCAAAACTCCATCATTGTATCAACTCTTTGTTAATGGCTGATTGTGCCACTGTTTAGAAGTTAATAAAGTTATTCTTTACCTCAGAGAGAGAGAGAGAGAGAGAGAGAGAGAGAGAGAGAGAGTGTGTGTGTGTGTGTTACATTTCTGGGCGATTTATGTTGGAATTGATCTAGGGTTTAAGAAAAAGTTTAACGCTTCGGGTAAGCGGCGGAATTTTAAAAATTTTCTTTTGATTAGTAAAACAATTTTACTAACCTAGACAAAGAGCAAGTACACGTAAATAAAACTATTATGAGCATTATAAATTTACTAACCTTTTTAGAAGCTTGAACGTTGAGAAGCTTTTGGAAAGTTGCAATGTTCGTCTCCCCTTGCAGCACGTCTCTCTTCTTTCCTCGGCAACACGAGCAACCACGATAGTTTCTATCACAAGAATCACTAGAGAGAAAAGGAATTAGTGAGTGAGCACTTTTAAACACGTCGGCTCGAGAACAAGTCTCAAAGTCGAAGAGCTAAAAATGCTAGGTCAAATGAGGACCTAGGTGCCAAAACAAAAACGAAAGAAAACTAGAGAGAGAGAGAGAGAGAGAGAGAGAGAGAGAGAGAGAGAGGAGAGAGAGAGAGGAGAAGTCGGCCACCACAAGGTCTAGAGAGAGAAGCTCTCAATCTCTAACTTATGTGGAATGAATAAAATGAGAGGAATGAATGCTCTATTTATAGGAGAGGTTTTACCTTCAATAAGGTAGTTGATGTGAATTTTCTTAACTAAAGAAAAATTCTACACGACGCAAGCGAACGTGTCGTCAAGTAATAAAGTGCAAAAGCACGGATATCGATCCCACAAGGACTCTAGACTATTTCCGAAGCAAACTCACTAGCTTTCTTTTTCGAGTTATGGAAAATGAAAAATGGGGGGTTTTTGATTGTTTTGAGAACAAGATGAAATGTAAACAAAAGTGAAAACACTATTTAAACACAAGTTAAAAGGAAGGGGCGCGATTTCGTTATTTCATCGAGTCGGTCGGTCTTGGTACGATTCTAAGCTCGGGTTTAGAGTTGTAAAATTTAGTCTCAATCCCTCTTAAAACATTCACTAATCTCTCTCGAGTCTTTAGGAATCTAGTTACGTGTCGAACTTACACCTCTCGGTTTGGGTCCTACTAAAACACAAAACCGCATTTAGCCCGGGATTTCAATCAACTACATCTACCCCCTAGTCTTTCTATAGCTCTAGGAAGGTTAATGATGGGACGGGTAGAGCTCACTCGTTTATTACCTCTCGGTTTCTAAACTCGTCTAAGGTTCACTAATTAGTTAGCTACTCTAATTAGCGTTAACACACAACCCATACCCATAATATTTCACTCTCAACCCAACCATGAAGCACAAAATCTAATCTAAAGGTTTGACTAACCAACTCAACTACTCAACTACATCGCACCCCAAATCTATTTAGCTACTCATAATTAAGAATAAACAAAGTAAAATTGAAATAAGTAAAAGAAACAAAACAATAAAGAAACAAGACATTGAATGCTAATCTCAACAACCAAACAAAGCTTTCATTAACTCAAGCACTACTTCAATAGTCCACTAAGATAAAACAATAAAGTAATCACAATACTCAATGCTCAATAGATAAAAATAATCAACAAAACTCAATAGAATGCTTGAAAGCTTAAAATATGTTCAACAAAGCATTAAGTGGAGTAAATAAGTAAATAACAATAAATAAAAGAGATAGAGTTAAGGATGAACAAATGGAGATGATGAGGATGATGGAGGTTGTCACTTCTCCCTCTTCTTCTTCACTTCCAAGCTCAAGAACAAAAATGAGTGTCAACCCTAGCTTTCTCTCTCTCACTTTCTCTCTCAAGGTTTCAAAACAAAAACTAAAGTGTTCTATGCTAAAGCCTCCTCTTTCTTTTTTTTGAATAAGTGTATATGAGGGTTTAGAAGAGGTTTTCGGAGCAAATATGGACCCTTGGATGAGATCCAAAGGCCAAAAATGATTTAAAAGACGAGCTCCAAGAATTCTGAAAAAGCACCTGGCGCGGCGCGCCACATAACAGGCGCGCCGCGCCACTCTTGAATTTCTGAAGGCGCGCCGCGCCTCTCTTGCGCGTTGGCCGCTCGAGCTCTCGGGTGAAAATTTGGTCACCAGGGGCGCGGCGCGCCAGCCTTGAGAAGCTGACTTCTTGTTGACCGCCGTTGACTTTTGTTGACTTGACTTCAAATGACCATAACTTGCTCGATTTAGCTCCGATTCAGCCCGTTTTCGCACCACCACCTTCTCATACTCTCTCAAACCTGAAAATGCAATGAAAACTACAAAATAATATAAAAAACATTAAGAACAAGCTTCGATTCTTATCTAAGAGTCATAGATAAGTGTGAATGAATCTCACTTATCAAACCCCCAAACTTGAACCGTTACTTGTCCTCAAGTAACAAAACAAAAATATATACAACACAACCACACAAAACTTAACAAAGTCACAAAGCTATACCGAAGAATGAAAGAAGTTATGCTACGCTAAACTAAAAAAAAATGAGTGTTGAAAGTGCTATGGCCTTGGTTTCGCATGAACATCTCTCCTAGACAAAATCGACTCAAGAGTAAGAACAATCACATGTAAAGCTCAATTAATACAAGTGTTCAACCAATTCTCGTGTGGCTTCACCTAGCTTGAGGCTTCCCGTGTAAAAGTTTTCATCGAGTCCAAGTCAAGTATCTTCGGAGTTCTTTCCACCTTTTCCTAGCATGCAAACTCAAAATGGATACTCAATGATGAAATAGGAACACCATAAGGCTTTCACCAAACACTCTCCACTCGGTTTAGGAGAGTAAGCGCTAGTCCAAAGGTCTTTCAAGGCTTGTAACGTTAGGCTTAGGTCAAGGGTAGGATATGGAGTTTTTAAGTGACTAACACGCTACCCTAGCGACTCATACTCACCAAAAGAGCAATATTCAAAACTTTCTTTTACATTCATTTCTTCGTTGACATTAAACTTCACCAATACCCCCAAACTTAGACTTTTCAAACTCTAGTCTAGATTATGTGCTTGCTCGTCTAAAAAAAAATGTTGCACCACGCCAAATACAAACAAAATAAAATAAAATGCAAAAGGGTATATGAATATGTACATCTCTTTACTAGACAAGATTGTGCTTTTTTTTTTTTTTTTTTTCATTTTTTTTTTTTTTTTTTTTTTTTTTACTTTAGATGCTAACTTGAATAAATAAAGGAAAATAATAATTACATGGATCTAACAAAAGCCGGCGCGGCACAAATTTCGACAAGCAAGAAGAGCACATATTCTACAAGATATAACACACAAGCTCAAAGAGTCACTCAAGAGTCGCTAGCTCACGGGGTTCTTTGTGGGAATTTCAATTCATTGGCTAGGCTTCTTTGTGACTATGTATCAAGAGTTGATTTACGTTCGGCTTTTTGTGAAAATGGTTCTAAGTGGAAGTAGAACGGGTTGGCTTTTGGCTCGATTGGCTATTCCTATGCCTTTTTCATCCTAACGCTTCTCTCCTATTACCATTGAGCCTCGAGGAAGGATCAAACGGTTCTAGTGTTCCGAGATGCATTCTTGCTAAGGTTAGATTTTCAAAACTCCTAAATACTCTCTATGGACTCGAAACGTGCAACGTGAGATGAAGATTCATCGGGTCACTAAAAGCTAAGCAAAGCCACCATAGAGTTTTGGCCAAGCACAAGACTTGTAGCGCAAGAAAGATACATTGCTATTACTCCTAAGTCTCAAGACTCTACGGGTCATCAACATTCATATTCCACAAGCAAAACCAAGGCATTTCACACATCCAAACACTAAAAAAAGAAAGAAAATAAATAAATTATGAAATTAAGCTACTTAAGATCAAATCACACAAATTATGGAAAACCTAAAAAGAAAAAAAAAAACTAGATTAAACCAAAAACACACATAACACAACAAACAAACTTAAATTATCCAAAACAACATATGCTACGAAAACGAAAATAAAGCAATAAAACTTAAATTATCCATGAAAAATGAGAAAAGAGAGAAAATAGAGTACCAACAAGCCCCCGCAATTTGTGGAAACACCCCCCCAAACTTGAACTCGACATTGTCCTCGATGGCGCGCATTGGAGGGGGGCGGAGCTAGGAGATCACATGGCGGTGTCGCCATCATTGTCCGGCGGTGGTGGAGGTGCGTCGTAGTAGCTTTGGTATCGGTAACATGGCGGGAATGGGTCGAAGAAACCGTCGGGGAGACTTGACGATGCGCCGGATCCACTAGTGTCGGGGTAGCTTGCCGAGGCGCCTCCGGGAGCCCATTGGTTGTAAGCATTGTAGCCGAACTCCGCCGTGGTCGAGAACCACGAGTGTTGATTCTCGACAAAGGTGGCGAGCGAGTTGTGCGCCGCACCGAGTTGATCGATGCTCCTCTCGAGTTGCCCAAGTCGAGCCTCCGATTGCTCCCATCTTTGGTCTTCGACACGGCGTCGTTCCGTCTCCTCGCGCATGAATTGGGAGGTGTACTCCCATCTTTGATCGTCTTGTTAGCGCCGCTCGGCTTCTTGACGCATGAAGTCATCCCACCTTCGGTCCTCGATTTGGTATCGCTCTTGAGAGGCGACACCTAGGTTCCCCATCATTGCGAGCACTTGAGCGTATTGTGGCTCATTGATGTCGGGCTCGGGCATAGGCGCTTCCGGAGCCGCGTGTCGGTAGCGGGTGGGTTCCTCGAGGTCGGGAGCCATGTTGAGGAAGCCTCTTCCATTCGCCTCCGCTAGCCCGGCCATTTGAGGAAGACCGTTGATGAAGGCGGAGTCGATCTTCTTCCCTTTCGGCGCCCTCTCTTCGTCGTCATACGTCTTCACATTGGCCGTCTCACACATCTTCGTGATAAGCCCGCCAAAACCGAGACCGCCGGTTGTAGAACACTTTGCCGCATCGAACATCTTTGCTCGAATTATTTTCCCGACGTTGACACTACGCCCGGTGACGATGCAATACAAGAGCACCACTTTGGAGATCGGGAGGCCGTGGGCGTGCGTGCTCGGCATGATGTTCGAGCTTATGAAATGAGCCCAAGTCTTTGCGTACTTGCTCATGTGCGTTGTCTTGAGCTCGAGCGGTTCTCCCGCTTGATTGCGCTTCCACGACGCTCCGGGGCCGCACAACGTGGTCAAAATATCGTCGAATGGAGGGTTGAGGGCTAAGTTGTGGTAGTCGTCGTCGGGTATATTAGGGAGGCCGAGATGCTCGTTGATTGCCCTCGACGTTATGCTCACGAAAACCCCCCGAACCGTTACCGAAGGGCTCGTTTCTTCGGTGGCCCCAAGGTTCGCGTAAAATTCACGAACGAGGTCCATGATAGCGCGGGTCTCGATGGTCGCTAATTTTGTCCACCCGCGCTCTTCGATTTGAGCCATGAGGTTGCCGTTGTCGGGGCTCGGTATGAATTTCCTCTCCGGGATGAAGTTCTTTTCTACGATTTTTGCCCATTTAGCGTCGGCTCCTACGATGAGCCTCGACAACGGAGTTCCACGGGCTGACGCCGCCCTCGCTCGCTTTGGTGCCATTCCTGAAAATCACAACTCGACACGGCATTAGACTCCCGACGCCGGGACGCGGCGTCCGGGAAAACGGGTCACAATATGGAAAAAATTAAAAATCGACCCTATGTTCAAAATTGTCAAATCAACACTTATGCACCACACTACCACCTTATATGAAGTCAACAACAAGTTCAAATTCGGCCTAAAACACACAAAAATCACAAAATTTCTCTCTCGGACATTTTTACGAACACCTAGCGTGCATGAGATTTTCCTAAGAACACCACACTAAACTAGAGTTTTGATCACCCAAACACATCTAAAAACATCCTAAACACATTATTATACCAATATCCAAGCTCAAAATGTGCAAACAACTCATAAAAATTCGAAATCAAACTCACCTCAAAAGTTGAAATTCGGGTGAAAAAATGCCAAAAGGAGTTGAAATCGACGATGAAATCCGGAGTAAACGCACAAATGATGATGTTGGATGCAAGATTTTGAAGAAATTTTGTGTTTGGAATGAGAAATTTTCGAGCAAAAATGAGTATGGGTCGGAGAGAAGAGGAGAGAGTTTGTGAAAATTTTGAAAATGAGGTGTTTTGAGCCAAATCGGGGTTATTAAAACGCGTAGGCGCGCCGCGCCACTTATCAAGCGCGCCGCGCCAATGTCCAGAAAAGCAATGGCGCGCCGCGCCCTTGAGCGCGCCTCAACGCGCCTGCTCTCGGTAAGTTTTTTTTTCTTTAGGCGCGGCGCGCCACTTGTCAAGCGCGCCGCTCCCTGTAGCTCGTTTTTTTTTTTTTTTTTTTTTTTTGAAATACAAAAAAAAAGAACAGAATAAAAACTAAGAAAGAAAACTTCACACAGAATATTTAAAGAAAATAAAATTGAAGAAAATCAAATGAAAATTCAATGAAAGAAATTTGTGGGTTGCCTCCCATAAGCGCTTAATTTAACGTCTAGAGCTCGACGGGGTACCGTTTTGATGTTCATCGTTCGGGATCGAGGAGAGTGACTACCCGCTCACTCTCGAATACTCTACCGTAGTAAGGCTTCACACGTTGTCCATTCACTTTGAATACCGATCCATTTGCGGCCTTGAGTTCCACCGAGCCGTACGGGAACACTTGAGTGACTTCGAACGGTCCGGACCATCGAGATTTCAGCTTCCCGGGAAAGAGTTTCAACCTAGAGTTGAAGAGAAGAACTCGTTGACCCACTACGAACTCCTTGCGCACGATATGTTTGTCATGCCACGCCTTGGTCTTTTCTTTGTAGATCTTTGCGTTCTCATACGCGTCGGTTCTTAGCTCGTCGAGGGCGTTGAGGTGAAGGAGTCGTTGTTGCCCCGCCGCTTGGTAGTCGAAGTTTAGCTTTTTCATCGCCCACAAGGCCTTGTGCTCAAGCTCAACAGGTAAATGACAAGCTTTTCCATAAACAAGTCGATACGGAGACATACCTAAGGGCGTTTTGAATGCGGTTCGGTAAGCCCAAAGAGCGTCGTCGAGCTTGTTAGACCAATCTTTCAACGAACTACCCACCGTCTTTTCGAGAATTTGCTTGATTTCTCGATTCGACACTTCCGCTTGGCCATTGGCTTGAGGATGATAAGCCAACGCTTTCCGATGGGTAACGCTATACTTGGTGAGAAGCGCTTCAAATTGGCGGTTGCAAAAGTGAGACCCACCGTCGCTTATGATGGCTCGAGGGGTACCGAATCGAGAGAAGATGTTCTTCTTGAGGAAGTTTAGGACCGCTTTCCCGTCACTCATCGGTGTCGCTTTAGCTTCGACCCACTTCGTTACATAATCCACCGCGAGGAGGATATACTTGTTGTTATAGGACGATGGAAATGGGCCCATGAAGTCGATCCCCCACACATCAAACGGCTCGATCTCTTGAACATTTGTCAATGGCATCTCGTTTCGGTTGGAGATGTTTCCCGTCCGTTGACATCGATCGCACGCCATGATGAACTCTCGGCAATCCTTGAAGATCGACGGCCAATAAAAACCGCTTTGGAGAATCTTAGCCGCGGTGCGTGTCGGGCCGAAGTGCCCTCCACATTCCAACTTGTGGCAATGCCTCATCACCGAGTCCATCTCATCTTCCGGAACGCACCGACGAATGATTTGATCCGCACATTGCCGATAGAGAATCGGCTCTTCCCAATAGTACCTTCGAACATCCGAGAGAAACTTCTTCTTTTGGTACGACTTGAGGTCTTCCGGAATCACCTCGCCGACTAAATAGTTGACATAGTCGGCATACCATGGTAGTGCGACTCCTTGAACCGCCATGAGTTTCTCGTCGGGGAATAAGTCGTCAATGGGCTTGGCACGATCATGGACGTGCTCAAAGGTCTCGAGACGCGAGAGATGGTCGGCTACCAAATTCTCCGTTCCTTTCTTGTCCTTGATCTCCACATCAAATTCTTGAAGCAAGAGAACCCACCGAATAAGCCGAGGCTTGGCATCTTTCTTCGTCATTAAATATCGTATCGCGGCGTGATCGGTGTAGACTACCACCTTGTTTCCGATGACGTACGGCCGGAACTTGTCGAAGGCAAACACCACGGCTAAGAGCTCCTTTTCGGTGGTGGTGTAGTTGAGTTGAGCTTCGTTGAGAGTTCGGCTTGCGTAGTAGATGGTGTGGAAGACCTTGTCCTTCCTTTGACCGAGAACCGCTCCAACCGCGAAGTCACTCGCGTCACACATCAACTCAAAAGGCAAGTCCCAATTCGGGGCGGTGATGATCGGGGCCGTGCTTAACATCTTCTTTAGAGTGTTGAAAGCTTCCAAACACTCCAAAGTGAAAACAAACTTCGCGTCCTTCTCGAGCAAGCCACAAAGAGGCTTAGTGATCTTTGAAAAATCTTTGATGAAGCGCCTATAGAAACCCGCATGGCCGAGAAAGCTTCGGACTCCCTTCACCGATATTGGAGGAGGTAACTTAGAAATCGTCTCTATCTTTGCTCGGTCAACCTCCAATCCTTTCGCCGAGATTCGATGACCCAACACAATGCCTTCTTTCACCATAAAGTGACACTTCTCCCAATTTAGCACAAGGTTGGTCTCAACACACCTCGAAAGCACCATGGACAAATGTTCAAGGCATTGGTCAAAGTCGGAACCAAACACCGAGAAATCGTCCATGAATACCTCGATGGTACGCTCCACCATGTCGGAGAAGATCGCCATCATGCACCGTTGGAAAGTCGCCGGTGCGTTGCATAGCCCAAATGGCATTCTCCGGAAAGCAAACGTGCCGTAGGGACACGTGAAAGTGGTCTTCTCTTGATCTTCGGGGGCGATGGCGATTTGATTATACCCGGAATAGCCGTCGAGGAAGCAATAGTAGTTGTGGCCGGCGAGACGGTCGAGCATTTGATCAATGAATGGCAACGGAAAATGGTCTTTCCGAGTTGCGTTGTTGAGCTTTCGGTAGTCCATGCAAATGCGGTGACCGGTCACCGTTCGAGTCGGAATGAGCTCGTTGTTGGCGTTCTTCACCACCGTTATGCCTCCTTTCTTCGGCACACATTGAACCGGGCTCACCCAAGGGCTATCGGAGATGGCGTAAATGACTCCGGCGTCGAGCCACTTCAAAATCTCCTTTCTCACCACTTCCTTCATCGCCGGGTTGAGTCGTCTTTGATGCTCGATCGAGGGGCGGTGGTCGTCTTCCATGAGGATTCGGTGCGTGCAATAGGATGAACTAATGCCTTTGATGTCGGACAAAGTCCATCCTAAAGCGGTCTTGTGTCTCCGCAACACCTCCAAGATTTTCTCTTCCTCCATTTTGCTCAAGTGAGCGGAAATGATCACCGGGAGTGTGGACTCGTCTCCTAGGTAGGAATATCGGAGGTGCGATGGCAACTCCTTGAGCTCTAGCTCGGGTGGCTTCTCGATGGATGGAAGGACTCGTGGTGGTCTCTCTCCCAAACTTTCAAAATACTTCTTTCGGTTTGGCTCAAAGCTATCCATGTAATTTGCTTCACCTAAAGCTTCACATCTCAACAACTCATTAGCAAAATCCATTGAGTTTAGAAGACATACCTCGAGTGAGTCGGTGGATTGGTGAGCATAATCATTGATGATGGCGTTGCACATATCGACTCGGAACACGTCATCGCTAGCTCTCGAATACTTCACCGAGTCGAAGACGTTGAAATGAGCTTCTTCGCCATTGACCCGCAACTTCAATTCTCCTTTTTGCACATCGATGAGCGCACCGGCGGTCGCTAAGAAAGGTCTCCCCAAAATGATCGGAATGTTCCGATCTTCCTCCATGTCGAGCACAACAAAATCCGCGGGGAGGATGAACTTATCAACCTTGACGAGTACATCTTCAATCACTCCACGAGGATACTTGATTGACCGGTCCGCCATTTGAAGCGTGATGCGAGTCGGTTTGATTTCTCCGATTCCAAGCTTGAGGAAGATTGAGTACGGCATCAAGTTGATGCTAGCTCCCAAGTCACATAACGCCCTCCCAAGATTCGAGCCTCCAATATCACAAGGAACGGTGAAGCTCCCCGGATCTTTCAACTTCGTGGGTAGCCTCCGTTGGATAATCGCGCTACACTCCTCGGTGAGAGCTATAGTATCGCACTCTTCGCTTATCCGTCTCTTGTGGGAAATGATCTCCTTTAGGAATTTCGCGTATTTCGGCATTTGCTCTATCGCATCGGCAAATGGTATATTGATCTCTAGTTTCTTGAAGATGTCAAGAAACTTACCAAATTGCTTGTCGATGTTGTTTTTCTTGAGGCATTGAGGGAACGGGACTTGAACGGGAACCTTGGTGGTTGGTGGAGCAATCGGAAGTCGCGTCGGTGAAGCTTGATCCGTCGGTGAAGACTCGTCTACATGCCCCTTTCCTTTCTTTTTCTCTTGGCTCTCGGTCGAGTTGTCAACCACATTACCACTTCTCAAAGTGATGGCGTTACATTGTGATCGGGGGTTGACATCGGTATTGCTTGGAAGGGACCCTTGCGGTCTCTCGCTCATGGCTTTAGCGAAGTGACCCATTTGAACTTCAAGAGTTCTTATTTGGGCCGAGTTGCTTTTGAGGACCGCTTCTTGGCGTTCGAGTGCGGCCGTGGTGTTCGTCATGAACTTGGTGTTTTCAATTGCCATTTGGGCAATTAAATCTTCAAGATTTGGTCTCTTGTCTTGAGGAGGAGGATTATTCCGGTATTGTGAGCTCCCATGGTGTTGTTGATGTTGTTGTTGAGGCGGTGGGTGTTGATGTTGTTGATGATGTGGTGGAAGGTATGGTTGTTGGTGTTGAGGTGGAGCCGGTTGCATCGCCACTTGGTCTTGAGGATTTCTCCATGAGAAGTTTGGATGATTGTTCCTCGCTCCCGTGTAATAATTCCCCGAGTTTTGGTACGTGGGACGATTGTTGTGGTTTCCCACAAACTTGGACTCCTCTATCTCGCCACATTCGTCCGTCGGATGAGGACCCGCACACAAACCACACTTGTGGTGAGATGTTCCCACCGCCTTCACCGCTTCTTTTCCGTGGACGGTCTTCGCGAGTTTGGCTACCTCAATTGTCAACGATTTGAGGAGCTCCATCTCCGGAGTTATCGGCTCTCTCGCGGCAATTCTTCTCTCGACCGGGCATTGATCGTTCACTTGGGCCATCTTCTCGAGTAGTGCAAATGCATCGGTGGTGGTGTTGTCGAGAAGTGAGCCCCCCGATGCGGTGTTGACTCGGTCTTGCGTCGAGGCCATAAGCCCGCTATAGAAGATTTGGAGTTGCACCCACTCCGCAATACCGTGGCCCGGACACTTCCGAATCATGTCCTTGAAGCGAGCCCACGCTTCGTAAAGGGACTCTCCGTCGTATTGTCCAAAGTTATGGATTTCGTTTCTCCTCCGGGTCATCTTCTCAAAAGTGAAGAATCGTGAGATGAACTTCGAGCATAAGTCATCCCATGTGGTGATCGAACCCGGAGCAAGAGAGGATAACCACCCATGTGCGCGGTCTCGGATGGAGAACGGGAAGAGTCGTAGACACACGGCCTCCTTGGATAAGTGAGGGAGATTGAACGTGTTGCAAATCCGCAAGAAGTTGTTGATGTGGTCTTGCGGATCTTCGGAGGGGGAACCGGCAAATTGGTTGTTTTGCACCATGTGGATGATCGAGGTTTTAATCTCGAAGTTTGGGTTCCCTTCCATCTCCGGAATTCGTATTGCCGATTGGTGCTCGTCGAAAGTAGGTTGACCATAGTCGAGTATGGTCCTTCGTTCTTCTCCATGTTCCGCGTTTCGACGAGCATGATGTTGTGCTTCATTGCCTCCTTCCATGGCGGCTCGCCTTGCCTCCGCTCGGTTCCGTCGGCAAGTCCGTTCGATCTCGTGATTGATAGGAATGAGCGGAGGGTTACGTCGTCGCATACACCTTTAAAACATAAGAGGCACACAATAAGCACAAAAATAACAAACAAACTCAAAAATTAAACTAGATAATTCAATCGAAAATAGAACCGAAGTCCCCGGCAACGGCGCCAAAAACTTGATGTGAATTTTCTTAACTAAAGAAAAATTCTACACGACGCAAGCGAACGTGTCGTCAAGTAATAAAGTGCAAAAGCACGGATATCGATCCCACAAGGACTCTAGACTATTTCCGAAGCAAACTCACTAGCTTTCTTTTTCGAGTTATGGAAAATGAAAAATGGGGGGTTTTTGATTGTTTTGAGAACAAGATGAAATGTAAACAAAAGTGAAAACACTATTTAAACACAAGTTAAAAGGAAGGGGCGCGATTTCGTTATTTCATCGAGTCGGTCGGTCTTGGTACGATTCTAAGCTCGGGTTTAGAGTTGTAAAATTTAGTCTCAATCCCTCTTAAAACATTCACTAATCTCTCTCGAGTCTTTAGGAATCTAGTTACGTGTCGAACTTACACCTCTCGGTTTGGGTCCTACTAAAACACAAAACCGCATTTAGCCCGGGATTTCAATCAACTACATCTACCCCCTAGTCTTTCTATAGCTCTAGGAAGGTTAATGATGGGACGGGTAGAGCTCACTCGTTTATTACCTCTCGGTTTCTAAACTCGTCTAAGGTTCACTAATTAGTTAGCTACTCTAATTAGCGTTAACACACAACCCATACCCATAATATTTCACTCTCAACCCAACCATGAAGCACAAAATCTAATCTAAAGGTTTGACTAACCAACTCAACTACTCAACTACATCGCACCCCAAATCTATTTAGCTACTCATAATTAAGAATAAACAAAGTAAAATTGAAATAAGTAAAAGAAACAAAACAATAAAGAAATAAGACATTGAATGCTAATCTCAACAACCAAACAAAGCTTTCATTAACTCAAGCACTACTTCAATAGTCCACTAAGATAAAACAATAAAGTAATCACAATACTCAATGCTCAATAGATAAAAATAATCAACAAAACTCAATAGAATGCTTGAAAGCTTAAAATATGTTCAACAAAGCATTAAGTGGAGTAAATAAGTAAATAACAATAAATAAAAGAGATAGAGTTAAAGATGAACAAATGGAGATGATGAGGATGATGGAGGTTGTCACTTCTCCCTCTTCTTCTTCACTTCCAAGCTCAAGAACAAAAATGAGTGTCAACCCTAGCTTTCTCTCTCTCACTTTCTCTCTCAAGGTTTCAAAACAAAAACTAAAGTGTTCTATGCTAAAGCCTCCTCTTTCTTTTTTTTGAATAAGTGTATATGAGGGTTTAGAAGAGGTTTTCGGAGCAAATATGGACCCTTGGATGAGATCCAAAGGCCAAAAATAATTTAAAAGACGAGCTCCAAGAATTCTGAAAAAGCACCTGGCGCGGCGCGCCACATAACAGGCGCGCCGCGCCTCTCTTGCGCGTTGGCCGCTCGAGCTCTCGGGTGAAAATTTGGTCACCAGGGGCGCGGCGCTCCAATAAATAGGCGCGGCGCGCCAGCCTTGAGAAGCTGACTTCTTGTTGACCGCCGTTGACTTTTGTTGACTTGACTTCAAATGACCATAACTTGCTCGATTTAGCTCCGATTCAGCCCGTTTTCGCACCACCACCTTCTCATACTCTCTCAAACCTGAAAATGCAATGAAAACTACAAAATAATATCAAAAACATTAAGAACAAGCTTCGATTCTTATCTAAGAGTCATAGATAAGTGTGAATGAATCTCACTTATCAGTAGTTTCCTCTTCTATAGAATATCACATATTCATGAGCAAATATTTCCCTTTTTCTATCTTTAATTTGGGCGGCCAAACAAGGCTTCTAGAAGCTTTGTATTTGTTTTCTCTTTTGCTTCCCTTAAGCCTTGGCCGAAATCCCTCATTCCTCTTAAAGGTAATTTGTTTCCTCTTTTTCTTTTGGCAAGTATCTTCATACATTAATGCACAAAATAATCTCTCTTTCAACTAGGGCTACACGAAATTTTATCTCCCATTCCCTTGGGTTAGACGGCCAAAAGGCTTCTAGAAAGGCTTTCTAGATTTTTCTTCAGTTGTTCATGACAACATAAGAAAATCCCATTAAGAATTTTTAAGTAAAATTCTATGAAATGAAATTAATTCTCAAGGCTCAATGAACACATCATGGCCGAATGATTTAAGTCATCATATGACAATGTCAAAAAATTTATTGACATTCATTTCATGCCATGTCCAAAAAGACAAAATTACCCTTTCGACAATTTTCGTAAAACTTGTATCGTTCTTGTTTTGACTTAGCTTCTAGTTTAACTATTCATACTCGATATGATTTGTGACAGTGACCTCATGGATCCAAATAAACAAAGCTTGAGCTAAATACTTGGACTCAAAAGTTTACAAACATTTTCTAAGTTTAGCTTAATGTCAACTGACTCCACTAAGGAGTTGACATTGAAAATCTCTCGGTTCAAATGAATTTATTTTCTACTCAAGAATTCAACTTAATTGTAATGAGTGGATCCACCGAATATTATCTATGTTTACCCTTCATGAATATCATCAGCTAGTCGGGATTTACAAAATTACCATTTTACCCTTCTAGCTGTTATTTCCTAAACTCCTTTGTCGCTTGTGAATAAGTTAGAAAAAATGTATTGACGAGGAGCTAACAAGTCACATTGTTTCATCCAAAAGAGTCAAGACTCAATTTGGACACTGCCCAGTTCATTTATTCACATTCCAAGGAACAAAGCATGAGGTGATATACATTGCATTTCAGCAATCTTGTACATGAATTCCATATCTATGAGAACTTCATAAAGTTACTCATGACATCTTCACAACTTAGTACTTCACCAATAGGTCCTGTTCAAAATCATATAGTGAGTCCAAACTCTGA
This sequence comes from Urtica dioica subsp. dioica, assembly GCF_054948205.1. NCBI lineage: Eukaryota > Viridiplantae > Streptophyta > Magnoliopsida > Rosales > Urticaceae > Urtica > Urtica dioica. The sequence goes on along the minus strand of NC_142764.1, from coordinate 17,296,159 downwards.
CTTTCTCAAATGAGAATACGTAAGCTGTGAAATGGCATGTCTCATTTCAGGATTGAGGTAAGCACGATGCAATTCATACGTAGTGACTTCGAGACGTAAGAGGTTAAATGGTTTGTTCTTATCTTGTCTCTAGAAGTGCACTGGTCAATTCAGTACCTTCGAAAGATACCTAGAAGAACTATAGAGTCTCCAACTCTCAATGTCCCAAAACCAGACATCATAGATTCTCCTAGCAATCGTACTGAGGTCAATAGTCCTTTGACCCTTAGATTGCGAATATATCGTTTTAAGCAAACTACGAAGAGTTTGTTAATGCAAATCTACATTTGTCTCTTCGTAAGTTGTTAAGTTTGTTTATGGACTAAAGACTAATGTTTTATCATAAAGCTTCAAACAGACAAGGAAGAATGAATGAATGTTTCAACTTTTTATTAAATGAATAAGCAATTACAAGCAAGAGTCTTCGTGAGACTTTATTACATCAAATGTACAAAATAAAGACTACAACTCTTCTTGTGGGTGTCATTGACAACAATTTAATGTTGGAGAAATAATTAAAGAATCGTGAAATCTAATTTTGGATATTATTGAGCCTTATTTCAATTATTTTATGGAAGCGTTGCAGCTTCTGTTGTTTTGTGCAATAGTTATTGCCCATTCACTTTTGGGCTTAGCTATTCCGAATTGAAGTAGTATTACATCGTGGATTGATAAGATAATAGGCTGGTACTCCTAATCCAACTTCAAGAATCGTTTTGACCTACCGCTCTCTATAAATAGGACAAAACCATACCGTATTCACTCACGCCTTTTTAGAGATTTACTTGAGTGATTAAAAAAAAGCTTATAATGAATTGTGCTCAAACTCTTAAGGTGTATTTTACCTATTTTTGTTGCCTATATTCGAGTGATTATATTAGAAGCACGAGGTTAGGTTTTTTCATTGAAATTTTTGGGAAACACATTTAGAAGTCTCTCCCGAGATTTGCTATGGGAATCGAGGGGATCTTGTATTTAGGAGGAGTCTAAATAGCTATTGAAGAGGATATACTTAAGTCGAGTAGTTAGCGAGAGAGTTGTTAAGTGTAAATCCTTATTGTATTACGTAATCATAATAACTTTCTTTCCACTGGGCAAAGGCTCTCCAAGCATAGACACGACTTGTCGAACTGGGTTATCAACTCTGATGTTTATTTATTATTTCCGCCATTTATATTTTGATTTTTTTCTGCTATCTAAATTTCAACAGTACTTTTGGATTCAGTTTTTGAAAAAAAACTGTTTTTTGAAAACTGACAAGGTGTTTGGTAAACTGTTTATAAAACAGTTGTTGCTGGTAATAAAAAATGATTTAGCGTTTGGTAAAATAAATATATTATAGTAAAAAGACTAAAATAGATATGTTCTTAATAATTAAATAATAATTATTAATATGTTTATTTATATACATATATATGAATAATATTTTGTACGAGTGTATTACAGTAATTTATATACCAAACTTAAATTTTTTTTTTCTAAAAGCTAAGAATCCTAACTTTTCCATCTTATGTACAAAATCTAAAATCGCTTTTGAAGTTGTATGTAAAAACAGTTTTTCCAAATACTAGATAAGCAGTTTAGTTTTTTTTTTTCTAAAAACAAAAACAGAGTTTTGTGCAGAATCAGTTAGAAGCCACTTCTTTATATTTGTTTGTCCCGCTTCCTTTCCTTTCACATCTTCAAAATTGGTAGACCCGCTTTAAACGGAAGACTTTTTAAATTATAAAGTAATATGATACACATCAGAGTAAAGCTGTCAATTGGGCCGGGCCACCCGGCCTGGCCCTTATTTTAATTGGTTTTGGGTCGGCCCAGCCCAGATTAAAGAAGGGTCGGGCCGGTCCGGTTTTTAAATTGGTCCTGGTTTGGGCCTTCGTTTTAAGCCCAAAATCCGAGCCCGGCCCGAAGCTCTTGAAAAGCACATAACCGGCACGGCCCAGGCACAGAACCGGCACGGCTTAAGCACGGACCAGGCACGGCCCAGGCACAAGCCCGTTTAAGGCCCAATTTTTTTTAATCTCTAAATATATGTATTATACATATAATATTATCTATAACACTTGTACTTGCTTAACATTAAGTACTTTTTTAAATATTCTAGCTCCTAGTGTTTAATTCTCTAACTCGTTCATTTTCTATGTAATATTCTCTATATAAACTCAAGAGATTTATTTGATACTATTGTACATCTTAATTTCTCAAGAACTACGAGTAGGATCCGGCTTATTACTTCCATGGATTTTTTGAAGTATTTTGCAAATGCACATAAGTATTATCAGGTGTATACTATCCAACTGCTCATCTTGCGTTACATGAATTATTTAATATTTCAAACGTTTTTGTTACTTATAGACCATACGATCTATTAAGCTAATTATTTTACCTATGAACAAAAATTTACAAATTATTGAGAAGGAGTACCGTTTTTATATGTCATTGCAACTTCATTAGTTCCTAGATGTCAATTATTAGTTAGCACTGATGGTTAAATAAAAGATATTGCCAAAAATTTGATTCATAATTCGAGACATCATTCGTCGTCGTCATCTTCTCAAACATCATTTTCTAAGCTTGTTAAATATTTGGAAACTGAATTTTACACAGAGAATCTAGACGAATTTGATATTCTAGAATGGTGGAATAACAAACAAGGGCATTATCCAACACTGTCTTTAATTGCCCAAGACATTCTTGTCACTCTGGTATCAAGTGTTGCGTCAGAGCAAGCATTTAGTGCAAGTAACCGTGTACTCGACGACAGAAGATCAACAATGAGTCCGGATATTCTAGAAGACCTAATGTGTTTTAAAGGATTGAGAGGATGTAAGAAGGCGATAACAAAACAGAGATGAAGATTCGATTGCGACGTACTTTACAATATTAGAGGATGAAGTTTCTGCTTCTTTAAGCAGTCACATATAATCAATCACAATCTCAAAATAGGCCTTTAAGTTGTCAAAACAATTAAAAAAAAAACAAAGAACCCAAAACAGGACCGTTAAAAAAGCCCAAAACAACTCAAACATGCCAAAAATAAAGTGGAATTTGCTGTTGAAGTCACAACAACAGCACATTATTTCATTTGTATCACAAATGAGTCTAAATTGCATTCGCGTCATTTTTTGCATATTTGTCACATATACAATGTCTTAATTACCCTTCTATTTTATATCCAACAAGAATTCATATCCACACTCAAACCCTAATCTCTCATCAAATTCCCTCCCAAACTCTAATATCTCTAGCTTAAGCTCCGACTACCGCGCCGATCGCCGCTCCGACGAGGCCACCGCCGCCGTAACCCTCGCCAGAGCTCTCGCCGAAATCACAGATTCAACTTTCTAGTCTACTTTTGTTTTGTAAATATTTAACTGTGGTTCTACTTTTTTTTTCTAGTCTACTTTTGTTTTATAAATATTTAACTGTGGTTCTACTTTCTTCTTCTAGTCTACTTTTGTTTTGTAAATATTTAACTATGGTTCTACTTTAAGGGTATTTTGGTCTAATAATAAATAAAAGTGGCGTACTTGCAACACATTTTTTGGTGGTGACATAGATGCAATTTTGTCCATAAGAAGTGACTTTGGTGCAAATCTCCCAAAAATAAACCCCAAACAAGACCCAAGACCATGCTCGAACCAAGCCCAGGACCAAGCCTAGACCAGGCCCAGACTCGGCCCAGGACCAAGCCCGGCCCGTGACCCAGAGAGCCTTGTGCCTGGGCCCGGGCTGGTCCTGATGGTTCTCTACTTTAGGTTGGGCCGACCCGGACCCCTTTATTATTGGGCCGGGTTGGGCCAAGGCCCAATCGACAGCTTTACATCAGAGACCATGTGAAAGAGATGTTTGTATGTTTTATACATAAATGTCACAGCACAGCGAAGACGAAATCAAGCAAGAAAAGAAAAGAAAAAATGGAAAGCGAGAACCAAATAATGATCTGCATCAAAGTATGGGTGACGGCGTACGCGTGTCTAATCTACTGCTACGCCGTCGGGAAGCTCGTCGGAAAAGGTGTCCGTAGACTTTTGTGTGTAATCCCAGTGGTGTCCCTATTCCTAGCTCTCCCTCTGAGCCTGACCTCCGTCCACCTCTGCGGCATCACCGCCTTCTTCCTCGCCTGGCTCGCCACCTTCAAGCTCCTCCTCTTCTCCTTCGGCCGCGGTCCCCTCTCCTCGCCGGACCTCTCTCTCCTCCACTTCCTCGCCGTCGCTTGCCTTCCCATCAAGATCGGCAGCAACAAAAATGAGAAGAGGCGAAGCCACCACCGCCACTACTACGCGCTGAAAGCCCTAGCCCTAGGGGCGATGATCCGAGCCTACGACTACAGCGAGGCCATGGGCGTGACCGTGGTGCTCATCCTATACAGTATCCACATCTACCTCTTCCTGGACCTCGCCCTCGCCGCCGCCGCCTTCTCGGCGCGAGCCGTGCTCGGCGCCGAGCTCGAGCCGCAGTTTGACCAGCCCTTCATGTCCACGTCGCTTCAGGATTTTTGGGGTCGGAGGTGGAACCTGACCGTGACGCGGATTCTACGACCCACCGTGTACGACCCGGTTCTCGCCGCGGCGGATCGGGTCGTCGGAAAAAAGTTGGCGGGGCTTTTGGCCGTGATGGGGACTTTTGCGGTGTCGGGGTTGATGCACGAGCTCATATTCTTCTACATGGGACGGCTCAGGCCCACGTGGGAGGTCACGCGCTTCTTCTTCCTTCATGGGTTCTGCCTCGCGGTGGAGATCGAGGTCAAGCGCGTCGTTGCCGGGAGGTTTGCGTTTCCGAGGGTTGTTTCCGGGGCGTTGACCGTCGTGTTCGTGTTCACCACCGGGTTCTGGTTCTTCTTCCCGCCATTCCTCCGGTTTCAGGCTGACGTCAGGGCGTTTGAGGAGTACGCCGCCATGGGAGCTTTCTTTAAGGGTCTTGGCGATGCTGCCTTTAATTTTACGGGATCTCGGTTGCCGCGCGTTGAATCACAGCTTTTCTGATATTCAGTTCCGAACTGTGTGTTGTATGTGTGAGAGAGAGAGAGAGAGAGAGAGAGCGTCGTTTGACGTTTGAATGGGCCTAAATGGGCTTGGGCTGCGTGGAGGCCCTGGCTAATCATAGACTTCACTTGACAGCTCTTCTTTTGTCGTTTTGCTACTTTTGTTCATGTGGATTCATAATAACTAGTGATTTTTGAGAATGTTGTAGGATTTTAGGCTAAAATTCCATGGATTTTTGATCAACTTGTACCGTGAACTTGTGCTGTCACATGGTGAAGCAATAATAATACCGTGTACATGAAGTTTTCATTCCCCTTCTTTGTACGTAATCTGGATTCAAATCTTTGTTTGTTTTGGAACTCAAACTATTGATACATGATAAAAATACGTGTCCTTATGCAGGTGGGTGGGAAAGTGGATTTTCTGTCTTCTTCTCTAATGGCAAAAATAGTTTTAAATATCGTGATTCTAGTTTATTCGCTGTCCAATCACAATGCATACACGTTTCTGCAACCAAACCAAGTATGTATAGAAACTTTTCTCACCTACTTAACCTTATTTTTGTCTGCTTGGATTCCGAAAAAGACTATATTTTTGGTATCTGTATGACCAATCAAAGGGCAAGATTTCTCTGGTTAGACACAAAACGTGGGTTCTTTGCGAGGGAGAGAGATTTGACTATTTGAGTTGAACCCGTTAGTATTTATATTATCTTGTAGTAGATTATTTGGTTGAAGCTGAGTTGAACAATTTAATATCAATTTTGTGTGTGTAAAAACTAAATTGTGTTTTATGAAAACTAACGTAAATAGAAAATATAATTAAGATTCGTTTTTATTAAAAAAAAAAAGCAGCTCTTATTTTTTTTAATTTGTAAATAACTAAGCCACTAAAATTATGTGAATTGCTAAATAACTCACCTTTCATTTTTTAACGAAAAATTGTCACTAGGATAATGTGACAACATTTACACATTTTTAATATTTCATTACTGCCCCTTCTATAATATAGTTTAAATGTAAGTCGATTGTGCATTTAATAGTTTGAAAATTAATTATTTAATTGACTAATTACGTGTTAATTGATTATTTATTTCCAAAATTATAGCAATCATTTATTCTTTCAACTTTTAGCAACATTCTCTATTGTTTTGATATCTTTGTTTTTCACAATCGTTTTTTGCTGTGTAATAGCATGGCGGAATCATCTTTCTCTCTTTGTCGAATATGGTCAATGATTATAAGTGTTGATGTGGAACTTCGTCTTATTTGGGTCAAGTCACACACGTGGGCCTAAAGAGCTTAAGTCCACCTCGAAATCACTAGTCCTTGGACCTCGAAGGTTTGTGAAATAGCACTTAGTCATTTTAAATCGATGACACCTGATTGAATGCCATCTCGAAAAGCTTACGAAGACACGACGAGGTGACAAACACCTGACTGAAGCCAATGACGTAGTTCGACAAGGCTCGACAAGTTCAACGCTCGAAGACGTATTACCAATCATGCTCGTACGAAGTGGAACCACGTGGAGGAGGTTACAAATTGAAAAAGAGACGTTACCTTCATCTCACACGTGAATGCCCGTTCAAAACCATGTGTAACGTGATCCAGCGACCAAGGGAGATCATGGGGACGTGGCAGCGAAGACAGGGGATGACGTGAAACGTGATAATGGCTATAAATAGAGCCTCAATCTCCGAAAATCGCACACACATTCATCTCTGAAGCACACTTGGTTACATTTATTCACGTCTCCATAGTCACTTCTCTTTGCATTATCAAGTTATTATCAATAAGGCTTCATGAATTATTTTCACTTGTTTCAATTCATTACATTCAAATCCATTGACGAGATCGAGACCCGTTCTTTTTTCTCCACCAACAAATCTAAATAAGATAGAAATTATAATTTTGACCCCTTGACAGATGAAGCGAATCCCGCTTCATCTATAAGTTTCAGATTCAAATAAATATGTTTATGTGTTCGTTCGTCATTTTTTTGCGCTTTTATGATCCTAATGCATATTCATGTTTTTAACAACCATTTGCAGCTTTTAATTCTTATTAAAAAAAATCAGCGTACGTTTATCATTTCTTCTATTTCTCTGCATAAGTTTTTTTTTATTTTTTTATTTTTTTATTATTATTATGGAGAAAGCATTACTATGCATATTAACGACTATTTACATGTACTAACTGTTAATTATGACATCTATTTTATCTTTGCTCCTTCTATTTTATTCGTTTTTATGTTTGTAATGCATATTAATCACAATTAACAACTATTAAATGTTAGGTTTTGTTTTTATTGTAGTCAAGCGTTGAACTCTGTTTTTTCTTTCTTTCTTATTTTTTTTTATTGGTTGTTTTTGAATATTACGTAATGTTTTTGTTTGTGTGTTTTTAAGATTTACTTCTTGATGTGCGCTATGTTTGGTTTTTTTTTTTTTTTTTGGTTTAAGTTAACTTTGGTTATTTATAAATTTTAAGGTTTTGACGTTTGCTGTATAGCAACATAACCCTTTTTTTTTTTACTTAACATAATTACAGATTACGTTAGTAACCAATTGTAGTCTTTAATCTGAATCACATATTTCATAAATTTAGAGATAAGTCCAATTCTCTCTTTATACGAAAGTTAATAATCAAGGTCTTAATAAATTAAATAAATGCTCTCCATTGAGTCTAAAAATTACACAAATCTTGATCTTTGCTACCATTTTGTTACACTTGGTATCGACATGAAGGACTCGACACGATTCTTTTGACACTTACTCATACATAGTATATTTTAAATTAACCGCGGTGAATAAAAAAACAAAAAATTAGGTAACTAGTTAGTTTAATTAGACGTTTAGAATTGTTATATAGCCAACATTCGATAAATATTAGATAAATAGTTACAAACATGACGCGACATTTTTATTTTTCATTTCATTAAAATAAAATGGTAATTTATTTACGTCACTTTAAACGTGTAAATACATGAATGTGACTATTTACCAAATATTTACTAAACATTGGCTAAATAGCAATTTCAAAGTGTAAATATAATGGACCCATAAAAAATAACTACGTATTAATTTATTATTTAACTAAGCCTTTATTTAGTTTTCTAAAATTATTTCTATTTTGAATAATCCGTATTTCGTAATTTGCAAATCACTTCTTTTTAAGAGAATCATAGTCCATAAGAAATTGTATATATTATATCAATGTAACTAACATTCATGTATATCAATATAGAGTGCTAAATCATACGTTACTATCGGGCTCACCTACCTCGTAGTAACACCGCCCTCCTACTCATCTCCTCATCGTGAGGTTGCACATATCGAAAGATGACAAGAATCCATGGCTGCGCTTCGCAAAGCAACGAAATGCTTCATGATCTACGTCATTTGCCCCAACGGCCGCAACAACGTTCTTGGCAGAGCCGGATCAAAAAAATCGGGAGTCTTGGGTGAGAGACAAAAAATGCGGCCTATTTCAATTTTATTTAAATTACTTTATATCTTTCTTTGGACTTTTAATCACTTTTTTTTTGTTATTTGGATATTATAAAATAAAGGGTCAAGCGGCTATATAGCCAAATAGAACTTAAGCTTTTGCAAAATAGCCATAGTTTGTCAACTATAAACAAACTAGCCAAAGTAAGATTAATCTAGGTTGGATTAAATTTAATCCCAACGAACTATAAAGACATAATGTAAGGTTTATGAGGGCTGGATTAAAATTAATCGAGGCAGGATTAAATTTAATGACAATCTGGAAATCGAGGATCTGAAGCAGAACCGAAACATCTCCTTTTTCGGCGACGCGATTCTTGCGTCCTCGACGCTCGCGATGGTCCCGATCGCTCCGTCGATCTTACCTCCCGTCGGACTCTCCGTCACGGCGGCGAAGGCGAGGAGATCGACGGAGATTCGGGACTCTCCGTCACGCTACAGCGACGAGGAGGGCTTCCTCGCTGGAAAGGTTCGTCGGACTTTGCCTCCGACGGCGGTGCCGGCGTTCTTCTTCGGAGTGATGAGTCCGAAGTTGCAGAGAAGAGCTCTTGGAAAAATCTGGCGGTGGTGCCGGCGTTCTTCTTCGTACTGTGGATTATTTTTTTTCTTCCTATTAGAGGTGGCTATTTTGCCTAACCTAATGAAACTATGACTATTTTACAAAAGCCATAGTTTGAATTGGCTAGTTCATGCCATTTTTTCTAAAATAAATATAATCAGGAATGTATAAATAGGAGGATAAAATATAGCTTTAAATGTTGTAAAAAAACGTTTGGTTTCTTAGTATTTTTTAACGTTAAAAAGCTATTATCAGCCTTAAAATTGTAACTGCAGCCTAATAGGCTGCTTTATTGCTGACTTTTTGTGGCTGATGGAAATTTTGGGCCTTTTGCAATTAATGGGCTTTATCTTATTGTTGTAGCTGAGATCACGTTGTCTTATAAATAGTGATTTTTTTTTTGGTTTATACACGTGTAATCATTCTTTTAAAATCTCACTTTCACATGTCCTTTAACAACAAGAATGCTAACAGTGATCCTAAAACATAACGTTCGGTATTTGTTGTTGAAAAAATAATTGATATTTACGTGTATCAAATCGAAAGCAGTAGGTATTTATAACATTATTAACCTTTATTTTAAACAACGCATTGAGGCAAAGTCAAAGAGATGAAAACTTGTTTAATGAATGTCGAGTTTAAAAGGAGAAAGCTAGCATTGCCAACGTCTAACTAAGATGTATTATCAGTTAGTTAAGTTTTTGTTTTCATATGTTGATATCCTAATTTGATTTTTGGGTTCATTAGGAAAATAACCAACTTAAACGTTTGATATTGCTAAATAGTCAACGTTTGATAAATCTTAAGTAAATAGCTATGTTCATGTATTTACAGACGTAAATCTTTAGATAAAACTTCCATATATTATGACACGTCACAATGTCAAACGTTTAGGTTGACTATTTTTCTAATTGTTTTGTTGATTTTTAGATCTTCGATGAATATCTAAATGTACGTGAGAGTCTAAATTCTGATACACGACACTATTAGGAAGGATAATATGGTGCATCCTAATTTTTTTACAAAATCGAGTGACTTTTAGAGAGTCTAAAAGCTTATTCAAAGTAATTTTATATAAATTCTACAAAGTGAGTTTTTTTTTTTTTTTTTTTTTTTTTTTTTTTTTTTTTTTACTTTTGTGAGATTTTATTTTGGAATCAAACCCGCGATTAATGTGGATATTTCTGTTTCTAGAGTATTCGCAGCTCAAATTAAAGCTATGTGTATAGATTGCTTCATACAATTTTAGTTTTTTTTCGACTATATCGAAGATTAAGTGTTTGGTACTTAACTCAAAAAGTTTTTGTTTTCTATTTTCTAATTTTTGTAGTTGTACTGAAAAATTATTTTGGAGTTGTTTTCAAAAAACTGTTTGGTACAGTTTTCATTTTTGTTTTTGAGAAAGTGAAAAAACTGAAAAAAGTGTTTGGTACAGTTTTCATTTTTGTTTTTGAAGAAATGAAAAGAGAAGATGAGGAGAAGGAGGAGAGAAGAGAAATTTTTTTTTTCCAAAAACACATTTTATTTGTTTTCAGTTTTTTTTACTTTTTTACAAAACAACTTCAAAATTTTTTGAAAAACAAACACATTTTCACTTTTTGTTTTCAAAATTTTCAACTCAAAAACTGTTTTTGAGATAAGAACCAAACATGACCTAATAAGAATCTGCAAACTTTTCATAATCAATTGAATAGATCCCATTCGAATATTTGTCATTTCCAACACATTTCCGTGGCACTCAAAATTCATCTGATCATCAGGAAAAAGTGGGAGTACTGTACATAATCTAGAACGTTGAAATATCTAGAACAAACCAAAGAAAATATAGATCTATTATATTATAAAACAATATCAACTTAGTGACTCATTTAGAGACTTTTAACTTACTACCACTGTCTCCTCAAAAACAATATTAGATCTGATGTGACTGGTCGTACGTGAACGCAACGTGACACATTTGAAGTTACTGTGTGTGTGGACCGATCAAATTTTGCTTTTGTGATTCTTAGTTGTCCCACTATAATTTTGTTTGCTTTGTTTTTTATTATATCCACGCATGTTTTCATAATTTCACGTATTAATGTTCTGTATTTGTGACACCTTTTTAATAGATATATCTTATACATCGATCGCACGGTATTACTTAAGACACTGAAATGAAAACACGGTAAAAATGAACGATTAATTTTAACTGGTCCAAATGTCCACTTAGATCAGCTAGTATAATAAGCCACTCTTCGCGTGTGTATATATAAATAACTTTGACCAATGATTAATGAGGCCAAGAAAAGAGCATGTTTACATAATTACATGACATATATAGTCGTTACGTACTCTAGCTCTACAACTGACGTATAACTAAATTCATTTTTCTACTTTCTATAATGTGATCCACCCGTACGTGTACGTATATAGCCGCCAATTGATGAAACGAGCACTAACGGAAGAAGGTTCCCATATCACAACAATAAAATAAGACACACCCCGGTGGTGCTACGCTACAAAGCTTGAGAGTGATATAAATCCTACACAGAAAATGGAGGGAGAGATGAGGAACTTTGCAATGGTGTGGACCGTAGTGGCTGCGTCGCTCTACTACTGCCACGTCATCGGAAAGATCACGAAGCCCGGCCCCACGAGGCTCCTCCTTGTCTTCCCGGTGGTGGTTCTGTTCCTCGTTCTTCCGCTCAGCCTCCGAACCATCTTCCTCGGTGGCCCAACTTCCTTCTTCGTCTCATGGCTCGCCACATTCAAGCTCCTCCTCTTCTCATTCGCACTCGGTCCCCTCTCATCCGCCGACCTCTCTCTCCCGCGCTTCCTCGCCTTAGCCTGCTTCCCCATCCAAATCAACCATCCCGAGGTTGCTGATCCACCCCTAACCTTTTTTGTGTAATAGAATTAATAATCCTCCTCTTAACCAATATTTAAGAACATTAATTATGGAAAAAATCTAAAAAAATTATGTGCACTTAATATTTGGTCCCTCTTATCCTAATTTTTTGTCCTTGTTTTTCAGATGAAGAAAAAGAGGGAAGTGTTTTTATTTTTGTTTTTACGTATTGTATTTTAAAAGAATTCTAAAACTTTATCTTGAAATTCATATTTTGTCCTGAACAGCCGGAGAAGAAGACGAAGAAGAAAGGGAAATCGGTAGCGAATTACACGGCCAAGGCGGCGATCTTTGCGACGGTGGTCCCGGCTTATCTGAACAAGTCGGCGATCCACCCGAGGGCGTTCCTCCTCCTCTACGCAGTCTACACCTACGCCGGCCTCGAGCTCATCCTCGCGGCCTTCGCCGCGGCCTCTCACGCCATCCTCGGCGTAGATCTCGAGCCTCAGTTCGACGAGCCCTACATGGCCTCGTCGCTGCAAGACTTCTGGGGCCGGCGGTGGAACCTCGCGGCCAGCAGGGTCCTCCGCCCCGCCGTCTACGTCCCCGTGCGGGGCCTCGCCGCTGGGCTCCTCGGCCGGAGGTGGGCCCCGATCCCGGCCGTGGTGGCGGCGTTCTTGGTCTCCGGCGCCATGCACGAGCTCGTGATGTACAACATCGGGCGGGCGAGGCCGGACGGCGCCGTGACCGCGTTCTTCGCGCTGCACGGGGTTTGCGTGGCGGCCGAGGTGGCGGCGAAGAAGGTGGCGGCGGAGAGGGGACTGAGGGGGATTCCGGCGAAGGTTTGGGGGCCGGCGGCGGTGGGGTTTGTGGCGGCGACGGCGGTGTGGCTGTTTCTGCCGGCGCTCGTGATGAGGTGCCGGGCTGACGTCATGGCTCATAGAGAGATCGTGGCGTTTGTTGAGTTTGTGAAAGGTCTCGCCTCTTGCCTAACTTTGGACCGGCCCATTGCCTTCTCTCTATCGACTTTGCAAAAGTAATGGTATTCATGATGATATGTATAGCTTAATTATTGCGATCTATGAGCTAATTAGGCCTTGGGCTGCCGGATGTTCGATCCCTTTGCCAAATATAAATAAGGGTAATATAGCAATATAGTCAATTTAAAATATGGTTATAAAGATATAGTCAACGTTTGATAACTTTTATAATCTAGTCATTTTATAGAAATAAACGATTATAAAATATTGAAAATATCCATAAGTAAATTATAGAAACAAAATAAACAGAAATTAACTGAAGTTCACAAAAAAAAAACTTGATATCGCAATTAATTGAACTACTAAAAAAGAAAGAAAATATTATGGAACAATTAAGTTAACGTGTATTGAAACTGCATTATTTCGATGCGATCAAAACGTTGGTTACATGTTTATGTTCAACCAATTTTAATAAGGGCAGTGTAGTAAAATAGTCAAAATGAAACTATAAAATTTGTTTTTAACCTACGTTTCACAACTTTTAGTGAAATAGCCAACAGATTTATGTGACAATAATCAAGGTCTGATTTGCCCTTATTTATTAACAAATTCATCATTTTCTCTCTCCTACTTTTTTCATACACTTTTTTTTACATAAAAACTTCAAGAAACCATATCTATCTCATATGCACTCGAAATTGAGTGATTCCAAATCCCACGGATTCGTGACGCCGTGATCTTCAAAAATAGATCTACTATGTTTGATGAAAAATCACGTTACTACCTTAAATATGGAAATAACTGAAATTTTTTGAAATTATAAAAAAATATAAATGGAAGCGTAAATATGAAGCATTAAACATAATTTTTTATCAAACACAATAAGTCTATTTTTGAAGATCTCGACGTCACGAATTTGTAGGATCTGAAATCACTCAATTTCAAGTTTGTATGAGAAAGATACGAATTTTTGAAGTTTTGATGCAAAAAAAATTATTTGAAAAAAAAAGGAGAGAGAAAGTGACGAATTTGTTAATAAATAAGGGCAAATCAGACCTTAATTATTGTCACATAAGTCATTTGACTATATCCCTAAAAATTGTCAAACGTAGGCTAGATCTAAAATCACATGTTTAAAGTGGCCTAATTAGTTACGTACAAATCTCTTTTAATAAAGATTAATGTAGTACTTTGTTAAATGACTAATAAGCCACATCATCTGGCTACATTTGAAACTTAAATGAAACGTTGGTTAGATTGTAATACCAATGTTTCAACTAGCTTAGTCCGTGTAATTTTTCTATAAATAATTATTGCACGACAAAATAAATAATTATTGTTAGCGGAACAGAGTGAAAAAGATTTAGTTACATAAAATTTAGTTAGTGTGATATGATTATCAGTTTCAGATTAATTACATTAATTATTATTTTTTGATAAATAATTAATATCATTAATCCGAACGAATATTGACAACAATAATATCAATTGCTTAACACTTATAAAAAAATAAACCAAAACTCAAATATTGACACATTTAATACTAAATCGGTCACGAATTAGTTTATTCTGTGACACATTTGTCACGATGTGACACATTTGGTACTAAATGTGCCAATATTTAGTTTTTTTTTTTTTGTTGATTTTTAATAAGTGATAATCAATTGATTTTATTGTTGTCAATTTTTCTAATTTGAAACTCTTAATTATTGTACTTTAATTAGTTTGCCATTTAATATAGTGCACAGCTAATTATATTTTCGCCAATCCCTAAAAAAAGTGTTTTGACTAATTAGTATATCGAAATTAATAGATTTTTAAGATATTTAAAATTTGTCTAAAATTAGAAAATAGCTCAACTGTGGAAGTATTATATTTTAATATTTTTTTAACTCGATGATTAATTTTTTTTTTTTAAAGTGATGAATTGTTTATATAAATAGTCAAAAATGGTAGTTACATTATAAAAAAAATAAAAGTTTGATGATGTAATTTTGATTATTTTTCTAATAATTAGTTTCAAATAGTTATTTTGTAGGGCGCCTTAGCTATTTTGTCGATTTCAAACTTGATTTTAAAGAATTAGTTAACTTTTTGTTTATTTTTATAAACAGTCATTCACCAAAATTAACATATGAAAATACTAACTAGGGAGAACCATGTACAAATACTATCTGATTATTGAGGCCACTTCATCAAACTTGCCTAGATTCTAAACATGTTCAAATCGTTGGCTAGTTAAATTGCAAATCTAACGTTTTGAGTATTCTAATCTGTGTGATTTTTTTTTTATTTTGTAGATCCTTATTTTAAAAAACAGAGAGTATGGCCACTTTAGACCTTATGTTAAAAGTTTGAGTTTAAGTATATAATAAATAAATAAAAAATAGTCAAAATTAAGACAAAATACAGTACTGACACATAGACGTAAATTAAGCTATATCTTTAATATTTCAATAGATGGATTATAATTTTAATTTAAGATAGCCATTTCTATTTGATATAGTTTATTCTTAAAAATTGTATGTTCGTTATCCCTATGTATCTATGATAAATTCCAGGTTAATTCAAATATATTTTGGCAAAAATATGCATAAAATTCCAGGTTAAAATGAGTGTTGTGTTTGAAATAATTTGTTCTAGATTGAAGACAAATTAGTCGTTTAATAGTATTTTGTTAGTCATCTAGATTGTTGAATATACAAGTGTAATAATACTTTTTAATTATATATATATATTTTTTATTTTAATAATAATCTAACTGCGGTTCCTTAACAATTAATTATTAATATTTTAGAAGAGTTAAAATAGATGCTCAAAATGTATATATCTATGCCGGAATCACTTTTTTTTTTTTTTTAATAAAATGTTCCGTTTAATTTAGGAAAAAATATCTGCTATGTAATTTATTATAATTTTATTATTGTGAGCATTTCTTATTATTTAACTATTTTACATTTATTTTATATTAGCCCTTTAAGATTTTTTTTTTTTTTTTTTTTTTTGTTATTAGCCTACTTGGATCCGTCCTTTGATTGTGAGTAGAGAAATTGGAATATGCCAAAAAAAAAAAAAAAAACCATGCTTAACAATTAACGTAACAACATCATTCGATGTCAACTCTTAAACTATCTTCATACTTAGAATACGCATTCATATTGGCTTCGGGCGCTCCTCCACACGGGCAAAACCAAGAGCCAATAGCAAGTCCCCACCACAAACCCAAGCGTCAAAACGACGGAAAAACCCGGGTGTATCGGGCCCCACTTCCTGACCCGACCCACCCGCTTAAACCCGGCTTCCAACACCATGCAAATCCCATGCAACACGAAGAGCAGTCCCACCTCCCACGTGGGCTTCCCTCCGCACGTGATGTAGAAGAACACAATCTCATGCATGGCTCCGGAAACCGCCAGCGTGGCCACCATCGCCAGCGGGCCCGCCAGGCCCGGGCCCGCAAGGCCCGACAAGCCCTCCCGGGCCGGGTCGTAAACGGTCTGGCGCAGAATGTCGGAGGACATCCGGTTCCACCTCCGGCCCCAGAAGTCCTTCAGCGACGTGGCCAAGTACGGACGGTTCATGAGAGGCACGGCCTCGTACCGCGAGCACAGAGAGAGAAGCGGATTCCGAGGGTGATCGTCCGCGTGATTGTGGTGATCGGTTTTTCTGAGCCTGAGTGGCAAAATCGAGATTAACGCGAAGTCGGGGAAGGCGTCGACGGCAGCGAGAGGACCGCGGTCGAAGCAGAAGAGGATGAGCTTGAAGGAAGTGATCCACGTGACGAAGAAGGAAGACATTCCTCGGCCGAAAGCCGACGAGAAAGTCCATGGAAAACGTGAAAAGACATAGAATACGGGAATGAGAGACGCGAGCCTTGGTTTGCCCTTTGGGATTTTTTTGGCCAAGTAATAGCAATAGCTTAGCGAGGCTATGAGCATTAGTATTGGGTCCATCCTAATTTTACGCTTCACAATAATGTTATTTTCGTTGGGCCTTCACTTGATCTGCTAGCTTTGTACAACGGCAATGGAGTTTCTTGGTGTGGATTGGGTGAACTGAATTTCAGCTGCAGCACGTACCTCGTGATGCCATTAAAGAAGACACGTTAATTAGTCATTTGAATTGCATGAATAGTTTTGTAACCTAATAAACAATTTTTAATTCATAACGTTCACTACTATATTACTTTGAGGTTTTGTAACACTGTCTAGTAGAATAATAAAATAAAACAAACTCATTGACAATTTCATAACAAAACGACAAAATAAATAGACAAATCGGACATAGTTTCAAAAGTTAACAAAAATTTCACTTATGTGATGTAAACACGTTTCAAAATATAACAAAGACACGTCACAACTTCAACATCCACAAAAAGAAATACGATAACAACCCCTCAAAATAAGACTACAGTTTAGTATAGTATCACGTCAAAATAGACACAAGACAACAATATCATCGAAGAATCTATGTCAAAATGGTCAAGCAATTCACATATTAACTCACCACTTATACAATGAAGCCAAACAAGTGAGCTTGAGTCTACAAATCAACTTCTCTCACTGTTTTACCGGCGATGCTCCGAAAAACGAATTTCGGTCCGATTTGAAAAATGAAATTCTCTAGATCCGTAGACCTTTTCAAAACAAAGCTAATGCAAAAAGAATCATGTCATTTGAGGCTCGGACGGAGGAGATATATCGAAAAGAAGTTTCAATCCCGAATTCACCTTTCTCCGACTTTGGCCGAGCTTTTTCGGCGGACGGCTGCGACTCCACGGGTAAAATTTATACTCAAAATGATCCATATGATTAGGACTTGGTGATGGTGATGGTGGTGGAGCGTATTTCACCTTCCGTTGGTTTGGTTGGAAAACCGCCGGAAAGAGAAAGAGTAAAAAAAAAAAAAAGTTAGAAGAGAGAGAGTGATGTGGGAGTGAGGGAACCACCTCAGCCAGCCTGGTCAATTCAAACAAATGATCAAAGCATGACCATAAACAACTAAAATAAAAATAAAAAATTGGGTTTTACAGGTTTGCTTGTGAAACTTTTGGAATATGTTTTCTTAACTTCGAACGCAAATAATGATATATTTCCCATTGATGAGGTTTATAAATAGAGGAATGCTATTCAGCTTGAGTAATTTTGGTGTATAACGATCCATTTATAATACGACACCTGTTATATCATAATTATTATTTATTTTTCAAAATAAATTTTCTATCTCTTCATTAAATATCCCCATCTTTTTGTACTGCTTAGCTTCTTAATTCACCATTTTTGGAAGAAAAAAAAAGCAAGCAGAACTTTAAAAAAAAAAAAAAAAACATAAAACCACCACGGCTAGACTAAATAAGACTAGCACAAATCATTCAAACCAAAATCTATAGCCAGCCAGAATAACAAGTTATTCATTTCAAAAAGTTTGGTTGGTTGTTTAAACTTTAAATATGAAAATCGGAGTATTTTTTGGGAAGTAAACAAAAAAGAAATTGAAGGGATACAATAATATTTTTCGTGTGGAGTTTTCTTCATTAAGGATGAAAAATCTGAGATGTTTGTAAAAAAAAAAAAAAAAAAAAAAAAAAAAAAAAAAAAAAAAGAAGAATTAACAAATTGGAAAGAAGGAACGAGAATGGTGAACATCACAAATTCCCAATTTACATTTATCGTCTTTTAATATTTTTTAAATTAAAAATATTAAATAATAATCAGTGCCATGTTAGTATGTACACGTGAAGTCGTACTATTAACCCCAATAAAAACTAACTCGGGATGGTTATAAATATGTTTTAACTGTTCAAATACAATTATCAATGATTTAATGAATATTTTGTTCAAAAGTAGTTGATAATTTAAAATGTCACAGCTGGTTCAATAAAAATGAATTTTCATTAAGCATGTGTAATATTACATGAAATTTTATTTACAAGATGTTGATAAGTGTGATTTATTTACACTTATTACTAGCTTCCAAGTAATTTGATTATATTTTGTAGGTTTTAGTGATATTTCAGGTGTTGAAGGTTTTAGTGAAACAATTTGAAGTCATTCAGAAATTATTTGAAGAGAAAGCTAAAAAATTGAGGTGACACAATGCGTCAACCACCGACGCGCTCCTCAGTCGACGTTTCGCGCTGATAATGCAGACTCGGATTTTTAAATGCTCAATTTTAGCTACTGACCCTAACTTAGAGTAAACTAAACTAGTCAATAAATTAGTAATTGTATCAAATTACCCATAAATCCAACTAGATTTTCTTGCCACTAGAAAACTTCCAACACTGCTTTCAAAATTTAATTTTTCTAGTTTTATGTTTCTTCTTAACCAAATCGTTTGGATTATAGTTGGTTTATAATTTTTTCTGTTAAATAACTTTCAAATATCAAGAATAATAAATAAATAAAAAGGTAGGTCGGATTACATTTGGCTTTGTTTGAATTTCTAATATTGTTCCATACATTTTTTTTTTTCTTTCTCTCTTTCTTTTCATATCTTTAAAATTCATTCAATTTCAAATTAGTGTGATATATATATATATATATATATATATATATATATATTGTAGTTTTGTATTTTACATCAATAATTTTAAAGAACATGATTTTTTTTGTTTATATATTTTTAATCTATTAATCCTGTAGCAGTCAATGAAATTCGAGTCGAATTCAAAAGTACTACATCTGTGCTTGCCCCGAATTCTTGATAGGCCTTGACATTGGCCCTCTCATCATGCGTCATCCTTCGGTCTCACTCATCTAGTCTATAAATAAATCACTCCACCAAATTTAAAGTAAGTTCGTTCTTACACTCATCTAGTCTATAAATAAATCACTCCACGTCCAAAGTTTAAGGTAAGTTCGTTCTTACTTAAGCGCACTTTGTCAAAAATGCCTTTCCAATTCAAAAGTATTCCTCTCTCACCTCACTATCTATCTCTAACCGTAAAGACGAGATTACACCCCCGACTTCACATTTAACAAAAAGATTAATTTTGAACATCGGAGTGCTCAGAGAACATCTCTCAATGGCCTCATAGTTCACTTCCTTTCCTTCTCTCAATGAAAAGGAATCGGAAATCACTTTTAGACGAGGCATGCAAGAAAAATTGAGGAAACAACACGTAAGGTGTCGACCCGAGTCTAAGATACTCACGAATCTCCGTATTAAGCAATCATTTGTCTCTTAACTCGAGCCTTTAAACCATTCTCGAACCTAGTACGCTCCATGTATACAATTTCAACAATTAAATGGGACAAAACACACCAAATTAACCAAACTTTGGCTTGTACTAAAACATCGTCATATCTTATAGTTCAATTGTAGTCATAAAGTCCGGTCATATATCAAACTGTGTTATGCGCTGTGCTCTTTAAGTCTTCATTCGCGAATCATTACATTAACTAAAATGCATGTCAAATTGTTCAACAAATATATCAAATCTTTTTAACCCTGCACAAACAAGATGCAAATTACAAACCTGAAATACTTTTTAAGTCTCTTTTAATGTCTAACTATCTTATTAAACTTTTGCATAAAAACTGACCGATCGAGGTCATAGCATGATCGTTCAGGTACAAACACCATCAAGGTGAAAAATTGCAGCTACAAGTTGAAGCTCAAACTCTTCTGTAGGCAGCTCTTTCTAATGTTACAACGCCTTTTTTATTGTAAAATGTTGGCTCTTCCATTACACAATCTGTTCTACAATGTACATGTATTACCCACTTAAAATCAAACTTTACAAAATTCAGTTATTAAGTATAGCAAATAAGCTTCAGCTCCTTAATATCACAACACAAATTAGTAGTTTGCTGAACGTATATTTCTTCCTTCATTTCTTCCTTTAAGAGTGGGTTAGTTCTCGGAGTAACTATAGCGAGGCTGTTCAAGGTAACCTCCTGAGCGTGGCGTACTTTGACCTTCTTGATCGTCTGAGATGCGACATACCAGAAGAGCTTCATGAGGTCTTACTTAATTAGAATATCTAAGGACGAAGCCAAAAAATTTGTTTAGGGGAGGCTAAAATTTTATTAACATATATGACAATGACAAATTTTTTTTTTTTTTTTTTGTAATTTAGCAAAATAGTCAACTTGAACGTTGGGAATTGCTAAATAGCTAAAGTTTGGTAAATATTAGGTAAATAAACAATTTTATATATTTACAGTCGTAAATATTAAGTAAATAGCCACTGTCATATTAAGTCACGTCATCATTTATGGCTATTTACCTAATATTTAACAAACTTTGGCTATTTAGCAATATCAAACGTTTAAGTTTACTATTTTTCTTATTTTATTATTTTTTGTATGCATGTCACGCTTTACCATTCACAAAATGGATGCGGATTCGCAAAATTTATTTTATCCATGTTATACTATTTTTTATTTTTATTTTGTTGGCTTGCTAATACCAAGGATCGAAATACCGTTACCGTTACCGTTCCAAGTTTTCGAATTTACTGGTAACCCCCCGTACCGTAAAGGAATACCGGGGGAAGCGGGGAAAAAAAAGGGAACCGGTACCGTTGAACTTACCGTTACCGTAGAGGAATACCGTCAAATACCATATTTACCGAGGGGAATTCAGAAAAGAAATATACAAAAAAAAAAACATACAAAGTACGTAGGATAAAATTCATAAAATTAAAAATAGTGTAGACTGTTTCAACACAGTATCAAATTACAAACACAACAAAAAGTACGTTCAATAGTACAAACCAAAATGATAAAGTTCAACACAATCCATCAAATACTATAGTTCAACAAATTCAACAAAGGAGGAATACAAATGACTACTCAAAGCGACCGTATGCACCGGTCATACAGTAATCATACCAAGTCATATAATGAGCACATGCACGAAAGTACCTGTCCAAGTGATAGTCGTACTCATACTGAGATGAACAACAGACATGGAGTAGATTGGATAACCTGGATATGGTCGCACCGTTTCGGGAGCGTGAGTTGATGCATAGGCGTCCTGGTTGTAACTGGAAGATCCGTCATCATAAGATGACTCTGTGCCTTAAGGACTAATTGATACCGATCCAAAGTTGTAGGACAAGTCATCAACGTCATTGCTAGACGTAAATGACATGGCATCATTCATACCTCCGCCCTGACCTCCGCGCCCGTATCCTGAATCAAAAAAAGCAGGGTGATGAAGACGATCAAAATCTTCTTGCGATGGTGCGTATCCAAGTTGAGCACCGCTGACATCACCAAATGAGATGCCTCCAGCAGTAAAGGAACCCCCAGACCGATAGGAACCTCCATCACCTCCCCCTGATCCACCATCACCTGCACCTCCACCTGCTCCGCTTGATCTACGGCTTAAACCTCCGCCATCTGAATCCGAACTGTCTCCGGATCCGCGTTGAGGTTGGACGTCCTCGTTCAGCACTCACTCCGGATCAACTCCATGCTCTCGAGCCGCTTCAGCTACTGTCGGATCCGGGTTCTGGTTGACGTCGTCCATGTGAACTTCGTCAATCCAGTGGAGCATTTCGTCGTCTCCCTCATTGTCATTCCCCGAGCGTTCGAAAGCTCGTTCAATGATATCCAAAGGATCTATCGGGTTGAGGTTGTTGTCGTGAATCCGAGTTGCTTCACGTAGCTGCAACTTCATGTTGTATGAGCAGAAAACAAGCTTCTCGAGTCTGCTGTACGCTAGACGGTTCCTTTGTTTTGTGTGGACGAGGGCAAATGTACTCCAATTCCTCTCACAAGCGGAGGCGGATGAAGTTTGTGACAAAATTCGAATGACCAACGTCTGTAAAGTCGGGGTCCAATTTCCGTAAAGCTCCCACCACTCACATGCAGTCATGTGACATAAATCATATCATGTCCTTTCTTACCATTCCATGACATAGTTAATGCATACAATTCATCTCACAAGCTTACTTGCACAAAGGGTGCCTCGTGCCGAAACAACACTTCTTTGTGAGAAGTCCCCTCGAGCGTCTCAAAATGCGATTAACTGTAATTAGAAAATCAAATAAGACTCATATATTCATAATGTGATATAGCTTGTAACAATTTATAGTTTTATACCTCTCTCCCAAGAGTTGACCCATCAAGATCCGGATGCAAGAAGTCGAAAACCTTTGTGACAGAGGCCATGTGAGTATTGTTCATGGTTATATCGGGGTTAAACAGCAACTTTGGATTTAGGAAGAAAGCTTCAATGTGTAGTGGATGTTCCATTTGAGTACTCTATCTGTGGTTCACGATGTCGACAACCCATTTCTTCCCACTCATCGCTTCCAACTTCTTTTTCATCTCGTGGAAGACGTAGTTGTTAGGAATTCTTGCCCACGAGAAGATACTTATGTAAATTCTTGTTGAAATTATTAATAAAATAAAGTTTGACATTTATTATCTATTTGAATTGAAAGCGTTATTTCTTATTTAATGAGATTTATTAAACATTCATTATTCCATAGCCTCCGTATCTAATTGAGTCACGTGCTGGGCAACTGAGTTCGGGCAGTGTGCTAAAACATGGTCGATGACTGATATACGCCTGGAAAACTATATCTAAAGTCATCTATGTGGAACACATGTGTGAAGGCTGATCACTATGTGGAAGCATTCTACACTTGTGGTAAGTGTACGACCCGGACAGGTCTTGGTGTAGATGTGTCGTTTAAGGACCGTTACGACACACTAACCGAGGCCACTATGATGGTCACAATGAGACTTGATCTAAATCCTGAAGTGATCATGGACACTGGGTTATGTTACTGAGCTCTTTGACTCATTCGCTAAAAGGCTATTCATGCTAATCACAGCTTATGTCTTGGGAGTTTTCTCAGAGCATAATTCGAGTGAGAAATAATTTACAGATACGGAATCCAGTCTTCCTGAAAGAAGGTTAATGTTCTCTCACCTAAGGGTTGATTCCAGAACCGATAGATTGCGCGCACTTTCGAAGTAAGTAACGTTCGAAATAATCTTTCGCTGGGGAAGCAACAATGCTTAGGGCTGATATGTATCAAGAGAAGTATAACGGAAAAATTGACTTCTCTTGACACGGGTTGAACCTGGAGGATCTTGATCACGAACTGACTATATCAGTGGACACTCGTCACGATGAGTAAATATAATTCTAGTATAAAGGAGAGTTCAGTCTTGGCTTACAAGGTGGAGTATTTGACCAAGATTAAACGAATCGATGGAAAAAGATAAAGGACTATTTCGTCTTTTTCATCGGATTTGTTAAGCTTCTATTACTAGGTCCATAGTCCCCGATTCGACTCTGATAAAGGCGGATAAGAACTTTTGTATAATAATGTTTATCATTATTAATCTCACTTGCTGTAATTGTGATTGACAACATTAATTCTGGAAAACAGGTATTCGCAGAATTAAATAAATATTTATGGTAGAATTGTTTATTTATTGTTTGATCAAGTAAATAAACAATTATTAATTATTTGTTTATTGTTGGACCAAGTAAATAAATGATTAATTGAGTTTTAAACAATTGGGCCTTGCACAAAATATGAAAATCGGATTTGGGAATTTCGGCATAGGAGTTGCGCAAATCCCCCTTGGCCGTGTGCCTAAAATTCGACTTTTTCAATATTGGTATTTACCAATATTTTCTCTTTAGTTGTTTAAATAAAGGAGATAGAATAATATAAGATATTGTCCTATATTTTCTCCTTATTTAAAGGAAAGTATTTAGGAGAATATATGAGAATATATTTAAAGGGAAATAATATATTCCCATTTATTCTCTCACTAAATAAAATATTCTCTATTTAAATAGAGAATAATATCCCATAGATATTGATCTGATGGATGAGAGAAAAAGTATGATTCACTTGTTGAGATTCAATGGCCTAGATTTAATCCACTAGTGTGAACACAATAAAAGGAAATAAAATATTCTTGAAGATTCCATTAATATCTCTTTTTACTACTATAAATAGGGGTTCATAAGAAGACAAAAATAAGCAATTATTTGGTGAAAATTTCGTGCATCCTAGCCTCTCCTTGGCCGTGCATCTGCCTCTCCCTCCCCTCGGAAATTCGTTTCCATTCTTAGTAAAATAAGAGAGAGATCTCGAAACACATAGTTTCGTGATTTAGTGAGATAAAGACTGTGCCCATTCATCTTTCTTATTCGTCTCGGAGATTACGTTTCGAAAGACTAAGATGTCATCACATCGAGTCCTTGAAGTAGAGTCCCTTATTTGATCGTGTGGAGGCTTGTACGTTCAAGACGAAGACGGATTGTGAAAGCTTTCAGTTCGTGAACCGAAAATCAATGTAAGTAGGGAAAATAACACATTTATACCCTGTGTTTTAGTGAAATGTCGAGTTTAACCCTCAGTTTTCAAAAATGTCGAGTTCATACCCTCTGTTTAACTAAAATGACGAAATTATACAATTTGTTTAACTAAAATGACGAAATTATACCCTGAAATAGACAACAGTGTCACAAATATTCTTTTTATTGACTTTTCATTGACGTTGACTATAATATTTATAATATAAACACCAATTATCTTTATTCATTCGCGTCATATATGTAATTTATTTAAAAACTAAAAAATAAACAACAGTTTCTTAATCGTGAAGAACACAGAAAGAGGCAAAGGGGTAAACATCGATAGTTGATAGTCATCAAAATCGCATATTCGAACAGAGAATCCAAGATTTAGAGTTACAATTCGAACACGGAATGAAGTCATTTCTTAGGCGGTATGAGTTTTATTATTTAATTTCAATTTAAGGCTATTTTTATTTCAAAATTGAGAATTTGGAAATTAGGGTACTGATTTAGATTTGATTCGATTTTTCTTATATAAGAGTTAATATCAATGAAAGGGAGATTTGTGACGCTGTTATTCATTTCAGGGTATAATTTCGTCATTTTAGTTAAACAGAGGGTATGAACTCGACATTTTTGAAAACTGAGGGTTAAACTCGACATTTCACTAAAACACAGGGTATAAATGTGTTATTTTCCCATGTAAGTACTCGTTTACTCTTATTTCGGTTGCTTGACATATATGCTCTCGTATAATTTTTAATTAATGTAAATCTAGATCTTGTCATATAATCATTGAATTAATTAGCTCATGATTAGCGTAATTAATCACTTTTCCGCATTAATATGGTTATATGGGGGAATCATCCCCGACAGTAGTATAGTAATCCCATCGTGGGATGCACCTCAGTGTCCACTAATCGAAGAGTGGTGTACATCGGCTCGAATATGGCACACACTTCGTCCACCGAATGCTAGAATCTGGAATTTAAACAAGTCTCATATACGGATCTACCTGTAGGAGTTGCACTCAATTTGGAATCATCCCACCATTGACTACTGAACATCGTCCTCAACGCAGCTCTCTTCTCTCGGAGACTTTTGAGAGCTAGATAGTTCGTGGCAAATCTTGTTGCACCGGGACGGATGATTTCACCTGGCGATGTCTCCCGTAACTTGGACAACACAGTGATGTGGTTGTAGATGAACTTAGTCGCATCCCTCGCAGCTTTGATAGTATGCTTAACACTATCTCTCTTCCCAATATCTTCAAACATAAGATCTAGACAATGTGCGGCGCAAGGTGTCCAGTACACATGGTACTTTCGTTGTAATTTCAACCCGGCACTCTTGTAGTTCGAACCGTTGTCGGTCACAACTTGGACGACATTGTGTTTTCCGATTTCTTTGAGCACTGTCCTCAATATTCCGTAGATGTAGTCCCATGTTTTCGTATGCTTTGACGCATCAACGGACTTTAAGAACACCGTTGCACCAGCACAATAAACCATAATGTTTATGATGCTCAGTCTGGTCGGCCCCGTCCAACCATCAGTGAGTATGGTGCATCCGTATTTTACCCACCGCTTCTTTTGTTCTTCAAGGTAGTTCTCCGCGTCTGCAACCTCCATATCAAGGTACTTGTTATGAATTTCATACGGAGTTGGTATAGAAACGCCTGGACCTGCAATATGCCAATATACATCATGTTAACGTTTCAAGAACACATGCGATTCGACAATATAAAAGTACAATTACTTATCACGAATTAAGGATTACCTAGATATTGAGCGGACGCTATCATGTTTTTGAACTCATGCGAGGCGGCCTTACTCGCCGGCACATGTTGGTGAACAAAAAATTTTGTTATGTGTCTTCCGAGCCACGTTTTCTTCTTCGGATCAACTATCTCATCAATTTTTGTTTGCTTCGCGCTCGCTGACTTATATAATGATGGAGCAGCTGGTGGAGATTTTGCCGTAGAACCACTGCCGGGTCCCGACATCATCCGAGCCTCCCATTCCGTCTTAGCTGCCTCTTTTCTTGACCTCTTCATAACTGCTCGTAATTGCGCTTCGTAGTCTTCTTCTTCTGATTCTTCCACGCCAACATTTTTAGTCAATGTCTTGTGAAGCGTAGAATCCAACGACTGTTTGCTCTTCTTTTTTACGACATTGCCTTGAAGTAAAGCTTGCATCTTTGTTTTCACTTCAGGAGGGACTTTCTCACAGAATTTGACACTCCTCGTTGGGTCTACATGGGCTAGGTGGTTTTTCACTCTCATGATGCCGCCACCTCCCATAATGTGCTCGCAAAATATGCTCTGGTGGCCGCTACGTTTTCCGGGAATGGGTGTGCAATACTTCCTAGCTGGGTCGAGGGCCGACATTCTTGCAACTTGTAATCTACAAATTAACAAATAACATTTACAACATAATTCGGATTAATTATAAACATGAACACAAACTCTAAAATTAAAAACAATTCATAACAATATACCATAAATAAATAAAATTAAAAACAAGTCACAAAATTTCTTCATAAATCAAGAAACAAGTTAACATAACCTTAATCACTAACTAATCACAAAATTACCTAATAATTCGGATTAAATCCAAAAAAAATTACAAACATCAACACAAAAACTCTAAAATTAAAAACAAGTCACAAAATTTCTTCATAAATCAATAAACAAGTTCATCATAACCTTAATCATCACTAACTAATCACAAAATTACCAAATAATTCGGATTAAATCCAAAAAAAATTACAAACATCAACACAAAAATTCTAAAATTAAAAACAAGTCACAAAATTTCTTCATAAATAAATAAACAAGTTCATCATAACATTAATCATCACTACCTAATCACAAAATTACCAAATAATTCGGATTAAATCCAAAAAAATTACAAACATCAACACAAAATTAAATCAACACTATATCAATGCTCACAACTATCAATTTATACTTAATCTTCAAAAATTATCAAGAAATTTCCAAGGTTTAAACTCAAAATCATAAATAAATAAATAAAAAAAAAATTGGTCGGGAAGTCGTTTACCGGGGGGATCTGGGCAGCTTTGGCCTTCGGCGTGTCGGGAAATGGGCGAGACGGCGGGATCCGGCCGGGAAGCTGGAAAATTTGCTCTGGGTCGCGCCGGGATTTGGTCTCGAGCTTACCGTCCAAATGATTTTTTTTTAGGTTAACCGGGTATTTATACCCGGTTTTTTTTTTTTTTTAGCTGGACCCGACCGGGAAGTGGGAACCGGATTCCTACTCGGATCCCGGTCCGGTTCCCCCGGAACCACCGGAAAACTCCGATTTTGGTGATTCCGGTGCCGAGTAGCTTCAAAAAGGGGGAACCGGACCTGTTCCCGTCCGATTCCCCCGGGATTTAAATCCTTGGCTAATACTAGTTGGTGGTACTGGAATTCCTCGGTAACCATCCTTACATTTATGTGTTTATTCGCACAGTT
This sequence comes from Urtica dioica subsp. dioica, assembly GCF_054948205.1. NCBI lineage: Eukaryota > Viridiplantae > Streptophyta > Magnoliopsida > Rosales > Urticaceae > Urtica > Urtica dioica. The sequence continues at coordinate 17,267,486 of NC_142764.1, read as the reverse complement.
AATCATATGCAAAAACACTAGTCCGATATAATTCTATTCTTTATTATCTCACATAGTCAATTTTTTCCCTTTTTATCATTACAATATATATTTTCAAAATTTTGTTTTTAGTAATTGATGTAATTTTTTCTATAGTATTTTTTTATCATAAATAATTTTGTAAACAATATACAAAATTTAAATGAAGTCAAACACAATAAAAAAAATTAAAAAAATTATGTAAATATCAAGAAAAGTTATTAATTATAACTTAAAAAAATATTATCGTAATAAATGTTTTAACCATATTATTCTTGCGATTGGTTTTCAAAAAATAATACTAGATGCAATTTCTCCAATTATTTATAGCTTGCTAGACCTAAGTTAGTTTACTGTTTTTATTTATATAACTATATGCTAAAGTACCCAAATTTAAATAAAAATAAAAGGGATTATTCCTATTCTATGACTTATACCAAGATTTTGGACCAAAATCTACTAAACCCAAATAAATCCTAAATTATGACAACCTCTTTTCACTAAATACAAAAATACCCTTACTTTTAATAACATTTGATTTTCTTTCTTATTTAATTATTTGACTTTCTTTTTTTATTTGTGCATTAATAGGATGAGTTATTCACGTCACTCTCTCTTCCCTCTCTTTTCCTGCGCATTTCATATCTCCATGTTTTCTCTCATGTCTCTCTCTTTGCTTCAACTCAAGAAAATAAGGTTTGGATTCAACTCTCTTCCACTCTCTCTTTTCGTTTTTCAGTTCGTCATCTTTGTTTGAGTTCATCTTTTTTTAAGTCGTTGAATTTCTGTGTTTTTTGAAGTTAAAAAACAAAGAAAAAAACGATTCTCGCGATTTTGGAAAATTTTGAAGGTTTCTGAAAATTTCTGGGTATTCGTTGAAGATTTATTGACATTGATGTCAATAAATATGCATTTTTATTGACATTTATGTCAATAAATCTTCAACGATTCTGGGAAATTCCTTTGAAGATTTATTGACATTACGTTGAAGATTTATTTACATTAATGTAATGTCAATAAATCTTCAACGTTTCTGGAAAATTCCTTTGAAGATTTATTGACATTGATGTCAATAAATATGCATTTTTATTGACATCAACGTCAATAAATCTTCAACGAAAACCCAGAAATTTTCAAAAAATTTTCAAAATTATCCAGAATCCCGAGAATCATTTTTTCTTTGTTTTTTAACTTTAAAAACCACAAAAATTCTACGTGGAATCCATGGCGGGCTGTTTCGGTGGACACTTCGAGGTCGCCGCCGTCGGGATGACCATGGACTGCTCTCCGACGGCCATGACCGTCGTTCCCAAGAGCTTCAGCGTTGGAGATTCCCAGGGCTGCTCTCCGGGTTTTTGTAATGATGTTTGTTTTCATAATATAAACTAAATAATTGTTTTTGTTTTATTAATTAACTAATAAAAATAAACTAAATATGAAGGATAAATATGTAATTACTCATTTCATTAAGTCATAGTTTAGGATTTATTTGAGTTTAGTAGATTTTTGTCCAAAATCATGGTACAAGTCATAGAATAGGAATAATCCCAAAATAAAATAAAAATCTAAGACGAACAACAAGAGAAGAAGCGAGAGTTTGGGGTTTAGTTGTTTTTACCGAGCAGGCTGGCAGGGGAACCAAATGGGCCTTATTAGAAGTTGGCCCAACATTGATCATGAATGGCAACATGGCAAGATCTACTTCATAATCATAATATCATCACATTGAACCAGAAACTTGGTCCCTGAACGACGAAGACGACGATCGTAGTGTCAAAGTCCAGGTACGTCTTCCGCGATTTATCTTGAAATTTCATCGTCTGATCGGAATCTCGTTGAATTCACTGATAAAATACGAGGATTCGAATGAGCAGATCAGCTAATTGGGGCAAGTAAGGGATTAGAACCAGATAAGAGAGGAGGCGATGGGTTTCGTCGTGACAACCCTAATCTTTGCTGTCGTGGGAATAATCGCTTCTCTTTTGGTCAGAATCTGCTTCAGCAGAGGAGCGTCCACTAATTTGTACGTATAAGAGTATATATAAATAATGCGTGTTAATTTTTTTAACGATCCTAATCAAAGATCTAATATTTTTCCACTCGTACAATGTTTGATTGCGATGTGATTTTGATCACAGTTATGCGCCTGATCAGATTGGTGTTACGCTCTCTAGTACGGTTGTAGATAGAGTGAATTCTTAGGCAGATTAATATAATATGACCGGTCAGAAACTAGGTCCGTGAATTGAAGTGGGTGGTCTAAGAACTGTTGAACTTTAGGGTTTATCGTTTCCTGTTTTGGGCGGTTCTTGATTTTGGTTTTGAGACTCGGTAATATGTGTGAATCGATTCCGTCGCTGTATATCTAATGCCAGATGATCTGTAGCTGTGTAGGTGTTCCCGATTAAGACAAATTAGGAGTTTTGTTAGAGAGAAACATTGGTCAGCCACTCTAGTTTGCGTAATCTTCAATAGTATAGTCAAATTGAGCTCTTAAATATCACGGCCCTATCATGTTGCTAACGATATTCCTATGGGGTTATCGAATCTGTGTTGATGTAAACATGAATGAGAAGGAAGCTCTGGTTTTAGGACTTCCAATATTCTGTATATCTATGATCTAAACTCGTAACTTTTTTTTTTTTTTTTTTGACAGGCTTCACTTGACACTGGTTGTCACAGCTGTAGTGTGCTGTTGGATGATGTAAGTTGTGTTTGTTTGCTTCTCCTTTTTGCATTGATTTTTGACACTTTGCTGTTCAAATTTGACATCCAATAAGGATATAAGGGCACATTTTGATTTCAATAACACAAATGCAATTTAATACCTGATAGCATAAACTTGACAACAATTGGCTGCAATGGTATTATAAATCACCCTAGAGAGAATTTTCTTGATCTTATATAAGGATTTCCGGAACTATATTTTATAGACCATTCTTTCCGAAAGTATGATCATGCTGTTTAAACTATAGGATTGAGCATTGTTGAAATAAAACAGAGGAATTTTGAGCTCATGAAAACTCTAATTCCCAGATTAGTGTGTTTTTAGATTATGTACTCACTGTTGCATCTATTTTTTTTCCATTAGGTGGGCGATTGTTTACATTGCGCAAATGAATCCACTAATTGTACCGATCTTGAGCGAAGGAGAATAAAGTCGTAAATGAAGGAATACACCTCAAGTTTATGTTCAATTGATATGATGTTTCATTGAGATACTCCAGGGAAACCATTTATAATGTTTATTCAAAGTCCATTTCGGGTTTAGGTGTGTATTTTCCGGAAGAGAATTGGATTGCCATGCCATATCAGCTTATTAGCTTTTCATAATTTATTTTTTGCCTCCCTATAATATCACTATTCGTTCAGTTTATTCTTGGAAACAAGTCGATCACTATGTGCCTTTGTATGTAAACTATGTGCCTTTGAGCATCTGAGTGAAATAAAAAAAGATTGATCCTGGAGCTTTGTGTATGATTAAAAAATAAGCGTTGCAGTATTATTTCTTCCCCTTAATTATTTATTATCTGTTCTTATCTACTTCACGAGTGAATGACCTCGGAAACATCAAGCAAGGATCGATCAAATGACAAAAACACCCCTGGAGAATTCCATTTTGTCTCACCCATTTAAGACGACTCTGTGCGTATGACTTTGAGGTGTTCACACACCCCTTGTAAAGAAGCAGAAATGGTAAGAAAGTCCACGAGAAGATGATAATATTTGTGCAACCCGAGAGAAGTGGCATTGAATATGTCATTAAATGAGAAGGCAGAGAAGAACTAAAACGATGCTTCTCTTTCTCACATCACGCTTATAAAACACTGGTGAAACTAGCAAGACAAGAAATGCAAAAACCACAGGCATGGCGAGAATGATGATGATGGTGTTGTGGCTAATAGTGTCTCCAGCGATAATAATGGCGTGTCCTAACGAAGGAAGCAAATGCCGAGACTGCATAGCGAAGCAGATGAAGTGTGAGTGTCCGGCGTGCTCGCCGCTGCTCCAGTGCGTGGCGCGGTGCCTCTGGGCCGGCACTTCCAAGCCCGTCTGTGTCAAGAGATGTGACTGTGCTCACTCCAAACCCAAGCTCTCAGACTGCAAAAAGTGCATCTCCAAGTGCAAGTGTAGCTGCATGGTTTCCTAGATATGTTGTCTTTGAATTTGCTCCTTTTTTTATTTCTGCTGAGATTTGAGTTGCTTGGAAATCTTGTGTACTTGGGTTTTAGCTTCTTGAAATATATGTGGAAACTAAATGAAGTTAGTGTAACGCATGAATAAAGGATGAAGCCGAAGAGATGTGCAATATTGAACTTGTACTGCAAGAATTCACACACTTCATTACCTGTTTGAGAAAGTTTTCACTATTACTATTACACCCATTGTTTAGCTTTTAGCTTGGATTATTGAACTTGTATTTCCATCGTCGATAAAAAAAAATTCTATGGAATCAAGCAACAAGACCTGTTTTTAAGCTATGCAAAAAAAAAAAAAAGTTTACATTCACTCACACTATGTATCATTTTTTCAATCCCATCTTATGCCCTAAATCCACAAGGATCTTCTCCAACAACTTGGTCGCCGGAGAAAAGATTTCTTAGTCTGCAAGATTGTCTCTTTATCAACTCATACGTGGAAGGAAAACGCCAAGCCACGATCGAAAACTGGTCGGAATACTCTTCGACGCCTTCGACCAAGAGCTGCCAGATCAGAGCTCCGGCCCCGGCTCTGCCGTTTTTCGCCGACTCATACACTCTGTCGTAGACCGTCTTTAACAGAACGTTCATGTCTTCTACTTTGTTGTTTGTGCGTAGAGACGATCCGACCTCAGTGAACAGAACCGGCTTCTTCAGCGAAGTCTCTCCGTCGCTGATGTGAGAGTCGACCCAGTGCGAAAGAAACTTTGCCTTGCTCTCCAAGTCACCTTCTTGAATCCTAAACCAAAGGCAAAATAATCAGTTGTTGGTATAAGAAATATGCATTACGAGAGAGAGTTGGGAGAGTTTTTTTTTTCTGACCAGCTGTCGGGGTAGGCGTGAACAGAGGCGAAATCGATGTTCTCGATCGCAGAGTTTTGAATGAAATCGGAGCCGAGTTTGGCGGCCCATTCTCCGGGATTCACGGTGGACTTCTCGGTGGTTTTCGTGCCGTAAAAGCCTTCAAGCCCAACAGTTAGGAGGTGGTTCTTGTCCAGGCTTTTCACATAACCAGCCATCTCTGCAATCCATGCCTGTCCAAGAACAGAATACCCTTGAGACTTTGGCTACGTCGAAACTCGGATTTTACGATTTGACTCAAAATCCACAGTGTGTTGATTTGTTTGGGTCTTCATTTTCCACACATTTAAAAAAAAATTGAAATCTTAATTTTAGTATCGTTTGCGTTTTTCCATAATCCAAACTAACACAAGAAAAAGTAGAATGAATTATCAATTTTTCAGGTTCCAAACATATTATGAACGCTTGGGGATTATTTTCAATTTTTCTTGTGCTCAATGATGGATAGATATTGACCTGAAGAACCGGAGCGGATGAATTGGAAGAACACCTGGGCTCGTTGATAAGCTCCCAAGCAAAGATGGCCGGTTCTTCCGAGTACTTCACTCCCGTGAATGAATTCTTACGCGTTAAAATCGCCTGCACAGTTCACAAACCAATCGGCTTGGATTACTTCTAATAATTACTTGATATAATACACTATTCTCTTCTCTTCTATTCCTACCTTGATATAGGCCTTGTAGAAGTCTTTGATGACAGGGTGAGAGAAGAAAGAGTCGTCAGAAGATGACACGTCACCGGCTCCGGTCTCCTCCGCCCACCGGACGTACTGGTCTTTCCCGCCATAGGCGTTCAGATTGTTGACCAGGCTCAGAATCAGCCTCACCTTGTTCTTCCTCGCTTCCACGATCACGTAGTCCAACGCCTGAGTTTTCCCAAAAAGGAAAAAAAAGTCAACCCATAAATTTTCCATGCTCACATTTAAAAAAATTATTTATAGCAAAAGCCAAGCATTTTCTGTCAGGTTGATAATGAAAGCCAAAGAGTTGTGGAAGCAAAAGAGTCCAAATTTTTATTATTGCTTTACTTACTCGAAAGACTTTGTGGTTGAAGACTCCGGGGGAGGTCTGGAGAGAGGAGGGCTGAGCGCCGTCGCTGAAAGCCCAAGTCCGGCAGACGGTGAGGCCCATCTTGGAGCCCATTTTGAGCATCTTAGCCACTTTGGGCCGCGACGAAGCCCAAATGCTCTTCTCCATCAGCCAGTACGAGTTCCACCCGTTGACGTACATCGGCGTCTCTTCGCCGGAGACCACGAAGTGGGTCTCTTTTACGCCGACGAAGCCCATCGACGGCTGCCACATCACCGGCAAGCTGACGTGGTCGTTGAAGTTGAAGTACAGAAGAGATGTTATTGAGATCATTCCCAGAAGTGGATACACAACTCTGTCTCTCCACTCTCTCTCCATCTTTTTTTTTTTCTTCTTTGTTGCTTTAGGCTTACGTTAGAACTTAGAACTTAGAACCGAACCGAGATTTGTCGTCTGTGTTTTTTGTTTTTTTTTTTCCTTCTTCTTTTCTCTGCGTGTCTTTCCTTCTTTCTCAACAGCTTTTCTGGCGTGCGACTGTTTTGAAAGCGAGCGTATTAATGGCGGTAATATTATTGTTGTGTTATGTTACGTACGCGCCTGCCGACAAGTTCTGAATCCTGATTTCAGGTACGTGCTGGTCTACTCACCTTACGCAGTTCAGCCACTCGCTGCGTGCCACGTGGCTTCGATTCATAGTCAATTGTGGTCAAATGACGTGCTGAATTAGTTTAGTTGCTTAAAAACGTTGGCGTGTTGTGTTAATAGTTTCCATTATAAAAAAAATAAAAAATAAAAAGTGGTCTATATGCAGTCAAAACATTTTCAACGGTTCATAAGTTAGAGAAAGAAAAAGGAAAAGCATTATCAACAGTAAGTCAGTGAGTGATTGAGACATTGAAGAGAAAGGAGAAGTTTGATAAAATCTGTAAAACAAATAGTTAATTAGGTTTACGAGTCACCTACCATGGTTGAGGGCATCACTGTAAATTTCATTGTGTTTCTTTCTTTAATTTCCTTTTTCTGTGTATTGAACACCCGAATTGCGTTTACATACATAAAATCTAAGTGCCGTATGTACCAGACCAGACCAGACGTCTTTATAGGAAAACGAAGGACGGGTTAAAAAAATGGCAAATCATAATCAATCAACAGATGGTATCTTGTATGATTAGTGCATGAGTCATGACTCGTAAGAGACAAGCTGTCTCTCGAGTTATAGCGAGTGAACGAGAAATAAAACAAGCATTTATTATCTCTATATTATGCCTTATGGCCTTCGTTCTGAATCTGAATACTGCTATGGCATATGTACAAGATAAAGCACGCGCGCATGCCACGTGTCCTCGCATTGAAGAGCACAGACTAGAAGTAGATGGATATGAATTATGAATTATGAAGAAGAAGAAGCACACGATTCAAGGCTGGCTGAGAAACCTACTGAGACAGCGAAACCCGAGATATTGATCGCAGAAAGCCTCTAACTCTTTGCCTCCTCTCTCCAAACAAACCTGCTCCTCAATCTCCGCCATAAAGTCGCTCCAGTCGCCGGCGGCGAAATCTCTGATATCGGCCTCGGAGACGGCGTCGAGGATCTCCTGAAGGCCTACGATCCGACGGCTGACCTTCCTCCGGGCGTCCCTCACCGCCGGATCGCGGCCGGGGACGGCGTCGAGATTCAGAAGCAAAGCCATCAGAGCCTCGTTCATCCTCACGCGCTCACGCGCGTCGCTTCTCACCGCGTCAACAGTCTCCTGGCGCTGGATCGCGCGCTCGAGCTCGTCGGCGGCGGAGTCCGCGGCGGCGATTTTCTCGTAGAGGCCGCGAGACGCATGGGCTCTGTAGGCCGACTGGATTTTGGAAGCCGCTGCGGCGGGGTCGGAGGAAGGGGTAGTTTGGTCCATTCGGTGGGTTGTTGAGGACGAGGCAAAGGTGAATCTGACGGAGGACTTCATTATCTTTTTAGTGAGATGAGATCATGAGGCTGAGATATCTAGTGGGTTTTCTCTTTTCTGTTTTTTTAAATGGGAATGGTTGTTTTTAGCGGACTGTTTAGAGGTTTCTTGAATTGTCTTGGCGGGTAACGGACATTTTTTTTTTTTTGACGGAGCGATTGCTTTTGGCATATTCAAAGAAAACAAAAGTAAAGCTGAAAAGTAATGCAAGACTCGGGGTTTGGAATGGATAAAGGTATGTTGCCTCGGACCAGTCAGGCTCAAATATGGGACAGAGTCGCCAAAATCCACTGAAGTTCGAAGTGTCGTTCTTTGGACACACTCTTCTTGTTTCAGTTTTAAGTTTCTCTTCGATTCTATAGACTACAAAATGCCTTTTGGCTGATTTGGTTGGACACACAGACATAAAAGCTCGAGACTAGACAGAAATCAGTTCCCATTACGTAATTGCGTATACATGAAACGAGCAGATAAATGGGACCATAAAATCCATACGAAGAATCGCACTAGAATACTAATGTTATGTGATTAGTCTTTTTTTTTTCCCTTCTTTTTTTATTCGTTGCTGGGTGATTAGTTATTCCTCCACTAAACTCTCCAGTAATGCAGAGCTAAAGCAACACCCTCAGGGCGAAGGAACAATCTTCCCCGCGCATGTCCCGAATCCGACTTTGTATCCATCACCCTGCAATGGTCAAAACGTGTCAGAGGTCAATAAAAATGTTTATATGTATATATATATATATATATGGCACACAACATGATGATATCTTGATACAGAAACTGAAACGATTTCTTATTGCTTCAATTGTGGACGCGTGCTTGATAAATAGAGGGTCCATAATTTTCAGTCATCTGCGTTTCGATTCTGGAAACACTCCCTTGGAGAAAATAATTTATTGCTTCGAGATCAGAAACAAACCTTGGAAAAGCCAGTGAAGACGACCTCGTCTCCGTCTTCGAGGAATTTACGGACAACGCCATTCAAAGACAGCGGCTTCTGTCCATTCCATGTCAACTCCAGCAAGCATCCGTAAGATTCAGGCTCCTATTTCGAGATACACAGTCCTCGTTATCTTTCTTTATCAAACATCTAAATTATAAATAAATAAAATACTGAAGTGTAACAAAACCATACAGGTCCACTGATAGTGCCCGTTCCCAGGAGATCGCCTGGCCGTAAGTTGCAGCCATTAATGGTGTGATGCGCTACCTGCTGAGTCAATGTCCAATACCTGTAATACGAATTCGTAAAATCATATAAAAAGATAATAATGAGCTGTCACGTTTGTGAAACATAGTGCCGAGAATTATATACAAGCATTACTTCCAATCATACCCAACATGAGTAAATAAAAAAAAAAACCATAACCTACGGGAAATCCAGATCTAAAAAACAGTGTAATAAATTAGATTGGCTCATGGTAGTCTAATAAATATTGGCAATGAAAGAACAAACAGTTGCTTACAAGTGGTTGAAGTTACTCCTGGTGACCACACTTGAATCTTTTGCTCCAGCCGGTTTAATCTCAACCTGACAGAAAGAAACCGTTAATTGTATACCCTCAGATTACCATTGGGCATTATTGAAGTTTGGGTTTGGAACCATAAAATTACTGGGTACCTCTAACGAAATGTCATAGTTTTTCGATACCCTTTCAGCAAGGTAGGGCAATGGAGCGGGATCCTGAAAAATATACCATCATCTATTTAGCACACTGAATGTAACACAAAGAAACTCAGGGATTATATGGCTTAATGGTCTATGGTGTTCTGAAATGGCTAATCACCTGTGTGGGAGCATTGCACGAAAAAGGTTCCAAAGCGTCAAGGGTCACAATCCAAGGGGATATTGTAGTGCCTGTGATAATTACATAAGAACTAATTAGCCCAGTCCTGCTACTCTGCCGCTAGATTTAAAGCCTACTGATTCAGTTCTTACTGAAGCTTTTTCCTAGGAACGGCCCGAGAGGAACATATTCCCATGCCTGGATATCTCTGGCTGTCAAAAACAAAAATGTCTTGAATGAGCATGGTTTATAATATCTATGACTTTCAAGATAAACGGAGCATGAGTACCGCTCCAGTCATTCAACAACACAAGTCCAAAGATGTGATCTGCAGCCTCATCAACATCCACTGATTTTCCTAGTTCATTTCCTGGACCAACTACAGCTGCCTACAAATAACACAACTCAGGATAATATCATAAACGCATTTCAAACTCGGAGAAGAAAATACGCCAAATGTAGAAATGACGAACAAGCTTTACCATCTCCAGTTCGAAGTCCAGCTTCAAAGATGGACCAAAATATGGCCGGGGGTTGCTGCCCGGATGACCTTGACCTCTGTCACAAAACCAAAGGTCATAACTTGGATTTATTACTACAAAAAACCATGTGAATGCTGACTAAGAGTATATATTTCCATCTAAATTTCGTCTAGATAAATTCTAGTCAGTCAGTAACAAAAAAAAAAAGCGTATCCATCATTCTCTTGGTGCTTGAATGTAGCGTTGACCATAATCAAACTATAAATACTCAGATAAAAAGAAAATGAATAAACTCCACAAATGATCTAAAACAAAATGCTTTTCAAGGTGCAGGTGCTTCCTACACAGTGACATAATTGCTTTTGATAAGACCCCGGCCAAAAGGGATAGGATAGAATGGAGGAAGCCCAAGAAGATAGTCACATTGAAGATAAAGAAGAGGCTCAAATAGACCGCGTGAAATGCCATTCGAAAAATTCATTTTGGATGGCAGGCTTCGTATGCCGATGCTGGAGAATTTCTTCAGGAAGACTACTAGATATTATACGAATTCAATAAATTACCATTTTCCTTTTAAGTTTATTGTACCATGTTATCAGAATGGGATTGGAAAATGTTGCTTTTTCTGTTAGCGGTTAGAAGAGGGATGAAGGAATGTTATGTGTTGCACAAAAGTTCTGAACAACGGTTATGCAAATAAAAAATTTCCAGCTCTTTTCTTCCTGAATGATATCTGTGTTATCTCTGGTTTAGTCCACCCTCACTCGATACAACCAGAAGCAGGACGTATCACTATTCCCAAAATGCGTTAAGTTTATAGAATTCATAAGGATGCCTAATTTGTAATTTAAATCACAAAATTGAAAAATGGTTAAGAACACGAGATCATATCAGTACATTGTTGTTAATAAAGATAAGAATCATTTAAAAAGGTAATATATCACATGCTTTGAGAGCAATACCGTAGTTATGACCTGTCTATCAATGTCTAAAGTACACTGGATATATAATTTCAGGATGTAAAGAACAGTATTGTTGCTAATTATAGCAATCATTGAATGAGCAAAATACAGCACAGGTATTTAGAGCAATACCAAAGTTCTAACCTATCAATCTAAGTATCTATATTCTTCTACATCCTAAGAATGCAGTGCGAAAACAAGATCTAGAGAACTATAAGAAAATAGATTAACAAATACAGACCTTGGCCGAACAATGTCCGTTCCAGAAATCACAACCGATGATGCTCGTCCGTGATATGCGATAGGAAGGTGAAACCTGTGCACCAAAGAAAACTCTCAGAAACAAGAAAAATAGCACAAAATAGAAAGAAACAAAATAGTGAAGTGTTTAATTCATCCAACATAAACATCAAACAAACATACCAATTTTGTGGCATCGGATTCTCTGGTCCACGAAATATGGTCCCACAATTCTTAGCATGATGCTTAGAGGAAAAGAAATCAGTATAGTCGCCTATAGCCATGGGAATTAGCAACTCCACCTTGCTCTGGTCATATTTACTATTTTTAATCAAATAAAATCAAAATAAAATATCCTTATATAAATCTAATCAAACACCATTAAGCTCCTCTTACCATCGGAATCAATGATTTCTGCCTCAGATTTGCATTATCGCGCAATGTTGGTTCAGTAGCTTCATACCACAAACAAACAACAACGATTCAAGGCCTGTAACAATACACAGAGAATAAATTTAACTTAGAATAGTCACGGATTACATGACAAGAGCTTTTGGAGAGTGCTTCGAGCTTCCTTCCACGCCGGCCTTCCCAGCGCCAAAAATTTGTTCAGATTAGGCTGAAATAAAAAATAAAACAAAAAAAAAAAAAAAATTGAACCGAATCCTAACTTCTCCGACGGAAAATAAAAATTGCAAGAGAATCGAAAAGCCTAAACGTCACTCGTAGATTTCCATGCGAGAGTCCGAACCAAACCTGATGAAAGCAGTCGGAGGATTTTTTGAGGATCGGACCGTCGAATAGCCCAGCGGAGGCGATCTCAGAGAGGTCGAGGACATAGTCACCGATCGCGACGGCCGGCCGAGGAGGCGAGGCCGAGTCAGGCTTGACCACTCCGTACGGAAGGTTCTGGATAGGGAAGTGAGAGTCTGGACCGACTTCGACGAAGGACTTGAGAGAAGCCATGGACGCTCGGAAGGTGCTAAAACAGAGAGGGAAACGGTAAGAGTGTGCGTAGAAAATGACGACTCTGGTCTGGGTATAAATAGATAATGTCTAGCAAACTGTCCGAATCAGTGTAAAAATAAAGTGAATAATTATTATTTTATACATATCATAATTAGTAAAGTAATTTATTTAATTTTAAACTTATCTAAATGGACTGAAGTACATCTCATGATGATTATTAAATTTTTTATGGTAATAATTTATGATTAAGTTCTAAATTGTGAGGTTGTCTAGTCGAAAGTGGTTGATGCTCGTGGGACATAAATTGATGAAGAAAGAAAGTCCGAAAACATCACTTTGTATGAAAATTGTGGTTACTGGTGTACCGGTGATTCTCATGCACGCGTCATCTATTCTTTTTTGAAACTGATGCACGTGTCATCTATTCGTCAACGCTTCTTTTGTCACAATTTAGCCATTTTACATCAAATCTGGCTTTTAACCGGGAAATCGTTCGCTATTTTGTTACTTTTTCTAAATTGGGAATTTTTTTTCCCCTCAAAAAGTAGTAGCTTCATTTCATCATGGCTGTTGGACGGTAACGAAAAAACCGTTTCCGATGATCTATATTTTCGGTGCTTACGAAAACGAAATTTTTTATGCTAAGATCGGAACTTATGTATTATCAGAAGTGGTGATTTTCGATACCATAAAAGTCTTATCGGAAATCAAAGAAAAATTGAGAAGAAAAAAAATTACAGATACTGTTAATGGTAGATTGAATGTGGACCATTGAATTTTACATCCGACGGCCCAGATTTAATAATAATAAAAAAAAAGCCGAACCTGCAGAAACCATTTCTTCCGTTTGGGTCAACTACCATTACCGACATGTATCGAAATTCTTCCTGTCACTTCCGCAAGCACGGAAAATGACAATTTTCGTGAGGCAATTTGAGCAAATGGAAGTCCTTACTCCCGTTATCTTTCGTACCGATAGCCATGATGAGCTTCATTCAATAAAAAAAATTAGTATTCTCAAACTCAGTTGAGAAATCATGAGCTTGAAAAACCTCAAACAACTTGTTCAGCATAGCTCACTTACAACCCAAATGAGCTAGCTCATTAACATTTTTGGAAATCCAAAATAAGTAAAAATCTTCAAAAGCAGAAAATAAATTGCAACAATATTCAAATCTTCCCGACGCTATCCAATCTAGACAAGGAGAAGCTCCGCTGCAAGCTTTGATGAGAACCTCGCTGCCTTTGCGATGAACGAAGCTCAAATCGTTGCGGAATTACGTGGGTTGCCTCAATAAGTCTTTGCTTCAATTTGGATGAAGGTTTGCGGTTTTGTTGTTGTAGGAAATTTTTGGTGGTTTTTGGATAGGTTAAAAGGAAGGGTCGGTTTGGTGTTTTGGGTGGAGTGATAATCGCCACAATAGTTTGTAATTTGAACTATTGATAAGATTGAGGGGGGAATGAAAGACGCCACAATAGTCTATGGAATGAAACTATTGATAAGTCTAGAACTCGAAGAACGCCACAAAGTTATTTGTCTTGATAAGTTCAACGATTTAGAACCTAAGAAATTAGATAGTATTTTCTCACAAAAGTGTTTTCACAAATGTTCATTCATAATCTATCCATTACAAAATAGGTGCTCATGATTTATAGATTCATCAAGAGACTTTTCATAATCCAAAACTGAATATTAATGCATAAATTAAATCTACTTAAACACAATAATAAAAGCTATAATTAAATTAATTGAGAAGAACACAAAACGTCATTTTGAAAGCCTAAACGTCAGAATTCGGCTTAAATCCCGAGATCCCACTTTGTGGGTCTTGTTTACTAGGTCGATTTCACTCAGAAAACACTAGTCTTTTGTTCATTTCGATGATCTCAACATTCTTGAAACTATAGCCCAGTTTGCCCTGCATTAAGCTTCGACCAGCCCTCGAGCATCCACCTGAATCCAAACTTTATGTCGTCCTCTATCGCTCGGCCAAACCAAAATCAACGCCGCCAATTCCGCCTCCAGAGGGGACGCAGCTGAAGCTAGCATCCACTTGGATCCACATCCATTCTTCATTCGGAGGGAGCTTTGGCATTTCCACGGCTGGTCGCCGCCCCGGATCCTCCATCGCCACCCTTTTCATAGCTTTGTTGTATCCTCCGCTTCGTAATTCCACCGATCGAAATTGCTAAATGAGTGCTCCAATTTAATGTCCTTATATAAGAAAATTTGTTGTAACTAGTCAAGTTTGTCATTCTTATTGGGGGAATAGTCCAAGTTTCATTCCATTAAGTAAATAGTCCACATTTTTTGCTCAGACCATAATGCCCTTGGTAAATTCGCGATAAGTTAATTGAATTAACCTACTTGAGTGAGTTAGGTTAATTAATTAACTGATCCATTTGAAATTCTAAAAAAAATTACAAAAATCATAACTTAAGTCAATTGATATTCAAAGCATTCAATTAATTAACCTAATTCCTAATTCAATCATTTAGTAAATTAAATTTACTCACAAAAAAATTCATAACCTAATCTAATTTTTTCAACCAATAAGTTAATTTAATTAACCTAACTCAATTCCGTGAGTTAATTAAATTAACTTATCGCGATTCCCAAATAATCATCGAATCCCTCGCCGAAATCCTCTCTTCCCCGCCGGAAACTCGACTCTGACATCACGGCCTTGGAGGACTGCGATATTCCTCTCCTCGATCGTCGCCGTCGCTCCGGCGCCTAGCTTCGCGTCGTCGGAGACGGAGGCGGCGATTCCGGCAATCTGGAGCTGTGCTTCACCCTGGTTTTCCAGCTCCGGGAGCGAGCGCAAAGGAGAACTACTAGGGCTAGGGCTCCGATGAGGGAGAGAGAGAAGATCGCGATTACCACGTAGAGACCCGATGTTCACCGGGAGAAGAAAGAACGTAGGTGAAGAACAGAGTTTTTTTTAGCGAATTGAACGAGTTTTAGTTAGGAGTAGTTTAAGAAGTGTCTAAATGTTGGGCTATTTACTTAATAAATTGAAACTTGGGCTAGTCCCTTAATTTTGGTGGGTCAATTAGGCTATTGAGCAAAATAGTCCCATATTATAGTATGTATAAAATAAGCGAACACGTATATTTAGTATTAAATTCATTCCGATCTAAATTCGTATTGTTTCTAAGATATTATTCACTGTATTTCATCCTTAAGAAAATTTGGTGTCTAATAGGAAAACTTTCTATTGAATAATTTTGGACTATTTTATCGTTGCTTAAATTTGTATGATTATTATGCTAGTAGCTACGTTAGTGATGAAATTAGCATTAAATATGAAATATAACTTCGAGAATGATAAGAAATAGGGTACTCTAGCTTATTAATCTTTTTAAAACTTAAAACTGTGAGCAAAATCAAACGTTTTAGTAATATTTGGTAATTAGTCAATCTCTATTACAATAAGACAAAATTACCCTTATTTTTTTCCCTCATTCTTTGCCAAAAATAAGTTTAATGAAAATAATGTATCTATACATACTCTCTCTCTCTCTTCGTTGTATTTTTAACCATGACGAAGGTAAAAAAATAATAGCATCACAGTTAATAGCCGAAAATAACTATTGATAGGTTTTTGGAACTAGAAATGTATTAAAATTTATTATCGACTATTTGTTAAAGCAAAAATTTATTCACAGATATTAACGACTATTAACTGTTAATAATTTTTAATGTTTTTGACTTCTGTCCATAGCAAAAATTGTGACGAGAGAGAGAGAGAGATAACTGAGATCTTAATAATTAGTGATTTTGAATAATAAATTGGATTTTATTAATTTTGAAATTAAATTATATCAACTAATCAATAAGGGTAAAAATAGTATAAATCATGTGTCACGTAAATAAAATGATTAGAAATAAAAAAAATTGAAATTGATGATAAAATGAAATTTTTTAAGTTTGAATATGCTTAGTCCATTACAAATTTCTAAGAAATATCTCTCTTTATATAAATTTAAGGATGATGTAGCTAAATACCAATTTAAAATTATGAATTTACAAAATAGTAAAGATTTGTCTTAATATAATGAAATAACCAAAATGTGCAATAATCTGGTTTTAAAATTTTTTTTTATCAAAAGATTAATTATTTTTAAAGTGATAAATTTCTTATAATATTCGTAAAAAAATTTAATCTTGACTGTCAAAAAAATTTCGAAAACGTAAATTTGATTATTTTGCTGAAAAATTGAAACTTTGGATATTTTGCTAATCAATAAGTTTCAAATGATTATTTTGTACCATTTTTTCAAAATTTAATGACCTTTAATGAATTTGAAGCAAAAATATATATAAAGTTAATGAATAATGATCACGAAATTTTTATGCAATTCAGTTCTGTATTTAAGTTCACAAAAAACCCGTAGATACGAAATGAGGTGACCGGGTTAATTATTTAATTTTACGACGGCGATCATTGATGTGATTAAAGCCCAACCAAAGCTGAGAAATACCATTTCCATTTTCCCCTCTGGATCGGCTTTCTTGTTTCGGATTCTCAAGATTAATCGTCAAACCCTAGGCTAGGTCGGACCTCGGAGGAGGAACGAAGATGTCGATGGATTTGGTTTTGAAGCCGTCGTGCAGTGGCTGTGGATCCACCACCGAGCTGTACGGTAGCAATTGTAAGCACATGACTCTCTGCTTGACATGTGGCAAGAACATGGCCGAGAAGCGTGGAAAGTGCTACGATTGCGGTGCCATAGTCACGCGCTTGATTCGGGTTCGTCTTCTTTCCCTCTTCATTCGCTCTAAGGAATTGGGATTTCATTCCATCAAATGATTGTATCTGGCTTTTTTTTTTCCGCGTATCGTCAATTCAAAGTCATTCGATCATTTTTTATGTTGAACCACGCTAGTCTTACTGCGTGATTGTGAATTTATCGGTTTCTTGGCTATTATGGTTCCAGGAATACAACGTTCGTGCGAGCTCAAGCCACGACAAGAACTACTTTATAGGCCGGTTTGTGTCGGGTCTGCCAAGTTTTTCGAGGAAGAAAAATGCCGAGAATCGGTGGTCTCTGCATAAAGAGGGATTGCAAGGACGCCAAGTAACTGATACCTTGAGGGTATACATTTTTATTCTCTGTTTATTTGTGGTATCATTACAACTTAAGCCTTTCTTAGATAGTAGTGACTGAACAGTGAGTTGGTATCATGGAACTAATGGTACTAACCAGAGGGTTTACAGAGGCCTTCCATTATGGTTCATTTTGGACAGTTTCTACTCGGAAGTTATAAATAATATCAAGTATGTCTAAGCATCGCATTTCATCTTGAAATCAAATTAATTATTTTTTGGTGATTTCTAATAGGAGAAGTTCAAGAATAGGCCTTGGAACTTGGAAGATGAAACGGGTCAGTTCCAGTTCCAGGGTCATCTTGAAGGCGCACAATCAGCAACTTACTACTTGCTTGTGATGCAAGGGAAAGAGTTTGCTGCTATTCCTGCCGGCTCATGGTAAATATATCTGACCATGTAATACATTCATTGGTTTGGTAGAAATGCTCGCAGCTCCGTATTTTGAAGTTCTTTACCTCCCGATTCCGGTGTTACTGCGCTATCGTCTCAAAAAGATTATTCGTATGGTTTTTTAGGTACAATTTCAATAAGGTTGCGCAGTACAAGCAACTTACTTTAGAGGAAGCGGAAGAGAAAATGAAGAACAGGAAAAAGACCGCGGACGGGTATCAACGGTGGATGATGAAAGCTGCGAACAACGGAGCGGCCGCGTTTGGTGAAGTGGAGAGAGAGGACAAAGAGAGTGGGACAGGTGGCGGGAGGGGGCGGAAGAAAGCATCAGGGGACGAGGGTGAAGGGAATGTGTCGGACAAAGGGGACGAGGATGACGAAGATGAGGCAGCAAGAAAGAGCAGGCTTGGCTTGAACAAAAAAGGCGGCGATGACGATGATGAAGAAGGTCCAAAGGGAGAGGATTTTGATTTTGATGATGATGTTGAGAAAGGTACATTGATTTTATACTTGTTTAGGCTTTGCTGTAGATAGAAGGCTATTGATTCGCTTCGACTTCCATGCCTAGTGGATCGAATTGTTAGTAAATCAAAATCAATGTTTAAACTTGATCTACAATTGTCACTTTTAAATAACTCTTCATCTCTGCAATGTGGAAAAACAGTTCCATTTCCCACTATTCCCCTCTTTTTATGGACAAGCTACCCACCTTCGGCCATTAACACCAAGTTTTAACCAAAGATCTTAATCGTGTTCTGTATAATTTATTCCATTTGCTCCTATGTTGCCCCCCCTTGCAATAATACCTTTAAGACTTATCACCGCCTTGATCGTTGTGAAGCTCCAAGATATCTCTATTTCAGAAGTGCATTGAGTACACAATCGTTTCTTAGATATATGCAATAAGTTATGCATACTATTGCTTATTCAAATGTGTCAATCTGTTCTAGGTGATGATTGGGAACATGAAGAGATTTTTACAGATGACGACGAACAAGTTGGTAATGACCCGGAAGAAAGGGAAGATCTATTCGCACCAGAAGTTCCAGCACCTCCTGAAATTAAGCAGGTTTGCTAGATACAATATTTGTTTTTGGAAAGAAAGAGATTAAAAGGGTAGCGCCTCCGTTTTTAATAAACTGTACACGATAGAAGACGTATACCTCGATAATCAGATCATTTAGGATTCTGTACATTAAACAAGAAGTGCCGACATATCTCAGCCTTGCTATGCACATCATGTGGCTGCAATTTTTATAAAAAAAAAATAGAGAAGCAAGAACTTTACTGAATTAGGATATGTTTCCTCAGGTGTCCATTTTCACATATGTTAATTTCAGGATGAAGAGGACGAGGATGGTGAAAATGAAGAACTAAGTAAATCAGGAAAAGAGCTGAAGAAGCTGCTGGGCCGTTCTAGTGGGATGTCTGAATCAGATGCAGAAAACGACGACGATGATGATGATGTAAGTTGTCTAATTTGTGGAGATTTTTATGCGTAATGATAGAATCTCCCACCATGGCAAGCACGCGTGTATTATGTAGTATATCACCCGCCATATGATCTATATAACTTCATAAATATCTGATTTGTTGTGAATCTTCTGAAGAGGTGGTTTTCTGGTTTGTGTACAGGAAGAGGACATTGCTCTTACTCCTCCGGTGGCTGTGAAGAAGGAGACCCCAAAAGACGAACCCACCGAAACCACTCCCTCGAAACCCACTTCGTCGTCTGCTAAGGGGACCCCACCAGCCTCCAAATCGGCAAAAGGAAAGCGCAAGAATAACGGCGATGATACCAAGCCATCCAACAACGGTGCACCTCCGAAGAAGGTGAAAACTGAAAATGTATGCCATTTTATTTTTCTTGTCCTCGCTCAGTTCCGGTCTATTTTGTCAGTTCCCATCAAGTTATATTTCTTGGAATATGTTATACGACTTAATCAGGAACAGAAGACTTCGGAGCCTCAATCCTCCTCGAAAAGCATCACGTCTTCTGTGAAGGGTACAATACAGTCTTCGGCTAAGCCGGCGGCGCCGGCGTCATCGTCCACTGGTCCAGTCACGGAAGCAGAGATCAGAGCTGTTTTTCTGCAACAGACTCCGGTGACTACGCAGGATCTTGTTGCTAGGTTCAAGGCCAGATTAAGGTGTTCTGAGGTAGTGATTCACTTGCCCTTGCTCACTAACACTATTATGCTTTTATTGGAAGGATAATTCATCCTTTGTTTCTTTATACTCTGCAGGAGAAGAATGCTTTTGCTGAGATCCTCAGGAGAATATCCAAGATTCAGAGGATAAGCGGATCTAATTTTGTTGTGTTGAGGGAAAAGTGATTCTCATATACATATGCTCAAACTTTTCCGGTTGTTAGATTGGGGTGATTGACAGACACCACAATTGGCAAGTATGGAATAACAGGACCGTTTTTATTTGGACGGTAAATTCGTGTATACCTACCATGCTACTCTAAATCCTGTAAGCTTGAGTCGTGCCTATAACGAAGATATATAGTCAGTCAGTTGCATGGATTAAATTTCCAGATGACTGTTTTACGCATTCCAGTCTTAGCTCTCATAACTCTTCAGGTCATGATCGTTGATATGGTAAAACTTAGTCGTGGAAACGTTAGATCTTTCATATGAAATCCAAACGAAATCTATCAAGTTGCATCATAGCATAAAACAATTTCCATTATGTTTAAAGCATGTGAAAAAACTCCACCAGGAAAACAATCGAAGCATGCATATATAAGGCACGCCTCTCTCTCTCTCTCTCGACTTCCTATGGTCATCCATAGATCTGTATTGCACGTGAAAGAAAAAAAAAAAATTAGTACATAGTTTCGTTCATAATTACACATTAAAATGTATTACTTTTTTTAAAAAAATATTATCTGTTGTTTGACAACGGGGAAACAAATATGTCAATGAACAGATTGTAGGACAATCATGCTCTAAAGGTCTTTAATTATCCTTAACCACCAGGGTTTGATTCCGCAGCATCATTTTAGTAGTTGTTGTTTTTTTTTTTTTTTTTTTTTTTTTTTTTTTTTAAATAATATATTGGGGTGATCGATCACTGACAGTTACACCACAATCGGCAAGGATCCGTGTTTATTTTGGAGGGAAAATCGTGTTTTTTTGGTGGTTGTTGGGTAAAGGGTAAAATCGCGTTTATTTTACAACGCTAATAACAGCTTGAGTCGTGCCAAATATTCAGTCGGGCATTCGCATGGATTAATTTTCCAAATGAGAGTTTTACTCATTCCATTTTGAGCTCTCAGATTACACTCTTCGGGTCATGATTATTACATGTTAACACTTACACGTCGAAACAGACGAAGAGAGGGAAGAAGAAGAAGAAAAAAAAAACATATTTTACATGAGCAATGGGAAACCCAAAGAAATTCTTAAAAGTTGCAACATAACACGGTAAAACACTTACCACAATGGCTTTCAAAAAAAAAAAAAAATCAAAAAACAATCAAAGCAGGCATATACGCGTACGTCTCTAGTTGAGACCGTTGATAACAACAGCTAGAAGAAATGCAAAGGCGAAAACGCCGGTGTTGGTCCCGAGCCTTCCGGAAGCAGAAGGAGACGTGGGCCCGGAAGCAGCGACGGCGTCGATGATGATCGGCTCGCGATCGTCCGATGCAGTGACCTGGAGGATCCCAGGGCCGGGATAGGTCGGTTTGTTCATCCGTGGAAGAACCTGGACGTTGAGCTTGAGGCCATCCTTGCAGTGGTCGGGGTTTGTGCTGGCAAAGAAGCGAGTCCCTTCTGCCTCGAGAGGGACGTGATCCATACCGTCGGTGTACATTTTGATCGGGTGGCTCACATTGCACGCCTCGTACTCCTCCCTCGTCCTCACCTCCGCTATGCTGCCCTGCGCTGCAGAGTATGCAAACCCTGCTCCCCCAATTGTATTAGTGTTTTTTTTTTTTTTTGAGGGACCAATTGTATTAGTTTTAATTCTACTTTGAACGGAAAAAATTTCTTCCTATGGATACTCCAATACTTAGTTCATAGAAGTCATAGAAGTATTCCAATCAAGAAATGAGGATCATTTAATTTAGGCTCGGAAAGCAGCTTTCTTCTCATTATATCATGGGTCATGTAGTTAAATAGTCAATTTAAAGTGTTGTGAATTTGCAAAATAGTTAAGTTTTTTTTCTTAATTTAATGAAATAGACAAAATGTGCAGATTTCATTTTTTTAATCCCAAGATTAATTTTTTTAAAACGATAAATTATTTATAATAATCGTAAAAAAATTTAATCTTGACCGTCAAAAAAATTTTGAAAACGTAAATTTGGTTACTTTACTGAAAAGTTAAAACTTTGATTATTTCGCTAATAAATAAATTTCAAATGATTATTTTGTACAATTTTTTTTCAAAAAAATATTTAGTTTGTAGCCGAAAAATGTCATAAATTTGAGAAATACAAGGCAAATCATATAGAATCTTAATTGTCTTAATTTGTTTGATCTTCCAGGATATTTTGGTCCAATAAGTCATATCTTTTCGATTTTTTAATATTGAGTAAAGCATTCAATGTCAATAGTTACAACAAGCCAAAATTTTCCAAAATATCTCTTGGAAATTAACCAACTCACCTAATTGAAAAAAAAAAAAAAAAAAAAAAAAAAACACACACACACATATTTTGTATTACTTTCCCAACCCTTGATTCTTCTGGATTTAGAAATGTCCGTTTCCTATACGCCCTCTTTTAGTTTCTATAATTTGGGTACTCGACTAGAGTTGGAGTGAATAGACTCACAGATACGATCTCCGACCCTGAAGACTTTCCGGGAGGACCAAGAAGCGACGCCAGAAGAGGGGTCCCACCCGCGGTCCCCGCCCACCACGTGCTGGATTTGGGCCTCTCCCACCGCCGCCACCGCCGCCACCACCGCCGCAAATACCGCCACTGCCTTCATTATTCCCGTCATGTCAATGAAACGAAACCCTTTGCGTTCACTCACTGGTCTCTCTCGCTACGTTATTATATTCGCGAGACGGAGAGTGGGTGGTAATAACAGGCCAAAGGCGAAAGGCGCTTGGTTTTGGGCGATAGTAGAATGTATTACTTTCCACGCAACTTCCTACAAAAAGGGTCCAAGTGAGACTGGTAGGTTTTTAGTTTCTACTGCTCTTTCCCGGGCCCACCCACAATTTCCACATTCGCTAATTTGGTGGCTCACACGTGTGCGTTTTTGCCATTTCTCCTACCCACTGGTGGACCAATAAAATGGGATGGACGTAGACTAATATGATTATACGTATACATAATTAAAGCACCGTGACTTCAGGCTCGTCCGGCCTAAAAGCTCACCTTCGAGCATGTGCTTCTCATAAAATCATTACAGCGTGTTGAGATCTTTAGAGGAAAATACGTTTTCGAAGCATATCAAGTCAAACATAAAAAAAAAAAAAGCCTTGCACATGGAGTTATTGTAGGTTTTAGCGAGAGGAACATAAATAACTAAAAATAGAAAGAAAAAATACGTGTTTTTATCCTTGGTTCATATTCGAATTATAATCCAAGTCAGGGTTCGAGAGTCCTATTTGTTAATCCACTAGCTTCAACAAAGATATGTATAAATTATTTATCTTATTGTCAATTATAACCTTCTTTAATGTTGGTTATGATATGTCTTCGAGAAACATCAAAGATCCGCGATCTTGAACATCGACATTATGTGAATATGGCATTAATGCAATATATTAGTTATCTAAATTATCTAGCCCAAGTGACATGATTCCCCTCTACCAGCATCTTCGCATCGGTACGAGTGAGTATTTCACATTCTCCGTTATTTCGATAACTCGTCCAAGTATAGAGTTTAGATAGTTAATTTTTAGGCTCTCGTTTTTCCATCTCGTTGGACTGCTACTTCATCATGATTCCACATTAGTATGATATTGTCCACTTTGGACCCAAGCTCACACGGTTTTGTTTTTTACCACCTTCCCAAAGTACCTCTTACTAATAGAGTTTGTGGCACTTTTATATCTAAGAAAATTCTTGTCTACTCTTCCGCGATGTGGAACTTGGGTACCCAAAGAATCCTCCCCTCAAACTAAGAACAACGTACACACGATCTCACTTCCAACGAAATCATCTTGTACCACCGTTTGACACCAACGGGACACGCCGTCTGACCATCATCATTGTCAAGAAGACTTTCGACACAACACTCACATCGCGAGGTCATCACATTGAGGATTTCTCCTTTCACATCGCAAACGCAGCCCATTTTTTGGATTGTTTGAAACATATTATTATATTATATCTTATATAATAGTTATCCCAGTAGTTTATTTCCATTAATATGCAAAAGACACTATTAAATAATCAACCGCCATAGAGAGAATGATCTCTTAATTGTCACTCGACGTCAGTAAAATCTTAAAATATAATTTTGGAATTTGTAATTGACTAAACTTAAAAATTTCATTTTGTCACCCATTTAAGATTTTTTTTATTTTTATTTTTAGTCATTCTACTTATGTGGCACATTGTTTATACCATTTTTACCCTTATTAATCAGTTAATATAATTTATTTTCGTAATCAATAAAATCTAATTTATTATTCAAAATCCCTAATTATTAGGATCTCAGTTATATATATATATATATATATATATATATATATATCTCTATATTTTCACGTTTACTCTCTATCTCTCTAGCCATGGACAAATGTCAAAAACATTAAAAGCGCAATTAATAATCGTTAATAACTGTTAGGGTCAAGCGGCTATATAGCCAAATAGAACTTAAGCTTTTGCAAAATAGCCATAGTTTGCCAATTATAAGTAAACTAGCCAAAGTAAGATTAATCTAGGCTGAATTAAATTTAATCCCAACGAACTATAACGACAGAATGTAAGCTTTATGAAGACTGGATTAAAATTAATCGAGACATGATTAAAAGTCATAGTACTCTCAATTGGTTATTTTGCTATACTTAATGAAACTATGGCTATTTTGCAAAAGTCATAATTTGAATTGGCTACTTCGTACCATTTTTCCTAACGGTTAATAGGTTTTTGCTTTAACTAATAGTCGGTAATAACTGTTAATAAGTTTTTACCAGAAACCTATTACCGACTATTGACTGCGATATTGTTATTTTTTTACCTCCGTCATGGCTAAAAATGTAATGAAGAGAGAGAGAGAGAGAGAGAGAGAGAGAGAGAGAGAGAGAGAGAGAGAGAGAGAGTTTAGGTATAGATAAATTATTTTCATTTAATTTTTGACAAAGAATGAGGATAAAAAAAATAAGGGTAATTAATAAGGGTAATTTTGTCTTATTGCATTAAAGATAGGCTAATTACCAAATATTACTAAAACGTTGGCTATTTCACAATTCTTAATTTTAAAAAGGTTAGTAAGTTAGAGCGCCCTATAATTTTTAAGTGTTAAATAACTCCCTTTTACAGCCAAATAAATAGATAAAATTTATGTGCTAACAACATTTTGGTTTACATTTGAAAATATAATAGAAATAATAAAAACATGGTATGTGCAATATATATATGAAAAAGGAATTTTCATGAACCCGTACATTGTATATGTTTAAACTGCAATATAATATATATATATATATATATATATATATATATATATATATATATACGATTTGCGCGTATATGCAGAATTATTTTTCATTATTATAGTGGATCCTCAAAAAAAAAAAAAAGGAATTTGTTGCTAAGCGTCTACATTGCGTAAAGTTAAGCTAAAAAAAGGACTCTGTCAAAAATTATATATTTATTAATTATTATACATCTAGATGTTATTATCTTTATAAAACTTCAAAAAAATATTAAGATAATACTTTGTTTTTTAATTAAGCCGCGGCGATAGGGCGGGTTACAAAACTCGTGATTACTAAAAGAAATACCTTGCCAATGTTGATAACCGAAGGCAATTCTAATATTAAAAAGTGTTCATTAGGAAAATAACCAACTTAAACGTTTGATATTGCTAAGTAGTCAACGTTTGGTAAATCTTAGGCAAATAGTCATTTTTATGTATTTAGATACGTAAATCTTAGATAAATAGTCACCTCCATATATTAGGCTACGTCTTTATTTACGACTATTTAATTAAGATTTATCAAACGTTGGCTATTTAGCAGTGTCAAACGTTTAAATTGGCTATTTTTTAATTTTCTATATTAAAAAAGACATTGAATCCATTTTCATGACAAAATGTGAAAGTTGTTTAGTATTGGAGATAAGACAGATTCCACGAGTATTGTGGTGGGAAAGAACCAAAAAAGATTGTAACCTTTCTAAAGATAACCGATAGCTCCTTCATATGCCATATGCCTAGTCAAATTGGACAAGCTAGCCTAATTTTTGTAGGGAAGTGAACAAAATCTAAGGATTCCAAAACTGCGGGATATCCGATACTTAACATTTTTATTTTACATAATTTGGCTTTAACTATCTTACATTTATTTCCAGTGTATTAATATATAATAGTGAACGTAAGAATCTTTGCTATCTTATAGCAGAACGTTATGTTATAGCATTGTTTTATCATTGGGAAAAAAAACCGACACTCTTACTTAAAAGGACATTTTAGTGAACGTAAAAATATTTTAATATCTTAAACTAGAAATGAAGTCAAGAATTCAAAAAAGGTCATAGTCTCTAGAGCAGAAAATCGACTTCAAGGGCCAAACCTGTCATTGAGCGGGAGACCAGCCTCA
The DNA here is from genome assembly GCF_054948205.1 of Urtica dioica subsp. dioica. Taxonomy (NCBI): domain Eukaryota; kingdom Viridiplantae; phylum Streptophyta; class Magnoliopsida; order Rosales; family Urticaceae; genus Urtica; species Urtica dioica. The sequence goes on along the minus strand of NC_142764.1, from coordinate 17,240,739 downwards.
ACGCCCGGTCTTGACCATCAGGCAAGAGACTAGCCCTCAAGGGTCGGTCCTATCCTCGGTGGGAGACCGACCTTAAGGGGCCCCTTGAACGGGAGACCAACCTCAAGGGCCCATCATTTCCTTGACCTTGGGTCCGACAACAAGTCCACTCATTGAAGTAGGCCGACCGAGTCTCGTGGCTCCTTTATAAATACATCATCTACCTTTGCATAAGGTGAATGAAAATTCTATAGACGTGGGAAAACTCCCTATCTCTCTCTCATTCTCTTTCATCTCACTTTCTTTCACTAAACATACTTCTTCGCTGTAAATTTAGAGACAATACTTAGATCCCCCACCTCACTTAACTTACTGGACTAATGTTGAGCGTCGGAGTGTGCACTGAGAAAAACCCCTTCGCGCCCTCTGAGATCATGTTTCTCTAATTTCTAAGGTGATGAGAGGTCGAAAACCTCCTTATGATGAAACGTGAATAATGAGCGAGAGAATTCTACCACCATCTGACCCACGCACGGTCATAGGGACCAGCCCTAGATCGAAACACGTGGATTCTAAGTGTTAAATCCAAAAATCGACATTAACACACATTAAATTTTGACCCGACTTGAATTTTTGAACTATCAAAGCGTTATGATATGACTTAAAGAGCAGTTATGGACAAAACATATGCAGTCCTACTAATTTAGAAAGAAAAAAAAACAGGTTTTATTTAGGGACCAGACATACATAACACCGTAAACATAAACACTAAACATTACTGTGGGAATGTTCATAAAGCAAAAACGAAATTTCTAGGACTAAACATGCCATAAGTTTTTCGTGAGAGCCAAATAACTAATACAATATGGCACACCATTACAGACTCTTAAAGAACCAAGCTAAAGTAAATTTCGTCCAAAGCAGCCACACGGTTTACAACATAATCCAAGAAAAAAGGCTAAGAAAATAAAGATGGATATGCAATTTTTTTCAAAGGCAATTTCGTTCTCACTAGTACAAATGCCCGCTTACACAACGGACTTTCCACGACGGTTTTTAAAGACCATCGTGCAAACTCTCCATGACGGAAAACGACTGTCGTGTAAAGTTTAGACGATGATTTTTAACCACATTTTAAACTAGATTTGTATGGTCATATATTATCGTTTGATTTTACTAGGATGGCAACATTGAGATATTAAGACCGTCATGTATTACACAGATTGGCACATGGTTGTCTTATATTTTTGTGGTGGACATGTCCATTTTAAGTTTATTAACCAAAGCTATCATTTTTAGTATAAAAATATATGTGGATATAAAACATTATTATGAGAAAATATAAAAAATGGCATATAAGCTTATTATTTTAAAAGTGAGGGCAACTAACGTTGCTTTTACATTTTATTAAGATGATATTTATTTTTATATACTCCTACGTATTTTATTTTTACATATCTATATTTATTGTAGTGCTAAGTAGCATGGAGATTGAACACTAATAAATTAGTTACTCCCCAAATCACACATATCGAGTAAAGTAGACTCTAGGATCGTAAAATAGAGGAACTAATTGCTCGTATGATAAGAGTCCACCCTTCCGAGGAGAAATTCGAAAAGAAGAGAAGGTAGAAAATTAAACACTAGTCAAGTCAAATATAATGCGGCCACGCTATTAAAATAACTGTCCAAGAGCACGAGATTGGACAATCACCCCAAACAAACTTATTCATCAGTTATCTCACCTAACAATCCACTCCTGATACATATAAGAGGCTACGAGATAATTGCCAGATCGTTGGGTCTGATAAACCCAAAAACACAAGTCCAACACCTATAAATGGTAAGAAAAAGAATGAGGAAGGATAGAACAATTTTTGCACAACAACCCACGCCATAAACTTAACCTATTGTTCACGACCCTCAATTAATTTCCTCTTTAATTTAGATTCTTTTGTATTTACGGTCAATTATGCCAAGTTCATTTAAGTTTTTCTTCGCGAAACAATTATTATATAATAGTTTTCTCTAACAAAATCATTAACCAAATTGTCAATTAATCGGTCTGATCTTTCGGAAAATGACACAAATATATACTGTGTTTATGTGAAATGTCGAGTGTAACCTTTAGTTTTAAAAAATGTAGAGTTTGTACCTTCTGTTTAACTAAAATGACGAAATTATACCATAAAATAGATACTTGTGCTACAAATCATCCTTTTATTGACTTTTCATTAATGTTGATTCCGATATTTATATGTAAACACCATTTTACCATTTTTTTCATTCGTGCCTTATAGTCCTATATGTTATATATTTAAAATTAAAAAACAACCCCCAATCCCAAATTTTGAAATCGAACTAAATCAAAATAGACTAATAAAATTCCTACATCTCAAACTGCGACATTGATTCTTGGATTTCACGCTCGAATTAGTGATTTTGATGATTTTCGAATGTTGATTTTTATATTTTTCTCTATCTGTGTTCTTCACGATATTTCAGATTTCAGAGTTCAGAGATCATTGTTTTTTTAATTTGTTTTATTTTACAATGAATTATATATAGGTCTATAAGGAGCAAATGAATAAGGGTGAAATGAGATTTACATATACATATCAAAGTCAATATTAATGAAAAATCAATAAAATGAATATTTGTGACACAATCATTTATTTTAGAGTATGATTTCGTCATTTTAATTAAATATAGAATACAAACTCGACATTTTAAAAATAAAAAAGTTAACCAAAATAGTTAACTTAAACATCGAGTATATATGCGTCATTTTCCCTTACCTTGATATTCTATGTACACAAACTATAAAAAATATCAAAGTTTACAGAAAAATAAAATTAACAAATATGGGAATCTTATGTCGCATACCTATTTTTTAGCAAGGTCAAAAATATAATTTATTCGTTGTAGTTTTCCATCTATGTCTAAGAAAAGTTCAAAATTTAAGAGAGACACATATGTGTATAATTTAACCATATAATCTTATAGATATTTTCCATTCAAATAAATTCCACTTTTTATTCTCATGTTCCTCTTTTTGTTTATAATAAATTCCCCTTGATTTTGACACCTTAAAAATGCCAAGACACTCAAAAGTGTGCCTTTAGTAACTTAGCCGATTATTTAAAAATTCTCCCAAAAACTATCAATGAAACCTCAAAATACTATACAAACCAACGTTTTCCACGTGTAGGGTTTAGATTCTCCCACGTATAATCCAGAGACCCATATAACACTAATCAGACGGTCGCTGTATCTTTGGCATCAATAGATCTACCTGTAATCCTGGAGGAATCAGGAAGCAACCCTCCAGAACGATAATCATATAATACTACTACAGCACACAAACACACGAAAAAATATAGCGAATATTTTTTCAATTTCTCTGTTTTTCCTTAATATATTAGTAACTTAAAATAATTAAAGGTCGGCTATTTTTTTCCCTTTGTTCTTTCTTTCTTTCGCTATATTCGAAATCCCTCTCGGCGTGAAATTCTTATTCGTTTCCCTTTTCTTCGCTGCTTTCTTTTGGCTTTCGAACCTACCTATCTCTCTCACTCAACCACACGCAACAAGAAAGCTCTCTCTGGTTCGCTAGCTCGTTCGCTCGCGCCTTCGGTTATCGCTTCAGATTTGAGTGTAAAAATCTCTTCTAATATTTCGTTATCGATTTCAATTAAGTTCTGCTATTTGGATTTGAGCGTCGGAATGAAATTTCATGCTCTTGAATGCTGTCCAGTTCAAGTTTGTGCTTTGGCTGCTTTTGTCGAAGTTGTTCGATATATGGTTTATTGAATTTGGATGTGGCGTTTTCTCTATAAGCGTTTTTTGAATCTGAGTATGAATGAAAATCTGTAATTATAGGGGACAAGTTTTTGTTTTTGAGTGCGCTTGTGTGTTTTTCTTTTTGAATGTTTATTTATTTGATTTGACTTTAATAATACTGTAAGTTTGGTACGGCTTTCTTTTGACCGGTCGATTAAAGTTGATTTTGTGTTTTAGGTGTGGGAATTGCAATATCTATGCGTATGAGTGAAAAATAAAATCAGGGAGTCATGCAGAGGGAAAATTCTAGTTCTTCAACTCCTCGGCTCAGGCATCGTAGGCGCTCGAGTGAGGTTGGTTTGTTAGTTAAAAGTTTGATGTTCAAATAAAAACAAAGTACTTATACGAGAGGTCTAATTATGCGATTTTATATGGTAATTTATTCCTCTGGCATTATAGTATATGGTACTCTGTAGAAGATCGTGAAACTTTGTTTTTGTAATACTAATATTCTAAAGTGATAGTGGAGCAAGAATCAGTAATGGTTTGATATTCTCTTGGACTCTCAGGCTGGTCAGGATGAAAGTAAAGAAAATGGAGGCAAATTACTCGTTAATGACCGTAACAAGTACAAGTCCATGTTGATCCGTGCATACTCTTCTGTTTGGATGATCGGCGGGTTTGTATTGATTATTTACTTAGGACATCTCGCCATTACTACCATGGTTGTGGTTATCCAAATTTTTATGGCAAAGGAGCTTTTCAACCTACTAAGGAAAGCACATGAAGATAGGCATCTCCCGGGATTCAGGCTGTTAAATTGGTTAGACACTCTTGTTTTGTCATTTTCAATAGTTTCGTTGTTGGATAAAGTCAAACCTGTAGTTACCCTTGACTTGTTGGACTAGGCACTTCTTCTTCACCGCAATGTTGTTCGTCTATGGTCGAATTCTCGGTCAACGACTTGTCAACACCGTATCTTCGGACAAGCTTCTTTACCATGTTGTCAGCAACTTTAATAAGTACCAGATGGTTATCTGCTACTCTTTATATATCACAGGTCAGCCGCGTTTGTAATTCTTATTATAGATGCTTTGGTCTGAGTTTTAGATGTGATTTTGGTTCCTTCACTTCGCTAGTGTTTGTGTATTGTACAAAATACTTTTAAAAGGGCTAATTGCTTTTGTTTCATACTCTAGCTGGTTATTGAAATCTTCTATTGTGAGCTTGTTTCCTTTTGGTGTGTTCTCCATGATCTTTTTTCTTCCAGCGCGTAGCTTAGAAGTTTTGACTTACTTTTGTTGTTTGACCCAGGTTTTGTGTGGTTCATCCTTACACTAAAGAAGAGGATGTATAAATATCAATTTGGCCAGTATGCATGGACACACATGATTCTGATTGTGGTGTTTACACAGTCCTCTTTTACTGTAGCCAGCATCTTTGAAGGAATTATCTGGTAAAACAGCGTACTTTGGAATTAAATCTTTGTAGGATCTCACTAAGTAATTTATGGACTCTATGAATCAGACCTTTGATGCTTTCCAGAGTTGGAAGCTTAAACATAGACTTTCACGGCACGTGAATTAATGATATATTTCTTTAATTCTAAGATGAATTAACTGCCACTTAAATAAGTTGTTATTTTTTATTTTCTTTTTTTAAGGCAAGTAATTAAATAAAAGTAAGATCTTAAGCTAGGACTAGAAATTGTCTTTGGTACTCTTTTATGTGGACAGTGTTTTCTCTTCCAGGATGTTCCAGCCCCTTTGAATATTTTCTTTCATTTATATCATTACTTGACCAATTTTCAAATGTGAATTCAGGTTTCTTCTTCCAGCAACACTGATTGCTATCAATGATATTGCTGCGTATATCTTTGGTTTCTTCTTTGGAAAGACTCCTTTAATCAAACTATCTCCAAAGAAAACTTGGGAGGGATTTATTGGAGCTTCTGTTACAACTATCATCTCTGCGTTTCTGGTAAGCATGCTCTGTCCAGTGTGGTTGCTGTAATGAAATAGCTTTGTTTCTCTAGCTGAGCTCATGCCTTGAAGATACAATTTCTGTTAGTGAATTGAGTAAAAGAAGTTGTCTGTTAAGTTTCAGAATAGGTTTGAAAATCCACTAAAACAAGATACGCCATTTGGACCTGACTCTGGTGCAAAGTTCTTTCATGGGTTGTAAGGATATGAATTGTGTGTTTGTGGCTGTGCTTACATAAGTTGTACGTGATGTTTACGTAACATTTTGTGCATGTTTATTTTCTGTTTTTAGTGTTTTTCTCATAGACTGATTACTTTATGTTTGTTTGCAACTTTGACTCATGGTTTCTAGAAAGGCTTGGTTTAATTTGCAGGCTGAGTTTTTCTAATGTATTAACACTTGTTTGTTTGCAGTTAGCAAATATCATGGGTCAATATCCGTGGTTGACTTGCCCAAGAAAGGTAACTTTACCAGAACGAATACTATTGCTTACAGATGAATTGGGGGCCACCGTATTTTATTCAGAAGGAACTTAAAATTTATATATTTGCAGGATTTATCAACTGGGTGGCTTCAATGTGATCCGGGTCCACTGTTTAAGCCATATCCCTTCACGCTCTCTGCGTGGGTTCCTCAATGGGTGCGCAAAGTTACATTCTATCTAGTTTGTTTATACATAAAGATTTTTTTATTAATAAAAAATTATTAGATTATTAAAATTAAAGTATTAAACACATTTTTTTTTAATTTTTATCTTTTTTAATTTCTAGCTCTCATAAGAACACATGTGTTATTTAAAAATACCCTATCTTTGGTAATCAAACAAAGATACTACCTACTTGCATTTTAATTTATGCCTTTGGAGTCTTTAGATCTTGCATTGCTACCCGTAAAAAATGCTACATGCTTGTCTATGTAAAAAGCCGGCTGTAGGAAATCTATAAATATGGTCTGTTTTTTTTTTTTTTTTTTTTTTTTTTTCCCTTAATTTTTATTTTAAAAGAAGTATTGCTCGTGTGGGATATTTGTTGAACTTTTGACTCCCTGTGGAGTGATTTGTGTAGAAACAGTAAAAACTAGTGCTGATCAACGTGTCATTGATGTGCAGTTTCCTTGGAAAGAATTCTCAGTATTGCCCGTTCAATGGCATGCCCTGTGTATTGGTTTATTTGCATCAATAATAGCACCCTTCGGAGGCTTCTTTGCTAGTGGATTCAAGAGAGCTTTCAAAATCAAGGTTTGCTAATTAGCCCTACTGTTAATTTATTATTTTCAGCTCACGAGCTTCAATGAAGTAAACAATAATGCTTGGTTTCCATTTGCTACAGGATTTTGGGGATAGTATTCCTGGGCATGGAGGCATAACTGACAGAATGGACTGTCAGGTCTGTCTATTTTCCGCAAATGAACTTCATGAAATCCTTACATAGTACATATTTAATCTTCTTTAAAATTAGTTCTGTGAAAATCAGCACTTCACTTAGGAGAGGTGGGTAAAATTTCACAGGCGATTATGCTGAACCCCTTAAACTGATGTGTCCATTTCTATTTGTAGATGGTTATGGCCGTATTCGCGTACACGTATCACCAGACCTTTGTCGTGCCCCAAAGCATGTCGGTTGATACGATATTTGCTCAGGTTAGTACTAGGCACAGCTAATTGTACCTCATTTGATGATGATGATAATGAATGTTAAAATATAATTTGTGTTTCTGCATTGTGTCTAGGTACTGATGAATCTAAGTATCCAAGAGCAACAAGCCCTATACGCAAAGCTTGGAGACATCTTGCAGGAGAGGTTGCTCGGGAAGTCGTAGATGCCGAAATAATAATAATAATCGTTCAAATTGGGTAGAAGAAGACATGAAGAAAAAGATATCCAGAAAATGTCTTTGTAGAAGTGTATATTGGCATAATGTCTCAAGTAATTGATTATTTTAGGTGGAGACGATTTTATTTTCTGCGTGCATGCATGCTGTGTATAGTAATTATTTATCCTGGTAGCTTTCCTATTGCATGACTTTAGTTGCACTTGGAAAATTGTTTCCTTCATGCGTTGATTGGGATTTATGTGAACATTCCCACATGAGATAGATAGGGATTACTTTTGTTTATTTTTTATTTTATTTTCATGCACCCAAAATATAACGTTTATTTATTTATTTTTAATTCGACCATATTTACTACGAATATTATCTTGATCTTGGGACTTGGATTGCATAGAGAGTAAAAATCCTTCTAGAAGTTAGTACTCAAACGGGTTTCCTTGAGCGATTCAGATAGCAGAGTGAGGCCCTATACTTCGAGCAAAGCATGGGCTTAAGTTTCATAGCCACATTTATGTTTGCTTTCTTTCAAAGGAAACAATGGGGACATTGGCGGCATACATTCTTAATATTTTTCTTTGGAAACGATTTAGTACCCATTTATTTTTTGTCGGGTAAAATCTTTAATCTTTGTTTTTAGAGTCGCCGTAAATCCCTAATACAGATGAACACGTTAATTGCAAACGGGAACCCACGTGTAAGCATCTTATGATAATAAGATGTTTTTATTTATTTATTTATAAATACTAAATAATATATTAATGGGTTTAATAGAGAGAGTGAATTATTATTCATTTAAACCGGGAAAAAAGAAGGAAAATCGACGAAGAAAAGAAATTCCCAAATCGAAAGCCTTAAACTTTGTCTTTCTTCTTCTGGTTTATCACCTACTCACGAATAAGGATGACATTATTATCCGATACCCGTTAACCCGCCCGTTACCCGGTCTAAACGGGTTGGGTAATACCCGTTTGAAACGGGTTAACAGGTAATACCCGTTAACATTTAAATGAGTAAGGGTACATGTATAGTTTTACCCGACCCGCTAACTCGTTAACCCGGCCCGTTACAAGTTTTTATTTTATGAAATTTCAATACTAACAATAAAAAAAAATTAAATACTCAATAAATCTAAATATAAATCTAAATTGTTTGTTTTGTATGAATTTTAACTTGCTTTAGTGTTCCCACTTTAAATTATATTTTGACTCTAACTTGTAGTTTATAATTTATATTTAGATTTATTGAGTATTTAATTTTTTTTTTATTGTTAGTATTGAAATTTCATACTCGCTACCCAACGGGTATTAGCCGTTACCCGACCCGTATGATAAAACGGATTAACAGGTCGAGTACCGGTTTATGTGCATCCCTTCATACCCGTACCCGTTACCATTCTTACTCACAAACATCAAATTGGTGATGAACATACATCATCGTCGTTCGGTAGCAAATCACTACGAGCGTCGACGTGAGGAAACTCTGCGGGTTTAGCTCTTGAAGTTTGCAAATGTGGTGTCGCAGTGGTTCAAAGGACGCCGTGGGCGGATTCAAACCCTTGTCGAAAGTTCGTCGGATGTCACAAGAAAAGAGTAAGTTTTTTATGTCATTTTGGTGACTGTTTTGGGGGTATTGTGTATATGAGAATTTTGTGGTTTTCGTTGTTTATGTTATACAGTTAGATGGTGGCTGCAACTGCTTTATGTGGGTTGACCCAAAAATGTGCGCAAAGTCAAAACAAGTGATTTCCGGTCTGCTGAGAAGAATTAATCTGTTGGAAATGGAGAATGGCCAATTCACAACTCAAGCTTCGATAATCAAAGGCTTTAGGAATATGATGTCTTATGTTATTGTTGTAATGGTTATTTTTACGTGCTTATTGATCATATTTATCTGTGTTTGATCGCAGTGCTATATTGGTTCATAATGTTAAATGGAATGAAGGTGTTATTTTGAGTGTTAATAGCAACATGATCAGTGGTGTTAAATGTGTGTTAATAGCAATATGAAAGTGATGCAAAATGTCATAAAACAGTTCCAAAAGCATATTACATTTGATAATGGTACCAATACAGCAACATGCATTATCTGAGCCAGTACATATATTTTTGCATAAAGAGCAGTTATAAAACTAAAGAGCAGTTCCAAAATAACAAATTGGTTGATGGTACCACACAAAAGATGTTTAAATCTAAACTAAGTTAAACCAAAATAGCAGTATCAAAATGACCACTGTCTATGTGTTTTGACGAAGCCTTGACTTGGATGAGAAGAAGATGCTTTTTTGCATTCTGTTTCTTCTTTCTTTCTCCTTTCTTGATTTTCTCAGGTGTTGGGTTAGACTTGATATGTCTGCCTCTCTACTTTCCTGACTTTAACAGGTCTGCATCTCTTCTTTTTGACTTGAGCTGTCAATAAAATGCACACATATAAATTAGAAAAAATTACATAAAGCATATAATTTACTTTGGCAGTTTGAACATATCTATACCTGACTTGAAGCTAGATTAGAACATGTGACTTTGGAATGCCCTGTTTGCCCACAATTGCTGCAATAATTTTCTTGCCCCTTCCCAGAATGCTTTGTGGCATAATATGGAAATGGACCAAACTCGGGAGCTGGCTCATCAATACTTCTTTCCTTTTCTTCTTGGGTCTTCCGGGTAATGCATTTTCAGGAGGTGGCATAATGGGATTGAGACCAGATTTTGGCCATTTATATGGACTTGTCATGGGTTCAATGATCCCACTGTAACATACTACATAGGCCTATTTCTTGTACCAGTCATCAATATAGTTCATGACATCAAGTCTCGATGTCCAAATATATGCTAAGGCATGTGGACATGGTATTCTAGATAACTAAAATATTCTACAAGTGCACACCTTAAGTCTCAAGTAAACTACAAATGACTCATAACCTAGACACATCACCTAGAACTTGGCATTTCTAGCTATTGTTGACTGACAGTATCTAGCAACATTCTTGTACTTCTCAATTTGTGCCATGACTCTGTGGCTGACTGGATGAATCCAGTTCTCAACAGAATGCCTCTTTGTTGCAAACTTACACATCTGCCAAAATCTGATCTTCTCCAATAGAATCATAATTGGTATGTCTCTTGCAAGTAATATTGATGAGTTAGAGCTCTTACAGAGGTTGTTCGAGAGCATGTCACATTTGACATTACTTTTGAAATGTGACATGCTCTACTCCTTGGGGTTATTTTGCAAAAGCCATTCATAGGCTTTCACACTTCATCTTTCATGAGCTCACTCATTCTCTGCTTAAATTCAGCATCTATAAAAGCTCTAGCACATGCCCACAACATCTGTTTGAGAAGCAATCCACTGTGTTCCTTCTTGAATTTCGAATGCAGATGCCCAACACATAATATTATTTCTACACCAGGGAACACATCTCCCAAGGGTTTCTCTAGCCTCTTCTTTCTATCACTAATCATAGTAAATTTACCCGGGTTGTGAATGCCAAGATCTTTACTCAACAACATCATGAACCATGTCCAGGTCTCTGTATTATCCTTCTCAACCACTAGATATGCAACCAAGTATTGTGTATTGTTTAGAACAATACCCACATCAGCTAGTAACATCTTGCAATAGCCTTTAAGAAAGCACCCATCAAATCCCAACCAAGGTTATGCAACCCTCTATTGAATCCCTCTATACAAGCATTCATGCAAATGTAGACCCTTTCAAACACTTTTTTGCCATTGTCCATGTTTTTTTCCCATTATAGCCATTGAACCTGGATCTGTTGCTATTAATTGCTAGCAATAATCTTCAAGAATTGCATGTTGGTCTTTAACAGAACCTTCTAAAGCCCGTCTTGCCCTTTTCTCGGCTCTGTAAAATCTTCAAGACATTTGTAAACTTTGATGCAACACTCAGTTCTTTGAAGTTTTGGTAGTCCAAATTTGGGTTAGATCTAAAGTGGCCGAGGAAGTGATTGGCTAACCACATACTGGTCACATGCTTGTTATAGAAAAACTATTCCACACTCATGCTTGTCTATGAGCGTATTGATTCTCATAGTTCTTTTATCGGAATTATGAACCCTAGCATAAATTATTTGGAGCTGGTTTCTCCCCCTCGATGTCATTCTTGTGATTCCCTGTGAACAGCTACGGATCTACTTAGATGAACTTGGCATTTAGGGAGAGATTCTTCTGACTCAACTTCAACCATGAGCGCTGCTTCAACACCAGCTCATATATGAGAGATGGAAAACCAATATGGGGGTTTACCTTCTCAAAAATACCGTGAGCAACAATCTGGTTAAAGATGATTTGTCCAATATCAACAAACTCTTTGTTTCCAATAGCATACAGCAGCTAAGCCATAGAGCTTACTCTGTGCAGAGAAAGAAGCCAGTTCTTGATCGTTATTCCATACAACAATGAGAAATTAGTTGTCAAGTATGTGGATGACATATCCTGATCAACCCACACTGTTCTCTTTCGCCCAGTGAGATATCTAGCAACCTTATCCAAGTCAGCTTCTTCTTTAGCAATCACAGATCCATAAACTCATTAATCAAATCAGGAGTGATGGACAACTTCTTTTCTGTGATCTTAACCACTCCATAATTTGGGCTCTTTCAGCAGTGACAATCTCAAGGACTGCGTACTTCTCTTCATCAATATTCTTCTTATCCGGGCTCTTCTTTTTCTTGCTCTTGCTCGAGGTAGGTTCAGAGGCTTACTGCTGCTATAACTTCTTGTAAAACTGTTGTAGCTGCTGCTTCCTGAACAATTTATGGAACATCTTCTGGTACATCTCCTCGTACATCTTCTGGAACCGCTTTAGACACATCTGGATTCGAGTCTTGAGTCTTCTTCTTCTTCTTCTTCTTCTTCTTCTTCTATAGAGCACCAACAACTTTCTTCTTCCTAGATGGGTAGTCCATCTTCATTTTGTGAGGCTCTTCCTCACTCAAAGTTGCTTCACCATCTTCTGAACTCTTCTTAGCCTTCTTCTTCGTACTCTTGTTCTTAGGTTGATCAAGAATATACACTTGTTCATCACTTGTGTACACGGGCCTAACAACTTTGCTCTCTAAAGCTTCCATGGCGTGATCACCTTCTTCTTCATTTTGAATCTCTGTTATATTAGGAGTGGTGATGATGCCTTCGCTTTCAGCAACTGAAACTTCCTCTTCTTCATGTTCTTGTTCAACCCTATTCCATGGAGAAACTAAGATATTGCTGGTCTTCTTTCTCAATTTCTTCATAATCATTCTCAATGTTGATTAATTAGCTTCAACATGGCTAGGGATTTCTGGAATCCCCCCTCGAGTTGCATGCTCCTCATCGGGCACTTCTATCGAGGTTTGAGAATCCATTACAGGTTTTGAGGTCTCACAAACATTAATGGAAACAAGGTTGGGGCTAACATGAGTTGTGGCTTTATTGGAATCCTCTACTAGGTTTGGGTGATTCTGGATCGTCTTCTCGATATTTTCCATGCTCGTGACATCGGCGATGATGCTGAGAGGTGTGACAATGACGTCTGTGTTAGGTTGAGACTCAATCGGAGTGGGGGCTTGAGTCGAAAAAGCTCTTCTTGCGCGTGTTGCCATCATTTTCATGCGAATCGGAGAAGTGAATTATGAAATTTCTTGTCTGATTTTTTAGAGACAAATAAAGACTAGGGTTTTTCTTGTATACTTTCTTGAATAAGTGAGGTAACGTAATGTGAGTGTATGAGTAAACTCTATTTTCTCTAGGAAACGAGAACGGTTGCAATTCGCTTCTTTCACATCTGCCACGTTAAAGCACGGTTGACCCATTTCAAGACACATTAAAACCTACTTTCTCTAAACAATTATCCCAAAAATCTTCAAAAAAAAGACATGTGGCTTTTTCAGCTGTCACTCCCCCTGAAATACACGTCAACCTTAAGGAATATAGTCAATGAGAACCTGGTTGATGGACACAATTAGAGAAATTAATTCTCAATATAACACATAGACCCAAGGCGGATCTAAGTGTCTCAAATTGCACACTTTCAAGAGGTTTTGCGAAAATATCGGCCAACTGCTTTATGGATATGTACTTCAGCTCAATCACCTTATTTTCCACTAATTCTCTGATGAAGTGATGCCTTATATCAATTTGCTTTGTTCTAGAATGTTGCACTGGAATTTTTGAAATGCTTATAGCACTCATGTTGGCGCAGTATAATGGCATAACATCTTGTTGAACACCATACTCGCACAACATCCGTTTCATCCAGATCATATGAGTATAGCTGCTCCCAACAACAATGTATTTTTCTTCAGCTGTAGAGAATGAGATGCTGTTCTGCTTCTTGCTAAACCGTGACACAAGATTATTTCCCAAAAGAAGCACCCTCTTGATGTACTTTTTCGATCTTCAGTACTCCCTGCCCAGTCTGCATCACAATAGCCCACTAGAAAGGGCTAGTTTGTTTGGTATATCAAATTCCATAATCAATTGTCTCGCACACATACTTAATTATTCTTTTGACGTTAGATAAATGGTTTTTTTTCCTGATTAGCTTGATATCTCGTGTACACTCCCAATCATGCTTCTGTAGAGAGTTTGATCCACTGGAACATCATCGTCATCTTTGGTGACCTTGATGTGAGTCGCTGCCGGAGTTCTCTTGTGTGCAGCTTTCTCTAATTTAAACTTCTTCATCCAATTTCTGGCATATTTGCTATGGGAGATGAAGATACCTTCTGATTTTTTCTTGACTTGAAGCCCAAGAAAGTAAGACATTGCACCTACCATACTTATCTTGAATTCTCATTGCATTTGTTCAACCATCTTCTGCGAACTTGAACAAAATACAATGTCATCAATGTAAATTTGAGCAATGATGAAGTATGACCTCGTGTGTTTCATAAACAATGTTTTGTCTACTCTCCCACGAGAATAGCCATGATCGACCAGAAACACAATCAACCTTTCACACCAGGCCCTAGGCGCCTGCTTCAACCTATATAGAGCTTTCTTAAACTTGTAGACGTGTTTAGGGTGATTTGGATCTTTGAAACTATTAGGTTGTGCTACGTAGACTTCTTCAGTGAGAAATATACATACTCTTCACATAAATTTGATGAAGCTTGAAGTCGAGATGACACGCAAGGGCGAGCAGTAAATGTATTGCCTCCAGATGCGCAACTGGAGCAAACATCTTTTCAAAATCTACACCTTCAATTTGGGAGTATCCTTGGGCCACAAGGCGAGCTTTTATTTATGGTAATGTTTCCTTTCTCGTCGGATTTATTCTTGAAGATCTATTTTGTGTCGATGACGTTGACATCAGGTGGACAGGGAAGTAGATCCCATACATCGTTTCTTTCAAACTCACCATGTTCTTCCTGCCAACCCAATATTCATCAATGATAACTTCTTTGATGTTTTTTGGTTCAACACTAACGATAAAACATGACCGATTAATCATAGCAATAGTTAAGCCGAAGCTTATCTCTAGTTCTTCTTCCTTCTAGAGGATTACTGATGATTGGTGAGATTGGATGCTTCTTCTGAATTATGGAAAAAGGTTAAAAGTAAAGGAGTATGTGGAGCAACTGTATTCAAGTCCTGAACAAGTTCATCATCGGATGAGCTAGGAAATTTATCTTGAATATCCTTCGAAGAGTCTAGTTGACCAACTTCAAAAACAAACTAAAGAGGGCTAATTAGATCAACAATTTCTTCATCTTCAACTTCCCTTCTTCCTTCATCATCTATGTCTGAGACATTTATGGACTCTATGACGGTGTTAGTTTGCTTGTTATACTCTATAAGCTCTGCTGGTGGTGGAGTATCCAAGGAATATTCCATCATCACTCTTTGGATCCAACTTCTTCATGTAGTCTCTGTCATTGTAACATGTACTGCCAAATACATGAAAGTATTTGATAGTAGGCTTCTTTCCATTCCACAGTTCATAGCAGGCCTTCTCATTTCCGAATCAGATGGATACTCCATTGATGATGTAGCATGTTGTATTCACTGCTTCGGCCCAGAATTTCAGTGGCATCTTCTTAGCTATGATAATTACTCTGGCCATCTTTTGGATAGTTCTGTTCTTCCTCTCAACCACTCCATTTTGCTATGGAGTAATGGGGGATGAAAATTGATGTGCAATCCCTTGAGCTTCACAAAATTCAGTGAACCCATTATTCTCGAACTCTCTTCCATGATCACTTCGGATTGCCATGATATGTTCAGCACTGATTTTCTTCTCTATCTGAAGCTTTATGCATTATGTAGTGAATACTTTGATAGCATCTGACTTATCCCTGAGAAAATTCACCTAAAAATATTGAGTATAATCATCAACACACACAAATAAATATTTCTTACCACCAATGCTTTCGACTTGCATAGAGCCCATCAAGTCCATGTGTAGGAGTTCTAGAGGTCTCCTAGTGTTGATTTGGGTAGTGTTCTTGTGAACTGCCTTGGTCTGTTTACCCATCTTGCAATCTTTACACACAAATGCTAAGATCTCCTTGAAGTAAATGAAGTCCTCTGACAAGTCCTCTTGAAGCAACTTTCTTCATGTTCTCATATTGAGATAACCCATCCTCTTGTGCCAAAGATCAATCTCATTCGACTTGCTCATTAGGTAGATTGTTCGAGAAGTTGTTTGACCAACTCCTAGAAGATAACAGTTATTTGAGGATCTCTCCCCTTCCAACACACACTGATTCTTATTATCGAACACCTAACAGTCTAGGTTACATGATTGATTGCATCACACAGTTGACTCACACTGATCAAGTTTGCCTTCAAGCCATCTATAAGAAGTACAATCTTAAGTTGTGGAAGTCCTTCTTTCTTTAGCATTCCTTTCCCAACAATTCTTTCTTTTACTCCATCTCCAAATGTCACATTCTAAATCTTGCATGGCTTGATACTTACTAGGCAATCTTTTTCACCGATCATGTGGCCCTGAACAACCACTGTCAAAGTACTAGTTGCCTTCCTTTACCTCTGTGGAAGAACTGTAGGCTACAAAGCACTGATGCTGCTTTACTCTCCATTCTTGTACAATTTGAGTTGGTTTTTTGACCCTATGTATTCTGAGATCTGCAAGATACCTGAAACCAGGGATTTAAATATCATTACCGTTACCGTTCCGAAGTTTAAAATTTACTGGTAACGGCTTGTACCGTAAAGGAATACCGGGGGAAGCAGGAAAAAAAAGGAAACCGTTACCGTTGAACTTACCGTTACCGTTGAGGAATACCGTCAAATACCGTATTTACCGAGAGGAATCCAGAAAAAAATATACAAAAAACATACATAGTACGTAGGATAAAATTCATAAAATTAAAAATAGTGTACAATATTTCAATACATTACCAAATTACAAACACAAAGTTCAATAGTACAAACAAAAATGACAAAGTTCATTAGTACAAACAAAAATGATAAAATTCAACACAATCCACTAAATACCATAGTTCAAATTCAACATAAAATAAATAATTTGAACTAAATCATCAAAAAATAACGATAAATTTCGTGAAGAACACTAAATATCATCAGATTTTAAGAATTGTCGGTATTTGACCACTTACCGGTAAGTTTTCGTCGGTATGCGTAAAAATTGCCTAAAGACTGTCGGTAAGTGGAAGGTTTCCCCGGAAACCGGAACAGTTTCCCCGGAATCCAAGAAAAAAACGGAAAGTGAACGGTTTTGTACATTCCGGTACCGGGACTTTGAAAAAAACGGTTTCCGGACCGGTTTCCGTCCGGTTTCCCCGGAATTTCAAACCTTGCTTGAAACAACAAGGTTAAATAGATATATATTTGAAATAAATAATGTTTAATAATCTTTTTCTTGAAGTTTACTTGAGAGGAGATTATATGTCCCGAATAACTGTAACCAAAATGCAAATATTTGTAAGCTTACGATTCAAAGGTAAGCAATATTGGTCGTTGTTGGCTGGATAGTAGTTATTTTTTAAAAATTAAAATTGTAGTCGAAAGTTGACTTTTGTTTTTTTTTTTTATATTTTATTAATTTACAAAGTGTAGCAAAATAAAGTTATTGTACATGAAACTAAAAATAAATACCACCGAGTGTTGTGGTCTAGTGGTTCCAAGCTAACTCCTAAGGGTTTGGAGGGCTTGGTCCCGAGTTCGATTCCCCCAAAAATCAATAATTGTTTGTGTGACATTGTGAGGGGTGAGAATCGCTTGAGACTGGGTGACCTCCGACTTTTGGAACTATACTAGGCATTCGGTGGGGCTGCTTTGACGGGGCCAGTGCTTGCGCTGGTAGGTCGCTCTAGTGGATTGCGCCAAATGCCGATATGGACGACCTAGAAAATCCGAACATGAGCCAGCGGGGGAGGCAAGGTCACCACTTCCGTCTCCACCTTTTGATTTTCAAAAAAAAAAAAAAGAAACTAAAAATAAATAGTCACTAAGTCTAATAATATAAGTGTGGCAATTTTCCCCTTTCATCATATCCGATTAAAACAATAATATATTATAAAAAAAATAAAGAGTAATTATTTCAAAAGAATCCATATAAAGGGTTAAATCATATAGTGTAATTACAACGATTTTTTTCCCCTTTTTATAATTACCAAATTTGTGTCTTTTTTCGATTTGAAGTTATCACTCGCACACATGCTAAATTCTTTTTATATAAAAATTAATTGGCATATATAGTTAATTAGCATTATATTTGGGAAACGTCAGGCCGACATGAATAAAGAGAGGTTTCAACGCATGTGACCATAAATCCGGGTAGATCCTTTTAAGTTGCATGATGATGATGATCATCTCTCTCTCTCTCTCTCTCTCTCTCTCTCTCTCTCTCTCTCTCTCTCATTTGTAAATCAATCATTAACCTGAAAATGGAATAGAAAAATATATAATTAATTAAATGACTAAAAAAACAGGCAAATCTATTTTGCAATGTGACAAAAATGCACATACTCATTTGTGGACAACCGTTCACTTACGTACGGTTCATTTTTCTTTCCCTGAGTAAACATCACAAACCCTTTGACTTGGGATATAGTATTATAAGTTAAATATAGTTTTGATCAGTTCCAAGTTTCAACAAAAAATAATCATATGCTAAGCTTCGTGAAGCAAGTGTCTTTTTAGAATCTACTATACTAGTCATATTAGCCGGAAAAGGGTCAAATTGCATGTTTATTGAAGATAATTTATGATATTCTGATATGACATAGTGAAACAACTACGCATAACTTCTTGGCTTCACTACTATCACTTAAAAAATGAGAGAAGAGAAGAGAAAGGACGTTCGAATTATAAAAATAGTTTAAAAATTGAACAACAACAAAAAATTGGCGGCTGTTAGTGATTTCCTTGCAACCAAAATCTTAACTATTTTTCTTGTCTGAAATTGTAGGTTCAATGCACCTAGACACGTACATAATATTGGTATATAACCTCTTTAACGGGTTCAATGAACCTGGACAACTTAAAAAATCCGCGTCTATTTTCCACTTCATCTGACGTGGCGGCACCTAGCAAAGTGACACGCGGCCATCCGTTGGAGTCCCATGTCTGATTAAAAGTGACACACGTGGAGGTTATGGTCCACGAGGGACGCACAAGAGAGTCTATATTAATCACGTGGCATTATGTGCTTGGTTAACGTGCCACTCAGTCAAATAAATCCAAATGTAGCTGATTAACAAGGTCATGATCGCAGCCGTTGTACGGTACATGAAATATATCTGACGGTCACTAATCAGTGTTGACATAAACTCCGTTCCAATATTACATACAATTCATCATTATCAGTTTATTATTAGATTTTTTAGACAAAAAAAAAAAAAAAAGTTTTTGGTTTTTTATTTGTATTGAATATACATAACTTCTCTTGAACAAATTGTTATTAATTGTTTCGTAGATTCTTTAAAAATCACAAATTAAATAACCACTCCTTAGCTGCATTTTTACTACTATATCTGAAATGTCAATGGAAAATAGTTGATGTCTTGAGGTGATAAAGTTTTCCTGATATTTATGAGCAAAAATAAATTGCAAAAATAAAGAGAATAAAAATACTGAAAGATATGTACTTCAGTTTCTAAAGTTTCAATTGAGACCGCTGATTTCGTTGTGGGTCAACGTACAAGAACAGGTAAATTTAACAATTTGCTTTATTAGAGAGTACTCCATCAATAATAACTAAAGCGATAAGAATGCGAAAACGGTATAATCCTTTGGTGCCATATTTATATTCGAGATCCTTATCTCTACATACCAATAATAGCAAATAATAATACCTAAAATAAATTCGAAAATAAGAAAAATGAAAACTGATTAATACAGGTTTTTTTTTTTCTCATGGGTTAGTAAAGGCGAAGAATATCCACGAGTATTATCTTATTAGCGCACGCAAAATTACACGTCATAACAAATAACTACGACAGTAAAAACGTGATTAGAACGAAACGAACCGGGACATGACGAAGGACCACATACATTGAGTAACATAGCGATCAAGAAACCAAGTGAAATCGATTAAAATCAGAACCTATTTGGAGTCACACCACCGCATAGGCTATAAATATTTGTACATTAAAGAACCAGTATTTTAGTTTTCTCAATGATCTGACACCAAACCCATTTTTCTCTCTCTTCTATTCTGTTTTACTTTTTCCACCAAAACGAAATGAAAACACAATGAGCATAGTATGACGACACTATAGAGGAAGAAAGACAAAAGCAAAAATATATTTATATACACACACGAGTTCTTACTGAATTCATACAGACGATCAATGGCCAGAATTCCGGGGAGATTCGAGAGAATGGCGGCGGCTTTCGACACGGCGGCGATGGCGGCTCTGGGAGCGGCGAGGCTCTGCGAGAGCTCCGGCAGCGAGCACTCGCCGGAAAGTCAGCCAGCCGATCTCTCCGATCTCGTCAATTCGTTCATGGAAAGAGAGTACGGAACTACTTCCGACGAGGAGGCTTTGCTTGACAATATTGATCGCGATCTCGAAGCTCTGGTCAAAATTGATAGCGATAAGATTATTCAAGACGGGTCTGATAAAGAGGGCGGTGATAGTTTGCCTGATTCGGAGAAGAAGGAATTGCTCAGGAACTTTCTCAGTCATAACGGTGACGACGTGAAGAGGAAAATCCACGACGAAGCTGAAGTCGCTTGTGGAGTTATTAACGGAGGCGTTAGCTCTTCTGATTTCAAGCGTCGTTTAATGACTCTTCTCAGACAAAAAGGCTTTGATGCCGGTAACTTTCAATATTCTTCTTAATAAGTTTTTTTTTTATTATTTTTTTAAATAGCTGTTTTTAGCTAATATAGTCAATTAATAAATTACCAAAATAGCAATGCTTGTCTAAAACACAAATATTAAGTGTCCATATCAATATATTCATACATGGTTTGAAACTTTAACTATTTTAATAAAAAAAAATTAGATTTTTTTTAATCAATTAGTTCGGAATGTAGTTTTATAATTAATTCCAGAATTACATGATACTACATTCACACCGAAGATCGTATTAGATATAGGTTTTGGAGGGAAAAAAAAGAGAATTTGAGGGAGAAAAATAGAGCAACTTCATTCGTTTCTTGAAATGTTTTTTCTTAATTACATTTATACTCATGCCATTATATTGCCATTTGAGACAAGGAACTAACAAAACCACAACTAGAAGAATATTCTAGAGAACATCTTCTAAAGGTGTGTATCATATTATTCCAGGGCTTTGCAAGTCAAAGTGGGATAAATCGAAACGATTCCCAGCCGGCGACTACGAGTACGTCGACATCAACGTTCAAGGGACTCGTTACATAGTGGAAGCCAATATCGCCGGAGAGTTCGAGATCGCTCGGCCGACGGAGAACTACACTTCGCTGATCGAGATTTTCCCTGCCATATTCGTTGGAAAAGTGAGCGATCTGAAGCAGATCGTGAGAGTGATGAGCAGCGCGATGAGGCAGTCGTTGAAGGCCAAGGAAATGCCGATCCCACCTTGGAGGAGAAACTGTTACATGCAAGTCAAATGGTTCGGTTCGTACAAGAGAACCACGAAGCCATTGCCGTCCAAAAAGCCGTCTGGTAAAAACAGTCGCCGAGCTTTCGAGGAGTCGAAGAGTAGGTCGGTAGGTTTCGACTTTGATTCCTTGCCGGAATTGCGGTATATTTGCAGGGACGGTTTCGTGACCAAGGTCGGGTTCAGAGTCAGCAATTTGACAGCGGCTCTCAACGGCTGAATCCGACCCTACCCTGCGATATTGTTTTATAGTAAATACGTTGTAGTGTATGGAAGTCCATTATTATTAATTTTTTTTTTTTTGTCTTTTTGATTTATTTATAATGCTCTTGTTGAGATTTTTGGAGTTGATGAATTTCGATGTTGATAGGTTTGTCTTGGTGTGCTTGTTGAAAGGAGGAAAAAAAAAAAGCAGAGGCAATTTATGTTCTAGGTGGTGCTTGATGTATTGCAAAAGTTTGTAAATGTAAATATTTTGAAGTGTGAAATCTCATATTTTGATTTGCCACACTTTCTTGGTTCAAAATCCGTATATTCCATTAGACTGATTGATTCCGATAGTGGTCTGTTTTAGTTCAATTCCACACATTTTCTTTGGCTAGTTATCTTTAGAATGATTGGTTGAAAATGAAGTATGAAAGATAACAAAATATCTGTATATATAATGTTTGTTGTAACTTGTATTAGGGGTGACAATTTGGTCCGGACACGAAACACGAAACGGTTACGACACGATTTAAAGCGGATTTGGATCTCAATAAATGGGTCGGTTCTTAATTGGATCGAACACGCTAACACGATTAAATAATGGTTCAAAACGACACGATTACGGTAACACGATAAAAAGCCGATTAACACGATTATTAAATGGTCGACACGAAACACGATTACGACCCGCACGAATATGATCCAATTAACACGATTACGAGTAATAGCACGATTACGATCCATTTAAACACGATTAATATCATATATGTAAAATTATAAATTTATAACTATAAACATAAAATTATAATTATAAACATAAAATTGATATCAGAAAATATGATGTAATAAAATAAAGTATATTCGTATAAATATTCAATTTTAAAGAACGATATTCAATTTAATATAATTCAAGGAGCCATAACCAATTTACAATCACAATAACAATGGTCCCATAATAACGTATCATATTCAAATTTTCTTTTATTTAATTTCATATTGAACAATCACAATAACAATAGTTTGCTAATAACGTATCATATTAAATTTTATTAGATTTCAATTCATATTGAACCATTACAATTTACAATCACAATAACAATAGTCTCATAATAACATATCATATTCATATTTATTTGATTTTAATTTTAGTCAATTCATATCGAACAATCACAATTACTATAGTCTCATAATAACGTATCATATTCAATTTTAATTCAATTCCTATCGAACAATCACAATTCATAATCGCAATTACTATAGTCTCATAATAACGTATCATATTCAATTTTATTTGATTGTTATTTTAATGCAATTCATATCGAACAATCACAATATCTATAGTCTCATAATAACGTATCATATTCAATTTTATTTGATTTCAATTCAATTCAATTCACATCGAACAATCACAATTCAAAACTCACAATCACAATCACAATAATGATAGTCTCGTAATAACGTATCATATTCAATTTTATTTGATTTCAATTCAATTCAATTCACATCGAACAATCACAATTCAAAACTCACAATCACAATAATGATAGTCTCGTAATAACGTATCATATTCAATTTTATTTGATTTCAATGACTTATTACTTCCATTTGTTTTCGATTTCTCCTAAAAAATTAATTAGTTCACTTTACTTTACCAATGTTATTTTTTTTTATGTAATTAACAAACTATTATAATTTCATTTAATTATAAACTTATATTATTATTATTTCATATAAGTATAAATTTGAAGATTAATATTGAGATTTAAAATCCCTCCAATACATTCCCTCCATTTTCTACATAAAATTTCAAACTAATTTTTTTATTTTGTTGTACCCTCGTCACTTTCCCTCCTTTTTGGCCTAATTTTTTGTGGGAAAAAAAATGAAACGCATAAAGTAAATACAAGACATGTCAGCCCATACCCCATAGACGCAGATAAGCAAGGGAAGAAGAAAATCGGCTATTCTTGAGAGAGAGAGAGAGAGAGAGAGAGAGAGAGAGAGAGCGGACCAGCAGAATCTTAGCCAGCGAGATTGACCAAAAGGCGGTGAATCTCAGCCGTTCGATCCAAGATCTACCGCAGAGGCTTCCTCCGCCGAACATCTCGGAGCGGCTTCCTCACCTCCACTCCCACTCGGTGGCGTCGATCGCTGACCTAGACCTCCAGCTCACAGTGGCGAAGGATTCACTGTGGTCGGAGTCGTTGTTCGTTGCCGGCGTCTTTAGGTTATTCTTCACTCTTCTTCGTCCTTCTTCGTTGTTTCTTTTCTTCTTCAATCTCGCCTAAAATCTGGTGTTTGGCTCTGGTTTTCGTTTTCTTCAAGGTTGGGTGTTCGTCGCCGTGGTCGGAGTCGTTGAAGCCTCGTTTGTTCTCTCAATCACAAGGTAAAATAAAACATTGATATTGTTGATTTTGAATCAGTATTTAGGGTTTCATAATTAGTTATTCGTTCTCGTTTGATTTTCGTGGATTACTTGTTTTAGGACTCGATTTGTGGTCGAATCGAGCAGACCAATAGCTGATTGTGGTTGTTCACAATCTATTTGGAAGCATTTTGATAGAATATAGGACTCGATTTGTGGTTGTTTCTTGAAATTGGTTGTGTTTCATCGGAAATTGGCAGTGAGACTATAAATGTGTTTTTTTTTCTTCTTTCTTACAGGTTGTAAAATGGACGTGGGGCAGCGCCGTCGATCACCACCGTTCTCGAAGCTCATCGTCGATGTTCTAGCTTTTGGGTCGCCGTTGCGGTACTAGCTTTTGGGTCGCCGTCACTATTGTTATTTTTGATTCGCATCGCCACCGTCTTCGATTCGCACCGTTGTCAAATTTTTGGTTTGAGCTTAAAACCCTTACTTATTTCTTTTGTTTGGATGCATTTTTTTTTTCATTTTCTTAAAACTCTTGGTCCTTCATCGGTACTCAGTTCCGGCTTGCTGATTTCGGCCTCGATTTCAGTGGACGACAACATTGTTACACATGATTTGGGAAACATGAAGTTTTGCTGATTTTTTTATCTATAGTTTATTTTAGTTTGTCTGGTTAAAGTTTGCCTCCCTTTATTCCTTTTACGGTGTGGTGTTTGTTGATGAATTTTTATTTTATTAGTCAATTATGTTTATATGTGATCCTGGCAGTGAAGATTTATAATGCTAGCTGAGAGGGATTAGTTTAGAGGTTGAATTTGTTGATTACTCGAGCTTGGTCTAGAGGTTGATTTTTTAAAGGTTGCGATTTGGCCTAGAGGTTGATTTATAAAGCTAGTTGATTACTCCAACTTGGTTTATAGGTTGATTTTGTTATTTTATTAACAGCACCATCAATATCATGTTGTTTTGTGACTGTTTGTATACCCGTGAGTCCGTGACCCTGTTTTAGGTCTTTTTTTGTTGTTGCTATAAATGTGTATGTATTCACTATTTTGCACATATATCTATTTCTATTTTGTTGAAATTATTGCAAATTAATCATATTGATCAAAAGTTGTTTACAAAAGTTAACTACATATAATGATTAATGATGTTTACTAATCAAGAGATAATTATCTCTAAATAGTTAAAAACGATTGAAACACGATTAAATTAACCATTTAACACGATTATTAAATGGTTTAATTTAAACGGATATGGTTTTGTAAAAAAATAAATGGTCGGATTTGGATCTAAGTTTCAAACACGATTAATAAATGGTCGGATTTGGTTCTATCGCATATTTTCAAAAACACGATAAACACGACACGATTACGACACGAACACGAATTTGCCATCCCTAACTTGTATTGTCCCCGTCATTGTTTAGTTTTTCTTATTGGTGGTGATTATGGGGTTATAAATTTTCTATGCGAAATGAAATTTATATTACAATCTCCGCATCTCGTTGACCGGCATAATCGGTGGTCAAACCGACTATATCATCTTTTTCTTTCATCGTATATTTCTTTCATATAAGTCTCTCCAATTTAGGGAGACTAATCTCAAATTAAAGTTTGACTGAGAGAATGCGTTATAGTTGGGGCGATCGTATAATTTAAATAATTTAATTAGGAAAATAGCCAACTTAAACATCCTAAATAGTCAACGTTTAGTCAATCTTAAGTAAATAGCCACTATTTTTTTATATTTATAAACACACTTTTACAATAATATCCATACATATCATTCCCGCCTAAACGTTGACTATTTAAATGAATTTGATAATTCGCCACTCTTAACACGATTAAGTCAACCAAATAATTATTTTCTAAATTTAAACATATAACACAATTCAAATTTAAATGAATGACTCATAAAAATATTAAAAAAACGTAGAATAAATGTGTTAATATCTATTAATATGTGTCAATAATTGTAAATATTCTGTAAATATCTGTAAATACGTATAAATGTGAATTAGGATTTTAAAGAACACAAAATCAGAAAAATAACTGTTGCGTATATTTTGGGCATTGATATGCTATCAGGAATCCACAAAATAATACAGAAATAACTGCTTTCTATATTTTTGGAAATATAAGAGAGAATTTAAAATTCAAATTTTTTTAAAAAATTACCTTAAATAAATTGTTTAATTAATAATCAAAATTTAAATGAAAATTCGGAAATAAAAAGGAGAGACAAACCTAGAAAGCATAAAATTTTCTGATAGGCCCACGTCATCTTTGTGGGTATATATCTAAGATTTACGAAACGTTGGCTATTTAACAATGTCAAACGTTTAAGTTGACTATTTTCCTAATAGACCCTAATTTAAATGACATGACATATAAATTACTTAAATAAAAAGGACATAATAAAGAGGGAAAAAAAGGTAGCCAGGTTGTTGTGGGCAAAGATTGACTTTTCGGGGAAATCGACAAGAAACCGGCCGAAAACCGCCTTGCCGGAGAGTACCGGTACCGGTTCGACATTTACCGTTTCCGTTCCAATTTACCGGTGGTTTCCGAAGGTTTCCGGTGCTTTTCATGCGTCACACGCTTTTTTTTGTCAACTTTCGTTGGTTTTCGGTAGATAAGTTCCGAGGGTTTATGAAATTTTTGGATTTTTTTTTTATCATTTTTTTTTACTTTAATACATTATTTCAATTGGGTTTGAGCAATGAATATGAGTTTATCGGTTGTTTTGTATGGTTTTCTATGTAGTTTTAGGTTTAATCCAAATTAAAATGTTGATTTTTATTTCCGAATGTGAGTTTTTTTTATTTTTTATTTTATGTTGTATAATGATTTGATGTGAATATGATGATTATGATGTTCTTGAGTGGATGTTCTTGATATAAATATAATACTTATGATGTTTAATGATGATGAATGATGTTCTTGAGTTGAATATGATATGATTAATATGATGATTTGTGATGATGAATTGATATCATATATTCATTGTATGAACTATGAAGTTTGAATTATTAAAAGTATGTTTATTTTTGTAAAATATCTGTCTGAATACTCATCGATTTTCTACATTTTTTGTCGGTTTCTTCTATAATAGCGAATTACCTCTCGGTTTCCCCTCCGTTAAACGGTTTACCCCCAAAATTGAAGTGCCGGTACGATAACGGTAGAATGAACCTTGGTTGTGGGTTGATTACTCGGCCTCCCCTGTCAGAATCAGTGTTTTGTTGGTCAGACTTCCTGTGATGGTCGTACCTTAGCAGTTACTTTCTTACATTGTTTTAAAGATGGTCGTCAACTTCTCTTTTTCCCAACTACGGAAATAATATATAAATTTATAAGCATTTTTTTTAAATGCATTTATTTCTAGCTTGCGAAAAATATTTATGTAATGAGCTACTTTTATACGTAATTTTTTTAATGAAAACTTTTATGTTTATACGGACTTGAAACAAAAAAAAGTTACACCGCCATATATTAACATAAATATATAAGCTCAATGAACTACGCTATGTATTAACATAAATATATAAGCTCAATAAGCTATGTATTAACTTTTTCGATCAGAGCTAGTCAGTTCTTCTTTATTCATTACATTTGCCTTTATCTTTAACACCAAAAATAACAAACATAGTGGAACAATTAATATGCTAGTGCAAATACAATAAGTGTTAACACCGTTTTTGGGTCACCACTTAAAAACTGTCTGTGGTTCGGCATATGGTCAGATTCTATGACCGTACGTAGGTTGAGATGTAGTGAAGTATTCTATCTTTGTTATCATTGCCTCGCCGGAAATAGGTTTCCGGTTCCTCTTCGCATTGTCAATGGTTGGGCTTCGTGTTCCTCATGTCTTCAACTCTTCGCGTTCCTCATGCTCTTCAAATCGAGCCTTCTAGTCTTCACGTTCTTTGTGTTCTTTACCTGAGAAGCAAAAAACACGAACTAGGGGCGTGAATGGTACCTCTGCCGTGCTCTCCGACGCTCAATATTAGTCAAAGTAAATGGTCTACATCTTGTCTCGAGTGTTGATAGAGTGAGACGAGAGAGAGAAAGATTTTCTAATTCAAGGGAGACTTACCTTGAATGTGAATGGATGATGTATTTATAGTTTTTCCTTTGAGGCATGATAATGCACTGTCTTGGCCATGAGTTAGAGGCAAAAATAGATTGGCGGCGAAAGTAGAGGCAAAACTAGGTTGGGGGCATGCTGAGGTTGGCGGCCATCTTCAGGTTGTTGGCATCATCAAGTTGGCAGAGCTCGGTAGGCTGGCAGCGTCATCAGGTTGGCGACGCTCATCAAGTTGGCGACGTCATTAGATTGGGGGCAATAGAAAGTTGGCGGCATCATTAGGTTGGCGCCAAGAGGGGTCAGCGGCCACTTGAGGAGGTATGTGTAATGACCTTTCGAGGAGCTTCAAGAGTCATTCCTTGCAAGTTTATCTTTAGTGTTATAGTTGTGCGTTTGACTCAAAGGGTTTGTCAAAGAATTTGACTTGAGGACTTCGTTCGAGATTCTATTTTGAGAGTTTGCTCGATACATTGTCTTGAGGACTTTGTTTGATAATTTGTCTTCAAGATTTTGTTTGAGAGACCATCTTGAGTGTTTCTTGATTTCGGAGTCGACGTGATGACTTGAGAGTCGATTTGTGGACTTGATTTGGAATCGAAACGAGGACGACTCATGGACATAATTTAGAGTTGACACATGGATTTTGAGAGTCGACTTGATGGCTTGAGTGAGAGTCAGCACGATGACTTGAGAGTCGACTTGAGGATTTGTTTCAAAGTCGACACGAGGATTTTGAGAGTGAACTTATGGACTTGAGAGTAGACTCGAGAGAAAGAACACTAACGAGAAAAGAGAAATAAAAAAAAATTGGAAAACACATTTTCCTCTTTTTTTTTTTTTTTTTTTTTTTGGCAATACTTCAGTTCGACAGTCAGTTGGCGACTCTTCACATCCAATTTTCTATATTAAACAAAACAAAATATTTCATTAAAAAAAAAAAATATACAAAATACCAGGCATTAGGCAACAAATACAAAACCCAAGTTTATTGCTACTCTTCTTAACGCTGGCTTGCCGAGAAAGCAAGATGTCACCGACCTTACCAGATGACGTCATCCCCTTGATTCTCTGTCGACTACCGGTGAAGGATCTCCTGCGCCACCGGAGCGTGTCGAAGGCGTGGCGGTCCCTGATCGACGGCCATGATTTCATCCAACTCCACCTTAGCCGCTCCCACAATAATGGCGGCGCCATCGTGAGAGTCAGAGACCGGAAGCTGTACTGGATCTACCTCAGCTCTCCCAGCTCCGCCGCTCAGCTCCCAAACCCCATAGCTAGCCCTACCAAAATCACGGAGGTTATCGGCTCCTGCAACGGCCTGGTCGTCCTCCAGAACTTCCTCGGCGACGTGGCTCTCTGGAACCCCGCCACGAGGAGGCACCGGAGGGTTCCCATCCCAAGGGCCGAGTCGGAGTTCCCGAACTCGCCCAGTCCCATCCTGAACGAGGTGGTCGGGTTTGGCCACGACCCCGTGAGAGACGACTACAAGGCTCTGAGGATGGTCCTCTTCTCGGACGAATCCGTTTTCACGGTGTACAGCCTGAAGGCCAAGAGGTGGAACAGAGTGGATGGGCCGAGCTTCGGGAAATGCTTCCGCAGCGGACCGGCCCTCGTCCAAAACTCCCTCCACTGGATCGTCGTCTACGGACCCGAACTCGGCTCCATCTTCGCGTTCGACGTCTGCACCGAGCGGTTCCGCCAGCTGGCGCATCCTGATCAGCACGGCGCGACAGAGGGTGTTTGGGCAGTGCTGGTGGAGCTGAGGGGTCGTCTCTGCGTGGTGTGTCACCGCCACGATCGCAGCCACTGCACGGTGTGGATGATGAAGGAGTACGGCGCGAGGGAGTCGTGGACGAAGCTGCTCTCCGTGGGGCCCACCGAGATGGGCGGGCCTTTCTGGTGCGTGGACCCCGTGGCGTTCGTGGGTGATCGGGTTTTGCTCGAGAAGGACGGCGACGTGTTAGTCCTGTATGATCTTTATAGCAAGAGTGGCCAGATTGTGAGAATTTCGGGGGTGGACGGGTTCAATGAGGTCGGGGCGTGCGTTGAGAGCTTGGTGAGACTGGATTGGGACGGTGGCGATTCAGTGAAAGAGAAACCTAAGCGGAGTGGAAAAAAGAGGTGATTGATCTTTTTCTATAATGTTATGTGCTTCAATTTGATTGATTTGAAGTAGTAGTCATGATCTGATACTCGTTCATAGCTTATTGAATCTAATTCATTCGTTGGTTTTAATATAGGGATGATTTTCTATCCAAAGGATTCAAGCTCAAGCTATGAATGAACCGCAAAGAGGTTAGTAATTATTGCTTGTTTTAGAGATTTTTTTAGCAGGCTTCACTTACCAGCATGGCGATAACACGTCTCTTAGCTCCTCTGTTTATTTCAGGTTGGCGCTTTTTTCTTTTGTAAAGTTTCCAAGTGGGTGATATACTGGAAGTTTGTTCTCTCCTAATGTTTTCGAATTACCAAAAAAACCTCAAGTGAAATAGCTTTTGATAAATAGTCTTGCTCCTTGCTGTGAGACTTGGACTTGTCCCATTTTGTTAAGCTTTATTATCCATATTTCAAGTTGTCGTCAAACTAAAGCTCTTTTTTAGTGTTATGTAAATGTAAGGTACTAATGTATAAAAATATGAAAAAGGGAACATTTTTTGTTGGGGGCTTGTTACCGTTTGTACTCGAATCACTTTTGAGTCGTTTGCAATTTTCCACTTTTGTTTCTTAGGCTCCACAACTGAACATACCCACCGATCCATATCCGATTGTATAACATATTGCTTTTATTGCAGTGTTAGTATCTTTTTCTAATTTCTTGCAATCAATTTAAGGGTTTTGATATGAGAAAGAATAACACTTTGGTTTTAAATTAGCTGAAAGAGATTGTTTATGTTTTTCTGATCGCCGTTTCTTTCCTGCACGCGGCGCGGCCCTTCCTCTCTACCGACTCGCTGTCCACCACTTCGGTTTCCACACTGTCTCTCTTTCTCCTAGTGAGTTTTGATTCAATATAACCTAGCAGTAAAGGAATAGAGAGACCTAAAGAACATGTAAATTGTCGACACTGAAAATAGTTCTCGTTTCCACATCTTTTGCGTCATCGCGATTTTTTTTGGACAATGGTTTATAACCGTCGTACAAACTAAATATCACCGTGCAAACCGGGAAATATGTAGTAGTGTGGGTCTAAATATTGTAACTCCTTTATTTATTAAAATGGACTATTAATGAGTGTTAGAGTAAACAGCACGGAAAACAGAAATCACACATGAAATCAACAATCAAACACAAGAACAAAAATAACTTCCTGCACAAGCAATATAGACTAATTGAGTGCCAAGAAAAGAAAAAGGATAAATGACAAGAGGAATTTATCCTGGTTTAGATCAATGTGATCTAATTAATCCAGTCAGGGCACGAGAACCCTATTGCGATGCACTATCTTTAAGCTTCAATTAAACGCAAGTACAAAGAACTGAGATCCAAAGAACATTTCCCAAATCTTGGTCACAGATCGATCAATGCTTGTATACAAGTCTCTCGTGTTTCCCCAATGAAAAATATCCCAATCTTGTTCATCTCTCCCTAAGAAACTCTCTCTTGGAAACTCTCAATTCTTATCTCTCTCTACAACTCACGAATGAACAATGAAGATACTGTCTAACTTTTGCTTGCTAAGATGCTGCAGCATTTATATGCAGTTTTGGTGTGACTAATTATTTTTTTCGATTAATGAATTTTGATAAATTTGTAGAGGCTGCTCAAACATAACCGCATATGAGCGGTCAACGAAATGATGGATGAAGAGATTCTTGTGTAGACATTATGATATCTGGTCAGATTTACACTAAAGGGATTGGGCTTAAAAATGTACTTCTTGGATGAACACTACTTTATCTTAAGCTCAATTTATTTATTTTTTTCCCTTTTATTTTCTTATTTTATTTTTTTCATTTATGTTTTCACTTTTTTTGGTATGATGAAGGAATACTAGGGTATGGATGGAAAATAGTACGGACTGTGGTAGTGCGATGGATATGAGGAAAGCTTTGAACGGATTTGGAAGGATTATTAGAGAGAAGAATATTTAATTGCAATCACAAATTATCATTATTATTTTCGTTGTAGTGAGGATAAAATAAGGTTTAATGGTTGTAAGTTCACACAAAGCAATCAGTCTCTGCATCTTCAGTATAAGGGATTGTTGCAGATTTGAACTCATAAATGAGTTTCACATTCCGTTGATGTGAGAGATAGACTTTCTTCTTCCTGGCTATGTTTCAATTCAAAAATTCTTTGGCCCTACATTATGATCCACGGTATTAGCTTTAATATCTGAGTTAGAGAATTGAAGAACTTCAATATATGCCTAAAATCAAAACCTGGATTTCAGTCTTTTTTCGCTCGCTTATCAAGCAGTCTTCAAGATACTTCATCCTCTCATTGGTCTACATAACAAATTTAGTAAACATGTCTAGTTTTGATTCATTGTAATCGGCTCAAAAAAAAAAAAGAAAGATTATATGTAATTTAATTAGTAAGCTGGAGGTAAGTAAATTATTTTTCTTTCTATTGTTGCTTACCAGATAATGAAAGCTCTCCAAATACCCTTTGAGCCCAAGTATTTGCTGACTACTTTGATGATATGGTTCCCAAATTTCCTATACATGTAACTTAGTATAATAATAAAAATAATAATGCTAATAATAATAATAATTGGCTGTAATAATCCTTTAAGGATACGAGGTATGATATTTGGTCCCTTAACTTTCATATTAGCTCTAGTGGTCGCTGAATTCGATATTTAATTATAATTTAACTCAATTGCTATCAGATATTAAGTTTTTGAATAGAAAATTACACAAGCAAAATATATTAAATGGCCGAGAATCTTTCAATTCGTTCCTTATTTAAAACTTTAGCACGTGTAGATTTTCATCCAAATATTTAATATCTTTTAACAATTATGAAAAATTGCAATAAATTATCGAGTTTAGCGACCACCGAAGTTAATATGAAACTTATGATGTAGTTAAGGGATAATCATAATTACAACCAATTAGTCCAAATATATTGATAGCAAAAAGCGATTTAGAAAGCTTACAAAGATATCAAGAGGTAATGTAATGCCTTGGGCCATGAATATCTGATCTACTCCGAAAATGCGCAACAATGGCAATATCCTTGTTGTTATGATGATTTTGCTTCCCTTGCCGAACCATTTTCGATTTCCTACTAGAGAATACAACTGATCTAGATTGCTAACATCATCAAGAACAATGAGAATCTTCTTTTTTCTTAGCCTTTCATTTATCTCATTCATGCCGATTTCGACACTAGTAATTACATCTAATTTCTCTCCCTTCAAAACATCTGAGAGAAGCTTCATCTGCAAGTAAACTAGACCATTTGGTTGTTTTGATTTCTGAGCGATGTCTTTTATAAAGCTACTCCCATCAAAAGCATGAAATATGTCATCATAAATGGCTTTTGCTATCATTGTCTTTCCCATTTTACTTGCCCCTTCAATCCCTACCATCAACACATCATTTGAACCCATTTCTAAGAAAAGACTAAGATATTCATAACATGTATCGTATCCGATTGGGTAGATCGAAATCTTTAAATTTGATGGAATTCGCTTTTCAAAGATATCTCGAGCAATATCGCCAACAAAATAGGAATGACTCCTGAAATTTGCCAACAAAAAAGGAATGACTCAAAAACACCCCTTAAGCCTCAGACAGACAATTCATAAGCCTCAAATGCCTTTGAAAACCACCATTTCATCATTATGGCATATATATTACGCAAATTACAAATAGTATAAAAGTAATTTATTTTTATCATCCTCTCGATTGTATTCTATTTTCGTTACAGGAGGGAAAAAAATTAATTGAGATTTCATAGTAAATAACTTTATTAAGTTTCACTTATTTAGTAAATAGTCTTAATTTTTTTTTTTTCTCAGTATCTAGCTATTCAGGTAAAAGTTGACCCAAAAAAATGCAAATGCAGTGCACTTACCATAATAACATGCAATATTAGAGTTGCGTCTTTCATTAATAAAAGGTGATTGCGTAAAAGAATGAAGACTATAATTTCCTGAACAATTAAAACTTAAAAAGCTCATTGTTATTAGGTTAATTATTACTTACAGATGGTTGGTTTGATCCCAACCGCAAA
Source organism: Urtica dioica subsp. dioica (assembly GCF_054948205.1). NCBI lineage: Eukaryota > Viridiplantae > Streptophyta > Magnoliopsida > Rosales > Urticaceae > Urtica > Urtica dioica. The sequence continues at coordinate 17,206,287 of NC_142764.1, read as the reverse complement.
GATCGGAAGCTTGTTGGAGAGCATTCTTCCATCTGCGCCACCAGCAACCGCCGACGGTCTGTCTCCCCAGCGCAGCCTCAACCAAACCTCTTGTCTTTCTAATGTCGGAAGGGTTCAGATACGAGAAAACCGGCAGCACAATCATCCCCAGCCTCTCTCTACACCTCATGATCACCACCAGCTCTTCCAGGCAGAAGTCCGAGCCCAAGTAGTCCTCCGAGAGGAGGAGCACCGCAACGCGCGACGCCAGGATCGACTGCTTTCGTGCGGTCGACAGCTGGTGGACCCGCCTCTCCAGAACTTGTTCGTCGTCGATGAACGTGCTTAGTCCTTTCAATGTTAGGGACTTGCTTACGTAATCCGCCACGTATCTGTTCTTGTCCTTCTCGCAGAAGCTGAAGTAGACGTCGAATTCTTGTCCCGGCGGCGATGAATACATGTCTTCCATATATATATGTACTGTTTTCAAATCCAAGGTTATGTTATATGTGAATCTCTCAGAGCGAACTCTTTCTCTCTCTCTCTATCTCTCTCATATTTAACAAAGTTTTGTTTTGTTTAGAGACTTTGTTTGGATACAAATTTTGGAGGACCAAGTCTTGTTTTTTTTTATTTATTTATTTATTTTTTTTTAGGGTTTTTAGCACCTACTGTCATTTAAAAAACTCGCTTAATTATGAATTATTTGCCCTGCAAGCTCCTGTTTTGCTGTGATTAATTATTTAACTATGAGTTTAAAAGCTTTTGGAACCCTTGACCAATATTTTTTTTTTAATCTTTTTGCAGCTCAACTTTAAATTCTCATTAAGGTCTAATCTCTTCTTTGTAAAAAAAATTGTGAAAAACATGTGACGTTTATCAGTTTTTTGAGTTAAATCGTTGTACAGATTAGTTTAGAGGCCCAATTATGTTAAAATGACTAACACTAGACTAGAGGGACTAATAATTTCAAAATTTTATTATTAAAGGTGTTTTTTTTTTTATTGAGGGACTAAAGAGTAATGAAGGAATAGTTTAAAAGGTAAGTGATAGTACTGCGAAACCACGTGGCTTGGTCGGTAAAACTTTGGATTCTTGTGATATTTTTTAGCAATTTTATTTTTAGGATTCTTGGTCAACTAGTCATGTCGCTTTTTAATATATCCCCACTATAGAAAAGTCATTCTCACCGAGTCTTTAATCTCTGTCTTTTTTTAGTGGTATTTGAAGGTAACTGGGACCATGTCTTTTGTTTTTTTGTTTTTTTTTAGTTTAATTAAATGCAATTTGTCATTTAAGTCGTCCTTTTTTAAAATACAAATTGGAAGTGTGTAGATGGCAAAACTGACTTAGTACACTGAGATTTTTTAAGTTATAATAATGAACAAAGTTTAGAGAAAGGCATTTTAATTATTAGTGAAAAATTATGTTCCATGTTCTTTTATTGTTAATAATCTGACTATATTATTACCATAGTGAAATTTCATTTTCTAGACATAAAAACAATGAAAATATCAAGATTAGACCCATTAGTTTAATAATATCTTAAATTAGATTTTTGGACACTTTTCGAACAAAAATGCCCTTGAAATTCAAATAACCCATATTCATCTCATTTTTAAATCTTCTTCATCACAATTCTTGTCACATTCGAATTGGTTGCGCTAGGATTAGAACTTTCGGTGGTCGAACTCTCATTTTTTTCGGTCTTGTCACCTTCATCACAATTCCTCTCATTTTTTTTTTAGGAATTTGGGTATATGTTTAGCTTCGATTTTGAGGGTTTCGCATCGTTTTTGAAAAAAATTCCATAGTTTTTTAGGGTTTTGGAAACTCGTCGGAACGTGTCGGAATCCATCGGAACTCGTCGGAACGTGTCGGAATCCATCTTTGGAGGTGAATTTTTTTTTTTTTTTTTTAAATTGGGAATTTCCGATGAAGATCATCGGAAATTCCCAGATTTAAAAAAAAAAAAAAAATTCACCTCCAAATCTCATTCAAATCAACCTTAAAAAAAATAAAAAAATTCACCTCCAATTCGGTCGAATTTGGTGTGGTGGGCGTTGAAACTCGTCGGATTTGGTGTGGTTGGGTGTCGGAATGGGGCTCACGCCGGATTTGGTATTCTTTGGTGTGGAGAGAAAGTGAGAGTGAGAATGAAAGAGATGGAGAGATGATTTATTTTGAATTAAGGGTATTTTCGTCCAAAATTGGTACAAAAGTCCAATTTTGGATATTTTTTAACTAACGGGTCTAATTGAGATATTTTCATAACTTTTGGGTCTAGAAAATGAAATTTCTCATATAGCATCCACCGACAAAAACTGTCGCATCAAACAATGAGATTTTCATATATAATTTTGTCATACATACACAAGACAAAGTTTTCATTATTTACACCAAATACTCTCCGTACGTCTTCTCTCTCTGCTCCTGGTGAGCCCCGGAGCTAGAGTTTTTCACCGACGGTTTCCTCTTCTTCTGGGGGGATGGAAGACATGTGTGATAGGTGGTCTGAACTAGACATTGGAGAAGAGGAAGATGAGGTGTTGGTCCCGAGGAAGATGAGATAATTAGTACCGAAGTGAACCTTTCGCGATGCCTCGTGGGAAGGCTCCTCAGGCTGAGACCGTTCAACAGAAATGCCTTGAAGACTGTTATGGCGAGAATCTGGAGAACTACGGGAAAGTTGGAAATCAGCGATTTTGATGAAGGTGGGTTCCGCTTCAAATTCGAGTTGGAGGCGGATAAGCAGAGAGTGTGGGACTCGGGACCCTGGACTTTTGATAAGTCGCTGCTTGTTCTCGGAGATCCGGAGCGGGTCGAAGAAGAGGAATTCCGGTACGTGGACTTCTGGGTCCAACTCCATGGGGTTCCTCCGAGAAACCGGTCTGCAAAAATGGGAGAGTTGATTGGTAAGAGACTCGGACGTGTTCTCAAAGTCGACAAAGACAAAGGAGACCATATCAGGGAGGACTTTCTCCGGGTCCGAGTGGCCATTGATATCGGGAAATCTTTGGTGAATGGGATCCACATATTGATCGGGGAAGAGAAGACTTGGGTTTCGTTTAAGTACGAGAAGCTCGGCGACTTTTGCTACTCTTGTGGCAGCCTCAGTCACTGCAGCTCTGAATGCCCTTGTCATTCTAACTTGGAGGGCGAAACTGTGAGGCCGCGGTTCGGGGCGTGGCTCCGTGGAGAAGTGCCGACCATTTCCGCCAATGGAACCAGGCGTTTCAGCGGCGTGGGAACGTCCAGAATGACGGGGTGGGCTGGACCGGGAAGCTCGACGATGAAGGCTGAGGCATCGAAACCGTCGACCCCGAGGACCGAGCCGGCTATGGCGAACGTTGACTCTTCCGGAAAGCCCCCGGTGGAAACTAAGCACAGCAATCAGAGTGATAATGACGACCTCAACCAACAGGGGAACTCGGAGAATCGTGGCGCCGCGGAGATGGAGTTCGAGATGGGGAGCTCGGGTAACAAACACTCTTCTTCGAAGTTGGGTAATGGGAATCCCATTCCCCGACGAAAAAAAGGGGCGGCCGAAGGAGAACAGCTCGTCGGCGACGAAGACCCAACCATCGACATCGGAGATGAACCGGGAGATGGAGACACCGCCATCGACGAAGCCACACGCGCCAGACCCGGAGAAGAACCAGGGGAAGGGGCCCACGTCGGAGATGGAGCCACCGCCGCTAAGCTCGGTGAGGACCCAGGCAGGGGTGTCCACGCCGGCGACGATGCCTCAGGTGCAGAGATCGGAGAAGATCCAGGGGATGGAGGCCAAGCCGGAGGGGAAGACTCAGCTGCTGAGTTCGGGAAGGAACCAGGTGATGATGACCTCTCCGGCGACGAAGACCACGGCGCCGTCGAAGCCTCAGATGCCGAGATCGGTGCCGACCCAGAGGGATGCGATTTCGACGCTGAATCCGGTGAAGAACGTGGAGAAGACGACCACGCCGGCGACGATGCTTCTGACGCCAAGCCCAAGACCGGAAGCTCCCCGAGATAGGGCTAGGCCGGACGATGCTGATAGTGGGCCCACGGCTGGAGGTGCTGAAATCAGACCGTTGATGGAGATGGGAGTTGTGTGCTCTTCACCATTTTGGCATGACAAAGTCTGGGTAAATCCGGATCTGGGAGAAGGCTTTCCTTTAGTTGAAGGGAAAGTTGGTGAAGCCTCCGTATTTTTTACTAAAATAGGTGGGAGCAGGCCTGATGGCGTGGGGCGCGAGGCTAAACAAGGGAATGGCTTTGTTTTTTCCTCTGCCACTGGAGAGTCCACGCAAAAAGGTGAGGAGATTGGTTATCAGATGGGGCCCACGCAAAATCCCCTTCCTCAAACCGTGGTGGGCCAGGACCGGAATGCTAATGGGGCCAGACTCAATTCTGGGCTCACTCTACAAAAAACGTGGGGCCTTTCTTTTCAGAAGCCCAGCTCTGATGGGTATAACAAGGCTGAGGGGAAAAATGAGATGGGGCCCTGTGGTGGCGATAGAGGGCTTTCGGGCAGCGGCACGAGGTTAGGAACGATGGGAATTGTCGAAGGAGGAGCAGGGAAAAGAAAACCCAACGACCGGCTTAGAGTTGGAAGTGTGAAGAGAATGGCGCGACTCATCGAGGCCGGTGGCGAGGCAAATGGTGACCCAGAGATATACTCCGATGACTCCCACGGTGCCCATGATAACTTAGAGATCGATCGGGGCAGAACGGGACACCTGAAGAAAATGGCGCGCCTCTCAGGGGGTCACCCTCCTAGGACTTCGAGCTTCCCCCTCCACGCCTCGTTGGATCCTTCGGTAAGATCACATATCACCTCTCATACTCATTTTTTACAGTTGGATACAGGACATAGAGACTTATTTCCAGCTACACTAGCCCTAGGGGATAGAGACCATTTTTCTGACACTAAGGATCTAGGGGATAGAGACTTACTTTCTGCCACACATGACCTAGGGAGGAGAGAATTATTTCATGTTACTCGTACTTTGGAAGTTTCTAGTCCACTAGATTCGACCTTAGTAGTTACTGACGAGAGAGCGGCGCCCCTCGAGAGCGAGGGTCGCCGAACGCGATGATAGGCGTTATTTGGAACGTCCAGGGGTTGGGTAACCCCGGGACAAGGTCAGCCCTCCTTGCTCACGTTCGTGATCATAGTCTTGATTTTATTTTTCTTTCGGAGACTAGACTACGGTGCGAGGGGGCCGAAAGGGTGAGAGTGTTGTTGGGTTTTGATGGTTGTATGACGGTGGACTGTCTTGGTAGGAGTGGAGGCTTGATGTTACTTTGGAAAGAGCCTGTGAAATTCCTACTCGGGACGTTTTCGAGACATCACATTGAGGGAGATCTGGTTAGCGAGTTAGGCGAGAGTTGGAGATTTGTGGGGATTTACGGAGATCCAGTGAGTGCCCAGAGAAGACATACTTGGGAGCTTCTTCGTCGCCTCCGGAGCTCTTTCACGGGTCCTTGGTTAGTTGGGGGCGATATGAACGAAGTCGCCTCTAACTCAGAGATTAGAAGGGGTAGAGACAGAGGTCCCGGCCAGTTAGCTGCTTTCAGAGAGATGATTTTGGATTGCGACATCCATGACTTAGGTTTCGAGGGAGACCCATTCACCTGGCGCAGAGGAGGTATAGAGGAGCGCCTGGATAGATGTCTTGCGAGTCACGAGTGGAGCGATCTCTTCCCTTCGGCCACAGTTCGACACTTGAGGTTCTGGAGATCGGACCATAGACCACTACTTCTGCTTACTGTGGGTTTCAGAGATCGCCGACGGAGCAGGAGGCCGAGGCGTTTCTTCTTTGAGGAGTCTTGGATAGGTGAGCCTGAGTGTGATGAGCGGATCCGTAGAGCTTGGGGGACGGGCCAGAGTGGTGATCAAAGGCCGAGCTTAGCTGATGCGATCAGTCAGTGCAGACAGAGACTCTCCTGCTGGGGCGGAGAGAGGAACAGAGAGATCAGAGACAGGATTGAGAGGCAGAAGAAGATCGTTGAGCTTGCGGGACGATCGGGCCCGGATTTCTGTATGGAGTCCTTCAGACGGGAGGAGAGACAGCTTGACACCTTAGTTCAGAAGAAGGAGCAATACTGGAGACAGAGGAGCAGAGTGTCCTGGATGCGGTGCGGGGATAAGAATACGAAGCTTTTTCACCGCAAGGCTTCTGCTAGGAAGAAGAGGAACGCTATCAGAGGACTGGAGGACGAACACGGGGATTGGCATAGTGGAGACACTGAGATAGAGATGATCGTCTCTGGTTACTTTGGTGACATTTTCTCTTCAGCGCGGCCTTCTTCGCAGAGAATTGAGTTAGTTTATGCGACCGTACAACCTAGGATCTCGGAAGTGATGAACGCTGAGTTGGAGCACCCCTTTGAGCCAGGGGAGGTGAAAAAGGCGCTTTTCTCGATGGATGCGATCAAGGCCCCGGGTAGTGACGGCTTTCCCGCGATTCTCTACCAGAGATATTGGGACGTAGTAGGCGAATCGGTCTTGAAGACCTGCCTTGGGATTCTTAACGACGGGGACGAGGTGGCCACCATTAATGATACTGTGGTCACCCTCATCCCCAAAGTCGAGGACCCGAGACGAGTCAGCGACTTCAGATCGATTAGCCTATGCAATGTGATCTATAAGATAGTGGCCAAGTGCTTGGTCAACCGTCTTAAGACTTACTATGGACGATGCTATTTCTGAGTCCCAGAGCGCTTTCGTTGGAGGTAGACTGATCTTCGATAATGTCATGGTTGGTTTCGAGGCTCTCCATACGATGAAGCGGAAACGCTTCGGAAATGGAATGTGCGCATCTTTCAAGCTTGACATGGCGAAGGCTTTCGACAGGGTCGAGTGGGCTTACCTGGAGTCGATGATGTTGAGACTGGGATACAGCACGCGGTGGGTGCACCTTATCATGAGATGCGTTACCTCAGTCAGATTTGCTTTCAACATCAATGGCTCCATCCGAGGCAGTGTGACTCCTTTCAGAGGCCTCCGCCAGGGGGACCCTCTCTCCCCATTCCTATTCCTTTTCTGTTCTGAGGGTCTCTCGAGCCTCTTTCGAGCGAGCGAGGATGCTGGAGAGATTTCAGGAGTCCGGTTCCGGGATCTTCAAGTGTCTCACATTCTCTTTGCGGATGATAGCTTGGTTTTCTGCCGAGCGATACCTGACGAGTGTGAGAGGGTTACAGACATTTTACGGACTTATTCAGAGGCCTCGGGCCAGATGGTGAACTTTCAAAAGTCCGATGTTTGTTTCGGTACGGAGGTTAGCGACGAGGAGGGTGAGGTTCTGGCTCAGATCCTAGGTGTAAGGAGGACGGACTGCCATAAGCGATAACTGGGTCTTCCCGCGTTCATTGGTCGGAGAAAGGCGGAACTTTTTGGGTTTGTGAGAGACCGTGTCTGGGCTAAGATTAAGAGTTGGAATGGTCTCTCCCTCTCGCAAGCTGGCAGAGAGGTCCTCATTAAATCCGTCCTTCAGTCGATCCCCAGTTACGTGGCCTCATGCCACAAGATCCCGCTGCGTTTGATTAGAGACATCCTGTAAAGGATAACTTTTGAATCTCGCCGTTTGTAAAATTTACGAGCTTCCGTTTGTTACAATTAAATTAATGAATGAATTATGGACGTTGAAGTTTAGAGAGTTAATTTAAATTATTTTACGGTAATGGAAAATCTCGGAATAAATAAAGGATTTATCGAGTTCGTCTCGAGTAATAAATTATTTTCCGATGATATATTCCGGAATTTAATTTAAGAAATAAATTCTCAAGGATGAGAATTATTTCCGAGAAACCTTAAATATATTTAAATTAATCGAGAATGAACAGGAAATTCTCGGTTTAGTTATTTAATTAAAATCCGATCAGTCACGGATTTAATTAAATAATTACATTACAACGGACGTGATTGTAATGAAAGTTCGGGACCCATTTATAAGAATTTTTGAGTTTGGGGTCGGTTTGGAGAGGAGGATATGGGAGGGATCTATGAGCAAATAAGGGATTCTTTTTTTTCTTCTCTTATCTTCTTCTATCTTCTACTCTCTTCTTCTTCCCTTCTTCACTTCATGTGACCTTCTTCTTTTTCTTTCTTCTTCTCTTCACCAGCGTGACCTGCAGAGGATAACAAAGAGAAAAAAAAAAAAAATTCGTTAGCTCCAAAGCATCGTCGCCACCGAGCGCTACCTCACCGCCATCTTCTCTCCCTCTCCTTCTACCTTCTCCTTCATCGCGCGTCCTCACCGAGAAGCTCCGAGCCGCGCGCGCGCCATCCAGCCGAGACTGAGCGTCGCCGCGCGCGACCGCCGCGAGTCGCCGAGCACGCCGGCCACGAGGAGACGCCAGAGAGTGAGAGGGTGGACACCGGAGGGTTCAATTCCTCCAGAAACGAGGTGAAATTCCTTTTACCCAAATTGAAATTCAAGATTAGGGTTTCATGAGATTGATTTGGGGATTTCGAGTTCTATGAGGATTTTGAGAAATTGATTGTGTTTAGTTGTTATTTGAGCTTGATTTTGAGGTTTGGACTCGAATTGTTGAGATTTGGTTTTGTACCGTGTCATTGAGTTTGGCCGAATGAATTTCTCTTGCTCAGCGTGTATGTTGATTTGAAATTCTGAGTTGGTGATGATCTTTGTTGTGCTAGAAGTATGAGGCTGTGATGAACTGAGATTTTGACAGTATTGATGTGGTTTGATTTGGAATTTGATGATGGCCGTGTGGCTCTTTGTTGTGGCTGTGAGTTTACTTGGCCGTGAGACTTGTTTTGAAATGTGATATATGTAGGCTCGGTTTTTATGAGTGGTTTTTTGAGATAGAAATGTGAAGTTTATGTCAACTAAAGTGATTTGTTGACAAGATTAGAGATTTTGTGACAAATTATGTTATCAGTGGTTTGATTTCGGGTTCTAAGTCGAGTCGGGAATTGGATTTGTAAATTGACTCGATGTTTATTTCTGAATTTCACAGCTCAGTCACAGATCGGATAGAATCGAGCGAGAGCCGGCAGAACTGAACGCGTTGAAGCCGGAAAAGTAGTGAATTCAGAACAGATTTTTAATGCTCGATCTCACTCGTGAGTCGTTTATCGCTTTATAGCGTTAGACTCGAGTCTTAATTTTGGATTTGAGATTTGTACTCAAGGATTATTAATTATTTATTAAGAGATGTTCGAGAATTTAATTTTTGGTTAATTCATTTAGAATTCTCGGTTTGTACTATTTTCGGATTATTCATTTAATTTATTTAAGACTCGTTAAATAATGATTTGGATTTTATTTCGTACTCATTCTCTGGTACGAATTCGTACGAGTCTTGAATAAGTTCAAATTCCGAAAAGCCGGGAAATAAGTGAATTAAATTCTCGAACCCCTGAACCGACTCGCAGTGAATCCCGATAACGAACCTTAAGCTTGTCATCACCTTTCGGATCATTGGCTAATGAGTTTTCAACTTTGGGTTTTAGTTTCTCGACGCCTCAGAACGTGATAACGCTCCAGGATGTGTAGAGTCTCGGGAAGCGTGAAAAGCGAGGAAACTCCAGAAGTCAACCAATTTTCAGACGATCTTTTCCGGGTAAGTGTGGAGATATAAGTCAACTACTTACCAAGGGAATAACCCTGTTTGTTTGTGCATTTACTTGTTAGTAAACAAGAGTAGCTGAGAGCCCTAAAATGAATAAACTTGAAAGTTAAGGCTTCGGCCACTCTTGCTTGAAAACTTAGTTCGGGTACGCCCGTTAGGTTCAAACGCTAACTTGAACCAGCCACGTTGTTGCTTTGTTGTTGTTAGATCCCTCTGCTAACCATAGAGTTTGGCTAGATCGGAGGTGACAGGAGAGCATGTTAGACTCTCGGATTCGAGCCGAGGGTAGAAGTACCGGGAGTCACATCCTGAGTCTTCAATCTAAAACACTTAACGAGCATGAAAGGGAAACCATAATTCTTTCGGGATTTATCCCGAGACGCTCTCCTGTTTGTAATTAGTTGTATACTCTATAAGCTAGAGTATCCAAACAATAAATAATGTTGTCGGTGGTACCCACGAGTACCGACTCGTGTTGAGGACTAAGACGGTCCTGATGGCGCTGAGTACTCCACGGGAGCTGCTGAGAGCACCCCGTTCTAGCAATGGGAAAGGTCGCCCCGGCGAGCCCATTTGCTGTGTCATGACGACACGTAGCCCCGGCGCCCAAATGAAGATGGTACCACTAGTGGATCCCAGACAGTCTTAAAACACTTAAGCTACTGATGACTACTGCTCGAAGTCTGAGGTTGGCTTCTTGTCATTCCAAGGGTTGTAGCAGGGGATGTTGTATAACCTTGTGGAATGGCAATTGATAGCGTAGAGCGAGGCCCCGCGTTAGGCATGCTCTTGAATCATATGTATCTGCATTCTGCATTCTTGTATATTTGTTTGCACGTCACATGGCATTAGTCGTTTTACTTTATAGATAGACTCCCACTTACTGAGTCAATCGACTCACAGTTTTATGACCCTTGGTAATGTAGATAAGGGAAAAGCTGGTAAGCGGGACACGAGATTGAAGACCGAGACCGAGCGCGTATTGCCTTGACTAAACCTGGCTTACCGGGAGTTCCCGCGCCTCCCGTCCCGCCCCCGCCCGGACTCCCGTTAATTCGCCGAACGGGAGTCCCGTCCCGTTATATAACGGGACGGAGGCGGTAAATGTCTAACGGGATCCGCGGATCCCGTTAGGCAGTATAAAAAAAAAAAAAAATTAAAAAAAAGAATTTAATAAATAAAATGAAAGGATTAAAGTGAAAAGATTTGGAATAAGTGGGTAGAAATGAAAAATATGAATGTTGTTAAATAAATAAAAATGGGTAAAAAAAACAATAAAGAAGAATGTGAAATTAAAAATGGGCCTCCTAAAAAACCTCACCGACCCCTAAAAAGGTGCGACGGCGAGGAAAAAGAGCACCCCTTTCCTCGTTAAATGTTTGAAAATGTATCCCGGACAAGGGCCGGGATATCCCTTTGTTATACACGATACTTTAACCATTTATGTTTACGTTTGCAAAATCAACTTCAAAATCGTCTAGAATATCGAAGCACATGAATGTTTCTTGTGCTCGATTTCGATGTTGAATCCAATCTTTTCCGCACGTCAATGCTTCGACCATCTCCGGTTTCAGGCTGCATCTTCTATCGTCGATGATCCGGCCCGCGCTGCTAAAAGCCGCCTCAGAGGACACAGTTGAAACTGGGATGGTGAGGATGTCTTGTGCCATAGATGACAAGATCGGAAACCTCCTCGCATTCTGCCTCCACCAAACCAAGAGGTCGATGGCTTCGTCGTCCGACCTGACCCAATCGTTCCTATCGTACTCTTGGATCTCCGGATGGGACCGTGCGTCGGTTGCGCTTGACCTCGTCTGACTTGTCCCAGCTTCTTGTTGTTGAGGAGACGGGCTGTACGCGGGCGCGTTGACGAAGACATTCGTGTATTGGTGTCTTCTCGGATATTGCGTCTGTGATTGAGAAGGTTGCGCTCGGTATTGCGGTAGAAGTTTCGCCTCGTAAACCTTGAAAAGATCAAAAAAAGCTTGCACGATCCTCGGAAGATCAAGTGCAACGTAATCTTGGTCCACAAAATGGTTTCTTATGTATTTCAAAAAATTTTTTAAACCTCCAATTTTACATCGGACGTCTAGAATGGCTCCAAAACCGTATAGTAATGGAACCTTTCCAGCCCCCCAATATTTTAAAAACTTTGCTGTCATTGCTTGAATAGAATCTTGAAAAATAGTTTCGTTTTTATTTTTATCAAGATGCACAGCTATTGCGGTCATAGTATGAAGACCGAGAAAAGAAGTGGGAGTGTAAACAGCAGAAAGATAACAAGTTTCTTTATAAAAAATGTCGAGAAAAGAAACAAATGATTCAGCCATCCTAATATCCAAATCAGATATAGCGTTTTCGCCATGTACGCTGTTAATGTAAGAAACAATAACATCGACGTAACGCTCGGATAAGAAGTTGGTCAGCATAAGAAAGGTTGAATTCCACCTAATTTTGTTATCTAGGTGAAATGTGCGTTCTTGAAGGCCGTTTAGTCTAAGCCGTCTCTTAAGCTCATCTACTCTAGAGGTTGAACTATTTATCCAACTTATGTAATTCCTAATCTTGTTTATCGAAGGGTCGTAACTAGCGGCTCCGGCTTGAACTATGAGGTTGATGATGTGGGTAGCACAACGTTGATGTATAAGGGTTTCGTCTGCGTTAAGTTTTTGGGTCAACTCCCTAATCATGGCGTTGTTGCTAGTGGCATTATCTAAGGTCACAGATATAACCCTATTGTTCAAACCCCACTCAGCTAAAACACTAACTATGATATCTAAGATGTTCTCACCAGTGTGCGAACCTTCTATCCTCCTAAACGCTATGATACGTTTGTTCAGGTTCCAATCGTCGTCTATGTTATGGACTACAACGCTCATAAAGTCCATCTTAGATTGACCGGTCCATATATCCGATGTTAAGGCTACGCTATATCTACCAGAGGATATTGAGTCTTTCATTTGTTCCTTTTCTCCTAAAAACCATTTTAGGATATCGGATCTCAAGGCTTTCCTAGACATTAGTTGTACGTTTGGAATAAAAGAACTAATGAATCTAACAAAGCCTTGAGATTCGATATGACTAAAAGATTGATCGGTTGATACAAAATATTCAACTAAATCACGTCTAAATCTTAAAGGATCGATGTTACTTACTTGGGTTGTAGAGGCTCCAGATTGTGTCCCCCCCTGGCAGTGTCTGTGATGACTCCACAATAGCGACGTCCCAACTCTAGTGTTATGAGCGCTAAAGATTTTGCCACAAACGTGACATTTTCCGGCTTTTTCACCGTTGGCAACCACCTCTTCAAAGAACGTCCAGACAACAGACCTCGCTCGACGTCGTGATGCTTGTGCTTGTTGAGGTTGTTGTTGTTGTTGCGGTGGTTGTTGTTGTTGAGGTGGTTGTTGTTGTTGTTGTTCTTCTCGGGCACGTCGTCTTTGTCGGGTCTCCTCTTGTTGCTCACGTTGTCGAGGTCGTGGAACTTGAGTTCGAGGCTGAGGTGGTGGCGGTGGGACGTCTTCTTCTTCATCCTCCTCCTCCTCGTCATCATGTTGTTCATTTGGATCTTGGGTTTCGTCGTCGTCTTCTTCTTCATTTGGATTTTGGGATTGATGATAATGTTCCTCGAACACTTGAAACTCTTGAAAAGCGGCTTCGGATGGCGGTATTTGTGCTTGATATGCTTGCTCGGGATCCATTTGAGGATAATATGGCATTTGTGTGTTTGGAATTTCGGTGAATTCCGTATTGTGGAAAGTAGGAGCAACATAATTTGGATCGAAAGAGTATTGGGTGTTTGGGTCGGGGGCGTTTTGAGACAAATGCAACCAATTTTCTTCAAAACGGTGCATTCGTTCACCTCGGGAAGTTCTTCCCCTTCGACCTCCTCGGTTGTGGGATGATGATGCCATGAGAAAATGAAAGCTTTAGAGAGTAAAATTGAGAGAGTTTGAGAGAATTAGAGAGAGAGATTGAGAGAATTTGAGAGAATTTGAGAGAGTTTGAGAGAGTTTGAGTGAAAGGTGTGAAGAAAATGAATGAAATGGGGGGGTATTTATAGATTTTAGAAATAAGTGGGAAAAAAAAAATAAATAAAAAAACCTCATTTTCGCCTCCAACGGCTAAAATCCAACGTTCATATTCGAACGGCTCTTTTTTTTCGGCCGTTGGATCTTTGATCCAACGGCCGAGATTTAAAAAAAAAAAAAAAAAAAATAAAATAAAAGCAACGGTCGCTAACGGGATCCGCGGATCCCGTTAGCTACAGTAACGGGACGGGACTCCCGTCCGTTAGTCTTAACGGGACCTCCCGTCCCGTTACCTTCATTACCGGTAGCGGGGATTCCGTCCCGTCCCGCTACCGGTAAGCCACGTTTAGCCTTGACCTATGGACTATGGGGTTTCTTAATCGGGGGTTAGTGTCTTCTGTTGAAACGTTCCGGAACATATTTGTATAGGAGTCGCTATAAGACTCTAAGTTATAAAAGCGAAAAATTTCCCCGAATTTTTGCAAACTATTTTATTATATAATCTTATGAGATATTATGCTTAATTAATGTGTTTATATTATGAGTTATGTATAGATTTGAGTTGATCAGTCGCGGTTCGTGGGCGAGCTGTCGCTCGCGGGTCGTGACACATCCATTCGGCGATCGCCAGATTCTGGTGGGGGGTGGAACGGCGATGAAGAAGATCCACTGGTGCAAGTGGGAGGACCTCACGCGACACAAGTCAGAGGGCGGGATGGGCTTCAGAGATTTGGAGAAGTCCAACCAGGCCCTTCTGGCTAAGAGTGTCTGGAGGCTTCTCAGGAGACCGGATAGTCTGGTAGGACGAATCTATAGTCAAAGCTACTTCCCCGACGGTGATATTATGACGGCTCTCCCTGGCTCGTGTAGCTCTTCCATATGGCGCAGTCTTCTTTGGGGACCTGAGATCATTCAGTCCGGTTCGAGATGGCGGATCGGGGACGGGGAGTCTGTGTTGGTCATGGGCGACAGTTGGATTCCGAGGGACAGACCGGCCACCTGGACTGATCCCCCTTGGGTTCCCCCCGATATGCGGGTAGCTGAGCTTACGAGATTCGACGGTAGCTGGGACGTCGATCTTATTACATCGATGTTCGGGGAGGAAGACGCTGCGGCGATCCTGAGCATTCCGTGTGGTGGTGAGGGCATTCCTGACGTGCGTCGCTGGAAATTCACTGAGAACAGAGAGTACTTCGTCAAGAGCGGCTTCCGTGTCGCGATGGAGAGAATCAGTACTCCGGTCGCCAGCTCTTCAGATCCGACGGTGATGGAAAAGTGGTGGACGAAGTTCTGGCAGCTGAGAGTTCCTCCTAAGGTGAAACTCTTCTGTTGGCGAGTCTGTTTGGGCCAGATTCCGGCCAGAGCAATCTTAGCATCACCTCTGACGACATCTGCCCTGTCTGTCAGGAGGCAAGAGAGACTATTTTCCACGCGTTTTGGGGTTGCAGGTGGAGCAGGAGAGTCTGGAAAGAGGTGGGCTTCGGCCACATTCTTCCGCCTTTCAGAGACGGCGATGTTTTCGACGCTATCCTCAGAGCGACGGAGACCCTTGAGGTTCGTTTCCATGAGCTTTTCATTACCATTATTCGGGAAATTTGGAACCACAGGAACAATGTCTTGGCCGGGAGATCAGCTTGGAGCCAGCCACAGCTAGTCCAGTGGACGGTGAGCTTCCTCGAGGAGTACAGAGCGGCTACGGTTGGGGAGACTCCGACGAGCACGAGGGTGACTTCGACCCCCAGATGGACCCCCTCTAGGGACGGGACCCTCTCGATTAACGTCGACGCGGCACTCGCTCACGACCGTGGAGGCTTTGGTGTCGGTTGTATAGTTCGAGACCACACCGGAGAGGTGATCGCCTCGCAGACGCTTTTCCTGGCTAAGGGGTTCTCCCCCCAGCTTGCGGAAGCGTATGCTGTCCTCCAGGGCATAGAGTTAGTTCGCAGCGTCGGTGACAGGAAAGCGGAGATCCAGTCTGACTGCTTGGGGGTGGTGAGGATGATCGATGAGGGCGTGACGCCTGCGACAGAGCTTGGGACGATCTTGCACCGCATCTTCAGAGAGGTAAGGGAGCTTGAGGTCTTTCGCATTATGCATATTTCTCGTCTTTGTAATGTTGCAGCGCATAATCTAGCGCGCTACGCGGTTAACCATCGCTCGTCTTCGACCTGGCTGGGTTTAGTCCCGCCTTGTTCGGAGGAGGCTATTAGGGCCGATGATCGCAAGTTGAGGTCCCGCACGGCCTCCTAGGGCCTTGTTGTTTGAGTTTAATTTGTGTTTCCTTACCGATGGTTTATGTTTCATTCTTATCCTTGTAACCACGGTATTCCTCCGCCATACGTGAGGGCTTTTATGATATTTCGTGACACCGGACTTCCTCGAAAAAAAAAAAAAAAAAAAACCATTAAAAGTGGACAAAAAAGAAATATTTAAAGATTTCAAAGTTTGTGGACGACTTTAACACATGATCGATCAGGTACTCTTTTATACGCGTTGAACCCAATAAGCCTAAATCTAATGGCGTGTGAAGAAACAACAACAACATCGATATCGACGTCGTCGTTTTCGTTCCGGTCGGCCATAAGCCAGCAAAGGCACGACGTTTTCCTAAGCTTCCGAGGCGAAGACACGCGGCGCGGCCTCACCGCTGAGCTCCACCGAGCGCTGAGCGAGGCCGGGATCCGGACCTACAAAGACGACGTGAACCTGGAGAAAGGGAGAGACATAGCGTCCGAGCTCATGAAGGCCGTACAGTCGTCTAGGGTTTCCGTCGTCGTTTTCTCGAGGAACTACGCCACGTCGGGTTGGTGCCTCGACGAGCTGGTGAAGATCGTGGAGTGCAGGGAGGTTGACGGCCAGGCCGTCGTCCCGGTTTTCTGCGACGTCGCCGCCGCCGACGTGTTTGGACAGAAGGGAAGCTTCGAGAGCGCTTTCAGGCAGCATCAGAAACGGTTTTCGGAGCACAAGCTTAGGAAGTGGAGATCGGCTTTGATGGATGCTTCTTCTTCCTCGCCCGCCTGGGATTTGCAATACAATATTGCTTCCGATTGGTAACTATTACTTACTCTCTTCACTCTTTATTGCACTAAAATTATATGTAATTACATAATTATACTTCACTCGCATACTCTTAATTCATGTAAATTTTGAGGGAGATTATTGCTTAAATAAGCCATATACTCAAAACATTATAATTTAAGTTTATCTATTAAAAACTTTAAATTATAAACAGCCTACCACTCACATTATTATTATTATTATTATTATTATCGGTAATGAAGTTTGTTAGTTATGCAAATTGGTCCCTGAATCAGACTAAGACTTTTTTTTTTTTTTATTCAAATTTATTGGTTTGAATGAAAAAAATAAAAAATAAAATTGAATCATAATCTTTGAAAGAGTTATATGCATTATAAATTTAGGGAAATGGTTAAAGAATGTGATACTGTGGTGTAATGCTTTGAATTTCACTGGTTTCTATACCCAAATCGATTATTGACAGATTCTGCCATTTTAAATTTTAAATTATTATTTATAGGAAAACGCAGGGTTAGAATAACTGGGATTTGAAGTTTTCAAAAATAAAGTTGTAGTCTTTATGGAAGATCCTGAAGATTTTTTGGTTTCTAGTTTGCTTTTGTATTATGTGTTTTGGTATGGCTTTACATTGTGTTTTTGTGTATCTAAAACACCATTCCGACTTTTTAAATCAAATAAACAAAAACGCTCTAGTTAGAGCAACTCCGATGTATAACGGTGTGGCCGGTGCGGGGTTTTCAACGGAGGCAACGGCAGCTCAGAGTACGCGGACGCAAGGTCCTCAGCAAGATCAATCGTGGGAGACACAGAGTGAATAGAAGAAGAAAATGGGAAAACTTGTTCAACGAACTTGACATGACAAGATGTGAATATGCGTTGGGTGATCATATATGGAAACAAAGAAAGGCGCTCTGCGTGAGAGAATAGCCAAGAAAGACACATGAACAAGATTGAGATTCTAACTTGTGAGATGCGTAAGGGGGAAGCCACGGAAAACACAAACAACCAACAAAGACACGTAATTTTATAGGATCAGTTACTTTTTCAAAAAGTTTCTCATAAGAGGACTGGGATGAAGGTTGGATTTGGGCATACGGTTGATAAGAAACACCGTGGTAGCAAACGAAAATGGCCAAAATGTCTCCGGGATAGACGCTTGATGAAGGATCGCCTTCCCAGTTTCGACAATGTGGCAATGTTGGCGTTCGGAGTAGCCGTTCTGTTCCGGGGTGTGCGATGGGGTGGTAAGATGAGTAATTCCATGGCTGATGAGGAACGACCGTAACGCAATGTATTCACCGCCACGATCCGTGAAAAGGGTTTTGATAGTGTAGGGGGGGAAAAGTTGAATTGGATTGAGCGAGCGCGGGCCCGATTCGGGATTCGGGAGCCCGGTCGACGTCGCGCCCCCCTTTTGATTGTAGATTTGTGTGGGTAGGTCAGCGGGCCAGAGCGTCGATCTGAAGAACGCGCCCTTGTTTGAGCGTCATGTGAGATCGCCTGTAGGATTAGCAACAACGGAAGAGAAAAAATAAAAAATAAAAAAAATATAATCATCTATCATGAACTAAAAAAGTGCCCAAAACACTTGATGGAATGCCTAAAAAACTCCCCAGCAGAGTCACATTTTTAATGGGGGGGGGGGGGGGGGGGGGGGGAAGAGTGAGGTGTATTGAGCGAGCGCAGGCCCGATTCGGGATTCGAGAGCCCAGTCGACGTCGCGCCCCCCTTGTAGATTTGTATGCGTAGGTCAGCGGGCCAGAGCGTCGATCCGAAGAACGTGCCCTTGTTCGAGCGTCATGTGAGATCGCCTGTGGGATCAACAACAACGGAGGAGAAAAATGACGGTTTTTAAGTGTGGGCGACTCTTCCACTCTTTATGTCAGTTTTTTTATCAGTGGTAAGGAATAATATAATATAAGAAGTAATTAATGTAAGGAGTAATTGATTAATATAAATCAGATATTTTGGATATAATGATAATTTTGAAGTAAATATAATTTCATGGATTTTAATAGTATTTGATTATATGAATTTAGCCGTGTCGGCAAAATTGCTAATATTCTGATCGATAATAATGAATATCAACCGTATCAATATCGATAGATACTAGTCGTTTTATTTACAACACGTTCCCAACTCGACTCAACAGTACTAAGGATATCGATATATATTTGTACAAATCAAAAGTAGATTTACGTATTCTAAAACTCATCAAGAAAATGTCAATTTGTTTATTCATTTCAGCAATCTTTGTTACAATAAACATCTTTATTTGGGCAGTAACCCTAACAATAGGTTGGCGAGATCCAAGGTAATGTGATGAGTGAGACCAGAGTCAAGTACACAATTCGAGGGAGACGAGGTTTGAGTGGCTCGCGGAGGTAGGGAGGTCCAAGTGGATGCCGGGAGCAACGAGCATTGGCGGGCACCATGTCCTACTTCACCACACTTGACACTTGCCAAAATGTCATTGTCGGTTCAACACCAGTTGTTAGAGCGATCGGAGAGTGCAAGGTCGGCGAAGGGAGACGTAATTGAGATTCATAATTGAGCAATTTCTCATAAAGCTCGTCAAAGCCAATCAAAGATTCATGAGCCTCTACGGCATGGGCCAAGGACGAGTATGAGTCATCGAGACCACGCATAATTCAAATGGACAACTCATCGAAGTCCACCAACACATTCATAAGTGCAAGAGTATCAATATTGGTTTTGATATCTTGCATATATGTAGTGATGGAACGAATACCCTTATGCAGTGCCGCCAAGTTGTGACGATGTTGCATAATTTCGCCTCGGGAAGGAGCAACGTAGGTTTTCTCAAGAGTCAGCCAAGCATCACGAGAAGTGATAGCTATGGAGATGAAGCCAATAAATGTCGGGTGAAGAGACCCGATAATGGCATTCAGAAGTTGATCTTGACGAATCTAAAATATAGACTCTAGATTTGGTTGAGATACGGTCGACCCCGGGACCGTGGTGGTGACTGAGAGACATGGTTTAAAACTGTCGACAAACCCGAGCAGATCGTACCCGACGAGTAGGGAATGAAACTGTAGTCGCCACGACGAGTAGTTCGTTGACATCGATTTCAATGGTGTGTGGGCACTGACATTAAGCGCCGCGAGACCGGAGGCGGTGGAGAGTGAGGTCGAGACAACGAGTTGGTCTTGGTTTCCCGTAGTAGTGGCCGGAGGTTGAGAATCGGAGGCCATGAAATTAAAACAGTTGAATGGTGATCGGCGACGGTGGTTAACAGTGTGTGATCTTGTTGCAGCAAGTGCAGGGGGATCTGCGGTGATGATCGGTGAATGGTAACGGCGATCTCGTTGCAGCAAGTGCGGGGAGATCGAGTGTAGCAAGCAGCGGAGGAACGTGAAGCACCGGTAGTTGGGAAGAGCGGAGGCCGAGAGTGCAGCAGGTGTGGAGATGGTGGAAGACCGACGAGTGTCGACAGCGGCTAGCCCTAGTTCACGTCTTGTTACTACTGATAAATGCAACAGTGGGTCCCACTAGTTTTTTTTTATATTTTAATAACAATTCAATATTAAAAAATAAATAAAATAAATTTAGTTAAATACTGAGTAGAGTATATAGTTACTCACAAAGTAGAGCTATAAAACATTGTTCTACTTATTAACTATCACCGATCACATTAACTTGGCAGGCACAGATCAAAGTTTATACAGGAAATTGTAAAGCAAGTTTTGGGTAGACGCCAAGAGGCTCACATGTCTCTCACCCTTCAACCGGAATTACAAGACGATGGAACAAAAAGCCTAAATCACTTGCTTAGTGTTTTCTCACAAGACGTTCTCATAATCGGCATATACGGCTCGAACAAGCTACGACAGACGGGCATTGCAAAGTCTGTATACAATCAAAATTTTATTCAATTCGAAGGAAGCAGTTTCTTGGCCAACGTGAGCGCAACATCGCGACAGCCTAACGGACTACTAAGACTACAACAGCAATTGCTTTCGGATATCCTAATAAATGACGACGATATTAAAATAGAAAACGTCAACGAGGGAACCGATGCCATAAAATCCATGTTGACGAGTAGAAGAGTTCTTGTAGTTCTCGACGATGTTGATGAATTGGAGCAACTAAACGCGCTCGCTAGAAAGCGGGATTGGTTCGGCGGGGGAAGCCGAGTTGTGATCTCGACTGGAGATACAAATTTGTTAAACGTACTCGAATCAGACGACGTGTACGGACCGAAAGGCATAGAGGTGAACCAAATTTAATTTCGTGTTTATTATTTGTTGATAAATAACTATTTTTAAAGTATGTTTTTGAAAAATACCCTTAAGAAAAATACCTATTTTTTTTTTTCATTTTGTTTACATTTTTCAATTACTTATGTTTATAAATATTTTTTATGAAACGTATTTTAAAAAAAAAAAAACAAAAATTTTAAGGATATTTTTCAAAAACTGAGTATAGTTTAATTTCTTAAAAGGCATTCATTTTGTTTGCTCTGAATGAGTAGTGAATAATTAGTTTATATATTATTATCATGCAGATTTTGAAGGACAAATACAGACAGAACCTTGGAATGATTGAAGATCTGAAGTATGCTATTCAGAAGTTGCATTTCCAGGTATAATTTTGCATAAAAATTGTTGTTCTTATATTCTTTTTCGGAATATATACCAATACGTTTTTACTATTTTTCTCTGCTTTAAGACACAAAAAAGAGAGAGGTCGCTTATTGCTGAGATAGAAAGAGAGCAACTAAGGAATAGACGACAGGTTTGCATAATATATAACATTCTTATAAAGCCAAGCTTAGCCACCTTATAATAAATGTGTAATTAGTTCATTTTTTATTTTTTTTACTTCTGTGCAGGCACAAATTTTAGCTGGGTTACAACGAGACCAGAACCTTTCTCTTTCCACTACAACTAATGATTGTGAGTTTGATCCAACTTATTTGGCCACTCTTGATGCTAAGCTTGAAATGGAAATGGAAAAGTTGGATAGTTTCGTAGGGTATGAGAAAAGGGAACAAAACTTGTGCATTGAAAAAGAAAGCCATGATTTTCTAGAGGCCGAAGTAGAAGTCAAGGCCTTGGCAATAAAACCTGGAAATAATATTCAACCAAGTTCTCATCTCCATAGTCGAGAATGATCCTAATTGAATTAGCCTAGAAGTTTTGGTTATGGCTTAAATTGAACGTCATTTCCTGGTGAAACGCATAGAGAGAAGTAAAGTAGGTTTTTTTTCGTTGTGTTTGGAATTCAAACAAGTTCTAAAGAAAAAAAATTCCTACATAATTATTTTTCTGTTGTTTTTGTTTGAATGTTTAGAAGAAGAAGAAATATAAGGAGCTTTATTTTTTATTTTCAATTCACCCGATCGTAGTTGGTCCACTACAAGACCCAATTGTGATATCTTGCAAGGTCCTAAACAGGATTGACCATGACAATTTAGGTGCCTAAGAAAAATTTATAATTTGGGGCGCGTAATTAATCATAAATTATCAAATAAAATTATGAAAAATATACAAGAAAAATTATTCTTATTATTTTATTTTAAACAATAACATAGTATTGAAATTTTTGCGATTTATATTAATATTCGTATGATAGGTTCGGATTAATAGTATGGTAGGATTATGTATGTATATTGGTATAAAAGTATATGTAAATATCTTACAAAGAAATAAAGTACACTAAAAAAAATCATAATATTAGACTAATTTCATATGCATACCTCAGCCTTAAAACTCGTATTTCCTTTTTTTATTTTTAAATATTTGTATTTTCTTAGCTGCAAAAGTTTCCAATTCCAAATATGCTTTGAAAAAAAAAAAAAAAAAAAAAAAAAAAAAACTCTGGACAGTTACAGCCCCGTATATAACAGAAAAAGAGAAAGAAATGGTAATACAGTAAAAACATATAAGTACCATTATTGCTTAATTAAGGCCTCAATTTAGTCTCCGTCCATATTATAAAGTTAAAACAAGAAATTTGACTATGTCTACTTTAGTTTTCAGCGAGGCATGCCTACAAATTGTAAAAAATTAATCATTGAAAATGTAAAATATAAAATATAAAATAGAAAAACAAGTATTTTTTATTAAAAAAATTGTGCGCGTATTTTTCAAAAATATACTATTAAAAGAGGTATTTATCAAATAATCCCAAATTAAATGTCTAAATTATATCCTATGAGTTTTATATGTTGGGCCTCAATTTAGTCTGAGCCCAAAATTAATCTTTTCCATTAAAATTGTATCTGATGTTTTTCTTGGGCCCTAAGCCCAAAGTTGGCTAACCTGCCTTGTCTAAAGGTCGGCCTAGACCTGAAAGATCCAGCGAGACCTTTTAAGGATTTATCTATTGTAAATCTATAAAAATTAATTTTGAGTTTTTGTCTCTTTTCTTTTTTGTGAGTGTTTGTGCGAAAATGAGAGAGATGAAGTTTAGGAGTATTTTTGTCCGATTTTAAAATTTTCATATTTTTTAGATTTCAACAAAGATGAGCATAAATTTATAAATTAGGCTCGCAACAAACATAGTTATCCAAGTTTCTCTTATAAGATTGGTGTAATTTGTATTAGTGAAGATTAAAAAATTGAAAAAAAAAAAAAATTGAAAGACGGCACAAATAGAAGTATTGATAATTAAAACGACATAAATAGAAGTATTGAGAATTAAACGACATAAAATAAAAGGACCAGTTAAAAACAACCCTAAAAATAATAAGATTAAATAAATATTCAGTTTGTAATTAAAATTAAATCATTATAAATAATGATACTAACTAAATATATACAATAAAATAATACCTCTGAATTTTCCCATTTTTTGACAGTTTGGGATTGTTTATCTTTCGTGTCGTAGATACAAATGTGTTGCTTTCTATTCTTTGTTTGTACTTTAGCTTCGATTTTTTGTCCTCGTTTTCTCATACAGTGTATAACTGACCCATGTCTATTACACATACGTGGGACTGAAGATAATCTCAAATGAGATACGATTCATACCCTTTAGAATTGGAGTGATAAGGTGATTTATTGAAATAGTATCTTACTTAATATTAATTATAGCCAATATTCAAACTATTCACTACAAAATCTCGTATTATATTAATAATTTTATTATTAATTATTCTTAACAAAATATTAAATTATCAATAATTTAATTTAAAATAATATTATTTGAATACTAATTACCATAATTCATGACGATTATATCAATGAATAATTATTTTATTAATCACACTATTTATTTATTTATATACTAGTTTTCTTAATTAAATATTAATTAATTTAAATGAGTCAAAACCGTCCGACCTACACTTTGCTCCCCCCAAAAATTAGGTTTCGGCGGTTTAGGATAGTTTTAAGCAGTTTGAACAGTTTAAACTGTTGATGTGACATGCTGCAAACAAACGGCAGTTTTATCAAATTGAACAGTTGAAACAGTGTCAAAACCACCAAAATCTAAACTAAACCGCCTAAACAAACAACATCTTATTTAACATCAAATCATTTTAGATTTGTATCATACCGTCCTTGTAGACCGTTTGGATCACACCTTATCTATATAAATCCGTTCCACGCAAAAAACGAAAAAGAAAAAAAAAGAACTATATATCTTATTATTATTATCATTTATTTTTTTACTAAAATTTAGACTTGATTTTTATTAGCCGATCAAGACTATTCTATACCTCTAGAAAGCCAGTTTAGTTAGATTCTAGACCAGACTATTTACCCAAAGTTGGTATCTCACATCTCATGTAAATACTCTACCAAGGTTAATGCTAAGTACTAAGGATATTTGCAGATATTTGTACAAATCAATTAAGATTTACGTATTCTATACTAAATCAGTTAATATACTATTATCATCATAATCAGTCTATGTGAGATAATTACAATAATCATCTTTTCCTGGGCATCACTCTAACACCCTCTCTTGGGTCAACTCTCCCTTGATGGTGTTCATAAAGATCCATAAATGGCCTTTAATTCGAGCTCTTTGAAGATTTTTGGAGTTCCATCCCGTCTGGCGAGCTTTCGGGTGAAAGGCGGATTCCCATGGAGCTGAGATCCGGATCCGGCAGGGGGCCGGATCCGGCAATTCCCGGCGGTCCGTACGGCCGGATCCGGCGGTCCGTACGGTGCTGTCCGTACAGTCCGTATAGTTCCGGATCCGGCTGTTCCGTACAGTCAGTACAGTCCGTACATCTCTGGATCCGGCAATTCCGTACAGTCCGTACAGATATGGATCCGGCAGTTCCATACAGTCCGTACATTTCCGGATCCGGAAGTTCCGTACAGATCTGGATATGGCAGTTCGGACTGTCTGCACAGTCTGTACGGTATTTGGATTTGGCTCAGGCCTTGGTTATGTCTTCGTGTATTCGCAGTTGAACTCATCGTTCGTCGGTAATGTGCTCGAGATGCGTAGAATTGGACCAAGTGTAGGAGATGCCTTGCATGTGAGATTCCCGGCTCTTTGACTAGTTGCGTTTGAGGTGACGTGTCTCGAACTTGTCATCCACGTCGACTCCTTTGACTTTTCAACGGGGGCGATTTCTTGAACCAACATTAACCCCCCAGTTTTACATGCGTAAATTTTTGCGCGTGTGAAACTTTGATCTTCTCGTGCCGAATTCAGGGTGGTTGTTTGCAATTTTGGAAAACTCACTTCTCCGATTTTTTTTTTGACGCAGGCGTGCCGTTGAGACTGGCGTCTCTTTTTATTTGAGACACTATGCGTGTATTTGAGACTGGACGTCTCTTTCTATTTGAGGCACTAGGTGTGCCGTTTGAGACTGGGCGTCTCTTTTTATTTGAGGCACTGGGCGTGCCGTTGAGACTGGGCGTCTCTTTTTATTTGAGACACTATGCGTGTCTTTGAGATTGGACGTCTCTTTTTATTTGAGACACTAGGCGTGTCTTTGAGACTGGGCGTATCTTTCTGTTTAAGACACTAGGCGTATCTTTGAGACTGAGCGTCTCTTTTTATTTGAGACATTGGGCGTGTCTTTGAGACTGTACGTCTCTTTCAGTTTAAGATACTGGGCGTATCTTTGAGATTGTGTGTCTCTTTTTATTTGAGGCACTAGGCATGCCATTGAGACTGGGCGCCTCTTTTTGTTCGAGACACTGGCATGTCTTTGAGACTGGTCGTCTCTTTTTTGTTTGAGACATTGACGTGCTCTTTTTTTTTTCTTTTTTTTTAGGGGAGGATTCTGTCTGTGCCAGATCCTCTCTTCTCAATGGATTCGACTCGGGACAAATTCTTTTCTTTTGGAGAATCTGGCTTGGGGAGGATCCTTTTTTCTTGATGGATCTAACTCGGGTAAGATCCTCCCTTATTTGAGGATTCGGCTTATTTGAGGATTCGGCTCGGGCCGAATTCTTTTCTTTTGGGGAATCCGGCTCGGGGAGGATACTTTTTTCTTGATGGATCTAACTCGGGTAAGATCCTCCCTTATTGGAGGATTCGGCTCGGGCCGAATTCTTTTCTTTTGGGGAATCCGGCACGGGGAGGATCCTTTTTTCTTGGTGGATTTGACTCAGGTAAGATCCTCCCTTCTTGGAGGATTCGGCTCAGGCCGGATCATTTTTTCTTGGTGAATCTGACTCGGGTCATATCCTCCCTCCTTGGTGGATTCGACTCGGGCCAAATTGTTTTCTTTTGGCGAATCTGGCTCGATGGGATCTTTTTTTCATGGTGGATCTGACTCGGGTAAGATCCTCCCTTCTTGGAGGATTCGACTCGGGCCGAATTCTTTTCTTTTGGGGAATCCAGCTCGGGCCGGATCCTTTTTTCTTGGTGGATCTGACTCGGGTTAGATCCTCCCTCCTTGGCGGATTCGGCTCGGGCCAAATTCTTTTGGTGAATCTGGCTTGGGGAGGATCCTTTTTTCTTGATGGATTTGACTCGGGTAAGATCCTCCCTTCTTGGAGGATACGGCTCGGGCCGAATTCTTTTCTATCGGGGAATCCGACTCGGGTCGAATCCTTTTTTCTGGGTGGTTCTTCGAGTATCACGACATGGGTCGTTGCTACGAAATTCGTTAATATTTTGGATCTTCGAGTATCACTTGATACGAGATTTGTTGGTTTTTAGATTGTTGGTTTGTTGGAGGATCGTCGAAAAATCCTCGATTTGAGTTGCTGGTGAGAGCTATGTACTCGTGTTAACGTACACAAGCCCTTCTTCTAGCACCAAAATGTTGATGCGATTTTTCGATCAACACCAAATCGCGTCGCGTGTCTCGATCTTCACGTTGAATTGTCGACTTCGGCCACGGGGCACGAATTGAACCGCCAAGCAAGCCTCCTAATTTCCGTGCCGCGCTCGTCGGGCTAGAGCCGAGGACCGTTGGACGGTTTCCTTGAAGCTTTTTATCGCCCTCCCACGGATGCTGGACTATTTGAGCGAAAGCCTCCCAGGATACAACGACTACAGAGGCAAGCTTAGCACCAATAGGCCTTACTCTCTGCGAACTAGAACCTGTGCGAAAACTATCACCACGACAAAACAAGAAGAAACTCTCTGGGGAAAAGAGAGAGCTCGGGAATAGAGAGGAATCAATGGAATTTTTTGTGTCCTCCGAATGAGAGCTGAATCCTCTTTATATAGGCAATCATGGCAGTGAGGTTACGGATTTGAACCAGCCAAAAAACGCCCAGCCTTAAAGGCGTTTAATGCTCCTAATGAGGCCATTACACCCGGCCATTAACGCACTTCTCAACCCTTCAACGTTCAGCCTTCATGGCGCATTGAACCTCACGAGTAAAGGTGGCATTAACCCAAGTTTTAATTCCCAACGTAACAAAAGAGTTATTTATGGAATTAAAGCATTTTGGAAGTGAACTTTGCAATAAAAAGAAAGCCCGAGACCGAGACAATTCCCAAAGCCCGAGGCCCGAGCCCGGGCCCGGCCCGGCACGGCTTGGCTCGGCTCGGCGGCGGCGACTGCGCGCGCGTGTGTGTGTGCGCGCGCGCGTGAGAGGTTAATGGTTAACCCACACACACTCTCCTCACTTGCACTTGGATATTCACAAATTAAAGAGGATAGTATTTAAACACTACTACAACACACATCCCCATGCAATGTGAGACTCTTGGTATTCCACTTCCACAACATAACATTAATGTATTTCTTTAGCTTACTTTGAGCATCAATTTCTCATTCATCTTAGGTCCGATTTTGGCAAACAAATATTCAATTTTATAGCCCTCGTTACGAGGAATCCGTAACACTCGGAATTATTCAATTCCGATGAGTGGAACCCACTCAAATTGTTGCCAACAAATCAGCCATACACATGTAAATAAATACTCTTTATTTATTTAATTTCCAACAATACGTTTTGCTCAGATCAGTCTAGATTAATTTCTAAAAATTCGTTTTCCTCCAAGGGTCAGGCTGCCTAATTCCAGTTTTGCTAAAAAAATTGTCTAAGTGTCCAGCCTCAATTTTTGACCATTTCGACCCCGTTATGATCAGTGATGATTTGAGGTAGCTTCTCGGTTGAAGGAGTTAGATCCTTCCCAACATCTTTCATGTACTGACTTTTTCGATTTGAAGTCATTTCCATCGAGTTTAGCTTCAATGCTGGAAACAATGCTTTAGCATATTTTCAGCATTCCTTCCAGTTTTGCTTCAAGTGTTAAATCCTTAACTTTAGTGCTGGAAAATGCTATAGCACATTTTCCAGCATTTCCCCAAGTTAGCCTAAATGCTGAGAAAATGTGTTACCATATTTTTATTTCCAGCATTTCCTCAAGTTACCTTAAGTGCTGAGAAATGCTATAGCATATGTTTCAGCATTTATTCGAGTTTTTTAGTACCTCGATGAGCAGTGCCACGTCAGCGACCTTGATGAACAGTAACGGTGAACAATACAGATGAACATTGCCGATGAACAATACGGATGACCAGTGCCGGTGAACAGTACTTCCTGATGTTGACTTTTTAGTCAAAGTCAACTTCAATAACCATATTTTCTTGAGTTAACCTTAATGCTAAAAAAAATGCTAAAGCATATTTTCTAGTATTTTCTCAAGTTTGGCCTTAGTGTTGAGAAAATATTGTAGCATGTTTTCCAGCATTTCTTCAAGTCTTCAAGTACCTTCTTGATGTTGAATTTTTAGTCAAAGTCAACTCCATTAAGAAGTTTCAGCTAGTCAATGAACTCATTTAGGATTCCAGAATAGTCAGTCTATGTCCAGACTCCGTCCGTTTTTCCGGTAGCATATATTAGCCGTATATATGCTAACTTTTTATGGTTTCGCATTAGATTGAGGAATTAAGCAATCAAGCAGGATACCGGAGACGAGGAATAGGCAAGCACGAACAACAAGAAGTAAGTGAACAATAGGCACCTCAGCAACAAGCTTAGATAGTTTAGCCGTTTCGGCGTACGTGCATTAGAACGTTAGTAAATGATAATAAGCCGAAACCCTCACGTAACGGATGTCATGTCAGTATTCAGATAAGGACGACGGTCCACAATAATTGATTAGTAGTTAATTAGGTTAATGTATGGTGTCTGGCAAATTACCCTTAAACAATTAGCAGCCGTTTATGTATGTTTGCCCCAGAACTTAATGTAATCACTCAAACACTAGTGTTTGAGTTATTTGGGATTTACGTAAGATTTTTGTATCGAGTAGCCGTCGAATATGATAATCTTAGGATGTTTGGAATGAAATTCCTAACTCCTTTAAAACACTCAAGTAAGCAACGTAAACAAGTCTAATTACGATAGTTGACCAAGATAGACTTCTTGCGTCCAATCCATCGGGTTAAACTCGATAGACTGTTCCCAACAGTCAGGCTAACCGGATGACGTTAGTAATCCGATATGCACTAGTCATGTCAATTGGTGATCTTCCTCGAGGCCGTGAAAGTGGTCGAGCGTAGATGTTGCTAGAGGATATCGATAACCGCTTAAAACAATAATGAACAGTCAGCTTAAAATGAATGTCAGTGTCAATGGACTGCATGAGTCTTCAGACTCTATCCTCCTCAAGATCGTGTAAGTCGATCAAGCGTAGATGTTGCTAGAGGAGACCCTTGTCGTGAGATGTCCGAAAGGACTGCGCTCCTCACGATGTCGGCATAGTTATCAATGGTAGTACCATTAGTGGATCCCGACAAATGTCAAATCGACAGTACCAGATGTGCTTCGCCAATAGAGTCGTGCATCATCTTTTGGTTAACAAGTCGAATACTTGTAAGACGATTGCCACGTCCGTCAGTATCGTTGAGAACCGTGAAGTGGAATAGGCAGGACTTCGGTTTCTCTCTTCCATGTTATGTATGATAGGAGATATTCGGTATGGGACGAAACACTCCTAAGTGATATGTTCAGTGTCTAGATTAAGTTACCGTCGTCAGTAGAACATCATGTTTGTATCTGTGCCTTTTATGTGCATCCCTAGTCATGTCATATCATATGCATCGCATCGGATTGAATGGAAAACTAAGTCCTCATTTTTTAAAGTGTAGAAAATCAAAACAAAACAACCGATTAAATACACTGAGAACAACCCTTGTTATTCCATGATTTTGCACGTGATTAAGACATCGAAAATGACATAATTTATAAAAATTAAAGTGAAACATTAAATTAGATATTCCCAACTCTTAATAACTTGCTTATTGTTATTTTAATTTTTTTAGTTTTTATTTTGGCCAATTATCCATTAACGATTACACTCTAGTACTAGAATGATTTGTCAAATGTGTTCAATTTCAATAAAATCCTTCAAAAAGGATTGAAAATAGCTATTTAACATCACATCTTCAACATCCACATCATTTGAAATAATAATCGGTGCAACAGAGTCTCCAAATATGTGGCTAGGGAGTTTATGTGTTATATTAATGGTAACTTTTTCTCAATCAACACTTGTTATTTCATAAATTGTATCCACCAATTTTAAAACCTGACGCTTCTTTCAATTGCAAATCCCTTGGTCATACCAACTCCAATCCATTTCCAAGAGCCACCATTAATATTTTTCCCATTCTCCATCACTTTCTATGTGAATGCAAATGCAACTACTATATGTAAAATATTGTAAAATAATTGGTTTTAATAACTATAGTTGATCTCAAGGTATTGTAAAACAAAATTATAAAAATTATTCATCATATTCACTTTCCTCTAAGAACTACAAACTAAATGCAGAACAAAAGTAAGTTTTCAAACTTATTTCATATATAAGAAAATGTATTTTCAATTATGAACAGACAAATAATAAACAACAAAGAACAACCACCATGAACACATAAAGTTGTTTCTGTTGAAAATTTGTTGTTCATGTCCACAGACGGTTGTTCCAATTCAATATTTATTGATAAACTATACTAATCTATTTAACTTAGTAATGAGTTTATATATATACAAAATAATCTTAGAAGAAGCTTATTATCATTCAAATTACAAATAACGAATAGAATAACCGAGAACAACCATACATAACACGAGTTAGTTGTTCTTTGTATTCATGGATGTTTCCGACGGGAACAACAATGAAAGCTCTAATGAAATTGTTTTTTCTTATAAAATGTTGCTTAAATATGTAAAATAAAACTATTTAACTTAACTTTAAAAAGATCTCGCGAAACATTATCTTTATAAAAACTTGACATTTTCTCCATTCACTTTCAAAACCCAATTTTCAAAGACCACGAAGAATAAGCATGAAAATACTAGTGAGGTTGAGTTTCGGGACTTGAGAAACAAAAAAAGACGTTTTGAATAAGAAGAAGGAATGTGAACGCAAAGTGAAGTGAGAACAAAAAAAAAAGTGGAGAAGGGAAATGGAGGATTACGCATAAGAGAAGTCACTTTGAGGAAATGACTTTCTCTCTCACCACATTTATGCCTACTAGGCACTTGACCTTGAGATAATATCCTCCTTCTTAGATCTACCTTTCAGACGACTTTTACAGTGAGGAGGAAGTACTATGATTTGTTTAACCTCAAGAGGAATGTCATATTCTTTAACACTTCCATTGGGGTGGATGACACCTAAATAACACCCTTTACAATACTCGGTGGTATAATAGGCAGAACAAAAGTCCATTGATGGCAAGTTACGAACATGACATGCCGCAATCGCATGAGCACATAAAAAAACTATCTCTTTGAAATTATAGGCATGAGCACGTTTTATGTTGCAAATTCACAGCCTGTCTCTCTCCATCTTTATCTAAAACCTCAAACTCAAAAAAAGAAGAAGGTCTCATCTACAATGAACAGGTATTCACAGTCAATTCTGGAAAAAATAATTTGATACTGTTATTTATTTATTGATATTAATGTCAATAAATATCGGAACTTATTGATATTAATGTAAACAAAATATTCACAATGAGTTCTAGAAAAATAATTTGATATCGTTATTTATTTATTCATAATAATGTCAATAAACATCGAAACTTATTGATATTAATGTCAATAAAATATTCACAGTGAGTTCTGAAAAAATAATTTGATACTGTTATTTATTTATTGATATTAATGTCAATAAACATCAGAATGACATTAGTGTCAATAAGTCCTCGTTTACGGTTTACTTTATTGATATTAATATTAATAAAGATTCTAGTTCGACTCTGATAGGTGAGTTCAAATCTATCATTTCAAACTCCCCAATGTTCTCACAACCGGTCCTAGACGATTTGGTAGAGGGATGTGGATGTTGCTTTGTTATGGGAGTGGGTTGAGACGGTCCATGTGCAGGGGAAGGGGGCTGTGGAGGTGTCGAGGCAGTGGGTTATGACGGTCTCTGTGGCGGGGAAAGAAGATGTGACACCAACGCATGCGGTTGTTCAAACGTGTATTCTTCCTATCCAAGAGTGGGCTGAGATGCAAAATCTACAAATCTAGACTCCCCTTTGATTGGTCATGCTCCTAGGCGAGAGGTGGATGGCTGAGTTACAGTCTTATCGCATGGAAGCGTCTCTATCTCCATAACAAGATGAAATTCGACATGGAATGGTATCGGCTGCTCAAATACAAGTAACTTTTGATGTGGTTATAGTTTGTAATCTTTATTGGCGATGCTGAAAAATGTGTCTCGTATTTAATCACAATGGAATGAGTCGACGGTAAGAGCCCCATCTCCGCATACAACGCCTCCATGAGATGATGGTGGTCAAAATCATCCGAAAGCACAAGTACAAACGACGCACGCATCTTGTATACATATGGTGTTACCCATGTACCACTATGCTTGACATATATTGAAATTTCATCCATTACTGCATGAAAATAGTGCAATCATGATGTTAATTTTCTATTTTAAACGTTTAAAAATCCTTTATAAAGATTTAAAATCATAACAAAATATTTTTTAAAATGTCAAGATTTATTGACATCTTTGCCTTTTTATTGACATCGATATCAATAAATCTTCAAAGGATTTTCAAAGAATCGTTTGAAGATTTATTGACATTGATGTCAATAAAAAGACAATGATGTCCATAAATCTTCAACGATTTCAGAGATTTATCAGAAATTGTTTAAAGATTTTTCAAAATTCTAAGAATCCTTCTTTCATTGCTTTTTAACTACACAGACTACGTAAATTCAACGAAAAAACGCTAGTAGAACGAACAATTCTTTTATGAAAACCTCTAAACCATAAAGTGAAAGAAAGTGAACGAAAATGACCGAAAATGAGAACAAACCTTGCTTCCTTGAGCATGAAGCCACTGAAAAACGTAAAATCCTTCTCAGCTACGCACGAGAGAGAGAGAGAGAGAGAGAGAGAGAGAGAGAGAGAGAGAGAGAGAGAGAGAGAGAGAGAGATTGGGAATACAAAAAAAAAATAATTTATTGATGATATTTTTGTACAAAAAAATACAAGGTAATCATACTTTTTGATTAATTTAGACATCTTGAATTTTGGTCCAAAACGAGTGCAGAGGTTATAATTTAGGAATAATCTCTCGCTAAAGTTTTGAATTTAGGGACCGAGGACCATGAATGTGGCATTTTTGTAAATTTGGGGAAGTACCGACCCTTGTTCAAAATGAGTTGAAACTTTTTTTGAGCAATGTTAATGAGATCAGGGCACTCTTTCCTCACCCAGGGTACCAATAAGGGACCGGGGAGGTTTTAACGGGGGCCTCAACCTTCCAAAAAAAGAAAAGAATGAGGAGAATCTACAAAAGCCATTGCTCATAGATTATTTCCCAATGTCATCAACATCATCACTCTCAACAGAAAAATAAATAAATAAATAAAAGAAGAGCACGGCGATAAATAAACAAATACAGTCCTCTACATATTACTCAACGCCCCCTTGTAATACATATTACTCGGTTTTCTACAACAAAAATGGCATGGCAAATACTTTTGTTATCTGTATTCCTTTGGATTCTCTTTGCTCTGAATCAGAGGAACCCCGTCGTTCCTCCACATTATACGATCTTCGCACAATGCTGCTACAACCTCCACGTACAATCGATGCTCCTAAAAAATATCAAATACACTAAAAATCAAACCGAGGACTCAAAAAGAGAACATCATTGATTTCCGGTTTTTTGTTACCTCTCGAAGAACCCTAGCTGCAAGATCCTCAGCCGTATCAGTTGAGAGCACGGGGACGACTTTTTGTGCGAGAATCTTCCCCGTGTCATAGTGCTCATCAACAAAATGTATTGTCGGGCCGGAGAATCTGATACGAAATGACAAAAAGGTCAAGTCTCTTTGTATGAAAGAGTACGTGGGTTAAGAAGAGTTTTGCGTACCTTGCTCCAGAAGCTATCACTGCTTTGTGCACCTTCTTGCCGTAGTAACCTTTTCCTCCGAAAGCTGGAAGAAGGGACGGATGGATATTGAGAATGGATTTTGGGTAGGCTCGGACAAGCTCGACCGGTATGAGTTTCAAATACCCAGCTAGGAGAACAAAGTCAACCTCGAATTGCCTAATCAACACAATACCAAGAAGTTAGTAAGCACCGGCACAATTTCCTATTTCCAATCGACTTTTTGCACTTGGTTTGAATCCTCGTTTGGGAATAATACAGTCAATAAACTAAACAAATGAAGGTGTGAGGTGAGTTGTAGCTTTAGAAACTTCCTGGCACAGAATTGAAGAAGAACTTTACGGAAATAGGCCGAGTTATGATCTGACAAAGTTAATTGATACAGAATGAGATCAAGAAACTATTTTTTTACCTGAGGGAATCTACTAGCTCAGTCGGTGATAGTCCATCAGGTTCGAGTTTTGTCTTGGGGAACACAATAACTGGGATTCCCTTTTCCCTTGCGAACTCGGCACCACCACATTCTGCATTTGAAGGAAAAAAAATATTAAATAAGAATTATTTTTTTTATTTTTTTTTATATCAATTTCCAATGATATATTCTCATAACAAAATATCACAAATTGATACGATTCCGTCAACTTTTACATTCAAGTCTAAATCACCTCGATTATTGGTGACCAAAGCAACAACGTCTCCGGGAACCAAGCCACGAACACAAGCTTCGTAAATCGAGCGGAAATTTGATCCGCCACCAGAGACAAAGACAGCGAGCTTTTTCTGTAGCAACTTGGTTCCGATATGTTCCTCGGAATCTACACGCGTCATTTTATCCACTCCGCTGTTGTCACATCTTATTTTGTTTCCCTGGCTAGCCCTCGAAGAAATCAAAGGACCGAGTGATCTGTAGCCGACCCGTTTATAGGATCGGACGAAAGAAATAATGGTCGGAGGAAGGGTTGAATACAAAGGCTCTCTAGTTATAAGTTTCGATGGACTTCCCGTGTTCGAACATACTCCAGAGAGCAATGATTTTGCATCCATTGGAAGGTGAAACCACAGAAAAGCTACTTACATCCTGTGATATTATAATACAGAAATTATCAAATATGATAGAACTATACAAGAATACAATTGAACCCATTGTTCTCATACCATAAGATAAAAGTTCACTGGGTTTTTATTTAGGATTTAGATTGGCCATTACTCAAATTGACTGTCGAGAGTTTTAGCCTCATCACAACTTCAGAAAAGTTTGTTAATGCTTTATTATTTTATTCCCGACTCTTCTCTTAGTTGGAGTTTGGCTGATGTACTTGCTAGTCGAGAATATGCAAAAAAAAAAAAAAAAAAAAAAAAAAAAATGTAAACATAGCATTCATACCTAGTAAATTAATACGTGCTAATAATCTAAAGAAATGATTCAGAACACTATTCAAGCAAACAAAAGATGAAAACATTAAATCAGAAAATTTAATTTAAAAAACAAAACAGAGCATTCACTAGTAAAAGCATGTACCAGTAACTATGCATAACCTAAACGCATCTACAAAAACAACGACATTAAAGAAAGGTAACATAAACAAACTTGATTTCAACAAAACATAATATGTATATTTGGTTCTGAAACCTTTGGTTAGTTTGTAAAATATGATAATATATCGTGTTCACATAACAGGATGCGTAATTTCCATTCCCTATTATCTATCTTTCAAATAAATTTCCAAGTCCAAACGAAGAGGACTTACAGTGTACACTGATTCAGAGCTACAAAATGAAAAGAGTTTAAATAATAATAATGATAATAAAAAAATATGGCTAAACTTCGTCTAAATGTAATAAGTGCCACTTTCGTCTACCTTAGCTCGCCGTCTTTCACGCCGGCGACGGCTTGCAGAGAAGAAGAGCTCTGCAGATATATGTCTTCAAGCCGGCGATGGTTTTGTAAAAAGGCGTAATGTCGCTGTTTTCTTTCTTCAGATTATTGAGCTGGGCCTCTAATTACCCAGCCTGGATTTATTTGTTATATTGGGCCGATATATGTTAAGCCCAAAGAGGGTCGAGCTTTCGTTTGACCAAGACCTGTATTGACTTTTAAATTGAGATTATCCCCCAACATTAATTTTTCGTTACGTTTTTGCCCCCTGGGAGAAAGCGAGAGCGAAACGGATCTGAGGAGAGAGTCTGGGAAGAGAAGAGAGCGAGAAGAAGAGCGGATGGAGGGAGTGGGTGCCCGGCTGGGCCGGTCATCGACCCGGTACGGCCCGGCCACGGTCTTCACGGGCCCGGTCCGCAAGTGGAAGAAGAAGTGGGTCCACGTGGCGTCTTCTTCTACCGCCACGGCTTCCAGCGCCAATGGCAACGCCGCTCACTCTCTCCATAACGGCGCTTCAGCCGCCGTTAACGGGTCTCACCTCCTGCTCTACAAGTGGACCCCCACCACGCATAGTCAAAACTCCGCCGCCACTAACGGCGACGCCAAG
Source organism: Urtica dioica subsp. dioica (assembly GCF_054948205.1). Classification (NCBI taxonomy): domain Eukaryota; kingdom Viridiplantae; phylum Streptophyta; class Magnoliopsida; order Rosales; family Urticaceae; genus Urtica; species Urtica dioica. The sequence goes on along the minus strand of NC_142764.1, from coordinate 17,169,394 downwards.
GCCGTCGCTGCTTCCAAGGACGATGTTGCTTCCGAGGAGCCTCCCAGGAGGAAATTCAAATACGTTCCGGTAAATTTTATCTTCTTTTTTTCTGCGAAATTTCTTGAGATTAAATCATAATAAATTTGGTCATTTTTTAGGTTTTGTGTAGGTTAGGGTTTTGGAGTGAGTCTAAAGCATGTATCTTTGGGTTTCTTTTTGAAGGTTTTGTAGTGAAAAAATAGCAAGGTATTGACTTCAGTCTGGTGTATTTTAAGCCGTTTTTGTAATGGCATTGTGTAAATATTAGATTGGCTATGGTTTCTATGCGTTAATTTCCTAGCTTTTGGTTAGATGGGGATGGCTGAGATACTTCTGATGGTGTGTAAAAGCTTATTTGTCTTGAGCTAATTGTAACGTTGATTGATCGAACAAAAGGGTGTGATAGGTAAAGAAAAGATTTTTCTTATAGGAATACTAGTGGTGTGGAATCTTTAGTTTTTATGTTGAAAAATTGTGGACCACTTTTACAGTTTGGTTGGCGAAATTAGAAGAATCTTTAGAATTTATATTTATGCTAAGAACACTGAGAAGTTGCTCGAATGTTATTAAAAAAAAAAAAAAGGAACCCACTACGTCATTGTGATTTGCTAAGGGTTTCTTCTGAATAACGAGAAATGCAGATTGCGGTTCTCGAGGAACAGAAATACGATGCGACCGATGACGAGGTTTTGGAAAAGGAATCGGACGAAGCGAAAGCAGTCGATGGCGATGCATCCTCCTCCGGTAAGGACGAGAATTTGGACGAGAAACCCGACATCAACGACGTTCCAATGGACGAAAACGAAGTACGGTTTTAAAGATCAAATCTTTTGTTTTAGTTTGAGTTCTTTATCATGTTAATTTTACAGGAGAAGTCATTCCTGATTGTGTTACTCCATTGCATTCCATTCCATTCCAATCTCAGGATACGAATAAGGTTGTATGCCAAGATCTGAATGAGAGCACGTTGGACCTGAGCTTGGGCTTTAACGGAAACGATGAACCAGACTCGAAGGACAGTGACTGTAGAGAGAGCTAGTTCAAGTATTTCATTCCCACCTTAAATGCTTTTCCTCTCTTGGCTTCATGGTCACATCCGGGCAAATTTCACACCTTTGGCTTTATTTATGCATGCGTTATTATTCAATTCTTAGTCGCTCAGAGCTGAGTTGTGTAAATGTAAGACGGTGATTTCTTATTTTTGAGCACATCGAAAAGTAACATTTTTTAACCTCATCCGGCATTTGTTACTTTGCATTAGCGGCATATTACCAATATAGTGAGTTTTTTTTAGTGAATTATTGGGGATTCCGCGTTTATGCATCATTATTATTATTATTATTATTATTATTATTATTATTATTATTACGGAAAATACCAAATAGGCTGTGTTAATATGAGAAGATACACACATCTGAAATGAACTTATTAGCAAAATATTCATTTTTATGTTAGCCAAATGTAGTTATAAGCTTTTAGTAAAATAGTCAAAATTTCAATTTTTATGGCAAATAGTTAATGTTCGAGATTGGGAATAAATCTCAATAAATTTTATTGACAAATAAGTTCACATAAATTTTCACTATTTCTCTTCTTTCTATTACAAATTTATTAGCTACAAATGGATATTTACGAGAAGGCCCTATTGCTTTATGGCAATGTTTCTGTTTTTCAAAATTAAATCTCCAGCGACCTGTTTCAAAAATATATAACGTCTAGTTTGTAAGCCAGTTCAGAGAACCTATTTCTATCAATTGACAAATTCAGAATTATCTGCTGTTTCTTTGAAGCCGCCTTAAGTGAATCATTAGAAATTTTGGCACCATGTAAGGCCAAAGATGAGTAACGAGGAACCAAGGTGTGAAATCGAGAAATCAAGATGAGACCTTTTATTCGCCATCATTGACTAGTTGCTATTGAAATCGTCTCCTAATAGTTCAGATGGTTTACAGGAATGACCAGCAACTTTTCTTTAAAAAAAAAAGGGTACAGAAATGGACATGAGAGACAAATGTAGTTTAAGTTGGGACACCAATTACAGCTGGAGCAAATCGAGAGAATCCTCGATCACCCTATAAATCTTCGTCATCATTCGTTTGCGACCGCGGGCTCAGCCTCAGAGAAATAATCATGCCTGGATATGAATGTTACATCGTAAACTTCGACACGGAAATAAACACATCATTCAAAATATTTTGAATATTCAGACATAGACTATCACTCTGACCTGAACTTACCGTATTTTTCGAGAAAGGTGATAGAGTCCGGTGCCAGCCATTGCAACATTTACGCTTAAAAGATTCCAGTTTTTCTGTAATTTTTTAGGCCCAGAATTCAGTCAAGTCAAAAAGTCAAGAAAGTTTCTATAAGAAAGGCTGTCCAAAATGAAACTAAAAATCAAACGAATTCAATCTCATTCATCTATAGATTGATTTCTAAATATATACGGAGGTATGTCTATCCTACTCTTCTCATTCTAGAACACTTAGTTTGAGTAAGAACGACAACGAAAGAGTAAACTGAAATCCCATATTTCAATGTTATTGTTAAGCATCACTCATCTGCTGGAGCATAAATCAAACTCACCGGAGTGATAACAGTGCTGTAGCGTGACCAGATAATTCCGGTGCAAGTAACCGCTGGTAACCGATTACGATATAAGGCAAAGCGGGGAAAGAAAAACGGGTTAGAAAACTAACAATTTGAAGCAAAGGAGAAACGGTAAAACAAAAACTGGGTTGAAAGAAAAAAATTGCTCCGATGTAAAGGACTTAATGCAAACGCTGACATTACATACCTAATTGCTGAGGATACGAAATGTTATCCGGTGGTTTAGCAATGTCAGCGATGTTGGCTATGCTGATTCCCCATTTGAATGTCGGCGCCCAAAAGTGAACTGTATTTCAAGAAACCCCTCAATCAATTCTATTGCATGATAAACAAATTCCAGACTTTACTCTCGGGCACACAAGTTGGTTAAAACTTTCATGGAGCACGGTTTTAAATTCACAGTGATAACCTAACATCAGTGTAGTTACATTAGAAAAAGAAAAACAAAATTTTTGGAGTTCGTTTTGATATCTTGTAATGAAAAGCCACGAAGAACAGCCACGAATACACACAAGCTTAATTAGAGTTTTTTACAAAAAAAAAAAAAAAAGTTTGTAAAACAGCCCCAAATGCACACAAATTGTGGCATTAGATCGATTAACCAATTGGATTAAATCTCAGCTCCAATTTTTATTACCTTGGTCATAATAAGCGAGATAATGAGATTAGGCCTAATTTAGATCCTCTCTCGACACTGAAAGTCGAAAGATGATTCAGCAAAACCCTTGAATCAAATAAAGGTATGGCTAATGATCTCTATTTCACTCTTAAAATAAGACTTATAATAGGTACCGAATCGTATGAGGAAACGGATAAGATAATTTTTTTCATATACAAGATCCGATTCGCAGAAAAATCAATAAAATACGCAGTTCTTGGAATAACCACACCATTGAATTTAATGGAAAATGAAATCGAATAGACGAAAAAAAAAAAAAACAAGGTACAGCGTTTCGCGTCTGTGAGAAACACAACAGAGGGCCAGTCAACTCACTGGTTTTGGGGCCGGCCGGGTGGTTCCAGAGCGCTTGAAACTTCGAAGTCGCCATGATTCTTTCTCTCTCTCTCTCTTTCTCTCTCTCTCTCTCGCTGTAAAGGGCTGAATAAATTTTCCATTTATTAACCCATTAGAGTGGGGGTATAGATTTGGAAAACATGATTCAGTGGGGGGTATATATTAAATAATCAAATAATTTTAGGCTAAAATTGTAAACACACATAAGAAATTTGGGGTAAGAACTAAAAAAAGGTGTTCATGAGAATCGCCAAATCAAATAAGTCAATCATCCAAGTCAAATCGCAATTTTTTCTAAACTGTGTCATTGAAATTTGAAAAACTTTGGGTTGTAATCAGCCAAAACCGAAAGTGTTTATGATTGGATTGATTTTTTATAATCATGAGATTAAGTTGAACCAAACAAACACGATACCGTTGGATTCAGAATTTATGCTCACGCAAAATTAAAAATGTTATTAAGGTTAAAGTAAAAAAAAATACACATTATACTTTATGATTTCATAATGAATAACTGCATTTTATTAGTACAGATATGGTTACAACGATACCAAGATATAATAGAAGTACACTCGTTATGATTTTGAAGACCTATCTATATTAATTTATACAACTCTTTTTTATTTTATTTTATTTTATGAATTTTTCTAAAGGTGTAGATTTTTTTTTATGGAGTATGAAATTGAGATGAGATATGTGCTGCGATAAAATCACACACGCAAGCGCACATGTCGCCCAAGTAATATATTGTACGTGAGGTACGAGTATCGGTCACACGAATACTAGCAATATTAATAATTTTTTTAGAGAAATTTAGTTTAGTGCATTTATAAAGAGTTAGTTTTAACTATATACGCTCCTCTAATTTTCATTTTCTTTTTTTATTTATTTTTTCAGCCCACATCAACAAAAACATCCGAAATTACCTATATATCTATCATTTAACCCTTTTAAGAAAATAATAATAATAATAATAAGTAGAAAATAAAACTCCTCACTCCCACTCTTCTCTCACATTCCTTCTCCCTTGTCTCCAACCCTCTCCAAACGGCCAAACACAGCAAAAAAAAATGTTATCTTCTCGGCGGTTTCCTTCTCGACCGTGCTATCTCAACTCAGTCCGCGGCGAAAGCCAGCTACGACTTATCAAAATCGAGACCCTCTTTTCTGTCTCTCAATCCTCGAAGGTTGGATTTATTATTATTATTTTAATGTTGATTGATTAGAGAGAACCCTAGAAGGACATAAAGACTAAACTAGAAGAACAGTAAAAAAAAAAAAAAAAAAAAAGAAGACGTATACGTTCTTAGAATTCGTACATGCTTTTCAAGTATGATTTTCGTATTCTATCAATATTAATAGTGATTCTACTTAGAATTATAGGCAATCTATTGATCGGTAGATCAATTAATCGCGGCTCTACTGACCATTAGAGCTGATCTATTGGTCAGTAGATTCATATGTATTATTTTACATGTTGTATTAAAATACATTTTTTTGTAGATATGGATATATACCTGCAATAGCAAAGTGGTATGTTTGGTGAGCTTGGCGAAAAGTTAAGGAGTCCATGGCCATTTAAGCGGGTGAAAGATTTGCTGCAAAATAAGAAGTAAGTTTATACATGCTATTTACAATGTTTATTTATAAGGTAATCAATTTTGTGTTTTTTTTTAACTTTTGTTTTCTGTAAACAGGGGAACAGATTGTGGAACATATGCAATCACTCAGTTGGAGTAGGCTTTGAAGATATAAAGGATTCTCATGTTCCACTCTTTAAGAATAATATGGTCGTTGATATTTTTGAAGGCGATTGGGGCCTTGACTTATATTTAAGTATATGTATGTACTAGTTAAGTATGTTGTGTTTTTTGATACTTATTATTATTATTAGCAACTAATGTGATGGACAAGTCCTTGAGAATGCATTTTTGCATGATAAACAAGTACTTGAGAAGGCATTAACATTTCTATAGAAATGCACTCTTCTACTAAGCGGTAGAAATTATCTACTAATTAGTAGATCAATATTACCAATGGTTCTACTGAGCATGAGAGCTAATCTATTGGTCAGTAGATCAATATTACTGGTGGTTACTGAGCATTAGATTTAATCCACTGATCGGTAAATCAATATTACTAGTGGTTCTACTGAGCATTTGAGCTAATCTACTGGTCAGTAGATCAATATTACTAGTGGTTCTAATGAGCATTAGAGCTAATCTACTGGTCTGTAGATCAATATTATTAGCGGTTCTACTGAGCATTTGAGCTAATCTACTATTCAATAGATCAATATTATTAGTGGTTCTACTGAGCATTAGAGCTAATCTACTGATCATTAGATCAATATTACTAGTGGTTCTACTGAGCATTAGAGGTAATCTACTGGTTGGTAGATCAATTGTGGTTCTAATGAGCATTAGGTCTACATGATTTTCGGAGCAATATGTTCCTTTTAATTGGATCCAAAGGTTCAAAAACACTTAAAAACGGGTAATTACTAATGCTGGTAGATTCTTCAGCGCGTCGCGCAGAAGGGCAGTGTGGTGCGCCACCGCGAATTTTTCCGTATATCTTCGTCTTCACAGCACGTTGCTTGTCGTCTTCCACCGTGATCCATTCTGGGTGCTTTAGCATGGCGCACTGAAAATTGGCGCGCCACGGTGGTGTGTTGACCAACTTTGACTTTAACGTAAATCTTTGTTTTAGCGCCGTTTTGACCTCGAATTTTTTTAATGACTCCCGTCATGTCACTATGCTCAATTATGGTACCCAAAACATGAAATTCACTATAAAAACAAGAAATAACCTTCAAATACACTTGGGAACTCGTCAAATTCACGCTCGGAAATGATAGATCTGTACCTACGTATGAAACGCACTCATCAAATTCCCCAAAACTTGAACCTTTACTTGTCCTCAAGCACCACACAAAACCAAACAATAAAAATAAACACACCAACAAAGTTACACTAAAAACGAATGGCGATTACAAAATTCGCAAAGTGTCAATTGTTAGTTAAATGCCTCACTGGACAAAAATTTCAGAATCCAAGTTATTTATCATATGAAACAAAAAATATTTATATTGACTAAATGACCTTTGCAACACGTTCCCAATCAAAAATCCCTATGTGTGTAATATGTCCCTAAATAGTGAGATTAAATTGAAAATTCGTTCACGCCCTCTAATGTCTAATGCTCAAAGAATAAATGATATACGTGACTCGCACCATAATGCTTTTTCGCCGCTCACTCTCCCCTAATGCAAGACACATACCAAGGAAATCAATAGGGCTTTTTCGGCTTCTAATGTTAGGTTATGGTCAACGGTAGGATAAGATAAAAATGTGGCTTAATCATCAAATTAACGACTCAATCTCACCAAAACCCACCAAATCTTGCATGAATTTCACTCAACGATTTCCCACATTCATGGCATAGAATTTTTCCTTCAAGAATGTTTCCTTTTCTAAGTCTTTATTTTCCAATGTTTCCCCTTAAACTTCAACTAAACAAAATCTAGTCTCTAAAACTAATGTCAATAAACACCATGCCAACAACTAAAAACAAATAAACAATAAAATCAAACGCATAAATTAAACACTTTTTTTGCATTCTTTTTTTAAAACAATAAAAAAGAAACAAATAATCACTTGCGTGGTGTCTAATAAACTATGAAACACGTAGAGAATAGTCGAACAATCATCACATTAAAAAAAATTCACTCAAAATGTCGCTCAAGAATGACTAAGTTAACAACGTTTTTTTGTGGGATTTCAAACATTACCAGCTTGGTTTTTTCTGACTTAGTTTCGAGAAAGGAAAAATCGTTCGGCTTTTTCGAAAAATTTGCTCGAGGATAGTAGTACGGGTTTGCTTTTTGGCTCTGATCGGTTCAAATAAAGGCCTAAATCATTTTTCCAAGATTCGTGTCAGGTCATGTCGCCTCGAAGAGAGCTAGAGCGGTTCTTAGTGTTCGTGAGCTGAAATAAATTTAAAAAACGTTATCGAACCCCTAAGAGACTACTCAAAATCCGGGACAGACGTGTGTGCATAAACGGAAAAAATGAAACAAGAATTTGCTACTCAAACCACTAGTCAATCATAATGAAACACAATTTTTTAAAAAATTCAAATTCAGATTTCTTCATAAACAACGGTATCTTAGAAAAGTAATGAGAGAAATTAAACACTTAAACACTACCACTAACCATCAATCACCAAACAAAATTAAGAGAATAAAAATAAAATAAAAAATCTAATCTACAAAAATTACCCGCAAAGCAGTCCATCCCTCCAAATTTAGTATATACATTGTCCTCAATGTAGAGCGATAAAAACACGGGATAAAGAAAGATTATCTCGCGATGGTGGTCGAATACTCTTACTCATTGCCCCCGCGCTCAGGCGGCGAGTTTTCTTTTTCATCTAGGCGCTCGATATCACAATTTTTTCTTCATATCTCTTTGAACGGTGACGGCCATTTTCTTTGCCATGGCTTGATTGGAGACTTTGGAGTCAGTCCCCTTTGTAGCCCCTTTCTTGCGTTTGTTGGGAGGGGCACATGGTGGTGGCGGGGGATGTGGGGGAACCTTTGTCTGTCTCAAGGATGTAGACATCTTCTTCTCTTTTGCGTGCTTTTGGGTTTTGTAGATCTCGAACATCTCTTCCTTGTTCTTCACTCGCATCTTCAGCTCGCTTGTTTGCACGTCTATGCAAGCACCACATGTGGCTAAGAAATCTCTTTCCAAATAGTATGAGCATGCCGCGGTCCTTGTCCATCTCGAGTATAAAGTAGGCCAAAAATGTGAATATTCTGATTTTGACAAGGACGTCTTCCACAACACCACACGGGTGCTTGACGGACCGGTTTGCGAGTTGGAGAGTGGTGCACGTGTGGTTTAGTTCACCCATCCCAAGTTTTTTGAAATTATAGAGGGCATAAGTTTGATGCTCGCACCTAGGTCGCACAAAGTGTTGTCAATGAAGAGGTTTCTTATACATCACAACAATGTGAACTGACTCGAGTCCTTCAACTTTGGTGGGACCTCTTGTTGTAGAAGTGTGCTACACTCTGCGGAGAGTGCCACCATGAGCTTTAGCGGAAACATAAGTGGTGGCTCATAGGTGCGGACCGACGAGGGCGGCTTAGGAGCTTTAGTGTTCGGGGCAGCCTCTTTTTCTTCTTTCTTCGAGATCTCGATGACCGCAACGCGCTAATGTGAAGCAGCGTTGCATTGCTCTATCGGGTTTGGGTTCGCGAATAGATGGCGGTGGCGAGTTGTCCCACTTGCACCTCGAGACTCCGGATTTGAGCCAATTGAGTTTGGAGCATTGCTCGTATCTTGGTCATGAACACGTTGGTGGTGGTGGCCATCTGCGTCACTACGTCCTCGAGGTTGGACTTTGGCTCATGAGCTTGGTGCGGTGGTTGATAAGCTTACAGAGCCGCTTGCATATTCATGTTCCTTGCAGAGCCATTGGTGTGCTGGAACACTGAGCAGTTGTTATTGACCACAAAGTTTATCTATCCACCGTTTGCTCTGTTTGGCGGTCTTGGTAAGGTCGGTGATTTGTGTAGCGAGCGCCTTCATCAACTTCATCTCTAGTGTGATCGGATCTTTCTTCATGATTCTCCACTTGGATGGACATTGATTGTTATTATAGGAAAGCTCCTCGAGGATGGCGTGGGCATCCTCTTCAGTCTTTTGAAAGAATAACCATCCCAACACAGTGTTGACGAGGGTGTGAGATGATGGAGAGAGGCCGCAGTAGAAGGTTTGCACCACCATCCCTCCTTGAATGCCGTGATGGAGAAAGGCCGCAGTAAGCCATACTAAAAGAGAGTATTCGGCGCGTCTCCCATCTTTTGTGCTTTGGCTTCTTTTCGATTTCTTTTGAACGTATTTTCTATCTCGGGATCTAGCTAAAGAAGCTTCATGGTACCATCCCTTTGCATGCATTTTTAAAGGAGATAGTGAACACAAAAGATATCAAACTAAATAAAAAGCAATCAAATTGTAGAAAAAAGCTACTTCTATCGCTGAATTAAACTAGTCCACAGCAACGGCGCTAATAACTTGTTACGATAAAATGAAACAAGCAAGCGCACATGTCGCCCAAATAATATAGTGTATGTGAAATACGAGTATGAATCCCACGATGACTAGCAATATTAACAACTTTTTCAGCTTGACGCGAATTGGTATCAAAGTATAATGTAGAAAGGATTTTTAAAAAAATTAACAAGACTAAAGAAAACAATTAACAGTTTGTAAATCAAAGAGAAAAGCAGGGCTACGATTTCACGACGAACCGACTACGTTGACTATCCCTATATTGTCTATTATTGCCTCGTTCTTATGCTACCAATCTCACTCTTTCTAACATATCCATTAGTCTCTCTCGTGTTCAAACAAACCTATGCAATTGACAGATTGTTATCCTCTCGGTCTCTAATCATATTAAAGAAATTGCACACATAAAGAATAAGAATTCAAACGATTGCACTACCGCATAGAGCTTTCTACTAACCTAAGTCGATCATGATGATTATAGTAAAAACATGATTATACTACAAGAAAAACAAGTTGGGAATGGGCAATAGAAAAATATTAGAGAATCATCAACGCGTTAACATCGATTAGGGCTACATCGTTGCCCCATAAAAATGTAGCCGCTAAGGAATCCATAAACAAAGCTAAGAATAAACTAATATGCGAAAGAATGAAAATCAACATTGAAAAGAAAAACGAATTCAATATAAAAAGGTGTTCAACAATAATCTAAAGCAATAAAATAAATAAAAGAAGAGAAGAAAGAAGAACAATTGACATAGGTTTAAAAAGATTGTCGGAGGCATCAATTCCTCTTTTCAAAAAGCTCTCCAAAGTAGCCATACACAATATGAGAAACTAAAATAAAGAGAAAGATGTGTTTTGAGGTTATAAGGACTTCTTAAATGGGTCTAAGGCTGAAATTTTCAGAGATATAGGGGCATTTGGATTGAATACAACGGCTCAAAAACACTTAAGAAGTGTAATTACTGAAGCTGACAGACCCTTCAGCATGCCGAGTCAGTGTAAATTTTTTTGAAAATCTTCGTCTTCGCGGCGCGTTAGTGGTTGTCTTCCATCGAGATCTGTTGTGGTGTTTCAGTGCAGGGCGCTGAAAATTGGCACGCCGCACTGGTGTGTTGACCAACTTTGAATTTCACGTAAATCTTTGTTTTAGCACTGTTTTGACCCTAAATTTTTTTAAATGACTCTCGTGATGTCCTGATGCTCAATTATGACCCAAAACCTGGAAATTCATTATAAAAACACCAAATAACCTTCAAATACATTTGAGAACTCGCTAAATTCACACTCGAGAACGATAGATTAGTATGTATAAAACACATTCATCAATATGGTTTATTTATTTTTAGTATTTGCATGGTTTCTATTGAATTTGTTTCAACGATTCTATTTTGTACTTGTGTTATGATGAATTAACCCGAAAAACTGTTAAGTCATCCCAAATAAATCAAACCAAACCAATCTGCTTATTATCGGTTCGGGTTGGTTTGGTTTCAGTACCATAAACAGTTTGGATTGGGTTATAAAACTGACAAACCAAAGATTTTGGATCAGGTTCATGAAATGTATAAACTCGAATATCTCAACCCGATGTACATACATAGTAAAAACTCTTATTTCCAAAGTTCATGGGGGTATATATGCTTGTCCTTGTCATATCAAGGATGAACTTACCGTTTACCGTGCTACCATACCGTGACTTCAGTTTTATTGGTTTATCGTTTATCTTTCGTGGTGGTAAGTGTCGAAGATTCACTGCAATTTATTATATGAATAAATGAATCAACATAAATAACATATGAGGTATCTGCAAAATTTGTGAATTTTTTTGCGGAATTTGATAAAATATATATGGTATTTGTGAAAGCTTTTGAGGTATTTGCGGAATATACTCAAAACTCTACTGTGGGCCTACTATATATATGTCCGCAAGTAAGTGAATGTGGTCAAATGCACAATTGTTGACCGTTTAAAATCATGGCCTTGTAGCTATTTAGCCAGGTTAAACTTTTAGTTTTGCAAAACAGACAAATGTTCAAACTCCAATCTAAACTTACAAATAAAAGAAAATATTCCAAAATGCTCATTATTTCTCCTCTTTTCCTTAGCACATTCCTACTTGACGAGCTTGAAGTCTTTTGGCTGAGCTTGGATCACGGTGGCGATGGCGGCGGCAAAGGTTCATCGGCGAGCAAGGACACCACATAAAGGACTCTATCTTCACACTCTCTCATTTCGCCGACGAAGATTATGCTAAACTTTGTCTCAGAGGATCGGTGCGGTGGTCGTGTGTAGAGGAGTAGTGGTGTCACAACGGAACTTGTAGAGTGAGGGAGAGACACAGAAGAGAAGTCTCGCATTTCCTCTTGACCGCCCAAATACACAGAACAGAGTAGGAATAATATGTTAAAAAAAAAGTAAATGCGAGGTAAAGAGGGTGGGGGATAGAAAGAAGAAGATAAGTATGCAAAAGACAACGGGAAGGAATAAAAAGTGAAAAAAGACCAACGAGGTTATTTTGTTTGAAAGTGGGATTATAATTTTTGTTCACTTGTCGATAGCTTACTTGATAGAGTTCGGTGATTATGAATGTTTGACTTTTGTATTTGCGTAATTTGACAGATGATAAAGTTTTTTGAAATTGAGATTAAAGTCTTTGACAATTTATTGCCTTGTTCGATTAGGTTTGTTGATTCTCAATGTTAGATTTTTGCGTTTTGTGCTTTGACAATCAATAAATGTTTGTGCCAGTAAGATTCAAATTTTTGACAATTTATTGACTTATTTTGATTTTCTTGTCGATCAGTAGCTTATTTTGTTTAGGTTTTTATTATGAATGTTTATTTTCACATTTGTGCGGTTTGACCGAGTATTAATTTTTATTTAAAGTGAGATTAAAATCATTTTGTGTATTTGTGTCAAATCATTTACATATATTGACACAACTGTGTATTTGTGTCAAATCATTTACATACATTGATTTTTACATATATTGATTAATTCCCATCCGATGTATACAACCAAGATTACAAATTATTAAGCTAAGCTAATCAAATTTTAACGCCAGCATGGCACAAAGGATCGCCAGCTTGGCTTATTATACAAGTGTATCCACACCTTTATTTTTATTATTATCTAGAGCTACTCAGTCCCGCACAAAGTACGAATCTATTTATACGTACGTTGTTCAGGCAGAAAAAAAAATAATTCACTTTCAGAATAATTAGTTAAACAATTACATATATGAGTAAAAAAAAAAAAAGGCACAACTATAAATATGGTTGCAAGCGACTCGAATAGGTGTCTCATTTAGTACTAGTACTAATAGTGGATGATTATCAATCTAATGATGATGCGTGTTAGGGTGATTAGCAGGTGGGGTGCGGCAGTCATCAGTCTTTTCGCAGCCTCTTTGGTATCCGTTGGATGGGTCGGGTAGACAATTCTTGCCCGTGCAAGGCTTTCCGTTACCCTTACCTACAGCACCGTACCCGATTGCATTTCCCGTAACCGGGCCCACCAACAGCGAGCACGCCACCATGGCGATTATGCACAGCGCCGCAGTCTTTGAAATCCCCATTCTTAGTTTGGACTTTTTTTTTTGTTCGTTCTGATCTTGGATTTGTTTGGAGTTATTTGGTGGAGGAAGCAAGGCATGCATGGCATTTATGATGAGAGGAGATTGCGAGTTTTCTCTCCCTATTTAGAATGTACTATTATTTCGAGTGCTTCTTATTGATTATGCTATAATAAGCCTGTTTGTTGTTTGAATTTGATGCATTGGGGTAGCGGAAATAAGTGTAGACCGCAATAAATCTTGAGTGGATATATAAGTGAAAGAAAGAAAGAAAGACTTGACAAGACTAAAACAAAAAAAAATTATTTATCGAGTGCTAATTTAGTTAATGCATCTACATGATATCCAAACCGAACCGAAAATCGGATAAAACCGATATCCAAACCGAACCGAAACCGAAATTTAGAGCCACGTCAGCTAATCGAATTTCGGATTCGGATAACCGATCCGGTTTACAAAACTGGACCGGATATCGGATTTGATTTTGGGAAAATCTGGATATCGGTTATTTAACCGATTTTTTTTAATTAAAAATAAATATATATTAAAAAAAAACTTGAATCTGGACAACTACTTTGATCTTTTGGGATGGTGGAAGATCAATTCCATCAAGTATCCAAATTTGTCGCGTATGGCTAGAGATATTCTTGCAGCTCCGGTGTCAATAGTTGCTTCCTAATCGGCTTTCTCCACAAGTGATCGCATTCTAGATCCTTTTCGAAGTTCTTTGTCTCCGAGAATGGTGGAAGCATTGCACTACTAGAAATATGACATTTACTGACGGAAGTATTAGCGACGACTAAATCGTCGCTAATTTTTCGTCGCTAATCAACCTTTTAGCGACGATAATTCCGTCGCTAATTATTTGGTGCCAAAACTTCTAAAGTTTGGCGGCAAAGATAATTAGCGACGAATTTATCGTCGCTAAATGTGTAAATTCGTCGCTAAGTTCGCGGGGAAACAATTAGCGACGATTAAATCGTCGCTAATAGTTTGGAATTAATTTCGAAATTTAACGAAATTCAAAGAGGGAAAAATCCCCCCAAAATAATTTAAATGAAATGATTTAGCGACGATTTTATCGTCGCTAAATGTGTAAAAAATCTATTAGCGACGAGTAAATCGTCGCTAAATGCCTGGTTTATGAACTGAAAATTTAAGTTCATTTAGCTACGAATTTTAAACATTTAGCGACGAGTTAATCGTCGGTAAATGTCTTTAAATACCAGGTCGCGTATCAGTTCCCTCATTCGCTCCCAAACCCTAAAATCGAATTTTTTCTCTCTGTTTTCTCCTCCTCCGCCGTGTGCCTCCTCCGCCGTGTGTCGCCGACGCCGTCGACGCCGATCTCTACCTCCCCGGTAAGTCTCTCTCTCCTCACTTCTCTCTCTCTCTCCTCACATCTCTCTCTCTCTCCTCACATCTCTCTCCTGTCTGCAGCTCCGCCGCCGCCGACGCCGCCGACGCCGTCGCCGCTCCACCACCGACGCCGTCCTCGTCCTCGTCCGCCCCGGTCCGGCAGCTTGCGCTGCTCTTCCTCGTCCTCGTCCACCGTCCTCTACTCCCCGGTAAGTTTTTGTTTTTTTTTATAACTTTTTATATATATATATTAGTTATTTATATAATTAATATATTAGTTATATATATTAGTTATTTATATATATATATATAACTTTATATAAATAAATGGAATTGTATTAATTAGTATATAGTTATTTATATTAGGTAATTTAAATTATTTAAATTAGTTATAAATAAATGGAATTGTATGAATTAGTTATAAAAATTGTGATATTATGCTTATTTTGGTGTTATAAATATTTATATATATATAAGTTATATTTTATATAATTACATAATTTAGTATATAGATATAAGTATTTATATAATTAGTTATAATTATATAGGATATAAGTATTTACATAATTAGTTATATATATAATTAGTTATAATTATATATATAATTATTTAGGATATAAGTATTTAGGATATAATTTAGTATATAATTTAGTATTTAGGATTTAATTACGATATAATTTAGGATGTTTGATAATTTAAAATTGTAAATTAGGATTAGAGATTAATTATGTATATAAGTATAGTAGATTAGAGATTAATAAATTAGAAAATGTAATTTTGTTAATTACGATTAGAAAATTTAAAATTGTTTAAGTTTGTGTAGTTTATGTATGAATTAATGAATTAATGGTAGTTTAACGAATTGTTTAAAGGTAATTACTAACCGATTCTCTAAAGGTAACAAACTTAAATTAATGAATTAGTTTAACGAAAATTAGGTAGTTTATGTGAAATTAATTAATTGGTTATGGATTGAAATTGAAATTGGATTTAATTTTTGTTAGAAATGACTAAAAATGTGAAATTAATTAGTTGTTTATAGATTTAAAAATGATCGAACCACTGAGGTTGGATTTATTGTTAGTTTTAGGATGTTTCTATGCAGGTTTTAAAGTTAAAGGCTGATGCCGGGTTGTTAAGTTTATAGGGGAGGTTCTGCCGAAATTTCGGTAGGATCGTATTTTGTTTTGAATTTCAGATGGCTGCGGCTACAAGAGCTGGAGGCAGCGGAGGCGGGGATGACTTCTTAGCCCGTCTCCCGAATTATTGCCAGTCGGCGCCCGTACGTGATGGCGTCGAAGAAGAAGACGAGCATATCGAACCGGCCGTGCGTGGGCCGACGGTCGGGATTCGATTTGAGCGTGCACGGCGCCCCGGGGTGAAGGAAGTCGTCGTTTATAACGAGGAGTTTCAGTCGTTCTTGCAGCCAGAGCGCGAGATGGATCCGGATCTCGCGACGTTCGCGAACACGCTCGGGTTGGTCGTCCGAGACAAGATCTCGCCTACGGTCCCAAGGTGGATGAATGCGAACGTGGGGCCGGCGAAGGAGGCCGAGATCCGAGATGCGATTCGAGACAAGTACGACATTCGAGTCGATGGTGATGCAACCGGGAAGAAGAAGGCGATTGTCGATGCGGCAATCATTCGAGACGCGAAGACTCGTCTTCGCGATTGGAGGCATACCTTGCGGTCATGGTTCGACATCGACTGCAAGAGCAGCGTACAGGTGGCGCGGTCGCTGAAACCGAGGACCGTTAAGCTCGACACTGAATGGGAGACGCTGATACAACGATATACGAGCGATGAATTTAAGGTAATCAAATCATTTACGTTAAATATGTGTTTACCCTTTTATTAAACGATTTGTTCTTTACATGTACGGTTACTTATATTACAGGCCATTCAAGCGAAGAACAAGGCGAATCGCGCGAAGAAGAAGACGAAGACTCGACAGGGGACGATTGGGTTCTCGACCCACCGCATGAAGAACGTTAGTTTTATGTTTATATGATACATCAAATCGTTAAAATTATCTAACACTTGAAGTTTTGTTTACATGCAGAAGAGCGTCGAGACAGGCGCTTTCGAGAGCTTGTTTGCGAACTACAAGCGCCAACATCAGTCCGACAAGTCCGAATGGCTGACTCCTGAAGTCTCCGCACGTTATGTAAGTTTACATTTATTTTTCTTATTTTTCGATTAATATATACTAACTAGTTAATTATATCAGGATCGACTGGTCGCTAGGTTCAACACGTTGCGAGCGGAGGCTGAGCACCAAGGAGCGGACGTTGATATTTCCGTTCTAGAGCAGCAGGCGATCCGCGATATTATGGGTTCGCGGACTGATCACTTGACCGGCGTCGGACGTTTGGTGCCACAGGGAGCACGGATGGCGGCTGAAGTCGCCGAAGTCTACGGTTCGGAGGCTGGGACGTCGCAACCAGGATATGTCTCGTAGGAGGTGTTGACATCGACCCTCACCGCGTTTGCCGAGACAATACAGAGTCAGGTGCCCGGCCTCAACCTTAGCTCGTTCATGTCCCAATTTCCGCAGAGTTCACAGCAGGCTCCGTCATCCCACAGCCAGCAGACTCCGACGGCCGGCGTCCACACTCCGACGCCCGAC
The DNA here is from genome assembly GCF_054948205.1 of Urtica dioica subsp. dioica. Classification (NCBI taxonomy): domain Eukaryota; kingdom Viridiplantae; phylum Streptophyta; class Magnoliopsida; order Rosales; family Urticaceae; genus Urtica; species Urtica dioica. Next base: position 17,152,097 of record NC_142764.1, on the reverse strand, counting down.
GTCCACACTCCGACGGGCGGCCAGCAGAGGACTCCCGACGCCAGCCAGCAGACGACGCCCGGCGGACCAAGTCAGTCTACTCCGACGCCGCAGCATGCAGAACTTCAGCGCCAGCAAAAGAGCGTTTCACGTCGAGGAGGAGGAAAACGAGCGGCGGGACGACAAAGCAAACGTCGCGAGTAGTGTTTTATTAGAAATTTTGTGTATAGTAGATTATTATTTACATATTTCTCGATAACCGAAAACGTACGTAATCGGATTTTATATATTTCTTGATTTGGATAATATAATTTAGTTTTTATTTGATTTTTCATTTTAGAATTTCATAAACAAAAAACCATAAAAAAAAATAATTAACGACGAAAAAAAAAAAAAAATAATAATAATAATTAGCGACGACAAAGTCGTCGCTAATTTCCTGTTTCAAAATGGAAAAAAACTTCTCGTCACGACATTTAGGGACGATATTATCGTCGCTAATATCGTCGGTAAATATTTAGCGACGAAAAAATCGTCGCTAAATAGATTTAGGCACGCATATTTAGCGACGATTATTATCGTCGCTAAAATCGTCGCTAAAGAGATTTAGCGACGATTTCGGGGTTTTTAGCGACGAAATAAATCGTCGGTAAATGTCGTATTTGTTGTAGTGTTGATTTGCACTAAAAGTTGGTTGAGCTCGTACAAAGATCCTGTTGTATTGTGAGAATACATGGATGAAGTGGAAGCACTAAATGATTCCAAGCAAGTTGTTTCGGGTAAGATAATTAATTTGATATTTTATTTGACATATTCATTTGTAGTTTGTTTATTAAAACAAATTTATTTTAACTTTATGTCATTATTATTAACAGATGATGGTCAAGTTGTCATAGAATAATAAACTTCTCATATATCAACTCCTACTGCTACTACAACTTGATTATATGGTCTATAAAGGTAACATACAAATTCAATTGTTGTATGGTTTATTATGATCATTAGGGTTATAATTTTAATTTTATATTATGATATTTACATGTGCAGGTAGTTGGAGACGAGTGTCCTTTTGAATTTTATTTTTGTACTCAGTTTTAGATTATGTATTGTCATTTTGGAGCTTTATAAGAGTCGTTTGTACTCGTTTTTTGAATTTTTACAAATCGGATTTGGATTTTAGAAACTGGATATCCATTTTATAAAACTGGATATTAAACTGGATCTGAAATTTTACAAACCAGATAACCGAATTTTAAAAATAGGATACTGGACTGGATACTGGATTTAAGAAACCAGATAATCGAATTTCGATTTTAGACTAAATTGGACCGGATACTGGACCGAGTTTTTAAAAACCGAAAATTCGGATTCAGATACTAAAAATGTCAAAAACCGAACCGAACCGATCCAGTTTCACCCCTAGCGTTTGGTTCAGATTAAAAAGCCCTGTTTTTGTTTTTAGAAAAAACTAAACTGCTTATCTAGTGTTTGGCAAAACTGTTTTTATAAAAAACTTCAAAAGCAATTTTAGATTTTGTACATGATATGGAAAAACTAAGATTCTTAACTTTTAGAAAAAGTGTTTTTAAGTTTGGTATATAAATTACTGTAATATCCTCGAACAAAATATTATTCAAATATATGTATATAAATAAGCATATTAATAATTATTATTTAATTATTAAGAACATGTCTATTTTAGTCTTTTTACTATAATATATTTATTTTACCAAACGCTAAATCAGTTTTTGTTACCAGCAACAACTGTTTTATAAACAGTTTACCAGATACCTTGTCAGTTTTTGAAAAAAAAAAAATAGTTTTTTTTCAAAAACTGAATCTAAAATTACATAATTAACCCCAAAAAATAGGGTGTTTGTTTCCCACCTCTTTTTTTTATATTATTTTTTTACTTTTTTTTTTAATCTTTCAAAACAAGAAATAAAATAGGAGAGAAGCCCTTTACACTTCCGAGAAAATTGCATAATGTATTTTTTTAAAAACTTAATTCTCCATATACATCATTAGCGTTTAGAATTTTATATGACTTATTTTTTTGGGATAATTCGTCCAATAGTTCAATAGTCCACCCTTTTAAAAAATAACCAAAATTTTATTTTATTAAAAAATAGCTCACCATACCCACAATAAATTAATTAACTAAAGAGTAAAGTAAAATAACTAAAAAAAAAAATTACTTTTTAGTTAATTAATTTACCGCACACCTAATATGCTATTTTTTTTTAATAAAATAAAACTTTTGTTAGAATCTTAAAAAAATCTAGAGGATTGGTTAGTTACAACAAATCTTCTTATTTTTTAGCTTTAACTATTTAATTAAGTTTAAAAATTAATTAGAATTTGTTTGTGTGAGAAACCCTTATTTGAGTTATATGGCTAGGCGGTATGTATGTTTACTTTTTCTCTAATTGTTATGCTGACTTCAAATTTAAGTTCGGGAGATGATTTCTATTCGAGATAAATTTAAATCTCATAATTTTTTCTTTCATGAATTATTAAAAAGGCTGTATATATGTATATATTGTTGATACATGTAATTTTAGTATAAGCTATTATGTTCAGTTTATACATTTATTATATATATATATATATATATATTCATACACGCTGATTTACTTTGGTTATATATATATATTATCAATATATATAATAGATATACATTACCTTTACTTACTTTACGAATATATATATATATATATATATATATATATATATATATATATCACGTGTTTACATTTTATATTTAGATTTTTGGTCACTCAATTATGTATATTACGTCAACGTAAGGAATTCAAAAAGAAAAAAAGAAGCAAGTTTTGATGGTTAGTAATAAATGGCATCGATTATGCCATAATCGAATCATATCTTTTAATTTGCCAATTGATATTAATATGGCACGTTAGAAATTTACCAATTGATATTGATATGGCACGTTAGAAATTTTTTCAAAGGCTCTTTTCACTTCAGACTATATACCACACACATTCAAAATTTCTTTTCTCTCCTTCTCTTCTTCAGACGATTTACAAATTCTCTTTTTTTCTTCTCTCAAAGAAAAAAAAACCCGAGTCACCATATTATACTTTACATTACTCTTTTTTGAAGCCTTAGGACTATTTTTCCTACAAAATTTTCACAACTCTCAAGGTATTTTCGAAATTTTTTATCTTTCACTGTTTTGGTATTTTCTTTTCAGTAATTATGTTTATTTCTAAAGAATTTTAAGGTAAGTACGTTTTGATTCATCACATTTCAAGGCAGTAAGAAAACATGTTTATTTTAAATAGCTATGAATATTATTTTGAGCCAATAATTTTGTATATGAACTTTTCATATGTTATCGATACATGTTTAAAATTTCATGATTTTTGGGTAAACCTTTTACCATCGGTACGTAGAACTTTATTTTCATGATCCAAACAACGTGAATTTATTTTAATAAAATAGCTACAAAACGAATTTTTATTTGATATTTTTATACCAAAATATTCAAGATTTTTATAATACGTATTTTAAATTTCAAAGTTTTTGGACGACCCGTGATTTTTCTAAACTGATTTTTCTAAAAATCAGTTATGATCAATATGCAGACTTTTTATTTTTGTTCCCAACAGCATATTTAGTAATTTGTTAAAATACTTGCAATACTTATTTTGGCATGAAATTTTTATATTAGACGCATATTTTTGTTATTGTTATATATAAAAATAATTAGGAGTTTTTGTTACCGGAAGTATTTTTGTTAGTATTTATTTCAGTAAGTGCGTAGACCTGTCCCGCTTTCTCTAAAACTCAAATTTTAGATAATATACGTTTAAATTAGATTTCTTCATGTTGGAACCTGATTTTTGATCTGCCAATAAAGAAGAAAATGTTTAAAATTTTGTTTCCTATGTTCTGGAATTTTTCCAGATTTTTTTCTCGAAAATTAGTATGTTTGCCGAAACCTTGGGGCGAAGGGCGTTTTTGTCTTTTAACTCCAAGTTTCGTCTTTGCGTTTTTTTTTTTCAGAAACCTTGATTGTCATTCTTTCATTTAGGTCTCGACCCAAATACTTTTTCCGATCGTTCAATAGTTTAAAGTCGCACGTTTCCGAAACAAGGTGAGAAAAATCTCACTACAATATGTATTAGTTTAAAATTAATTACGATGAGTATGTGATCTGAATTGATTAATATGTGTAATATGATTGATTGTGCGATATTTCCTATACGCGTCTATGTGTTATTGAGTGAATTGTGATTATTATGTTATGTCTTATTATGATGAGCTTATGTATGAGTTTAGTACAAATTTGGCATAACATGTTCCAATTATTAGCATGCTTTATTTATGCTTATGTCCTATGTCATCTTTGTATGCAACGCAAAATATGTTGGGAATATTGCCCACTTGAAGATAATGAATAAATGATTACTAAATTCGATAATAAGATTACTTTATTAGCATTATATAATTAGTGGGTTGAGTTCTAAACAATTAAAATCAATAACAACTATCTTTCATAGCCTCCGTATCTAACTGAGTCACGTGCTGGACACCTGAGTTCGGGCGGTGTGCTAAAACATGGTCGATGACTGATATACGCCTAGAAAGCTATATCTAAAGTCATATATGTGGAACACATAGGTGAAGGCTGATCACTATGTGGGAGCATTCTACACTTGTGGTAAGTGTACGACCTGGACAAGTCTTGGTGTAGATGTGTCGTTTAAGGACCGTTACGACACACTAACCGAGGCCACTATGATGGTCACAATGAGACTTGATCTAAATCCTGAAGTGATCATGGACACTCGGTTATGTTACTGAGCTCTTTTACTCATTCGCTAAAAGGCTATTCATGCTAATCACAGCTTATGTCCTGGGGTTTTTCTCAGAGCATGATTCGAGTGGGAAGTGATTTACAGATACGGAATCTAGCCTTCCTGAAAGAAGGTTAATGTTCACTCACCTAAGGGTTGATTCCAGAACCGATAGATTGCTAGCACTTTCGAAGTAAGTAACGTTCGAAAGAATCTTTCGCTGGGGAAGCAACAATGCTTAGGGCTGATATGTATCAAGAAAAGTATAACAGAAAAATTGACTTCTCTTGACACGGGTTGAACCTGGAGGATCTTGATCACGAATTGACTATATCAGTGGACACTCGTCACGATGAGTAAATATAATTCTAGTATAAAGGAGAGTTCAGTCTTGGCTTACAAGGTGGATTATTTGACCAAGATTAGACGAATCGATGGACAAAAGAGAAAGGACTATTTCGTCTTTTTCATCGGATTTGTTAAGCTTCTATTACTAGGTCCATAGTCCCCGATTCGGCTCTGATAAAGGTGGATAAGAACTTTCGTATAATAATGTTTATCATTATTAATCTCACTTGCTGTAATTGTGATTGACAGCATTAATTCTGGAAAACGGGTATTCGCAGAATTAAATAAATATTTATGGTAGAATTGTTTATTTATTGTTTGATCAAGTAAATAAACAATTATTAATTATTTGTTTATTGTTGGACCAAGTAAATAAATGATTAATTGAGTTTTAAGCAATTGGGCCTTGCACACATGGAAAATTCGAATTTGGCTATTTGGCACAAGGGTTTGCGCAAATCTCCTTGGGCCGTGTGCCATCAAATTCGAAAATACATAATTGGTATTTACCAATATTTTCTCTTTAGTTGTTTAAATAAAGGAGAGAGAAAAATATAAGATATTGTCTTATATTTTCTCCTTATTTAAAGGAAAGCATTTAGGAGAATATTTAGGAGAATAATATATTCTCGGGAAAATAACACATTTATACCCTGTGTTTTAGCGAAATGTCGAGTTTAACCCTCGGTTTTCAAAAATGTCGAGTTCATACCCTCTGTTTAACTAAAATGACGAAATTATACCCTCTGTTTAACTAAAATGACGAAATTATACACTGAAATAGACAACAGTGTCACGAATATTCTTTTTATTGATTTTTCATTGACGTTGACTATAATATTTATATATAAACACCAATTATCTTTATTCATTCGCGCCATATATGTAATTTATTTAAAAACTAAAAAATAAACAACAGTCTTTTAATCGTGAAGAACACAGAAAGAGGCAAAAGGGTAAACATCGATAGTTGATAGTCATCAAAATCGCATATTCGAACAGAGAAGCCAGGATTTAGAGTTACAATTCGAACACGGAATGAAGTCATTTCTTAGAAAGTATGAGTTTTATTATTTAATTTCAATTTAAGGCTATTTTTATTTCAAAATTGAGAATTTGGAAGTTATGGTGCTGATTTAGATTTGATTCGATTTTTCTTATATAAGAGTTAATATCAATGAAAGGGAGATTTGTGACGCTGTTATTCATTTCATGGTATAATTTCGTCATTTTAGTTAAACAGAGGGTATAATTTCGTCATTTTAGTTAAACAGAGGGTATGATCTCGACATTTTTGAAAACCGAAGGTTAAACTTGACATTTCACTAAAACACAGGGTATAAATGTGTTATTTTCCCTATATTCTCCTTTATTATCTCACTAAATAAATTATTCTCTATTTAAATAAAAGAATAATATCCCATAGATATTGATATGATGGATAAGAGAAAAAGTAGGATTCACTTGTTGAGATCCAATGGCCTAGATTTAATCCACTAGTGTGAACACAATAAAAAGAAATAAAATATTCTGGAAGATTCCATGAATATCTCTTTTTTACTACTATAAATAGGGGTTCATGAGAAGACAAAAATAAGCAATTATTTTAAGGAATTTTTTGAGAGAAATTTCGTGCATCACTAGCCTCCCTTGGCCGTGCATCTGCCTCTCCCTCCCCTCGGAAATTCGTTTCCATTCTTAGTAAAATAAGAGAGAGATCTCGAAACACCTAGTTTCGTGATCTAGTGAGATAAAGACTGTGCCCACTCATCTTTCTTATTCGTCTCGGAGATTACGTTTCGGAAGACTAAGGTGTCATCCTCGAGTCCTTCATCAAGACGACGCAAAGAGTACGCGATTGGTTTAGGAGCGTTCTGTAGCTGAACCAAAAATCAATGTAAGTATTCGTTTTTCTTCAAATCGATTGCTTGATAAATATGCTCTCGTGAATTAAATTAATTAAACATAACTAGATCTTGTTAATTATAACCATAATTTAATTAGCATATGATCAGCGTAATTAATTATTTTTCCGCATTAATATGGTTATATGGTAGAATCATCTCAAACGAGTCGCATCGGAGCGATCGTTCGTGTCCGACGCGAGCTCGATCCACTGACAAGTGGTATCAGAGCTAGATGTTATGATTAATTAATCGATTCGTTCTTGTAATTAATTTAAATATGGTTTGAATGAAATTATATGTGGATGTGAATTTCATGCAATTCAATATATGATATGTGGATTGTGATTCGTGGTTTGATCGTAGAATATTTGATTCTCGCTTTTCTAGATTTTTTTGTAAACCCGAAATTCAAAGGGTATAAGTTTTATGTAATTATTATTATTATTGTTGTAATCCGATGGTGCGACGCTCTTGATCACGACGATCGGCGAGAGACGGACACACAACGAAGAAGCATGACGGACGAAGAAAGCCTCCACGACTACGCCACAAGAAAACTTGTCACAAAATTTTGTGACAAGTCTCGGCCGTCCTCTTAGTGCCGGGCCGCGCCCTCGTGGCGGCGGCGGTTCGGTGCAGCCTCAAGTCTAATCTTGACCTAGGTCAAGATTAGAGGATTCGTCCGGGCCTCAGCCCGGAAACCCTAGTGGGCCCACGGGCCCACTCAATATAAAAAAAAAATTTACCGAAAAAATTAAGTTTTTAAATGTTTTATTTAATTAATTGTATGGGCTGAGCCCTAATGATTTTTATTTAAAACATTACAAAATAAATGATTATGATATCGATTTATTTTAAATGGGACATTAGAATGGGCCCTTACTTAATTAATTTTTCGATAAAAAATTAGAAAAATTAAATAATTTGATATTGATTTATTTTTCTAAGGGACATAAGAATGGGCCCAATTGAATCCATGGGCCAATGTGATTGGGCTCATCTTGATTTACTTTATAGAATCAAATAGGAAACGATCAATCCGAATCAAACCATTCTTGCATGCTCTTGCTTGTTTATTTAATTACTATGCCATGCTTGTATGCTATAACTTAGATCATGTATCGTATGTTAATGGTTGTCATGGGGTTTCATTCATTAAAATTGTCTAATTGGATTAGGATAGTTAATTAATGAATGAGTTGAACGGATCGGAGAGCTTTGTCACCAAGCCGATAAGAGGCTAAGCTGAGAGGTACTTAAGAAGACCTAGTGTCTCACCTTCTCTACTGGGAGCTTTTCCGTGATGGAATACTTTTAGGATAATCAAGACTAGATGTCACGAATTCCTAATCACTAAGCTATATTGAAACATCTGTTTTTAAGGGTAGCTTAGAAACTCTCGAGTTTTAATATGACTTAGTTAACTCGAGTGGAACACCTAGATTAAAGTTAATGCTAGGAAAATTAAAATACTGAAAGTATATTGAGTCGTAGGTCTCCAACATTGACACAACACCATGAGGATGAAAGATCCCTTCGTGACCGGCGGTTTTCTAAACATGGTGGTCAGTTCCATTCAGAAGGGCTTTTCTGATTCCAATACCAAGGTTGTGTCTCTGACGATAGGTGGGAGGGTTGATCTCTGCGTGTACTAGTTACGCTAGTGCGTATGGGCTAGATTTATTTCACTGAAATGTTGGGTTGACTCATGCATGAACCAACTTGTGGTTGCTCATGTGGCAAAAGATTCCTATAAAATTGGTAGTTAGTGAGCATAGTTATGAAGGTGCATGTACTATGATTGCTCACTAATCTGAGATGGTTCTCATTTTCACTAGGTGCACTCCGTTACGTCACCAGAGTGAAACGGACTCTGGCTATTAGTCGAATTACCTTGGAATATAAAAACTGGGTTCTTTTGATTAGTATTTTATCCCGTGCATGTTTGCATTATAGTTTTTATTTCCTAAATTATATTGATAGTTGTTTCTTTTCATATTGTTAATAAATGTACTTTTATGTTTTTTAGTAATCATGTCGAACCCTATTATGGCCCTGTTGTCGAAAGACGTCCTGACTGGAGATAACTTCCCTAAGTGGAAGTCGAATCTCAACATTGTGCTTGTGAGTGAAAGCATTCGCTTTATCCTCACTGAAGACAGACCTCCTCTTCCTGCTCATGGTGCCTCCAAGAACTTGAGGGAGGACTATGACAAGTGGACTACTGCCAATAACAAGGCGGTGGCCTACATGCTTGCAAGCATATCTGATGCGTTGGAATGAGACTGCTGTGGAGATCCTTGACTCGTTGCAACAAATGTTTGGGATGCAAAGCGAGCAAGCCCGCATTGAGCTCACCCGTAAGTACTCTAGCACTAGGATGACTGCGGGAACTCTGGTGAGGGATCATGTCATGAAGATGACTAACTACTTCACCGAAGCTGAACTCCATGGGGCACAGATGGATGAGGTTACTCAGGTGGGAATAATCCTGAATTCCCTTTCAAGTGACTTCATACCGTTTACGTCCAACTACATCATGAACAAGTTGACGTATGGACTGTCTCAGCTATTGAATGAACTACAGACTTTCGAGTCTATCACTCGACATGGGAAGAACAAAGGGTCAGCTCTCTATGCTGACAAGAGTTCTTCGCCTAAAACCAAGAAGAAGTTGACTTCTGGTGCTGAGTCATCTAAGGCACGTCCGAATACTTCGAAGGGGAAAGGTCCCGCCAAGAAGGAAAGGAAGAACTTCAAGAGAAGTGGAAAAGGAAAAGAAAAGAAGCGAGAAAGCATTGGTAAATGTCACCACTGCAACACTGAAGGCCATTGGAAGAGGCATTGTCCTTTGTACTTGGCTGAGCTTGAGAAAAACAAGAAGAATGCTGGTATGGTACCTTAAAATTCATGATTAAAGATATCCTAAAAATGTTTTGAGGATAATTATTCATGAGCATACTTCTTTTCTTGTTGCAGAGCAGATCTGATGGAGCACATATGTGTAGACGAGCTTGCTGAGCAATGTCGGATTCAAGGCCGAATTGTAGAGAAGCTCATGCTCCGTTTGAAGATCTAATTTCCCGCTAGTTTTATTACTTTCATTTTTGGATTTATTTTTTGAACATGGGATGTGTCATCTAATAATCCGAGGTTTTTTTGATTGTAGCCTTTATGGCTATTCCAGAAAGGATGAATCTTTCTTTCTTTATGTTTTATTACATTATTTATGAACACATGGTTGTGTCTTTAAATATTTCATTCTATTGAATGCCTTGATTTCTTTTATGATATTTGAATATGCATGAATGCTTATGTCCTTATGAAAAAGATATAGAATATGAAGGTCACGTTTTTCCGTTCATATGCTATATAGAAGCACAATAAATAAATATAAATATTTTTTAAGTTATTATCTTTGTTAAAATTTAATTAGCTTTTATTGCTTCATTAAATTCTTATGTTGAATATGTTTTATTGTTTAAGAACTATTTAGAGCTTTGAAAGCGTCTAAATAAATATTACCATTATTCGACAATGACTTGTGCGAATAATAAGTAATAAAGGAGACACAACTAAAAGTTAGTGTTGATGATGAATTAAATTAGTGAGAGCTTCCTTAATTGGAACCTAGTCACTAATATTCGTATTGATTGAGTGGGAGCATCCTTGAATGGAACCTAGTTACTCTAGATTTATTGATTGAGTGGGAGCATCCTTAATTGGAACCTAGCCAGTCTAAAATTCAATAATAGAGTAGGAGCATCCTTAGCTGGAACCTAGCTACTCTTATTCATTGACATAGTGGGAGCATCCATAAATGGAACCTAGCCACTAAATAACCAATATTATTGAGTGGGAGCATCCTTAATTGGATTCTAGTCACTATTGTTCATTAAAAGAGTGGGAGCTTTCTTTAATGAAATCTAGCCACTTGTTGTTCAATAAATAGCAACATCCTTCACAGGATTAAACCCATCATTGAAGATGGCATCCTTAACCGGAATGTATATGCTATTATTCAATAATTAAAGTGAAAGAGTAATCAATGATTACCTTGCCACATAAATCAATGAATTGAAAGGAAGGATAATTTTGAATTATCTTGTCGTTAAAATCAATAACCTAGTGGGAGCATCCTAGAATGGATCCTTGTCACTCTCATCAACAATAAACTTTCCTTAAACGGAAAGACATGATCTTGAGATATCACTCTCGATCATACTAACTTGTCTGAAAGTTATTAGCCCATATTTAATAGATCTACCTGTTAAGCTATTAGCTTAAAGGAATAGAGAGGTCTATAAAAGGATTAATGAAATGGTTTAAGCTTTATAAGCTATAAGGTAAGGGATTGAGGCCTTAAGGAGAGACATTATCATAAATAATACTCTTCTTTCTGATACCACAAACCACTTCATTAGGGATCTTCAAAATTGAAGATGAACTATCCTTTGAGGATGAAGTTCCAATAACATAAAGACATGGATCGAAGTAGTTATACTACTAAACCTTTTGAAATATGAAAGGTAGATCCTAAGTACTTAACAAACTAGTCATGATTGTACATGGATGTTTGTTATAATCGATATTTTGAGAATGATCGATAAGTATAGCTCCTAAACAAGTGTCATGAATAAAGTCATTACTATTATAGTTCTAGACCTCATTATGACACAAGTAAATTGACTGAGCTAACTGTTTCTGAAATTAAATTTAGAAACGACATGCTCGTTCCATTATGTCTCAAACATACTTATTGATATAAGGTATGAGCTCAATGTTGAGGCTATCAACATTGTCTTTAAAAGGACTAATAATTAGACCTTAGACAATGTCGTATTTCCGAGAATAACTACATGTGTTGTAAACACTGTAATTTCTGGAAATAGTGAGATACTTAGTTATTTAAATATAGTAAATCCTTAAAGTCCTGTGTATATATTGAATATGAACACGACAAACAAGGATGAACTATAAATAACCAAGTAATGGAAATAGGTCAATAAAGTTCTTATTTAAACACGTTCAATAAATCACACTATAGTAAGTGGTGATGAGATCAAACCATGCAATGGTGCAACCTGTTTTGGCACCAATAAGGGATGTACACCTTGATAGGGAGACTTGTTATCTTTAGATATAAAGTCTGGTGTATAATCTAATGGTATGCGAAGTGTTCATTTGTTCTAAAGTAAATTTATTTACTATGGACAATTTGACTTGACCTTAAATGGTAAGTCAAAGATCACTTTCAAAAATGCATGAACTAGAATAATATGAAAATGGGACATATGTCAGATCAACATAAATGATAAAGTATAGATAAAAGTAGGAATCCATATGATGAGAATCTCAATCCTGGGTCAAGGTCTAAACCGTCTACAATGATGGCAAAGAATTAAATTGGCTGAAGGAAACTTATCTTCTCTGGTCAAAGTGGGAGATTGTTGGTAATATTGCCCACTTGAAGATAATGAATAAATGATTACTAAATTCGATAATAAGATTACTTTATTAGCATTATATGATTAGTGAGTTGAGTTCTAAACAATTAGAATCAATAACAACTATCTTCCATAGCCTCCGTATTTAACTGAGTCACGTGCTGGGCACCTGAGTTCGGGCGGTGTGCTAAAACATGGTCGATGACTGATATACGCCTGGAAAGCTATATCTAAAGTCATATATGTGGAACACATAGGTGAATGCTGATCACTATGTGGGAGCATTCTACACTTGTGGTAAGTGTACGACCTGGACAGGTCTTGGTGTAGATGTGTCGTTTAAGGACCGTTACGACACACTAACCGAGGCCACTATGATGGTCACAGTGAGACTTGATCTAAATCCTGAAGTGATCATGGACACTCGGTTATGTTACTGAGCTCTTTGACTCATTCGCTAAAAGGCTATTCATGCTAATCACAGCTTATGTCCTGGGGTTTTTCTCAGAGCATGATTCGAGTGGAAAGTGATTTACAGATACGGAATCTAGCCTTCCTGAAAGAAGGTTAATGTTCACTCACCTAAGGGTTGATTCCAGAACCGATAGATTGCTAGCACTTTCGAAGTAAGTAACGTTCGAAAGAATCTTTCGCTGGGGAAGCAACAATGCTTATGGCTGATATGTATCAAGAAAAGTATAACAGAAAAATTGACTTCTCTTGACACGGGTTGAACCTGGAGGATCTTGATCACGAACTGACTATATCAGTGGACACTCGTCACGATGAGTAAATATAATTCTAGTATAAAGGAGAGTTCAGTCTTGGCTTACAACATGGATTATTTGACCAAGATTAGACGAATCGATGGACAAAAGAGAAAGGACTATTTCGTCTTTTTCATCGGATTTGTTAAGCTTCTATTACTAGGTCCATAGTCCCCGATTCAGCTCTGATAAATGCGGATAAGAACTTTCGTATAATAATGTTTATCATTATTAATCTCACTTGCTGTAATTGTGATTGACAGCATTAATTCTGGAAAACGGGTATTCGCAGAATTAAATAAATATTTATGGTAGAATTGTTTATTTATTGTTTGATCAAGTAAATAAACAATTATTAATTATTTGTTTATTGTTGGACCAAGTAAATAAATGATTAATTGAGTTTTAAGCAATTGGGCCTTGCACACATGGAAAATTCGAATTTGGCTATTTGGCACAAGGGTTTGCGCAAATCTCCTTGGGCCGTGTGCCATCAAATTCGAAAATACATAATTGGTATTTACCAATATTTTCTCTTTAGTTGTTTAAATAAAAGAGAGAGAAAAATATAAGATATTGTCCTATATTTTCTCTTATTTAAAGGAAAGTATTTAGGAGAATATTTAGGAGAATAATATATTCTCCTTTATTATCTTACTAAATAAATTATTCTCTATTTAAATAAAAGAATAATATCACATAGATATTGATCTGATGGATGAGAGAAAAAGTAGGATTCACTTGTTGAGATCCAATAAAAAGAAATAAAATATTCTGGAAGATTCCATGAATATCTCCTTTTTACTACTATAAATAGGAGTTCATGAGAAGGCAAAAATAAGCAATTATTTTAAGGAATTTTTTGAGAGAAATTTCGTGCATCACTAGCCTCCCTTGGCCGTGCATCTGCCTCTCCCTCCCCTCGGAAATTCGTTTCCATTCTTAGTAAAATAAGAGAGAGATCTCGAAACACCTAGTTTCGTGATCTAGTGAGATAAAGACTGTGCCCACTCATCTTTCTTATTCGTCTCGGAGATTACGTTTCGGAAGACTAAGGTGTCATCCTCGAGTCCTTCATCAAGACGACGCAAAGAGTACGCGATTGGTTTAGGAGCGTTCTGTAGCTGAACCAAAAATCAATGTAAGTATTCGTTTTTCTTCAAATCGATTGCTTGATAAATATGCTCTCATGAATTAAATTAATTAAACATAACTAGATCTTGTTAATTATAACCATAATTTAATTAGCATTTGATCAGCGTAATTAATTATTTTTCCGCATTAATATGGTTATATGGTAGAATTATCTCAAAGGAGTCGCATCAGAGCGATTTGTTCGTGTCTGATGCGAGCTTGATTCACCAACAAAATAATCAAGTCGTAAGATAAGTAAGAGAGTCGTACCGCCTCAAGCTACGGAGGTATTAAGAGAATTCTCTCGAGCCGACCTACAGGCTTATAAAGGAAGTTTTCTCATGCGATATATTTATTAGATGGTGCGAACTATGGGAGGTCACAGCCCCGTAGTTCGTTTCCAAAGTGTACACTGAAATTGGTATGACTACTCTAAGGGCACCCCGAATAAAATATGATAAGATTTATGATACGAAAGACCATGACACCATTAGAACTAAAACACTAATAATCGATCCATGCATTGCATTACTCATCTTTTTGTGAGTTATAGTTATTCTCGCTCAGCGCTAGCTCATTCTATGTGTTTTCGTCCGTGTTGTAGGCAAACAACACTTGAACAAGTGAGGAAGGTGGATCAGCGGCGTTCGATAGCTAAGGGGTCGAGTTATGGTTCCGTTTGTTTATTTAAAAGACTTCCGCTACGCAAATTTCTAAACACTCGGTTTGAGATTTTGATGCTTAATATATTTTTCAACTTTAATTAATTTTGCGAAATTGAAGTTGAATTTTCATGGCTTTATTTTCGTTGAATATTCCAACCATCTACTTTGGTTTGGAATTCCAAATGAAGTATTTCTCTTATCAAATGTTTTTCTAAGATTTCAAATGTTGGTTATTTTCAAAGTTGTTTTATTTTAAATTCTAAACTTTATAATTAAATAAAATGATGTTTTTAAAAAAAATTATCCACTCTTTTTTTTTAAGTAAAAGAACTACGCTTAGTACGACGGTCCAGAAAGCCAGGTCGTCACATTAATTACCATCAAACGAGATATTTATGTAACTTTTTCCATGCTATTGAGCACATCTGTTTATTCTTTTATTGGGATGTTTAAATAAAGGGTACATTACGAAAATAATCAAATTAAATGTTTGACATTGCTAAATAGCCAAGATTTGATAAATCTTGGGTAAATAGTCATTTTCCTAAATTTACAGACGTAAATCTTAGATAAATAATCACCTCCATATATTATGCCACATCATTATTTACAGTTATTTATCTAAGATTAATTTATCAAACGTTGGTTATTTAGCAATGTCAAACGTTTAAGTTAGCTATTTTCCTAATTTTCTGTTAAATAAATGTAGTTTGAAAGTATTATCTGTACAAGATAAATATTTATTTTTGTGAGCACATAAAACACCGCAAAGGAATCTCGGGAGAGATATCTAGTGTAATTATTGACTTGTAGTCACAAAGGACACAAGTTCGGTGGCTATCGAGAAATAATTTATAATTATTATTGTTCTCATAGATATATCTTGTCTATTTTAACAAGGGTTGTATTTAGTTTCCGTAAAACTAACGTTTATAATTTTTACGTAAATTCAGACACCAATACACATGATAGGGAAAAATTACAAGATACAGTTGATGGAAAACTAATATTAATGTAATGGGTTGGGGTGTTTGTCAAAATAAGGAACATGTGTATTTAACAAATGTCGATTCTGATTATTTGTTTTTGGGAGATTTTTGTTGTCGAATGTCTATTTCTTTCAACTAAAACGTTTTTTTCAAACGGAAATGATTGACAAATTTAAAAGACATGCTTACATACACATATTACTGCATATATTGCTTTTAGAAGAAGAAAAGATTGCTTTCTACTTTTAGGGCACGGAATTACAGTTGTTTCTATTTCCTGGTTAGCAATATTTGTTAGCGTATATATATATATATATATATACACGGCTATTATGGAATACACTTCAAGAATAATCAAACTCTTTCATCCAAACATAACGGTCTATACATCCATTTTCAGCTACCTTAAAATGCATCAAATTAGAACAAAAAACAGGCTATTTAATAATAGCATAATAACCTACATTTCGGGTTGACCAATATTTTTGTTTTTGTTTTTTTAGTTATAGCCAAATATAACAAAAACAATTTGAAATCACATTCTTATTATTAGCCACCCCACAAATGGACGCACAAGTCTTCACTATATATACCGTGTGTACTCATTGCAAGCTTCTTCACCAAACTCCACGCAGATCCAAAACAAAACTTCCCATCCGTCTTTGTTGTTGTTTTCAACAAAACAAAGGACAGATGGGGATTTCAAAGGCTGCGGTGTGGTGTGTCGTTGCCATGCTGGCATGCTCGCTGTTGGTGGCCCCCACAATGGGGAAGTCGATCGGGTATGGACCGATAAGCAAAGGTGACCGTCCCACTTGCCGAGGTAACAAGTGTCTTCCGCCCCCAACTAACAACTACCAGAGAGGGTGTATGAAGGCCAACAACTGTCGTTCTCCACCAGGTCAAAAGTTTGGAGCCAAGACCCCACCCAAACCCAAAGATCGTCAATAAACGCCGCCCAAAAAAAAAAAAAAAAAAACCAACTAAATAAAAGCATTTTCCAGCGGCATCGCTACCATATAATGTATGTGGATGGGTCAATTTTCTTAAAGTTGTATATTTGTAATTCATTTGCTATTCTATACCAACTCTGAACATGAGTATTTTTTCCTATTATATCGTTCTCTTTTTTATAACATATTTCATCGTTTTGAAAAACGGAATTTAGGATTGCTTTGATATGTCTAGATATATATACACGCTTCAAAAGAACCATGCGAGTCATTATGATTATTTGAAGAGTAGAGCATATTAGGATTACAGAGGGGTCACTACTACTATAAATCGTGGTTTCCGCGACATAATTTTATTTCCACCGTAAAAAGTTGGATTT
This sequence comes from Urtica dioica subsp. dioica, assembly GCF_054948205.1. NCBI lineage: Eukaryota > Viridiplantae > Streptophyta > Magnoliopsida > Rosales > Urticaceae > Urtica > Urtica dioica. Next base: position 17,134,702 of record NC_142764.1, on the reverse strand, counting down.
CTTACTTTGCACGGCAGATATTTATTTTTGTTGGAGAAAGTAATTTTTTATAACTTTCCACAACGTAAATGAATTATCGTTCGGGGAAGATCATATACTTTTTTTCAACAACGGAAAAAAGTTCCCGTCGGATAAAATTTTAATTTTTTTTTTTTTACTTTCAATGATCGAAATTTTTCGTCATGTTACATATATTTTTGACTTTTGTGGATGGAGATCAATTTTGGTCGTCTAAAATTTCAATTGTTTTTAGTTTGCATGACGGTTTTTGTGTCCTTAGTGCAAACATGCATATATGGTTTTTGAACTGAGCTGCAACAAAATTTGCCTTGCTATAACGACGTGGTTTGCACGACTAAAAATTAGGTTTTCCTTTTGTCTCTTATTTTATTTTGAGAGGCACTACAACAAAAAGAGGATTCTACAAAGAAACAACCGTCTTAAAAAGTTTCTATAAATTAAGGTTTGGTTTTGTATCATTGTAGAACCCTACGTTGTGTAGAAATTCAACAACAGGTGAAAAAAGTTCAAGTTTCTACAACGGTTCTAAACTGTTATTAAAACATGATTTTTTACAACGGTTCTGAACTGTTGTAGATGAATTTATCCAATGATTTTTGTGCATTGTACAACACCACTCCATATCCTCGCCGTGGCACATGCCGAGGCACGGCGTAGTCTTTGTGAGTGCGTTTGTATTGTCTTCACTACTACAAAAAGATTGATAGAAGGCGTTTTATAAACACCATTAAATATTAAACACTGCGCTTTTTAGGTGCCGTCAAATCGCAAGACGTTTTTAAAAGTATTAGGCGGTGCCTAAAAAAAGCGTAGTCTAAAGCTGACATGCGAGCCACGTAGGATTTGAAGTGCAAAAGTTTTAATGACATTTATAGAAAAGCGCAGTCTATTCTTTTAGACGGTGTTTATAGAAAAGCGCAGTCTATTCTTTTCCCATGTGGCATACACGTGTCATGTTCGCAGTTGTTCAATTTTAAAGGCATTTATAAATAAGCGCCATCTAAAGGTATTTTTTTTAAAATAATAAACACTTGAAATTCAAATTTCACGAGCTAAATTTAAAATTTAGCTTTTGAAATTCAAATCCACCAAATGCAGGTTGAAACAATTATCATAAAAAAATAAAAAATAAATAAAACCAGGTTTTATTCAAAAGCTGGAACATATATACAACGTTAAGTTTAACATGAAAAATCAAATTCTACAAATAAAAAAGAACAAATAAGTAAACATAAACCCAGAAATTACATTCAACTTGAGACAAAAAATCTGTCTCCCAGAGCACTTGAACTTTATGCTCAACACTGAGGCTTGAACTTTGTAAGGATCTCTACACTAACGATTTCCAAAACAAATACGCCCATGTTATAAATGTCGAAGGCATATAATAATTCTTGTCGTCTGGAAAACCTAATTACTACAAGTACCACCAGCGCGGCTAATAGCAAATATAAAAAACCCTTATAAAAATACACAATGGAGGCATTTGAAATTATGTAGGCAAGATGTTCCACACAATGTAGCAGCAATATTTCCGACAACTTGTTTTAACACAGATAATAAATTGCATAAAAGTAAAGACACACGATATAGTTACCCAGTTAGGTGCAGCGTCACCTACGTCTGGGGGCTCACAGCCAGTGGAGATGATTTCACTATCAAGTAGTCAATAGTACAAACAATGGACTTACATGAACAACACCGGAATCAATGCCCTAGAACTGTTACTACAAGTGATTACCAAAACAGGGACTCCCCTTGAATTTGAAACTCTTCTCAATTCCACTCTTCAAGCACGCTCCGATGCTTGGTCAGGTTTAATGCCAACGCATGTAAAAACTTCAATCACGCAATCACAAAACCCAATCTCACAGACACTCGGACTTCTGGAATAGTGTTTGGAGAATTACACCGCTCTTATCAAAATAAATAGTCTCCTAGTCCGCCAGTCGTGCACGTGTAATTAAGAACCTTAAGTATTTTGATAAAGCGTCAAGAACTGCTAAGGGGGTAGCACTCGGCTTTTATAGCAATCATACAAGTATGGAAGTCAATCTAGGGTTTCCTTACCCATAAATGCGTGAAGATCATCAAGGAAAGTCTTCAGCGATAAGATCTAGCAAAACAGGAAACTTGCCGAAATTACAGTCTGCGCACAGAGAGAAAGATGTCTCTACAAATCCTGAAGCATGTTGTCTGACATCTTTCCTTAACAATCTGCAGTAAAAAAATAAGCCAACACATAACTTAACAACAAACTCCCCCTTTGGCTATTTTTAGGTAAGCACTTACAGAGCAGTTCTTAGTCAGATAAAGTCTCAGTAAAAATAAATGACATGACATACTACCTCTCCCCCTGATTGCCTAAAAAACATACCAAAGGCAAGGATAAACCAAAATAAGGGAAGGCAAATATATGAAAATGCAAAGCACACGAGAACTGAAGAAAAACGACAGATAATCACCACAACACTGTATTACATAATGGTAAAGAAGTGTTGTAGAATCATTTCACAACAATTATTAAATATTGTAAAATCCACAATTTGTAGTAGTGACACCGAAGAGGAGAGCATAGGTGATCACAAAGAGAAGCAAATGAGTGTATCAACCAGAGCATAAACAACTAAAGATTACCAAATATTTAGATAGTACAGACCAAATAAAGAGAGGCTCTAGAAAGTAGGAGTCCCGACAGAACATTCATCATCATCATCTTCATCTTCCTCTTCACCACTATCAGTCACATCTTCTTCCTCGTCCTCATCTTCATCTTCATTCTCTTCATCTTTTGGAGCAGGCTGAGCAGTATGTGCCGGCTGTGAGGTAGAAGCACCATCAGTACAAGGAAGATGGTTAATCACCTTAATAAGACCCTCACAAACAGCTTTCCGGCTGGTAGAAATCTCAATGATCTCCTTGAGAGCAGAGACTTCCTGAATAAGAGCCTTGAGAATGTCACTTTGCACAATCTCGGAAAGAAGACCATCCTTCAAAGTTTCACCAGTGACGACAGATGTCGCGACAGAAGGCCTGACAAGATCATTAGCATGTTTCCCTTCAACCAGCTTGTGACTGAAAGTCAGTTCACTCGGAGGCTTTCCAACAACATCATCAATGCGCAGGACGTCCTTCTATCTGATAAATGAGACAGGCCAAATCAGTCTTGATGCTAGAGCCGTGAGAGGAAGGGGCCCAATTTGCAACACCAATCCTATATAGTACGAAGTATTTGGCAGAGAGATCAGAAGAAGGTAGGGAAGCTTTCTTTGGCCAAGTCTTCTTCTCGTCATTTGAGATCTCTTTGGCCACATCATCCATGGAAGGTAGACGATCAACATTAATAATCTTCCCACGACCCAGGAAGTTGTTGATCACTGAGGGAGAGACATCAAAGCAGTGCCCACGCATATAAACCTTTCTGAACTCTAGACAATGCGGTTGATCAATAGAGGTAGACAGGTTCACAACAAACTCCTTCACCAACTTGTGATAGTAATGACCAATTCCTGTGACAGTCTTGAGCAACTGTGCATTGTTCAGTAGCTCCATAATCACATCAATCTTCAGAGCCTCTTTTGAAAGCTCTTTCTCAGGAAACACAATCCTATGAAACACATATCTCCACTTCCTCACACGATCTTCTTCGTGGAAGGAGACGTTGTCCAGATGGGCAGGATGAACACCCTTAGGAAGCTTTTGGCCTTCAACAGATCTTCTATTAGTCAAGGACAAGCTCTCAGGACGAGCTACCTCTTCTTCTTCCTCAATGTCGTCCAGGATGTCAGCAACTTCTTCGTCAACATTCATCTGTCTCAGCTTCTTCTTGCTCAAACCCTTCTTCACAGGCTTTTTTTTTTCTTCTTAGGAGTTTTGGTATTCACAGACTCATTCTCTTTAACAGGACCCTTGTCATTTACAGTCTTCTTCTTCTTCTTCTTCTTCTTCTTCTTCTTCTTCTTCTTCTTCTTCTTCTTCTTCTTCTTCTTCTTCTTCTTTCCTTTTGGCATAAAGGATGCCAAAACTTCATCATCACCAGCATCTTTCCTCTTTCCAGAGGTCTTTTCAGAAGGTCTCTCAGTCTTTAGAGACAACCTTATCAGCAGTACCAGCAACAACAACTTCTTATGCTATCTCCATAACTATATCACTAGGAGGCACACTCACTTCCTTAGTTTCCCTAACAGGCTCACTGATAGGCATGACAGATGCAGAGACATCTTGTGCAACATCCTTCTCACCAACTGGATTGTCAGCAACAACAGTATGAGATAGACCAAGAATTCCACTAATAGCATCAGCATGTGGGGGATCAGAGGAAACAAGTAGAGATCCCAAGTTGTCAAAATCCCTCTCTACAATATCTTCATTCATAGTACTAGGTTCTGGGTTCTCATCAATCACATCAACATTCCTAACTTCCTTTTCTTTCTCAATCACGACGGGGAGTAGAGACAGAATCAGAAATATCTTGAATCCACACATGATGGGCTTCAATTAGAGAAACTGAATCATGTTCTTTGGAGGGAACATCTTCGTCGTTGTGATCAGAGACGGTGACTTCATCACTCTCTTCAGCAGACGATTCACTGGAAGAGATAGATGATATCCTGGATTGAGAAGACAACATTCCTTGGAAGAATCATCACACCCTTCTTCTTGCCAAGAATATTTTCTCTTGTATGGGAGTCTTCTCAGGTCGAGCACCTCCGGACTGACCATCGGCACTTTTCCTAGAGGACATTTCCTCAACACGAACACCACGTCGGGTGATCTGAAACTCTGTGGCTTCCTTCGCGACAACGTTCTTCTTCTCCATGGAAGATGTTCTCTTTCCGCTTCTTGTTCCACCCATTCTGAAAAAAATTGTAAGATAACCTCCACAAAATAACACGAAGCAAAGAGTGGTTACACTAGCCAGAAAATCGTCAATTGCATGCGTTGAGAATCAGAGAAGTACAAAATGACGTCCTGAGATAAACTGGGCTAAGAGATTACTCAAGCCCAAATAATAGGGTCGTATATACAAAATGACATTAGGGCAATGAACGACAGAGTTTTCCCGAACAACCAAAGGAAAGCAACTGGGCCAGAACAAGTACGAAGCCCAAACTATGAACCAAAATGGTATAAGAGCCCTGTACACGCGTCGAATGAGCCAACCAGATAAATGGACCAATGAATAAAAAGAGAAGAAATTCCAATAATAACCATCCACACAAAACAGCCTAACAGAATCAAAGGCCATCAAAAAACAATATTGGCCTAGACTCAGTAATTACTATTGATCAATAACACAAAGCCCAAGTAAGGACCGAAGATCCTCAAAACGATTAGCATCCAAAACCTTAGTAAAGATGTCAGCCAGTTGATTTTCAGTCTGAATATACTTGAGCCTAATCTTCTTGTTTTCCAAAAGGTCTCGAATAAAGTGGTGTCTGATCTCTATGTGCTTAGTCTTGCTGTGTTGAACAGGATTTTTAGAGATATTGATAGCACTGATGTTGTCGCAGAATAATGTCATGACATCTTGAGTAACACCATACTCAGCAAGCATTTGTTTCATCCACAAGAGTTGTGTATTGCTGCTCCTGTTGCAATATATTCAGACTCTGTAGCAGATAAGGAAATACAATTATGCTTTTTGTTGAACCATGAAATTAAGTTGTTTCCAAGATAAAAACAACCACCTCAAATGTTTTTTTTTCTATCAACTGCACTTCCTACCCAGTCAGTATCACAGTATCCCACAAGAGTAGAAGTAGCATCAAAGGAATATAATAGCCCAAAGTCAGCAGTTCCAGAGATGTACATTATAGTGTGCTTAGCCTGAGAGGGATGGCTAACTTTAGGATTGGCTTGATATGGAGCACACACACCAACAGAGTAAGCAAAATCTGGACGACTGGTAGTGAGATATAAAAGACTTTCAATAATACTTCTGTACATGCTTTGATCAACAGATTCACCAAGATCATCTTTAGTACTTTTAACATGAGTGGCAACGGGAGTGCGTTTGTGAGAAGACTTTGCAAGGCCAAACTTCTTCACAATGTTCTTGGCATACTTATGTTTGATCATTTCTCTATAGTTGACTGGATTCTTGATCATTTCTCTATAGTTGACTGGATTCTTCGTCCGAGTACGTATCGCATCTTCAACATCACCAATGACATCTATCAACTGCACTTCCTGCCCAGTCAGTATCACAGTATCCCACAAGAGTAGAAGTAGCATCAAAGGAATATAATAGCCCAAAGCTTCAGTTTCCTTGTCAGGGCACGACTTATCAAAAGGAGAATCATCTTCAGACACAATGTCGGTTTACTTATTAGCAACATCTGTCCTGACAGAGCTACTAGGTGTATTTTCATCCTCATCATCAATACTCACAGAAACATCGAAGGAATTATTAACAACAACATTATGGATTCCATCATGGATTTAGTACGCTTATTATAGACATGATAAGCATGACTGTTTCTAGAGTAATCAAGAAAGATACCTTCGTCGCTCTTTGGATCAAACTTACGATGGGGATCACGATCAGCCAGAATATAGCACACCGAGCCAAAGACATGGAAATATTTAACATTTGGCTTTCTCCCCCTCCATATCTCATAATGAGTTACATTAGTACCTGGCCGAATGGTAACTCGGTTGTGAATATGGCAAGCGGTATTGAGAGCTTCAGCTCAAAAGTGTATAGAAATGTCTTTGGCAAGCATCATTACCCTCGCCATTTCCTGAAGAGTACGGTTATTTCTTTCTACAATCTCATTCTGTTATGGAGTTATAGGAGCAGAGAATTCATGAACAATGCCCCCTGCAATACAAAAGTTAGCAAAACTATTGTTCTCAAATTCTCTCCCATGATCACTTCTAATTCTAACCACTTTACCAATACTTTCACCTTTCTCTCTTTGCGCTTGCTTGCACAAGGCTTCAAAAATAGTAAAAGTGTCAGATTTTCATGAGTTGATTTAATCAACCCAAGTGTATCTGGAGAAGTCATCGACACAGACAAACACATATCACTTTCCACCGAGACTTTCAATCTGCATAGGACCCATCAAGTCCATGTGTAGGAGCTCTAGAACACAAGAGGTGGTAAGATGTTGCACCATCTTATGAGACTTCTGGACCTGTTTTCTTATCTGACAATCGCCACAGATTTTTTCCTTCAACAATCTTAATGTCAGGGAGTCCAACAATGGCCTTTTCAGAAACAATCTTGTTCATGCTTCTGAGGTTTAGATGACCAATTTTTTGGTGCCATAACTTAGCTTCATCAACTTGTGAGATGAGACACGTTGTGACAAGTGATTCTTTGCTTGGAGACTATATGTAGCAGTTGTCTTGAGATCTGATTTCTTTCATCAGCTCATCCTGTTCCTTGTTAGTCACAACACACTCATCACGAGTAAAGTTAACAGACAGGTTCAGATCACAAAGTTGACTAATACTTATGAGATTTGTAGTAAGACCTTCAACCAACAAAACTTCTGTTAAACAAGATAATCCAGGATAGTTAAGCTGACATTTACCGATAATCTTGGCCTTGACTCCATCACCAAAAGTAACATGGCAATTTGAGTAGGGTTTTATGTTGGATAGAAAACTCTTAGCTCATTTCATGTGTCGAGAGCACCCACTATCAAAATACTAGTCATCTCCGGTAGAGGCACGAAGTGAGGTATAAGCAATGTTGGCAGGGTGAGAGGTTATCATTGCTCTCCACACCTGTTGTGGTGGAAGGTTATGTCAAGGTTGCCTTTGAGAGGATTGATGCTGATGAAGATTCCTCCCATACAGGCGATAGTAAAAGGGGCAGACATGACCACGGCGACTGTTGCGTAAATGTCGCACACACGCAAGTGCATGTGGTCGCAATAGTAATAAATCGCAAGTGCGAGTCGATCCCACGAGGACTAGCTAAATTGAAGATTCAAGATTCACAAGTTTGAATGAGAGCCCAAAAATAATAATAGAAAGTTTGTCACAAAATTATCTAACAAGTAAATAAAATAACAAAACTAAAGAATGGTTTTACGATTAGGAAGACAGAGGACTATGGTTTCACGAATTCGATCTACGGTTCAGATTCACGGAAATTACGCACGATTATTGTTGTTCATATATTACTACTCGTACTCACGTTAATCGTATCACTAAATCTCTCTCGAGCATCTAGAAATCTAAACCCAATGTCGGAGTTTTATCTCTCAATCTCAACTCCTAAAAAGCACGGCAAGCATTCACAACAAGAGTACTCACACGAGTCTAAAATAGTCTAGCTATCTCTAGCCTAGGAATGTATTCTAGTAACCCAAAACAAAAGCACAACAACCTTATTTTTCTCAACCATTAGAGTTGAACATAAACCAAGCATGAGTTCATGACATTCATACAAGCATTAAGTAAAGATTTGAACTAAGTACCATCTAGCATTAGGAATCCATAACCGTCAAGAATTCGCTATTTTCCCGTTGTATATTTACTTCATCTTTGTATTATATATACGCTTTCGATTCGGTTTTGTTACCGAGCTGAAATCTAAAATAATTTGAATGTGTAACAGTGCGTTAACCATGAGCTTATGTTGAACGTCCGGAAAAACGTTTGAAACCGAGCATTAATAGGCCATCGAAGTTACGAACGTTTTTGTAAACGTTAAATAGGTTTTCTATTAAAAGGAAACGAAGGGGATTCCATTCTACTCGATACGAAGTAAGACTTCGAAAGCTCTCTCCACAAAATATATATATACTCTTTGTCTTTGTTGTAGTCCGGTAGTACTGGTATTGTTTTGGTTCTCTGAAGAGTAGAGTTGGTGAAGTGTTTATCACGTTTGCCATTGTATCATGGTAAGCATTTATTCGTCGTTTTCAAGAACAACAATGAAAAACATTATTGTATTAAGGAGATTATCACACGAGTCTTAACAACTTTTCGAGTGTCCGTCCTTATTCTAGTTTAAGTATCTATACATGTGTTCTTATCGAATAATGTTTTTTTTATCTGATTCATTTTTTGTTTAAAAATGATAGAAGTCTCACTTTAAATTTAAATCCAATCATATGAACGAAATTTATATGTCATATATCGATTTCTAATGGGAATGAAATACTAATATTCTTAAATAATATTAAATAATGTAATGATATAGTCAATATTGATAATTATACTCAGATGCAGCCCAATTTTTTTTGTTTTTTTTGTTCATTGCATGTTACAACTTTCTTACCTTGATAAAATATGGTAATGAATCACTACTACAAAAATAGGATTCTACAACGCTTAAAAACAGTTGTAGAATGATTCTACAACGCTTCTTAAGCGTTGTAGAATCCTGCGTTGTAGAAGCTTCTACAACGCTTAAAAATCCGTTGTAGAATCCAATAGCTTTCTACAACGCTTAATTATCCGTTGTAGAAACTAAGCTTCTACAACGGATTCTTAAGCGTTGTAGAAGCTTCTACAACGGTTAGAATCCATTGTGTAATTTTTAAATATTTTCAAACATCTCGCCGCGGCAAAAGATAAGAATCCAAAACATGCTTTTATGAAGTATTACGGATACATTGAAGATATTTGGGAACTTGATTATTGCGGGTTGCGAGTCGCATTATTCAAGTGCAAATGGGCAGACAATAATCACGTTAAAGTTGATAATGAAGGAGTTACAATTGTCGACTTTAGACGGATTGGCTACGAGAATGATTAATTTATTTTGGCTTCGCAAGCAAGTCAAGTGTTTTATGTTTCGGATCCAGCAAATCCTGAGTTATCGTTAGTGGTTCATATGAAAGCGAGAAACGGTAACGAAGAAGAAGACGAAGACATGTCTAGCATTCCTCCGTTCACATCAGGATTACCGCCAATTGATTAAGAGGTGGATGATTTTAATGATGACGATGTTTCACATCTACTTCGTAAGGATATAGATCCTATTTTTGTTTGATATTGAACATTTAGATAATGTATTTTCATTTTGGATTTTATGTTATTCTCCTGTGCACAACGTTATTTTTCATTCAAAATTTCTCTATACAATGTCATTTACATTTCTCCAACATCGCCGCGGCTGAGTACAACTCTCGCTGTGGCAGGATAATCTCGCCGCGGCGAAATACAAATCCTGCCGCGGCGAGGGACCTTCTACAACGCTTAAACAAGCGTTGTAGAAACCTCGCCGCGGCAACGTATATTCCATGCCGCGGCGAGGTCATTACGCCGCGGCGGGAATATCAACTCGCCGCGGCGAGACAAGTTCTTAAAAAACACAGACTCTCGGTATAAAAAAATCAAACTCTCGCCGCGGCGAAATACAAATCCTGCCGCGGCGAGGACCCTTCTACAACGCTTAAACAAGCGTTGTAGAAACCTCGCCGCGGTAACGTATATTCCATGCCGCGGCGAGGTCATTACGCCACGGCGGGAATATCAACTCGCCGCGGCGAGGATATGTTCTCAAATATGCATGCTCTCGGTATGTTTCTCGCCGCGGCGATGTGTACGTTTCGCCGCGACGAAGACTTTCTACAACGCTTTGGAAAGCGTTGTAGAATTTCTCGCCGTGGCGAGGTAGAAAACACGCCGCGGCGAACGTTATACGCCGCGGCGAAATTTCTAAGTCGCCGCGGCGAGATTAGAATAGAATCACCTCAGCCTACACATTTTTACTTTCTTTCCCATTTTAAACCTGGTTTTCAACAGAAAAATTATCATTCAAATAAAAAACCATCACACATTCAGATTTCACAATTTTTAAATATTAATCAAGTCTCAAACACACATTAACTAAAACACGAGTCTTAAACATAAACAAACCATGCGAGTCTTAATTTAAATTTAAAATGAAGCTTAAACAAACCAAACGAGTCTTAAATTTAAAATTTAAAGTTGGTGTTGTTGGTTTAGTCGTCATTCGGTGGTGGTGGTGGTGGTGAGTGCGCCGGATATTGAGGAGGTGCCATATGCGGTGGCCACTGTGGTGGTGGGTACGGATAATCGGAGTATTGAGGATATGGAGGAAATAACACCTGGTTCTCTTGGTTGATGTCCCACCGAGAGTAGAGATCGTTCAGTTGGTTGATGTGAGAGGCGACATACTCCGCTTGTTGGTGCATGTACTGTTGCGTGTGTTGGAACCCGCCGACGAGATAGTTGGAGCATTGAGCTATGTAGTCGATGGTGGCGGGGTCGACTACCGGAGGTGCTGGTAAGAACAATCGAGGCTCGTTGACTGGTGGTCCCTCTTCCCCTTCCTCCTCCTCTTCCTCTGCTTCCTCCTCTTGTGGTTCCTCCCTAATCTTGTAGCGATCGATGATGTTATTCGTAATAGGCCCCATAGGACCCTTGATCGTATCCCTTTTCGAGCGTCCTACCCCCGCATTTGTACAAAGGCCGGTAATGATCGACGGATATGGCAAACCGTGTCGTTCATTAGTATAGTCTAGACTCTTCATCCAATTGTAGATGAATCGACCGACGTTGATAGAATGACGTTTTATGATGCAGAACAACACCTGGATACGATCCTCGTCAAGAGTGGTGAAGTGCTTGATCGGATAGAGGCGAGCGCAAACAAAGTAAATCCAAGCTTTAGCAATCCTGGTGAGTTGGTCACGCTTGAGTACCCTTTTCCTTTTTTCAAGGACCCAATCCTCTCCTGGAATGCACAGCAACCTCGCCATCTCCTCGTGGCTGCAAGTTCTCAACCATTCCCGATAGCCTTCATTCTCGAAAGGCACATCTGGGGTTCCAAGCAAATCGTTGATCGCTTCGACGCTCACATCGACCGGTCTACCTCGGACCGTCACAACATCTCCATTGTGAGCTGGTAAGTTTGCGTAGAATTCGTACACGAAGTTTAAGTTCGCCTCGAACTCGGGAACGGCACAATACTTCACCCAGTCATGACCAAGAATACTGTTGCGGATTGACACTCCTATATCGGTGTTAGAGCTCACATTGAATCCCCGCTCAGGGATCACACTGCGCGACGAGATTTTGTCGTAACGATCCTCCGCGGCCTTGCTGGTGAAGATACTTGTGTTATAATCTGCTTCAGGGGACGATTGACGAGCTCGCTTACTTTTACTTTTACTAGGACCTTTCGAAGTGCTCGGAGCCGTGGCGCCCGCCGGATTTTTTGTTCGAACCATTTTTCACCTTCACAAAGCATAATCATAAAAAATTCAATCTCGACATCTACAATCAACATAACCATTTTAAATACTAACAATGTCACAACAATCACAAATTCCATATCAATTCCAACTTCATTTAAACATAACAATATCAAATTCATAAACAATTCCATTCTAACACAAATTCTAACTCAAATTCATTCTAACACAAATTCTAACTCTAATTCATTCTAACACAAATTCTAACTCAAATTCATTCTAACACAAATTCATTCTAACACAAATTCTAACTCAAATTCATTCATAATAAAATAAAAAACCCTAATTTTGTTAAATCAATAACCACCTTAAATCAGTAACCCTAATTTTGTTAAATCAATAACCACAACATGCAACTCGGGGAAATAACATGAAATCCATATTCAAAAACACGAAATCCATATCAACAACACGAAATTAAATAAATAACCACCTTACAAACTTAGAAAATCATACCTTTAAAAAGAGAGTGAGAGGCGGTGAGAGAGAGAGAGGCGCGAGAGAGTTGGGCGGCAAGGACGTGGTGAGCGAGAATGGCGGCGAGGATGTGGCGAGCGAGAATGGCGGCGAGGACAAGGCGACGGCGAGAAATTGGGGCGGCGAGGACGTGGCGAGGGAATTTGGAAGAGAAAATGAAGACAGACTCGGCCGAAATAGTTTGTCTCGCGTTTGTATTTTGAGGAGAATGAGAAAAAAAACTGAAAATGGGTTTATATAGTGAAAACTTAAACACCTCGCCGCGGCGAGAATATGTCTTCGCCGCGGCGAGAGGATCCTACAACGGATATTCAAACCGTTGTAGGATCCTCTCGCCGCGGCGGGAGTCCTTCATCGCCGCGGCGAGGAAGTTTCATAAAAAACTGCTAGGCCACGGTATCCGTCTCGCCGCGGCGGAGTATATTTCCAGCCGCGGCGACATAATCTCGCCGCGGCGAGAGATGACCATCGCCGCGGTGACTGTATTCTACAACGCTTATAAAAAGCGTTGTAGAATGCTTCGCCGCGGCGAGGTTTAAATCGTGCCGCGGCGAGGTCCATCCTTCTACAACGCTTTGAACTTGCGTTGTAGAAAGTTTTCGCCGCGGCGAAAATCACATGGTGCCGCGGCGAGGGTTCTACAACGGATAGTGTTAACGTTGTGGGAAATCTGAAATTTAAGTTCTTCTACAACGCTTTACAAAAGCGTTGTAGAATCACCTAGATTCTACAACGCTTATCCAAAAGCGTTGTAGAAACACCTGGATTCTACAACGCTTAGTCATAAGCGTTGTAGAAACACTAAGTTTCTACAACGCTTAGTCATAAGCGTTGTAGAAACACTAAGTTTCTACAACGCTTATGTTAAACGTTGTAGAATCCCTAGTTTCTACAACGCTTATGTTAAGCGTTGTAGAAAGTGAGTTGTATAATCCAACATTTGTAGTGAATGTAGTGCTTTTTTCCAAACACTATCAATTGTTTCAAAAAATCATCCCTACGCGATGAGGCACTAATTTTAAGCTTAATATCATAATCCGCCTATCTATATAGATATAGGCACTTTCCCATAATCACAAGATCTCAATATACTTCCATAATTTTAAACCCAATTCACATGTGTACAGACGTTTTATCTAAGATATGTTTCATTTCACGGAATGTCACATTTCTTTACCAGTTTAGCACCGGAATATGCACATATGTTTAATATATTTTAAGTTCTTTTAGAAGTTCAATTTTTATTTTTATTTTTACATTATGAGGGTTCTCTTTAGAAGACACACTTACATGTTCCCTTTAAACTAAAACTGCCAAATTAACCAGGACATAAAAAAGAATTTAATATTTATAAACCAGTCATTAATACTTATTTTTATTAAGTTTTTAGCAAATAGAAAAATATTACAAATACATATTTTTTCGGTAAAAAAAATTCTCTTCCACATCTCTTGTTGTGATGCCTCAAAAAGTGTTGTGATTAGATAGTAAAGATAGATTGTCTCGGGGCCATCTATTGCTGATCGTTGGGTTGATTCTGGGCTTCGGGCTTTTGACCAGGTGGAGATCGACAATTGTGTGCCCTTAGGCACCCTCTCTGGTAGTTGTTGGTTGGTGGCGGAAGGCAATTTCTACCTTTGCAATTCTGACCACCCTTGCCTATCGTTCCATACCCGATTGTCTTTCCCGTTGCAGGGTCCACCAACAGCGAGCACGCGAGCATGGCAACGAGACACCAGACAACCGTCTTTGAAATTCCCATCTCTGCTTTGTTACGTAGAAACGGACCAATGAAAGGAATGACAAAAATTTAGAGTGATGATGATTTCTTTTTGTATTTAATGTGGAGATTGGTGGAGGAAGGTTGCACTGAGTATGCATGGCATATATAGTGAGAGTTTTGTTGGAATTGTTGGAATAAAGTTAATAAATTTTATTTATTAACATGTGGATGGCTGATTTTGTTGCCAAAATCGGACCTAAGTTGAATGAGAAATTGACGAGCTGGGGCGAGCTGGACGAAGTCATTTAGCTCGGCTATATAGGACGAGCTGGACGAAATGACGAAGTCATTTAGCTCGATTAGTTAGGACGAGCTGGACGAAATGACGAAGTCATTTAGCTCGACTAGATAGGACGAGCTGGACGAAGTGACGAAGTCATTCAGCTCGACTGATAGGACGAGCTGGACGAAATGCCAAAGTCATTCAGCTCGACTAGATAGGTCGAGCTGGACGAAGTGACGAAGTCATTTCAGCTCGAGCGGGCGAGCTCGACTAGCGAGGTCGAACTGAACCAGCTCGACAGTGCGAGGCCAACGTACTTGGTGACAACGTTATTCCAGTTCGACTGGACGAGCTCAACTTGGGCGAGCTCGACCAAGCGAACTGGACGAGCTCGCAGGCGAGCTCGACCAGGCGTACTGGACGAGCTTGACCAGGCGAACTGGACGAGCTCGACTGGGGGGGGGGGGGGGGGGGTGAGCTCAACCAGGCGAACTGGAAGAGCTCGACCAGACGAAATGGTGTAATAACGAAGTCATTCTAGGTCGGACAAGCTCGACTGGACGAGCTCGACCGGACGGTTTTTGAGCTTTAAGTGTGCATTATGGCTGTGTTATAATGTCATTAATGCTGAAAACGTTGGACGCTCTGCATGGTTTGAAACGGTATATTTACTGAGTGTATTAACATGCGTTAATGCCTTTATGGCTGGACGGTTTTGAAGTTTCAAACCTCACAGCCTTGGCCCTATATAAAGAGGTTTTAAGTTCTCATTCAGCAGTATTGAAAACAGACAGTGAGAATTCGCATTCCTTATTTCCCCACTATTCCCGAGCTCCTTCTTTCCCAGAAATATTCTTGTCTTGGTGGTAGTTTCTCACAGGTTCTAGTTCGCCGAAGCCGAGTTTTGTGGTGCATTGCTCGTCTTGAAGTCATTGTATCCTGGGAGGCTTTCGCTCACGAAATCCAGCACCCGTGGGAGGGCGATAAAAAGCTTCAAGGAAACCGTCAAACGGGCCTCGACTCTTTCTTTGCCGATTTCCTGCTGTTTTTCTTTTCCGGTTGATTTTCTTATTTTTTTTCCTTGTAACTGTCTTATTTTTCCTATCAATATTATTTGTAATATTGCTAACAATCTTGAAGCTTTTTATTTTAAATCTTTAGACAGGTTGCAAGGAAGGGAAAATAAGTGATTTGTTCATTATTTTCCAGTTTTTATTTGAAGATAACTGACTTGTGATTTTCTTTTGTAGAAAATATGACTAACATGAACGACAACGACTCGATGAACTTGAATGTTGGAGGGAACGTTGGAGACAACCCCTCTTTGGTGAACACCCCGCCAAACCTTATCAACATCGGCCAAATCCCTGTGGCTTTGGGACAAGGCTCGATGGCGGCTACGGCCGGGAACGGACCCGCGGGTCTTGTTCAACCTATGGCGGGTTTGGGCCTAGATGGTTCAAACGTGGGTGTGGCTCGAGGGCCTCCCACGGTGATGCCGACCGAGAGGCCTGGGAAGTTTGACGGACTCAACTTCAAAAGGTGGCAACAAAAGATGGTTTTCTTTTTGACAACCATCGGACTTGCACGGTTTTTAACCGAAGATCCTCCGGCCACTCCTCGAGAGGGTGAAGCCGACCCACAAGTGCTTCGGGCCTATGTGGGGTGGAACGAATCCGACTACTTATGTCGAAACCACGTGTTGAATTGTCTCGCCGACTCTTTATACAACGTGTATAGCTCTAAAGTATCTTCTAAAGAGCTATGGGATTCGTTGGATCGCAAGTACAAAACCGAGGATGCGGGCTCTAAGAAGTATATTGTGGGTCGCTTCCTCGAGTACAAAATGGTGGACACGAAGACCGTGGTGAGTCAAGTCCAAGAGCTTCAACACATTTTCCATGAGGTACAAGCCGATGGAATGACCATTAGCGAGTCTTTCCAAGTTGCCTCCGTGATAGAGAAGTTACCACCGGGGTGGAAGGAGTTCAAGAACTACCTCAAGCACAAGCGAAAGGAGATGAGTCTTGAGGACTTGGTTGTTCGCCTCCGAATCGAGGAAGACAATCGAGGATCCGATAGAAGACTAAGGACCGTCTCCGAGCGAGCTAACGTCGTCGAACATGGC
Organism: Urtica dioica subsp. dioica; assembly: GCF_054948205.1. NCBI lineage: Eukaryota > Viridiplantae > Streptophyta > Magnoliopsida > Rosales > Urticaceae > Urtica > Urtica dioica. The sequence goes on along the minus strand of NC_142764.1, from coordinate 17,117,876 downwards.
GAGAACTCGAAGGGGAAGAAACATGCCCACAAGCTTGGAGTCAAGAGTGGGACGTTCAAGAAGAAGGGCCAACAAAAGATTGTTGGTAAATGCTACAATTGCAACAAGGTCGGTCACCGAGCTGTCGATTGTAGAAAGCCGAAGAAGAACAAGGAGGCCAATGTTGTGGAGGATGATAATGACCTCCTCGTTGCTGTGGTCTCCGAGGTCAACTTGGTTGACTCTAACCCGAAGGAGTGGTGGCTGGATACTGGAGCAACCCGCCACATCTGCGCTGACAAGAACTCCTTCTCCACCCTTAGGCTACTAGGAGATGGAGATAAGTTGTTCATGGGCAACTCTGCCACCTCTGAAGTCAAGGGGGAAGGTGAAGTCTTCTTGAAGATGACCTCTGGGAAGGAATTAAAGCTCACCAAGGTGCTCTACGTGCCTGATATGCGGAAGAATCTGATTTCTAGGACTGTGCTGGATAACCATGGGTTTAGGATGGTTTTAGAGTTTCAAAAGCTTGTATTGTCTAAGAATGGCATTTATGTGGGCAAGGGCTATGTCAAGAATGGCATGGTCAAAATGAATGTAATGGCCATCAAGACAAACGATATGAATAAAGCTTCTTCTTCTGCTTATATGATTGAGTCGTCTAATTTATGGCATGGTAGACTAGGTCATGTAAATTATGACACACTGAGAAAGTTGATTAATTTGGAATGTATTCCAAAGTTTAATATTGACTCAAATCATAAATGTGAAATTTGTGTTGAAGCAAAACTCACAAGAACATCCTTTCATAGTGTTGAAAGAAGTAATGAATCTCTCGACTTAATCCATACCGATATATGTGATTTAAAGTTCATGCCAACGAGAGGTGGTAATAAATATTTTGTGACATTTATTGATGATTGTACAAAATATTGTTACGTATATTTGCTTAAAAGCAAAGATGAAGCAATCGAGAAATTTGTTATATACAAATTGGAAGTTGAGAATCAACTTAATAAGAAGATTAAGAAAGTGCGAAGTGATAGAGGAGGTGAATATGTTGAACCTTTTGGTGCCTTTTGTGCACAACATGGTATTATTCACGAAGTCACTCTACCTTATTCTCCTCAATCAAACGGCGTTGCCGAACGTAAGAATCGCACTCTCAAGGAGATGATGAATGCGATGTTGTTAAGTTCTGGGTTACCCCAAGAAATGTGGGGGGAAGCGATCTTGTCTGCAAATTATCTTCTGAACAAGATACCCCGAAAGAAGGAGAATAAGTCTCCGTCTGAGCTATTTATAGGAAAGAAACCTTCCTATAAATACTTGCGAATGTGGGGGTGCTTGGCCAAAGTAATGGCTCCCGCTCCTAAGAAAATGAAGATAGGAACAAAAACTGTAGATTGTATCTTCATTGGGTATGCAACCCATAGTAATGCATATAGATTCCTTGTGTATGACTCGAAAAACCCCGATATACACAATGATTCGATTATGGAATCTAAAAATGCTTCGTTCTTTGAACATGTATTTCCTTATAAGTCTAAGGAAGATGAACTCAGTTCATCAAACCATTCTCTTGAGGATATTGACGAAATAACTCAAGATAATGATGAAGAGTCCGACGAAGAGATAGAGTCTGAGGGACTTAGACGAAGCAAGCGAGCGAGGGTAGAAAAATCATTTGGTTATGATTTTTTCACCTATATGCTGGAGGCTCCACCTCTAAATTATAAAGAGGCCGTGAACTCTGTTGAGGGTCACTTATGGAAAGAAGCCATAAGAAGTGAAATAGACTCTATCATGCAAAACCACACTTGGGAGTTGGTTGATCTTCCTCCTGGAAGTAAAACGCTTGGATCTAGGTGGATCTTTACGAGGAAGATGAAAGTCGATGGCTCAATTGATAAATATAAAGCTCGACTGGTAATCAAAGGGTATAAACAACAAGAGGGTGTTGATTACTTTGATACTTATTCTCCCGTGACGAGAATAACTTCTATTAGATTGATAATTGCCGTTGCTGCATTACGCAATCTTGAAATTCATCAAATGGATGTAAAAACAGCCTTTCTTAATGGAGATCTCGAAGAAGAGATCTATATGAATCAACCTGAGGGTTGTATTGCACCTGGACAAGAAAAGAAAGTCTGTAAACTTGTCAAGTCGCTTTATGGCCTTAAACAAGCCCCAAAGCAATGGCATGAGAAATTTGACAACGTCATGATGTCAAATGGATTTAAGATCAACGAGTGTGACAAATGTGTGTACATTAAAACCACTGAACATGGGTATGTGATTCTGTGTTTATATGTAGATGACATGCTCATAGTGGGGAGTAATGATAGTATGGTACAATCCACAAAAGATATATTGAACTCAAGGTTCGATATGAAAGATCTGGGAATTGCTGATGTAATTCTGGGGATCAAGATTACTCGAACATCCAATGGGATTGTACTGGATCAAACACACTACGTTGATAAAATTCTAGACAAGTTTGGAAAGGACGATTCTGGAGTCTCGAGAACTCCCATAGACATTAGTCAACACTTGTCTAAGAATAAAGGTGAAAGCATCTCTCAAATTGAATATGCTAGAGTGATAGACAGTCTCATGTACTTGATGAGTTGCACGAGACCGGATTTAGCCTACACCGTGAGTAGACTAGCACGATATACGAGTAATCCAAGTGCTGAACACTGGAAAGCAATCGTAAGAGTTTTGAGGTATCTACGATTCACTCGTGATTATGGTCTACACTACACGAGATATCCTGAAGTAATTGAAGGTTACACTGATGCAAGTTGGATATCTGATATTCAAGATTCAAAAGCCACGAGTGGTTATGTATTCACTCTGGGAGGTGCAGCAATATCTTGGAAATCCTCCAAACAAACTGTGATAACGAGATCCACGATGGAATCTGAGTTTATTGCATTGGATAAATGTGGGGAAGAAGCCGAATGGTAAGGAACTTTGTGGAGGATATTCCTAATTGGACAAAACCGATGCCTGCAATATGTGTATATTGTGTAACCAATCTGCTATTGGTAGGGCACATAATGTGATGTATAATGGTAAGTCTAGACATATCCGTCGACGACATAATACCATTAGACAACTTCTCTCATCTGGAGTCATTAGTATTGACTATGTTAGGTCCAAAGAGAATATTGCAGATCCGCTAACCAAAGGGTTAAATAGGGACCAAGTAGAGAAGACAACCAAAGGAATGAGGCTAAAGCCCATGGCAAATAAAGCCAAGGCAAAGGAAACCCAACCATGATGACTGGAGATCCCAAGATCTTGGTTCAAAGGGACAACCTAATTGTCAATGGCTTTGTGAGGTCACTGTGGGGGAAAACCCCTAGTCCTATTCCTATAGATTAAAACAGTGACTCCCGTACGAGGTTAGGCTTAGAGCTTTTAATGATTCTGTGAAATCGGATTGTTAAGATTCCGAATGAGTAATGCGAGATTACTCTTGATAAAAGAATCACCTATGTAAGAGAGAAGTGGGGCCGCTTCGAAGGAGAATTACTTGGGCTTAATTCTTTAGAAACTCTTGCAGAACCAGGCTGATGTTCAGGGCCAAAATGAATATAACCATGAGAACAGAACCTGTGTCAGGGAGATATCAGTGGGGGATATGTTTATCGTTTATACAAAAACGGCTAACAGTTCAAGGACAACGTGTCTACTGAGTAGTCAGTAAAGATGGCATATCTTTCCGAGGGAAGGTTCAAAGACTTAGCCTACCTATCCTATACTGGTATTAACCGTAGAATCTATCACCACATCGAGTAGTGTCTTTATAATTGTCGTCTCAATTTCTTTCATGTGGGGGATTGTTGGAATTGTTGGAATAAAGTTAATAAATTTTATTTATTAACATGTGCATGGCTGATTTTGTTTGCCAAAATCGGACCTAAGTTGAATGAGAAATTGACGAGCTGGGGCGAGCTGGACGAAGTCATTTAGCTCGACTATATAGGACGAGCTGGACGAAATGACGAAGTCATTTAGCTCGACTAGATAGGACGAGCTGGACGAAATGACGAAGTCATTTAGCTCGACTAGATAGGACGAGCTGGACGAAGTGACGAAGTCATTCAGCTCGACTGATAGGACGAGCTGGACGAAATGCCAAAGTCATTCAGCTTGACTAGATAGGTCGGACAAGCTCGACCAGACGAAATGGTGTAATGCCAAAGTCATTCAGGCGAACTGGAAGAGCTCGACCAGACGAAATGGTGTAATAACGAAGTCATTCTAGGTCGGACAAGCTCGACTGGACGAGCTCAACGAGCTCGACTGGAGGAGCTCGACCGGACGGTTTTTGAGCTTTAAGTGCGCATTATGGCTGTGTTATAATGCCATTAATGCTGAAAACGTTGGATGCTCTGCATGGTTTGAAACGGTATATTTACTGAGTGTATTAACATGCGTTAATGCCTTTATGGCTGGACGGTTTTGAAGTTTCAAACCTCACAGCCTTGGCCCTATATAAAGAGGCTTTAAGTTCTCATTCAGCAGTACCGAAAACAGACAGTGAGAATTCGCATTCCTTATTTCCCCACTGTTCCCGAGCTCCTTCTTTCCCAAAAATATTCTTGTCTTGGTGATAGTTTCTCACAGGTTCTAGTTCGCCGAAGCCGAGTTTTGTGGTGCATTGCTCGTCTTGAAGTCGTTGTATCATGTGAGGTTTTCGCTCACAAAATCCAGCACCCGTGGGGGGGGGGGGGGGGGGGGGGGCGATAAAAAGCTTCAAGGAAACCGTCAAACGGGCCTCGACTCTGTCTTTGCCGATTTCCTGCTGTTTTTCTTTTCCGGTTGATTTTCTTATTTTTTTTTTCCTTGTAACTGTCTTATTTTTCCTATCAATATTATTTGTAATATTGCTAACAAGTTTTGACATTCTGTTAATAACCATCATCCATTGGAAATTTAAAACCATAATCGTGCCTATAATCTCAAAGTATAGACACAGCTAGTATAATTTCTACATCTACTTATAATAATTTCACGATTGCAAATCATCACTGTAACATAGATATTATTAATAACAGCCCACTCCCGTAATATTGGTAAATAGTCAAAGTTAAAACATGAATAACTTTTAGCCCCCCCAAACCTAGGTCAATTGACCTTTTTAGTTTTTTTTCCTTTTTTCTTCTACTCATGACGTTACAAAACCTGTAGTAACCAATTTGCTTTCAAAATAAAAATCCAAAACTTCACCAAACCCGATAAAGAATAAAATAAAGAAGGTTATTATTTGCTAACTAATATAAGCTGGACTTTTAAAATTTGTGAACGAGAAAAACTAATAAAACAAACAACTATCTTCCATATAACTATATAATAACTACAGCCCAAATATAATTAACTATCAATTCATTATAACAATCCGTCTATAGGATATTAAATTTTCAATAATCCATGCAAACAACATTTACATAAATTGTTAAGCAGTGTTGACCAGTCAACGTATATCCAATCTATCATCGTCATGGGAGAATAAAAATAAGAAAAATTCTGCTTGTGTTCAAGCCTCAAAGTCCAAACATATGCAATGTCGGCTGAGCTTAATTGAGCATATCGCCTGTGAAAAGTCAACATACAACATAAGTAGTTCGTATCATTTCACTTAAGCAATCACTGCTCAATAACTTATTTAGCTGAAGAAGTTGCAATCGATTACGAAAGTTTCAGCTAGTCGAGGTTTCGGCGCAAGCACATCAGCAACAATAGTTACCTTGCGAACTAAGCATCGAAAATTACGCGCAAAAGGAGCATTGACGGTTACGTCGTCGCTAATGGGGCATCTAAGATTACTTCTCGAACCGAGCATCACGGATGACATCAAGAAAGATTATATTGCAAAGATATGAATTGCGACCGCCAACCGCCACAATTTTATCAAATAAAACACCCAACGCCAACGAATGATATATAGATACATTTTAAGAAAAAAAAAATATTTGTAGTAGTGGTTAGGAATATAACTTTCATAAAAGATCTATTTAAAATAATTTGAACATCGAACGAAAGTTCGCTCATTTTGCGCTCAATTATTTGTAGTTATTTTTAATGAAGCACCCATCTCCGAAGGCTATGACATAACCGCAATTTGCGGTTAACCTTCATAAATTTGTGTGTTCGTTAAGTGTGCAGACTCATATTTATTATTATGACGTTTAATTCTTACAAATGATTTTTTTATGCATTATCCACGATTTTGAATAGTCAAAACCTTATTTTCTCCAAACCAAATAAATACTCAAGTTCTTATGTGACCTAATTTTTTTAGAGCTGCTAAGAGGTGTTTGGATGCACACAAATCGAACTACACCACGCAATTCCGCCATAGCAAACCGACCGGGCGAGCGGAGCCGGACCAGGTTTGGTTGGACTAGCCCTTCCGAAAACCCAAGAATTTTATATTTTCCCGTTGTATATTTACTTCATCTTTGTATTATATATACACTTTCGATTCGGTTTTGTTACCGAGCTGAAATCTAAAATAATTTGAATGTGTAACAGTGCGTTAACCATGAGCTTATGTTGAACGTCCGGAAAAACGTTTGAAACCGAGCATTAATAGGCCATCGAAGTTACGAACGTTTTTGTAAACGTTAAATAGGTTTTCTATTAAAAGGAAACAAAGGGGATTCCATTCTACTCGATACGAAGTAAGACTTCGAAAGCTCTCTCCACAAAATATATATATACTCTTTGTCTTTGTTGTAGTCCGGTAGTACTGGTATTGTTTTGGTTATCTGAAGAGTGGAGTTTGGTGAAGTGTTTATCACGTTTGCCATTGTATCATGGTAAGCATTTATTCGTCGTTTTCAAGAACAACAATGAAAAACATTATTGTATTAAGGAGATTATCACACGAGTCTTAATAACTTTTCGAGTGTCCGTCCTTATTCTAGTTTAAGTATCTATACAGGTGTTCTTATCGAATAATGTTTTTTTTTATCTGATTCATTTTTTGTTTAAAAATGATAGAAGTCTCACTTTAAATTTAAATCCAATCATATGAACGAAATTTATATGTCATATATCGATTTCTAATGGGAATGAAATACTAATATATTCTTAAATAATATTAAATAATGTAATGATATAGTCAATATTGATAATTATACTCAGCTGCAGCCCAATTTTTTTTGTTTTTTTTGTTCATTGCATGTTACAACTTTCTTACCTTGATAAAATAAGGTATTGAATGTAGTGCTTTTTTCCAAACACTATCAATTGTTTCAAAAAATCATCCCTACGTGATGAGGCACTAATTGTAAGCTTAATATCATAATCCGCCTATCTATATAGATATAGGCACTTTCCCATAATCACAAGATCTCAATATACTTCCATAATTTTAAACTCAATTCACATGTGGACTGACGTTTCGTGACGACCCGACTTTTCGGACCGTCTTACTTTACTTACTTCTTTTACTTATCAAAGTTATGTATAAAAAAACGAGGATTTTTTTTCTTCTATCATGTAATACTCTTAGAAAACCGTAACCTAGAAATTCGCAAATTATATATATATATATATATATATATATAATTTTTTGAAAAAAAATATAGTCTCAAATACTAAGTACAATAAAATCATACTCGTCCTTATCAAAATAATTTGATTGAAAATATAACATGTAAATGAATAAAAACTAAACCTTTATACTTTGATCATGGTAAAGCCTTGACCTTGAAAATATTTTGACCTTTACTTTAAAACCGGTATTTTCAGTAGTATCCTAATAGAAATTAAGTTATAATAAATTTGCTAATCAAGCTAAGGATAAAACAATACAAAACTATAACATACTACTTAATCTACATAAAAACTTTATTTTAGAAATTAAAATAAATATAATTTATTTTGTGTGTAGCGGAAGTCTTTCTTACATAGTGGCAACCATAACCCCACCCTCTTTCTATCGATGCCGCTGCTCCATACTCATAACTTAGCAGTAAGGTTTTTACCTACAGCACATACGTAACATTTTCGTGGAAATGAGCTATCGCTCAGCGGGGACAATGTAAAACTCACAAAACAAGATGAGTAATGCAATGCATGAACCGGTTATTAGTATTTTCGTTCTAATAGGTGACATGGTCTTTCTTAACATAAATCTTAACATATTTTATTCGGGGCTCCCCTAGAGTAGTCGTACCAATTTCAGTGTACACTTTGGAAACAAAGATATGGGGTTGCAAGGTCCCATATTTTGCTCCATCTTATAAACTTATAACATATGAGATATTTCCCCATTTGGGCCCTTAAGTCGGCTCGGGAAATTCTCCTTGTAGACCTCCGTAACTCGAGGCGGTACGACTCTCTTACTTATCTTTTCACTTTGTTATTTAGGTGACATGCGAATATGACATGTAATATAGATAACCATCATACATAACATCAGACGTGACATGATTTTAACTTAAAAAAAAATAACATGACATAGCTTACCAATGCATATGAAACATAACATAGGTCAACAAAAAAACGTTAACTAACTTCTCATACATCATACATAAATTTACTTAGCATAAAGACATGTGCAAACATCAACATACATAACGTCATATAAATTTAAAAACATGTCATCATTACTCCATCATCATCATTTATCATAACATAACATATCATAAGCTAAAATTCATAAACGTAGACATGTAATCATCGCATAATATATAACAACTCATAAATCATATCATCGTACTTAAGCATATCGTAACATGTATCACGTGGCTTTTAACTATTAACAAAACCACATAATACTATCAAACAACCACGTCATGGATCACAAAACTCATCATAATTTTATTTAAAACTAATATGCTGTAGTGAGATTGTTCTCACCTGAAGTTGGAAATTACGATCTTTTGGATCGTGAATGGCTAAAACGTTCTACTTGGTTAAAAAAAACCTAATAGAAAATATTAATAATTAGGATATCACTTAATAACCACTAAACAAATATTATTCTGGACAGAAAAGGTTTCTAAAAAAAAAATTCAGAACCCATCGCTAAGTGAAATTACTAAAATACCCTTAGCTGTGGAATTTCGAGAAAATAAAATTGTTGAGATAAATTCTGAGAAAATTCTAAAAAATATAAAATAATAATTTGAACGTTTTCTTCTCAAATTAAAAGACCAAAATCGGATTTAAAAATAATGAAAACTGACAAAGGGTATAACCTGTAAAAAGGAGTTTTATAACATTCTGAAAGCGGTCTGCGAACCGGTGTAAAATTAAATCGTGGATATATTTCTGCTGATTACAAACTCATAATTTTTTTTTATCATATGATAATAACACATAAACGTAGCTTGTTTAAAACTTTCAATCAAACAAATACGTTTTATAGCTATTTTTAAAATATCAAAAACTTGGCTGTTTGAAACATAAATAAAATATATGCGCACCGATTGTAAAAGATTGTTTTAAAAAAAAAACCGTTCATCCGACCATTACGAAATTTTGACCACATTTTAAAAAAAAACTATTGAGTAATCGTGTATAAAAATGACAATTAAAAAAAATAATTGAAGTAGCTATAAACAACAAGACACTTTCTGTGATATAAAAATTATTTCAACAAGACAAGATTCTTATCAATAATACTCATACGAAAACAAAAAGTTATAAAATAAAATACCTCTTAATTGGCTGAAACAAAACCCCCTAATGCTTTGATAGAAACACCAATCGAGAATGCAGACTTGTTTTTTTTTTTTTTTTTTTTTTTAATGAAAAGTAAAGAGGAATTTGATCGTGGGACTTTAAAAAGTCAGTGTGAGTGAGGGAGAGAAGAAAGAGGTTGAACGTGAGAGGTAAATTGGAAAGAAAATAAAAGGTTCTAACCGGCTAAAACATTTCATTAATACAAAACAATAAAGTCAATTGATTTAGATATCAATCAATAATAATTAATTTTACCAAATACTACACCATTAAAAGTGTAACATTCTCTTCCTACTCGAGAGTGCTATATTACAAATATAAAAAGTTAACTTTTCTTTTAATAGTGGATATCACCGAATCATTAATCAAAAGAGATTTTTTTTTCTTAGATATATATAGACTATAGCAACCTACAAAGCAAAACCCACTACACTACGTACATTCAATAGCACACTATATATTGATCGACAAAACCACCAAATGCTACTATTGTAATAAATTGCCCTGATCAGATAAACTAGAAAACAAATCCATAATTTTAAACTCAATTCACATGTGGACAGACGTTTTATCTAAGATATGTTTCGTTTCACAAAATGTCACATTTCTTTACCAGTTTAGCACCGGAATATGCACATATGTTTAATATATTTTAAGTTCTTTTAGAAGTTCAATTTTTATTTTTATTTTTATTTTTACATTATGAGGGTTCTCTTTAGAAGACACACTTACATGTTCCCTTTAAACTAAAACTGCCAAATTAACCAGGACATACAAAAGAATTTAATATTTATAAATAAGTCATTAATACTTATTTTTATTAAGTTGTTAGCAAATAGCAAAATATTACAAATACATATTTTTTCGGTAAAAAAAATTCTCTTCCACATCTGTTGTTGTGATGCCTCAAAAAGTGTTGTGATTAGATAGTAAAGATAGATTGTCTCGGGGCCATCTATTGCTGAACGTTGGGTTGATTCTGGGCTTCGGGCTTTTGACCAGGTGGAGATCGACAATTGTGTGCCCTTAGGCACCCTCTCTGGTAGTTGTTGGTTGGTGGCGGAAGGCAATTTGTACCTTTGTAATTCTGACCACCCTTTGTGAGATTAATAAGCTCAACTTGGTGAGCAAGTCTTTACAAACTTGGGGAGCAAGCAAACTTGATGAGCATGTAAACTTTATGAGCAAGGATACTTGATGAGCAAGGATTTTAATGTAGTATTTCATTTCCTATAAATAGCCATAGTTGTATGCATTTTATTTTAACTCAAAAACTTGTATTTGACATATTATCTTCTAAACAAAGAGAAAGAACTCTTCTCCCAATATAGTGTTCTCATTATTCCTCTTTTAACTCTTTATCATTACTTTGGTAACGATCTTATATTTGGAACCAACATTTGGTATCAGAGCCTATGCCGAAGTACATGGAGTCACCTAGCAAATCCACCGGAGGAGACACAACGGCGACGAAGATCGGGAAGGAAGGAAACGTGACGCTCAACTATCCGATGCTCACGAAGAGCAGCTACTCAGTGTGGGCGTTGAAGATGCGGGTGAATCTGCAGGCGCAAGGCGTTTGGGAGGCCATAGAAGATGGAGTTGTCGAAGTGCGCCAGGATAGAATGGCTCTCGCCGCCATCTATCAGGGAGTTCCGGAAGATGTCCTTCTCATGATCGCCGAGAAGGATTCCGCAAAAAAGGTGTGGGAGACGTTGCGGACGATGCACATGGGCGCAGACCGCGTCAAAGAAGCCAAGGTTCAAACCTTGAAGAGCGAGTTCGAGGTTCTCCGTATGAGAGACGGTGAATCTGTGGACGAGTTTGCCATGAAGCTCACATCCATTGTAACAGGTATCCGCTCGCTAGGTGAACAGGTGGACGAGACCAGCGTGGTCAAGAAGTTCCTAAGAGCGGCACCTCACAGGTACATGCAGATCGTGACGTCGATCGAGCAGTTCGGTGACCTCAAGACTATGTCAGTCGAGGAGGTTGTCGGTCGTCTAAAAGTCCACGAGGAGAGGCTTCGGGGCTATGGCGACAAGGAAGAGGAAAAGCACCTCCTGCTCATGCATGAAGAATGGATGGCCAAGCAGAAGAAGAACCATGGAGTCGAGTCTTCTTCCAGCTCATCGAGGCATGGCGGGTACGGCGGAGATGGCCGACCACGTGGTAGAGGCCGAGGACGAGGGCGAGGTCGCGGCAGCAGCGCACCCCGTCAAGAAGGCACCACGACCCGAAGAGACAAGAGCACGGTGAAGTGCTATAATTGTCAGAAGCTCGGGCACTACGCATCGGAGTGCCGTAACAGGAACCACGGCGAGGAAGCGAATCTGATGAGATTCCATGAAGACGAGCAACCTGCACTAATGTTCACCGAGCAGATAGTGAACTTGAAAGTGCGCAGAGACGAACAGGAGACGAGCATCGTAGGCAAGAGAGACGCCAAGCTCGGGCGAGAACCGGTCAGAGAAAAGACCGACCTGGAGGAGCCAGTCGATGCAGAGTCGAGCCTGGAACCCGAGCTGATGATGGCCAAGAAGAGGCCCAGCCTAGAGAAGACGGCCACCGAGACGGTGATGCTTGTCGAGGACAAGGTTATTGCGAACCTCCTCAGAGACTGAGAAGAGAAAGTCTATACCCACGTTTGGTATTTAGACAATGGTGCGAGCAACCACATGACGGGAGACCGAGCTAAGTTTGAAGAGCTCGATGAGAAGATCACAGGGAACGTGAAATTTGGCGATGAATCAATCGTCGAAATCAGAGGCAGAGGATCCATCCTGTTCCAGGGAAAAAACGGGGACCAACGCCTACTGACCCAGGTGTACTACATCCCGAAGCTGAAGAGTAACATCATCAGCCTTGGTCAGATGACGGAGGTCGGAAACACAGTGGTGCTAGCCGGCTCGTACTTAAAGATGTGGAACAGTAGTGGTGCCCTGTTGATGAAGGTGAAGAGAACGCCAAACAGGTTGTACAAGATACTCCTGGAGACAGGCCAACCTGTCTGCTTAATGGCGTCCCTAGCAGACCCGGCTTGGTTGTGGCACGCACGACTTGGGCACGTAAACTTCTATGCGCTCAAGATGATGGGAGAAAAGGAGATGGCATTTGGGGTACCAAAGATCGAACACCCCAACCAGCTGTGTGAATGTTGCATGGTCGCGAAGCAGGCAAGAGTGCCATTTCCGATCAAGGCCAAGTTCCGAGCAGAGCAACCCCTCCAACTGGTGCACGCTGACCTGTGTGGTTCAATTACCCCGGCCACCCTAGCCGGCAACAAGTACTTCTTTTTGCTTGTTGATGATTACAGTCGTTGGATGTGGGTGTATGCGCTCAAGGAGAAGAGTGGAGCCTTTGAAGTCTTTAAAAAGTTCAAGAGACTCGAGGAGAATAGGTTAGGACATAGGTTGAAGACCTTGAGAACCGATCGAGGTGGAGAGTTTACGTCCCAGCAGTTTAGAGAATTCTGCGACGAAGAAGGAGTCGAACACCACCTAACTGCACCGTACATGCCCCAGCAGAACGGTGTGGTGGAGAGAAGAAATCAGACCGTCATGGACACTGCAAGGAGCTTGATGAAAACTATGCAAGTTCCGGCAAGGTTTTGGGGAGAAGCAGTTAGACACGCGGTCTATCTACTCAACCGCTTACCGACAAAGGCGCTAGGCGAGCGCACCCCTTACCAAGCATGGAAAGGGAAGAAACCTCATCTGGAGCATTTGAAGGTCTTTGGGTGCACTGCACATGTGAAGACTGTGGGACCACACCTCAAAAAGCTCGATGATCGGAGTCTTCCGATGGTGTACCTTGGCACCGAAGAAGAGAGCAAGGCACACAGGTTTTACGACCTCCAACGCGGCAAAGTGCATGTGAGCAGAGACGCCGTGTTCGAAGAGGAGAAGAAATGGGACTGGCGCGACGAGAAGGGAGAGCCCGAACAAAACTCAGTGGAGTTCATCCTTGAAGAGGCAGAAGCGGTCGAGCAGAAAAATGGGGAAAGTCCCAGGCAAGGACCAACAATGTCCAGCTCAACGGAAACTAGTTCCCTTGGAACCAGCTCACCACCAAGCTCGCCCAACTCAGGATCAAGGATGAGCACCCCGATACCAGAGAGTTCTAGCTCAGGAAGAACCATCTCGGGAGACTCGTCAATCAAGGATGGACCAAGAGGGTTCCGTCCCCTATCCGATGTCTATGGAGAAGCAAGAGAGCTTGAGTTAAGCCCTGATGAGCTCTTGTTGCTTAGTGAAGAGGAACCAGCTAGCTATCGCGAAGCAGCCACTGAGAAGGAATGGCAGGAAGCAATGGAGAGAGAGCTAGAGTCCATTGAGAAGAATCAGACATGGGAGCTAGTCGACCTTTCAAAAGGTCACAAGTCCATTGGTCTGAAGTGGGTCTACAAGCTCAAGAAGGATTCAGAAGGCAAGGTCCTCAAGCACAAAGCAAGATTGGTCGCAAAAGGATACGTGCAGAAGAAGGGAGTTGACTTCGAGGAAGTTTTTGCTCTAGTAGCCAGACTTGACACAATCAGGCTGATCCTAGCCCTCGCAGCTCATCGAGGCTGGAAAATCCATCACCTGGATGTCAAATCGGCATTCCTGAATGGTGAACTGGAAGAAGAAGTCTACGTTGCTCAGCCAGAAGGCTTCGTAGATCAGACCGCAGAGCACAAGGTGTACAAGTTGTCAAAGGCCCTTTATGGGTTGAAACAAGCACCACGTGCATGGAACACTCGACTTGACAGGAGTATGAAGAGTCTTGGGTTCAAGAAGTGCTCTCAGGAGCAAGCAGTCTACACAAGGAATAACGGAGAAGAGGCCCTCATCGTCGGTGTGTACGTCGACGACCTGATCGTGACTGGATCCAGTGTAGAAGGCATAAACGGATTCAAGGAGCAAATGATGAAAGAGTTCGAGATGAGCGACCTCGGACTACTTTCATACTACCTCGGCATCGAAGTCGATCAAAAGAAGGAATGCATCACGTTGAGACAGACGGTCTATGCGAAGAAGATCTTGAAGCAGTTCGAGATGGCGGATTGAAACCCGAGCAAGTACCCCATGGAAGCAAAGTTGCAGCTCGGAAAGGATGAAAAAGGAACCCCAGTGGATCCCACAGAGTATAGGCGTGTCATCGGGTGCCTCAGGTACCTAACCCACACCCGACCTGACATCTCATATGCAGTGGGCATGATGAGTCGTCACATGGAGAAGCCTACTAGTCTACACCAGCAGGCAGTGAAACACATCCTTCGTTACGTGAAGGGAACGACGAGCTACGGGATCCAATATGGAAGATGAAGTGAAGCTGAAGAACTGATCGGTTTTACCGACAGTGATCTAGCCGGTGATGTCGATGGCAGAAAAAGTATCGGAGGGATGGCATACTATCTCAACGGGAATCTGATCACCTGGCAATCTCAGAAGCAACGAACTGTGGCTCTATCTTCCTGTGAGGCTGAGTTCATGGCAGCAACTGCAGCAGCGTGTCAAGCGTTGTGGCTGAGAAGTTTATTGAGTGAAATGACTGGAGCCGATCGGAAACCAGTGACTCTCTACGTGGATAACAAGTCCGCAATCGCACTGATGAAAAACCCGGTGTTTCATGGACGCAGTAAGCACATCGACACCCGCTTTCACTTTATTCGCGAATGTGTTGAGAAGCGAGAGATCATCTTAGAATTTGTCAGCACCAGAGAGCAACGTGCGGACATACTCACTAAGGCTCTGGCGAGAGTCAAGTTTGGGGAGATGAGAGAGCTGCTCGGGGTAAAGAACCTCGAACCAAGTCAAGCTTAAGGGGGAGAATGTGAGATTAATAAGCTCAACTTGGTGAGCAAGTCTTTACAAACTTGGGGAGCAAGCAAACTTGATGAGCAAGCAAACTTGATGAGCAAGGATACTTGATGAGCAAGGATTTTAATGTAGTATTTCATTTCCTATAAAGAGCCATAGTTGTATGCATTTCATTTTAACTCAAAAACTTGTATTTGACATACTATCTTCTAAACGAAGAGAAAGAATTCTTCTCCCAATATAGTGTTCTCCTTATTCCTCTTTTAACTCTTTATCATTACTTTGGTAACGATCTTATATTTGGAACCAACACCCTTGCCTATCGTTCCATACCCGATTGTCTTTCCCATTGCGGGGTCCACCAACAGCGAGCACGCGAGCATGGCAACGAGACACCAGACAACCGTCTTTAAAATTCCCATCTCTGCTTTGTTACGTAGAAACGGACCAATGAAAGGAATGACAAAAATTTAGAGTACGTGATGATGATTTCTTTTTGTATTTAATGTGGAGATTGGTGGAGGAAGGTTGCACTGAGTATGCATGGCATATATAGTGAGAGTTTTGTGTCCATTTTTGGGCTGGAGTAACAATAAGAATTAAACTCATACCAGTCTTAAAAGTTTTTGCTAATTATATTTGATTATCAACCAGAATTATGCATGCTAGCTATTAAAAGCGTGTTTGTTCTCATTTTGATAAATAGAAGACCATGAGTGGTTTGAACCAGAAAGACCATAATACCTTAACTACGTACCACATAAATACAGAATATTTTTTTGTCGTAGCTCATCAAAACTGATCCGTTTTGACATTCTGTTAATAACCATCATCCATTGGAAATTTAAAACCATAATCGTGCCTATAATCTCAAAGTATAGACACAGCTAGTATAATTTCTACATCTACTAATAATTTCACGATTGCCAATCATCACTGTAACATAGATATTATTAATAACAGCCCACTCCGTAATATTGGTAAATAGTCAAAGTTAAAACATGAATAACTTTTAGCCCCCCCAAACCTAGGTCAATTGACCTTTTTAGTTTTTTTCCTTTTTTCTTCTACTCATGACGTTCCAAAACCTGTAGTAACCAATTTGCTTTCAAAATAAAAATCCAAAACTTCACCAAACCCGATAAAGAATAAAATAAAGAAGGTTATTATTTGCTAACTAATATAAGCTGGACTTTTAAAATTTGTGAACGAGAAAAACTAATAAAACAAACAACTATCTTCAATATAACTATATAATAACTACAGCCCAAATATAATTAACTATCAATTCATTATAGCAATCCGTCTATTGGATATATTAAATTTTCAATAA
This sequence comes from Urtica dioica subsp. dioica, assembly GCF_054948205.1. Taxonomy (NCBI): domain Eukaryota; kingdom Viridiplantae; phylum Streptophyta; class Magnoliopsida; order Rosales; family Urticaceae; genus Urtica; species Urtica dioica. The sequence continues at coordinate 17,101,046 of NC_142764.1, read as the reverse complement.
TCCATGCAAACAACATTTACATAAATTGTTAAGCAGTGTAGACTAATCAACGTATATCCAATCTATCATCGTCATGGGAGAATAAAAATAAGAAAAATTCTGCTTGTGTTCAAGCCTCAAGCTCAAAGTCCAAACATATGCAATGTCGGCTGAGCTTAATTGAGCATATCGCCTGTGAAAAGTCAACATACAACATAAGTAGTTCCTATCATTTCACTTAAGCAATCACTGCTCAATAACTTATTTAGCTGAAGAAGTTGCAATCGATTACGAAAGTTTAGCTAGTCGAGGTTTCGGCACAAGCACATCAGCAACAATAGTTACCTTGCGAACTAAGCTTCGAAGATTACGTCGCAAAAGGAGCATTGACGGTTACGTCGTCGCTAATGGGGCATCTAAGATTACTTCTCAAACCGAGCATCACGGATTACATCAAGAAAGATTATGTTGCAAAGATATGAATTGCGACCGCCAACCGCCACAATTTTATCAAATAAAACACCCAACGCCAACGAATGATATATAGATACATTTTAAGAAAAAAAAAAATTTGTAGTAGTGGTTAGGAATATAACTTTCATAAAAGGTCTATTTAAAATAATTTGAACATCGAACGAAAGGTCGCTCATTTTGCGCTCAATTATTTGTAGTTATTTTTAATGAAGCACCCATCTCCGAAGGCTACGAGATAACCGCAATTTGCGGTTAACCTTCATAAATTTGTGTGTTCTTTAAGTGTGCGGACTCATATTTATTATTATGACGTTTAATTCTTACAAATGATTTTTTAAGCATTATCCACGATTTTGAATAGTCAAAACCTTATTTTCTCCAAACCAAATAAATACTCAAGTTCTTAATTGTGACCTAATTTTTTTAGAGCTGCTAAGAGGTGTTTGGATGCACACAAATCGAACTACACCACGCAATTCCGCCATAGCAAACCGACCGGGCGAGCGGAGCCGGACCGGGTTTGGTTGGACTAGCCCTTCCGAAAACCCAAGAATTTTATATTTTCCCGTTGTATATTTACTTCATCTTTGTATTATATATACGCTTTCGATTCGGTTTTGTTACCGAGCTGAAATCTAAAATAATTTGAATGTGTAACAGTGCGTTAACCATGAGCTTATGTTGAACGTCCGGAAAAACGTTTGAAACCGAGCATTAATAGGCCATCGAAGTTACGAACGTTTTTGTAAACGTTAAATAGGTTTTCTATTAAAAGGAAACGAAGGGGATTCCATTCTACTCGATACGAAGTAAGACTTCGAAAGCTCTCTCCACAAAATATATATATACTCTTTGTCTTTGTTGTAGTCCGGTAGTACTGGTATTGTTTTGGTTATCTGAAGAGTGGAGTTGGTGAAGTGTTTATCACGTTTGCCATTGTATCATGGTAAGCATTTATTCGTCGTTTTCTAGAACAACAATGAAAAACATTATTGTATTAAAGAGATTATCACACGAGTCTTAACAACTTTTCGAGTGTCCGTCCTTATTCTAGTTTAAGTATCTGTACAGGTGTTCTTATCGAATAATGTTTTTTTTTATATGATTCACTTTTTGTTTAAAAATGATAGAAGTCTCACTTTAAATTTAAATCCAATCATATGAACGAAATTTATATGTCATATATCGATTTCTAATGGGAATTAAATACTAATATTCTTAAATAATATTAAATAATGTAATGATATAGTCAATATTGATAATTATACTCAGCTGCAGCCCAATTTTTTTTTTGTTTTTTTTTTGTTCATTGCATGTTACAACTTTCTTACCTTGATAAAATAAGGTAATGAATGTAGTGCTTTTTTCCAAACACTATCAATTGTTTCAAAAAATCATCCCTATACGTGATGAGGCACTAATTGTAAGCTTAATATCATAATCCGCCTATCTATATAGATATAGGCACTTTCCCATAATCACAAGATCTAAATATATTTCAATAATTTTAAACTCAATTCACATGTGGACAGACGTTTTATCTAAGATATGTTTCGTTTCACAAAATGTCACATTTCTTTACCAGTTTAGCACCGGAATATGCACATATGTTTAATATATTTTAAGTTCTTTTAGAAGTTCAATTTTTATTTTTATTTTTACATTATGAGGGTTCTCTTTAGAAGACACACTTACATGTTCCCTTTAAACTAAAACTGCCAAATTAACCAGGGCGTACAAAAGAATTTAATATTTATAAATAAGTCATTAATACTTATTTTTATTAAGTTGTTAGCAAATAGCAAAATATTCCAAATACATATTTTTTCGGTAAAAAAAATTCTCTTCCACATCTGTTGTTGTGATTCCTCAAAAAGTGTTGTGATTAGGTAATAAAGATAGATTGTCTCAGGGCCATCTATTGCTGATCGTTGGGTTGATTCTGGGCATCGGGCTTTTGACCAGGTGGAGATCGACAATTGTGTGCCCTTAGGCACCCTCTCTGGTAGTTGTTGGTTGGTGGCGGAAGGCAATTTGCACCTTTGCAATTCTGACCACCCTTGCCTATCGTTCCATACCCGATTGTCTTTCCCATTGCGGGGTCCACCAACAGCGAGCACGCGAGCATGGCAACGAGACACCAGACAACCGTCTTTGAAATTCCCATCTCTGCTTTGTTACGTAGAAACGGACCAATGAAAGGAATGAAAAAATTTAGAGTGATGATGATTTCTTTTTGTATTTAATGTGGAGATTGGTGGAGGAAGGTTGCACTGAGTATGCATGGCATATATAGTGAGAGTTTTGTGTCCATTTTTGGGCTGGAGTAACAATAAGAATTAAACTCATACCAGTCTTAAAAGTTTTTGCTAATTATATTTGATTATCAACCAGAATTAAGCATGCTAGCTATTAAAAGCGTGTTTGTTCTCATTTTGATAAATAGAAGACCATGAGTGGTTTGAACCAGAAAGACCATAATACCTTAACTACGTACCACATAAATACAGAATATTTTTTTGTCGTAGCTCATCAAAACTGATCCGTTTTGACATTCTGTTAATAACCATCATCCATTGGAAATTTAAAACCATAATCGTGCCTATAATCTCAAAGTATAGACACAGCTAGTATAATTTCTACATCTACTAATAATTTCACGATTGCCAATCATCACTGTAACATAGATATTATTAATAACAGCCCACTCCGTAATATTGGTAAATAGTCAAAGTTAAAACATGAATAACTTTTAGCCCCCCCAAACCTAGGTCAATTGACCTTTTTAGTTTTTTTCTTTTTTTCTTCTACTCATGACGTTACAAAACCTGTAGTAACCAATTCGCTTTCAAAATAAAAATCCAAAACTTCACCAAACCCGATAAAGAATAAAATAAAGAAGGTTATTATTTGCTAACTAATATAAGCTGGACTTTTAAAATTTGTGAACGAGAAAAACTAATAAAACAAACAACTATCTTCAATATAACTATATAATAACTACAGCCCAAATATAATTAACTATCAATTCATTATAACAATCCGTCTATTGGATATTAAATTTTCAATAATCCATGCAAACAACATTTACATAAATTGTTAAGCAGTGCTGACTAATCAACGTGTATCCAATCTATCATCGTCATGGGAGAATAAAAATAAGAAAAATTCTGCTTGTGTTCAAGCCTCAAAGTCCAAACATATGCTATGTCGGCTGAGCTTAATTGAGCATATCGCCTGTGAAAAGTCAACATACAACATAAGTAGTTCGTATCATTTCACTTAAGCAATCACTGCTCAATAACTTATTTAGCTGAAGAAGTTGCAATCGATTACGAAAGTTCAACTAGTCGAGGTTTCGACGCAAGCACATCAGCAACAATAGTTACCTTGCGAACTAAGCTTCGAAGATTACGTCGCAAAAGGAGCATTGACGGTTACGTCGTCGCTAATGGGGCATCTAAGATTACTTCTCAAACCGAGCATCACGGATTACATCAAGAAAGATTATGTTGCAAAGATATGAATTGCGACCGCCAACCGCCACAATTTTATCAAATAAAACACCCAACGCCAACGAATGATATATAGATACATTTTAAGAAAAAAAAAATATTTGTAGTAGTGGTTAGGAATATAACTTTCATAAAAGGTCTATTTAAAATAATTTGAACATCGAACGAAAGGACGCTGATTTTGCGCTCAATTATTTGTAGTTATTTTTAATGAAGTACCCATCTCCGAAGGCTACGAGATAACCGCAATTTGCGGTTAACCTTCATAAATTTGTGTGTTCTTTAAGTGTGCGGACTCATATTTATTATTATGACGTTTAATTCTTACAAATGATTTTTTAAGCATTATCCACGATTTTGAATAGTCAAAACCTTATTTTCTCCAAACCAAATAAATACTCAAGTTCTTAATTGTGACCTAATTTTTTTAGAGCTGCTAAGAGGTGTTTGGATGCACACAAATCGAACTACACCACGCAATTCCGCCATAGCAAACCGACCGGGCGAGCGGAGCCGGACAGGGTTTGGTTGGACTAGCCCTTCCGAAAACCCAAGAATTTTATATTTTCCCGTTGTATATTTACTTCATCTTTGTATTATATATATGCTTTCGATTCGGTTTTGTTACCGAGCTGAAATCTAAAATAATTTGAATGTGTAACAGTGCGTTAACCATGAGCTTATGTTGAACGTCCGGAAAAACGTTTGAAACCGAGCATTAATAGGCCATCGAAGTTACGAACGTTTTTGTAAACGTTAAATAGGTTTTCTATTAAAAGGAAACAAAGGGGATTCAATTCTACTCTATACGAAGTAAGACTTCGAAAGCTCTCTCCACAAAATATATATATACTCTTTGTCTTTGTTGTAGTCCGGTAGTACTGGTATTGTTTTGGTTATCTGAAGAGTGGAGTTGGTGAAGTGTTTATCACGTTTGCCATTGTATCATGGTAAGCATTTATTCGTCGTTTTCTAGAACAACAATGAAAAACATTATTGTATTAAGGAGATTATCACACGAGTCTTAACGACTTTTCGAGTGTCCGTCCTTATTCTAGTTTAAGTATCTGTACAGGTGTTCTTATCAAATAATGTTTTTTTTTATATGATTCACTTTTTGTTTAAAAATGATAGAAGTCTCACTTTAAATTTAAATCCAATCATATGAACGAAATTTATATGTCATATATCGATTTCTAATGGGAATTAAATACTAATATTCTTAAATAATATTAAATAATGTAATGATATAGTCAATATTGATAATTATACTCAGCTGCAGCCCAATTTTTTTTTTGTTCATTGCATGTTACAACTTTCTTACCTTGATAAAATAAGGTAATGAATGTAGTGCTTTTTTCCAAACACTATCAATTGTTTCAAAAAATCATCCCTATACGTGATGAGGCACTAATTGTAAGCTTAATATCATAATCCGCCTATCTATATAGATATAGGCACTTTCCCATAATCACAAGATCTAAATATATTTCAATAATTTTAAACTCAATTCACATGTGGACAGACGTTTTATCTAAGATATGTTTCGTTTCACAAAATGTCACATTTCTTTACCAGTTTAGCACCGGAATATGCACATATGTTTAATATATTTTAAGTTCTTTTAGAAGTTCAATTTTTATTTTTATTTTTACATTATGAGGGTTCTCTTTAGAAGACACACTTACATGTTCCCTTTAAACTAAAACTGCCAAATTAACCAGGGCGTACAAAAGAATTTAATATTTATAAATAAGTCATTAATACTTATTTTTATTAAGTTGTTAGCAAATAGCAAAATATTCCAAATACATATTTTTTCGGTAAAAAAAATTCTCTTCCACATCTGTTGTTGTGATTCCTCAAAAAGTGTTGTGATTAGGTATTAAAGATAGATTGTCTCAGGGCCATCTATTGCTGATCGTTGGGTTGATTCTGGGCATCGGGCTTTTGACCAGGTGGAGATCGACAATTGTGTGCCCTTAGGCACCCTCTCTGGTAGTTGTTGGTTGGTGGCGGAAGGCAATTTGCACCTTTGCAATTCTGACCACCCTTGCCTATCGTTCCATACCCGATTGTCTTTCCCATTGCGGGGTCCACCAACAGCGAGCACGCGAGCATGGCAACGAGACACCAGACAACCGTCTTTGAAATTCCCATCTCTGCTTTGTTACGTAGAAACGGACCAATGAAAGGAATGAAAAAATTTAGAGTGATGATGATTTCTTTTTGTATTTAATGTGGAGATTGGTGGAGGAAGGTTGCACTGAGTATGCATGGCATATATAGTGAGAGTTTTGTGTCCATTTTTGGGCTGGAGTAACAATAAGAATTAAACTCATACCAGTCTTAAGAGTTTTTGCTAATTATATTTTATTATCAACCAGAATTAAGCATGCTAGCTATTAAAAGCGTGTTTGTTCTCATTTTGATAAATAGAAGACCATGAGTGGTTTGAACCAGAAAGACCATACCTTAACTACGTACCACATAAATACATAATATTTTTTGTCGTAGCTCATCAAAACTGATCCGTTTTGACATTCTGTTAATAACCATCATCCATTGGAAATTTAAAACCATAATCGTGCCTATAATCTCAAAGTATAGACACAGCTAGTTTAATTTCTACATCTACTAATAATTTCGCGATTGCCAATCATCACTGTAACATAGATATTATTAATAACAGCCCACTCCGTAATATTGGTAAATAGTCAAAGTTAAAACATGAATAACTTTTAGCCCCCCCAAACCTAGGTCAATTAACCTTTTTAGTTTTTTTCTTTTTTTCTTCTACTCATGACGTTACAAAACCTGTAGTAACCAATTCGCTTTCAAAATAAAAATCCAAAACTTCACCAAACCCGATAAAGAATAAAATAAAGAAGGTTATTATTTGCTAACTAATATAAGCTGGACTTTTAAAATTTGTGAACGAGAAAAACTAATAAAACAAACAACTATCTTCAATATAACTATATAATAACTACAGCCCAAATATAATTAACTATCAATTTATTATAACAATCCGTCTATTGGATATTAAATTTTCAATAATCCATGCAAACAACATTTACATAAATTGTTAAGCAGTGCTGACTAATCAACGTGTATCCAATCTATCATCGTCATGGGAGAATAAAAATAAGAAAAATTCTGCTTGTGTTCATGCCTCAAAGTCCAAACATATGCTATGTCGGCTGAGCTTAATTGAGCATATCGCCTGTGAAAAGTCAACATACAACATAAGTAGTTCGTATCATTTCACTTAAGCAATCACTGCTCAATAACTAATTTAGCTGAAGAAGTTGCAATCGATTACGAAAGTTCAGCTAGTCGAGGTTTCGGCGCAAGCACATCAGCAACAATAGTTACCTTGCGAACTAAGCTTCGAAGATTACGTCGCAAAAGGAGCATTGACGGTTACGTCGTCGCTAATGGGGCATCTAAGATTACTTCTCAAACCGAGCATCACGGATTACATCAAGAAAGATTATGTTGCAAAGATATGAATTGCGACCGCCAACCGCCACAATTTTATCAAATAAAACACCCAACGCCAACGAATGATATATAGATACATTTTAAGAAAAAAAAATATTTGTAGTAGTGGTTAGGAATATAACTTTCATAAAAGGTCTATTTAAAATAATTTGAACATCGAACGAAAGGTCGCTCATTTTGCGCTCGATTATTTGTAGTTATTTTTAATGAAGCACCCATACCGCAATTTGCGGTTAACCTTCATAAATTTGTGTGTTCGTTAAGTGTGAAGACGCATATTTATTATTATGACGTTTAATTCTTACAAATGATTTTTTATGCATTATCCACGATTTTGAATAGTCAAAACTTTATTTTCTCCAAACCAAATAAATACTCAAGTTCTTAATTGTGACCTAATTTTTTTAGAGCTGCTAAGAGGTGTTTGGATGCACACAAATCGAACTACACCACGCAATTCCGCCATAGCAAACCGACCGGGCGAGCGGAGCCGGACCGGGTTTGGTTGGATTAGCCCTTCCGAAAACCGAAGAATTTATATTTACCCGTTGTATATTTACTTCATCTTTGTATTATATATACGCTTTCGATTCGGTTTTGTTACCGAGCTGAAATCTAAAATAATTTGAATGTGTAACAGTGCGTTAACCATGAGCTTATGTTGAACGTCCGGAAAAACGTTTGAAACCGAGCATTAATAGGCCATCGAAGTTACGAACGTTTTTGTAAACGTTAAATAGGTTTTCTATTAAAAGGAAACGAAGGGGATTCCATTCTTCTCGATACGAAGTAAGACTTCGAAAGCTCTCTCCACAAAATATATATATACTCTTTGTCTTTGTTGTAGTCCGGTAGTACTGGTATTGTTTTGGTTATCTGAAGAGTGGAGTTGGTGAAGTGTTTATCACGCTTGCCATTGTATCATGGTAAGCATTTATTCGTCGTTTTCTAGAACAACAATGAAAAACATTATTGTATTAAGGAGATTATCACACGAGTCTTAACAACTTTTCGAGCGTCCGTCCTTATTCTAGTTTAAGTATCTGTACAGGTGTTCTTATCGAATAATGTTTTTTTTTATATGATTCACTTTTTGTTTAAAAATGATAGAAGTCTCACTTTAAATTTTAATCCAATCATATGAACGAAATTTATATGTCATATATCGATTTCTAATGGGAATTAAGTACTAATATTCTTAAATATTATTAAATAATGCAATGATATAGTCAATATTGATAATTATACTCAGCTGCAGCCCAATTTTTTTTGTTTTTTTTTTTTGTTCATTGCATGTTACAACTTTCTTACCTTGATAAAATAAGGTAATGAATGTAGTTGTTTTTTCCAAACACTATCAATTGTTTCAAAAAATCATCCCTATACGTGATGAGGCACTAATTGTAAGCTTAATATCATAATCCGCCTATCTATATAGATATAGGCACTTTCCCATAATCACAAGATCTCAATATACTTCCATAATTTTAAACTCAATTCACATGTGGACAGACGTTTTATCTAAGATATGTTTCGTTTCATAAAATGTCACATTTCTTTACCAGTTTAGCACCGGAATATGCACATATGTTTAATATATTTTAAGTTCTTTTAGAAGTTCAATTTTTATTTTTATTTTTACATTATGAGGGTTCTCTTTAGAAGACACACTTACATGTTCCCTTTAAACTAAAACTGCCAAATTAACCAGGGCGTACAAAAGAATTTAATATTTATAAATAAGTCATTAATACTTATTTTTATTAAGTTGTTAGCAAATAGCAAAATATTACAAATACATATTTTTTCGGTAAAAAAAATTCTCTTCCACATCTGTTGTTGTGATTCCTCAAAAAGTGTTGTGATTAGGTAGTAAAGATAGATTGTCTCAGGGCCATCTATTGCAGATCGTTGGGTTGATTCTGGGCTTCGGGCTTTTGACCAGGTGGAGATCGACAATTGTGTGCCCTTAGGCACCCTCTCTGGTAGTTGTTGGTTGGTGGCGGAAGGCAATTTGTACCTTTGCAATTCTGACCACCCTTGCCTATCGTTCCATACCCGATTGTCTTTCCCATTGCGGGGTCCACCAACAGCGAGCACGCGAGCATGGCAACGAGACACCAGACAACCGTCTTTGAAATTCCCATCCCTGCTTTGTTACGTAGAAACGGACCAATGAAAGGAATGACAAAAATTTAGAGTGATGATGATTTCTTTTTGTATTTAATGTGGAGATTGGTGGAGGAAGGTTGCACTGAGTATGCATGGCATATATAGTGAGAGTTTTGTGTCCATTTTTGGGCTGGAGTAACAATAAGAATTAAACTCATACCAGTCTTAAAAGTTTTTGCTAATTATATTTGATTATCAACCAGAATTAAGCATGCTAGCTATTAAAAGCGTGTTTGTTCTCATTTTGATAAATAGAAGACCATGAGTGGTTTGAACCAGAAAGACCATACCTTAACTACGTACCACATAAATACATAATATTTTTTGTCGTAGCTCATCAAAACTGATCCGTTTTGACATTCTGTTAATAACCATCATCCATTGGAAATTTAAAACCATAATGGTGCCTATAATCTCAAAGTATAGACACAGCTAGTTTAATTTCTACATCTACTAATAATTTCGCGATTGCCAATCATCACTGTAACATAGATATTATTAATAACAGCCCACTCCGTAATATTGGTAAATAGTCAAAGTTAAAACATGAATAACTTTTAGCCCCCCCAAACCTAGGTCAATTAACCTTTTTAGTTTTTTTCTTTTTTTCTTCTACTCATGACGTTACAAAACCTGTAGTAACCAATTCGCTTTCAAAATAAAAATCCAAAACTTCACCAAACCCGATAAAGAATAAAATAAAGAAGGTTATTATTTGCTAACTAATATAAGCTGGACTTTTAAAATTTGTGAACGAGAAAAACTAATAAAACAAACAACTATCTTCAATATAACTATATAATAACTACAGCCCAAATATAATTAACTATCAATTTATTATAACAATCCGTCTATTGGATATTAAATTTTCAATAATCCATGCAAACAACATTTACATAAATTGTTAAGCAGTGCTGACTAATCAACGTGTATCCAATCTATCATCGTCATGGGAGAATAAAAATAAGAAAAATTCTGCTTGTGTTCATGCCTCAAAGTCCAAACATATGCTATGTCGGCTGAGCTTAATTGAGCATATCGCCTGTGAAAAGTCAACATACAACATAAGTAGTTCGTATCATTTCACTTAAGCAATCACTGCTCAATAACTAATTTAGCTGAAGAAGTTGCAATCGATTACGAAAGTTCAGCTAGTCGAGGTTTCGGCGCAAGCACATCAGCAACAATAGTTACCTTGCGAACTAAGCTTCGAAGATTACGTCGCAAAAGGAGCATTGACGGTTACGTCGTCGCTAATGGGGCATCTAAGATTACTTCTCAAACCGAGCATCACGGATTACATCAAGAAAGATTATGTTGCAAAGATATGAATTGCGACCGCCAACCGCCACAATTTTATCAAATAAAACACCCAACGCCAACGAATGATATATAGATACATTTTAAGAAAAAAAAATATTTGTAGTAGTGGTTAGGAATATAACTTTCATAAAAGGTCTATTTAAAATAATTTGAACATCGAACGAAAGGACGCTGATTTTGAGCTCAATTATTTGTAGTTATTTTTAATGAAGCACCCATCTCCGAAGGCTACGAGATAACCGCAATTTGCGGTTAACCTTCATAAATTTGTGTGTTCTTTAAGTGTGCGGACTCATATTTATTATTATGACGTTTAATTCTTACAAATGATTTTTTAAGCATTATCCACGATTTTGAATAGTCAAAACCTTATTTTCTCCAAACCAAATAAATACTCAAGTTCTTAATTGTGACCTAATTTTTTTAGAGCTGCTAAGAGGTGTTTGGATGCACACAAATCGAACTACACCACGCAATTCCGCCATAGCAAACCTACCGGGCGAGCGGAGCCGGACCGGGTTTGGTTGGACTAGCCCTTCCGAAAACCCAAGAATTTTATATTTTCCCGTTGTATATTTACTTCATCTTTGTATTATATATACGCTTTCGATTCGGTTTTGTTACCGAGCTGAAATCTAAAATAATTTGAATGTGTAACAGTGCGTTAACCATGAGCTTATGTTGAGCGTCCGGAAAAACGTTTGAAACCGAGCATTAATAGGCCATCGAAGTTACGAACGTTTTTGTAAACGTTAAATAGGTTTTCTATTAAAAGGAAACGAAGGGGATTCCATTCTACTCGATACGAAGTAAGACTTCGAAAGCTCTCTCCACAAAATAAATATATACTCTTTGTCTTTGTTGTAGTCCGGTAGTACTGGTATTGTTTTGGTTATCTGAAGAGTGGAGTTGGTGAAGTGTTTATCACGTTTGCCATTGTATCATGGTAAGCATTTATTCGTCGTTTTCTAGAACAACAATGAAAAACATTATTGTATTAAAGAGATTATCACACGAGTCTTAACAACTTTTCGAGTGTCCGTCCTTATTCTAGTTTAAGTATCTGTACAGGTGTTCTTATCGAATAATGTTTTTTTTTTTATATGATTCACTTTTTGTTTAAAAATGATAGAAGTCTCACTTTAAATTTAAATCCAATCATATGAACGAAATTTATGTCATATATCGATTTCTAATGGGAATGAAATACTAATATTCTTAAATAATATTAAATAATGTAATGATATAGTCAATATTGATAATTATACTCAGCTGCAGCCCAATTTTTTTTGTTTTTTTTTTGTTCATTGCATGTTACAACTTTCTTACCATGATAAAATAAGGAAATGAATGCAGTGCTTTTTTCCAAACACTATCAATTGTTTCAAAAAATCATCCCTATACGTGATGAGCACTAATTATAAGCTTAATATCATAATCCGCCTATCTATATAGATATAGGCACTTTCCCATAATCACAAGATCTCAATATACTTCCATAATTTTAAACTCAATTTACATGTGGACAGACGTTTTATCTAAGATATGTTTCGTTTCACAAAATGTCACATTTCTTTACCAGTTTAGCACCGGAATATGCACATATGTTTAATATATTTTAAGTTCTTTTAGAAGTTCAATTTTTATTTTTATTTTTACATTATGAGGGTTCTCTTTAGAAGACACACTTACATGTTCCCTTTAAACTAAAACTGCCAAATTAACCAGGGCGTACAAAAGAATTTAATATTTATAAATAAGTCATTAATACTTATTTTTATTAAGTTGTTAGCAAATAGCAAAATATTACAAATACATATTTTTTCGGTAAAAAAAATTCTCTTCCACATCTGTTGTTGTGATTCCTCAAAAAGTGTTGTGATTAGGTAGTAAAGATAGATTGTCTCAGGGCCATCTATTGCTGATCGTTGGGTTGATTCTGGGCATCGGGCTTTTGACCAGGTGGAGATCGACAATTGTGTGCCCTTAGGCACCCTCTCTGGTAGTTGTTGGTTGGTGGCGGAAGGCAATTTGCACCTTTGCAATTCTGACCACCCTTGCCTATCGTTCCATACCCGATTGTCTTTTTTTGGATATAGCGTCAAGCGTCTTTTTTATTTTCTTTTCTTTTGCTGTGTTGTCGTTTCTCTTATGTGAGACCGACTCTTTTTCTTTGTCGTTTTTCTTTTATTCAGACTTTGTATATTAATTGAGTTGAATCTCAATCAATAATGAATCAGTTTTCCTTTTTCCTCCGATATTCTCTTCTTCTCAAATCTTCTCTGTTCTTTGGAAGTTCAGATTCATTATGGTATCAGAGCGATTTCGCTATCTCTGAAAATCTTCCTGTCTCACCTTCTCGATCTCTATCCGTAATCGTCTTTCATAATGGTGAAACGGAAAATTCATCGACGGAGACACCAATCACCGGAATCACCGGAAACACTCGACCTAGGTCCACGATTGAGGACCAGTTCTCACCATACTATCTCCATCATTCTGATTCGACCGGAGGTAGCTTGGTATCCAACGTTCTGACAGGGAACAATTACATGCCGTGGAGTCGATCGATGCTGATTGTTCTTGAAGCCAAGAACAAGTTAGGGTTCATCGATGGAACGATTGCCAAGCCGTCATCGGAGGAGCCGGACCTTCTCCGCCTATGGAGCCGCAACAACAGTACGATAATCGCGTGGATTATGAATTCTGTCAGCAGAGAGATTGCCTCCAGTCTCCTCCTCGGCGGAACTGCGAGAGACATATGGAATGACTTGAAAGAACGATTCCAGCAAAGCAACGGACCAAGAATCTTCCAACTGAGGCGAGAATTTGTGAATCTTTCGCAAGATCAAAATTCTGTTGGCGTGTTCTTCACCAGGCTGAAGTCGGTGTATCAAGATTTGTGCGAATTCAAACCTGAATGCACGTGTACTTGCACTTGTGGAGGAAAGGCGAAACTGAGTGAGTTTGCCGAGTCAGAATACGTGATGCAATTCCTCATGGGGCTCAATGAGACCTACACTCACGCGAGAGGCCAAGTGCTTCTTATGGAGCCTCTTCCGCCGATCAGCAAAGTTTATGCGATGCTTTCTCAAGAAGAAACTCAAAGATCCATCGGAATGGACTCACTCAATGCCTCTGATCATTCCAACTCTCTGGCGATGGCTGTGCGTGAAGATAAGAAGAAATCCAAGTCCAAAGATCCTCCTCTCTGTACTCACTGCAAGATGATTGGACACACCATTGACAAGTGCTACAAGATCCATGGGTATCCACCAGGATACAAGTTCAAGTCCAAGAATCAGACGAATGCAGTGGAAACTTCAGGATCTGGAGGACCAATTGAAGGATCTTCCTCAGGCCACTCATCCTCAACTCTTTCCTCGGAGCAAATCCACCAGCTCATCAACCACCTCTCAAACCAACTTACAGCCTCAGCTCCGGTGTCTAATGAAGTCAACATGACTTCATTCCAAACAGGTTTGAATGGTTTGGTTAACTTCACTCTTTCTTCAGACTATTCTGCTATAGAATCTTGGATTATGGACTCAGGAGCCACTAGACATATATGTGCTGTGAAATCCTTGTTTGTTAGAATTCGTGTCATACAACATTCTACTGTCACTCTTCCGAATCGTGTTGTTATTCCGGTTCATTATATAGGTGATATTCAACTTAACTCACGTTTGATTCTTTACAATGTCCTGTATGTCCCTACTTTCAAGTTTAACTTGATCTCGGTGAGTGCATTGACAAAAGAATCAAATGTGAATATATGTTTTTTTTTCGGATTCTTTTCTCATACAGGATATCAGCCGTTTGAAGACGATTGGCAGGGGTAGGATGTGCAATGGACTTTATGTCCTCAACAAGACAAGCATCTCCAGCTCCACAGCCTATGTTAACAAAGTCTCGGCAGAGGTTTGGCATCAAAGGCTAGGTCACTTGTCTTTCAAATGTTTAGATACTTTGAAAAATCGTTTAGCATATTCTGTTGACAATAATGTTTTGCCCTGTTGCATTTGCCCCTTAGCCAAGCAACATAGGCTTCCCTTTGTTTCTGCAAATAATTTCTCAGATTGTGTTTTTGATCTTGTTCACTGTGACGTGTGGGGTCCTTATCAAGTTCCATCACGTCTTGGTCATAGGTTTTTCCTTACCCTTGTTGATGATAAGAGTAGGTTTTGTTGGATTTTCTTGATGAAAAATAAATCTGATGTGCATGTGATCATTCCAAATTTTTGTGCGTATGTTGCAAATCACTTCTCTACAACCATTAAAAATTTTCGTTCTGATAATGCGAAGGAACTGGCTTTTACAGAATATTTTTCAAAACATGGCATTTTACACCAATATTCGTGTGTTGAGACCCCTCAGCAAAATTCTGTTGCTGAACGCAAACATCAACATTTATTAAATGTTGCTCGTGCCCTGTTTTTTCAATCACGTGTGCCTATTCAATTCTGGGCTGACTGTGTGCTTGCAGCTACTTATCTTATCAACAGGACACCTACACCAAACTTGTCTCATAAGACACCTTATGAGATTTTGTTTAACAAAGATGTTGATTATGAGCACTTGCGGGTGTTTGGATCTCTTTGTTTTGCATCAACTATAAAGGCACACAGGACAAAATTTGAGCCACGTGGTCGAAAATGTGTCATGATCGGTTATCCCCCAGGTGTCAAAGGCTATAAGCTTTTTGATTTAGATTTGAAGGAAGTGTTTATTTCTCGAGATGTTGTTTTTCATGAAAAGGTTTTTCCTTTCCATGAATTGAACAAATCTGAGAATAAAATAGATCCTTTTGCTGATTTTTGCTTACCTGTTTTATTACATAATGATATACCACCGGATCATGATATTGTTGTTCAAGACATTTCCAACCCACATGTTCCTTTAGAGAATCCACAAGTCACTGAGACTGATAACTGTCAGTCAGTGGCAATTTCTCAGCCTGTACACATTCACAGTGAGGTTGTTCAACGAAAGTCTATGAGAACACGTACTCCTCCAGCTTATCTCAAGGACTACCATTGCAATCTCCTTGAATCAGGTTTAAGCTATAACTCTAAGCATACAATAGACACTGTAATTGATTATGCGAACTTGTCTTTGCCTTTTAAGAGTTTTGTCCTGTCTGTTACAGCAAATTCCGCGCCTCAATTCTACCACATTGCTGTCAAATCTGAGGAATGGAGGAAGGCTATGGCAGAGGAAATTGATGCTATGCATGCCAACAATACCTGGTCCATTGTTCCTTTACCGGCTGATAAGAGTTCAGTTGGATGCCTTTGGATTTACACCAACAAGATAAACTCAGATGGCACTTTGGCACGACGTAAAGCACGCCTTGTCGCCAAGGGTTATACACAGCAACAGGGAGTAGATTTTATTGATACTTTTTCTCCTGTGGCTAAATTAGTTTCTGTCAAATTCTTGTTAAGTATTGCTTCCTCACATAAATGGTTTCTTACTCAGCTTGATATTAGCAATGCATTCCTGAACGGAGACTTATTTGAGGAGGTTTATATGGACTTGCCTTTGGGTTATTTGCCACAGGGGGAGCACAAGAATACGTTAGGAAAATTGGTTTGTAAGTTGCACAAGTCTATTTATGGTCTTAAGCAAGCCAGTAGACAATGGAACTTAAAATTTACTGAAGCTGTTTTGAAAATTGGATTTATTCAGTCTAAGTCTGATTATTCAATGTACACTCGTGGGAGTGGTGACAATTTTGTTGTGATCCTTTTATACGTTGATGACATTATATTGTCTAGTCCTAACAAACAAGTTATTGCTGATGTCAAGGCATTTCTTAGCACTGTTTTCAGGTTGAAGGATCTAGGTGATCTCAAGTACTTTCTTGGCTTGGAGATTGCACGATCTGAGACAGGCATAATGCTTTGCCAACGAAATTATGCTCTGCAAATCCTTGAAGATGCAGGTTTTCTCGATTCTAAACCAGTAAAGACTCCTATGAATCCAAGAATAAATTTAGCTTCAGATACTGGTGATTTGTTAGATGATTCTACAGGTTTCAGAAGGTTGATAGGAAGACTGTTATACCTGACCATCACGAGACCGGACATCACTTATGCAGTCAATTGCTTAAGTCAATTTGTTCATTCACCGCGAGCTCCACATCTACAAGCAGTTCATCACTTACTGCGTTACATAAAATCCAGTCCAGGATTAGGCCTTTTTTACCCTAAATCTTCGTCTACACAAATTCGTGCCTTTTCAGACGCTGATTGGGCGACATGTGGTGATACACGGCGTTCTATAACAGGGTATTGTGTGTTTGTAGGTGATTCATTGGTGTCTTGGAAATCCAAGAAACAGTCAACGGTTTCGCGTAGTTCTGCAGAGGCGGAGTATCGCTCGTTGGCGGCGGTGATGAGCGAGGTTATTTGGCTGAAGCAGCTTGCGAAGGATTTCAGGGTCGTGTCCGAGTTGTCGTCCGTGATTTACTGTGACAATCAGGCAGCCATACATATTGCCTCGAATCCAACGTATCACGAGAGAACCAAGCACATTGAAATTGATCTACATTTTGTCCGAGATCATCTTCAAAGTGGCTTGGTGAAGTTACTCCCTATTCGCACACATTTACAGATTGCAGACATTCTGACAAAGCCATTACATTCCCCGGCACTGCAGAAGCTCATGGCCAAGATGAACTTGATCAACATTTTTCGACCAAGCTCATCTTGAGGGGGAGTTTTGGATATAGCGTCAAGCGTCTTTTTTATTTTCTTTTCTTTTGCTGTGTTGTCGTTTCTCTTATGTGAGACCGACTCTTTTTCTTTGTCGTTTTTCTTTTATTCAGACTTTGTATATTAATTGAGTTTTGAATCTCAATCAATAATGAATCAGTTTTCCTTTTTCCTCCGATATTCTCTTCTTCTCAAATCTTCTCTGTTCTTTGGAAGTTCAGATTCATTATCTTTCCCATTGCGGGGTCCACCAACAGCGAGCACGCGAGCATGGCAACGAGACACCAGACAACCGTCTTTGAAATTCCCATCCCTGCTTTGTTACGTAGAAACGGACCAATGAAAGGAATGACAAAAATTTAGAGTGATGATGATTTCTTTTTGTATTTAATGTGGAGATTGGTGGAGGAAGGTTGCACTGAGTATGCATGGCATATATAGTGAGAGTTTTGTGTCCATTTTTGGGCTGGAGTAACAATAAGAATTAAACTCATACCAGTCTTAAAAGTTTTTGCTAATTATATTTGATTATCAACCAGAATTAAGCATGCTAGCTATTAAAAGCGTGTTTGTTCTCATTTTGATAAATAGAAGACCATGAGTGGTTTGAACCAGAAAGACCATACCTTAACTACGTACCACATAAATACATAATATTTTTTGTCGTAGCTCATCAAAACTGATCCGTTTTGACATTCTGTTAATAACCATCATCCATTGGAAATTTAAAACCATAATGGTGCCTATAATCTCAAAGTATAGACACAGCTAGTTTAATTTCTACATCTACTAATAATTTCGCGATTGCCAATCATCACTGTAACATAGATATTATTAATAACAGCCCACTCCGTAATATTGGTAAATAGTCAAAGTTAAAACATGAATAACTTTTAGCCCCCCCAAACCTAGGTCAATTGACCTTTTTAGTTTTTTTCTTTTTTTCTTCTACTCATGACGTTACAAAACCTGTAGTAACCAATTCGCTTTCAAAATAAAAATCCAAAACTTCACCAAACCCGATAAAGAATAAAATAAAGAAGGTTATTATTTGCTAACTAATATAAGCTGGACTTTTAAAATTTGTGAACGAGAAAAACTAATAAAACAAACAACTATCTTCAATATAACTATATAATAACTACAGCCCAAATATAATTAACTATCAATTTATTATAACAATCCGTCTATTGGATATTAAATTTTCAATAATCCATGCAAACAACATTTACATAAATTGTTAAGCAGTGCTGACTAATCAACGTGTATCCAATCTATCATCGTCATGGGAGAATAAAAATAAGAAAAATTCTGCTTGTGTTCAAGCCTCAAAGTCCAAACATATGCTATGTCGGCTGAGCTTAATTGAGCATATCGCCTGTGAAAAGTCAACATACAACATAAGTAGTTCGTATCATTTCACTTAAGCAATCACTGCTCAATAACTTATTTAGCTGAAGAAGTTGCAATCGATTACGAAAGTTCAGCTAGTCGAGGTTTCGGCGCAAGCACATCAGCAACAATAGTTACCTTGCGAACTAAGCTTCGAAGATTACGTCGCAAAAGGAGCATTGACGGTTACGTCGTCGCTAATGGGGCATCTAAGATTACTTCTCAAACCGAGCATCACGGATTACATCAAGAAAGATTATGTTGCAAAGATATGAATTGCGACCGCCAACCGCCACAATTTTATCAAATAAAACACCCAACGCCAACGAATGATATATAGATACATTTTAAGAAAAAAAAATATTTGTAGTAGTGGTTAGGAATATAACTTTCATAAAAGGTCTATTTAAAATAATTTGAACATCGAACGAAAGGACGCTGATTTTGAGCTCAATTATTTGTAGTTATTTTTAATGAAGCACCCATCTCCGAAGGCTACGAGATAACCGCAATTTGCGGTTAACCTTCATAAATTTGTGTGTTCTTTAAGTGTGCGGACTCATATTTATTATTATGACGTTTAATTCTTACAAATGATTTTTTAAGCATTATCCACGATTTTGAATAGTCAAAACCTTATTTTCTCCAAACCAAATAAATACTCAAGTTCTTAATTGTGACCTAATTTTTTTAGAGCTGCTAAGAGGTGTTTGGATGCACACAAATCGAACTACACCACGCAATTCCGCCATAGCAAACCTACCGGGCGAGCGGAGCCGGACCGGGTTTGGTTGGACTAGCCCTTCCGAAAACCCAAGAATTTTATATTTTCCCGTTGTATATTTACTTCATCTTTGTATTATATATACGCTTTCGATTCGGTTTTGTTACCGAGCTGAAATCTAAAATAATTTGAATGTGTAACAGTGCGTTAACCATGAGCTTATGTTGAACGTCCGGAAAAACGTTTGAAACCGAGCATTAATAGGCCATCGAAGTTACGAACGTTTTTGTAAACGTTAAATAGGTTTTCTATTAAAAGGAAACGAAGGGGATTCCATTCTTCTCGATACGAAGTAAGACTTCGAAAGCTCTCTCCACAAAATATATATATACTCTTTGTCTTTGTTGTAGTCCGGTAGTACTGGTATTGTTTTGGTTATCTGAAGAGTGGAGTTGGTGAAGTGTTTATCACGCTTGCCATTGTATCATGGTAAGCATTTATTCGTCGTTTTATAGAACAACAATGAAAAACATTATTGTATTAAGGAGATTATCACACGAGTCTTAACGACTTTTCGAGTGTCCGTCCTTATTCTAGTTTAAGTATCTGTACAGGTGTTCTTATCGAATAATGTTTTTTTTTATATGATTCACTTTTTGTTTAAAAATGATAGAAGTCTCACTTTAAATTTTAATCCAATCATATGAACGAAATTTATATGTCATATATCGATTTCTAATGGGAATTAAATACTAATATTCTTAAATAATATTAAATAATGTAATGATATAGTCAATATTGATAATTATACTCAGCTGCAGCCCAATTTTTTTTGTTTTTTTTTTTGTTCATTGCATGTTACAACTTTCTTACCTTGATAAAATAAGGTAATGAATGTAGTGCTTTTTTCCAAACACTATCAATTGTTTCAAAAAATCATCCCTATACGTGATGAGGCACTAATTGTAAGCTTAATATCATAATCCGCCTATCTATATAGATATAGGCACTTTCCCATAATCACAAGATCTCAATATACTTCAATAATTTTAAACTCAATTCACATGTGGACAGACGTTTTATCTAAGATATGTTTCGTTTCACAAAATGTCACATTTCTTTACCAGTTTAGCACCGGAATATGCACATATGTTTAATATATTTTAAGTTCTTTTAGAAGTTCAATTTTTATTTTTATTTTTACATTATGAGGGTTCTCTTTAGAAGACACACTTACATGTTCCCTTTAAACTAAAACTGCCAAATTAACCAGGGCGTACAAAAGAATTTAATATTTATAAATAAGTCATTAATACTTATTTTTATTAAGTTGTTAGCAAAAAGCAAAATATTACAAATACATATTTTTTCGGTAAAAAATATTCTCTTCCACATCTGTTGTTGTGATTCCTCAAAAAGCGTTGTGATTAGATAGTAAAGATAGATTGTCTCGGGGCCATCTATTGCTGATCGTTGGGTTGATTCTGGGCTTCGGGCTTTTGACCAGGTGGAGATCGACAATTGTGTGCCCTTAGGCACCCTCTCTGGTAGTTGTTGGTTGGTGGCGGAAGGCAATTTGTACCTTTGCAATTCTGACCACCCTTGCCTATCGTTCCATACCCGATTGTCTTTCCCATTGCGGGGTCCACCAACAGCGAGCACGCGAGCATGGCAACGAGACACCAGACAACCGTCTTTGAAATTCCCATCTCTGCTTTGTTACGTAGAAACGGACCAATGAAAGGAATGACAAAAATTTAGAGTGATGATGATTTCTTTTTGTATTTAATGTGGAGATTGGTGGAGGAAGGTTGCACTGAGTATGCATGGCATATATAGTGAGAGTTTTGTGTCCATTTTTGGGCTGGAGTAACAATAAGAATTAAACTCATACCAGTCTTAAAAGTTTTTGCTAATTATATTTGATTATCAACCAGAATTAAGCATGCTAGCTATTAAAAGCGTGTTTGTTCTCATTTTGATAAATAGAAGACCATGAGTGGTTTGAACCAGAAAGACCATACCTTAACTACGTACCACATAAATACATAATATTTTTTGTCGTAGCTCATCAAAACTGATCCGTTTTGACATTCTGTTAATAACCATCATCCATTGGAAATTTAAAACCATAATGGTGCCTATAATCTCAAAGTATAGACACAGCTAGTTTAATTTCTACATCTACTAATAATTTCGCGATTGCCAATCATCACTGTAACATAGATATTATTAATAACAGCCCACTCCGTAATATTGGTAAATAGTCAAAGTTAAAACATGAATAACTTTTAGCCCCCCCAAACCTAGGTCAATTAACCTTTTTAGTTTTTTTCTTTTTTTCTTCTACTCATGACGTTACAAAACCTGTAGTAACCAATTCGCTTTCAAAATAAAAATCCAAAACTTCACCAAACCCGATAAAGAATAAAATAAAGAAGGTTATTATTTGCTAACTAATATAAGCTGGACTTTTAAAATTTGTGAACGAGAAAAACTAATAAAACAAACAACTATCTTCAATATAACTATATAATAACTACAGCCCAAATATAATTAACTATCAATTTATTATAACAATCCGTCTATTGGATATTAAATTTTCAATAATCCATGCAAACAACATTTACATAAATTGTTAAGCAGTGCTGACTAATCAACGTGTATCCAATCTATCATCGTCATGGGAGAATAAAAATAAGAAAAATTCTGCTTGTGTTCAAGCCTCAAAGTCCAAACATATGCTATGTCGGCTGAGCTTAATTGAGCATATCGCCTGTGAAAAGTCAACATACAACATAAGTAGTTCGTATCATTTCACTTAAGCAATCACTGCTCAATAACTTATTTAGCTGAAGAAGTTGCAATCGATTACGAAAGTTCAGCTAGTCGAGGTTTCGGCGCAAGCACATCAGCAACAATAGTTACCTTGCGAACTAAGCTTCGAAGATTACGTCGCAAAAGGAGCATTGACGGTTACGTCGTCGCTAATGGGGCATCTAAGATTACTTCTCAAACCGAGCATCACGGATTACATCAAGAAAGATTATGTTGCAAAGATATGAATTGCGACCGCCAACCGCCACAATTTTATCAAATAAAACACCCAACGCCAACGAATGATATATAGATACATTTTAAGAAAAAAAAATATTTGTAGTAGTGGTTAGGAATATAACTTTCATAAAAGGTCTATTTAAAATAATTTGAACATCGAACGAAAGGACGCTGATTTTGAGCTCAATTATTTGTAGTTATTTTTAATGAAGCACCCATCTCCGAAGGCTACGAGATAACCGCAATTTGCGGTTAACCTTCATAAATTTGTGTGTTCTTTAAGTGTGCGGACTCATATTTATTATTATGACGTTTAATTCTTACAAATGATTTTTTAAGCATTATCCACGATTTTGAATAGTCAAAACCTTATTTTCTCCAAACCAAATAAATACTCAAGTTCTTAATTGTGACCTAATTTTTTTAGAGCTGCTAAGAGGTGTTTGGATGCACACAAATCGAACTACACCACGCAATTCCGCCATAGCAAACCTACCGGGCGAGCGGAGCCGGACCGGGTTTGGTTGGACTAGCCCTTCCGAAAACCCAAGAATTTTATATTTTCCCGTTGTATATTTACTTCATCTTTGTATTATATATACGCTTTCGATTCGGTTTTGTTACCGAGCTGAAATCTAAAATAATTTGAATGTGTAACAGTGCGTTAACCATGAGCTTATGTTGAACGTCCGGAAAAACGTTTGAAACCGAGCATTAATAGGCCATCGAAGTTACGAACGTTTTTGTAAACGTTAAATAGGTTTTCTATTAAAAGGAAACGAAGGGGATTCCATTCTACTCGATACGAAGTAAGACTTCGAAAGCTCTCTCCACAAAATATATATATACTCTTTGTCTTTGTTGTAGTCCGGTAGTACTGGTATTGTTTTGGTTATCTGAAGAGTGGAGTTGGTGAAGTGTTTATCACGTTTGCCATTGTATCATGGTAAGCATTTATTCGTCGTTTTCTAGAACAACAATGAAAAACATTATTGTATTAAAGAGATTATCACACGAGTTTTAACAACTTTTCGAGTGTCCGTCCTTATTCTAGTTTAAGTATCTGTACAGGTGTTCTTATCGAATAATGTTTTTTTTTTATATGATTCACTTTTTGTTTAAAAATGATAGAAGTCTCACTTTAAATTTAAATCCAATCATATGAACGAAATTTATGTCATATATCGATTTCTAATGGGAATGAAATACTAATATTCTTAAATAATATTAAATAATGTAATGATATAGTCAATATTGATAATTATACTCAGCTGCAGCCCAATTTTTTTTGTTTTTTTTTTTTTGTTCATTGCATGTTACAACTTTCTTACCATGATAAAATAAGGAAATGAATGCAGTGCTTTTTTCCAAACACTATCAATTGTTTCAAAAAATCATCTCTATACGTGATGAGCACTAATTATAAGCTTAATATCATAATCCGCCTATCTATATAGATATAGGCACTTTCCCATAATCACAAGATCTCAATATACTTCCATAATTTTAAACTCAATTTACATGTGGACAGACGTTTTATCTAAGATATGTTTCGTTTCACAAAATGTCACATTTCTTTACCAGTTTAGCACCGGAATATGCACATATGTTTAATATATTTTAAGTTCTTTTAGAAGTTCAATTTTTATTTTTATTTTTACATTATGAGGGTTCTCTTTAGAAGACACACTTACATGTTCCCTTTAAACTAAAACTGCCAAATTAACCAGGGCGTACAAAAGAATTTAATATTTATAAATAAGTCATTAATACTTATTTTTATTAAGTTGTTAGCAAATAGCAAAATATTACAAATACATATTTTTTCGGTAAAAAAAATTCTCTTCCACATCTGTTGTTGTGATTCCTCAAAAAGTGTTGTGATTAGGTAGTAAAGATAGATTGTCTCAGGGCCATCTATTGCTGATCGTTGGGTTGATTCTGGGCATCGGGCTTTTGACCAGGTGGAGATCGACAATTGTGTGCCCTTAGGCACCCTCTCTGGTAGTTGTTGGTTGGTGGCGGAAGGCAATTTGCACCTTTGCAATTCTGACCACCCTTGCCTATCGTTCCATACCCGATTGTCTTTCCCATTGCGGGGTCCACCAACAGCGAGCACGCGAGCATGGCAACGAGACACCAGACAACCGTCTTTGAAATTCCCATCTCTGCTTTGTTACGTAGAAACGGACCAATGAAAGGAATGACAAAAATTTAGAGTGATGATGATTTCTTTTTGTATTTAATGTGGAGATTGGTGGAGGAAGGTTGCACTGAGTATGCATGGCATATATAGTGAGAGTTTTGTGTCCATTTTTGGGCTGGAGTAACAATAAGAATTAAACTCATACCAGTCTTAAAAGTTTTTGCTAATTATATTTGATTATCAACCAGAATTAAGCATGCTAGCTATTAAAAGCGTGTTTGTTCTCATTTTGATAAATAGAAGACCATGAGTGGTTTGAACCAGAAAGACCATAATACCTTAACTACGTACCACATAAATACAGAATATTTTTTTGTCGTAGCTCATCAAAACTGATCCGTTTTGACATTCTGTTAATAACCATCATCCATTGGAAATTTAAAACCATAATGGTGCCTATAATCTCAAAGTATAGACACAGCTAGTATAATTTCTACATCTACTAATAATTTCACGATTGCCAATCATCACTGTAACATAGATATTATTAATAACAGCCCACTCGGTAATATTGGTAAATAGTCAAAGTAAAAACATGAATAACTTTTAGCCCCCCCAAACCTAGGTCAATTGACCTTTTTAGTTTTTTTCCTTTTTTCTTCTACTCATGACGTTACAAAACCTGTAGTAACCAATTCGCTTTCAAAATAAAAATCCAAAACTTCACCAAACCCGATAAAGAATAAAATAAAGAAGGTTATTATTTGCTAACTAATATAAGCTGGACTTTTAAAATTTGTGAACGAGAAAAACTAATAAAACAAACAACTATCTTCAATATAACTATATAATAACTACAGCCCAAATATAATTAACTATCAATTCATTATAGCAATCCGTCTATTGGATATATTAAATTTTCAATAATCCATGCAAACAACATTTACATAAATTGTTAAGCAGTGTTGACTAATCAACGTATATCCAATCTATCATCGTCATGGGAGAATAAAAATAAGAAAAATTCTGCTTGTGTTCAAGCCTCAAGCTCAAAGTCCAAACATATGCAATGTCGGCTGAGCTTAATTGAGCATATCGCCTGTGAAAAGTCAACATACAACATAAGTAGTTCCTATCATTTCACTTAAGCAATCACTGCTCAATAACTTATTTAGCTGAAGAAGTTGCAATCGATTACGAAAGTTTAGCTAGTCGAGGTTTCGGCACAAGCACATCAGCAACAATAGTTACCTTGCGAACTAAGCTTCGAAGATTACGTCGCAAAAGGAGCATTGACGGTTACGTCGTCGCTAATGGGGCATCTAAGATTACTTCTCAAACCGAGCATCACGGATTACATCAAGAAAGATTATGTTGCAAAGATATGAATTGCGACCGCCAACCGCCACAATTTTATCAAATAAAACACCCAACGCCAACGAATGATATATAGATACATTTTAAGAAAAAAAAATATTTGTAGTAGTGGTTAGGAATATAACTTTCATAAAAGGTCTATTTAAAATAATTTGAACATCGAACGAAAGGTCGCCCATTTTGCGCTCGATTATTTGTAGTTATTTTTAATGAAGCACCCATACCGCAATTTGCGGTTAACCTTCATAAATTTGTGTGTTCGTTAAGTGTGAAGACGCATATTTATTATTATGACGTTTAATTCTTACAAATGATTTTTTATGCATTATCCACGATTTTGAATAGTCAAAACTTTATTTTCTCCAAACCAAATAAATACTCAAGTTCTTAATTGTGACCTAATTTTTTTAGAGCTGCTAAGAGGTGTTTGGATGCACACAAATCGAACTACACCACGCAATTCCGCCATAGCAAACCGACCGGGCGAGCGGAGCCGGACCGGGTTTGGTTGGATTAGCCCTTCCGAAAACCGAAGAATTTATATTTACCCGTTGTATATTTACTTCATCTTTGTATTATATATACGCTTTCGATTCGGTTTTGTTACCGAGCTGAAATCTAAAATAATTTGAATGTGTAACAGTGCGTTAACCATGAGCTTATGTTGAACGTCCGGAAAAACGTTTGAAACCGAGCATTAATAGGCCATCGAAGTTACGAACGTTTTTGTAAACGTTAAATAGGTTTTCTATTAAAAGGAAACGAAGGGGATTCCATTCTTCTCGATACGAAGTAAGACTTCGTAAGCTCTCTCCACAAAATATATATATACTCTTTGTCTTTGCTGTAGTCCGGTAGTACTGGTATTGTTTTGGTTATCTGAAGAGTGGAGTTGGTGAAGTGTTTATCACGCTTGCCATTGTATCATGGTAAGAATTTATTCGTCGTTTTCTAGAACAACAATGAAAAACATTATTGTATTAAGGAGATTATCACACGAGTCTTAACAACTTTTCGAGTGTCCGTCCTTATTCTAGTTTAAGTATCTGTACAGGTGTTCTTATCGAATAATGTTTTTTTTTATATGATTCACTTTTTGTTTAAAAATGATAGAAGTCTCACTTTAAATTTTAATCCAATCATATGAACGAAATTTATATGTCATATATCGATTTCTAATGGGAATTAAGTACTAATATTCTTAAATATTATTAAATAATGTAATGATATAGTCAATATTGATAATTATACTCAGCTGCAGCCCAATTTTTTTTGTTTTTTTTTTTGTTCATTGCATGTTACAACTTTCTTACCTTGATAAAATAAGGTAATGAATGTAGTTGTTTTTTCCAAACACTATCAATTGTTTCAAAAAATCATCCCTATACGTGATGAGGCACTAATTGTAAGCTTAATATCATAATCCGCCTATCTATATAGATATAGGCACTTTCCCATAATCACAAGATCTCAATATACTTCCATAATTTTAAACTCAATTCACATGTGGACAGACGTTTTATCTAAGATATGTTTCGTTTCACAAAATGTCACATTTCTTTACCAGTTTAGCACCGGAATATGCACATATGTTTAATATATTTTAAGTTCTTTTAGAAGTTCAATTTTTATTTTTATTTTTACATTATGAGGGTTCTCTTTAGAAGACACACTTACATGTTCCCTTTAAACTAAAACTGCCAAATTAACCAGGGCGTACAAAAGAATTTAATATTTATAAATAAGTCATTAATACTTATTTTTATTAAGTTGTTAGCAAATAGCAAAATATTACAAATACATATTTTTTCGGTAAAAAAAATTCTCTTCCACATCTGTTGTTGTGATTCCTCAAAAAGTGTTGTGATTAGGTAGTAAAGATAGATTGTCTCGGGGCCATCTATTGCTGATCGTTGGGTTGATTCTGGGCATCGGGCTTTTGACCAGGTGGAGATCGACAATTGTGTGCCCTTAGGCACCCTCTCTGGTAGTTGTTGGTTGGTGGCGGAAGGCAATTTGCACCTTTGCAATTCTGACCACCCTTGCCTATCGTTCCATACCCGATTGTCTTTCCCATTGCGGGGTCCACCAACAGCGAGCACGCGAGCATGGCAACGAGACACCAGACAACCGTCTTTGAAATTCCCATCTCTGCTTTGTTACGTAGAAACGGACCAATGAAAGGAATGACAAAAATTTAGAGTGATGATGATTTCTTTTTGTATTTAATGTGGAGATTGGTGGAGGAAGGTTGCACTGAGTATGCATGGCATATATAGTGAGAGTTTTGTGTCCATTTTTGGGCTGGAGTAACAATAAGAATTAAACTCATACCAGTCTTAAAAGTTTTTGCTAATTATATTTGATTATCAACCAGAATTAAGCATGCTAGCTATTAAAAGCGTGTTTGTTCTCATTTTGATAAATAGAAGACCATGAGTGGTTTGAACCAGAAAGACCATAATACCTTAACTACGTACCACATAAATACAGAATATTTTTTTGTCGTAGCTCATCAAAACTGATCCGTTTTGACATTCTGTTAATAACCATCATCCATTGGAAATTTAAAACCATAATGGTGCCTATAATCTCAAAGTATAGACACAGCTAGTATAATTTCTACATCTACTAATAATTTCACGATTGCCAATCATCACTGTAACATAGATATTATTAATAACAGCCCACTCGGTAATATTGGTAAATAGTCAAAGTAAAAACATGAATAACTTTTAGCCCCCCCAAACCTAGGTCAATTGACCTTTTTAGTTTTTTTCCTTTTTTCTTCTACTCATGACGTTACAAAACCTGTAGTAACCAATTCGCTTTCAAAATAAAAATCCAAAACTTCACCAAACCCGATAAAGAATAAAATAAAGAAGGTTATTATTTGCTAACTAATATAAGCTGGACTTTTAAAATTTGTGAACGAGAAAAACTAATAAAACAAACAACTATCTTCAATATAACTATATAATAACTACAGCCCAAATATAATTAACTATCAATTCATTATAGCAATCCGTCTATTGGATATATTAAATTTTCAATAATCCATGCAAACAACATTTACATAAATTGTTAAGCAGTGTTGACTAATCAACGTATATCCAATCTATCATCGTCATGGGAGAATAAAAATAAGAAAAATTCTGCTTGTGTTCAAGCCTCAAGCTCAAAGTCCAAACATATGCAATGTCGGCTGAGCTTAATTGAGCATATCGCCTGTGAAAAGTCAACATACAACATAAGTAGTTCCTATCATTTCACTTAAGCAATCACTGCTCAATAACTTATTTAGCTGAAGAAGTTGCAATCGATTACGAAAGTTTAGCTAGTCGAGGTTTCGGCACAAGCACATCAGCAACAATAGTTACCTTGCGAACTAAGCTTCGAAGATTACGTCGCAAAAGGAGCATTGACGGTTACGTCGTCGCTAATGGGGCATCTAAGATTACTTCTCAAACCGAGCATCACGGATTACATCAAGAAAGATTATGTTGCAAAGATATGAATTGCGACCGCCAACCGCCACAATTTTATCAAATAAAACACCCAACGCCAACGAATGATATATAGATACATTTTAAGAAAAAAAAATATTTGTAGTAGTGGTTAGGAATATAACTTTCATAAAAGGTCTATTTAAAATAATTTGAACATCGAACGAAAGGTCGCCCATTTTGCGCTCGATTATTTGTAGTTATTTTTAATGAAGCACCCATACCGCAATTTGCGGTTAACCTTCATAAATTTGTGTGTTCGTTAAGTGTGAAGACGCATATTTATTATTATGACGTTTAATTCTTACAAATGATTTTTTATGCATTATCCACGATTTTGAATAGTCAAAACTTTATTTTCTCCAAACCAAATAAATACTCAAGTTCTTAATTGTGACCTAATTTTTTTAGAGCTGCTAAGAGGTGTTTGGATGCACACAAATCGAACTACACCACGCAATTCCGCCATAGCAAACCGACCGGGCGAGCGGAGCCGGACCGGGTTTGGTTGGATTAGCCCTTCCGAAAACCGAAGAATTTATATTTACCCGTTGTATATTTACTTCATCTTTGTATTATATATACGCTTTCGATTCGGTTTTGTTACCGAGCTGAAATCTAAAATAATTTGAATGTGTAACAGTGCGTTAACCATGAGCTTATGTTGAACGTCCGGAAAAACGTTTGAAACCGAGCATTAATAGGCCATCGAAGTTACGAACGTTTTTGTAAACGTTAAATAGGTTTTCTATTAAAAGGAAACGAAGGGGATTCCATTCTTCTCGATACGAAGTAAGACTTCGTAAGCTCTCTCCACAAAATATATATATACTCTTTGTCTTTGCTGTAGTCCGGTAGTACTGGTATTGTTTTGGTTATCTGAAGAGTGGAGTTGGTGAAGTGTTTATCACGCTTGCCATTGTATCATGGTAAGAATTTATTCGTCGTTTTCTAGAACAACAATGAAAAACATTATTGTATTAAGGAGATTATCACACGAGTCTTAACAACTTTTCGAGTGTCCGTCCTTATTCTAGTTTAAGTATCTGTACAGGTGTTCTTATCGAATAATGTTTTTTTTTATATGATTCACTTTTTGTTTAAAAATGATAGAAGTCTCACTTTAAATTTTAATCCAATCATATGAACGAAATTTATATGTCATATATCGATTTCTAATGGGAATTAAGTACTAATATTCTTAAATATTATTAAATAATGTAATGATATAGTCAATATTGATAATTATACTCAGCTGCAGCCCAATTTTTTTTGTTTTTTTTTTTGTTCATTGCATGTTACAACTTTCTTACCTTGATAAAATAAGGTAATGAATGTAGTTGTTTTTTCCAAACACTATCAATTGTTTCAAAAAATCATCCCTATACGTGATGAGGCACTAATTGTAAGCTTAATATCATAATCCGCCTATCTATATAGATATAGGCACTTTCCCATAATCACAAGATCTCAATATACTTCCATAATTTTAAACTCAATTCACATGTGGACAGACGTTTTATCTAAGATATGTTTCGTTTCACAAAATGTCACATTTCTTTACCAGTTTAGCACCGGAATATGCACATATGTTTAATATATTTTAAGTTCTTTTAGAAGTTCAATTTTTATTTTTATTTTTACATTATGAGGGTTCTCTTTAGAAGACACACTTACATGTTCCCTTTAAACTAAAACTGCCAAATTAACCAGGGCGTACAAAAGAATTTAATATTTATAAATAAGTCATTAATACTTATTTTTATTAAGTTGTTAGCAAATAGCAAAATATTACAAATACATATTTTTTCGGTAAAAAAAATTCTCTTCCACATCTGTTGTTGTGATTCCTCAAAAAGTGTTGTGATTAGGTAGTAAAGATAGATTGTCTCGGGGCCATCTATTGCTGATCGTTGGGTTGATTCTGGGCATCGGGCTTTTGACCAGGTGGAGATCGACAATTGTGTGCCCTTAGGCACCCTCTCTGGTAGTTGTTGGTTGGTGGCGGAAGGCAATTTGCACCTTTGCAATTCTGACCACCCTTGCCTATCGTTCCATACCCGATTGTCTTTCCCATTGCGGGGTCCACCAACAGCGAGCACGCGAGCATGGCAACGAGACACCAGACAACCGTCTTTGAAATTCCCATCTCTGCTTTGTTACGTAGAAACGGACCAATGAAAGGAATGACAAAAATTTAGAGTGATGATGATTTCTTTTTGTATTTAATGTGGAGATTGGTGGAGGAAGGTTGCACTGAGTATGCATGGCATATATAGTGAGAGTTTTGTGTCCATTTTTGGGCTGGAGTAACAATAAGAATTAAACTCATACCAGTCTTAAAAGTTTTTGCTAATTATATTTGATTATCAACCAGAATTAAGCATGCTAGCTATTAAAAGCGTGTTTGTTCTCATTTTGATAAATAGAAGACCATGAGTGGTTTGAACCAGAAAGACCATAATACCTTAACTACGTACCACATAAATACAGAATATTTTTTTGTCGTAGCTCATCAAAACTGATCCGTTTTGACATTCTGTTAATAACCATCATCCATTGGAAATTTAAAACCATAATGGTGCCTATAATCTCAAAGTATAGACACAGCTAGTATAATTTCTACATCTACTAATAATTTCACGATTGCCAATCATCACTGTAACATAGATATTATTAATAACAGCCCACTCGGTAATATTGGTAAATAGTCAAAGTAAAAACATGAATAACTTTTAGCCCCCCCAAACCTAGGTCAATTGACCTTTTTAGTTTTTTTCCTTTTTTCTTCTACTCATGACGTTACAAAACCTGTAGTAACCAATTCGCTTTCAAAATAAAAATCCAAAACTTCACCAAACCCGATAAAGAATAAAATAAAGAAGGTTATTATTTGCTAACTAATATAAGCTGGACTTTTAAAATTTGTGAACGAGAAAAACTAATAAAACAAACAACTATCTTCAATATAACTATATAATAACTACAGCCCAAATATAATTAACTATCAATTCATTATAGCAATCCGTCTATTGGATATATTAAATTTTCAATAATCCATGCAAACAACATTTACATAAATTGTTAAGCAGTGTTGACTAATCAACGTATATCCAATCTATCATCGTCATGGGAGAATAAAAATAAGAAAAATTCTGCTTGTGTTCAAGCCTCAAGCTCAAAGTCCAAACATATGCAATGTCGGCTGAGCTTAATTGAGCATATCGCCTGTGAAAAGTCAACATACAACATAAGTAGTTCCTATCATTTCACTTAAGCAATCACTGCTCAATAACTTATTTAGCTGAAGAAGTTGCAATCGATTACGAAAGTTTAGCTAGTCGAGGTTTCGGCACAAGCACATCAGCAACAATAGTTACCTTGCGAACTAAGCTTCGAAGATTACGTCGCAAAAGGAGCATTGACGGTTACGTCGTCGCTAATGGGGCATCTAAGATTACTTCTCAAACCGAGCATCACGGATTACATCAAGAAAGATTATGTTGCAAAGATATGAATTGCGACCGCCAACCGCCACAATTTTATCAAATAAAACACCCAACGCCAACGAATGATATATAGATACATTTTAAGAAAAAAAAATATTTGTAGTAGTGGTTAGGAATATAACTTTCATAAAAGGTCTATTTAAAATAATTTGAACATCGAACGAAAGGTCGCCCATTTTGCGCTCGATTATTTGTAGTTATTTTTAATGAAGCACCCATACCGCAATTTGCGGTTAACCTTCATAAATTTGTGTGTTCGTTAAGTGTGAAGACGCATATTTATTATTATGACGTTTAATTCTTACAAATGATTTTTTATGCATTATCCACGATTTTGAATAGTCAAAACTTTATTTTCTCCAAACCAAATAAATACTCAAGTTCTTAATTGTGACCTAATTTTTTTAGAGCTGCTAAGAGGTGTTTGGATGCACACAAATCGAACTACACCACGCAATTCCGCCATAGCAAACCGACCGGGCGAGCGGAGCCGGACCGGGTTTGGTTGGATTAGCCCTTCCGAAAACCGAAGAATTTATATTTACCCGTTGTATATTTACTTCATCTTTGTATTATATATACGCTTTCGATTCGGTTTTGTTACCGAGCTGAAATCTAAAATAATTTGAATGTGTAACAGTGCGTTAACCATGAGCTTATGTTGAACGTCCGGAAAAACGTTTGAAACCGAGCATTAATAGGCCATCGAAGTTACGAACGTTTTTGTAAACGTTAAATAGGTTTTCTATTAAAAGGAAACGAAGGGGATTCCATTCTTCTCGATACGAAGTAAGACTTCGTAAGCTCTCTCCACAAAATATATATATACTCTTTGTCTTTGCTGTAGTCCGGTAGTACTGGTATTGTTTTGGTTATCTGAAGAGTGGAGTTGGTGAAGTGTTTATCACGCTTGCCATTGTATCATGGTAAGAATTTATTCGTCGTTTTCTAGAACAACAATGAAAAACATTATTGTATTAAGGAGATTATCACACGAGTCTTAACAACTTTTCGAGTGTCCGTCCTTATTCTAGTTTAAGTATCTGTACAGGTGTTCTTATCGAATAATGTTTTTTTTTATATGATTCACTTTTTGTTTAAAAATGATAGAAGTCTCACTTTAAATTTTAATCCAATCATATGAACGAAATTTATATGTCATATATCGATTTCTAATGGGAATTAAGTACTAATATTCTTAAATATTATTAAATAATGTAATGATATAGTCAATATTGATAATTATACTCAGCTGCAGCCCAATTTTTTTTGTTTTTTTTTTTGTTCATTGCATGTTACAACTTTCTTACCTTGATAAAATAAGGTAATGAATGTAGTTGTTTTTTCCAAACACTATCAATTGTTTCAAAAAATCATCCCTATACGTGATGAGGCACTAATTGTAAGCTTAATATCATAATCCGCCTATCTATATAGATATAGGCACTTTCCCATAATCACAAGATCTCAATATACTTCCATAATTTTAAACTCAATTCACATGTGGACAGACGTTTTATCTAAGATATGTTTCGTTTCACAAAATGTCACATTTCTTTACCAGTTTAGCACCGGAATATGCACATATGTTTAATATATTTTAAGTTCTTTTAGAAGTTCAATTTTTATTTTTATTTTTACATTATGAGGGTTCTCTTTAGAAGACACACTTACATGTTCCCTTTAAACTAAAACTGCCAAATTAACCAGGGCGTACAAAAGAATTTAATATTTATAAATAAGTCATTAATACTTATTTTTATTAAGTTGTTAGCAAATAGCAAAATATTACAAATACATATTTTTTCGGTAAAAAAAATTCTCTTCCACATCTGTTGTTGTGATTCCTCAAAAAGTGTTGTGATTAGGTAGTAAAGATAGATTGTCTCGGGGCCATCTATTGCTGATCGTTGGGTTGATTCTGGGCATCGGGCTTTTGACCAGGTGGAGATCGACAATTGTGTGCCCTTAGGCACCCTCTCTGGTAGTTGTTGGTTGGTGGCGGAAGGCAATTTGCACCTTTGCAATTCTGACCACCCTTGCCTATCGTTCCATACCCGATTGTCTTTCCCATTGCGGGGTCCACCAACAGCGAGCACGCGAGCATGGCAACGAGACACCAGACAACCGTCTTTGAAATTCCCATCTCTGCTTTGTTACGTAGAAACGGACCAATGAAAGGAATGACAAAAATTTAGAGTGATGATGATTTCTTTTTGTATTTAATGTGGAGATTGGTGGAGGAAGGTTGCACTGAGTATGCATGGCATATATAGTGAGAGTTTTGTGTCCATTTTTGGGCTGGAGTAACAATAAGAATTAAACTCATACCAGTCTTAAAAGTTTTTGCTAATTATATTTGATTATCAACCAGAATTAAGCATGCTAGCTATTAAAAGCGTGTTTGTTCTCATTTTGATATGAACCAGAAAGACCATACCTTAACTACGTACCACATAAATACATAATATTTTTTGTCGTTGCTCATCAAAACTGATCCGTTTTGACATTCTGTTAATAACCATCATCCATTGGAAATTTAAAACCATAATGGTGCCTATAATCTCAAAGTATAGACACAGCTAGTTTAATTTCTACATCTACTAATAATTTCGCGATTGCCAATCATCACTGTAACATAGATATTATTAATAACAGCCCACTCCGTAATATTGGTAAATAGTCAAAGTTAAAACATGAATAACTTTTAGCCTCCCCAAACCTAGGTCAATTAACCTTTTTAGTTTTTTTCTTTTTTTCTTCTACTCATGACGTTACAAAACCTGTAGTAACCAATTCGCTTTCAAAATAAAAATCCAAAACTTCACCAAACCCGATAAAGAATAAAATAAAGAAGGTTATTATTTGCTAACTAATATAAGCTGGACTTTTAAAATTTGTGAACGAGAAAAACTAATAAAACAAACAACTATCTTCAATATAACTATATAATAACTACAGCCCAAATATAATTAACTATCAATTTATTATAACAATCCGTCTATTGGATATTAAATTTTCAATAATCCATGCAAACAACATTTACATAAATTGTTAAGCAGTGCTGACTAATCAACGTGTATCCAATCTATCATCGTCATGGGAGAATAAAAATAAGAAAAATTCTGCTTGTGTTCAAGCCTCAAAGTCCAAACATATGCTATGTCGGCTGAGCTTAATTGAGCATATCGCCTGTGAAAAGTCAACATACAACATAAGTAGTTCCTATCATTTCACTTAAGCAATCACTGCTCAATAACTTATTTAGCTGAAGAAGTTGCAATCGATTACGAAAGTTCAGCTAGTCGAGGTTTCGGCGCAAGCACATCAGCAACAATAGTTACCTTGCGAACTAAGCTTCGAAGATTACGTCGCAAAAGGAGCATTGACGGTTACGTCGTCGCTAATGGGGCATCTAAGATTACTTCTCAAACCGAGCATCACGGATTACATCAAGAAAGATTATGTTGCAAAGATATGAATTGCGACCGCCAACCGCCACAATTTTATCAAATAAAACACCCAACGCCAACGAATGATATATAGATACATTTTAAGAAAAAAAAATATTTGTAGTAGTGGTTAGGAATATAACTTTCATAAAAGGTCTATTTAAAATAATTTGAACATCGAACGAAAGGACGCTGATTTTGAGCTCAATTATTTGTAGTTATTTTTAATGAAGAACCCATCTCCGAAGGCTACGAGATAACCGCAATTTGCGGTTAACCTTCATAAATTTGTGTGTTCTTTAAGTGTGCGGACTCATATTTATTATTATGACGTTTAATTCTTACAAATGATTTTTTAAGCATTATCCACGATTTTGAATAGTCAAAACCTTATTTTCTCCAAACCAAATAAATACTCAAGTTCTTAATTGTGACCTAATTTTTTTAGAGCTGCTAAGAGGTGTTTGGATGCACACAAATCGAACTACACCACGCAATTCCGCCATAGCAAACCTACCGGGCGAGCGGAGCCGGACCGGGTTTGGTTGGACTAGCCCTTCCGAAAACCCAAGAATTTTATATTTTCCCGTTGTATATTTACTTCATCTTTGTATTATATATACGCTTTCGATTCGGTTTTGTTACCGAGCTGAAATCTAAAATAATTTGAATGTGTAACAGTGCGTTAACCATGAGCTTATGTTGAACGTCCGGAAAAACGTTTGAAACCGAGCATTAATAGGCCATCGAAGTTACGAACGTTTTTGTAAACGTTAAATAGGTTTTCTATTAAAAGGAAACGAAGGGGATTCCATTCTACTCGATACGAAGTAAGACTTCGAAAGCTCTCTCCACAAAATATATATATACTCTTTGTCTTTGTTGTAGTCCGGTAGTACTGGTATTGTTTTGGTTATCTGAAGAGTGGAGTTGGTGAAGTGTTTATCACGTTTGCCATTGTATCATGGTAAGCATTTATTCGTCGTTTTCTAGAACAACAATGAAAAACATTATTGTATTAAAGAGATTATCACACGAGTTTTAACAACTTTTCGAGTGTCCGTCCTTATTCTAGTTTAAGTATCTGTACAGGTGTTCTTATCGAATAATGTTTTTTTTTTTATATGATTCACTTTTTGTTTAAAAATGATAGAAGTCTCACTTTAAATTTAAATCCAATCATATGAACGAAATTTATGTCATATATCGATTTCTAATGGGAATGAAATACTAATATTCTTAAATAATATTAAATAATGTAATGATATAGTCAATATTGATAATTATACTCAGCTGCAGCCCAATTTTTTTTGTTTTTTTTTTTTGTTCATTGCATGTTACAACTTTCTTACCATGATAAAATAAGGAAATGAATGCAGTGCTTTTTTCCAAACACTATCAATTGTTTCAAAAAATCATCCCTATACGTGATGAGCACTAATTATAAGCTTAATATCATAATCCGCCTATCTATATAGATATAGGCACTTTCCCATAATCACAAGATCTCAATATACTTCCATAATTTTAAACTCAATTTACATGTGGACAGACGTTTTATCTAAGATATGTTTCGTTTCACAAAATGTCACATTTCTTTACCAGTTTAGCACCGGAATATGCACATATGTTTAATATATTTTAAGTTCTTTTAGAAGTTCAATTTTTATTTTTATTTTTACATTATGAGGGTTCTCTTTAGAAGACACACTTACATGTTCCCTTTAAACTAAAACTGCCAAATTAACCAGGGCGTACAAAAGAATTTAATATTTATAAATAAGTCATTAATACTTATTTTTATTAAGTTGTTAGCAAATAGCAAAATATTACAAATACATATTTTTTCGGTAAAAAAAATTCTCTTCCACATCTGTTGTTGTGATTCCTCAAAAAGTGTTGTGATTAGGTAGTAAAGATAGATTGTCTCAGGGCCATCTATTGCTGATCGTTGGGTTGATTCTGGGCTATGGGCTTTTGACCAGGTGGAGATCGACAATTGTGTGCCCTTAGGCACCCTCTCTGGTAGTTGTTGGTTGGTGGCGGAAGGCAATTTGCACCTTTGCAATTCTGACCACCCTTGCCTATCGTTCCATACCCGATTGTCTTTCCCATTGCGGGGTCCACCAACAGCGAGCACGCGAGCATGGCAACGAGACACCAGACAACCGTCTTTGAAATTCCCATCTCTGCTTTGTTACGTAGAAACGGACCAATGAAAGGAATGACAAAAATTTAGAGTGATGATGATTTCTTTTTGTATTTAATGTGGAGATTGGTGGAGGAAGGTTGCACTGAGTATGCATGGCATATATAGTGAGAGTTTTGTGTCCATTTTTGGGCTGGAGTAACAATAAGAATTAAACTCATACCAGTCTTAAAAGTTTTTGCTAATTATATTTGATTATCAACCAGAATTAAGCATGCTAGCTATTAAAAGCGTGTTTGTTCTCATTTTGATAAATAGAAGACCATGAGTGGTTTGAACCAGAAAGACCATAATACCTTAACTACGTACCACATAAATACAGAATATTTTTTTGTCGTAGCTCATCAAAACTGATCCGTTTTGACATTCTGTTAATAACCATCATCCATTGGAAATTTAAAACCATAATGGTGCCTATAATCTCAAAGTATAGACACAGCTAGTATAATTTCTACATCTACTAATAATTTCACGATTGCCAATCATCACTGTAACATAGATATTATTAATAACAGCCCACTCGGTAATATTGGTAAATAGTCAAAGTAAAAACATGAATAACTTTTAGCCCCCCCAAACCTAGGTCAATTGACCTTTTTAGTTTTTTTCCTTTTTTCTTCTACTCATGACGTTACAAAACCTGTAGTAACCAATTCGCTTTCAAAATAAAAATCCAAAACTTCACCAAACCCGATAAAGAATAAAATAAAGAAGGTTATTATTTGCTAACTAATATAAGCTGGACTTTTAAAATTTGTGAACGAGAAAAACTAATAAAACAAACAACTATCTTCAATATAACTATATAATAACTACAGCCCAAATATAATTAACTATCAATTCATTATAGCAATCCGTCTATTGGATATATTAAATTTTCAATAATCCATGCAAACAACATTTACATAAATTGTTAAGCAGTGTTGACTAATCAACGTATATCCAATCTATCATCGTCATGGGAGAATAAAAATAAGAAAAATTCTGCTTGTGTTCAAGCCTCAAGCTCAAAGTCCAAACATATGCAATGTCGGCTGAGCTTAATTGAGCATATCGCCTGTGAAAAGTCAACATACAACATAAGTAGTTCCTATCATTTCACTTAAGCAATCACTGCTCAATAACTTATTTAGCTGAAGAAGTTGCAATCGATTACGAAAGTTTAGCTAGTCGAGGTTTCGGCACAAGCACATCAGCAACAATAGTTACCTTGCGAACTAAGCTTCGAAGATTACGTCGCAAAAGGAGCATTGACGGTTACGTCGTCGCTAATGGGGCATCTAAGATTACTTCTCAAACCGAGCATCACGGATTACATCAAGAAAGATTATGTTGCAAAGATATGAATTGCGACCGCCAACCGCCACAATTTTATCAAATAAAACACCCAACGCCAACGAATGATATATAGATACATTTTAAGAAAAAAAAATATTTGTAGTAGTGGTTAGGAATATAACTTTCATAAAAGGTCTATTTAAAATAATTTGAACATCGAACGAAAGGTCGCCCATTTTGCGCTCGATTATTTGTAGTTATTTTTAATGAAGCACCCATACCGCAATTTGCGGTTAACCTTCATAAATTTGTGTGTTCGTTAAGTGTGAAGACGCATATTTATTATTATGACGTTTAATTCTTACAAATGATTTTTTATGCATTATCCACGATTTTGAATAGTCAAAACTTTATTTTCTCCAAACCAAATAAATACTCAAGTTCTTAATTGTGACCTAATTTTTTTAGAGCTGCTAAGAGGTGTTTGGATGCACACAAATCGAACTACACCACGCAATTCCGCCATAGCAAACCGACCGGGCGAGCGGAGCCGGACCGGGTTTGGTTGGATTAGCCCTTCCGAAAACCGAAGAATTTATATTTACCCGTTGTATATTTACTTCATCTTTGTATTATATAT
This sequence comes from Urtica dioica subsp. dioica, assembly GCF_054948205.1. Taxonomy (NCBI): domain Eukaryota; kingdom Viridiplantae; phylum Streptophyta; class Magnoliopsida; order Rosales; family Urticaceae; genus Urtica; species Urtica dioica. Next base: position 17,060,067 of record NC_142764.1, on the reverse strand, counting down.
ACGCTTTCGATTCGGTTTTGTTACCGAGCTGAAATCTAAAATAATTTGAATGTGTAACAGTGCGTTAACCATGAGCTTATGTTGAACGTCCGGAAAAACGTTTGAAACCGAGCATTAATAGGCCATCGAAGTTACGAACGTTTTTGTAAACGTTAAATAGGTTTTCTATTAAAAGGAAACGAAGGGGATTCCATTCTTCTCGATACGAAGTAAGACTTCGAAAGCTCTCTCCACAAAATATATATATACTCTTTGTCTTTGTTGTAGTCCGGTAGTACTGGTATTGTTTTGGTTATCTGAAGAGTGGAGTTGGTGAAGTGTTTATCACGCTTGCCATTGTATCATGGTAAGAATTTATTCGTCGTTTTCTAGAACAACAATGAAAAACATTATTGTATTAAGGAGATTATCACACGAGTCTTAACAACTTTTCGAGTGTCCGTCCTTATTCTAGTTTAAGTATCTGTACAGGTGTTCTTATCGAATAATGTTTTTTTTTATATGATTCACTTTTTGTTTAAAAATGATAGAAGTCTCACTTTAAATTTTAATCCAATCATATGAACGAAATTTATATGTCATATATCGATTTCTAATGGGAATTAAGTACTAATATTCTTAAATATTATTAAATAATGTAATGATATAGTCAATATTGATAATTATACTCAGCTGCAGCCCAATTTTTTTTGTTTTTTTTTTTTGTTCATTGCATGTTACAACTTTCTTACCTTGATAAAATAAGGTAATGAATGTAGTTGTTTTTTCCAAACACTATCAATTGTTTCAAAAAATCATCCCTATACGTGATGAGGCACTAATTGTAAGCTTAATATCATAATCCGCCTATCTATATAGATATAGGCACTTTCCCATAATCACAAGATCTCAATATACTTCCATAATTTTAAACTCAATTCACATGTGGACAGACGTTTTATCTAAGATATGTTTCGTTTCACAAAATGTCACATTTCTTTACCAGTTTAGCACCGGAATATGCACATATGTTTAATATATTTTAAGTTCTTTTAGAAGTTCAATTTTTATTTTTATTTTTACATTATGAGGGTTCTCTTTAGAAGACACACTTACATGTTCCCTTTAAACTAAAACTGCCAAATTAACCAGGGCGTACAAAAGAATTTAATATTTATAAATAAGTCATTAATACTTATTTTTATTAAGTTGTTAGCAAATAGCAAAATATTACAAATACATATTTTTTCGGTAAAAAAAATTCTCTTCCACATCTGTTGTTGTGATTCCTCAAAAAGTGTTGTGATTAGGTAGTAAAGATAGATTGTCTCGGGGCCATCTATTGCTGATCGTTGGGTTGATTCTGGGCATCGGGCTTTTGACCAGGTGGAGATCGACAATTGTGTGCCCTTAGGCACCCTCTCTGGTAGTTGTTGGTTGGTGGCGGAAGGCAATTTGCACCTTTGCAATTCTGACCACCCTTGCCTATCGTTCCATACCCGATTGTCTTTCCCATTGCGGGGTCCACCAACAGCGAGCACGCGAGCATGGCAACGAGACACCAGACAACCGTCTTTGAAATTCCCATCTCTGCTTTGTTACGTAGAAACGGACCAATGAAAGGAATGACAAAAATTTAGAGTGATGATGATTTCTTTTTGTATTTAATGTGGAGATTGGTGGAGGAAGGTTGCACTGAGTATGCATGGCATATATAGTGAGAGTTTTGTGTCCATTTTTGGGCTGGAGTAACAATAAGAATAATTAAACTCATACCAGTCTTAAAAGTTTTTGCTAATTATATTTGATTATCAACCAGAATTAAGCATGCTAACTATTAAAAGCGTGTTTGTTCTCATTTTGATAAATAGAAGACCATGAGTGGTTTGAACCAGAAAGACCATAATACCTTAACTACGTACCACATAAATACAGAATATTTTTTTGTCGTAGCTCATCAAAACTGATCCGTTTTGACATTCTGTTAATAACCATCATCCATTGGAAATTTAAAACCATAATCGTGCCTATAATCTCAAAGTATAGACACAGCTAGTATAATTTCTACATCTACTAATAATTTCACGATTGCCAATCATCACTGTAACATAGATATTATTAATAACAGCCCACTCCGTAATATTGGTAAATAGTCAAAGTTAAAACATGAATAACTTTTAGCCCCCCCAAACCTAGGTCAATTGACCTTTTTAGTTGTTTTCCTTTTTTCTTCTACTCATGACGTTACAAAACCTGTAGTAACCAATTTGCTTTCAAAATAAAAATCCAAAACTTCACCAAACCCGATAAAGAATCAAATAAAGAAGGTTATTATTTGCTAACTAATATAAGCTGGACTTTTAAAATTTGTGAACGAGAAAAACTAATAAAACAAACAACTATCTTCAATATAACTATATAATAACTACAGCCCAAATATAATTAACTATCAATTCATTATAGCAATCCGTCTATTGGATATATTAAATTTTCAATAATCCATGCAAACAACATTTACATAAATTGTTAAGCAGTGTTGACTAATCAACGTATATCCAATCTATCATCGTCATGGGAGAATAAAAATAAGAAAAATTCTGCTTGTGTTCAAGCCTCAAGCTCAAAGTCCAAACATATGCAATGTCGGCTGAGCTTAATTGAGCATATCGCCTGTGAAAAGTCAACATACAACATAAGTAGTTCCTATCATTTCACTTAAGCAATCACTGCTCAATAACTTATTTAGCTGAAGAAGTTGCAATCGATTACGAAAGTTTAGCTAGTCGAGGTTTCGGCACAAGCACATCAGCAACAATAGTTACCTTGCGAACTAAGCTTCGAAGATTACGTCGCAAAAGGAGCATTGACGGTTACGTCGTCGCTAATGGGGCATCTAAGATTACTTCTCAAACCGAGCATCACGGATTACATCAAGAAAGATTATGTTGCAAAGATATGAATTGCGACCGCCAATCGCCACAATTTTATCAAATAAAACACCCAACGCCAACGAATGATATATAGATACATTTTAAGAAAAAAAAATATTTGTAGTAGTGGTTAGGAATATAACTTTCATAAAAGGTCTATTTAAAATAATTTGAACATCGAACGAAAGGTCGCTCATTTTGCGCTCGATTATTTGTAGTTATTTTTAATGAAGCACCCATACCGCAATTTGCGGTTAACCTTCATAAATTTGTGTGTTCGTTAAGTGTGAAGACGCATATTTATTATTATGACGTTTAATTCTTACAAATGATTTTTTATGCATTATCCACGATTTTGAATAGTCAAAACTTTATTTTCTCCAAACCAAATAAATACTCAAGTTCTTAATTGTGACCTAATTTTTTTAGAGCTGCTAAGAGGTGTTTGGATGCACACAAATCGAACTACACCACGCAATTCCGCCATAGCAAACCGACCGGGCGAGCGGAGCCGGACCGGGTTTGGTTGGATTAGCCCTTCCGAAAACCGAAGAATTTATATTTACCCGTTGTATATTTACTTCATCTTTGTATTATATATACGCTTTCGATTCGGTTTTGTTACCGAGCTGAAATCTAAAATAATTTGAATGTGTAACAGTGCGTTAACCATGAGCTTATGTTGAACGTCCGGAAAAACGTTTGAAACCGAGCATTAATAGGCCATCGAAGTTACGAACGTTTTTGTAAACGTTAAATAGGTTTTCTATTAAAAGGAAACGAAGGGGATTCCATTCTTCTCGATACGAAGTAAGACTTCGAAAGCTCTCTCCACAAAATATATATATACTCTTTGTCTTTGTTGTAGTCCGGTAGTACTGGTATTGTTTTGGTTATCTGAAGAGTGGAGTTGGTGAAGTGTTTATCACGCTTGCCATTGTATCATGGTAAGAATTTATTCGTCGTTTTCTAGAACAACAATGAAAAACATTATTGTATTAAGGAGATTATCACACGAGTCTTAACAACTTTTCGAGTGTCCGTCCTTATTCTAGTTTAAGTATCTGTACAGGTGTTCTTATCGAATAATGTTTTTTTTTATATGATTCACTTTTTGTTTAAAAATGATAGAAGTCTCACTTTAAATTTTAATCCAATCATATGAACGAAATTTATATGTCATATATCGATTTCTAATGGGAATTAAGTACTAATATTCTTAAATATTATTAAATAATGTAATGATATAGTCAATATTGATAATTATACTCAGCTGCAGCCCAATTTTTTTTGTTTTTTTTTTTTTGTTCATTGCATGTTACAACTTTCTTACCTTGATAAAATAAGGTAATGAATGTAGTTGTTTTTTCCAAACACTATCAATTGTTTCAAAAAATCATCCCTATACGTGATGAGGCACTAATTGTAAGCTTAATATCATAATCCGCCTATCTATATAGATATAGGCACTTTCCCATAATCACAAGATCTCAATATACTTCCATAATTTTAAACTCAATTCACATGTGGACAGACGTTTTATCTAAGATATGTTTCGTTTCACAAAATGTCACATTTCTTTACCAGTTTAGCACCGGAATATGCACATATGTTTAATATATTTTAAGTTCTTTTAGAAGTTCAATTTTTATTTTTATTTTTACATTATGAGGGTTCTCTTTAGAAGACACACTTACATGTTCCCTTTAAACTAAAACTGCCAAATTAACCAGGGCGTACAAAAGAATTTAATATTTATAAATAAGTCATTAATACTTATTTTTATTAAGTTGTTAGCAAATAGCAAAATATTACAAATACATATTTTTTCGGTAAAAAAAATTCTCTTCCACATCTGTTGTTGTGATTCCTCAAAAAGTGTTGTGATTAGGTAGTAAAGATAGATTGTCTCGGGGCCATCTATTGCTGATCGTTGGGTTGATTCTGGGCATCGGGCTTTTGACCAGGTGGAGATCGACAATTGTGTGCCCTTAGGCACCCTCTCTGGTAGTTGTTGGTTGGTGGCGGAAGGCAATTTGCACCTTTGCAATTCTGACCACCCTTGCCTATCGTTCCATACCCGATTGTCTTTCCCATTGCGGGGTCCACCAACAGCGAGCACGCGAGCATGGCAACGAGACACCAGACAACCGTCTTTGAAATTCCCATCTCTGCTTTGTTACGTAGAAACGGACCAATGAAAGGAATGACAAAAATTTAGAGTGATGATGATTTCTTTTTGTATTTAATGTGGAGATTGGTGGAGGAAGGTTGCACTGAGTATGCATGGCATATATAGTGAGAGTTTTGTGTCCATTTTTGGGCTGGAGTAACAATAAGAATAATTAAACTCATACCAGTCTTAAAAGTTTTTGCTAATTATATTTGATTATCAACCAGAATTAAGCATGCTAACTATTAAAAGCGTGTTTGTTCTCATTTTGATAAATAGAAGACCATGAGTGGTTTGAACCAGAAAGACCATAATACCTTAACTACGTACCACATAAATACAGAATATTTTTTTGTCGTAGCTCATCAAAACTGATCCGTTTTGACATTCTGTTAATAACCATCATCCATTGGAAATTTAAAACCATAATCGTGCCTATAATCTCAAAGTATAGACACAGCTAGTATAATTTCTACATCTACTAATAATTTCACGATTGCCAATCATCACTGTAACATAGATATTATTAATAACAGCCCACTCCGTAATATTGGTAAATAGTCAAAGTTAAAACATGAATAACTTTTAGCCCCCCCAAACCTAGGTCAATTGACCTTTTTAGTTGTTTTCCTTTTTTCTTCTACTCATGACGTTACAAAACCTGTAGTAACCAATTTGCTTTCAAAATAAAAATCCAAAACTTCACCAAACCCGATAAAGAATAAAATAAAGAAGGTTATTATTTGCTAACTAATATAAGCTGGACTTTTAAAATTTGTGAACGAGAAAAACTAATAAAACAAACAACTATCTTCAATATAACTATATAATAACTACAGCCCAAATATAATTAACTATCAATTCATTATAGCAATCCGTCTATTGGATATATTAAATTTTCAATAATCCATGCAAACAACATTTACATAAATTGTTAAGCAGTGTTGACTAATCAACGTATATCCAATCTATCATCGTCATGGGAGAATAAAAATAAGAAAAATTCTGCTTGTGTTCAAGCCTCAAGCTCAAAGTCCAAACATATGCAATGTCGGCTGAGCTTAATTGAGCATATCGCCTGTGAAAAGTCAACATACAACATAAGTAGTTCCTATCATTTCACTTAAGCAATCACTGCTCAATAACTTATTTAGCTGAAGAAGTTGCAATCGATTACGAAAGTTTAGCTAGTCGAGGTTTCGGCACAAGCACATCAGCAACAATAGTTACCTTGCGAACTAAGCTTCGAAGATTACGTCGCAAAAGGAGCATTGACGGTTACGTCGTCGCTAATGGGGCATCTAAGATTACTTCTCAAACCGAGCATCACGGATTACATCAAGAAAGATTATGTTGCAAAGATATGAATTGCGACCGCCAATCGCCACAATTTTATCAAATAAAACACCCAACGCCAACGAATGATATATAGATACATTTTAAGAAAAAAAAATATTTGTAGTAGTGGTTAGGAATATAACTTTCATAAAAGGTCTATTTAAAATAATTTGAACATCGAACGAAAGGTCGCTCATTTTGCGCTCGATTATTTGTAGTTATTTTTAATGAAGCACCCATACCGCAATTTGCGGTTAACCTTCATAAATTTGTGTGTTCGTTAAGTGTGAAGACGCATATTTATTATTATGACGTTTAATTCTTACAAATGATTTTTTATGCATTATCCACGATTTTGAATAGTCAAAACTTTATTTTCTCCAAACCAAATAAATACTCAAGTTCTTAATTGTGACCTAATTTTTTTAGAGCTGCTAAGAGGTGTTTGGATGCACACAAATCGAACTACACCACGCAATTCCGCCATAGCAAACCGACCGGGCGAGCGGAGCCGGACCGGGTTTGGTTGGATTAGCCCTTCCGAAAACCGAAGAATTTATATTTACCCGTTGTATATTTACTTCATCTTTGTATTATATATACGCTTTCGATTCGGTTTTGTTACCGAGCTGAAATCTAAAATAATTTGAATGTGTAACAGTGCGTTAACCATGAGCTTATGTTGAACGTCCGGAAAAACGTTTGAAACCGAGCATTAATAGGCCATCGAAGTTACGAACGTTTTTGTAAACGTTAAATAGGTTTTCTATTAAAAGGAAACGAAGGGGATTCCATTCTTCTCGATACGAAGTAAGACTTCGAAAGCTCTCTCCACAAAATATATATATACTCTTTGTCTTTGTTGTAGTCCGGTAGTACTGGTATTGTTTTGGTTATCTGAAGAGTGGAGTTGGTGAAGTGTTTATCACGCTTGCCATTGTATCATGGTAAGAATTTATTCGTCGTTTTCTAGAACAACAATGAAAAACATTATTGTATTAAGGAGATTATCACACGAGTCTTAACAACTTTTCGAGTGTCCGTCCTTATTCTAGTTTAAGTATCTGTACAGGTGTTCTTATCGAATAATGTTTTTTTTTATATGATTCACTTTTTGTTTAAAAATGATAGAAGTCTCACTTTAAATTTTAATCCAATCATATGAACGAAATTTATATGTCATATATCGATTTCTAATGGGAATTAAGTACTAATATTCTTAAATATTATTAAATAATGTAATGATATAGTCAATATTGATAATTATACTCAGCTGCAGCCCAATTTTTTTTGTTTTTTTTTTTTGTTCATTGCATGTTACAACTTTCTTACCTTGATAAAATAAGGTAATGAATGTAGTTGTTTTTTCCAAACACTATCAATTGTTTCAAAAAATCATCCCTATACGTGATGAGGCACTAATTGTAAGCTTAATATCATAATCCGCCTATCTATATAGATATAGGCACTTTCCCATAATCACAAGATCTCAATATACTTCCATAATTTTAAACTCAATTCACATGTGGACAGACGTTTTATCTAAGATATGTTTCGTTTCACAAAATGTCACATTTCTTTACCAGTTTAGCACCGGAATATGCACATATGTTTAATATATTTTAAGTTCTTTTAGAAGTTCAATTTTTATTTTTATTTTTACATTATGAGGGTTCTCTTTAGAAGACACACTTACATGTTCCCTTTAAACTAAAACTGCCAAATTAACCAGGGCGTACAAAAGAATTTAATATTTATAAATAAGTCATTAATACTTATTTTTATTAAGTTGTTAGCAAATAGCAAAATATTACAAATACATATTTTTTCGGTAAAAAAAATTCTCTTCCACATCTGTTGTTGTGATTCCTCAAAAAGTGTTGTGATTAGGTAGTAAAGATAGATTGTCTCGGGGCCATCTATTGCTGATCGTTGGGTTGATTCTGGGCATCGGGCTTTTGACCAGGTGGAGATCGACAATTGTGTGCCCTTAGGCACCCTCTCTGGTAGTTGTTGGTTGGTGGCGGAAGGCAATTTGCACCTTTGCAATTCTGACCACCCTTGCCTATCGTTCCATACCCGATTGTCTTTCCCATTGCGGGGTCCACCAACAGCGAGCACGCGAGCATGGCAACGAGACACCAGACAACCGTCTTTGAAATTCCCATCTCTGCTTTGTTACGTAGAAACGGACCAATGAAAGGAATGACAAAAATTTAGAGTGATGATGATTTCTTTTTGTATTTAATGTGGAGATTGGTGGAGGAAGGTTGCACTGAGTATGCATGGCATATATAGTGAGAGTTTTGTGTCCATTTTTGGGCTGGAGTAACAATAAGAATAATTAAACTCATACCAGTCTTAAAAGTTTTTGCTAATTATATTTGATTATCAACCAGAATTAAGCATGCTAACTATTAAAAGCGTGTTTGTTCTCATTTTGATAAATAGAAGACCATGAGTGGTTTGAACCAGAAAGACCATAATACCTTAACTACGTACCACATAAATACAGAATATTTTTTTGTCGTAGCTCATCAAAACTGATCCGTTTTGACATTCTGTTAATAACCATCATCCATTGGAAATTTAAAACCATAATCGTGCCTATAATCTCAAAGTATAGACACAGCTAGTATAATTTCTACATCTACTAATAATTTCACGATTGCCAATCATCACTGTAACATAGATATTATTAATAACAGCCCACTCCGTAATATTGGTAAATAGTCAAAGTTAAAACATGAATAACTTTTAGCCCCCCCAAACCTAGGTCAATTGACCTTTTTAGTTGTTTTCCTTTTTTCTTCTACTCATGACGTTACAAAACCTGTAGTAACCAATTTGCTTTCAAAATAAAAATCCAAAACTTCACCAAACCCGATAAAGAATAAAATAAAGAAGGTTATTATTTGCTAACTAATATAAGCTGGACTTTTAAAATTTGTGAACGAGAAAAACTAATAAAACAAACAACTATCTTCAATATAACTATATAATAACTACAGCCCAAATATAATTAACTATCAATTCATTATAGCAATCCGTCTATTGGATATATTAAATTTTCAATAATCCATGCAAACAACATTTACATAAATTGTTAAGCAGTGTTGACTAATCAACGTATATCCAATCTATCATCGTCATGGGAGAATAAAAATAAGAAAAATTCTGCTTGTGTTCAAGCCTCAAGCTCAAAGTCCAAACATATGCAATGTCGGCTGAGCTTAATTGAGCATATCGCCTGTGAAAAGTCAACATACAACATAAGTAGTTCCTATCATTTCACTTAAGCAATCACTGCTCAATAACTTATTTAGCTGAAGAAGTTGCAATCGATTACGAAAGTTTAGCTAGTCGAGGTTTCGGCACAAGCACATCAGCAACAATAGTTACCTTGCGAACTAAGCTTCGAAGATTACGTCGCAAAAGGAGCATTGACGGTTACGTCGTCGCTAATGGGGCATCTAAGATTACTTCTCAAACCGAGCATCACGGATTACATCAAGAAAGATTATGTTGCAAAGATATGGATTGCGACCGCCAACCGCCACAATTTTATCAAATAAAACACCCAACGCCAACGAATGATATATAGATACATTTTAAGAAAAAAAAAATATTTGTAGTAGTGGTTAGGAATATAACTTTCATAAAAGGTCTATTTAAAATAATTTGAACATCGAAGAAAGGTCGCTCATTTTGCGCTCGATTATTTGTAGTTATTTTTAATGAAGCACCCATACCGCAATTTGCGGTTAACCTTCATAAATTTGTGTGTTCGTTAAGTGTGAAGACGCATATTTATTATTATGACGTTTAATTCTTACAAATGATTTTTTATGCATTATCCACGATTTTGAATAGTCAAAACTTTATTTTCTCCAAACCAAATAAATACTCAAGTTCTTAATTGTGACCTAATTTTTTTAGAGCTGCTAAGAGGTGTTTGGATGCACACAAATCGAACTACACCACGCAATTCCGCCATAGCAAACCGACCGGGCGAGCGGAGCCGGACCGGGTTTGGTTGGATTAGCCCTTCCGAAAACCGAAGAATTTATATTTACCCGTTGTATATTTACTTCATCTTTGTATTATATATACGCTTTCGATTCGGTTTTGTTACCGAGCTGAAATCTAAAATAATTTGAATGTGTAACAGTGCGTTAACCATGAGCTTATGTTGAACGTCCGGAAAAACGTTTGAAACCGAGCATTAATAGGCCATCGAAGTTACGAACGTTTTTGTAAACGTTAAATAGGTTTTCTATTAAAAGGAAACGAAGGGGATTCCATTCTTCTCGATACGAAGTAAGACTTCGAAAGCTCTCTCCACAAAATATATATATACTCTTTGTCTTTGTTGTAGTCCGGTAGTACTGGTATTGTTTTGGTTATCTGAAGAGTGGAGTTGGTGAAGTGTTTATCACGCTTGCCATTGTATCATGGTAAGCATTTATTCGTCGTTTTCTAGAACAACAATGAAAAACATTATTGTATTAAGGAGATTATCACACGAGTCTTAACAACTTTTCGAGTGTCCGTCCTTATTCTAGTTTAAGTATCTGTACAGGTGTTCTTATCGAATAATGTTTTTTTTTATATGATTCACTTTTTGTTTAAAAATGATAGAAGTCTCACTTTAAATTTTAATCCAATCATATGAACGAAATTTATATGTCATATATCGATTTCTAATGGGAATTAAGTACTAATATTCTTAAATATTATTAAATAATGTAATGATATAGTCAATATTGATAATTATACTCAGCTGCAGCCCAATTTTTTTTGTTTTTTTTTTTTGTTCATTGCATGTTACAACTTTCTTACCTTGATAAAATAAGGTAATGAATGTAGTTGTTTTTTCCAAACACTATCAATTGTTTCAAAAAATCATCCCTATACGTGATGAGGCACTAATTGTAAGCTTAATATCATAATCCGCCTATCTATATAGATATAGGCACTTTCCCATAATCACAAGATCTCAATATACTTCCATAATTTTAAACTCAATTCACATGTGGACAGACGTTTTATCTAAGATATGTTTCGTTTCACAAAATGTCACATTTCTTTACCAGTTTAGCACCGGAATATGCACATATGTTTAATATATTTTAAGTTCTTTTAGAAGTTCAATTTTTATTTTTATTTTTACATTATGAGGGTTCTCTTTAGAAGACACACTTACATGTTCCCTTTAAACTAAAACTGCCAAATTAACCAGGGCGTACAAAAGAATTTAATATTTATAAATAAGTCATTAATACTTATTTTTATTAAGTTGTTAGCAAATAGCAAAATATTACAAATACATATTTTTTCGGTAAAAAAAATTCTCTTCCACATCTGTTGTTGTGATTCCTCAAAAAGTGTTGTGATTAGGTAGTAAAGATAGATTGTCTCGGGGCCATCTATTGCTGATCGTTGGGTTGATTCTGGGCATCGGGCTTTTGACCAGGTGGAGATCGACAATTGTGTGCCCTTAGGCACCCTCTCTGGTAGTTGTTGGTTGGTGGCGGAAGGCAATTTGCACCTTTGCAATTCTGACCACCCTTGCCTATCGTTCCATACCCGATTGTCTTTCCCATTGCGGGGTCCACCAACAGCGAGCACGCGAGCATGGCAACGAGACACCAGACAACCGTCTTTGAAATTCCCATCTCTGCTTTGTTACGTAGAAACGGACCAATGAAAGGAATGACAAAAATTTAGAGTGATGATGATTTCTTTTTGTATTTAATGTGGAGATTGGTGGAGGAAGGTTGCACTGAGTATGCATGGCATATATAGTGAGAGTTTTGTGTCCATTTTTGGGCTGGAGTAACAATAAGAATTAAACTCATACCAGTCTTAAAAGTTTTTGCTAATTATATTTGATTATCAACCAGAATTAAGCATGCTAGCTATTAAAAGCGTGTTTGTTCTCATTTTGATAAATAGAAGACCATGAGTGGTTTGAACCAGAAAGACCATACCTTAACTACGTACCACATAAATACATAATATTTTTTGTCGTAGCTCATCAAAACTGATCCGTTTTGACATTCTGTTAATAACCATCATCCATTGGAAATTTAAAACCATAATCGTGCCTATAATCTCAAAGTATAGACACAGCTAGTATAATTTCTACATCTACTAATAATTTCACGATTGCCAATCATCACTGTAACATAGATATTATAATAACAGCCCACTCCGTAATATTGGTAAATAGTCAAAGTTAAAACATGAATAACTTTTAGACCCCCCAAACCTAGGTCAATTAACCTTTTTAGTTTTTTTCTTTTTTTCTTCTACTCATGACGTTACAAAACCTGTAGTAACCAATTTGCTTTCAAAATAAAAATCCAAAACTTAACCAAACCCGATAAAGAATAAAATAAAGAAGGTTATTATTTGCTAACTAATATAAAGCTGGACTTTTAAAATTTGTGAACGAGAAAAACTAATAAAACAAACAACTATCTTCAATATAACTATATAATAACTACAGCCCAAATATAATTAACTATCAATTCATTATAACAATCCGTCTATTGGATATTAAATTTTCAATAATCCATGCAAACAACATTTACATAAATTGTTAAGCAGTGTTGACTAATCAACGTGTATCCAATCTATCATCGTCATGGGAGAATAAAAATAAGAAAAATTCTGCTTGTGTTCAAGCCTCAAAGTCCAAACATATGCAATGTCGGCTGAGCTTAATTGAGCATATCGCCTGTGAAAAGTCAACATACAACATAAGTAGTTCCTATCATTTCACTTAAGCAATCACTGCTCAATAACTTATTTAGCTGAAGAAGTTGCAATCGATTACGAAAGTTCAGCTAGTCGAGGTTTCGGCGCAAGCACATCAGCAACAATAGTTACCTTGCGAACTAAGCTTCGAAGATTACGTCGCAAAAGGAGCATTGACGGTTACGTCGTCGCTAATGGGGCATCTAAGATTACTTCTCAAACCGAGCATCACGGATTACATCAAGAAAGATTATGTTGCAAAGATATGGATTGCGACCGCCAACCGCCACAATTTTATCAAATAAAACACCCAACGCCAACGAATGATATATAGATACATTTTAAGAAAAAAAAAATATTTGTAGTAGTGGTTAGGAATATAACTTTCATAAAAGGTCTATTTAAAATAATTTGAACATCGAAGAAAGGTCGCTCATTTTGCGCTCGATTATTTGTAGTTATTTTTAATGAAGCACCCATACCGCAATTTGCGGTTAACCTTCATAAATTTGTGTGTTCGTTAAGTGTGAAGACGCATATTTATTATTATGACGTTTAATTCTTACAAATGATTTTTTATGCATTATCCACGATTTTGAATAGTCAAAACTTTATTTTCTCCAAACCAAATAAATACTCAAGTTCTTAATTGTGACCTAATTTTTTTAGAGCTGCTAAGAGGTGTTTGGATGCACACAAATCGAACTACACCACGCAATTCCGCCATAGCAAACCGACCGGGCGAGCGGAGCCGGACCGGGTTTGGTTGGATTAGCCCTTCCGAAAACCGAAGAATTTATATTTACCCGTTGTATATTTACTTCATCTTTGTATTATATATACGCTTTCGATTCGGTTTTGTTACCGAGCTGAAATCTAAAATAATTTGAATGTGTAACAGTGCGTTAACCATGAGCTTATGTTGAACGTCCGGAAAAACGTTTGAAACCGAGCATTAATAGGCCATCGAAGTTACGAACGTTTTTGTAAACGTTAAATAGGTTTTCTATTAAAAGGAAACGAAGGGGATTCCATTCTTCTCGATACGAAGTAAGACTTCGAAAGCTCTCTCCACAAAATATATATATACTCTTTGTCTTTGTTGTAGTCCGGTAGTACTGGTATTGTTTTGGTTATCTGAAGAGTGGAGTTGGTGAAGTGTTTATCACGCTTGCCATTGTATCATGGTAAGCATTTATTCGTCGTTTTCTAGAACAACAATGAAAAACATTATTGTATTAAGGAGATTATCACACGAGTCTTAACAACTTTTCGAGTGTCCGTCCTTATTCTAGTTTAAGTATCTGTACAGGTGTTCTTATCGAATAATGTTTTTTTTTATATGATTCACTTTTTGTTTAAAAATGATAGAAGTCTCACTTTAAATTTTAATCCAATCATATGAACGAAATTTATATGTCATATATCGATTTCTAATGGGAATTAAGTACTAATATTCTTAAATATTATTAAATAATGTAATGATATAGTCAATATTGATAATTATACTCAGCTGCAGCCCAATTTTTTTTGTTTTTTTTTTTTGTTCATTGCATGTTACAACTTTCTTACCTTGATAAAATAAGGTAATGAATGTAGTTGTTTTTTCCAAACACTATCAATTGTTTCAAAAAATCATCCCTATACGTGATGAGGCACTAATTGTAAGCTTAATATCATAATCCGCCTATCTATATAGATATAGGCACTTCCCATAATCACAAGATCTCAATATACTTCCATAATTTTAAACTCAATTCACATGTGGACAGACGTTTTATCTAAGATATGTTTCGTTTCACAAAATGTCACATTTCTTTACCAGTTTAGCACCGGAATATGCACATATGTTTAATATATTTTAAGTTCTTTTAGAAGTTCAATTTTTATTTTTATTTTTACATTATGAGGGTTCTCTTTAGAAGACACACTTACATGTTCCCTTTAAACTAAAACTGCCAAATTAACCAGGGCGTACAAAAGAATTTAATATTTATAAATAAGTCATTAATACTTATTTTTATTAAGTTGTTAGCAAATAGCAAAATATTACAAATACATATTTTTTCGGTAAAAAAAATTCTCTTCCACATCTGTTGTTGTGATTCCTCAAAAAGTGTTGTGATTAGGTAGTAAAGATAGATTGTCTCGGGGCCATCTATTGCTGATCGTTGGGTTGATTCTGGGCATCGGGCTTTTGACCAGGTGGAGATCGACAATTGTGTGCCCTTAGGCACCCTCTCTGGTAGTTGTTGGTTGGTGGCGGAAGGCAATTTGCACCTTTGCAATTCTGACCACCCTTGCCTATCGTTCCATACCCGATTGTCTTTCCCATTGCGGGGTCCACCAACAGCGAGCACGCGAGCATGGCAACGAGACACCAGACAACCGTCTTTGAAATTCCCATCTCTGCTTTGTTACGTAGAAACGGACCAATGAAAGGAATGACAAAAATTTAGAGTGATGATGATTTCTTTTTGTATTTAATGTGGAGATTGGTGGAGGAAGGTTGCACTGAGTATGCATGGCATATATAGTGAGAGTTTTGTGTCCATTTTTGGGCTGGAGTAACAATAAGAATTAAACTCATACCAGTCTTAAAAGTTTTTGCTAATTATATTTGATTATCAACCAGAATTAAGCATGCTAGCTATTAAAAGCGTGTTTGTTCTCATTTTGATAAATAGAAGACCATGAGTGGTTTGAACCAGAAAGACCATACCTTAACTACGTACCACATAAATACATAATATTTTTTGTCGTAGCTCATCAAAACTGATCCGTTTTGACATTCTGTTAATAACCATCATCCATTGGAAATTTAAAACCATAATCGTGCCTATAATCTCAAAGTATAGACACAGCTAGTATAATTTCTACATCTACTAATAATTTCACGATTGCCAATCATCACTGTAACATAGATATTATAATAACAGCCCACTCCGTAATATTGGTAAATAGTCAAAGTTAAAACATGAATAACTTTTAGACCCCCCAAACCTAGGTCAATTAACCTTTTTAGTTTTTTTCTTTTTTTCTTCTACTCATGACGTTACAAAACCTGTAGTAACCAATTTGCTTTCAAAATAAAAATCCAAAACTTAACCAAACCCGATAAAGAATAAAATAAAGAAGGTTATTATTTGCTAACTAATATAAAGCTGGACTTTTAAAATTTGTGAACGAGAAAAACTAATAAAACAAACAACTATCTTCAATATAACTATATAATAACTACAGCCCAAATATAATTAACTATCAATTCATTATAACAATCCGTCTATTGGATATTAAATTTTCAATAATCCATGCAAACAACATTTACATAAATTGTTAAGCAGTGTTGACTAATCAACGTGTATCCAATCTATCATCGTCATGGGAGAATAAAAATAAGAAAAATTCTGCTTGTGTTCAAGCCTCAAAGTCCAAACATATGCAATGTCGGCTGAGCTTAATTGAGCATATCGCCTGTGAAAAGTCAACATACAACATAAGTAGTTCCTATCATTTCACTTAAGCAATCACTGCTCAATAACTTATTTAGCTGAAGAAGTTGCAATCGATTACGAAAGTTCAGCTAGTCGAGGTTTCGGCGCAAGCACATCAGCAACAATAGTTACCTTGCGAACTAAGCTTCGAAGATTACGTCGCAAAAGGAGCATTGACGGTTACGTCGTCGCTAATGGGGCATCTAAGATTACTTCTCAAACCGAGCATCACGGATTACATCAAGAAAGATTATGTTGCAAAGATATGGATTGCGACCGCCAACCGCCACAATTTTATCAAATAAAACACCCAACGCCAACGAATGATATATAGATACATTTTAAGAAAAAAAAAATATTTGTAGTAGTGGTTAGGAATATAACTTTCATAAAAGGTCTATTTAAAATAATTTGAACATCGAAGAAAGGTCGCTCATTTTGCGCTCGATTATTTGTAGTTATTTTTAATGAAGCACCCATACCGCAATTTGCGGTTAACCTTCATAAATTTGTGTGTTCGTTAAGTGTGAAGACGCATATTTATTATTATGACGTTTAATTCTTACAAATGATTTTTTATGCATTATCCACGATTTTGAATAGTCAAAACTTTATTTTCTCCAAACCAAATAAATACTCAAGTTCTTAATTGTGACCTAATTTTTTTAGAGCTGCTAAGAGGTGTTTGGATGCACACAAATCGAACTACACCACGCAATTCCGCCATAGCAAACCGACCGGGCGAGCGGAGCCGGACCGGGTTTGGTTGGATTAGCCCTTCCGAAAACCGAAGAATTTATATTTACCCGTTGTATATTTACTTCATCTTTGTATTATATATACGCTTTCGATTCGGTTTTGTTACCGAGCTGAAATCTAAAATAATTTGAATGTGTAACAGTGCGTTAACCATGAGCTTATGTTGAACGTCCGGAAAAACGTTTGAAACCGAGCATTAATAGGCCATCGAAGTTACGAACGTTTTTGTAAACGTTAAATAGGTTTTCTATTAAAAGGAAACGAAGGGGATTCCATTCTTCTCGATACGAAGTAAGACTTCGAAAGCTCTCTCCACAAAATATATATATACTCTTTGTCTTTGTTGTAGTCCGGTAGTACTGGTATTGTTTTGGTTATCTGAAGAGTGGAGTTGGTGAAGTGTTTATCACGCTTGCCATTGTATCATGGTAAGCATTTATTCGTCGTTTTCTAGAACAACAATGAAAAACATTATTGTATTAAGGAGATTATCACACGAGTCTTAACAACTTTTCGAGTGTCCGTCCTTATTCTAGTTTAAGTATCTGTACAGGTGTTCTTATCGAATAATGTTTTTTTTTATATGATTCACTTTTTGTTTAAAAATGATAGAAGTCTCACTTTAAATTTTAATCCAATCATATGAACGAAATTTATATGTCATATATCGATTTCTAATGGGAATTAAGTACTAATATTCTTAAATATTATTAAATAATGTAATGATATAGTCAATATTGATAATTATACTCAGCTGCAGCCCAATTTTTTTTGTTTTTTTTTTTTGTTCATTGCATGTTACAACTTTCTTACCTTGATAAAATAAGGTAATGAATGTAGTTGTTTTTTCCAAACACTATCAATTGTTTCAAAAAATCATCCCTATACGTGATGAGGCACTAATTGTAAGCTTAATATCATAATCCGCCTATCTATATAGATATAGGCACTTCCCATAATCACAAGATCTCAATATACTTCCATAATTTTAAACTCAATTCACATGTGGACAGACGTTTTATCTAAGATATGTTTCGTTTCACAAAATGTCACATTTCTTTACCAGTTTAGCACCGGAATATGCACATATGTTTAATATATTTTAAGTTCTTTTAGAAGTTCAATTTTTATTTTTATTTTTACATTATGAGGGTTCTCTTTAGAAGACACACTTACATGTTCCCTTTAAACTAAAACTGCCAAATTAACCAGGGCGTACAAAAGAATTTAATATTTATAAATAAGTCATTAATACTTATTTTTATTAAGTTGTTAGCAAATAGCAAAATATTACAAATACATATTTTTTCGGTAAAAAAAATTCTCTTCCACATCTGTTGTTGTGATTCCTCAAAAAGTGTTGTGATTAGGTAGTAAAGATAGATTGTCTCGGGGCCATCTATTGCTGATCGTTGGGTTGATTCTGGGCATCGGGCTTTTGACCAGGTGGAGATCGACAATTGTGTGCCCTTAGGCACCCTCTCTGGTAGTTGTTGGTTGGTGGCGGAAGGCAATTTGCACCTTTGCAATTCTGACCACCCTTGCCTATCGTTCCATACCCGATTGTCTTTCCCATTGCGGGGTCCACCAACAGCGAGCACGCGAGCATGGCAACGAGACACCAGACAACCGTCTTTGAAATTCCCATCTCTGCTTTGTTACGTAGAAACGGACCAATGAAAGGAATGACAAAAATTTAGAGTGATGATGATTTCTTTTTGTATTTAATGTGGAGATTGGTGGAGGAAGGTTGCACTGAGTATGCATGGCATATATAGTGAGAGTTTTGTGTCCATTTTTGGGCTGGAGTAACAATAAGAATTAAACTCATACCAGTCTTAAAAGTTTTTGCTAATTATATTTGATTATCAACCAGAATTAAGCATGCTAGCTATTAAAAGCGTGTTTGTTCTCATTTTGATAAATAGAAGACCATGAGTGGTTTGAACCAGAAAGACCATACCTTAACTACGTACCACATAAATACATAATATTTTTTGTCGTAGCTCATCAAAACTGATCCGTTTTGACATTCTGTTAATAACCATCATCCATTGGAAATTTAAAACCATAATCGTGCCTATAATCTCAAAGTATAGACACAGCTAGTATAATTTCTACATCTACTAATAATTTCACGATTGCCAATCATCACTGTAACATAGATATTATAATAACAGCCCACTCCGTAATATTGGTAAATAGTCAAAGTTAAAACATGAATAACTTTTAGACCCCCCAAACCTAGGTCAATTAACCTTTTTAGTTTTTTTCTTTTTTTCTTCTACTCATGACGTTACAAAACCTGTAGTAACCAATTTGCTTTCAAAATAAAAATCCAAAACTTAACCAAACCCGATAAAGAATAAAATAAAGAAGGTTATTATTTGCTAACTAATATAAAGCTGGACTTTTAAAATTTGTGAACGAGAAAAACTAATAAAACAAACAACTATCTTCAATATAACTATATAATAACTACAGCCCAAATATAATTAACTATCAATTCATTATAACAATCCGTCTATTGGATATTAAATTTTCAATAATCCATGCAAACAACATTTACATAAATTGTTAAGCAGTGTTGACTAATCAACGTGTATCCAATCTATCATCGTCATGGGAGAATAAAAATAAGAAAAATTCTGCTTGTGTTCAAGCCTCAAAGTCCAAACATATGCAATGTCGGCAGAGCTTAATTGAGCATATCGCCTGTGAAAAGTCAACATACAACATAAGTAGTTCCTATCATTTCACTTAAGCAATCACTGCTCAATAACTTATTTAGCTGAAGAAGTTGCAATCGATTACGAAAGTTCAGCTAGTCGAGGTTTCGGCGCAAGCACATCAGCAACAATAGTTACCTTGCGAACTAAGCTTCGAAGATTACGTCGCAAAAGGAGCATTGACGGTTACGTCGTCGCTAATGGGGCATCTAAGATTACTTCTCAAACCGAGCATCACGGATTACATCAAGAAAGATTATGTTGCAAAGATATGGATTGCGACCGCCAACCGCCACAATTTTATCAAATAAAACACCCAACGCCAACGAATGATATATAGATACATTTTAAGAAAAAAAAATATTTGTAGTAGTGGTTAGGAATATAACTTTCATAAAAGGTCTATTTAAAATAATTTGAACATCGAACGAAAGGTCGCTCATTTTGCGCTCGATTATTTGTAGTTATTTTTAATGAAGCACCCATACCGCAATTTGCGGTTAACCTTCATAAATTTGTGTGTTCGTTAAGTGTGAAGACGCATATTTATTATTATGACGTTTAATTCTTACAAATGATTTTTTATGCATTATCCACGATTTTGAATAGTCAAAACTTTATTTTCTCCAAACCAAATAAATACTCAAGTTCTTAATTGTGACCTAATTTTTTTAGAGCTGCTAAGAGGTGTTTGGATGCACACAAATCGAACTACACCACGCAATTCCGCCATAGCAAACCGACCGGGCGAGCGGAGCCGGACCGGGTTTGGTTGGATTAGCCCTTCCGAAAACCGAAGAATTTATATTTACCCGTTGTATATTTACTTCATCTTTGTATTATATATACGCTTTCGATTCGGTTTTGTTACCGAGCTGAAATCTAAAATAATTTGAATGTGTAACAGTGCGTTAACCATGAGCTTATGTTGAACGTCCGGAAAAACGTTTGAAACCGAGCATTAATAGGCCATCGAAGTTACGAACGTTTTTGTAAACGTTAAATAGGTTTTCTATTAAAAGGAAACGAAGGGGATTCCATTCTTCTCGATACGAAGTAAGACTTCGAAAGCTCTCTCCACAAAATATATATATACTCTTTGTCTTTGTTGTAGTCCGGTAGTACTGGTATTGTTTTGGTTATCTGAAGAGTGGAGTTGGTGAAGTGTTTATCACGCTTGCCATTGTATCATGGTAAGCATTTATTCGTCGTTTTATAGAACAACAATGAATAACATTATTGTATTAAGGAGATTATCACACGAGTCTTAACAACTTTTCGAGTGTCCGTCCTTATTCTAGTTTAAGTATCTGTACAGGTGTTCTTATCGAATAATGTTTT
Source organism: Urtica dioica subsp. dioica (assembly GCF_054948205.1). NCBI lineage: Eukaryota > Viridiplantae > Streptophyta > Magnoliopsida > Rosales > Urticaceae > Urtica > Urtica dioica. Next base: position 17,038,559 of record NC_142764.1, on the reverse strand, counting down.
TTTTTTATATGATTCACTTTTTGTTTAAAAATGATAGAAGTCTCACTTTAAATTTTAATCCAATCATATGAACGAAATTTATATGTCATATATCGATTTCTAATGGGAATTAAGTACTAATATTCTTAAATATTATTAAATAATGTAATGATATAGTCAATATTGATAATTATACTCAGCTGCAGCCCAATTTTTTTTGTTTTTTTTTTTGTTCATTGCATGTTACAACTTTCTTACCTTGATAAAATAAGGTAATGAATGTAGTTGTTTTTTCCAAACACTATCAATTGTTTCAAAAAATCATCCCTATACGTGATGAGGCACTAATTGTAAGCTTAATATCATAATCCGCCTATCTATATAGATATAGGCACTTTCCCATAATCACAAGATCTCAATATACTTCCATAATTTTAAACTCAATTCACATGTGGACAGACGTTTTATCTAAGATATGTTTCGTTTCACAAAATGTCACATTTCTTTACCAGTTTAGCACCGGAATATGCACATATGTTTAATATATTTTAAGTTCTTTTAGAAGTTCAATTTTTATTTTTATTTTTACATTATGAGGGTTCTCTTTAGAAGACACACTTACATGTTCCCTTTAAACTAAAACTGCCAAATTAACCAGGGCGTACAAAAGAATTTAATATTTATAAATAAGTCATTAATACTTATTTTTATTAAGTTGTTAGCAAATAGCAAAATATTACAAATACATATTTTTTCGGTAAAAAAAATTCTCTTCCACATCTGTTGTTGTGATTCCTCAAAAAGTGTTGTGATTAGGTAGTAAAGATAGATTGTCTCGGGGCCATCTATTGCTGATCGTTGGGTTGATTCTGGGCATCGGGCTTTTGACCAGGTGGAGATCGACAATTGTGTGCCCTTAGGCACCCTCTCTGGTAGTTGTTGGTTGGTGGCGGAAGGCAATTTGCACCTTTGCAATTCTGACCACCCTTGCCTATCGTTCCATACCCGATTGTCTTTCCCATTGCGGGGTCCACCAACAGCGAGCACGCGAGCATGGCAACGAGACACCAGACAACCGTCTTTGAAATTCCCATCTCTGCTTTGTTACGTAGAAACGGACCAATGAAAGGAATGACAAAAATTTAGAGTGATGATGATTTCTTTTTGTATTTAATGTGGAGATTGGTGGAGGAAGGTTGCACTGAGTATGCATGGCATATATAGTGAGAGTTTTGTGTCCATTTTTGGGCTGGAGTAACAATAAGAATTAAACTCATACCAGTCTTAAAAGTTTTTGCTAATTATATTTGATTATCAACCAGAATTAAGCATGCTAGCTATTAAAAGCGTGTTTGTTCTCATTTTGATAAATAGAAGACCATGAGTGGTTTGAACCAGAAAGACCATACCTTAACTACGTACCACATAAATACATAATATTTTTTGTCGTAGCTCATCAAAACTGATCCGTTTTGACATTCTGTTAATAACCATCATCCATTGGAAATTTAAAACCATAATCGTGCCTATAATCTCAAAGTATAGACACAGCTAGTATAATTTCTACATCTACTAATAATTTCACGATTGCCAATCATCACTGTAACATAGATATTATAATAACAGCCCACTCCGTAATATTGGTAAATAGTCAAAGTTAAAACATGAATAACTTTTAGACCCCCCAAACCTAGGTCAATTAACCTTTTTAGTTTTTTTCTTTTTTTCTTCTACTCATGACGTTACAAAACCTGTAGTAACCAATTTGCTTTCAAAATAAAAATCCAAAACTTAACCAAACCCGATAAAGAATAAAATAAAGAAGGTTATTATTTGCTAACTAATATAAAGCTGGACTTTTAAAATTTGTGAACGAGAAAAACTAATAAAACAAACAACTATCTTCAATATAACTATATAATAACTACAGCCCAAATATAATTAACTATCAATTCATTATAACAATCCGTCTATTGGATATTAAATTTTCAATAATCCATGCAAACAACATTTACATAAATTGTTAAGCAGTGTTGACTAATCAACGTGTATCCAATCTATCATCGTCATGGGAGAATAAAAATAAGAAAAATTCTGCTTGTGTTCAAGCCTCAAAGTCCAAACATATGCAATGTCGGCTGAGCTTAATTGAGCATATCGCCTGTGAAAAGTCAACATACAACATAAGTAGTTCCTATCATTTCACTTAAGCAATCACTGCTCAATAACTTATTTAGCTGAAGAAGTTGCAATCGATTACGAAAGTTCAGCTAGTCGAGGTTTCGGCGCAAGCACATCAGCAACAATAGTTACCTTGCGAACTAAGCTTCGAAGATTACGTCGCAAAAGGAGCATTGACGGTTACGTCGTCGCTAATGGGGCATCTAAGATTACTTCTCAAACCGAGCATCACGGATTACATCAAGAAAGATTATGTTGCAAAGATATGGATTGCGACCGCCAACCGCCACAATTTTATCAAATAAAACACCCAACGCCAACGAATGATATATAGATACATTTTAAGAAAAAAAAATATTTGTAGTAGTGGTTAGGAATATAACTTTCATAAAAGGTCTATTTAAAATAATTTGAACATCGAAGAAAGGTCGCTCATTTTGCGCTCAATTATTTGTAGTTATTTTTAATGAAGCACCCATACCGCAATTTGCGGTTAACCTTCATAAATTTGTGTGTTCGTTAAGTGTGAAGACGCATATTTATTATTATGACGTTTAATTCTTACAAATGATTTTTTATGCATTATCCACGATTTTGAATAGTCAAAACTTTATTTTCTCCAAACCAAATAAATACTCAAGTTCTTAATTGTGACCTAATTTTTTAGAGCTGCTAAGAGGTGTTTGGATGCACACAAATCGAACTACACCACGCAATTCCGCCATAGCAAACCGACCGGGCGAGCGGAGCCGGACCGGGTTTGGTTGGATTAGCCCTTCCGAAAACCGAAGAATTTATATTTACCCGTTGTATATTTACTTCATCTTTGTATTATATATACGCTTTCGATTCGGTTTTGTTACCGAGCTGAAATCTAAAATAATTTGAATGTGTAACAGTGCGTTAACCATGAGCTTATGTTGAACGTCCGGAAAAACGTTTGAAACCGAGCATTAATAGGCCATCGAAGTTACGAACGTTTTTGTAAACGTTAAATAGGTTTTCTATTAAAAGGAAACGAAGGGGATTCCATTCTTCTCGATACGAAGTAAGACTTCGAAAGCTCTCTCCACAAAATATATATACTCTTTGTCTTTGTTGTAGTCCGGTAGTACTGGTATTGTTTTGGTTATCTGAAGAGTGGAGTTGGTGAAGTGTTTATCACGCTTGCCATTGTATCATGGTAAGCATTTATTCGTCGTTTTATAGAACAACAATGAATAACATTATTGTATTAAGGAGATTATCACACGAGTCTTAACAACTTTTCGAGTGTCCGTCCTTATTCTAGTTTAAGTATCTGTACAGGTGTTCTTATCGAATAATGTTTTTTTTTTATATGATTCACTTTTTGTTTAAAAATGATAGAAGTCTCACTTTAAATTTTAATCCAATCATATGAACGAAATTTATATGTCATATATCGATTTCTAATGGGAATTAAGTACTAATATTCTTAAATATTATTAAATAATGTAATGATATAGTCAATATTGATAATTATACTCAGCTGCAGCCCAATTTTTTTTGTTTTTTTTTTTGTTCATTGCATGTTACAACTTTCTTACCTTGATAAAATAAGGTAATGAATGTAGTTGTTTTTTCCAAACACTATCAATTGTTTCAAAAAATCATCCCTATACGTGATGAGGCACTAATTGTAAGCTTAATATCATAATCCGCCTATCTATATAGATATAGGCACTTTCCCATAATCACAAGATCTCAATATACTTCCATAATTTTAAACTCAATTCACATGTGGACAGACGTTTTATCTAAGATATGTTTCGTTTCACAAAATGTCACATTTCTTTACCAGTTTAGCACCGGAATATGCACATATGTTTAATATATTTTAAGTTCTTTTAGAAGTTCAATTTTTATTTTTATTTTTACATTATGAGGGTTCTCTTTAGAAGACACACTTACATGTTCCCTTTAAACTAAAACTGCCAAATTAACCAGGGCGTACAAAAGAATTTAATATTTATAAATAAGTCATTAATACTTATTTTTATTAAGTTGTTAGCAAATAGCAAAATATTACAAATACATATTTTTTCGGTAAAAAAAATTCTCTTCCACATCTGTTGTTGTGATTCCTCAAAAAGTGTTGTGATTAGGTAGTAAAGATAGATTGTCTCGGGGCCATCTATTGCTGATCGTTGGGTTGATTCTGGGCATCGGGCTTTTGACCAGGTGGAGATCGACAATTGTGTGCCCTTAGGCACCCTCTCTGGTAGTTGTTGGTTGGTGGCGGAAGGCAATTTGCACCTTTGCAATTCTGACCACCCTTGCCTATCGTTCCATACCCGATTGTCTTTCCCATTGCGGGGTCCACCAACAGCGAGCACGCGAGCATGGCAACGAGACACCAGACAACCGTCTTTGAAATTCCCATCTCTGCTTTGTTACGTAGAAACGGACCAATGAAAGGAATGACAAAAATTTAGAGTGATGATGATTTCTTTTTGTATTTAATGTGGAGATTGGTGGAGGAAGGTTGCACTGAGTATGCATGGCATATATAGTGAGAGTTTTGTGTCCATTTTTGGGCTGGAGTAACAATAAGAATTAAACTCATACCAGTCTTAAAAGTTTTTGCTAATTATATTTGATTATCAACCAGAATTAAGCATGCTAGCTATTAAAAGCGTGTTTGTTCTCATTTTGATAAATAGAAGACCATGAGTGGTTTGAACCAGAAAGACCATACCTTAACTACGTACCACATAAATACATAATATTTTTTGTCGTAGCTCATCAAAACTGATCCGTTTTGACATTCTGTTAATAACCATCATCCATTGGAAATTTAAAACCATAATCGTGCCTATAATCTCAAAGTATAGACACAGCTAGTATAATTTCTACATCTACTAATAATTTCACGATTGCCAATCATCACTGTAACATAGATATTATAATAACAGCCCACTCCGTAATATTGGTAAATAGTCAAAGTTAAAACATGAATAACTTTTAGACCCCCCAAACCTAGGTCAATTAACCTTTTTAGTTTTTTTCTTTTTTTCTTCTACTCATGACGTTACAAAACCTGTAGTAACCACTTTGCTTTCAAAATAAAAATCCAAAACTTAACCAAACCCGATAAAGAATAAAATAAAGAAGGTTATTATTTGCTAACTAATATAAAGCTGGACTTTTAAAATTTGTGAACGAGAAAAACTAATAAAACAAACAACTATCTTCAATATAACTATATAATAACTACAGCCCAAATATAATTAACTATCAATTCATTATAACAATCCGTCTATTGGATATTAAATTTTCAATAATCCATGCAAACAACATTTACATAAATTGTTAAGCAGTGTTGACTAATCAACGTGTATCCAATCTATCATCGTCATGGGAGAATAAAAATAAGAAAAATTCTGCTTGTGTTCAAGCCTCAAAGTCCAAACATATGCAATGTCGGCTGAGCTTAATTGAGCATATCGCCTGTGAAAAGTCAACATACAACATAAGTAGTTCCTATCATTTCACTTAAGCAATCACTGCTCAATAACTTATTTAGCTGAAGAAGTTGCAATCGATTACGAAAGTTCAGCTAGTCGAGGTTTCGGCGCAAGCACATCAGCAACAATAGTTACCTTGCGAACTAAGCTTCGAAGATTACGTCGCAAAAGGAGCATTGACGGTTACGTCGTCGCTAATGGGGCATCTAAGATTACTTCTCAAACCGAGCATCACGGATTACATCAAGAAAGATTATGTTGCAAAGATATGGATTGCGACCGCCAACCGCCACAATTTTATCAAATAAAACACCCAACGCCAACGAATGATATATAGATACATTTTAAGAAAAAAAAATATTTGTAGTAGTGGTTAGGAATATAACTTTCATAAAAGGTCTATTTAAAATAATTTGAACATCGAAGAAAGGTCGCTCATTTTGCGCTCAATTATTTGTAGTTATTTTTAATGAAGCACCCATACCGCAATTTGCGGTTAACCTTCATAAATTTGTGTGTTCGTTAAGTGTGAAGACGCATATTTATTATTATGACGTTTAATTCTTACAAATGATTTTTTATGCATTATCCACGATTTTGAATAGTCAAAACTTTATTTTCTCCAAACCAAATAAATACTCAAGTTCTTAATTGTGACCTAATTTTTTAGAGCTGCTAAGAGGTGTTTGGATGCACACAAATCGAACTACACCACGCAATTCCGCCATAGCAAACCGACCGGGCGAGCGGAGCCGGACCGGGTTTGGTTGGATTAGCCCTTCCGAAAACCGAAGAATTTATATTTACCCGTTGTATATTTACTTCATCTTTGTATTATATATACGCTTTCGATTCGGTTTTGTTACCGAGCTGAAATCTAAAATAATTTGAATGTGTAACAGTGCGTTAACCATGAGCTTATGTTGAACGTCCGGAAAAACGTTTGAAACCGAGCATTAATAGGCCATCGAAGTTACGAACGTTTTTGTAAACGTTAAATAGGTTTTCTATTAAAAGGAAACGAAGGGGATTCCATTCTTCTCGATACGAAGTAAGACTTCGAAAGCTCTCTCCACAAAATATATATATACTCTTTGTCTTTGTTGTAGTCCGGTAGTACTGGTATTGTTTTGGTTATCTGAAGAGTGGAGTTGGTGAAGTGTTTATCACGCTTGCCATTGTATCATGGTAAGCATTTATTCGTCGTTTTATAGAACAACAATGAATAACATTATTGTATTAAGGAGATTATCACACGAGTCTTAACAACTTTTCGAGTGTCCGTCCTTATTCTAGTTTAAGTATCTGTACAGGTGTTCTTATCGAATAATGTTTTTTTTTTATATGATTCACTTTTTGTTTAAAAATGATAGAAGTCTCACTTTAAATTTTAATCCAATCATATGAACGAAATTTATATGTCATATATCGATTTCTAATGGGAATTAAGTACTAATATTCTTAAATATTATTAAATAATGTAATGATATAGTCAATATTGATAATTATACTCAGCTGCAGCCCAATTTTTTTTGTTTTTTTTTTTGTTCATTGCATGTTACAACTTTCTTACCTTGATAAAATAAGGTAATGAATGTAGTTGTTTTTTCCAAACACTATCAATTGTTTCAAAAAATCATCCCTATACGTGATGAGGCACTAATTGTAAGCTTAATATCATAATCCGCCTATCTATATAGATATAGGCACTTTCCCATAATCACAAGATCTCAATATACTTCCATAATTTTAAACTCAATTCACATGTGGACAGACGTTTTATCTAAGATATGTTTCGTTTCACAAAATGTCACATTTCTTTACCAGTTTAGCACCGGAATATGCACATATGTTTAATATATTTTAAGTTCTTTTAGAAGTTCAATTTTTATTTTTATTTTTACATTATGAGGGTTCTCTTTAGAAGACACACTTACATGTTCCCTTTAAACTAAAACTGCCAAATTAACCAGGGCGTACAAAAGAATTTAATATTTATAAATAAGTCATTAATACTTATTTTTATTAAGTTGTTAGCAAATAGCAAAATATTACAAATACATATTTTTTCGGTAAAAAAAATTCTCTTCCACATCTGTTGTTGTGATTCCTCAAAAAGTGTTGTGATTAGGTAGTAAAGATAGATTGTCTCGGGGCCATCTATTGCTGATCGTTGGGTTGATTCTGGGCATCGGGCTTTTGACCAGGTGGAGATCGACAATTGTGTGCCCTTAGGCACCCTCTCTGGTAGTTGTTGGTTGGTGGCGGAAGGCAATTTGCACCTTTGCAATTCTGACCACCCTTGCCTATCGTTCCATACCCGATTGTCTTTCCCATTGCGGGGTCCACCAACAGCGAGCACGCGAGCATGGCAACGAGACACCAGACAACCGTCTTTGAAATTCCCATCTCTGCTTTGTTACGTAGAAACGGACCAATGAAAGGAATGACAAAAATTTAGAGTGATGATGATTTCTTTTTGTATTTAATGTGGAGATTGGTGGAGGAAGGTTGCACTGAGTATGCATGGCATATATAGTGAGAGTTTTGTGTCCATTTTTGGGCTGGAGTAACAATAAGAATTAAACTCATACCAGTCTTAAAAGTTTTTGCTAATTATATTTGATTATCAACCAGAATTAAGCATGCTAGCTATTAAAAGCGTGTTTGTTCTCATTTTGATAAATAGAAGACCATGAGTGGTTTGAACCAGAAAGACCATACCTTAACTACGTACCACATAAATACATAATATTTTTTGTCGTAGCTCATCAAAACTGATCCGTTTTGACATTCTGTTAATAACCATCATCCATTGGAAATTTAAAACCATAATCGTGCCTATAATCTCAAAGTATAGACACAGCTAGTATAATTTCTACATCTACTAATAATTTCACGATTGCCAATCATCACTGTAACATAGATATTATAATAACAGCCCACTCCGTAATATTGGTAAATAGTCAAAGTTAAAACATGAATAACTTTTAGACCCCCCAAACCTAGGTCAATTAACCTTTTTAGTTTTTTTCTTTTTTTCTTCTACTCATGACGTTACAAAACCTGTAGTAACCACTTTGCTTTCAAAATAAAAATCCAAAACTTAACCAAACCCGATAAAGAATAAAATAAAGAAGGTTATTATTTGCTAACTAATATAAAGCTGGACTTTTAAAATTTGTGAACGAGAAAAACTAATAAAACAAACAACTATCTTCAATATAACTATATAATAACTACAGCCCAAATATAATTAACTATCAATTCATTATAACAATCCGTCTATTGGATATTAAATTTTCAATAATCCATGCAAACAACATTTACATAAATTGTTAAGCAGTGTTGACTAATCAACGTGTATCCAATCTATCATCGTCATGGGAGAATAAAAATAAGAAAAATTCTGCTTGTGTTCAAGCCTCAAAGTCCAAACATATGCAATGTCGGCTGAGCTTAATTGAGCATATCGCCTGTGAAAAGTCAACATACAACATAAGTAGTTCCTATCATTTCACTTAAGCAATCACTGCTCAATAACTTATTTAGCTGAAGAAGTTGCAATCGATTACGAAAGTTCAGCTAGTCGAGGTTTCGGCGCAAGCACATCAGCAACAATAGTTACCTTGCGAACTAAGCTTCGAAGATTACGTCGCAAAAGGAGCATTGACGGTTACGTCGTCGCTAATGGGGCATCTAAGATTACTTCTCAAACCGAGCATCACGGATTACATCAAGAAAGATTATGTTGCAAAGATATGGATTGCGACCGCCAACCGCCACAATTTTATCAAATAAAACACCCAACGCCAACGAATGATATATAGATACATTTTAAGAAAAAAAAATATTTGTAGTAGTGGTTAGGAATATAACTTTCATAAAAGGTCTATTTAAAATAATTTGAACATCGAAGAAAGGTCGCTCATTTTGCGCTCAATTATTTGTAGTTATTTTTAATGAAGCACCCATACCGCAATTTGCGGTTAACCTTCATAAATTTGTGTGTTCGTTAAGTGTGAAGACGCATATTTATTATTATGACGTTTAATTCTTACAAATGATTTTTTATGCATTATCCACGATTTTGAATAGTCAAAACTTTATTTTCTCCAAACCAAATAAATACTCAAGTTCTTAATTGTGACCTAATTTTTTAGAGCTGCTAAGAGGTGTTTGGATGCACACAAATCGAACTACACCACGCAATTCCGCCATAGCAAACCGACCGGGCGAGCGGAGCCGGACCGGGTTTGGTTGGATTAGCCCTTCCGAAAACCGAAGAATTTATATTTACCCGTTGTATATTTACTTCATCTTTGTATTATATATACGCTTTCGATTCGGTTTTGTTACCGAGCTGAAATCTAAAATAATTTGAATGTGTAACAGTGCGTTAACCATGAGCTTATGTTGAACGTCCGGAAAAACGTTTGAAACCGAGCATTAATAGGCCATCGAAGTTACGAACGTTTTTGTAAACGTTAAATAGGTTTTCTATTAAAAGGAAACGAAGGGGATTCCATTCTTCTCGATACGAAGTAAGACTTCGAAAGCTCTCTCCACAAAATATATATATACTCTTTGTCTTTGTTGTAGTCCGGTAGTACTGGTATTGTTTTGGTTATCTGAAGAGTGGAGTTGGTGAAGTGTTTATCACGCTTGCCATTGTATCATGGTAAGCATTTATTCGTCGTTTTATAGAACAACAATGAATAACATTATTGTATTAAGGAGATTATCACACGAGTCTTAACAACTTTTCGAGTGTCCGTCCTTATTCTAGTTTAAGTATCTGTACAGGTGTTCTTATCGAATAATGTTTTTTTTTTATATGATTCACTTTTTGTTTAAAAATGATAGAAGTCTCACTTTAAATTTTAATCCAATCATATGAACGAAATTTATATGTCATATATCGATTTCTAATGGGAATTAAGTACTAATATTCTTAAATATTATTAAATAATGTAATGATATAGTCAATATTGATAATTATACTCAGCTGCAGCCCAATTTTTTTTGTTTTTTTTTTTGTTCATTGCATGTTACAACTTTCTTACCTTGATAAAATAAGGTAATGAATGTAGTTGTTTTTTCCAAACACTATCAATTGTTTCAAAAAATCATCCCTATACGTGATGAGGCACTAATTGTAAGCTTAATATCATAATCCGCCTATCTATATAGATATAGGCACTTTCCCATAATCACAAGATCTCAATATACTTCCATAATTTTAAACTCAATTCACATGTGGACAGACGTTTTATCTAAGATATGTTTCGTTTCACAAAATGTCACATTTCTTTACCAGTTTAGCACCGGAATATGCACATATGTTTAATATATTTTAAGTTCTTTTAGAAGTTCAATTTTTATTTTTATTTTTACATTATGAGGGTTCTCTTTAGAAGACACACTTACATGTTCCCTTTAAACTAAAACTGCCAAATTAACCAGGGCGTACAAAAGAATTTAATATTTATAAATAAGTCATTAATACTTATTTTTATTAAGTTGTTAGCAAATAGCAAAATATTACAAATACATATTTTTTCGGTAAAAAAAATTCTCTTCCACATCTGTTGTTGTGATTCCTCAAAAAGTGTTGTGATTAGGTAGTAAAGATAGATTGTCTCGGGGCCATCTATTGCTGATCGTTGGGTTGATTCTGGGCATCGGGCTTTTGACCAGGTGGAGATCGACAATTGTGTGCCCTTAGGCACCCTCTCTGGTAGTTGTTGGTTGGTGGCGGAAGGCAATTTGCACCTTTGCAATTCTGACCACCCTTGCCTATCGTTCCATACCCGATTGTCTTTCCCATTGCGGGGTCCACCAACAGCGAGCACGCGAGCATGGCAACGAGACACCAGACAACCGTCTTTGAAATTCCCATCTCTGCTTTGTTACGTAGAAACGGACCAATGAAAGGAATGACAAAAATTTAGAGTGATGATGATTTCTTTTTGTATTTAATGTGGAGATTGGTGGAGGAAGGTTGCACTGAGTATGCATGGCATATATAGTGAGAGTTTTGTGTCCATTTTTGGGCTGGAGTAACAATAAGAATTAAACTCATACCAGTCTTAAAAGTTTTTGCTAATTATATTTGATTATCAACCAGAATTAAGCATGCTAGCTATTAAAAGCGTGTTTGTTCTCATTTTGATAAATAGAAGACCATGAGTGGTTTGAACCAGAAAGACCATACCTTAACTACGTACCACATAAATACATAATATTTTTTGTCGTAGCTCATCAAAACTGATCCGTTTTGACATTCTGTTAATAACCATCATCCATTGGAAATTTAAAACCATAATCGTGCCTATAATCTCAAAGTATAGACACAGCTAGTATAATTTCTACATCTACTAATAATTTCACGATTGCCAATCATCACTGTAACATAGATATTATAATAACAGCCCACTCCGTAATATTGGTAAATAGTCAAAGTTAAAACATGAATAACTTTTAGACCCCCCAAACCTAGGTCAATTAACCTTTTTAGTTTTTTTCTTTTTTTCTTCTACTCATGACGTTACAAAACCTGTAGTAACCACTTTGCTTTCAAAATAAAAATCCAAAACTTAACCAAACCCGATAAAGAATAAAATAAAGAAGGTTATTATTTGCTAACTAATATAAAGCTGGACTTTTAAAATTTGTGAACGAGAAAAACTAATAAAACAAACAACTATCTTCAATATAACTATATAATAACTACAGCCCAAATATAATTAACTATCAATTCATTATAACAATCCGTCTATTGGATATTAAATTTTCAATAATCCATGCAAACAACATTTACATAAATTGTTAAGCAGTGTTGACTAATCAACGTGTATCCAATCTATCATCGTCATGGGAGAATAAAAATAAGAAAAATTCTGCTTGTGTTCAAGCCTCAAAGTCCAAACATATGCAATGTCGGCTGAGCTTAATTGAGCATATCGCCTGTGAAAAGTCAACATACAACATAAGTAGTTCCTATCATTTCACTTAAGCAATCACTGCTCAATAACTTATTTAGCTGAAGAAGTTGCAATCGATTACGAAAGTTCAGCTAGTCGAGGTTTCGGCGCAAGCACATCAGCAACAATAGTTACCTTGCGAACTAAGCTTCGAAGATTACGTCGCAAAAGGAGCATTGACGGTTACGTCGTCGCTAATGGGGCATCTAAGATTACTTCTCAAACCGAGCATCACGGATTACATCAAGAAAGATTATGTTGCAAAGATATGGATTGCGACCGCCAACCGCCACAATTTTATCAAATAAAACACCCAACGCCAACGAATGATATATAGATACATTTTAAGAAAAAAAAATATTTGTAGTAGTGGTTAGGAATATAACTTTCATAAAAGGTCTATTTAAAATAATTTGAACATCGAAGAAAGGTCGCTCATTTTGCGCTCAATTATTTGTAGTTATTTTTAATGAAGCACCCATACCGCAATTTGCGGTTAACCTTCATAAATTTGTGTGTTCGTTAAGTGTGAAGACGCATATTTATTATTATGACGTTTAATTCTTACAAATGATTTTTTATGCATTATCCACGATTTTGAATAGTCAAAACTTTATTTTCTCCAAACCAAATAAATACTCAAGTTCTTAATTGTGACCTAATTTTTTAGAGCTGCTAAGAGGTGTTTGGATGCACACAAATCGAACTACACCACGCAATTCCGCCATAGCAAACCGACCGGGCGAGCGGAGCCGGACCGGGTTTGGTTGGATTAGCCCTTCCGAAAACCGAAGAATTTATATTTACCCGTTGTATATTTACTTCATCTTTGTATTATATATACGCTTTCGATTCGGTTTTGTTACCGAGCTGAAATCTAAAATAATTTGAATGTGTAACAGTGCGTTAACCATGAGCTTATGTTGAACGTCCGGAAAAACGTTTGAAACCGAGCATTAATAGGCCATCGAAGTTACGAACGTTTTTGTAAACGTTAAATAGGTTTTCTATTAAAAGGAAACGAAGGGGATTCCATTCTTCTCGATACGAAGTAAGACTTCGAAAGCTCTCTCCACAAAATATATATATACTCTTTGTCTTTGTTGTAGTCCGGTAGTACTGGTATTGTTTTGGTTATCTGAAGAGTGGAGTTGGTGAAGTGTTTATCACGCTTGCCATTGTATCATGGTAAGCATTTATTCGTCGTTTTCTAGAACAACAATGAAAAACATTATTGTATTAAGGAGATTATCACACGAGTCTTAACAACTTTTCGAGTGTCCGTCCTTATTCTAGTTTAAGTATCTGTACAGGTGTTCTTATCGAATAATGTTTTTTTTTATATGATTCACTTTTTGTTTAAAAATGATAGAAGTCTCACTTTAAATTTTAATCCAATCATATGAACGAAATTTATATGTCATATATCGATTTCTAATGGGAATTAAGTACTAATATTCTTAAATATTATTAAATAATGTAATGATATAGTCAATATTGATAATTATACTCAGCTGCAGCCCAATTTTTTTTGTTTTTTTTTTTGTTCATTGCATGTTACAACTTTCTTACCTTGATAAAATAAGGTAATGAATGTAGTTGTTTTTTCCAAACACTATCAATTGTTTCAAAAAATCATCCCTATACGTGATGAGGCACTAATTGTAAGCTTAATATCATAATCCGCCTATCTATATAGATATAGGCACTTTCCCATAATCACAAGATCTCAATATACTTCCATAATTTTAAACTCAATTCACATGTGGACAGACGTTTTATCTAAGATATGTTTCGTTTCACAAAATGTCACATTTCTTTACCAGTTTAGCACCGGAATATGCACATATGTTTAATATATTTTAAGTTCTTTTAGAAGTTCAATTTTTATTTTTATTTTTACATTATGAGGGTTCTCTTTAGAAGACACACTTACATGTTCCCTTTAAACTAAAACTGCCAAATTAACCAGGGCGTACAAAAGAATTTAATATTTATAAATAAGTCATTAATACTTATTTTTATTAAGTTGTTAGCAAATAGCAAAATATTACAAATACATATTTTTTCGGTAAAAAAAATTCTCTTCCACATCTGTTGTTGTGATTCCTCAAAAAGTGTTGTGATTAGGTAGTAAAGATAGATTGTCTCGGGGCCATCTATTGCTGATCGTTGGGTTGATTCTGGGCATCGGGCTTTTGACCAGGTGGAGATCGACAATTGTGTGCCCTTAGGCACCCTCTCTGGTAGTTGTTGGTTGGTGGCGGAAGGCAATTTGCACCTTTGCAATTCTGACCACCCTTGCCTATCGTTCCATACCCGATTGTCTTTCCCATTGCGGGGTCCACCAACAGCGAGCACGCGAGCATGGCAACGAGACACCAGACAACCGTCTTTGAAATTCCCATCTCTGCTTTGTTACGTAGAAACGGACCAATGAAAGGAATGACAAAAATTTAGAGTGATGATGATTTCTTTTTGTATTTAATGTGGAGATTGGTGGAGGAAGGTTGCACTGAGTATGCATGGCATATATAGTGAGAGTTTTGTGTCCATTTTTGGGCTGGAGTAACAATAAGAATTAAACTCATACCAGTCTTAAAAGTTTTTGCTAATTATATTTGATTATCAACCAGAATTAAGCATGCTAGCTATTAAAAGCGTGTTTGTTCTCATTTTGATAAATAGAAGACCATGAGTGGTTTGAACCAGAAAGACCATACCTTAACTACGTACCACATAAATACATAATATTTTTTGTCGTAGCTCATCAAAACTGATCCGTTTTGACATTCTGTTAATAACCATCATCCATTGGAAATTTAAAACCATAATCGTGCCTATAATCTCAAAGTATAGACACAGCTAGTATAATTTCTACATCTACTAATAATTTCACGATTGCCAATCATCACTGTAACATAGATATTATAATAACAGCCCACTCCGTAATATTGGTAAATAGTCAAAGTTAAAACATGAATAACTTTTAGACCCCCCAAACCTAGGTCAATTAACCTTTTTAGTTTTTTTCTTTTTTTCTTCTACTCATGACGTTACAAAACCTGTAGTAACCAATTTGCTTTCAAAATAAAAATCCAAAACTTAACCAAACCCGATAAAGAATAAAATAAAGAAGGTTATTATTTGCTAACTAATATAAAGCTGGACTTTTAAAATTTGTGAACGAGAAAAACTAATAAAACAAACAACTATCTTCAATATAACTATATAATAACTACAGCCCAAATATAATTAACTATCAATTCATTATAACAATCCGTCTATTGGATATTAAATTTTCAATAATCCATGCAAACAACATTTACATAAATTGTTAAGCAGTGTTGACTAATCAACGTGTATCCAATCTATCATCGTCATGGGAGAATAAAAATAAGAAAAATTCTGCTTGTGTTCAAGCCTCAAAGTCCAAACATATGCAATGTCGGCTGAGCTTAATTGAGCATATCGCCTGTGAAAAGTCAACATACAACATAAGTAGTTCCTATCATTTCACTTAAGCAATCACTGCTCAATAACTTATTTAGCTGAAGAAGTTGCAATCGATTACGAAAGTTCAGCTAGTCGAGGTTTCGGCGCAAGCACATCAGCAACAATAGTTACCTTGCGAACTAAGCTTCGAAGATTACGTCGCAAAAGGAGCATTGACGGTTACGTCGTCGCTAATGGGGCATCTAAGATTACTTCTCAAACCGAGCATCACGGATTACATCAAGAAAGATTATGTTGCAAAGATATGGATTGCGACCGCCAACCGCCACAATTTTATCAAATAAAACACCCAACGCCAACGAATGATATATAGATACATTTTAAGAAAAAAAAATATTTGTAGTAGTGGTTAGGAATATAACTTTCATAAAAGGTCTATTTAAAATAATTTGAACATCGAAGAAAGGTCGCTCATTTTGCGCTCAATTATTTGTAGTTATTTTTAATGAAGCACCCATACCGCAATTTGCGGTTAACCTTCATAAATTTGTGTGTTCGTTAAGTGTGAAGACGCATATTTATTATTATGACGTTTAATTCTTACAAATGATTTTTTATGCATTATCCACGATTTTGAATAGTCAAAACTTTATTTTCTCCAAACCAAATAAATACTCAAGTTCTTAATTGTGACCTAATTTTTTTAGAGCTGCTAAGAGGTGTTTGGATGCACACAAATCGAACTACACCACGCAATTCCGCCATAGCAAACCGACCGGGCGAGCGGAGCCGGACCGGGTTTGGTTGGATTAGCCCTTCCGAAAACCGAAGAATTTATATTTACCCGTTGTATATTTACTTCATCTTTGTATTATATATACGCTTTCGATTCGGTTTTGTTACCGAGCTGAAATCTAAAATAATTTGAATGTGTAACAGTGCGTTAACCATGAGCTTATGTTGAACGTCCGGAAAAACGTTTGAAACCGAGCATTAATAGGCCATCGAAGTTACGAACGTTTTTGTAAACGTTAAATAGGTTTTCTATTAAAAGGAAACGAAGGGGATTCCATTCTTCTCGATACGAAGTAAGACTTCGAAAGCTCTCTCCACAAAATATATATATACTCTTTGTCTTTGTTGTAGTCCGGTAGTACTGGTATTGTTTTGGTTATCTGAAGAGTGGAGTTGGTGAAGTGTTTATCACGCTTGCCATTGTATCATGGTAAGCATTTATTCGTCGTTTTATAGAACAACAATGAATAACATTATTGTATTAAGGAGATTATCACACGAGTCTTAACAACTTTTCGAGTGTCCGTCCTTATTCTAGTTTAAGTATCTGTACAGGTGTTCTTATCGAATAATGTTTTTTTTTTATATGATTCACTTTTTGTTTAAAAATGATAGAAGTCTCACTTTAAATTTTAATCCAATCATATGAACGAAATTTATATGTCATATATCGATTTCTAATGGGAATTAAGTACTAATATTCTTAAATATTATTAAATAATGTAATGATATAGTCAATATTGATAATTATACTCAGCTGCAGCCCAATTTTTTTTGTTTTTTTTTTTGTTCATTGCATGTTACAACTTTCTTACCTTGATAAAATAAGGTAATGAATGTAGTTGTTTTTTCCAAACACTATCAATTGTTTCAAAAAATCATCCCTATACGTGATGAGGCACTAATTGTAAGCTTAATATCATAATCCGCCTATCTATATAGATATAGGCACTTTCCCATAATCACAAGATCTCAATATACTTCCATAATTTTAAACTCAATTCACATGTGGACAGACGTTTTATCTAAGATATGTTTCGTTTCACAAAATGTCACATTTCTTTACCAGTTTAGCACCGGAATATGCACATATGTTTAATATATTTTAAGTTCTTTTAGAAGTTCAATTTTTATTTTTATTTTTACATTATGAGGGTTCTCTTTAGAAGACACACTTACATGTTCCCTTTAAACTAAAACTGCCAAATTAACCAGGGCGTACAAAAGAATTTAATATTTATAAATAAGTCATTAATACTTATTTTTATTAAGTTGTTAGCAAATAGCAAAATATTACAAATACATATTTTTTCGGTAAAAAAAATTCTCTTCCACATCTGTTGTTGTGATTCCTCAAAAAGTGTTGTGATTAGGTAGTAAAGATAGATTGTCTCGGGGCCATCTATTGCTGATCGTTGGGTTGATTCTGGGCATCGGGCTTTTGACCAGGTGGAGATCGACAATTGTGTGCCCTTAGGCACCCTCTCTGGTAGTTGTTGGTTGGTGGCGGAAGGCAATTTGCACCTTTGCAATTCTGACCACCCTTGCCTATCGTTCCATACCCGATTGTCTTTCCCATTGCGGGGTCCACCAACAGCGAGCACGCGAGCATGGCAACGAGACACCAGACAACCGTCTTTGAAATTCCCATCTCTGCTTTGTTACGTAGAAACGGACCAATGAAAGGAATGACAAAAATTTAGAGTGATGATGATTTCTTTTTGTATTTAATGTGGAGATTGGTGGAGGAAGGTTGCACTGAGTATGCATGGCATATATAGTGAGAGTTTTGTGTCCATTTTTGGGCTGGAGTAACAATAAGAATTAAACTCATACCAGTCTTAAAAGTTTTTGCTAATTATATTTGATTATCAACCAGAATTAAGCATGCTAGCTATTAAAAGCGTGTTTGTTCTCATTTTGATAAATAGAAGACCATGAGTGGTTTGAACCAGAAAGACCATACCTTAACTACGTACCACATAAATACATAATATTTTTTGTCGTAGCTCATCAAAACTGATCCGTTTTGACATTCTGTTAATAACCATCATCCATTGGAAATTTAAAACCATAATCGTGCCTATAATCTCAAAGTATAGACACAGCTAGTATAATTTCTACATCTACTAATAATTTCACGATTGCCAATCATCACTGTAACATAGATATTATAATAACAGCCCACTCCGTAATATTGGTAAATAGTCAAAGTTAAAACATGAATAACTTTTAGACCCCCCAAACCTAGGTCAATTAACCTTTTTAGTTTTTTTCTTTTTTTCTTCTACTCATGACGTTACAAAACCTGTAGTAACCAATTTGCTTTCAAAATAAAAATCCAAAACTTAACCAAACCCGATAAAGAATAAAATAAAGAAGGTTATTATTTGCTAACTAATATAAAGCTGGACTTTTAAAATTTGTGAACGAGAAAAACTAATAAAACAAACAACTATCTTCAATATAACTATATAATAACTACAGCCCAAATATAATTAACTATCAATTCATTATAACAATCCGTCTATTGGATATTAAATTTTCAATAATCCATGCAAACAACATTTACATAAATTGTTAAGCAGTGTTGACTAATCAACGTGTATCCAATCTATCATCGTCATGGGAGAATAAAAATAAGAAAAATTCTGCTTGTGTTCAAGCCTCAAAGTCCAAACATATGCAATGTCGGCTGAGCTTAATTGAGCATATCGCCTGTGAAAAGTCAACATACAACATAAGTAGTTCCTATCATTTCACTTAAGCAATCACTGCTCAATAACTTATTTAGCTGAAGAAGTTGCAATCGATTACGAAAGTTCAGCTAGTCGAGGTTTCGGCGCAAGCACATCAGCAACAATAGTTACCTTGCGAACTAAGCTTCGAAGATTACGTCGCAAAAGGAGCATTGACGGTTACGTCGTCGCTAATGGGGCATCTAAGATTACTTCTCAAACCGAGCATCACGGATTACATCAAGAAAGATTATGTTGCAAAGATATGGATTGCGACCGCCAACCGCCACAATTTTATCAAATAAAACACCCAACGCCAACGAATGATATATAGATACATTTTAAGAAAAAAAAATATTTGTAGTAGTGGTTAGGAATATAACTTTCATAAAAGGTCTATTTAAAATAATTTGAACATCGAAGAAAGGTCGCTCATTTTGCGCTCAATTATTTGTAGTTATTTTTAATGAAGCACCCATACCGCAATTTGCGGTTAACCTTCATAAATTTGTGTGTTCGTTAAGTGTGAAGACGCATATTTATTATTATGACGTTTAATTCTTACAAATGATTTTTTATGCATTATCCACGATTTTGAATAGTCAAAACTTTATTTTCTCCAAACCAAATAAATACTCAAGTTCTTAATTGTGACCTAATTTTTTAGAGCTGCTAAGAGGTGTTTGGATGCACACAAATCGAACTACACCACGCAATTCCGCCATAGCAAACCGACCGGGCGAGCGGAGCCGGACCGGGTTTGGTTGGATTAGCCCTTCCGAAAACCGAAGAATTTATATTTACCCGTTGTATATTTACTTCATCTTTGTATTATATATACGCTTTCGATTCGGTTTTGTTACCGAGCTGAAATCTAAAATAATTTGAATGTGTAACAGTGCGTTAACCATGAGCTTATGTTGAACGTCCGGAAAAACGTTTGAAACCGAGCATTAATAGGCCATCGAAGTTACGAACGTTTTTGTAAACGTTAAATAGGTTTTCTATTAAAAGGAAACGAAGGGGATTCCATTCTTCTCGATACGAAGTAAGACTTCGAAAGCTCTCTCCACAAAATATATATATACTCTTTGTCTTTGTTGTAGTCCGGTAGTACTGGTATTGTTTTGGTTATCTGAAGAGTGGAGTTGGTGAAGTGTTTATCACGCTTGCCATTGTATCATGGTAAGCATTTATTCGTCGTTTTATAGAACAACAATGAATAACATTATTGTATTAAGGAGATTATCACACGAGTCTTAACAACTTTTCGAGTGTCCGTCCTTATTCTAGTTTAAGTATCTGTACAGGTGTTCTTATCGAATAATGTTTTTTTTTTATATGATTCACTTTTTGTTTAAAAATGATAGAAGTCTCACTTTAAATTTTAATCCAATCATATGAACGAAATTTATATGTCATATATCGATTTCTAATGGGAATTAAGTACTAATATTCTTAAATATTATTAAATAATGTAATGATATAGTCAATATTGATAATTATACTCAGCTGCAGCCCAATTTTTTTTGTTTTTTTTTTTGTTCATTGCATGTTACAACTTTCTTACCTTGATAAAATAAGGTAATGAATGTAGTTGTTTTTTCCAAACACTATCAATTGTTTCAAAAAATCATCCCTATACGTGATGAGGCACTAATTGTAAGCTTAATATCATAATCCGCCTATCTATATAGATATAGGCACTTTCCCATAATCACAAGATCTCAATATACTTCCATAATTTTAAACTCAATTCACATGTGGACAGACGTTTTATCTAAGATATGTTTCGTTTCACAAAATGTCACATTTCTTTACCAGTTTAGCACCGGAATATGCACATATGTTTAATATATTTTAAGTTCTTTTAGAAGTTCAATTTTTATTTTTATTTTTACATTATGAGGGTTCTCTTTAGAAGACACACTTACATGTTCCCTTTAAACTAAAACTGCCAAATTAACCAGGGCGTACAAAAGAATTTAATATTTATAAATAAGTCATTAATACTTATTTTTATTAAGTTGTTAGCAAATAGCAAAATATTACAAATACATATTTTTTCGGTAAAAAAAATTCTCTTCCACATCTGTTGTTGTGATTCCTCAAAAAGTGTTGTGATTAGGTAGTAAAGATAGATTGTCTCGGGGCCATCTATTGCTGATCGTTGGGTTGATTCTGGGCATCGGGCTTTTGACCAGGTGGAGATCGACAATTGTGTGCCCTTAGGCACCCTCTCTGGTAGTTGTTGGTTGGTGGCGGAAGGCAATTTGCACCTTTGCAATTCTGACCACCCTTGCCGATCGTTCCATACCCGATTGTCTTTCCCATTGCGGGGTCCACCAACAGCGAGCACGCGAGCATGGCAACGAGACACCAGACAACCGTCTTTGAAATTCCCATCTCTGCTTTGTTACGTAGAAACGGACCAATGAAAGGAATGACAAAAATTTAGAGTGATGATGATTTCTTTTTGTATTTAATGTGGAGATTGGTGGAGGAAGGTTGCACTGAGTATGCATGGCATATATAGTGAGAGTTTTGTGTCCATTTTTGGGCTGGAGTAACAATAAGAATTAAACTCATACCAGTCTTAAAAGTTTTTGCTAATTATATTTGATTATCAACCAGAATTAAGCATGCTAGCTATTAAAAGCGTGTTTGTTCTCATTTTGATAAATAGAAGACCATGAGTGGTTTGAACCAGAAAGACCATACCTTAACTACGTACCACATAAATACATAATATTTTTTGTCGTAGCTCATCAAAACTGATCCGTTTTGACATTCTGTTAATAACCATCATCCATTGGAAATTTAAAACCATAATCGTGCCTATAATCTCAAAGTATAGACACAGCTAGTATAATTTCTACATCTACTAATAATTTCACGATTGCCAATCATCACTGTAACATAGATATTATAATAACAGCCCACTCCGTAATATTGGTAAATAGTCAAAGTTAAAACATGAATAACTTTTAGACCCCCCAAACCTAGGTCAATTAACCTTTTTAGTTTTTTTCTTTTTTTCTTCTACTCATGACGTTACAAAACCTGTAGTAACCACTTTGCTTTCAAAATAAAAATCCAAAACTTAACCAAACCCGATAAAGAATAAAATAAAGAAGGTTATTATTTGCTAACTAATATAAAGCTGGACTTTTAAAATTTGTGAACGAGAAAAACTAATAAAACAAACAACTATCTTCAATATAACTATATAATAACTACAGCCCAAATATAATTAACTATCAATTCATTATAACAATCCGTCTATTGGATATTAAATTTTCAATAATCCATGCAAACAACATTTACATAAATTGTTAAGCAGTGTTGACTAATCAACGTGTATCCAATCTATCATCGTCATGGGAGAATAAAAATAAGAAAAATTCTGCTTGTGTTCAAGCCTCAAAGTCCAAACATATGCAATGTCGGCTGAGCTTAATTGAGCATATCGCCTGTGAAAAGTCAACATACAACATAAGTAGTTCCTATCATTTCACTTAAGCAATCACTGCTCAATAACTTATTTAGCTGAAGAAGTTGCAATCGATTACGAAAGTTCAGCTAGTCGAGGTTTCGGCGCAAGCACATCAGCAACAATAGTTACCTTGCGAACTAAGCTTCGAAGATTACGTCGCAAAAGGAGCATTGACGGTTACGTCGTCGCTAATGGGGCATCTAAGATTACTTCTCAAACCGAGCATCACGGATTACATCAAGAAAGATTATGTTGCAAAGATATGGATTGCGACCGCCAACCGCCACAATTTTATCAAATAAAACACCCAACGCCAACGAATGATATATAGATACATTTTAAGAAAAAAAAATATTTGTAGTAGTGGTTAGGAATATAACTTTCATAAAAGGTCTATTTAAAATAATTTGAACATCGAAGAAAGGTCGCTCATTTTGCGCTCAATTATTTGTAGTTATTTTTAATGAAGCACCCATACCGCAATTTGCGGTTAACCTTCATAAATTTGTGTGTTCGTTAAGTGTGAAGACGCATATTTATTATTATGACGTTTAATTCTTACAAATGATTTTTTATGCATTATCCACGATTTTGAATAGTCAAAACTTTATTTTCTCCAAACCAAATAAATACTCAAGTTCTTAATTGTGACCTAATTTTTTAGAGCTGCTAAGAGGTGTTTGGATGCACACAAATCGAACTACACCACGCAATTCCGCCATAGCAAACCGACCGGGCGAGCGGAGCCGGACCGGGTTTGGTTGGATTAGCCCTTCCGAAAACCGAAGAATTTATATTTACCCGTTGTATATTTACTTCATCTTTGTATTATATATACGCTTTCGATTCGGTTTTGTTACCGAGCTGAAATCTAAAATAATTTGAATGTGTAACAGTGCGTTAACCATGAGCTTATGTTGAACGTCCGGAAAAACGTTTGAAACCGAGCATTAATAGGCCATCGAAGTTACGAACGTTTTTGTAAACGTTAAATAGGTTTTCTATTAAAAGGAAACGAAGGGGATTCCATTCTTCTCGATACGAAGTAAGACTTCGAAAGCTCTCTCCACAAAATATATATATACTCTTTGTCTTTGTTGTAGTCCGGTAGTACTGGTATTGTTTTGGTTATCTGAAGAGTGGAGTTGGTGAAGTGTTTATCACGCTTGCCATTGTATCATGGTAAGCATTTATTCGTCGTTTTATAGAACAACAATGAATAACATTATTGTATTAAGGAGATTATCACACGAGTCTTAACAACTTTTCGAGTGTCCGTCCTTATTCTAGTTTAAGTATCTGTACAGGTGTTCTTATCGAATAATGTTTTTTTTTTATATGATTCACTTTTTGTTTAAAAATGATAGAAGTCTCACTTTAAATTTTAATCCAATCATATGAACGAAATTTATATGTCATATATCGATTTCTAATGGGAATTAAGTACTAATATTCTTAAATATTATTAAATAATGTAATGATATAGTCAATATTGATAATTATACTCAGCTGCAGCCCAATTTTTTTTGTTTTTTTTTTTGTTCATTGCATGTTACAACTTTCTTACCTTGATAAAATAAGGTAATGAATGTAGTTGTTTTTTCCAAACACTATCAATTGTTTCAAAAAATCATCCCTATACGTGATGAGGCACTAATTGTAAGCTTAATATCATAATCCG
Source organism: Urtica dioica subsp. dioica (assembly GCF_054948205.1). NCBI lineage: Eukaryota > Viridiplantae > Streptophyta > Magnoliopsida > Rosales > Urticaceae > Urtica > Urtica dioica. The sequence continues at coordinate 17,013,759 of NC_142764.1, read as the reverse complement.
CCTATCTATATAGATATAGGCACTTTCCCATAATCACAAGATCTCAATATACTTCCATAATTTTAAACTCAATTCACATGTGGACAGACGTTTTATCTAAGATATGTTTCGTTTCACAAAATGTCACATTTCTTTACCAGTTTAGCACCGGAATATGCACATATGTTTAATATATTTTAAGTTCTTTTAGAAGTTCAATTTTTATTTTTATTTTTACATTATGAGGGTTCTCTTTAGAAGACACACTTACATGTTCCCTTTAAACTAAAACTGCCAAATTAACCAGGGCGTACAAAAGAATTTAATATTTATAAATAAGTCATTAATACTTATTTTTATTAAGTTGTTAGCAAATAGCAAAATATTACAAATACATATTTTTTCGGTAAAAAAAATTCTCTTCCACATCTGTTGTTGTGATTCCTCAAAAAGTGTTGTGATTAGGTAGTAAAGATAGATTGTCTCGGGGCCATCTATTGCTGATCGTTGGGTTGATTCTGGGCATCGGGCTTTTGACCAGGTGGAGATCGACAATTGTGTGCCCTTAGGCACCCTCTCTGGTAGTTGTTGGTTGGTGGCGGAAGGCAATTTGCACCTTTGCAATTCTGACCACCCTTGCCTATCGTTCCATACCCGATTGTCTTTCCCATTGCGGGGTCCACCAACAGCGAGCACGCGAGCATGGCAACGAGACACCAGACAACCGTCTTTGAAATTCCCATCTCTGCTTTGTTACGTAGAAACGGACCAATGAAAGGAATGACAAAAATTTAGAGTGATGATGATTTCTTTTTGTATTTAATGTGGAGATTGGTGGAGGAAGGTTGCACTGAGTATGCATGGCATATATAGTGAGAGTTTTGTGTCCATTTTTGGGCTGGAGTAACAATAAGAATTAAACTCATACCAGTCTTAAAAGTTTTTGCTAATTATATTTGATTATCAACCAGAATTAAGCATGCTAGCTATTAAAAGCGTGTTTGTTCTCATTTTGATAAATAGAAGACCATGAGTGGTTTGAACCAGAAAGACCATACCTTAACTACGTACCACATAAATACATAATATTTTTTGTCGTAGCTCATCAAAACTGATCCGTTTTGACATTCTGTTAATAACCATCATCCATTGGAAATTTAAAACCATAATCGTGCCTATAATCTCAAAGTATAGACACAGCTAGTATAATTTCTACATCTACTAATAATTTCACGATTGCCAATCATCACTGTAACATAGATATTATAATAACAGCCCACTCCGTAATATTGGTAAATAGTCAAAGTTAAAACATGAATAACTTTTAGACCCCCCAAACCTAGGTCAATTAACCTTTTTAGTTTTTTTCTTTTTTTCTTCTACTCATGACGTTACAAAACCTGTAGTAACCAATTTGCTTTCAAAATAAAAATCCAAAACTTAACCAAACCCGATAAAGAATAAAATAAAGAAGGTTATTATTTGCTAACTAATATAAAGCTGGACTTTTAAAATTTGTGAACGAGAAAAACTAATAAAACAAACAACTATCTTCAATATAACTATATAATAACTACAGCCCAAATATAATTAACTATCAATTCATTATAACAATCCGTCTATTGGATATTAAATTTTCAATAATCCATGCAAACAACATTTACATAAATTGTTAAGCAGTGTTGACTAATCAACGTGTATCCAATCTATCATCGTCATGGGAGAATAAAAATAAGAAAAATTCTGCTTGTGTTCAAGCCTCAAAGTCCAAACATATGCAATGTCGGCTGAGCTTAATTGAGCATATCGCCTGTGAAAAGTCAACATACAACATAAGTAGTTCCTATCATTTCACTTAAGCAATCACTGCTCAATAACTTATTTAGCTGAAGAAGTTGCAATCGATTACGAAAGTTCAGCTAGTCGAGGTTTCGGCGCAAGCACATCAGCAACAATAGTTACCTTGCGAACTAAGCTTCGAAGATTACGTCGCAAAAGGAGCATTGACGGTTACGTCGTCGCTAATGGGGCATCTAAGATTACTTCTCAAACCGAGCATCACGGATTACATCAAGAAAGATTATGTTGCAAAGATATGGATTGCGACCGCCAACCGCCACAATTTTATCAAATAAAACACCCAACGCCAACGAATGATATATAGATACATTTTAAGAAAAAAAAATATTTGTAGTAGTGGTTAGGAATATAACTTTCATAAAAGGTCTATTTAAAATAATTTGAACATCGAAGAAAGGTCGCTCATTTTGCGCTCAATTATTTGTAGTTATTTTTAATGAAGCACCCATACCGCAATTTGCGGTTAACCTTCATAAATTTGTGTGTTCGTTAAGTGTGAAGACGCATATTTATTATTATGACGTTTAATTCTTACAAATGATTTTTTATGCATTATCCACGATTTTGAATAGTCAAAACTTTATTTTCTCCAAACCAAATAAATACTCAAGTTCTTAATTGTGACCTAATTTTTTAGAGCTGCTAAGAGGTGTTTGGATGCACACAAATCGAACTACACCACGCAATTCCGCCATAGCAAACCGACCGGGCGAGCGGAGCCGGACCGGGTTTGGTTGGATTAGCCCTTCCGAAAACCGAAGAATTTATATTTACCCGTTGTATATTTACTTCATCTTTGTATTATATATACGCTTTCGATTCGGTTTTGTTACCGAGCTGAAATCTAAAATAATTTGAATGTGTAACAGTGCGTTAACCATGAGCTTATGTTGAACGTCCGGAAAAACGTTTGAAACCGAGCATTAATAGGCCATCGAAGTTACGAACGTTTTTGTAAACGTTAAATAGGTTTTCTATTAAAAGGAAACGAAGGGGATTCCATTCTTCTCGATACGAAGTAAGACTTCGAAAGCTCTCTCCACAAAATATATATATACTCTTTGTCTTTGTTGTAGTCCGGTAGTACTGGTATTGTTTTGGTTATCTGAAGAGTGGAGTTGGTGAAGTGTTTATCACGCTTGCCATTGTATCATGGTAAGCATTTATTCGTCGTTTTCTAGAACAACAATGAAAAACATTATTGTATTAAGGAGATTATCACACGAGTCTTAACAACTTTTCGAGTGTCCGTCCTTATTCTAGTTTAAGTATCTGTACAGGTGTTCTTATCGAATAATGTTTTTTTTTATATGATTCACTTTTTGTTTAAAAATGATAGAAGTCTCACTTTAAATTTTAATCCAATCATATGAACGAAATTTATATGTCATATATCGATTTCTAATGGGAATTAAGTACTAATATTCTTAAATATTATTAAATAATGTAATGATATAGTCAATATTGATAATTATACTCAGCTGCAGCCCAATTTTTTTTGTTTTTTTTTTTGTTCATTGCATGTTACAACTTTCTTACCTTGATAAAATAAGGTAATGAATGTAGTTGTTTTTTCCAAACACTATCAATTGTTTCAAAAAATCATCCCTATACGTGATGAGGCACTAATTGTAAGCTTAATATCATAATCCGCCTATCTATATAGATATAGGCACTTTCCCATAATCACAAGATCTCAATATACTTCCATAATTTTAAACTCAATTCACATGTGGACAGACGTTTTATCTAAGATATGTTTCGTTTCACAAAATGTCACATTTCTTTACCAGTTTAGCACCGGAATATGCACATATGTTTAATATATTTTAAGTTCTTTTAGAAGTTCAATTTTTATTTTTATTTTTACATTATGAGGGTTCTCTTTAGAAGACACACTTACATGTTCCCTTTAAACTAAAACTGCCAAATTAACCAGGGCGTACAAAAGAATTTAATATTTATAAATAAGTCATTAATACTTATTTTTATTAAGTTGTTAGCAAATAGCAAAATATTACAAATACATATTTTTTCGGTAAAAAAAATTCTCTTCCACATCTGTTGTTGTGATTCCTCAAAAAGTGTTGTGATTAGGTAGTAAAGATAGATTGTCTCGGGGCCATCTATTGCTGATCGTTGGGTTGATTCTGGGCATCGGGCTTTTGACCAGGTGGAGATCGACAATTGTGTGCCCTTAGGCACCCTCTCTGGTAGTTGTTGGTTGGTGGCGGAAGGCAATTTGCACCTTTGCAATTCTGACCACCCTTGCCTATCGTTCCATACCCGATTGTCTTTCCCATTGCGGGGTCCACCAACAGCGAGCACGCGAGCATGGCAACGAGACACCAGACAACCGTCTTTGAAATTCCCATCTCTGCTTTGTTACGTAGAAACGGACCAATGAAAGGAATGACAAAAATTTAGAGTGATGATGATTTCTTTTTGTATTTAATGTGGAGATTGGTGGAGGAAGGTTGCACTGAGTATGCATGGCATATATAGTGAGAGTTTTGTGTCCATTTTTGGGCTGGAGTAACAATAAGAATTAAACTCATACCAGTCTTAAAAGTTTTTGCTAATTATATTTGATTATCAACCAGAATTAAGCATGCTAGCTATTAAAAGCGTGTTTGTTCTCATTTTGATAAATAGAAGACCATGAGTGGTTTGAACCAGAAAGACCATACCTTAACTACGTACCACATAAATACATAATATTTTTTGTCGTAGCTCATCAAAACTGATCCGTTTTGACATTCTGTTAATAACCATCATCCATTGGAAATTTAAAACCATAATCGTGCCTATAATCTCAAAGTATAGACACAGCTAGTATAATTTCTACATCTACTAATAATTTCACGATTGCCAATCATCACTGTAACATAGATATTATAATAACAGCCCACTCCGTAATATTGGTAAATAGTCAAAGTTAAAACATGAATAACTTTTAGACCCCCCAAACCTAGGTCAATTAACCTTTTTAGTTTTTTTCTTTTTTTCTTCTACTCATGACGTTACAAAACCTGTAGTAACCAATTTGCTTTCAAAATAAAAATCCAAAACTTAACCAAACCCGATAAAGAATAAAATAAAGAAGGTTATTATTTGCTAACTAATATAAAGCTGGACTTTTAAAATTTGTGAACGAGAAAAACTAATAAAACAAACAACTATCTTCAATATAACTATATAATAACTACAGCCCAAATATAATTAACTATCAATTCATTATAACAATCCGTCTATTGGATATTAAATTTTCAATAATCCATGCAAACAACATTTACATAAATTGTTAAGCAGTGTTGACTAATCAACGTGTATCCAATCTATCATCGTCATGGGAGAATAAAAATAAGAAAAATTCTGCTTGTGTTCAAGCCTCAAAGTCCAAACATATGCAATGTCGGCTGAGCTTAATTGAGCATATCGCCTGTGAAAAGTCAACATACAACATAAGTAGTTCCTATCATTTCACTTAAGCAATCACTGCTCAATAACTTATTTAGCTGAAGAAGTTGCAATCGATTACGAAAGTTCAGCTAGTCGAGGTTTCGGCGCAAGCACATCAGCAACAATAGTTACCTTGCGAACTAAGCTTCGAAGATTACGTCGCAAAAGGAGCATTGACGGTTACGTCGTCGCTAATGGGGCATCTAAGATTACTTCTCAAACCGAGCATCACGGATTACATCAAGAAAGATTATGTTGCAAAGATATGGATTGCGACCGCCAACCGCCACAATTTTATCAAATAAAACACCCAACGCCAACGAATGATATATAGATACATTTTAAGAAAAAAAAATATTTGTAGTAGTGGTTAGGAATATAACTTTCATAAAAGGTCTATTTAAAATAATTTGAACATCGAAGAAAGGTCGCTCATTTTGCGCTCAATTATTTGTAGTTATTTTTAATGAAGCACCCATACCGCAATTTGCGGTTAACCTTCATAAATTTGTGTGTTCGTTAAGTGTGAAGACGCATATTTATTATTATGACGTTTAATTCTTACAAATGATTTTTTATGCATTATCCACGATTTTGAATAGTCAAAACTTTATTTTCTCCAAACCAAATAAATACTCAAGTTCTTAATTGTGACCTAATTTTTTTAGAGCTGCTAAGAGGTGTTTGGATGCACACAAATCGAACTACACCACGCAATTCCGCCATAGCAAACCGACCGGGCGAGCGGAGCCGGACCGGGTTTGGTTGGATTAGCCCTTCCGAAAACCGAAGAATTTATATTTACCCGTTGTATATTTACTTCATCTTTGTATTATATATACGCTTTCGATTCGGTTTTGTTACCGAGCTGAAATCTAAAATAATTTGAATGTGTAACAGTGCGTTAACCATGAGCTTATGTTGAACGTCCGGAAAAACGTTTGAAACCGAGCATTAATAGGCCATCGAAGTTACGAACGTTTTTGTAAACGTTAAATAGGTTTTCTATTAAAAGGAAACGAAGGGGATTCCATTCTTCTCGATACGAAGTAAGACTTCGAAAGCTCTCTCCACAAAATATATATATACTCTTTGTCTTTGTTGTAGTCCGGTAGTACTGGTATTGTTTTGGTTATCTGAAGAGTGGAGTTGGTGAAGTGTTTATCACGCTTGCCATTGTATCATGGTAAGCATTTATTCGTCGTTTTATAGAACAACAATGAATAACATTATTGTATTAAGGAGATTATCACACGAGTCTTAACAACTTTTCGAGTGTCCGTCCTTATTCTAGTTTAAGTATCTGTACAGGTGTTCTTATCGAATAATGTTTTTTTTTTATATGATTCACTTTTTGTTTAAAAATGATAGAAGTCTCACTTTAAATTTTAATCCAATCATATGAACGAAATTTATATGTCATATATCGATTTCTAATGGGAATTAAGTACTAATATTCTTAAATATTATTAAATAATGTAATGATATAGTCAATATTGATAATTATACTCAGCTGCAGCCCAATTTTTTTTGTTTTTTTTTTTGTTCATTGCATGTTACAACTTTCTTACCTTGATAAAATAAGGTAATGAATGTAGTTGTTTTTTCCAAACACTATCAATTGTTTCAAAAAATCATCCCTATACGTGATGAGGCACTAATTGTAAGCTTAATATCATAATCCGCCTATCTATATAGATATAGGCACTTTCCCATAATCACAAGATCTCAATATACTTCCATAATTTTAAACTCAATTCACATGTGGACAGACGTTTTATCTAAGATATGTTTCGTTTCACAAAATGTCACATTTCTTTACCAGTTTAGCACCGGAATATGCACATATGTTTAATATATTTTAAGTTCTTTTAGAAGTTCAATTTTTATTTTTATTTTTACATTATGAGGGTTCTCTTTAGAAGACACACTTACATGTTCCCTTTAAACTAAAACTGCCAAATTAACCAGGGCGTACAAAAGAATTTAATATTTATAAATAAGTCATTAATACTTATTTTTATTAAGTTGTTAGCAAATAGCAAAATATTACAAATACATATTTTTTCGGTAAAAAAAATTCTCTTCCACATCTGTTGTTGTGATTCCTCAAAAAGTGTTGTGATTAGGTAGTAAAGATAGATTGTCTCGGGGCCATCTATTGCTGATCGTTGGGTTGATTCTGGGCATCGGGCTTTTGACCAGGTGGAGATCGACAATTGTGTGCCCTTAGGCACCCTCTCTGGTAGTTGTTGGTTGGTGGCGGAAGGCAATTTGCACCTTTGCAATTCTGACCACCCTTGCCTATCGTTCCATACCCGATTGTCTTTCCCATTGCGGGGTCCACCAACAGCGAGCACGCGAGCATGGCAACGAGACACCAGACAACCGTCTTTGAAATTCCCATCTCTGCTTTGTTACGTAGAAACGGACCAATGAAAGGAATGACAAAAATTTAGAGTGATGATGATTTCTTTTTGTATTTAATGTGGAGATTGGTGGAGGAAGGTTGCACTGAGTATGCATGGCATATATAGTGAGAGTTTTGTGTCCATTTTTGGGCTGGAGTAACAATAAGAATTAAACTCATACCAGTCTTAAAAGTTTTTGCTAATTATATTTGATTATCAACCAGAATTAAGCATGCTAGCTATTAAAAGCGTGTTTGTTCTCATTTTGATAAATAGAAGACCATGAGTGGTTTGAACCAGAAAGACCATACCTTAACTACGTACCACATAAATACATAATATTTTTTGTCGTAGCTCATCAAAACTGATCCGTTTTGACATTCTGTTAATAACCATCATCCATTGGAAATTTAAAACCATAATCGTGCCTATAATCTCAAAGTATAGACACAGCTAGTATAATTTCTACATCTACTAATAATTTCACGATTGCCAATCATCACTGTAACATAGATATTATAATAACAGCCCACTCCGTAATATTGGTAAATAGTCAAAGTTAAAACATGAATAACTTTTAGACCCCCCAAACCTAGGTCAATTAACCTTTTTAGTTTTTTTCTTTTTTTCTTCTACTCATGACGTTACAAAACCTGTAGTAACCAATTTGCTTTCAAAATAAAAATCCAAAACTTAACCAAACCCGATAAAGAATAAAATAAAGAAGGTTATTATTTGCTAACTAATATAAAGCTGGACTTTTAAAATTTGTGAACGAGAAAAACTAATAAAACAAACAACTATCTTCAATATAACTATATAATAACTACAGCCCAAATATAATTAACTATCAATTCATTATAACAATCCGTCTATTGGATATTAAATTTTCAATAATCCATGCAAACAACATTTACATAAATTGTTAAGCAGTGTTGACTAATCAACGTGTATCCAATCTATCATCGTCATGGGAGAATAAAAATAAGAAAAATTCTGCTTGTGTTCAAGCCTCAAAGTCCAAACATATGCAATGTCGGCTGAGCTTAATTGAGCATATCGCCTGTGAAAAGTCAACATACAACATAAGTAGTTCCTATCATTTCACTTAAGCAATCACTGCTCAATAACTTATTTAGCTGAAGAAGTTGCAATCGATTACGAAAGTTCAGCTAGTCGAGGTTTCGGCGCAAGCACATCAGCAACAATAGTTACCTTGCGAACTAAGCTTCGAAGATTACGTCGCAAAAGGAGCATTGACGGTTACGTCGTCGCTAATGGGGCATCTAAGATTACTTCTCAAACCGAGCATCACGGATTACATCAAGAAAGATTATGTTGCAAAGATATGGATTGCGACCGCCAACCGCCACAATTTTATCAAATAAAACACCCAACGCCAACGAATGATATATAGATACATTTTAAGAAAAAAAAATATTTGTAGTAGTGGTTAGGAATATAACTTTCATAAAAGGTCTATTTAAAATAATTTGAACATCGAAGAAAGGTCGCTCATTTTGCGCTCAATTATTTGTAGTTATTTTTAATGAAGCACCCATACCGCAATTTGCGGTTAACCTTCATAAATTTGTGTGTTCGTTAAGTGTGAAGACGCATATTTATTATTATGACGTTTAATTCTTACAAATGATTTTTTATGCATTATCCACGATTTTGAATAGTCAAAACTTTATTTTCTCCAAACCAAATAAATACTCAAGTTCTTAATTGTGACCTAATTTTTTTAGAGCTGCTAAGAGGTGTTTGGATGCACACAAATCGAACTACACCACGCAATTCCGCCATAGCAAACCGACCGGGCGAGCGGAGCCGGACCGGGTTTGGTTGGATTAGCCCTTCCGAAAACCGAAGAATTTATATTTACCCGTTGTATATTTACTTCATCTTTGTATTATATATACGCTTTCGATTCGGTTTTGTTACCGAGCTGAAATCTAAAATAATTTGAATGTGTAACAGTGCGTTAACCATGAGCTTATGTTGAACGTCCGGAAAAACGTTTGAAACCGAGCATTAATAGGCCATCGAAGTTACGAACGTTTTTGTAAACGTTAAATAGGTTTTCTATTAAAAGGAAACGAAGGGGATTCCATTCTTCTCGATACGAAGTAAGACTTCGAAAGCTCTCTCCACAAAATATATATATACTCTTTGTCTTTGTTGTAGTCCGGTAGTACTGGTATTGTTTTGGTTATCTGAAGAGTGGAGTTGGTGAAGTGTTTATCACGCTTGCCATTGTATCATGGTAAGCATTTATTCGTCGTTTTCTAGAACAACAATGAAAAACATTATTGTATTAAGGAGATTATCACACGAGTCTTAACAACTTTTCGAGTGTCCGTCCTTATTCTAGTTTAAGTATCTGTACAGGTGTTCTTATCGAATAATGTTTTTTTTTATATGATTCACTTTTTGTTTAAAAATGATAGAAGTCTCACTTTAAATTTTAATCCAATCATATGAACGAAATTTATATGTCATATATCGATTTCTAATGGGAATTAAGTACTAATATTCTTAAATATTATTAAATAATGTAATGATATAGTCAATATTGATAATTATACTCAGCTGCAGCCCAATTTTTTTTGTTTTTTTTTTTTGTTCATTGCATGTTACAACTTTCTTACCTTGATAAAATAAGGTAATGAATGTAGTTGTTTTTTCCAAACACTATCAATTGTTTCAAAAAATCATCCCTATACGTGATGAGGCACTAATTGTAAGCTTAATATCATAATCCGCCTATCTATATAGATATAGGCACTTTCCCATAATCACAAGATCTCAATATACTTCCATAATTTTAAACTCAATTCACATGTGGACAGACGTTTTATCTAAGATATGTTTCGTTTCACAAAATGTCACATTTCTTTACCAGTTTAGCACCGGAATATGCACATATGTTTAATATATTTTAAGTTCTTTTAGAAGTTCAATTTTTATTTTTATTTTTACATTATGAGGGTTCTCTTTAGAAGACACACTTACATGTTCCCTTTAAACTAAAACTGCCAAATTAACCAGGGCGTACAAAAGAATTTAATATTTATAAATAAGTCATTAATACTTATTTTTATTAAGTTGTTAGCAAATAGCAAAATATTACAAATACATATTTTTTCGGTAAAAAAAATTCTCTTCCACATCTGTTGTTGTGATTCCTCAAAAAGTGTTGTGATTAGGTAGTAAAGATAGATTGTCTCGGGGCCATCTATTGCTGATCGTTGGGTTGATTCTGGGCATCGGGCTTTTGACCAGGTGGAGATCGACAATTGTGTGCCCTTAGGCACCCTCTCTGGTAGTTGTTGGTTGGTGGCGGAAGGCAATTTGCACCTTTGCAATTCTGACCACCCTTGCCTATCGTTCCATACCCGATTGTCTTTCCCATTGCGGGGTCCACCAACAGCGAGCACGCGAGCATGGCAACGAGACACCAGACAACCGTCTTTGAAATTCCCATCTCTGCTTTGTTACGTAGAAACGGACCAATGAAAGGAATGACAAAAATTTAGAGTGATGATGATTTCTTTTTGTATTTAATGTGGAGATTGGTGGAGGAAGGTTGCACTGAGTATGCATGGCATATATAGTGAGAGTTTTGTGTCCATTTTTGGGCTGGAGTAACAATAAGAATTAAACTCATACCAGTCTTAAAAGTTTTTGCTAATTATATTTGATTATCAACCAGAATTAAGCATGCTAGCTATTAAAAGCGTGTTTGTTCTCATTTTGATAAATAGAAGACCATGAGTGGTTTGAACCAGAAAGACCATACCTTAACTACGTACCACATAAATACATAATATTTTTTGTCGTAGCTCATCAAAACTGATCCGTTTTGACATTCTGTTAATAACCATCATCCATTGGAAATTTAAAACCATAATCGTGCCTATAATCTCAAAGTATAGACACAGCTAGTATAATTTCTACATCTACTAATAATTTCACGATTGCCAATCATCACTGTAACATAGATATTATAATAACAGCCCACTCCGTAATATCACTAGTACAATTGATAGCATCAGGTGCGACAAAAGTCGCACCTGAAAGCATAAATGTCGCACCTGAAAGTATCATCAGGTGCGACTTTAGATGCGACAAAGTCGCATCTGAAAGTGCGCACCTGATGATATTAGGTGCGACTAGTCGCACCTGAAAGTCATTACTATCAGGTGCGACATTTTAGGTGCGACAAGTCGCACCAAACGTCGCACCTAAATATCCCTCAAAATAAGAAATTAAAGCGTGAATTATAGTATCAGATGCGACTAGTCGCATCTGATACTTTCGCGGGAAGAGTATCAGATGCGACTAGTCGCATCTGATAGTAATTCCCCGCGAAATATTTGGCGGGTGTTAGTACAATCCGATGCGACTAGTCGCATCCGATACTCTTCCCGCGAAAGTATCCGATGCGACTAGTCGCATCCGATTGTCTGTAGTTATTTTTTTTAAAATGCTGATTCTATTAGAATCAGCCATTTAAATATATAAAAATTAAAATTTAAAAAATTAATTAAATAATTTTTTTTGTTATATTAAATAAATAATTTGAATAATATTAATTAGAATAAGTATATAAATAATAATATTAAATTCATAAAATTTGATAATTTACATTCAATAAATTAAAAAAATTACAATTTATTCTTTTTGTTTCCCTTTTTCATTCGAAGTCTGCCAATTCTGGAATGCACGGCCTCCTCTTCCGCCAGATCTTGCTCGTGCGCCTTGGCGGCCTGATGCGCTGCCGCTCGAACGATGTCGCTGAAATTCTACCGAACCTGGCGTCTGATCAGCATTTGGCATGGAAGCGGATGGCGGCGTCTGAACATTCGGCATTGAAGCGGATGCCGGCGTCTGAACATTCGGCATTGAAGCTGATGGCGGCGTCGTGGCAGGGTGCATCATCGCGGGGGATGTCTGCATGGGAGACGGATGCTGCTGTGTGTAGGCAAAGAACTGTCGCTGAAACGCCTCCATCTGAGCTTGTTGTGCGGCCAACGCTGCTTGTAGCTCGCTAATCACTGGATCTGGAACGCGCGTCGATGAAGAACCTGAGGACGAGCTGTCGTCCTGAGCCTGAGCCAAGAGATACGAGGATCTCGGGATCGAGGGACCTATCCCGACATACCAATCTCGACGTTGCCCGAGAACAGTATCCATCGCAAACTGCTCCGCCTGGTCTATGTCAAACATTTGGCCTGACTCCGCTGCTTGTCGCTGCATATCCTCGACTTGAGTCATAATTCGCGCCTTCAAACATATGTTAAAAAAATTATTAAGATTATCGAAACTTGATTATTAAGTAATTAACACAAGTAACTTACAAATGCTTGTTGCGCCCAAGCTGTCGTCCAATTGCCTTGATCGTCTTGATGTTTTTTCTCCCACGTGTTTAACGCCGAGGCCAAAGTCCCATCTTCCCTACTCTGCAGTTCTTATGAAAATATGAGTAATGTATTTATTGCAAAAAAAATTACAAAATTAGAATAAACTTACGTTCAAATGTCGATGAGCCAAAAAAGAAATCGACCCTTGTGTGGACTTCGTTTTCTTGTTCTTGGAATTGTCTCTGTTGCGAGTAGACTTTTTCTGCACATATTAAATTGCGTTATAATTCGATTTCATAGAAGATAACATAATTTTTAGAATTATACATTACCTTCCAATCGTCAGTTGCGAACTCCTCTATCACCTTCTCCCAATCGTCTTTTTGATATCCTTTTGGGATTTCTTTCTTGGCGACATTCATTTGCCCACAACATTTTCCTAAGAAAGTCCCTGATAATCTAGACTTTTGGTTGCGCCTCATACGCTTTGCATCGCGAATGATAGTCTGGTCAATCTGATGACGATAGCAATCCGCCGGAAGCAGCTCATCCGTCTCATCATCCTTGTACACGAAAGTGTACTCGGAATGAAGTGCGCTCAGAATATTGCCCAACATCTGGGGCGTCACTTCGTTCCAATCACGAAGTGTGACCGGGATATGGACTTTCACCAAAGCGCCGACGCGGTTGTTGAATACTCCTACCTTTTTTATTGTTTTTCTTACGTCCTGGTAGAAAGTTTGGTTGATTGGGTCGTACCTAACAACTTTCGCACCGGGTACCCCATGCGCTGCTTTTGCCGAAGTAGACCCGGTTGTTGGTCCCCTTGTTTTCTTAGGACCTTGGGAACCCGGTGTCTCTAGCGGAGACTCATCTCCACCTGCTCCTGAACGGTGTAGCGGAGACTCATCTCCACCTGCTCCACCTGCATCTGACATCCTGTAAGATGTGAACAATATTAGTAAATAAATATTAGTTTTCTGTTTAAAAAAAACGTGGACGGCACCACGGATTTTATTATTAACAAACCTCACATATGGCGGAGGAAAACCGTGGTTACATTATATAGTAAATAAACATACAAAAAAGATATTAATCATTCATCATCATCTATGCCTATAATGTTAATATCATCTTCTATATCGACATCAACATCTTCTCCCTCAAAAACGACATGTCTCTCATTTTCATCATCGTCTTCTTCATCATCGTCAACGACAGTCACTAACTCAGCTTCATCGATTTCGTGTCGATGATTCAAACGCTCGATGTTTGACAACTCTATAGTCAATGGGATCGAGGCTTTTTCTCAATCGGTGACGCATACGCAAGAATCGACGATGGTCGTAGTAGACGATCCTGTTTCTGACTTTCAAAGACGGCGTGTCAAGGTTGCACGTCGGGCAAGCGAGATACCCTTGGCCACTCCATCCCGATAAATAGGATCGAGCTGGAAAATCGTTAATCGTCCAAAGTAGCGCGGCACGCAATCGAAACACTTCATCGTTGGCGCCATCTCGAACGCGGAATCCGGTCTCCCACAGTTCTTTCAACTCTTCGACAATTGGCTGCAAAAACACGTCCATGTCCTTTCCTGGTGAGTGAGGCCCCGGGATCAAAAGCGTCAGCATCAAGTACTCTTTCTTCATGCATAACCAAGGCGGCAAGTTGTACGCAGTTAGTACCACAGGCCACATGCTGTACGATAAACTCATTTCTCCGAACGGATTGAATCCATCCGCAGCTAGTCCAAGCCGCACGTTTCGAGGCTCTGCAGCAAAGCCTGGGTATCTCTCGTCCAGGTTTTTCCACGTCGTACCATCCGCAGGATGTCGTAGAACACCTACTTCCCTGACGCGATCTCTTTCGTGCCACTGCATCAAAAGCGACGTGTGTCGAGACGCGTACAACCGCTTCAATCGATCTTTCAGGGGAAAATATCGCAAAATCTTTTGCGGTATCATTTTCCCAGTTGGCTTCCATCTGCTCTCGTTGCATACTGGGCACACGTCGACTTCCGCGAGTTCTTTTCGAAATAGGACACAATCGTTAATACACGCATCGATCATCTCGTATCCCATGCCAAAACGCTTCAGCTTCGCCTTTGCCTCGTAATGTTTCTCCGGAATTCGATTACCAGCTGGATGAGACTTCTTCAAGAGCTGCAAGAGTTCTGTAAACGACTTGTTCGTCCAATGGTTCGTGACTTTGAGGTGCATCAACGAAACCAAGAACGACAAAGAAGAAAACTCTTTGCATCCAGGGTACAATTCTGCTTCCAACTCGGCGAAGAGGTCTTCCACTTGCTCCTCTGCACGCACCTCGCTCTGGGTCGGCTCCGTAGCATCGTCGAAATCCTCGTGATCCCTGATATCCTCCACAGCACCGTGCAATCCTCCTATTCCTCTCTGATCTGTTCCTCCTATGGAATCTTCTTCATGAGGAAGGACGGCACGCTCGAGCTCGCCGTGATGATACCATTTTGTGTAGCCTGGGGTAAACCCCTTGTTCAGCAAATGGTTCCTGACAACCCCGATGTCGTGCCATCTCACGTTGTTACAAGGTTTGCAAGGACACCGATATTTGCCATTTTCGTTAGGGAATCTTCTTGCAGCGCGAATAAACTCGTTAACACCGGTTTTGTACTGCAATGTCACCCGATTATTCTCCGTGATCCAATCTCTACTTGGATTGGACATTTCGCTGAATGAGAGCGAGAAATGAAAGTTTGGAAGAGTTATTGATAAAGGACGACGGAGAACACAATGAAAGAGAGATTATGAATTCTATGTTAATTATTTTGAGCTCGGATTGAATAAGTTGGGAGTTTTTAAACTAATTCATTCGAAACTCTACCGAAATTTCGGCAGAGTTTCCCCTATTATACTGACAAACCAAAAAACCTGCAAAATTATTTAAAAACGTACACAAACCATCCAGAACTATCCAAAATATCACAAACTATCAAAACATGTCACAAACTATTTTTCTTATTTAAACTTACAATTTCATTTCATGTTAAAGAAACTAAAACTAATCACAAATTCATTAACTTAATTTTAACCTAAACTTCATTTTATATTAAACATGTCACAAAACATCAAAACATGTCACAAAACATTGTAATTAATTACAATTTCTTTACAATTACAATTAACATACTAATCAAAATTAAATTAAAGAACCTAAACATATTACTAACTATGTAATTAAAATTTACAATGATTAACTACAATTATATTAACTAACATTTACATTTACATACTAACACTTAACATTCTAAATAATTACATACTAACATATCTATTTAATTAACTAACATTTACATACTAATTTCTTATTTAAACTTACAATTTCATTTCATGTTAAAGAAACTAAAACTAATCACAAATTCATTAACTTAATTTTAACCTAAACTTCATTTTATATTAAACATGTCACAAAACATCAAAACATGTCACAAAACATTGTAATTAATTACAATTTCTTTACAATTACAATTAACATACTAATCAAAATTAAATTAAAGAACCTAAACATATTACTAACTATGTAATTAAAATTTACAATGATTAACTACAATTATATTAACTAACATTTACATTTACATTTACATACTAACACTTAACATTCTAAATAATTACTTACTAACATATCTATTTAATTAACTAACATTTACATACTAATTAACTAACTAACTAACATTTTATATCAACTAACCTAATTAACTAAACTAACAACACAAACAATTTTTTTTTTAAAAAAGGCTAGACTTACTTGGACAGCTCGGGACAACAGGGGACGGCTCGGTGAAACGGCGGAGGAGGGATCGAGGCAGCGACGGTTCGGTGCAGCGGGGAGAGAGACTCGTCGAGGATAGGGACTCGTCGAAACAGCAGGGACGCGCGAGGCAGCTCGGGACAGCAACTTGACGAGGCTGAGCACGGGACAACGCATCAGTTCAGTCAAAGGGAAAATAAGAGAGAGAGAGAGAGAGAGGCAGTGAGAGATAGCTTACCGGGATTGCAGTGACACCGAGGCTGAGCATGCGTCGAGGCAGCGGGGCTCTCGGGGCAGAGACGCCGAGGCTGTCGAGGTCGGAGAGAGTGAGAGGTGAGGCAGAGAGAGAGCCGGGGAGTGAGAGGTCGGAGAGAGTGAGACTGAGGCAAAGAGAG
The DNA here is from genome assembly GCF_054948205.1 of Urtica dioica subsp. dioica. Classification (NCBI taxonomy): domain Eukaryota; kingdom Viridiplantae; phylum Streptophyta; class Magnoliopsida; order Rosales; family Urticaceae; genus Urtica; species Urtica dioica. The sequence continues at coordinate 16,996,503 of NC_142764.1, read as the reverse complement.
AGCCGGAGAGAGTGAGGCAGAGAGAGAGCCGGAGAGAGAGAGTGAGGCAGAGAGAGTGAGGCAGAGAGAGAGCCGGAGAGAGAGAGTGAGGCAGAGAGAGAGCCGGAGAGTGGTGGCGCACGCGGCTTGGCGGAGGAGCTGCTGGCCGCCGATCGAAGCTCGGCTTGACGGAGGAGCTGCTGCCGGCGGAGCGTGGCTGGTGTCGCAGATGAGGCAGAGAGAGAGAGACGCGGCGGAGGTGGTGGAAAGGGCGGAGCGCGGCGGAGGTCAGAGAGAGAGAGAGGGTTTTTTTTTTAAGTGCAGGGCTTTTTTTTTTGAAGTTCAGAGAGTTTGAGCGGCTGGAGAAGAAGGACCGCGACCTGGGTTTTTAAACAAAACCCTAATAATCAGGTGCGACAGAATCGCACCTGATTATTATAATCAGGTGCGACTAGTCGCACCTGATAACTCATCAGGTGCGACTAGTCGCACCTGATTATAATAATAATAAAAAAAAAATTTCATTCGCCACGTCAGATTAATGAAATAAAAGAGGGGGATTTGAGGCCCGCCTAAAATTTAAAACTATCTGATGCGACACAGTCGCACCTGAAAATTTCATCATATTTTCAGGTGCGACTAGTCGCATCGGATTGTCAAAATCAAAAGACAATTTGAGCGAATTTTTTCGGCTTCTGATTGACTATCAGATGCGACTAGTCGCATCTAAAAGTTATTTAGATGCGACTTTTAGATGCGACTAGTCGCATCTGATAGTCTTGCGCATCAGAAAATCAATTTTGTAGTAGTGTATTGGTAAATAGTCAAAGTTAAAACATGAATAACTTTTAGACCCCCCAAACCTAGGTCAATTAACCTTTTTAGTTTTTTTCTTTTTTTCTTCTACTCATGACGTTACAAAACCTGTAGTAACCAATTTGCTTTCAAAATAAAAATCCAAAACTTAACCAAACCCGATAAAGAATAAAATAAAGAAGGTTATTATTTGCTAACTAATATAAAGCTGGACTTTTAAAATTTGTGAACGAGAAAAACTAATAAAACAAACAACTATCTTCAATATAACTATATAATAACTACAGCCCAAATATAATTAACTATCAATTCATTATAACAATCCGTCTATTGGATATTAAATTTTCAATAATCCATGCAAACAACATTTACATAAATTGTTAAGCAGTGTTGACTAATCAACGTGTATCCAATCTATCATCGTCATGGGAGAATAAAAATAAGAAAAATTCTGCTTGTGTTCAAGCCTCAAAGTCCAAACATATGCAATGTCGGCTGAGCTTAATTGAGCATATCGCCTGTGAAAAGTCAACATACAACATAAGTAGTTCCTATCATTTCACTTAAGCAATCACTGCTCAATAACTTATTTAGCTGAAGAAGTTGCAATCGATTACGAAAGTTCAGCTAGTCGAGGTTTCGGCGCAAGCACATCAGCAACAATAGTTACCTTGCGAACTAAGCTTCGAAGATTACGTTGCAAAAGGAGCATTGACGGTTACGTCGTCGCTAATGGGGCATCTAAGATTACTTCTCAAACCGAGCATCACGGATTACATCAAGAAAGATTATGTTGCAAAGATATGGATTGCGACCGCCAACCGCCACAATTTTATCAAATAAAACACCCAACGCCAACGAATGATATATAGATACATTTTAAGAAAAAAAAATATTTGTAGTAGTGGTTAGGAATATAACTTTCATAAAAGGTCTATTTAAAATAATTTGAACATCGAAGAAAGGTCGCTCATTTTGCGCTCAATTATTTGTAGTTATTTTTAATGAAGCACCCATACCGCAATTTGCGGTTAACCTTCATAAATTTGTGTGTTCGTTAAGTGTGAAGACGCATATTTATTATTATGACGTTTAATTCTTACAAATGATTTTTTATGCATTATCCACGATTTTGAATAGTCAAAACTTTATTTTCTCCAAACCAAATAAATACTCAAGTTCTTAATTGTGACCTAATTTTTTTAGAGCTGCTAAGAGGTGTTTGGATGCACACAAATCGAACTACACCACGCAATTCCGCCATAGCAAACCGACCGGGCGAGCGGAGCCGGACCGGGTTTGGTTGGATTAGCCCTTCCGAAAACCGAAGAATTTATATTTACCCGTTGTATATTTACTTCATCTTTGTATTATATATACGCTTTCGATTCGGTTTTGTTACCGAGCTGAAATCTAAAATAATTTGAATGTGTAACAGTGCGTTAACCATGAGCTTATGTTGAACGTCCGGAAAAACGTTTGAAACCGAGCATTAATAGGCCATCGAAGTTACGAACGTTTTTGTAAACGTTAAATAGGTTTTCTATTAAAAGGAAACGAAGGGGATTCCATTCTTCTCGATACGAAGTAAGACTTCGAAAGCTCTCTCCACAAAATATATATATACTCTTTGTCTTTGTTGTAGTCCGGTAGTACTGGTATTGTTTTGGTTATCTGAAGAGTGGAGTTGGTGAAGTGTTTATCACGCTTGCCATTGTATCATGGTAAGCATTTATTCGTCGTTTTCTAGAACAACAATGAAAAACATTATTGTATTAAGGAGATTATCACACGAGTCTTAACAACTTTTCGAGTGTCCGTCCTTATTCTAGTTTAAGTATCTGTACAGGTGTTCTTATCGAATAATGTTTTTTTTTATATGATTCACTTTTTGTTTAAAAATGATAGAAGTCTCACTTTAAATTTTAATCCAATCATATGAACGAAATTTATATGTCATATATCGATTTCTAATGGGAATTAAATACTAATATTCTTAAATAATATTAAATAATGTAATGATATAGTCAATATTGATAATTATACTCAGCTGCAGCCCAATTTTTTTTGTTTTTTTTTTTTGTTCATTGCATGTTACAACTTTCTTACCTTGATAAAATAAGGTAATGAATGTAGTGCTTTTTTCCAAACACTATCAATTGTTTCAAAAAATCATCCCTATACGTGATGAGGCACTAATTGTAAGCTTAATATCATAATCCGCCTATCTATATAGATATAGGCACTTTCCCATAATCACAAGATCTCAATATACTTCAATAATTTTAAACTCAATTCACATGTGGACAGACGTTTTATCTAAGATATGTTTCGTTTCACAAAATGTCACATTTCTTTACCAGTTTAGCACCGGAATATGCACATATGTTTAATATATTTTAAGTTCTTTTAGAAGTTCAATTTTTATTTTTATTTTTACATTATGAGGGTTCTCTTTAGAAGACACACTTACATGTTCCCTTTAAACTAAAACTGCCAAATTAACCAGGGCGTACAAAAGAATTTAATATTTATAAATAAGTCATTAATACTTATTTTTATTAAGTTGTTAGCAAAAAGCAAAATATTACAAATACATATTTTTTCGGTAAAAAATATTCTCTTCCACATCTGTTGTTGTGATTCCTCAAAAAGTGTTGTGATTAGATAGTAAAGATAGATTGTCTCGGGGCCATCTATTGCTGATCGTTGGGTTGATTCTGGGCTTCGGGCTTTTGACCAGGTGGAGATCGACAATTGTGTGCCCTTAGGCACCCTCTCTGGTAGTTGTTGGTTGGTGGCGGAAGGCAATTTGTACCTTTGCAATTCTGACCACCCTTGCCTATCGTTCCATACCCGATTGTCTTTCCCATTGCGGGGTCCACCAACAGCGAGCACGCGAGCATGGCAACGAGACACCAGACAACCGTCTTTGAAATTCCCATCTCTGCTTTGTTACGTAGAAACGGACCAATGAAAGGAATGACAAAAATTTAGAGTGATGATGATTTCTTTTTGTATTTAATGTGGAGATTGGTGGAGGAAGGTTGCACTGAGTATGCATGGCATATATAGTGAGAGTTTTGTGTTCATTTTTGGGCTGGAGTAACAATAAGAATTAAACTCATACCAGTCTTAAAAGTTTTTGCTAATTATATTTGATTATCAACCAGAATTAAGCATGCTAGCTATTAAAAGCGTGTTTGTTCTCATTTTGATAAATAGAAGACCATGAGTGGTTTGAACCAGAAAGACCATACCTTAACTACGTACCACATAAATACATAATATTTTTTGTCGTAGCTCATCAAAACTGATCCGTTTTGACATTCTGTTAATAACCATCATCCATTGGAAATTTAAAACCACAATGGTGCCTATAATCTCAAAGTATAGACACAGCTAGTTTAATTTCTACATCTACTAATAATTTCGCGATTGCCAATCATCACTGTAACATAGATATTATTAATAACAGCCCACTCCGTAATATTGGTAAATAGTCAAAGTTAAAACATGAATAACTTTTAGCCCCCCCAAACCTAGGTCAATTAACCTTTTTAGTTTTTTTCTTTTTTTCTTCTACTCATGACGTTACAAAACCTGTAGTAACAAATTCGCTTTCAAAATAAAAAGGGACATTTCCTTAACTAGGACTAAATTAAGGGATATTTCCATTTTCCTATTTTTTTTTCAAAAATTTACCAAACTAGGACTAATAAAAAAAAAATTCGTTTTTTCGATGGGATGAGTGGGAAAATAGAAAGAAAGAGAAAAAATAAGAGATTTTATTGAGGAATATTGTAGGTTGGTAATTAGTATGATGGTATAATAGGTAGATTTTTGTGTATCTCTCATTTAACTTTTGTTTGACCGGTCCTAGTTTGGTAAATTTTAAAAAAAAATAGGAAAATGGAATTTTACCTTAATTTAGTCCTACTTTTGGCAATTTTCCAAATAAAAATCCAAAACTTCACCAAACCCGATAAAGAATAAAATAAAGAAGGTTATTATTTGCTAACTAATATAAGCTGGAATTTTAAAATTTGTGAACGAGAAAAACTAATAAAACAAACAACTATCTTCAATATAACTATATAATAACTACAGCCCAAATATAATTAACTATCAATTCATTATAACAATCCGTCTATTGGATATTAAATTTTCAATAATCCATGCAAACAACATATACATAAATTGTTAAGCAGTGCTGACTAATCAACGTGTATCCAATCTATCATCGTCATGGGAGAATAAAAATAAGAAAAATTCTGCTTGTGTTCAAGCCTCAAAGTCCAAACATATGCAATGTCGGCTGAGCTTAATTGAGCATATCGCCTGTGAAAAGTCAACATACAACATAAGTAGTTCGTATCATTTCACTTAAGCAATCACTGCTCAATAACTTATTTAGCTGAAGAAGTTGCAATCGATTACGAAAGTTCAACTAGTCGAGGTTTCGGCGCAAGCACATCAGCAACAATAGTTACCTTGCGAACTAAGCTTCGAAGATTACGTCGCAAAAGGAGCATTGACGGTTACGTCGTCGCTAATGGGGCATCTAAGATTACTTCTCAAACCGAGCATCACGGATTACATCAAGAAAGATTATGTTGCAAAGATATGAATTGCGACCGCCAACCGCCACAATTTTATCAAATAAAACACCCAACGCCAACGAATGATATATAGATACATTTTAAGAAAAAAAAATATTTGTAGTAGTGGTTAGGAATATAACTTTCATAAAAGGTCTATTTAAAATAATTTGAACATCGAACGAAAGGACGCTGATTTTGAGCTCAATTATTTGTAGTTATTTTTAATGAAGCACCCATCTCCGAAGGCTACGAGATAACCGCAATTTGCGGTTAACCTTCATAAATTTGTGTGTTCTTTAAGTGTGCGGACTCATATTTATTATTATGAAGTTTAATTCTTACAAATGATTTTTTAAGCATTATCCTCGATTTTGAATAGTCAAAACCTTATTTTCTTCAAACCAAATAAATACTCAAGTTCTTAATTGTGACCTAATTTTTTTAGAGCTGCTAAGAGGTGTTTGGATGCACACAAATCGAACTACACCACGCAATTCCGCCATAGCAAACCGACCGGGCGAGCGGAGCCGGACCGGGTTTGGTTGGACTAGCCCTTCCGAAAACCCAAGAATTTTATATTTTCCCGTTGTATATTTACTTCATCTTTGTATTATATATACGCTTTCGATTCGGTTTTGTTACCGAGCTGAAATCTAAAATAATTTGAATGTGTAACAGTGCGTTAACCATGAGCTTATGTTGAACGTCCGGAAAAACGTTTGAAACCGAGCATTAATAGGCCATCGAAGTTACGAACGTTTTTGTAAACGTTAAATAGGTTTTCTATTAAAAGGAAACGAAGGGGATTCCATTCTACTCGATACGAAGTAAGACTTCGAAAGCTCTCTCCACAAAATATATATATATACTCTTTGTCTTTGTTGTAGTCCGGTAGTACTGGTATTGTTTGGGTTATCTGAAGAGTGGAGTTGGTGAAGTGTTTATCACGTTTGCCATTGTATCATGGTAAGCATTAATGAAAAACATTATTGTATTAAGGAGATTATAACACGAGTCTTGACAACTTTTCGAGTGTCCGTCCTTATTCTAGTTTAAGTATCTATACAGGTGTTCTTATCGAATAATGTTTTTTTTATATGATTCATTTTTTGTTTAAAAATGATAGAAGTCTCACTTTAAATTTAAATCCAATCATATGAACGAAATTTATATGTCATATATCGATTTCTAATGGGAATGAAATACTAATATTCTTAAATACTATTAAATAATGTAATGATATAGTCAATATTGATAATTATACTCTGCTGCAGCCCAATTTTTTTTGTTTTTTTTTGTTCATTGCATGTTACGACTTTCTTACCTTGATAAAATAAGGTAATGAATGTAGTGCTTTTTTCCAAACACTATCAATTATTTCAAAAAATCATCCCTATACGTGATGAGGCACTAATTGTAAGCTTAATATCATAATCCGCCTATCTATATAGATATAGGCACTTTCCCATAATCACAAGATCTCAATATACTTCCATAATTTTAAACTCAATTTACATGTGGAGTAGGGCATGAGATTGATGCTTCCCCCCAAGTCGCAGAGTGCCTTGTCGAAGGAGAATTCGCCAATTGCGCATGGAACGGTGAAGCTTCCCGGATCTTTGAGCTTCGGTGGGAGCTTTCGTTGAATTATAGCACTACACTCCTCCGAAAGTGTAATGGTGCTACAATCTTCGATCTTGCGCTTGTGCGTGACGATGTCTTTTAGGAATTTTGCGTAGGCGGGCATCTGCTCAATGACATCGGCGAAGGCGATGTTGATGCGAAGTTGCTTGAAGAGCTCCATGAACTTGCTATATTGCTTGTCGAGCTTCGCATTCTTCAGTCTTTGCGGGAATGGCACCGGCACCGTCTTGATTGTGGCCGCGGGAGGGGGAGGCGTGATCGTTGGAGTTGCGACCGTTGAGGAATATGGCTTGTCCTCTTCTTTCTCTTTCTCTTTCCCCTTGTCGGCGCTTTTAAGATCGAGCCCTTCTCAGTGTGATGGAGTTGCATTGATCTCTCGGGTTGACCTCGGTGTTGCTTGGTAGAGCGCCCTGAGGTCGTGCATGGAAGTCCCGAGCTAGCTGCCCCACCGTCGTCTCGAGGTTTCGGATTTGTGCCTCTTGATTCGTCATTCTCGTTCGAGACTCGGTGATGAAGGAGGCCAAGAGCTCCTCTATGTTTGGCTTTGGTGCGGGCTGAACTTGTTGTGGACGATTCTGGCCTCCCACCTGTTGTTGATGTTGGTGCGGCATCCCCGGTGGTCGGCTTTGTAGGAAGCCTTGTTGTTGCTGCGCCCTCCATGCGAAGTTGGGGTGGTTGTTCCTCGCTCCGGTGTTGTAGTTGTTGGAGTTTTGGAATGTGGGCCGGTTATAATTCCCCATGTAGTTCGCATTCTCCGCATGGCCATCATTCGCGTGCGGGCAATCGTCGGTGAAATGACTCCCTTGACACCAGAAGCACGGCTCCTAAGTCGTTTGCGTGGAGTTCACCGCAGCTTTCATCTCTTTCATCTCCCGCATCTCCTTTCGGAGGTTTGCCATCTCTAACGTCATCTGCTGCATTGTCTCCGGATCAATCGTGGTCACCGCGGCTTGAGCAGTGGCGGGGGCGGCCTTCATGATTCTTCTCTCTATCGGGCATTGGTCGTTGGAGCGCGCTAACTCCTCAAGGAGAGCTTGGAATTCCGATGGCGTCTTAGTTAGCACCTTGCCTCCCGCGGCGGTGTTGACTAAGGTCTTCGTCGAGGTGAGGAGTCCGTAGTAGAACGTTTGAAGTTGGACCGGCAACGAGACTCCGTGATTAGGACATTTTCGGAGCATCTCCTTGAAGCGTGCCCATGCTTCGTGGAGGGACTCGCCGTCCATTTGCGCGAAGCTGTGGATGGCGTTTCTTAGGCGGGCCGTCTTCTCGAACGGGAAGAACTTGGCGAGGAAGGTGTTGCACAGCCCCTCCCATGTGGTGATGGAATCAGGAGGCAGCGAGTTGAGCCATGATTTTGCCCGGTCACGGAGAGAGAATGGGAACAATCGGAGTCGGATGGGGTCCGCGTTGATGTTGTGGATCTGGAATGTCCCGCACAACTCGTTGAAATTGGAGATGTGCTCGTTCGGATCTTCATTCGGGGCTCCGGAGAATTGATTCTGCTGGATCATGTTGATCGTCCCCGTCTTGATCTCGAAACTTTGGTTCCCTCCGATGGCCGGGTTGACAATGGCCGGGCGGTACCCTTGAGTGGTGGGTAACACATAGTCGATGAGTGGTCTCTCTTCGTTGGCCATGATCTCTTCCTCAATGTCTTCCTCGTCTATGTTTTTCTTCTTTTCCTTTCGATTTCTCTTGCACGTTTTCTCGATTTCGGAATCTATCGGAAGGAGACTCGAATCACCGTCTTTTCGCATCAACCTTCAAAAGAGAAAGATAACGCAAAAACAGGTGAGACACAAAAAAATAAAAGAATGTTCAAATTGAAATCTAGTTAATTGAATTGCAATTAAAAACTTGTCCCCGGCAACGGCGCCAAAAACTTGTTGCGATTTTTACGCGCGCAAGTGCACGTGTCGCCCAAGTAATATAGTGAATTTAAGTACGAGTGTCGATCCCACGAGGAACAAGGTTAATTAACAAACAAATCACTAGCACGAATTGAACGTAAAGGAAAGATGGAAAGATGTCACAAATTACTGACAAGTTTTAAAGCAATTAAATAACAAAATACTTAAGCAGAAGTTGTAAGCAGAAGAAGAGGCTAAGGACCAAGGCTTCACGGGTTTATTCAACGGTTTGGATACATGACTTTCACGCACAAACAATAATTACTCACTACTATTTGCTAATCATACTCACAGAATGATATTGCTAAATCTCTCTCGAGCATCTAACAACCTATGTCAAAATTAGGAAAATCTTCTCTCGATCTCAATCCCTAACAAAAACATGCATTCATAACAAGAGCATTCACACGATTCTATGACAACCTAACTATCTCTAGCCTAGGCATGCAACATAGTAATTCAAACCAAATCGCTAACAACCTAATCTTTCTCAAGCATCAAGTTGAAGTATAAAATCATGAACAAGGTAGCTAAGCTTGAACAAGCATTAAAAATGGATTTGAATTAAGCAAAGTAGTAGAGAATGAGAATTGAATTTCAATATATTAAATAATATCCATAACCGAATCCTAAACCCGCTACGCCATAGTCCTTAATGGAATTAGTTCATGGCGTAGCGAGAAAAACAAAAATAAAATAAAAGAAAAGGAAGAACAAGAAAACATACTTGAAATACTAAATTGAAAATTAAAATAAGGGAGTTCAAGAGAAAAGAAAAGAATAAAACTGTGATTGGCGCCAGATTGATGAAGAACGGGTCTCCTATTCTCTTCTATCTCTCCCAAACACTCAGAAAAACAATGAAAAAGTGCCAAAAGTCCTAAACAAAAGTTTGAGAAGTGTATTTATAGGCTTAGGTCGAAATTAGGGTGTTTCCTCTAATTTTCGGAGTAGACTGGGTAACAAAACTTGATCCGACGGCCCAGATCGCTCCAGAAAACGCGTTTCCTTTTTTGGATTCGCGCACCTCGCGGCGCGCGGTACAAGGGTCGCGGCGCGAGGTAGTATTTCTCGGGAGGTCGCGTTACGCGCTAGACGCTCGGGGATTTTCGACGCTGAATTTCTTCGACCTCGCAGCGCGCGGTCTGGGGTCGGGGCGCGAGGTAAACAATCCCACACCCTCGCGGAACGCGCCAGCTGCTCGGACATGACTCGGGAAGCTTTTTCAAACCTCGTGGCGCACGCTAGGGAGGTCGCGGCGCGAGGTCTGGAGTCTTCTTGACTCCTTCTTCATTCTTGCCTCGTTTTTTATTTCGAGTGCCTCGATTTGTACGGATTTGCCCAGAGTATCATAGAAATCCCATTTTTGACCTGAAAACCTTCAAAACACACGAAAAAACCTCAAAACTACCCAAGAACAAGCTCGGATTTAGTTGGGATAATAGGAGTTTTTTACGTACGACACGCACCTATCAATATGCTCAATTAAGCTCAGCCGACATTGCATATGTTTGGACTTTGAGGCTTGAACACAAGCATAATTTTTCTTAGTTTTATTCTCCCATGACGATGATAGATTGGATACACGTTGATTAGTCAACACTGCTTAACAATTTATGTAAATGTTGTTTGCATGGATTATTGAAAATTTAATATCCAATAGACGGATTGTTATAATGAATTGATAATTAATTATATTTGGGCTGTAGTTATTATATAGTTATATTGAAGATAGTTGTTTGTTTTATTTGTTTTTCTCGTTCACAAATTTTAAAAGTCCAGCTTATATTAGTTAGCAAATAATAACCTTTTTTATTTTATTCTTTATCGGGTTTGGTGAAGTTTTGGATTTTCATTTTGAAAGCAAATTTGTTACTACAGGTTTTGTAACGTCATGAGTAGAAGAAAAAAAGAAAAAAACTAAAAAGGTTAATTGACCTAGGTTTGGGGGGGCTAAAAGTTATTCATGTTTTAACTTTGACTATTTACCAATATTACGGAGTGGGCTGTTATTAATAATATCTATGTTACAGTGATGATTGGCAATCGTGAAATTATTAGTAGATGTAGAAATTATACTAGCTGTGTCTATACTTTGAGATTATAGGCACGATTATGGTTTTAAATTTCCAATGGATGATGGTTATTAACAGAATGTCAAAACGGATCAGTTTTGATGAGCTACGACAAAAAATATTCTGTATTTATGTGGTACGTAGTTAAGGTATTATGGTCTTTCTGGTTCAAACCACTCATGGTCTTCTATTTATCAAAATGAGAACAAACACGCTTTTAATAGCTAGCATGCATAATTCTGGTTGATAATCAAATATAATTAGCAAAAACTTTTAAGACTGGTATGAGTTTAATTCTTATTGTTACCCCAGCCCAAAAATGGACACAAAACTCTCACTATATATGCCATGCATACTCAGTGCAACCTTCCTCCACCAATCTCCACATTAAATACAAAAAGAAATCATCATCACGTACTCTAAATTTTTGTCATTCCTTTCATTGGTCCGTTTCTACGTAACAAAGCAGAGATGGGAATTTCAAAGACGGTTGTCTGGTGTCTCGTTGCCATGCTCGCGTGCTCGCTGTTGGTGGACCCCGCAATGGGAAAGACAATCGGGTATGGAACGATAGGCAAGGGTGGTCAGAATTGCAAAGGTACAAATTGCCTTCCGCCACCAACCAACAACTACCAGAGAGGGTGCCTAAGGGCACACAATTGTCGATCTCCACCTGGTCAAAAGCCCGAAGCCCAGAATCAACCCAACGATCAGCAATAGATGGCCCCGAGACAATCTATCTTTACTATCTAATCACAACACTTTTTGAGGAATCACAACAACAGATGTGGAAGAGAATTTTTTTTACCAAAAAAATATGTATTCGTAATATTTTGCTATTTGCTAACAACTTAATCAAAATAAGTATTAATGACTTATTTATAAATATTAAATTCTTTTGTACGCCCTGGTTAATTTGGCAGTTTTAGTTTAAAGGGAACATGTAAGTGTGTCTTCTAAAGAGAACCCTCATAATGTAAAAATAAAAATAAAAATTGAACTTCTAAAAGAACTTAAAATATATTAAACATATGTGCATATTCCGGTGCTAAACTGGTAAAGAAATGTGACATTTTGTGAAACGAAACATATCTTAGATAAAACGTCTGTCCACATGTAAATTGAGTTTAAAATTATGGAAGTATATTGAGATCTTGTGATTATGGGAAAGTGCCTATATCTATATAGATAGGCGGATTATGATATTAAGCTTAGAATTAGTGCTCATCACGTATAGGGATGATTTTTTGAAACAATTGATAGTGTTTGGAAAAAAGCACTGCATTCATTTCCTTATTTTATCAAGGTAAGAAAGTTGTAACATGCAATGAACAAAAAAAAAAAAAAAAATGGGCTGCAGCTGAGTATAATTATCAATATTGACTATATCATTACATTATTTAATATTATTTAAGAATATTAGTATTTCATTCCCATTAGAAATCGATATATGACATATAAATTTCGTTCATATGATTGGATTTAAATTTAAAGTGAGAATTCTATCATTTTTAAACAAAAAATGAATCACATAAAAAAAAAACATTATTCGATAAGAACACCTGTACAGATACTTAAACTAGAATAAGGACGGACACTCGAAAAGTCGTTAAGACTCGTGTGATAATCTCCTTAATACAATAATGTTTTTCATTGTTGTTCTAGAAAACGACGAATAAATGCTTACCATGATACAGTGGCAAACGTGATAAACACTTCACCAACTCCACTCTTCAGATAACCAAAACAATATCAGTACTACCGGACTACAACAAAGACAAAGAGTATATATATATTTTGTGGAGAGAGCTTTCGAAGTCTTACTTCGTATCGAGTAGAATGGAATCCCCTTCGTTTCCTTTTAATAGAAAACCTATTTAACGTTTACAAAAACGTTCGTAACTTCGATGGCCTATTAATGCTCGGTTTCAAACGTTTTTCCGGACGTTCAACATAAGCTCATGGTTAACGCACTGTTACACATTCAAATTATTTTAGATTTCAGCTCGGTAACAAAACCGAATCGAAAGCGTATATATAATACAAAGATGAAGTAAATATACAACGGGAAAATATAAAATTCTTGGGTTTTCGGAAGGGCTAGTCCAACCAAACCCGGTCCGGCTCCGCTCGCCCGGTCGGTTTGCTATGGCGGAATTGCGTGGTGTAGTTCGATTTGTGTGCATCCAAACACCTCTTAGCAGCTCTAAAAAAATTAGGTCACAATTAAGAACTTGAGTATTTATTTGGTTTGGAGAAAATAAGGTTTTGACTATTCAAAATCGTGGATAATGCTTAAAAAATCATTTGTAAGAATTAAACGTCATAATAATAAATATGAGTCCGCACACTTAATGTCACGACCCGCGAGTGACAGCTCGCCCACGAGCCGCGACCGATCAACTCTCATATTTTTCATATTAAACAATAGATCATAATACTTTTATATATTCAAATAGTTTGCGAAAATCCGGGGAAATTTTTCGCTTTTATAACTTAGAGTCTTATAGCGACTCCTATACAAATACGTTCCGGAACGTTTTAACAAAAGAGACTAACCCCCGGTTAAGAAACCCCATAGCCCATAGGTCAAGGCAATACGTGCTCGGTCTCGGTCTTCGATCTTGTTTTCCGCTTACAAGCGTTTCCCTTATCTACATTACCAAGGGTCATAAAACTATGAGTCGATTGACTCAGTAAGTGGGAGTCTAACTTAGGAAAAGAAAAACAACTAATGCCATGTGACGTGCAAATAAACACATAAAAATGCAGAATGCAGATGCATATGATTCAAGAGCATGCCTAACGCGGGGCCTCGCTCTACGCTATCACTTGCCATTCCACAAGGTTATACAACATCCACTGCTATAACCCTTGGAATGACAAGAAGCCAACCTCAGACTTCGAGCAGTAGTCATCAGTGGCTTAGAGTTTTAAGACTGTCTGGGATCCACTAGTGGTACCATCTTCGTTTGGGCGCCGGCGCTACATGCGTCATGACATAGCAAATGGGCTCGCCGGGGCGACCTTTCCCATTGCAAGAACGGGGTGCTCTCAGCAGCGCCCGTGGAGTACTCAGCGCCATTAGGACCGTCTTAGTCCTCAACACGAGTCGGAACTCGTGGGTACCACCGACAACATTATTTATTATTTGGATACTCTAGCTTATAGAGTATACAACTAATTACAAACAAGAGAGCGTCTCGGGATAAATCCCGAAAGAATTATGGTTTCCCTTTCATGCTCGTTAAGTGTTTTAGATTGAAGACTCAGGACGTGACTCCCGGTACTTCTACCCTCGGCTCGAATCCGAGAGTCCAGCATGCTCTCCTGTCACCTCAGATCTAGCCAAACTCTATGGTTAGCAGAGGGATCTAACTACAACAAAGTAGCAACGTAGCTGGTTCAAGTTAGCATTTGAACCTATGGGTATAAACCCAACTAAATTTTCCATAAAGAGTGGCCGAAGCCTTAATCTTTGGTGTTTGTGTATTTTAAGGCTTTTCCTACTTTTTATTATTATTAACACGTAAATGCACGTAAACAGGATTATTCCCTTGGTAAGTAGTTGACTTATGTCTCCACACTTACCTGAAATACTGCGACAGAAGCTCGACGACTTCCGGCGATGTCTTGCTTTTCACGTTTGCTGAGATACTTGACGCTTGTCGAAACGTCGAAAGAACTAGCATCCGAGGGTGGAAGTCCGTTAGTTATTGGATTCGAGATTACTTGAAAAAGATAGGGTCCGGTGTCGGGATTAGATTTGAGTCGGTTCGGAAATTCGATAACGAGTTACTTCCTTAAATCCAAACTCATATGAATTCCGAAATTTCAAATCCGACCTCTCGACTCAAAAACCCGAACCCAAACAAGTCACACAACCAAACACGAATCCAACTAACTTGTCACAAAATCCTTAGACTTGTCATAAAAAAAAAATTCTAGACTTGTCATAAAATCCTTATATATGACAATAAACCACATTTCAAATTCAATTTTCAAATCAATTCTCACGTCTCAAAATCCCTAACAATCCAGAATAACTCAACATCACAAAACAACCAAAGCAAATTACCTAGCCAAACAAGTCTCACGGCCAAAGACACACACACGGCCAAAAATTTCAAACACACGTTCATAATTTCCAGCTTCAATACCCTGTTTTCAAAAATTCATAACTCACTCAATTCTCAACGGATTTCCACGTTCTTGGTCATTTTAGAAACCTCATAACGTCTATTATCCAGGAAAAATATCAACAATTCCAAATAAAATCGGTACCGAACTGTCCACGTCAATTTACAGAGGCTGTTCACAGTGAGCTCAAAATTCTTAAATCATTCAAAATCGACTCAAATACACAAATCCGAGCTAGGAACATCATTAATCAAGTCCAACAACCAAATAAAACTCATCAATTCCACTGATTATAGCTCGGATCAAAAAGCCCCAAATCAATTCCTCAAACCCTAATCTCCAAAACCTTCAAATCAGCCATGGAAGAATCCTTACCTCGCTGGAAGAAATGAGCTACCCAACCCGTCAACTTTCGCTTTTCCTCGTCGCAGACGCTCACCGGAGCTCCCGGAACTCACGGCGCTTCTTCTTTCCCCGGCGAGGCGCGCGCGCACAGAGCTCGGGCTCAGGCTGAGGGCGCACGAGAATGGTGAGCGGGGAAGAAGAAGAAGAAGAAGAACGAGGATGGGAGGGTGGAGCGGTGTTTTGTTCGGCCGAAAGGACTCGTTCTCTAAGTGCCGAATTTTTTTTTCTTTGTTACTCTTTGCAGGTGGCTCGCGCGAATGAAGAAGGAGAAGAAGAGAATATATAGTGCACGAGAAGAAGAGAGAGAGAGTGGCTGAAAGAGATAAGGAAAGGAAGGATAAGATTTCCACGTGGCAGCTCAATCCTTATCCAACTATTCACAAACCAACCTCTTTTCCTTGTTTTCTTTCAAATGGGTCCCTTAAAAATCATTACAACCAAGTCCTCTTCATATAATTATTTAATTAAACCCATAACCAAAGGGATTATAATCATATGATTCGAACCGAGAATTTTCTCGTTCGTTCTAAATTAATTAAAATATATTTAAGGTTTCTCGGAATTAATTCTCGTTCTTGAGAATTTATTTCTTAAATTAATTTCCGGAATATTTCCTCGGAAATAATTTATTAGTCGAGATAAACTCGATAATTCCTTTATTTATTCCGAGATTTCTCCTTACCTTAATATATTTTAAATTAACTCGAGAAACTTATACGTCCATCATTCACTCAAAACATAATTGTAACAAACGGAAGCTCGTTTATTTTATTCAAATCCACAAGTCGAGCGTTACAAAAGTTCGTATATTACAATCTCTACCCCCTTAGAAGAGTTTCGTCCTCGAAACTTAGAACAAGGTGGGATATTTCTTTTGCATTTCGCTCTCAAGCTCTCAAGTAGCTTCTTCTGCGGAGTGTTTCTTCCATAGTACTTTGACTAGAGGTATTGTCTTATTCCTTAAGACTTTCTCCTTGCGATCTAGGATTGCAACAGCTGGTTCTTCATATCTGATGTCAGGAGAAATTTCAACCTCTTGATCTTGAAGTACATGTGAAGGATCAGACATGTATTTCCGCAACATCGATACATGAAACACATCATGAAGGTTGGACATAGACGGCGGTAGGGCTAGGCGATACGCTGCCTTGCCTACTCGTTCCAGAATCTCAAAAGGTCCAACATATCTCGGGCTGAGCTTTCCTTTCTTCCCGAATCTCATGACACCACGCATCGGGGAAACTTTCAAAAAGACTTTCTTTCCTGCCTCAAACTCTAGAGGTCTTCTACTCTTATCTGCGTAGCTCTTTTGACGACTCTGTGCTGTCTTCATCCGGGCTTGAATTTTCTTGATCGCCTCGGTGGTCTGCTCGAGCAGTTCAGGCCCGATTAACTCGCTCTCTCCAGCTTCATCCCAATGAACTGGAGAGCGACACTTTCGCCCATAAAGAGCTTCGTAGGGTGCCGTCCCAATCGTCGCTTGATAACTATTATTGTACGAGAACTCTACCAAGGGAAGATAACAACTCCACGAGCCGTGGAATTCCAAAACACACGCTCGGAGCATATCTTCTAACACTTGGATCGTGCGTTCACCTTGGGCCGTCAGTTTGGGGATGAAAAGCAGTGCTGAATTTCAGTCGCGTCCCCAAATGTTGTTGTACACTCTTCCAAAATTTGGACGTAAAACGACCATCACGGTCAGAGACGATTGAGCTAGGAACTCCATGTAGACGAACAATCTCTTTGATGTAGAGTTCAGCGAGTTTATCCACGGTGTGCGTAGTCTCGATGGACAGAAAATGAGCTGATTTGGTCAACCTGTCGACAATGACCCAAACTGAGTCGTGACCAGTTGTGGTTTTTGGCAAACCTGACACGAAATCCATCGTTATCTGCTCCCACTTCCACTGTGGAATCTCAAGTGGTTGCAGTAGTCCAGCTGGTTTTTGATGCTCTGCCTTAACTTGTTGACAAGTTAGGCACTTCTGAACAAACTCAGCTACATCTCTTTTCATTCCTGGCCACCAATAGACCTTTTTCAAGTCTTGATACATCTTTGTCACACCTGGATGTACCGAATAGGGTGTCCCGTGAGCTTCTACCATCAATTGCTTTCTGACTTCCTCGTTAGATGGCACACAAACTCTTCCATTACATCGAACGAATGGACGCTCATTTTGCGCTCAATTATTTGTCGTTTATTTTTAATGAAGCACCCATCTCCGAAGGCTACGAGATAACCGCAATTTGCGGTTAACCTTCATAAATTTGTGTGTTCTTTAAGTGTGCGGACTCATATTTATTATTATGACGTTTAATTCTTACAAATGATTTTTTAAACATTATCCACGATTTTGAATAGTCAAAACCTTATTTTCTCCAAACCAAATAAATACTCAAGTTCTTAATTGTGACCTAATTTTTTTAGAGCTGCTAAGAGGTGTTTGGATGCACACAAATCGAACTACACCACGCAATTCCGCCATAGCAAACCGACCGGGCGAGCGGAGCCGGACCGGGATTGGTTGGACTAGCCCTTCTGAAAATCCAAGAATTTTATATTTTACCGTTGTATATTTACTTCATCTTTGTATTATATATACGCTTTCGATTCGGTTTTGTTACCGAGCTGAAATCTAAAATAATTTGAATGTGTAACAGTGCGTTAACCATGAGCTTATGTTGAACGTCCGGAAAAACGTTTGAAACTGAGCATTAATAGGCCATCGAAGTTACGAACGTTTTTGTAAACGTTAAATAGGTTTTCTATTAAAAGGAAATGAAGGGGATTCCATTCTACTCGATACGAAGTAAGACTTCGAAAGCTCTCTCCACAAAATATATATATACTCTTTGTCTTTGTTGTTGTCCGGTAGTACTGGTATTGTTTTGGATATCTGAAGAGTGGAGTTGGTGAAGTGTTTATCACGTTTGCCATTGTATCATGGTAAGCATTAACGAAAAACATTATTGTATTAAGGAGATTATCACACGAGTCTTAACAACTTTTCGAGTGTCCGTCCTTATTCTAGTTTAAGTATCTGTACAGGTGTTCTTAACGAATAATGTTTTTTTTTTTATATGATTCATTTTTTGTTTAAAAATGATAGAAGTCTCACTTTAAATTTAAATCCAATCATATGAACGAAATTTATATGTCATATATCGATTTCTAATGGGAATGAAATACTAATATTCTTAAATAATATTAAATAATGTAATGATATAGTCAATATTGATAATTATACTCAGCTGCAGCCCAATTTTTTTTTTTTTTTGTTCATTGCATGTTACAACTTTCTTACCTTGATAAAATAAGGCATTGAATGTAGTGCTTTTTTCCAAACACTATCAATTGTTTCAAAAAATCATCCCTATACGTGATGAGGCACTAATTGTAAGCTTAATATCATAATCCGCCTATCTATATAGATATAGGCACTTTCCCATAATCACAAGATCTCAATATACTTCCATAATTTTAAACTCAATTTACATGTGGACAGACGTTTTATCTAAGATATGTTTCGTTTCACAAAATGTCACATTTCTTTACCAGTTTAGCTCCGGAATATGCACATATGTTTAATATATTTTAAGTTCTTTTAGAACTTCAATTTTTATTTTTATTTTTTACATTATGAGGTTTCTCTTTAGAAGACACACTTACATGTTCCCTTTAAACTAAAACTGCCAAATTAACCAGGGCGTACAAAAGAATTTCATATTTATAAATAAGTCATTAATACTTATTTTTATTAAGTTGTTAGCAAATAGCAAAATATTACAAATACATATTTTTTCGGTAAAAAAAATTCTCGTCCACATCTGTTGTGATTCCTCAAAAAGTGTTGTGATTAGATAGTAAAGATAGATCGTCTCGAGGCCATCTATTGCTGATCGTTGGGTTGATTCTGGGCTTCGGGCTTTTGACCAGGTGGAGATCGACAATTGTGTGCCCTTAGGCACCCTCTCTGGTAGTTGTTGGTTGGTGGCGGAAGGCAATTTGTACCTTTGCAATTCTGACCACCCTTGCCTATCGTTCCATACCCGATTGTCTTTCCCATTGCGGGGTCCACCAACAGCGAGCACGCGAGCATGGCAACGAGACACCAGACAACCGTCTTTGAAATTCCCATCTCTGCTTTGTTACGTAGAAACGGCCCAATGAAAGGAAAGACAAAAATTTAGAGTGATGATGATTTCTTTTTGTATTTAATGTGGAGATTGGTGGAGGAAGGTTGCACTGAGTATGCATGGCATATATAGTGAGAGTTTTGTGTCCATTTTTGGGCTGGAGTAACAATAAGAATTAAACTCATACCAGTCTTAAAAGTTTTTGCTAATTATATTTGATTATCAACCAGAATTATGCATGCTAGCTATTAAAAGCGTGTTTGTTCTCATTTTGATAAATAGAAGACCATGAGTGGTTTGAACCTGAAACACCATAATACCTTAACTACGTACCACATAAATACAGAATATTTTTTGTCGTAGCTCATCAAAACTGATCCGTTTTGACATTCTGTTAATAACCATCATCCATTGGAAATTTAAAACCATAATCGTGCCTATAATCTCAAAGTATAGACACAGCTAGTATAATTTCTACATCTACTAATAATTTCACGATTGCCAATCATCACTGTAACATAGATATTATTAATAACAGCCCACTCCGTAATATTGGTAAATAGTCAAAGTTAAAACATGAATAACTTTTAGCCCCCCCAAACCTAGGTCAATTGACCTTTTTAGTTTTTTTCCTTTTTTCTTCTACTCATGACGTTACAAAACCTGTAGTAACCAATTTGCTTTCAAAATAAAAATCCAAAACTTCACCAAACCCGATAAAGAATAAAATAAAGAAGGTTATTATTTGCTAACTAATATAAGCTGGACTTTTAAAATTTGTGAACGAGAAAAACTAATAAAACAAACAACTATCTTCAATATAACTATATAATAACTACAGCTCAAATATAATTAACTATCAATTCATTATAACAATCCGTCTATTGGATATTAAATTTTCAATAATCCATGCAAACAACATTTACACAAATTGTTAAGCAGTGTTGACTAATCAACGTGTATCCAATCTATCATCGTCATGGGAGAATAAAAATAAGAAAAATTCTGCTTGTGTTCAAGACTCAAAGTCCAAACATATGCAATGTCGGCTGAGCTTAATTGAGCATATCGCCTGTAAAAAGTCAACATACAACATAAGTAGTTCCTATCATTTCACTTAAGCAATCACTGCTCAATAACTTATTTAGCTGAAGAAGTTGCAATCGATTACGAAAGTTCAACTAGTCGAGGTTTCGGCGCAAGCACATCAGCAACAATAGTTACCTTGCGAACTAAGCTTCGAAGATTACGTCGCAAAAGGAGCATTGACGGTTACGTCGTCGCTAATGGGGCATCTAAGATTACTTCTCAAACCGAGCATCACGGATTACATCAAGAAAGATTATGTTGCAAAGATATGAATTGCGACCGCCAACCGCCACAATTTTATCAAATAAAACACCCAACGCCAACGAATGATATATATATACATTTTAAGAAAAAAAAATATTTGTAGTAGTGGTTAGGAATATTGGTAAATAGTCAAAGTTAAAACATGAATAACTTTTAGCCCCCAGGTCAATTGACCTTTTTAGTTTTTTTCCTTTTTTCTTCTACTCATGACGTTACAAAACCTGTAGCAACCAATTTGCTTTCAAAATAAAAATCCAAAACTTCACCAAACCCGATAAAGAATAAAATAAAGAAGGTTATTATTTGCTAACTAATATAAGCTGGACTTTTAAAATTTGTGAACGAGAAAAACTAATAAAACAAACAACTATCTTCAATATAACTATATAATAACTACAGCCCACAAATATAATTAACTATTTGTTGGAAATTAAAATAAATAAAGAGTATTTATTTACATGTGTATGGCTGATTTGTGGCAACAATTTGAGTGGGATCCACTCATCGGAATTGAATAATTCCAAGTGATACGGATTCCTCGTAACGAGGGCTATAAAATTGAATATTTGTTGTGTTATGGAAGTGTTATGGAAGTGGGCTAGGATGAAGTGGGCTATATTTGTTGTGTTGCCATAATCGGACCTAGGATGAATGAGAAATTTATGCTCAAAGTAGGCTAAAGAAACACATTTATGTTGTGTTATGGAAGTGGAATACCAAGAGTCTCACATTGTATTGGGATGTGTGTTGTGGTAGTGTTTAAATACTATCCTCTTTAATTAGTGGATATCCAAATGCAAGAGAGGAGAGTGTGTGTGGGTTAACCCTTAACCCCTCGCGCGCACACACACGCGCGCCGCCGAGCCGAGCCGGGCCGGGCTCGGGCTTCTGGGCTTTGGGAATTGTCTCGGTCTCGGGCTTTCTTTTTACTACAAATTTAACTTCTGAATGTTTTAAATTCCTCATTTTGCGTTATGGTTGGGAATTAAACATGGAAACCGTTCATTAAGACCTGGACTGTTTGAATCTTTGCATCGGTTTCTCTCCTTTATCACGAGTTATGGAACGCATGAAGGCTTACGTTTGTAACCTCTCCATTATCATGAGTTATGGAGCTTTATTGAGCTTAATGATACCCGTTTAGAGCTGTTGCTCAGGGTATTGCGTACGCCTATAAAAGGCTGAGCTTCCTCTCATTTCAATATACCGGATCCAATAATCTCCCACTGTTCCCGAGCTTCCCTCTTCCCCAGAAAATTTCTTTTGTCTTGGTGATAGTTTCTGACACAGGTTTAGTTCACCGTCGATACACTAAGCGGTGCCTTCGTGTGTCTTATTGTCGTTGTATCCTGGGAGGTTGTCGTCCAAGCAATCCTGCACCTGAGGTGGGCGATAAAAAGCTTCAAGGAAACCGTCCAACGGGCCTCGGCTTTTTCCTTCCCGTCTTTTGTTATTTTTTTTTCGCTTCCTTGCTTCTGTCTTTATTTCCGTCAATATTATATGTAATATTTCTAACAATCTTGAAGCTTTTTAATATCCGTTATAGACAGCTTGAGAGGAAAGAAAATTTTTTTTTGCTCGGATTTCTTTAGAAGGTTACTAATTTGTGGATTTCTTTTGTAGAAATATGACTAACGTGAACGACTCGATGAACATGAATGTTGAGGGGAACGTCACCGGGAATCCCTCTGTGGTGAACACCCCGACTACCGTGATGTTTGGTCAATTTCCTGTGACCTTGAGTCAAGACTCGATGGCGGCTACGGCCGGGAACGGACCTGCGGGTCTTGTCCAACCAATGGCTTCAATGGCCATGAACGGTTCGAGCAGTTCCGTGGCACGCGTGCCCGCCGTCATACCGGCCGAGAAGCCCGAGAAGTTCACAGGGTTGAACTTCAAACGTTGGCAACAAAAGATGTTGTTCTACTTGACAACGCTCGGTCTTGCACGGTTCCTGACTGAATATCTACCGACTCCTCGCGAGGACGAAACCGATCGTGATGTGCTAATGTCGTTTAGCGCATGGAAAGATTCCGACTACTTGTGTCGGAATTCCGTGATGAATAGTCTCAACGACTCGCTGTACAATGTGTATAGCGCCAAACGCTCCTCCAAAGAGCTTTGGGAATCATTGGATCGGAAATACAAAACCGAAGACGCGGGCTCTAAGAAGTATATCGTGGGCCGCTTCCTCGATTTTCATATGGTGGATTCGAAGACCGTGGTGAGTCAAGTTCAAGAGCTGCAACTTATCATCCACGAGATTCATGCCGAGGGGATGACCATTAGCGAGTCATTCCAAGTTGCCTCTGCCATCGAGAAACTACCCGCGGGATGGAAGGACTTCAAGAACTATCTCAAGCACAAGCGAAAGGAGATGAGTTTTGAAGACTTGGTTGTTCGTCTCCGAATTGAAGAAGACAACCGTGGCTTCGACAAGAGGTTCAAGACCCACTCTGAGAAGGCCAACGTCGTTGAACATGGCGAGAGCTCGAGGGGAAAGAAACACGACAAGCTTGGGCCAAAGGGAGGGACATTCAAGAAGAAGAAGCATCAACAAAGATTCGTTGGAAAATGCTTCAACTGTGACAAAGAAGGTCACCGTGCTACCGATTGTAGGAAGCCAAAGAAGAAGAAGAAGGCCAATGTCGTGGAGGGTGATAATGAACTCCTCATCGCTGTGGTCTCCGAGGTGAACATGGTGGACTCGAACCCCAAAGAGTGGTGGCTGGACACTGGAGCAACCCGCCACATCTGCGCTGACAAGAACTCCTTCTCCACCCTTGAGTTGCTAGGAGATGGAGAAAAATTGTTCATGGGCAACTCTGTCACCTCTGAAGTCAAGGGAGAAGGTGAATTCTTCTTGAAGATGACCTCTGGGAAGGAGATGAAACTCACCAAAGTTCTCTACGTGCCTGATATGCGGAAGAATCTTATCTCTGGGACTGTGCTGGATAACCATGGATTTAGGATGGTGTTAGTGTCTCAAAAACTTGTATTGTCTAAAAATGGAATGTATGTGGGCAAGGGCTATGTCAAGAATGGCATGGTCAAAATGAATGTAATGGCCATCAAGGCCAAAGAAATGAATAAAACTTCTTCTTCCGCTTATATGATTGAGTCGTCTAATTTATGGCATGGTAGACTAGGTCATGTAAATTATGACACGCTGAGAAAATTGATTAATTTGGAGTGTATTCCAAAGTTTAATATTGACACAAATCATAAATGTGAAATTTGTGTTGAAGCAAAACTAACGAGAACATCCTTTCATAGTGTTAAAAGAAGTAATGAATCTCTCCACTTAATCCATACCGATTTATGTGATTTAAAGTTCATGCCCACGAGAGGTGGTAATAAATATTTTGTGACTTTTATTGACGATTGTACAAAATATTGTTACGTATATTTGCTTAAAAGCAAAGATGAAGCAATTGAGAAATTTGCCATATACAAATTGGAAGTAGAGAATCAACTTAATAAAAAGATTAAGAAAGTGTGAAGTGATCGAGGAGGTGAATATGTTGAACCATTTGGTGCCTTCTGTGCACAACATGGAATTATTCACGAAGTCACTCCACCTTATTCTCCTCAATCAAACGGCGTTGCCGAACGTAAGAATCGCACTCTCAAAGAGATGATGAATGTGATGTTGTTAAGTTCTGGGTTACCCCAAGAAATATGGGGGGAAGCAATCTTGTCTGCAAATTACCTTCTGAACAAGATACCCCGGAAGAAGGAGGATAAGTCTCCATCTGAGCTATTTATAGGAAAGAGACCTTCCTATAAATACTTACGAATGTGGGGGTGCTTGGCAAAAGTAATGGCTCCCGCTCCAAAGAAAATGAAGATATGACCCAAAACTGTAGATTGTATCTTCATTGGGTATTCACACCATAGTAATGCATATAGATTCCTTGTGTATGACTCGAAAAACCCCGATATACACAACGATTCGATTATGGAATCTAAAAATGCTTCGTTCTTTGAACATGTATTTCCTTATAAGTCTAAGGAAGATGAACCGAGTTCATCAAACCAATTTCTTGAGGATATTGAGGAAATAACTCAAGATAATGATGAAGAGTCCGAAGAAGAGATAGAGTCTGAGGGACTTAGATGAAGCAAGCGAGCGAGGGTTGAGAAATCTTTTGGTTCTGATTTTTTCACCTATATGTTAGAGGCTCCACCTCTA
Organism: Urtica dioica subsp. dioica; assembly: GCF_054948205.1. Lineage (NCBI taxonomy): Eukaryota > Viridiplantae > Streptophyta > Magnoliopsida > Rosales > Urticaceae > Urtica > Urtica dioica. Next base: position 16,971,242 of record NC_142764.1, on the reverse strand, counting down.
AATTATAAAGAGGCAGTGAACTCCGTTGAGGGTCACTTATGGAAAGAAGCCATAAGAAGTGAAATAGACTCTATCATGCAAAACCACACTTGGGAGTTGGTTGATCTTCCTCCTGGAAGTAAAACGCTTGGATCTAGGTGGATCTTTACGAGAAAGATGAAATTCGATGGCTCAATTGATAAATATAAGGCACGACTGGTAATCAAAGGGTATAAACAAAAAGAGGGTGTTGATTACTTTGATACTTATTCTCCTGTGACGAGAATAACTTCTATTAGATTGATAATTGCAATTGCCGCATTACGCAATCTTGAAATTCATCAAATGGATGTAAAAACTGCCTTTCTTAATGGAGATCTCGAAGAAGAGATCTATATGAATCAACCTGAGGGTTGTATTGCACCTGGACAAGAAAAGAAAGTATGTAAACTAGTCAAGTCGCTTTAAGGCCTTAAACAAGCCCCAAAGCAATGGCATGAGATATTCGACAACGTTATGATGTCAAATGGATTTAAGATCAATGAGTGTGACAAATGTGTGTATATTAAAACCACTGAACATGGATATGTGATTCTGTGTTTATATGTAGATGACATGCTCATAGTGGGAAGTAATGATCGTATGGTCCAATCCACAAAAGATATATTGAACTCAAGGTTCGATATGAAAGATCTGGGAATTGCTGATGTAATTCTAGGGATCAAGATTACCCGAACACCCTATGGGATTGTACTAGGTCAAACACACTATGTTGATAAAATTCTAGACAAGTTTGGAAAGGACGATTCTGGAGTCTCGAGAACTCCCATAGACATTAGTCAACACTTGTCTAAGAATAAAGGAGAAAGCATCTCTCAAATTAAATATGCGAGGGTGATAGGTAGTCTCATGTACTTGATGAGTTGCACGAGACCGGATTTAGCCTACACCGTGAGTAGACTAGCTCGATATACGAGTAATCCAAGTGCTGAACACTGGAAAGCAATCGTAAGGGTAATTGTTGGAATCGATCTAGGGTTTAAGAAAATAATTAACGCTTCGGGAAGCGGCAGAATTTTAAAAATTTTCTTTTACAAGTAAAAACGGTTTTTACTAACCTAGACAAGTGCAAGTACATGTAATTAAAAAACTAATATGAGCTAGGAAGTTTACTAACCTTTCTTGAAGCTTGATCTTTGAGAAGCTCTTAGAAAGTTGCAACGCTCGTCTCCCCTCGCAGCACGTCTCTCTTCCTTTCCTCGGCACCTCGAGCAACCACGAAAGTTTCTATCACTAAATCACTCGAAATAAAGGAATTAGTGAGTGGGCACTTTTAAACACTACGACTTAAGAACGAGTCTTGAAGTCGCAGAGCTAACCACTAGGTCGAGTGAGGACCTAGGTGCCAAAACAAGAAAAATCGAAAATAAACTAGAGAGAGAGAGAGGAGTTTCGGCCAAAGTTCTAGAGAGAGAGTCTCTCAAATCTCTTAAACTTGGATGAATAAAATGAAGGGAATGAGGTCTCTATTTATAGGGGAGGTTTTACCTTCAATAAGGTAGTTTCCTCTTTCATTGAATATCACATATTCATGAGCAAATATTGCTCTCCTTCCCTTAGAGTCACTCGGCCAAATAGGCTTCTAGAAGCCCTTGGATTTGTTTCCTCTTTTGTTCCCTTCCTTACTTGGCCGAAATTCCTTGTTCCTCTTAGAGGAAATTTGTTTCCTCTTTTTCTTTTGGCAAGTATCTTGATACATTTATGCACACAATATTCTCTCTTTCTCTTAGGTATTTGGGCGCCCAACATCATACTAGAAAGGCTTCTAGAATTTTCTTCACTTGTTAATGACAACATAAGAAAATGCCCATTTAGAATTTTCAATAAAATTCTTATGAAATGAAATTAATTCACAAGGCCCAATGATCAAGTCATGGCCGAGTGACATTAAGTCATCAAATGAACTTGTCAAAAAATTTATTGACATTCATTTCATCATATGTCTCAAAAGACAAAAATACCCTTTTCACAATTTTCGTTCTTGTTTTGACTTAGCTTCCAATTTAGCTATTCCTATCGATGTGATTCGTGACAGTGACCTCATGGACCCAAATGAACAAAGGTTGAGCTAAACTCTTGGACTCAAAAGTTCACAAACCTTTTCCAAGTTTAGCTTAATGCCAACTGACTCCACTAAAGAGATGACACTGAAAATCTCTCGGTTCAAATGAATTTATTTTCTACTCAAGAATTCACCTAATTATAATGAGCGGATCCACTGAATATTATCTATGCTACCCTTCATGAATGTCATCAGCTAGTCGGGATTTACTAAATTACCATTTTACCCTTCTAGCTGTTATTTCCTCAACTCCTTTGTCGCTTGTGAATAAGTTAGAAACAATGTATTCGACGAGGAGCTAACAAGTCACATTGTTTCATCCAAAAGAGTCAGGACTCAATTTGGACACTGGCCAGTTCATTTATTCACACTCCAAGGAACAAAGGATGAGGTGACATACATTGCGTTTCAGCAATCTTGTACATGAATTCCATATCTATGAGAACTTCACAAAGTTACTCATGACATTCTCACAACTTAGTACTTCACCAATAGGCCCTGTTCGGAATCACATAGTGAGTCCGAACTCTGACTTTCTCAAATGAGAATACTAAGGTGTGAAATGGCATGTCTCATTTTCAGGATTAAGGTAAGCATGATGCAATTCATACATAGTGACTTCGAGACATAAGAGGTTAAATGGTTTGTTCTTATCTTGTCTCTAGAAGTGCACTGGTCAATTCAGTACCTTCGGAAGATACCTAGAAGAACTATAGAGTCTCCAACTCTCAATGCCTCATAACCAGACATCATAGATTCTTCTAACAATCGTACTGAGGTCAATAGTCCTTTGACCCTAAGATTGCGAATATATCGTTTTAAGCAAACTACGAAGAGTTTGTTCATGCAAATCTACATTTGTCTCTTCGTAAGTTGTTAAGTTTGTTTATGGACTAAAAGACTAAGGTTTTATCATAAAGCTTCAAACAAAGAAAGAATGAATGAACGTTTCAACTTTATTAATGAATGAATAAGCAATTACAAGCAAGAGTCTTCGTAAGACTATATGACATCAAATGTACATAAATAGACACTGCTACTCTTCTTGTGGGCACCATTGACAACAAACTCCCACTTGACTCAAAGAAGATGTGAGTAGTCCTACATGCCTAATCCCTCTCGAAGTTGGTCGAAGACCATGTTCGCTAGGGCCTTGGTGAATGGATCTGCCAGAGATCTACTTCGCCTCCACGTCTCTGCGCTGCGCGATCTCTCGAATCAAATGGTATTTCCTCTCAATATGCTAAGAGCGCTTATGGCTTCGAGGTTCTTTGAGTTAGCGACAGCCCCACTATTATCACAATAAAGGGTCATGGGCTCGTCGACGTTTGGAACAACTTCCAAATACTTAAGGAATTTTCTAAGCCATACAGCCTCTTTGGATGCTTCACAAGCAGCCACATATTCTGCTTCCATTGTGGAGTCAGCAATGCAAGATTGCTTAATACTTCTCCACACAACAGCTCCACCATTAAGGATGAACACAGATCCCGAAGTGGATTTCCTGGAATCCTTATCCGCTTGAAAATCGGAGTCGGTATATCCCATCATAGTCAGGTCAGTACCTGAGTATGTAAGCATCAAGTTCCTAGTTCTTCGAAGATACTTAAGAACATGCTTAATAGCAATCCAGTGCTCGGGTCCAGGGTTGGATTGGAAACGGCTAACTACGCCAACGGCGAAACATATATCAGGTCTAGTGCAAAGCATAGCATACATGAGGCTTCCTACGGCAGAGGCGTAAGGAATTTTCCTCATGTCTTCAATCTTTTGTGCAGTCTTGGGAGAGTGGTCCTTAGAGAGTGAAACTCCATGCCTAAAGGGTGTTTGACCCTTCTTGGAGTCTTGCATCGAGAAGCGATCCATCACCTTATCAATATAAGATGCTTGAGAGAGCGACAGGGTCCGGTTTTTCCTATCTTGAAGGATTTGGATCCCCAGAATGTACGCGGCTTCTCCTAGATCCTTCATATCGAATTGCTTTGCTAGCCAGAACTTAACCTCAAATAACTTACCCACGTCATTACCAATGAGTAGTATATCATCGACATATAGTACCAGAAACACAACTTTGCCTTCGTGTATTAACTTGTAAACACAAGGCTCATCTATTGACTGTTCAAAGCCGAAGCTTTTCACAGTTTCATCGAATCTGATATTCCATGACCTAGATGCTTGCTTTAATCCATAAATGGACTTAAGCAACTCACAAACCTTGGTCTCTTGACCTTCTTCCACGAAACCGTCTGGTTGAGCCATGTAAATGCGCTCGTCAAGATTGCCATTCAGGAAGGCTGTCTTGACATCCATTTGCCAGATCTCATAGTCGAGAGCTGCAGCTATGGATAGGAGTATGCGGATGGATTTAAGCATCGCGACTGGAGAGAAGGTTTCTTCATAGTCAATCCCTTTTTGTTGGGTATAACCCTTCGCCACAAGTCGTGCTTTGAACGTCTCGACGTTCCCATCAGGACCCATTTTCTTCTTGTATATCCACTTACACCCTACGGGTTTAATCCCTTCAGGAAGGTTTACAAGTTTCCAGACTTTGTTGACATACATCGTGTGCATTTCAACTTTCATGGCGTCAAGCCAAAGGTTTGATTCAGAACAAGCCATCGCTTGGCTATAGGAAACAGGGTCATCCATGTCGGAGACGGCTACAAGAGAGTCTCCATAAGACATGTACCTGTCAGGCTTTTGAGTAGCCCTCCCACTACGTCGAAGTACTACTTGACGAGATTCTGATGAGTTAGGTTGTGTTTCAGTTGGGGTAAGAACAGTTCTTACATATGAGGTAGAAGCTTCCTCACCCAACTTTTCTTCAAGCACAATTTTTCTTCTAGGTTTTGCATCCTTCATAAAGTCCTCCTCAAGGAAACGAGCATTCGTGCTAACGAAAGTCTTATCGTCCTCGGGACTATAGAAAGTAAAACCTTTGGTTTCCTTTGGATATCCCACAAACAGGCACAATTCTGACCTACTAGCCAACTTGCTAGTCTTTTGCCTCAGCACGTGTGCATGGCAACCCCAAATTCGGATGCGGCCAAGATTCACTTTACGGCCAGTCCATCGTTCATAAGGAGTACCAGGAACCGTTTTGGACGGAACTTGGTTCAGAATATAGGCGGCTGTTTCAAGGGCATATCCCCAAAAGGAAAGAGGGAGTGATGAGTAACTCATCATCGATCTAACCATCTCCATAAGAGTTTGGTTTCTTCTCTCTGACACTCCGTTTTGTTGAGGTGTGCCAGGTGCGGTAAGCTGAGAAGCGATACCTTCTTCTTTAAGAAAGTCATCGAACTCTCCAGACATATACTCACCACCTCGATCAGATCGAAGGGTTTTGATCACTTTGCCAGTTTTCTTTTCCACTAAAGCCCTAAAGACCTTAAATATGTTAAAGGTCTTGGATTTGTGTTTGAGCAAATAGACAAACCCATATCGTGAGTAATCATCAGTGAAGGTAACGAAGTATTCGTATCCTCAACGTGCCTGTTGGCTGAGCGGACCACATACATCAGAATGTATTAGTCCCAGCAACTCAGTGGCTCTTCGACCCTTATCGGAGAAAGGTCGCTTAGTCATTTTTCCTTCTATGCAGGATTCACAAGTAGGTAGTGAACCTATTGCAGAGGCTTGGAGTGGACCGTCCCTCACAAGTCTCTTAATCCTATCTAGACTGATATGACCATGTCTCAAGTGCCAGAGGTATGTTGATTTTGTTAGATCGGAGGATTCAGAAAGTTTGATCCTCTTTGGCTCCCTAATTAGATCATTATCTATTTCGGTGTCTAAAAGAGAAGGTTGAGTGGGATAGATGTAGAAAAGAGCATTCTTCATACATGCATCAGTGACAAAAGAATTATCAGAAAACGAAACAGAATTCCATTCTTAATGAACTTTAAACAATAATCTTGCTCACGAAGACGAGCAACGGATATTAAGTTCTTCCCAAAGGTAGGAACAAAATAAACATTATTCAAGTTTAAAGTGTGGTCTTCAAAAGACAGCATCACGGATCCCACAGCCTTCGCAGACACCAGGCTCCCATCACCCCATTTGAAACAGAACTCGCCTTCCTCTAAGCTTTTGGTTTTCTTGAAACCATTTAAGGAACAACAAATATGGTTAGTAGCAGCGGAGTCAAGAATCCACGTTGATACATTATCAGCTACTAAGCATGCTTCGGTAACTAGTACAATACTATGTTCCTTTGCTTTGAGATAGGCAGGACAGTTCTTTTTATCGGCCTTGTAAGGTCTCTTCACAGTTCCAGAGGCGGAGGCTTTTTGCTCAGTAGCATGTGCCTCTCCTTTATTCCTCTTTCTCTTAGTGAGACCTACAGCAGTGTGAAATTCCATCATAAGCTTGGTAACAGTGTACTCTAGCTTGTTAATGGAGTAGTTCATCTTGGAGGTATCAAGAGACGCGGGGAGAGTTTCTAAGATCATATCTATGACATTCTTCCCATCAATCTCAGATCCTAGGATTTCCATTCTATTTAGAAAACTAATGATCAGTATCATAAAGTCTCTAACAGGAGTCCTAGCCTTCATATGACAGTTCATAAACTGTCGGACTGCTTGTTGCCCTGTTTGACGCCTTAGCCCTCCAAACATCTCAAGGAGATTGTAGAGCATGTCGGCGGCAGTGTCGATGTCACGATGTTGCTTTTTCAGCATATTGTTCATAGATGCTAAGATATAGCACCTCACAATCTCATCGGATCGAAGCCAGGCCGCTAAGGCGTCATTGTCCTCTTGAGTTGAATCATCATTCGTCAGAGGAGGACACGGGGTGGTGAGTACCCATTTGTGCTTGTTAACGGTAGGTATTATGTCGAGGTTACGTTTCGAATCTACGTAGTTCATGGTTTCGAGTTTGTTCGAGGAAAGGATGAGAGATGTTTGCGAGACATGTTGCTTATTTAAGTTGAAACAAGTTTATGATTAGTCTTTGGTTTAGGATTTAAGTTTTATTAAGACTTTTATAAAATCCAAAGGTGTTATAAACCAAACGATAATTTACTCCCTCAAGAGAAGGCCGCAAAAAATCTTCTTTTATAAGTAAATGACACATCATTAATGCTAAGCCAAGATGTCAATACATCTATTTTGACTAGCCACCTTTTAAATTGGTTTGATCACTCACATCCTTTCGCAGAGCCTCGAGGGAGGATTATTAGGGATTGAGTCTAAGTGTGTAACCAACCACTTAGTCCAAAAGGTCAACTTTGAAAAACAATCCCCCAAGGGGAGGCTTTGTCATCATCGTCTCACTCTCGGACGTAGCTCATTGAGCAATGATCAGAGCAAAGCGCCCTTGAGTACTCTCATTTAAGAGAGGGCCACGAGGGTGACTCTTAGTCCGGTGATACTTGCACTTTTCATTAGTGTTGGGGATCGTGGGTTACAAACAACAAGTATAACCCTCCCACTTAGTTTTTGGAGTTGGTTCATCGACTCTTATAAGTTCGGAAACAGATTTCCTAGTTAGAGAGCGACAGAGCGGACAACTAGAAGAGAATCCTAGATCGACATGTTCAGAGCAGTATTAGTGCATAAAGGCACAAGGTACATACTCGATCTTTTCCTATTTTCTATTTCGGGAAAGTGCGTGAGGGAAGTGTGAACTTCAACTCACTCGAACACTTGAAAGTTTGAGATTACACATCTTTTTATTTTTCGGCTTGTCTACAAGGAGACCTCCCACTCAAATTTTCAAGAGCATATAGATTTTGAACATATGTGATATAGATATAGTTTTGAAAACATTTTGAAAATTTATTTGATTTGGATGACAAAATATTTTCAAGTTTGAAAGTGAAAACGGTTTTTCAAAATTCAAACTAGTTTTGGAAAAACAATTTCAATTAAACTTTCAAAAATCAAAACATTTTAATCTTACACATCATGTTTATAATCATATGAAAAACATTTTTGCTCAAGAAAATTTTCTCATTAGAGTTCTATAACTCATGGTAGTGGGGTTTGAAAATCCGGATTTCTAAAAAACTGGAGTTTCAGACAGCCGCGCACCTCGGAGTAAAATCGCCATATCTGGCGGCTCCGATGTCCTTTTGAGCCGAAACCGGTGGAATTGGACAGAGGACAGACACAGCTTTAATTTGATTCAAGAATCATTAAATTTAGATTTCTGAGCAGAGAGTTATGCCACTTTTAATGCGGGTTTACTCTAGCTCGAAGAAAAAGAAATAATTAAAGCTTGGTCCTTTTTAGGTGCGAAAAAGAATCGAGTGTAGCGGAACGTTTTATGAAGGTTGTTAAAGCTTTTATTTGTGTTTTATTAGCAAGGTAATAACAAGGCATAAAAGAAATAACAACAAGCATAAAACGATTCAAGTAAAAATAAGAAACTAGCAAGATAACAAAACTAGTCACAAAATTTTACTCGAAAACTCTCAAACCTTTAAAACACGTTTTTCAATATAAAAAATTAAAAACTTTTAGAACTGATTATAATGTGTTTTAAAAACATCCCAAACTCATAGAAAATCAACATGGTTTTTAATTTAAAGGCAAGAGCAATAAATTAAAAAAGATCTAAGATAACAATTCTAATTTGTCACAAAATTAGTAAACTTTCGAAAACGATTTTCAAGCTCATAATTTTAAAAACATGTACATGCTAATCTTTGACCATAGCTCTGATACCATTTGTTGGAATCGATCTAGGGTTTATGAAAATAATTAACGCTTCGGGAAGCGGCGGAATTTTAACAATTTTCTTTTACAAGTAAAAACGGTTTTTACTAACCTAGACAAGTGCAAGTACATGTAATTAAAAAACTAATATGAGCTAGGAAGTTTACTAACCTTTCTTGAAGCTTGATCTTTGAGAAGCTCTTAGAAAGTTGCAACGCTCGTCTCCCCTCGCAGCACGTCTCTCTTCCTTTCCTCGGCACCTCGAGCAACCACGAAAGTTTCTATCACTAAATCACTCGAAATAAAGGAATTAGTGAGTGGGCACTTTTAAACACTACGACTTAAGAACGAGTCTTGAAGTCGCAGAGCTAAACACTAGGTCGAGTGAGGACCTAGGTGCCAAAACAAGAAAAATCGAAAATAAACTAGAGAGAGAGAGAGGAGTTTCGGCCAAAGTTCTAGAGAGAGAGTCTCTCAAATCTCTTAAACTTGGATGAATAAAATGAATGGAATGAGGTCTCTATTTATAGGGGAGGTTTTACCTTCAATAAGGTAGTTTCCTCTTTCATTGAATATCACATATTCATGAGCAAATACTGCTCTCCTTCCCTTAGAGTCACTCGGCCAAATAGGCTTCTAGAAGCCCTTGGATTTGTTTCCTCTTTTGTTCCCTTCCTTACTTGGCCGAAATTCCTTGTTCCTCTTAGAGGAAATTTGTTTCCTCTTTTTCTTTTGGCAAGTATCTTGATACATTTATGCACAAAATATTCTCTCTTTCTCTTAGGTATTTGGGCGCCCAACATCATACTAGAAAGGCTTCTAGAATTTTCTTCACTTGTTAATGACAACATAAGAAAAGACCCATTTAGAATTTTCAATAAAATTCTTATGAAATGAAATTAATTCACAAGGCCCAATGATCAAGTCATGGCCGAGTGACATTAAGTCATCAAATGAACTTGTCAAAAAATTTATTGACATTCATTTCATCATATGTCTCAAAAGACAAAAATACCATTTTCACAATTTTCGTTCTTGTTTTGACTTAGCTTCCAGTTTAACTATTCCTATCGATGTGATTCGTGACAGTGACCTCATGGACCCAAATGAACAAAGCTTGAGCTAAACTCTTGGACTCAAAAGTTCACAAACCTTTTCCAAGTTTAGCTTAATGCCAACTGACTCCACTAAAGAGATGACACTGAAAATCTCTCGGTTCAAATGAATTTATTTTCTACTCAAGAATTCACCTAATTATAATGAGCGGATCCACTGAATATTATCTATGCTACCCTTCATGAATGTCATCAGCTAGTCGGGATTTACTAAATTACCATTTTACCCTTCTAGCTGTTATTTCCTCAACTCCTTTGTCGCTTGTGAATAAGTTAGAAACAATGTATTCGACGAGGAGCTAACAAGTCACATTGTTTCATCCAAAAGAGTCAGGACTCAATTTGGACACTGGCCAGTTCATTTATTCACACTCCAAGGAACAAAGGATGAGGTGACATACATTGCGTTTCAGCAATCTTGTACATGAATTCCATATCTATGAGAACTTCACAAAGTTACTCATGACATTCTCACAACTTAGTACTTCACCAATAGGCCCTGTTCGGAATCACATAGTGAGTCCGAACTCTGACTTTCTCAAATGAGAATACTAAGGTGTGAAATGGCATGTCTCATTTTCAGGATTAAGGTAAGCATGATGCAATTCATACATAGTGACTTCGAGACATAAGAGGTTAAATGGTTTGTTCTTATCTTGTCTCTAGAAGTGCACTGGTCAATTCAGTACCTTCGGAAGATACCTAGAAGAACTATAGAGTCTCCAACTCTCAATGCCTCATAACCAGACATCATAGATTCTTCTAACAATCGTACTGAGGTCAATAGTCCTTTGACCCTAAGATTGCGAATATATCGTTTTAAGCAAACTACGAAGAGTTTGTTCATGCAAATCTACATTTGTCTCTTCGTAAGTTGTTAAGTTTGTTTATGGACTAAAAGACTAAGGTTTTATCATAAAGCTTCAAACAAAGAAAGAATGAATGAACGTTTCAACTTTATTAATGAATGAATAAGCAATTACAAGCAAGAGTCTTCGTAAGACTATATGACATCAAATGTACATAAATAGACACTACTACTCTTCTTGTGGTCACCATTGACAACAAACTCCCACTTGACTCAAAGAAGATGTGAGTAGTCCTACATGCCTAATCCCTCTCGAAGTTGGTCGAAGACCATGGTCGAAATCCTCCAAACAAACTGTGATAACGAGATCCACGATGGAATTTGAGTTTGTTGCATTGGATAAATGTGGAGAAGAAGCTGAATGGCCAAGGAACTTTGTGGAGGATATTCCTAATTGGACAAAACCTATGCCTGCAATATGTGTATATTGTGATAACCAATCTGCTATTGTTAGGGCACATAATGTGATGTATAATGGTAAGTCTAGACATATTCGTCGACGACATAATACCATTAAACAACTTCTCTCATCTGGAGTCATTAGTATTGACTATGTTAGGTCCAAAGACAATATTGCGGATCCGCTAATCAAAGGGTTAAATAGGGACCAAGTAGAAAAGACATCTAAAGGAATGGGGCTAAAGCCCATGGCAAATAAAGCCAAGGCAAAGGAAACCCAACCATGATGACTGGAGATCCCAAGATCTTGGTTCAATGGGACAACCTAATTGTCAAAGGCTATGTGAGGTCACTGTGGGGGAAAACCCCTAGTCCTATTCCTATATTAAACAGTGACACCCGTACGAGGTTAAACTTTGAGTTTTTAATGATTCTATGAGATCGGATATCTGAGATTCCGAATGAGTAATGCATAAAAGAATCACCTATGTGAGAGAGAAGTGGGACCGCTTCGAAAGAGAATTAATTGGACGTAATTCTTTAGAAACTCTTGCATAATCAGGCGAATGTTCAGGGCCAAAATGAACATAACCATGAGAACTGAACTTGTGTCAGGGAGATATTAGTGGGGGATATGTTTATCCTTTATACAAAACGACTAACACTTCAAAGACAACGTGTCTACTGAGGAGTCAGTAAAGATGGCATATCTTTCCGAGGGAAGGTTCAAAGGCTCTGTCTACCTATCCTATACTGGTATTGACCGTAAAATCTATCACCACATCGAGTCGTGTCTTTATAATTGTCGTCTCAATTTCATTCATGTGGCGGATTGTTGGAAATTAAATAAATAAAGAGTATTTATTTACATGTGTATAGCTGATTTGTGGCAACAATTTGAGTGGGATCCACTCATCGGAATTGAATAATTCCAAGTGATACGGATTCCTCGTAACACGGGCTATAAAATTGAATATTTGTTTGCCAAAATCGAACCTAGGATGAATAAGAAATTGATGCTCAAAGTAGGCTAAAGAAACACATTTATGTTGTGTTATGGAAGTGGAATACCAAGAGTCCCACATTGTATTGGGATGTGTGTTGTGGTAGTGTTTAAATACTATCCTCTTTAATTAGTGGATATCCAAGTGCAAGAGAGGAGAGTGTGTGTGGGTTAACCCTTAACCCCTCGCGCGCGCACACACACACGCGCGCCGCCGCCGCCGAGCCGAAGGCTTCGGGCTTCGGGCTTCTGGGCTTTGGGAATTGTCTCGGTCTCGGGCTTTCTTTTTTACTACAAATTTCACTTCTGAATGTTTTAAATTCCTCATGTTGCGTTATGGTTGGGAATTAAACATGGATCCGTTCATTAAGACCTGGACTGTTTGAATCTTTGCATTATGGCCGTGCATGGAACGGTTTCTCTTCTTTATCACGAGTTATGGAGCGCATGAAGGCTTACGTTTGTAACCTCTCCATTATCACGAGTTATGGAGCTTTATTGAGCTTAATGATACCCGTTTAGAGCTGTTGCTTAGGGTATTGCGTACGTCTATAAAAGGCTGAGCTTCCTCTCATTTCAATATACTGGATCCAATAATCTCCCACTGTTCCCGAGCTTCCCTCTTCCCCAGAAAATTTCTTTTGTCTTGGTGATAGTTTCTGACACAGGTTTAGTTCACCGTCGATACACTAAGCGGTGCCTTCGTGTGTCTTATTGTCGTTGTATCCTGGGAGGCTGTCGTCCAAGCAATCCTGCACCTGAGGTGGGCGATAAAAAGCTTCAAGGAAACCGTCCAACGGGCCTCGGCTTTTTCCTTCCCGTCTTTTGTTATTTTTTTTTCGCTTCCTTGCTTCTGTCTTTATTTCCGTCAATATTATATGTAATATTGCTAACAATCTTGAAGCTTTTTAATATCCGTTATAGACAGCTGGCGAGGAAAGATTTTTTTTTTTGCTCGGATTTCTTTAGAAGTTTACTAATTTGTGGGTTTCTTTTGTAGAAATATGACTAACGTGAACGACTCGATGAACATGAATGTTGAGGGGAACGTCACCGAGAATCCCTCTGTGGTGAACACCCCGACTAACGTGATGTTTAGTCAATTTCCTGTGACCTTGGGTCAAGACTCGATGGCGGCTACGGCCGGGAACGGACCTGCGGGTCTTGTCCAACCAATGGCTTCAATGGCCATGAACGGTTCGAGCAGTTCCATGGCACGCGTGCCCGCCGTCATACCGGCCGAGAAGCCCGAGAAGTTCACGGGGTTGAACTTCAAACGTTGGCAACAAAAGATGTTGTTCTACTTGACAACGCTCGGTCTTGCACGGTTCCTGACCGAAGATCCACCGACTCCTCACGAGGACGAAACCGATCGTGATGTGCTGATGGCATTTAGCGCATCGAAAGATTCCGACTACTTGTGTCGGAATTCCATGATGAATAGTCTCAACGACTCGCTGTACAATGTGTATAGCGCCAAACGCTCCTCCAAAGAGCTTTGGGAAGCATTTATTCGTCGTTTTCAAGAACAACAATGAAAAACATTATTGTATTAAGGAGATTATCACACAAGTCTTAACAACTTTTCGAGTGTCCGTCCTTATTCTAGTTCACTACTACAAATTTGGTTTTCTGATGCGCATGACTATCAGGTGCGACTAGTCGCACCTAAAAGTCGCATCTAAATGACTTTCAGGTGCGACTAGTTGCACCAGATTGTCAACCCGAAGTGTTAAAAATTTCGCTAAAATTGCTGTTCGCTGTTGAGTATCAGGATCGACTAGTCGCACCTGAAAGTCATAAAAACTATCCGGTGCGACTTTGTCGCACCTGATAGTTTCAAAATTTTAAGCGGCCAATTCTCCCCCTCATTATTTCATTCAGGATTGACGTGGCATTCTGGATTATTTTTTTTTAAGATATTATCAGGTGCGACTAGTCGCACCTGATAAATTATCGGGTGCGACTAGTCGCACCTGATAGATCCTTCGGGTGCGACAATGTCGCACCAGAAAGTTAGGTTTTCTATAAAATAAAATCGTCTGCACTTCGTCTTCCTCATTTCAACACCGCCGAAAAAAACCCCTCTCTCGAAAAAAAACCCTGTCTCTCTCTCTGCCACCTCCGCCGCGCTCTGCCCTTTCCACCACCTCCGCCGCTTCTCTCTCCGGCCACCAGTTCACTCCGGCCAGTTCACTCCGCCGATTTAAAAAAAAAAACCCTCTTGGTTGCGCTCGCCCGTGCTCCACACCGTCCGCCGTGCTCCGCCGCGGTAGCTCCGCCGCGCTCCTCCGTCTTCTCCGCCGCGCTCCTCCGTCTTCTCCGCCTCTCAACCGGTATTTCTCTCTCTCACTCCCTCTCTGCGTCGCTCTCTCTCTCTCTCAATGTTTAAACTCACAGCCTCGTCGTCTCGTGCCTCCGGACCTCGCCGTGCGCTCAGCCCCGGCCCCGCGCGCTGCCTCCGAGTCCCAGCCACCGAGCCGTTGTCCCCGAGTCCCAGCCTCCGAGCCGCTGTCCCCGAGTCCCCGGCCGGCCGTCCTAACTAGGTTAGTGTATATAACTAGTTTTTTTTTATAATCATATATTATATTAGTTAGTTAGCTTGGTTAGTTAGGTTGATAAATATATATTAGTGTATAAATATATATTAGTGTATATATTAGTTAGTTAGGTTAGTGTATATATAATATGTTAATTAATATGTTAGGTTAGTTAATTAATGCGAAATATGTAAGTTAATAATAATGTGTAACTTAATTATTATTAATTTGATAATTAATTTAACATGTTTAGTAATTTGGTTAAGTTTAATAATTCTATTAGTTTAGGTTAAAAGTTTAAATTGATTGTAAATTAGTTAGTATTAATATGATAATTTCACATGTTTAATAATGTGATTAGTTTATATTAGGTTAAAATTAAGTTTTAATTGTTTTTTGACATGTTTTAATTGTTTTTGACATGTTTTAATGAAATTGTAATTTAAATAAAAAAAAAATAGTTTATTTTGGTTTTTCATTTATAAATGTTGTGATCGAACCACGGAGGTTCGGTTTAGGGCTGAGCTAATTTATAGGATAGTTCTGGATGGTTTGTGTATGTTTTTAAATAATTTTGCAGGTTTTTGGTTTGTCTGTATAATAGGGGAAACTCTGCCGAAATTTCGGTAGAGTTTCGAATTAATTAGTCTAAAAACTCCCAACTTATTCAATCCGAGCTCAAAATAACATACAATTCATAATCTCTCTTTCATTTTGCTCTCCGTCGTCCTTTATCAATAACTCTTCAAAACTTTCATTTCTCGCTCTCATTCAGCGAAATGTCCAATCCAAGTAGAGATTGGATCACGGAGAATAATCGGGTGACATTGCAGTACAAAACCGGTGTTAACGAGTTTATTCGCGCTGCAAGAGGATTCCCTAACGAAAATGGCAAATATCGGTGTCCTTGCAAACCTTGCAACAACGTGAGATGGCACGACATCGGGGTTGTCAGGAATCATTTGCTGAACAAGGGGTTTACCCCAGGCTACACAAAATGGTATCATCACGGCGAGCTCGAGCGTGTCGTCCTTCCTCATGAAGAAGATTCCATCTGAGGAACAAATCATAGAGGAATAGGAGGATTGCACGGTGCTGTGAAGGATATCAGGGATCACGAGGATTTCGACGATGCTATGGAGCCGACCCAGAGCGAGGTGCGTGCAGAGGAGCAAGTGGAAGACCTCTTCGCCGAGTTGGAAGCAGAATTGTACCCTGGATGCAAAGAGTTTTCTTCTTTGTCGTTCTTGGTTTCGTTAATGCACCTCAAAGTCACGAACCATTGGACGAACAAGTCGTTTACAGAACTCTTGCAGCTCTTGAAGAAGTCTCATCCAGCTGGTAATCGAATTCCGGAGAAGCATTACGAGGCAAAGGCGAAGCTGAAGCGTTTTGGCATGGGATACGAGATGATCGATGCGTGTATTAACGATTGTGTCCTATTTCGAAAAGATCTCGTGGAAGTCGACGTGTGCCCAGTATGCAACGAGAGCAGATGGAAGCCAACTGGGAAAATGATACCGCAAAAGATTTTGCGATATTTTCCCCTGAAAGATCGATTGAAGCGGTTGTACGCGTCTCGACACACGTCGCTTCTGATGCAGTGGCACGAAAGAGATCGCGTCAGGGAAGTTGGAGTTCTACGACATCCTACGGATGGTACGACGTGGAAAAACCTGGACGAGAGATACCCAGGCTTTGCTGCAGAGCCTCAAAACGTGCGGCTTGGACTAGCTGCGGATGGATTCAATCCGTTCGGAGAAATGAGTTTATCGTACAGCATGTGGCCTGTGGTACTAATTGCGTACAACTTGCCGCCTTGGTTATGCATGAAGAAAGAGTACTTGATGCTGACGCTTTTGATCCCGGGGCCTCACTCACCAGGAAAGGACATGGACGTGTTCTTGCAGCCAATTGTCGAAGAGCTCAAAGAACTGTGGGAGACCGGATTCCGCGTTCGAGATGGCGCCAACGATGAAGTGTGTCGATTGCGTGCCGCACTACTTTGGACGATTAACGATTTTCCAGCTCGATCCTATTTATCGGGATGGAGTGGCCAAGGGTATCTCGCTTGCCCGACGTGCAACCTTGACACGCCGTCTTTGAAAGTCAGAAACAGGATCGTCTACTACGACCATCGTCGATTCTTGCGTATGCGTCACCGATTGAGAAAAAGCACCGATCACTACAAGGATCGCCACGAGAAACGCAGTAAACCCGAGAAGTTGACTCCGCAAGACATACTCGCTCAGTTGGCTAGTGTCTCTTGCACGACAACTGGCAAACGTGCTGGCTCCGTGGGCAGAAAATGAAAGCGAGCCGAGTGCGAACTAAATTGGGCCAAGAAAAGCATCTTTTACGAGTTGCCGTACTGGTCAGATTTGGAGTTGAAGCATAACATGGACTTCATGCACATAGAGAAGAACGTGTGCGAGAATCTTCTCGGAACTTTGCTCAGCTTAGAAAAGAAGAACTACGACACAGATAAGGCGAGGTTTGATTTGATGGACTTGGGCATCAAGACCGCTCTCCACTTGAAAAAACAAGGGGATTCGTGGTACAAACCGCGAGCATCGTACACCTTAACCCTTGTTCAGAGGCAGCGATTTACCGAGTTCCTCAAATCTGTCAAATTTCCATATGGGGTCGCTGGGAATTTGAAGAAAAATGTGACTGCAGATGGAAAGCTCACAGGTTTGAAGTCGCATGATTGCCACGTGATCTTGCAGAGGTTGTTGGCTGTTGGTATTCGTCCTTTTGTGCCAAAAGAAATGCATTTGGTACGGTGACAAGTATCATGCAAACCGACTAGTGCACACCGATAAGGCTACTAGAGAAACAAGTGCTTATACTGCGAAACAGTGGTTTAAAGAGGAGCCGTACGTACTCGCGACTCAAGTCAAACAAGTTTTTTACATCGAAGATCTTGTTAAAGGCGGCGACTGGGAAATCGTCCAGGAATGCAATCATCGAGGGATTTGGGACATTCCTGAAGTTGACCCCTCCAACTCAGCCTCGATCCCATTGACTATAGAGTTGTCAACCATCGAGCGTTTGAATCATCGACACGAAATCGATGAAGCTGAGTTAGTGACTGTCGTTGACGATGATGAAAATGAGAGACGGGTCGTTTTTTAGGGAGAAGATGTTGATGTCGATATAGAAGATGATATTAACATTATAGGCATAGATGACGATGAATGAGTAATATCTTTTTTGTATGTTTATTTACTATATAATGTAACCACGGTTTTCCTCCGCCATATGTGAGGTTTGTTAATAATAAAATCCGTGGTGCCGTCCACGTTTTTTTTAAACAGAAAACTAATATTTATTTACTAATATTGTTCACATCTTATAGGATGTCAGATGCAGGTGGAGATGAGTCTTCGCTACACCGTTCAGGAGCAGGTGGAGATGAGTCTCCGCTAGAGACACCGGGTTCCCAAGGTCCTAAGAAAACAAGGGGACCAACAACCGGCTCTACTTCGGCAAAAGCAGCGCTTGGGGTACCCAGTGCGAAAGTTGTTAGGTATGACCCAATCAACCAAACTTTCTACCAGGACGTAAGAAAAACAATAAAAAAAAGGTAGGAGTATTCAACAACCGCGTCGGCGCTTTGGTGAAAGTCCATATCCCGGGAGCTGCTTCCGGCGGATTGCTATCGTCATCAGATTGACCAGACTATCATTCGCGATGCAAAGCGAATGAGGCGCAACCAAAAGTCTAGATTATCAGGGACTTTCTTAGAAAAATGTTGTGGGCAAATGAATGTCGCCAAGAAAGAAATCCCAAAAGGATATCAAAAAGACGATTGGGAGAAGGTGATAGAGGAGTTCGCAACTAACGATTGGAAGGTAATGTATAATTCAAAAAAATTATGTTATCTTCTATGAAATCGAATTATAACGCAATTTAATATGTGCAGAAAAAGTCTACTCGCAACAGAGACAATTCAAAGAACAAGAAAACGAAGTCCACACAAGGGTCGATTTCTTTTTTGGCTCATCGACATTTGAACGTAAGTTTATTCTAATTTTGTAATATTTTTTTTTGCAATAAATACATTACTCATATTTTCATAAGAACTGCAGAGTAGGTAAGATGGGACTTTGGCCTCGGCGTTAAACACGTGGGAGAAAAAACATCAAGATGATCAAGGCAATTGGACGACAGCTTTTGCGCAACAAGCATTTGTAAGTTACTTGTGTTAATTACTTAATAATCAAGTTTCGATAATCTTAATAATTTTTTTAACATATGTTTGAATGCGCGAATTATGACTCAAGTCGAGGATATGCAGCGACAAGCAGCGGAGTCAGGCCAAACGTTTGACATAGACCAGGCGGAGCAGTACGCGATGGATACTGTTCTCGGGCAACGTCGAGATTGGTATGTCGGGATAGGTCCCTCGATCCCGAGATCCTCGTATCTCTTGGCTCAGGCTCAGGACGACAGCTCGTCCTCAGGTTCTTCATCGACGTGCGTTCCAGATCCAGTGATTAGCGAGCTACAAGCAGCGTTGGCCGCACAACAAGCTCAGATGGAGGCGTTTCAGCGACAGTTCTTTGCCTACACACAGCAGCATCCGTCTCCCATGCAGACATCCCCTGCGATGATGCACCCTGGGACGACGCCGCCATCAGCGTCAATGCCGAATGTTCAGACGCCGCCATCCGCTTCAATGCCGAATGTTCAGACGCCGCCATCCGCTTCAATGCCAAATGCTGATCAGACGCCAAGTTTGGTAGAATTTCAGCGACATCGTTAGAGCGGCAGCGCACCAGGCCGCCAAGGCGCACGAGTAAGATCTGGCGGAAGAGGAGGCCGTGCATTCCAGAATTGGCAGACTTCGAATGAAAAAGGGAAACAAAAAGAATAGATTGTAATTTTTTTAATTTATTGAACGTAAATTATCAAATTTTATGAATTTAATATTAGAATTTCTATTAAATTATTTATATAATTATTCTAATTAATATTATTCAAATTATTTATTTAATTTAACAAAAAAATTATTTAATTAATTTTTAAATAATTTTTTAAACTATAATTTTTATATATTTAATAGGCTGATTCTATTAGAATCAGCATTTAAAAAAAACTACATACAATCAGATGCGACTAGTCGCATCTGATACCTTCGCGGGAAGAGTATCAGATGCGACTAGTCGCATCTGATTGTACTAACACCCGCCAAAATATTAGGCAGGGAATTACTATCAGATGCGACTAGTCGAATCTGATTGTACTAACACCCGCCAAAATATTAAGCAGAGAATTACTATCATATGCGACTAGTCGCATCTGATACTTTTACCATGAAGGTATCAGATGCGACTAGTCGCATCTGATACTATAATTCACGCTTTAATATCTTATTTTGGAGGATATTTAGGTGCGACGTTTGGTGCGACTAGTCGCACCTAAAATGTCGCACCTGATAGTGATGACTTTCAGGTGCGACAAGTCGCACCTAAAATCATCAGGTGCGCACTTTCAGATGCGACTTTGTCGCATCTAAAGTCGTACCTGATGATACTTTCAGGTGCGACATTGGTGCTTTCAGGTGCGACTTTTGTCGCACCTGATGCTATTAATTGTACTAGTGGTTTAAGTATCTATACAAGTGTTCTTATCGAATAATGTTTTTTTTTATCTGATTCATTTTTTGTTTAAAAATGATAGAATTCTCATTTTAAATTTAAATCCAATCATATGAACGAAATTTATATGTCATATATCGATTTCTAATGGGAATGAAATACTAATATTCTTAAATAATATTAAATAATGTAATCATATAGTCAATATTAAATTTATATGTCATTTTTTTTTTGTTTTTTTTGTTCATTGCATGTTACAACTTTCTTATCTTGATAAAATAAGGTAATGAATTTAGTGCTTTTTTCCAAACACTATCAATTGTTTCAAAAAAATCATCCCTAAGTGATGAGGCACTAATTGTAAGCTTAATATCATAATCCGCCTATCTATATAGATATAGGCACTTTCCCATAATCACAAGATCCACTACTACAAGTACAGTTTTTCGGTGCGGATGACTTTTGGGTGCGACTTTTCGCACTTAAAAGTCGCACCAAAAAGACTTTCAGGTTGGATCACCGAGAACAATCGGTTGTCCTTGCAGTATAAAATCGGAGTTAATGAATTTATCCGCGCTGCAAGAAGATTTCCGAACGATAATTACGAATATTGATGTCCTTGCAAGCCTTAAATATGATCATCATTCTCGCTCTTACTAAATTTAAATATCATATGTAACTTTTGTAAAAAAATCTACGCATATTTCATAGATATGACGAACTACATACACATTGGACTTGTTTTACACGTAGTTTTCTTCCTGCATTTTACCACTATATATGTGTGTGTATTACTAAGATTGTTAACATTTTATAACCCAAATAATCAAACCACATTCATCATATATATGCATTGCATAGATGGTGAATTATGAATAGTCAATAATAATGCGGGCTTTTATACTTGATTACAAAATATATATTATATGTATACCGAATGTTTTATAAATGAGAATTCGTAACCCTAAAATAAATATATTATTACTATATATCATACCAAAATGTTGAAGTTTGTTGTGTCTTAATTATAGCATGCAATTAAAATGTGTAGAAATCTCATTACGCTAGATTTAAGCAAGTCCCTCAAAAAAAAAAAAAAAAGATTTAATAAGCAAGAGACACATCACACATGTTCAACTAGTTTATACTTTATGGCTTGTAGTTTTATTTGTAATTTATTAACTCAATCCCCAGTCAAAGATACACTCATTTTCTATTTATCATAAAATCAATATTAAAATAATAGAATATATACAAGTTTTAAATTTTGCTATAGCTAGAGGCATTAAAACACTGGAAGACCAAACCCTATTTTGCTTCCCTTTCCTTTGCTTTCCTTTTTAGAGAGAGAGAGAGAGATAGAGAGAGAGAGAGAGAGAGTTGTTCGATCGGCGGTGGTGGGTAGCGTTGGATGTCTTTAATCCTTTGACCTGCTAAAATAACAGTAGGGCAAAACTATATATATATATATATATATATATATATATATATGTGTGTATATATATAATCTAGCATAGGGATTATGGAAAGGAGTGAGAAGAAGGCAGAAAGTGTTTATTTGATATAAGCAAAGGTGGATCCGCGGAGGCATGGAAAGTGGGAAGCACCGTCGGAGAAAGAGAGATCGGCACCGTCGGAAGATCCTCATTGTCTTACAAATGTTGTTTTCATTTTATAGGATATCGACCGCTTCAGGTTCTGGTGGAGATTCGCCACAGAGACCGGATTCTCAAGGTCCGCCACAGGAACCTGATTCCCAAGGTCCTAAGAAATCAAGGGGACCAACAACCGGCTCGACGTCGGCGCGAGCAACACAGGGTGTACCTGGTGCGAAGGTGGTCAAGTGGGACCCAATAAACCAAACATTCTATCAAGAGATAAGGAAAGAAAATAAAAAGGTTGGACTATTTAACAACCGCCTCGGTGCTTTGGTGAAAACACATATCCCGCCTACGACTCGTGATTGGAGTGAAGTGACGCCCCAGACGTTGGCTGCTATTTTGAGCGCACTTCATTCCGAGTTCAGATTTGTGTACACGGATCCTGACACCGGCGAGGATCTGCGTGCGGATTGCTTTCAGAATACGATTGATCAGGCTATCATTCGGAATGCCAAGATCAGGCGACGCAACCAAAAGTCCAAGCTATCAGAGAAGTTCAGGTTGGAGTTTTGTGGGAGCAAAGAAAACGCTATGGCGGAAACACCACCGGGATATAAGAAAGAGGATTGGGAGGCGGTGGTAGACGAGTTCGCAACTGACGATTGGAAGGTACGTAATGTATGATTGTAATAAATCACAATATCTTTATTAGATTGAATAATGACAAAATTAATTATTTGCAGAAAAAGTCTAATCGCAACAAGGAGAATTCGAAGAAGAAGAAGAAGACGAGGTCGACTCAAGGATCTCTTTCTTTCTTGGCTCATCGTCATTTGAACGTAAGTAATTCTAATTTTGAAATACTTAATTTGAAATAAATTCAATACTTATATTTTCATAACAATTGCAGAGTAAGGATGATGGGACTCCGCGTTAACGACGTGGGAGCAAAAACACCAGACGACAGATTGGGCGAGACGAGCACATGTAAGTCATATGTGATAATTACGATTACGTTACTTACATAATAATTAATTTTTAATAATTTTTCTTATGTGTAAAGGCGCGGATAGTTACTCTACTGGCGGATCTTCAGCGACAAGCAGAAGAGCAAGGCGTAGTCTTTAACCAGGACGACGCAGAGGAGCACGCGATGCTAGAAATTCTCGGGAACCGTCAAGATTGGTACGTTGAAATAGGTCCAGCGGTCCCGAGATCATCTTGGGCTATTGCTCAGGCTCAGGACGAAAGCTCGTCGTCAGACTCAGGCTCGTCGCGGCGCCGCGTTCCAGATCCAGTTGTTGGCGAGCTCCAAGCTCAGGTGGCGGCACAACGACTCGCTATGCATGAGATGAGGCGAGCCCAACAACAGCAGATGGAGGAGATGCAGCGACAACTGTTCGCGTTCACGCAGCAGTATTCGCCCTTGCCTCAGATGTCGTCCGGCACGATGCCACAGATGCCTCAGATGTCGCCCGGCACGATGCCACGGATGCCTCAGACGACACCGTCGCCTCAAATGCACCTGTCGCCTCAGACAACGCCGCCATCAGTTTCAATGGCAGATGCTCAGACGACGCCGCCAGCTTCAGCAGAATTCCAGCGAGAGCGTACGAGCGGCAGTGCACGAGGAGGTAGCAGCAGTTCCGGAGGAAGATTTGGCGGAAGAGGGAGTAAATCATTGAAGGAGTGGTTTACAAACCGAGGAAAAGAAAAGGGAAAAGAATGAACATTTTTTTTAATTATTTGTCGTACATTATACTAATTATTGTAATCGAACAACAAATGTTTAGTTTTTATTATTATTATGAATATTAATTAATGAATGTTCTAATTAATAAACTATTTAGTAAGTATTATTTGATTATAATCATAGAACTTATAAGCATATTAAATCCAAAAAAAAATGAAAAAAAAACTATCGGGTGCGACTATCCGCACCCGAAAATTTGGCGGGTAGACCTTTGGGTGCGAATAGTCGCACCCAAAGGTGGCGGGAAGGCTATTGGGTGCGAAAAGTTTCACCCAATAGTTTCACGGGAAAGCCATTGGATTGGCGGGTAGGCCAATGGGTACGACTAGTCGCACCCAAAGGTTTGGCGGGTAGGCCAATGGGTGCGACTAGTCGCACCCAATGGCCTTTCCGCGGACTTTTTCGCACCTCTTTTCTGACTTATGGGTGCGAATTTGGGTGCGGAAAACCGCACCTAAAAGTCATGACCATCGGGTGCGACTTTTCGCACCCATCACCTTTAGGTGCGAACTTTCGGGTGCGAAAAAGTCGCACCTAAAGGTATCATTGGGTGCGACTTTTGACTTTTAGGTGCGAAAAAATTCGCACCCAATGATTTTTTTGTACTAGTGATCTCAATACACCTCCATAATTTTAAACTCAATTTACATGTGGACAGACGTTTTATCTAAGATATGTTTCGTTTCACAAAATGTCACATTTCTTTACCAGTTTAACACCGGAATATGCACATATGTTTAATATATTTTAAGTTCTTTTAGAAGTTCAATTTTTATTTTTATTTTTACATTATGAGGGTTCTCTTTAGAAGACACACTTACATGTTCCCTTTAAACTAAAACTTCCAAATTAACCAGGACATACAAAAGAATTTAATATTTATAAATAAGTCATTAATACTTATTTTTATTAAGTTGTTAGCAAATAGCAAAATATTACAAATACATATTTTTTCGGTAAAAAAAATTCTCTTCCACATCTGTTGTTGTGATGCCTCAAAAAGTGTTGTGATTAGATAGTAGAGATAGATTGTCTCGGGGCCATCTATTGCTGATCGTTGGGTTGATTCTGGGCTTCGGGCTTTTGACCAGGTGGAGATCGACAATTGTGTGCCCTTAGGCACCCTCTCTGGTAGTTGTTGGTTGGTGGCGGAAGGCAATTTGTACCTTTGCAATTCTGACCACCCTTGCCTATCGTTCCATACCCGATTGTCTTTCCCATTGCGGGGTCCACCAACAGCGAGCACGCGAGCATGGCAACGAGACACCAGACAACCGTCTTTGAAATTCCCATCTCTGCTTTGTTACGTAGAAACGGACCAATGAAAGGAATGACAAAAATTTAGAGTGATGATGATTTATTTTTGTATTTAATGTGGAGATTGGTGGAGGAAGGTTGCACTGAGTATGCATGGCATATATAGTGAGAGTTTTGTGTCCATTTTTGGGCTGGAGTAACAATAAGAATTAAACTCATACCAGTCTTAAAAGTTTTTGCTAATTATATTTGATTATCAACCAAAATTATGCATGCTAGCTATTAAAAGCGTGTTTGTTCTCATTTTGATAAATAGAAGACCATGAGTGGTTTGAACCAGAAAGACCATACCTTAACTACGTACCACATAAATACAGAATATTTTTTGTCGTAGCTCATCAATACTGATCCGTTTTGACATTCTGTTAATAACCATCATCCATTGGAAATTTAAAACCATAATCGTGCCTATAATCTCAAAGTATAGACACAGCTAGTATAATTTCTACATCTACTAATAATTTCACGATTGCCAATCATCACTGTAACATAGATATTATTAATAACAGCCCACTCCGTAATATTGGTAAATAGTCAAAGTTAAAACATGAATAACTTTTAGCCCCCAGGTCAATTGACCTTTTTAGTTTTTTTCCTTTATTCTTCTACTCATGACGTTACAAAACCTGTAGTAACCAATTTGCTTTCAAAATAAAAATCCAAAACTTCACCAAACCCGATAAAGAATAAAATAAAGAAGGTTATTATTTGCTAACTAATATAAGCTGGACTTTTAAAATTTGTGAACGAGAAAAACTAATAAAACAAACAACTATCTTCAATATAACTATATAATAACTACAGCCCACAAATATAATTAACTATCTGTTGGAAATTAAATAAATAAAGAGTATTTATTTACATGTGTATGGCTGATTTGTGGCAACAATTTGAGTGGGATCCACTCATCGGAATTGAATAATTCCAAGTGATACGGATTCCTCGTAACGAGGGCTATAAAATTGAATATTTGTTGTGTTATGGAAGTGTTATGGAAGTGGGCTAGGATGAAGTGGGCTATATTTGTTGTGTTGCCAAAATCGGACCTAGGATGAATGAGAAATTGATGCTCAAAGTAGGCTAAAGAAACACATTTATGTTGTGTTATGGAAGTGGAATACCAAGAGTCCCACATTGTATTGGGATGTGTGTTGTGGTAGTGTTTAAATACTATCCTCTTTAATTAGTGGATATCCAAGTGCAAGAGAGGAGAGTGTGTGTGGGTTAACCCTTAACCCCTCGCGCGCACACACACGCGCGCCGCCGAGCCGAGCCGGGCCGGGCTCGGGCTTCTGGGCTTTGGGAATTGTCTCGGTCTCGGGCTTTCTTTTTACTACAAATTTAACTTCTGAATGTTTTAAATTCCTCATTTTGCGTTATGGTTGGGAATTAAACATGGAAACCTTTCATTAAGACCTGGACTGTTTGAATCTTTGCATCGATTTCTCTCCTTTATCACGAGTTATGGAACACATGAAGGCTTACGTTTGTAACCTCTCCATTATCACGAGTTATGGAGCTTTATTGAGCTTAATGATACCCGTTTAGAGATGTTGCTCAGGGTATTGCGTACGCCTATAAAAGGCTGAGCTTCCTCTCATTTCAATATACCGGATCCAATAATCTCCCACTGTTCCCGAGCTTCCCTCTTCCCCAGAATGGAAGACATCGCTTACTACGGTCGAATGGAAGACTTCAACGTGCTGAATTCTATACATAACTTTCGTGTCGTATTATTCAAATACATATGGTATGGCGACAAGTACGATGCAAGTCGAAGAGTGCACGATGATAAGATTATTGGAGTGACGAGTGCTTATAACGCAAAAGAGTGGCTTAAAGTGGAGCCGTTCATACTTGCGACTCAGGCGAAGCAAGTCTTTTATGTAGACGATATTACCAAAGGTGGTGAATGGAAAATCGTTAAGGAATGCAATCATCGAGGGATTTGGGACGTTCTTGAATTTGACGCTACCACCTTGGCCTTAGTCCCAATGACAGTGTACATTGAGCATCTAAATCATCGACACGAATAAGCTGAAGCTGAGCTAGTCATTGATGTTGACGATGAAGATGAACTCGAATAGGAAATTGAGGCACGCATCATTTTTGAGGGAGAAGATGTCGATGTCGACATAGAGGATGATAATAACATTTTATCGAGCGACGACGATGAATATGTTTGTGATTAATGCACCTTAAATAACCAATTAAATGCGGAAAAGAATAATTACGCTAAAAAGAGCTAATTATTAACATGGTTATTAAACAAGATCTAGATTACCTAATTAATTAATCATAAAAAACTTCATCAAGCAACCATATCATATATAAAAGATGAGTTTAAGAAAACTTACAGTTTTAGGCTCACGAATCGAAAGTTTTCACAATCCGTCTTCGTCTTGAACGTACAAGCCTCCACACGATCAGATCTGAAACTCCTCCATCAAGGACTCGATGTGATGACACCAAAGTCTTTCGAAACGTAATCTTCGAGGAAGATAAGACAAAAGAGCGGGCTTCATTATATCTCACTAGATCTGGAAACGGGGTGTTTCCAATCTTTCTCTCTTATTTCTAAGAATGGAATTGAAGCAATTCTGAGGAGAAGGAGTGGAGGAATTAGGTTGGCAAAGTCATGGGAGAGAGGCCACGAAATTCCTTGGCAATTCGGTTAAATTTTACTTCACATCAGCCCTCTATTTATAGCAGTTTAAAATGTATCTTTATGGAATATTCCAGAATATTTTAAAAGATATTATTTCATTTTATTGTGTTCACACTAGTGGATTAAATCTCAGCCATTGGATCTCAACAAGTGAATCCAATTATACTATATTAACGTTCTTATCCGCCTTTATCGAAGCCGAATCGGGGACGATGGACCTAGTTGTAGAAGCTTAACAAATCCGATCAAAAAGACGAAAAAAGTCATTTCTATTTTTCGATCGATTCGTCTAATCTTAGTCAATACTCCACCGTGGAAGCTAAGACTGAAGTCTCCTTTAATACTAGAATTATATTTACTCATCGTAACGAGTGTCCACTGATTTAGTCAGTACGTGATCATGACCCTCCAGGTTTTGCCCGTATCGAGATAGGTCAATTTGTTCCGTTATACATTTCTCGTTACATATAAGCCCTAAGCATTGTTGCTTCCCCAGCGAAAGATTCAACCAAACGTGAGCCAATTTCGAAAGGTGCACAATCAATCGGTTCTGGAATTAACCCTTAGGTGAGAGAACATTAACCTTCTTTCAGGAAGGCTGGATCCCGTATCTGTAAACCACTTTCTTCTACAATCATGTCCCGAGTTCCCAAAACATCCATTTATTCAACCTTCATTGGCCTTTAACGTGATGAATCAAAGAACCTGGTAACACGACCTAGAAGTCCATAATCACTTCAGGATTAAGATCAAGCGTCACTGTGACCATCATTTGTGACCCTGGCTAGTGTGTCGTAACGATCCTTGAATGACACATCTATAGGCAAGGTTTGTTCGGATCGTACACTTACCACAAGTGCAGAATGCTCCCACTAAGTGATCAACCTTCACTTGTGTTCCGCATATATGACTTTAGATAAGGCTTTTCAGGCACATATCAGTCATCGACCAAGTTTTAGTTCACCGCCCGATCTCGGATGCCCAGCATGCGATTCAGTTTGATACGGAGACTATGGATGATAGTTGTTATTGATTCTGAATGTTATCAGACCTCAACCCACTAATCATATGATGCTAATAAAGTAACTTCTTATCTTATTTAGTAATAATAATCTTATAGTGGGGAATATACCTAACAATCTCCCACTTTGACCAGAGAAGATAAGTTACCATGAGCCAATTTATTCGTAGCCCTCGTAAAGATAGTTTCAAAAGTTTTGACCCAGGATTGAGATTCCCATGGATTCTCAATTTTATCATACTCCACAAGTTATGTCGATTCGACTTATATCCTAAATATATATCCACAGTCCATGCTAACATGCAAGTATTCTTGACTTACCTCTTAAGGTCAAGTCATTTTGTTCTTAGTAAATCAATTTACTTTAGAACATTCTAACACTTTGCATGTTTCAGACTATACACCAGACTTCATATCTAAAGATGCGAAGTTACCATATTCGTTGGTGTACATCTATTGGTGCCTTCAACAATTTGCACTGTTGCATGCTCAGATCTCATCACCACTAACCATAGTGTGATTAAATATGTTTTAATAAGAACTTTATTGACTTCTTCCATTACTTAGTTATTTATTGTGTATCCTTGTTGGTCAAGTCATATTCAATATACATGACTTTAAGGATTTACAATTAAATAATTAAGTATCCCACTATATCCAGAATATTACAGTGTTTTAAAACACAGGTTAGTATTCTAAAAAATTTGACGTTGTCAAAAGATCTAATTTATAGTCCACTTATTGACAATGTCCTTAGCCTCAACTTTGAGCTCATACGTTATCACAATAAGTATGTTTGAGACATTTATGGAATGAGCTTGTCGTTTCTAAACCTCAAGTTTCAGAAATTATTTTAGCTCAGTCAATCGTGTCATCATTAAGTCTATTACACAACGGTGATAACTTTCTCAATGACACGTGTATAATAATAACACATATCGATCATTCCAAGAATATCGATTATAACAAAAATCCAAGAGTTATCATGATTATTTGTTCGTTTTTAAAGATCTACCTTTTAATAAAATGTAGAGTAGTATCTAACTACTTAGATCCAAAGTCAACATAACATGTTCCTCAAAGGACAGTTCATCTAATATTAAATAAGATCCCAAATGAACTGGTTCGTGGTATCAGAGAGAATAGCAACATCGTTGCCAACGGCTCTTCTCAAGGGCTCAATCCCTTAAGTACCAATCCGCTTGTTCGAACACATTCATTGTTCAATTTATATATCTCTCAAATCCTTCAAGCTAATAGCTTGACATGTTGATCTACTAAATAAGGGTTTATTGACTTAAACAAGTTAGCTTAATCTTCATTATTAAAGATTAATACTTTCATTTAATGAAAGATTCTGTTGATGATAAAAGACAAGGATCCATTAATGGATGCTTTCTACTTAATGGCAAGTAATGCATACTTCCATTTATTGTACGATTTAATAGCTTATTAGATTCATTTAAGAATCTCATCATAAATGATGCATAAAATCCTGTGAAGGATTAAGATATTTTAAATTCGTTCAATAGCGGCAAGATTCTAATTAAAGATGCTCCGACTTATTAATTGATTATTTATGACAAATCAATAATTAATTACCCTTCCATTCATATTATTGTCATGATAGCAATATTAATCCATATTAAAGGATTCCCTCATAAATGATGGTAACAGTCCTGTGAAGGACATTGCTTTCATTATATTGTTCAATAATGGCGATGCTCCCATTAAATTCAATGAACAGTCGTGGCTAGAATCCTTTAAAGGATGCTCCCACTCAATAATATGATTCTAGTGACTAGGATCCAATAAAGGATGTTACCACTTAATAGATTCTAGTGACTAGGATCCAATAAAGGATGTTACCACTTAATCAATTCTAGTGACTAGGTTCCATTCAAGGAAGCTCCCACTTAGTTATTGAACTAGAGTGTCTAGGTTCTTATAAAGATCCTCCCACTCAATCAATGTATCATCAACACTAACTTTAAAGTTGTGTTATCTTATTATCTCTTAATCTAACAAAGCATTTGTCGATATGAGATAATTATTTAGATACTACCAGAGTTCTAAATAGTTCTTATTATTTCATAAAACATATTTATAAT
Source organism: Urtica dioica subsp. dioica (assembly GCF_054948205.1). Taxonomy (NCBI): domain Eukaryota; kingdom Viridiplantae; phylum Streptophyta; class Magnoliopsida; order Rosales; family Urticaceae; genus Urtica; species Urtica dioica. The sequence continues at coordinate 16,940,471 of NC_142764.1, read as the reverse complement.
AGAAATTTTAATAAAGCAATAAAGGCTAATTAAAATTCTAATAGAGATTATTAACTCGGATAATATAATATTGTGCACCTATATAGTTAATGAACGGAAACATGGTCCTCATATTCTATATTTAATTAAGGCTTAAGCAATTATGCATATTCAAATATCATAAAGGCAATTCATATATGAGTACAGAAATATTTAATGACACATTCATAAGTTCATAAATAATGTAATAAAACATAAGGAAAGAAAAGATCCATCCTATCTGGAATAGTCATAAAAGACTACAGTCCAGAAAACCTCGGATTATTTGTGACACAACTCTTATGTTCAAAAATAAATTCAAAAATGAAAGTAATAAAACTAGCGGGAAATTTTAGATCTTGAGCTGGAGCATGAGCTTCTCAATAATTCGGGCTTGAATCCGACATTGCTCAGCAAGCTCACCAACACCATCGTGTTCCTCTAGATCTATTCTGCAACAAGAATAGAAGTATTCTCAAGAATGATTATCCTCAAAAACAGTTTTAGGATATCATGAATTTTTTGGTACATTACTAGCATTCTTCTTGTTCTTTTCAAGCTCGGCTATATACAAAAGACAGTTTCTCTTCCAATGGCCTTCAGTGTTACAGTGGTGGCATTTGTCCACCATTTCACGCTTCTTCTCTTTTCCTTTTGCACTTCTCTTCGAGTTTCTCCTTTCCTTGTTAGCAAGGAGATTTCCCCTTTGAAGTACTAGGATGTACCTTTGATGACCCGGCTCCAGAAGACATGTTCTTCTTGGACTTCGGAAAAGAACTTTTGTCAGCATACAGAGCTGATCCTTTGTTTTTTCCTTGACGAGTGATAGACTCGAAAGTCTGTAACTCATTCAATAGCTGAGGCAGTCCATATTTTAACTTATTCATGATATAGTTCAACGTGAACTGTATGAAATCACTCGAAAGGGAATTCAGGATAATTCCCACCTGAGTGACCTCATCCATTAAAGCCCCATGGAGTTCAGCTTCTGTGAAGTAATTAGTCATTTTCATGACATGATCCCTCACAGGAGTTCCCGCAATCATCCTAGTGCTAGTGCACGTACGGATGAGTTCAATACGGGCTTGCTCGCTTTGCATCCCAAACATTTCCTGCAGCGAGTCAAGGATTTCCACAGTAGTCTCCTTACCTTCCAACTTTGTTCGCAATGCATCAGATATGCTTGTGAGCATGTAGGCTATGGCTTTGTTGTTAGCCACGGTCCACCTGTCAAAATCATCCTTCTGTGAGCGGGATGAATTTGATGTTGGAAAAGGAGGTCTCTCTTCAGTGAGGATAAAGCGAATGCTTTCACTCACCAGCACAATATTCATGTTAGACTTCCATTTCGGGAAGTTCTCACCAGTCAGGACATCTTTCGACAACAGGGCCATAATAGGGTTCGACATTATTACTAAAATATAAAAGCACATATATATATATATATATATATATATATATATATATATATATATATATTAGCAATATGAAAAGAAACAAGCTATCAATAAGATTTAGGAAAATAAAAACATAATGCAACCAAGCACGGGATAAAATACTAAAGAAAAGAACCCAGTTTTTATATTCCACGGTAATCCACCAATAGCTACAGTCCGTCCCACTATGGTGGCGTAACGGAGTGCACCTAGTGAAAATCGAGAACCATCTCAGATTAGTGAACAATTGTGGTTCATGACACATCATAACTATGTTCACTAACTACCAATTAATTAGGAATCTTAGACCACATGAGCAACCACCGGTTGGATTCATGGATGAGTCAACCCAACATTTCAGTAGAAAGAGTATCACCTGAACGCACTGACTTAGCCAGTACACGCCGAACTCAACTCCCTCACCTGTCGCTAGAGACATAACCTTGTTATTGGAATCAGAAAAGTCTGTCCTTAGGAGCAGATCACCATGTCTAAAAGACCGCCGATCAAGCATGGATCTCTTTCATCCTCACGGTGTTGTGGCAATGTTGGAGGTCTACGACTCAATATACTTTCAGTAGTATTATTTTTTTTTATCTCCTAGCATTCATAATCTAGGTGATCCACTCGAATTATCTAATCATATTAAAAACTCAAAATGTTTCTAAGCTACCCTTAAAAACAATTAATTTTCTATATAACTTAGTGATTAGGAGTATCGTGACATCTAGTCTTGATTATCCTAATAACATTCCTTCACAGAAAAAAGCTTCCAGCTTAGCTTAGCTTCTTATCGGCTTGGTGACAAAGCTTCTCCGATCCGTTCAACTCATTTATTAAAAACTATCCTAATCATATTAGATAAGTTACATATAATAAATGAAAGACCATGATAACCCACAAAACAAATTTTCAAGATATATCATAACATGGCAAAGCAATTAATTAAACAAGCATGACAAAGCATATATGGTTTTGATTCGGATTGATCGTATCCTAATTGATTCTTATAAATCTAACTTGATGAACTCAATCACATTAGTTCATGGATTCTTGTTGAGCACATTCTATGTCTCAAGTGAAAAATAAATCAATGTTAAAGATTATTTATTTTTCCATAGTTGTCAAAAAATAATTTAATGATTAAGGCCCAATACAATTGGCCTTTGAAAAAATAAATCGATGTCCTTGATCATTTATTTTTCATATTTTAAATAAAATTTATTAGGGCCTAGCACATATAATTAATTTATAAAACATCAAAAAATTAATTCTTTTGTTATAAAAATCGGTTTGGGCCTTTTGGGCCCAACCGGGCTAACGGGCTTTGACCCGGTCGAATCCTTGAGCCCACTTGCCAAATTATGGCTCAACAAGTTAACTCGGATCAAGAGCCAAGGGGCGAAAAATCCGAGACTCCTATCTAAGGGGTAGGCGGAATTTTGTGACAAAGATGTCACAAAATTCGTCTTCTTCGTCAAAGGTGGATCTCTGGAACTCCAATGGGGCTGTGCTTCGGACCATCGTCTCATCTCGCAGTGGGTAATCAGCCCTCCGAATTTCACGATGATCGGATTAGAGATAGTATTTTAAATAAAATTACAAAAATACTATACCCTTTGAATTTCGGGTTTAACAACAATTATAGAAAAGTGAGAATAAAAAATCTACGATCAACCATGAATCACAATTCACATATTATATCATACTGAATTGAATGAATAACATATCATAATATAAATTTATAAAAATCATATTAAAATTAATTACTAGAACGAATTGATTAATTAAGTAATCATCAAGCTCTGATACCACCTGTTGGTGATTAATGCACCTTAAATAACCAATTAAATGCGGAAAAGAATAATTACGCTTACAAGAGCTAATTATTACCATGGTTATTAAACAAGATCTAGATTACTTAATTAATTAATCATAAGAAACTTCATCAAGCAATCATATCATATAAAAGACGAGTTTAAGAAAACTTACAGTTTTAGGCTCACGAACCGAAAGCTTTAACAATCCGTCTTCGTCTTGAACGTACAAGCCTCCACACGATTAGATCTGGAACTCCTCCTTCAAGGACTCGATGTGATGACACCAAAGTCTTCCGAAACGTAATCTTCGAGGAAGATAAGACAAAATAGTGGGCTTCGTTATATCTCACTAGATCTGGAAACGGGGTGTTTCCGATCTTTCTCTCTTATTTCTATGAATGGAATTGAAGCAATTTCGAGGGAAATGAGTAGAGGAATTAGGTCGGCACACTCATGGGAGAGAGGCCACGAAATTCCTTGGCAATTCGGTTAAATTTTGCTTCACAGCAGCCCTCTATTTATAGCAGTTTAAAAGGTATCTTTATAGAATATTCTAAAAGATATTGTTTCCTTTTATTGTGTTCACACTAGTTGAATAAATCTCAGCCATTGGATCTCAACAAGTGAATCCTATTTTTTATCTCATCCGTCGGATCAGTATCTAGGATTTTATTTTATACAACAACATAAAATATTTTGCTATTGAGAAAATGTAGGAAAAAATATTCTCCTAGATTTTCCCCTAAATATCCTCCTAATATTTAGCCTAAATTTTAGGAGAGAATATAGGAAAATATATATCCTATTTATTCTCGTATATTTTAGGAACAGAAAAAATACTGGTTACCACACCAGTGCAAAAAACATCCAACACCGTAGGGGATAGGCGATTTTTTGGATTTTCAAGGCCCAATAAATTTAAGCTCATTAAACACTTATTTACTTGTCCAACAATAAATAATAAATAATAAGTTTATTTACTTGATTTAGCAATAAATAAACAGCTTTACTATAAATATTTATTTAATTCCCAAAATACCCTTTTTGGAATTAATGTTGTTAATCACTATTACAGCAAGTGAGATTATAATAATAATACATACTATTATATTAACGTTCTTATCCGCCTTTATCGAGCCGAATCGGAGACGATGGACCTAGTAGTAGAAGCTTAACAAATCCGATCAAAAAGACGAAAATAGTCTTTTTTTTCTTTTTCGATCGATTCGTCTAACATTAGTCAATACTCCACCGTGTAAGCTAAGACTGAAGTCTCCTTTAATACTAGAATTATATTTACTCATCGTAACGAGTGTCCACTGATTTAGTCAGTACGTGATCATGACCCTCCAAGTTTTGCCCGTATCGAGATATGTCAATTTATTCCGTTATACATTTCTCGTTACATATAAGCCCTAAGCATCGTTGCTTCCCCAGCGAAAGATTCAACCGAAAGTAAGCCAACTTCGGAAGTGTGCACAATCAATCGGTTCTGGAATCAACTCTTAGGTGAGAAAACATTAACCTTCTTTCAGGAAGGTTGGATTCCGTATCTGTAAACCATTTTCTTCTACAATCATGTCTCGAGTTCCCAAAACATCCATTTATTCAACCTTCATTGGCCTTTAACGTGATGAATCAAAGAATCTGGTAACACGACCTAGAAGTCCATGATCATTTCAGGATTAAGAACAAGCGTCACTGTGACCATCATTTATGACCTTGGCTAGTGTGTCGTAACGGTCCTTAAACGACACATCTACAGGCAAGGTCTGTCCGGGTCGTACACTTACCACAAGTGTCACATGATCTAACTAAGTGATTAACCTTCACTTGTGGTCCACATATATGACTTTAGATAAGGCTTTCCAGGTACATATCAGTCATCGACCAAGTTTTAGTTCACCACCCAATCTCAGATGCCCAACATGTGATTCAGTTTGATACGGAGACTATGGATGATAGTTGTTATTGATTCTGAATGTTATCAGACCTCAACCCACTAATCATATGATGCTAGTAAAGTAACTTCTTATCTTATTTAGTAATCATCATCTTCTAGTGGGCAATATTCCTAACAGAATAAGTAATATCATGTAACCACGGTTTTCCTCTGCCATAAGTGAGGGTTTTTTAATAAAAATTTTGGGGTACTAATTGTTTAGTTATATTGTTTTAATCTTGTAGGATGTCGGTCAGCACTGGAGCAGATGGAGACCAGGATCCCCCACGTCCTCCATCGGGACCCCCATGTCCACCGGGATTCCCACGTCAACCGGGATCCGAAAAATACAAGAAGAAACGCGGCCCAACGACGGGCACGACGTCTGCGAGGACGATGCAGGGCGTCGAAGGGGCAAACGTAGTCATATACGACCCACTGCGAGAGACTTTTTACCAGGAATCCAGAGAGGTAAATGCCGATATCGGGCTTTTCTCGAACTGCATTGGAGGTCTCATCAAGCAACATATTCCAGTTGTGGTAAAAACTGGAATGAGGTGACCTAACAACAACTGGCTTCCATATTGACTGCAATCTTTAGTGAATTTATTTTTCTCTATGTTGATCCGACAACTGGAGAGAGTTAGCCAGGAGATATCCATCGGGATGAGATTGAAGCTTCTCTTGTTCGCGATATAAAGCGGATAAGACGCAACCAGAATTCGAAGTTATCATCGAGTTTCTTCAGTAAATTTTGCGGGAGAAGAGATCTTGCCTTACTCAACGCCAGTGGGCTACAAGAAAGAAAATTGGCTATCGGCGATACCGGAGTTTGAGAGTCCCGAGCATAAGGTAATATGAGTTTCAAATTTTTTTTTCTTATTTCGGATCGTATTAATTCAATTTACGTCTCACAAGAAAAGTCTGACTGCAACTGAAAAAAAAATGTGGAGAAGAAGAAGACAAAGTTGAGACAAGGGTCACTAAGTTTATTGGCTCTGTGAAACCCCGAATCTTAGCCATAAAAAAAATTAATTAGAATTTGTTTGTGTGAAAAACCCTTATTTCAGTTGTATGGCTTGGTGGTATGTATGTTTTCTTTTTCTCTAATTGTTATGCTGACTTCAAATTTAAGTTCGTGAGATGATTTCTCTTCGAGATAAATTTAAATCTCATAAATTTTTTATCATGAATTATTAAAAAAAAACTGTATATATCTATATGTATAATATTGTTGATATATGTAATTCTAGTATAAGCTAGTATGTTCAGTTTATAAATTTATTATATGTATAAATACACACGCTGATTTATATTGGTTATATATATTATCAATATATATATATATATATATATATATATATATATAAAATAGATATACATTACCTTTACTTACTTTACATATATATATATATATATATATATATATATATATATATCACGTGTTTACTCTATGTATTTAGATTTTTGGTTACTCTATGTATATTATGTCAACGTAAGGAATTCAAAAAAGAAAAAAGAAAAAAAGAAGCAAGTTTTGTGGTTAATAAATGGCTTTGATTATGCCATAATCGAATCTGATCTTTTTGTCAATTGAGATTGATATGGCACGTTAGAAATTGTTTCAAGGCTCTTTTCTCTTTAGATCATATACCACACACATTAAAAAAAAAAATTTATCTCATCCTCTTCCTCAGACGCTTTACAAATTCTCTTTTTCTTCTTCTATCAAAGAAAAAAGCCTAGTCACCATATTATATTTCCACTACTCTATTTTGAAAGCCTTAGGACTATTTTCCAACAAGGTTTTCACAACTCTCAAGGTATTTTCGAAAATATTTATCTCTCACTGTTTTTGATATTTTCTTTTCAGTAATTATATTTATTTCTAAAGAATTCTAAAGTAAATACATTTTGATTTCATCACATTTCACGGCAGTTAGAAAACGTGTTTGTTTTAAATAGCTACGAATTTTATTTTGAGCCAATAATTTTAAACTTGAACTTTTCAGATGTTATTGATACATGTTTAAAATTTCATGATTTTTGCATGAACCGTTTTTATTCTAAAAATATTTTACCATCGGTACGTAGAACTTTTTTTTTTCATGATCCAAACAACGTGTTTTGATTTTAATAAAATAGATACAAGACGAATTTTTATTTGAAATTTGTATACCAAAATATTCAAAATGTTTGTAATACATATTTTAAATTTCTAACTTTTTGGACGAACCGTGTTTTTTCTAAAAATCAATGATCAGTACGCAAACTTTTTATTTCTGTTTCAAACAGCATGTTTTGCAAATTTTTTTAAAATACTTGCAAAACTTATTTTGGCATGAAATTTTTATACGAGACACATATATTTGTTATTGATATATATATATATATATATATATATATATATATAAAATAATTAGGAGTCTTCTTTTAACAGAAGTATTTTGTTAGTATTTATTTTAACAAGTGCTCAGATCTGTCCCGTTTTCTCAAAACTCGATTTTTAGACAATATATGTTTAAATTAAATTTCATCATGTTGGAGTCCGATTTTGTAACTTTTACTAAAGAGAAAATGTTTAAAATTTTATTTCCTATTTTGTGGAATTTTTCCAGAATTTTTCTCGGAGATTTTTGTTTTGCCGAAACCCTAGGGCAAAGGGTATTTTTATCTTTTCACTTTCGAGTCCCGTCTCTGAGTTTTTCCAGAAACTTTATTACGCCAAATTTTTTTTATTAGAACCTGATTTTCATTATTTCGTTTAGATCCCGAGCCAAATACGTTTTCCGATCGTTCGATAGTTTAAAGTCGCACGTTTCCGAAACAATGTGAGAATAATCTCACTACAATACGGATTAGTTTAAAATTAATTACGATGAGTGTGTGATCTGAATTGGCTAATATGTCTATATGATTGATTGTGTGATATTTCTTATATGCGTGTATGTGTTATTGAGTGAATTGTGATTATTATGTTATGTCTTGTTATGATGAGTTTATGCATGAGTTTAGTACAACTTTGGCATAACATGTTCTAATTATTAGCATGTTTTATTTATGTTTATGTCATATGTCATCTTTGTATGTAACGCAAATAATCAAGTGATAAGATAAGTAAGAGAGTTGTACCGCCTCGAGCTACGGAGGTATTAAGAGAATTCTCTCGAGCCGACCTACAGGCTCATAAAGGGAATTTTCTCATATGATATGTTTATTAGATAGTGCGAACTATGGGAGGTCGCAGCCCCGTAGTTCGTTTCCAAAGTGTACACTGAAATTGGTACGACTACTCTAGGGGCACCCCGAATAAAATATGATAAGATTTATGATACGAAAGACCATGATACCATTAGAACTAAAACACTAATTAATCGGTCATGCATTGTATTACTCATCTTTTTTGTGAATCATAGTTATTCTCGTTGAGCGTTAGCTCATATTATGTGTATTTTTCCATACTGTACGTAAGCAACAAATGAACAAGTGAGGAGGGTGGATCAGCGGTGTTCGATGGCTAAGGGGGTTGGGTTGTGGTTCCGCTCGCTTATTTAAAAGATTTCTGCTACGCAATTTTCTATGCACTCGGTTTGAGATTTTTATGCTTAAGATACTTTCCAAGTTTAATTTAGTTTTGCAAAACTGAAGTTGAATTTTTATGGTTTTATTTTCGTTGAATATTCTAACCATCTACTTTAGTTATGAATTCCGAATTAAGTATTTCTCTTATTTTCATCAAATGTTTTTGTAAGATTTCAAATGTTGGTTATTTTCAAAGTTGTTTTATTTTAAAGTCTAAACTTTATAAATAAATGAAATGATGTTTAAATAAAATGTATCCACTATTTTTTTTCTAAGTAAAGGAATTAAGCTTAGTATGACGGTCCGGAAAGCCGGGTCGTCACAGGCTCATCGTCGAAAGAACATAAGTCGTTAAACTTAATTTATTTGCAGTAGTGAGACATTAGAGTCTTATTTTAATGAATACTTGTAGAGGAGGGAGGATGGAAGCTTGGCCTCGGCGTTATCGACGTGGGAGACGCGACACCAAGACGAAAATGGTCAATGGACGTCGGACTATGCGAAGAACTTATAAGTAAGTTACTAATGTTAATTTACTTCATAATATTCATTTCATAATCTTAATTGGTTTTTTGTGATCACAGGCACAAATGGTTGCCCAAGTGGCGGACATTCAAACACAAGCGGCGAAGAAGGGCAAATGGACGAGGATGATGCTGAGGAGTATGCGATGTATGCCGTTCTCGAGACTCGCCGAGATTGGAATGTCGGGAGAGGCCCCACGATCCCAAGATCGTCTCTACTTATGGCTAGAGCTCACGATGATAGTGCGACAAGCTCGTCATCTCGGCGTGATCCACTGATTGCCGAGATGCAGGCCCAGATGTTGGCGATATAGCAACAGATCCCAGTGCTCTCACAGACTTCGCCCATGCCACAGACGTCACCCATGGATGCTCAGCCTTGGACTACGCCGCCACCAGCTGCAAGGGATGACGATCAGACGCCATCTTCCGTTGAGTTCCGGCGAGACCGTCCTAGCAGCAGCGGCGGACGAGGAGAGAGCGGCGGCGGATCCCGAGACAGCGGCGGATCCCGAGGCCCGCTATTTGAAGGACGAGGAAACACCCCTATCGACAGGTGGTATAGGCAATGGAAGGATAGAGAGTCATAGTTGTACGACTTTCGATTTGAGAATATTTGTAATGACTAATATTTAGAATTTTAATTATTAGTTTTTAGAATTTTAATTATTACTATGAATTTTAATTATTAGTATGAATTTTAATCATCATTCTTAATTTTAATTATTATTATGAATTTTAACTATCATTATAAATTATAAATTAATTTTTTTTAAAAGGATTCGGGTGCGACAAGTGGCACCCGATTCCTTCGCGGAAAGTACAAATCCCCACCATACTTAATGGCGGGAAGTACAAATTTCCACCTTAAAAATTCGCGGGAAAGGAATCAGGTGCGACTTGTCGCACCCGATCCCCTAACTCCCGCCAATTTTGAGTCACCTGAAATTGGGGTATCGGGTGCGACAAGTCGCACCCGAATGTGTCGCACCTAATGATGTGACACATTCGGGTGCGACATGTCGCACCCGATACCTTTAGATGCGGGGTATCGAGTGCGACTTTGTCGCACTCGATGTCGCACTCAAACAACTTTTGGGTGCAACATTTTGGGCATCGAGTCGCACCCGATGCCCATATTTGTTCTAGTGTCTTTCCTCTCGGCTTCTTAGTCATTGGGACAGTCTCAGCTCCCGAGCTCGACTTCGACGGGGTTGTTTTCCTCTTCACCACGAGCTTTGGCAAACCCACAGATCCCGAAGCCTCGGTAACTGGAATCTCATTTGTCTCGATCACCTCGAAACAATCGATGTGCCGATCGCCTCCCACCTCAGTGGGCGGGCTCGGAGCCCTTAGAGCCTCCTCAACCTCCACCACGGCCGGGATCGTTGAGCTGGGAGCGGAACCCTCGCCGATGTGACGACCCGGCTTTCCGGACCGTCATACTAAGCTTAATTCTTTTACTTAGATAAAAAAAAGTGGATAATTTTTTTTTAAACATCATTTCTTTTATTTATAAAGTTTAGACTTTAAAATCAAACAACTTTGAAAATAACCAACATTTGAAATCTTACAAAAACATTTGATAAAAATAAGAGAAATACTTAATTCGGAATTCCGAACCAAAGTAGATGGTTGGAATATTCAACGGAAATAAAACCATGAAATTTTAACTTCAGTTTTGCAAAACTAATTAAACTTGAAAAATATCTTAAGCATAAAATCTCAAACCGAGTGTTTAGAAACTTTCTTTGCTTGTCTTTTAAATAAACGAGCGGAACCATAACCCGATCCCTTAGTCATCGAACGCCGCTGATCCACCTTCTTCACTTGTTCAATTGTTGATTACCTACAACACGGACGAATACACATAGAATAGGCTAACGCTCAGCGAGAATAACTATAACTCACAAAAAGATGAGTAATGCAATGCATGAACCGATTATTAGTGTTTTAGTTCTAACGGTGTCATGGTCTTTCGTAACATAAATCTTATCATATTTTATTCGGGTTGCCCCTAGAGAAGTCTTACCAATTTTAGTGTACACTTTCGAAACGAACTACGGGGCTGCGATCTCTCATAGTTCGCACCATATAATAAACATATATCGTATGAGAAAACTCTCTTTATGAGCCCGTAGGTCGGCTTGAGAGAATTCTCTTAATACATTCGTAGCTCGAGGTGGTACAACTCTCTTACTTATCTTATCACTTGATTATTCACGTTGCATACAAAGATGAAATATGACATAAACATAAATAAAACATGCTAATAATTAGAACATGTTATGCCAAAGTTGTACTAAACTCATACATAAGCTCATCATAACAAGACATAACATAATAATCACAATTCACTCAATAACACATACACGCATATAAGAAATATCACACAATCAATCATATAGACATATTAACCAATTCAGATCACACACTCATCGTAATTAATTTTAAACTAATCCATATTGTAGTGAGATAATTCTCACCTTGTTTCGGAAACGTGCGACTTTAAACTATCGAACGATCAGAAAAAGTATTTTGCTCGGGACCTAAACGAAAGAATGAAAATTAGGTTCTAATAATCAATTCTGAACATAGCAAGGTTTCTGGAAAAATATAGAGACGATACTCAGTAGTAAAAAGATGAAAATGCCCTTCGCTCGAAGATTTCGGCAAGAAAAAAATAATTTCCGAGAAAACTTCTGGAAAAATTCTAGACCATAGGAAACAAAATTTTATACAGTTTCCTCTTCACTGGCAGTGCCAAAATCATATTCCAAAATGACAAAATCTAACTTAAACATATATTGTCTAAAAATTGAGTTTTAGACAAAACGGCTCAAGTCTGCGTACTTGTTAAAATAAATACTAACAAAAATACATTCGTTAAAAGAAAACTCCTAATTATTTGTATATATAACAATAACAAATATATGCGTCTCATATAAAAGTGTCATGCCAAAATAAGTTTTGAGAGTATTTTAAACAAATTACAAAACATGTTGTTTGAAACAGAAATAAAAAGTCTGCGTACTGACCATAATTGATTTTTAGAGCAAAAAAAAACTCGGTTCGTCCAAAAATTTTGAAATTTAAAATATGTATTATAAAAATCGAATATTTTGGTATAAAAATTTCAAATAAAAAATTCGTTTGTAGCTATTTTATTAAAATCAAATCACGCTGTTAATACAATGATGGCTCTGTTGTCTTTATAGAGGAACAGCTTCTTTCTACGATCTTGGACTGGCCCCCTTCGCATGACCACATGGTTGTTCCGTGCTACTATAAGGCCTCTTACTTATAACTCCTCAGGACACATGGATTCACTACCCGTTTCATCGCCGGCTTGTTTCATGCAAAAGAATATTAATACCGGCTCACTCATTTGAGTTTGAATTTCTCTTCATGGTTTTATTTAGTTCTGTGCAACCTGAGGCTGTATTTATGGGTTATTTCATAGCGCCTTCGGACGACTGACTATCTGTCCTATTGTCGGCTGTTCTTAACAACATTTCTTACTGCAATAAAAAAGGAGAGAAGCACACTGAAGTTTACATCCTCATTCTGCCTGGATTCGGTATCATAAGTCATATTGTTTCGACTTTTTCGGGAAAACCGGTCTACGGGTATCTAGGCATGGTTTATGCCATGATCAGTATAGGTGTTCTTAGATTTCTTGTTTGAGCTCATCATATGTTTACCGTGGGCTTAGATGTTGATACTCGTGCCTACTTCACCGCAGCTTTAGGATCATGAAAAAAAAAGTTCTACATACCGATGGTAAAAGATTTTTGAATAAAAACGGTTTATCCAAAAATCATGAACTTTTAAACATGTATCAATAACATCTAAAATGTTCATGTATAAAAATATTGTCTCAAGGTAAAATTCGTAGCTATTTAAAACAAACACGTTTTCTTTCTGCCCTGAAATTTAATGAAATCAAGCATGTTTACCTTTAAAATTCTTTAGAAATAAAAATAATCACAGAAAAGAAAATACCTAAAACGGTGAAAGATTAGTATTTTCGAAAATACCTTGAGAGTTGTAAAAACGTTGCTAGAAAAAGTCCTAAGGCCTTCGAAATGGGGTGGTGAAAGTTATAGTATGGTGGTTAGGTTTTTCTTTGAGTTTTGAGGGGGTGAAGAAAATGGAGAGGAAGAGAATTAATTGGAGAGAAAAGGCTGTAGGGATGAGCGGTTGAATTTTTTTTTTTTTTTTTTGAAAACTCTCGGAAGAAAAAAAAATAAGCTTAACTGCTAAGAGGTTGGGATATAAAACTTTCCCAAAAACGCTTGATACTAATTATTACCAAATATTAATTTCTATTAACTTAGTTGGTCTCTCCACTTATTCCTTTGATTTTACGGATTCCAAAAGCTCAGCCAAAGATAAAAATTGCAAGCGTTACACATGAGAAAATAATCAGCTTTTATTGTCATTTATATATGAATATAAATCACACAGGCTCACATCCATGAATGCATGATTTGAAAAAAAAAAAAAAAAAAACAAAACCATTACTATACATATAGGGAGAGTGAGCATACTAGCCCAATCAACCCACCAATATTAGGAGAATAGCCCAAGTTTGAATAAATTAAGTGAATAGCCCAATTAATATTTCACTACCTAAATTACCCTCGTATATAAGAGCAAAACTCAATTTTCCCAAAACCTAAACCTAAACTCGTTCTCGTCTTCGTCCATTTCACGCCACCGATCCATTTCACGCCGCCGATCGCCGCCGATCCATTTCAAGCCGCCGCGTCGTCGCCGATCGTCGTCCATCCTCGTTGCTGATCCCTAACACGTCGCCGGCGAGATCCGCCCTAGACGCCGTCAAGATCCGCCATAGACGGCGTCGATTCCGTCGAGCTCTGACGGCGGCGATGCTCGACCTCACCAGAACGAACCAGATTGACTCGGAAATCGGCGGGGGGAGAGGAATCGGCGGCGATGGAGGGGATTGAGGAGAGGCACTTTGTAAATTCGCGAATCGGTTAATTTAATTAACCTACTGGAGTGAGTTAGGTTAATTAATTAACTGATTCGTGAAGGGTTTGAAATTCACAAAAAATTTACAAAAATCATAACTTAAGTCAACTGATATTCAAAGCATTCAATTAATTAACCTAATTCCGAATTCAATCATTTAGTGAATTAACTTTACTCACAAAAAAAATCAGAAACTAAACTAATATTCAACCAATAAGTTAATTAATTAACCTAACTCACTCCAGTAGGTTAATTAAATTAACCAATTCGCGAATTTACCAAGGGCATTATGGTCTGAGCCGAAAATATGAGCTATTTTCTTAATAAATTGAAACTTGGGCTATTCCCCCAATAAGAATGACAAACTTGGCTAGTTACAACAAATTTCACATACATATATAGGTATATACTTGTGTAATATTATTACAACTTATACGTGTACACCATATCAGTATATATGCATATATCTGTCACGCAGCAATCAATATACATATATAGTAAGTATACATATATATATAGGTATATAAAATGGACGCTATAACACATATGCAATTGTCTAAGGCATTAAAATTATATTATGACTAAGAGATAATAAAATAAAATAAAAACATTATTCATACCTAGCATATAATCAAAGAAAATCACATTTGAAAAATTTATACACAAACTCTAATTTTCTAATTTATAGATTATATATATATATATATATATATATATATATATATATATATATATATATATTTTGGGTTTCACAGCCGACCTGGGATGACGAGCGCTTCTGAGCCAACTTCCTTGCTTGCTTGGCTCTCTTCTTCTCGGTCACGTAGTCGATCTTGTTGTCCATAATATTGCTCGCGTTATCTTCAACTGATACGACAATCCACATCGTTATTAGCAAATAATAATTGACATAAGGAAAAAGATTAAAAAAAAAATTATTATCCTTAGAGTTTACCAAATTGAGAAGCTCGAATCGGGTCTGACATCGGCCAAAGACCTGCGTTGAAAAATTGGGATGGCTTAAAGGAAGACCAGTCACACCGATTAGCTCGGAGCTCGGCAAGCTTGGCGACAAAGGCCTCATTGGGTATTGGTGCTCCAAGCTTTGCTGTACCAAAAAAAGTGGTTGAGATTGAACAGTTGCGATTGACTTAATAATAGTCCGAGGCAACATCGGCTCGCCCCAAATTACCGGGTTTTGAAAAATACACCGTCCTAAGTCTCTGATGGTAAGAACCTACTGAGTTCTCGTTGACTTCAAAATAAAAATACTGTCTTCCCCAGTTGTGATATTTGCCCGGTAGGTCTTCTATAACACTACGACCCAGCACCCTAGGCAGGTAAAATGTGGTGGGAGTATGTTTAGAATTTTGTTTGACATAGTCGAGTCGAGCTAGGTCAATCATCGTCAAATTAACTTTCTTCTCCTTGGCTAGAGTAAGCCTTTTTTTCCGGCCAACGACCACAATTTTGTTGTACAATAGATTTTTTTTTTTTAAATTTTTTAGTAGTGGTTAGGAATGTAACCGTCACAAAAGGTCTATTTAAAATCATTCGAACAACGAACGAAAGGTCGCTTATTTTGCAATAATTTAGTTGTAATTATTTTAGTGAAACACCCATCTCCGAAGGCGCTACAAGATGATCACAACTTATGGTTAACCTCTATAATTTGGTGCTTTCATTTAGTTTGCGCTACAAGAAAAATAATTATTTTCCATATATAATTAATGACATTTTTTTATTAAAAAAAGTTAGGTAATTAGTCAACTAAAATGTTTGAAATTGTTATATACCCAACGTTTCGTAAATTTTAGGTAAATAGCCATAACGATGACGTGGCATTCCTAGTTTACCCTTTCATTGAAATAAAAAGGATGGGTATTTATGTCAATTTACACGTATAAATACATGGACGTGTTTATTTATCTAAGATTTATTAAACGTTGACTATTTAGCAATGTCAAACTGTAAATGTGACTATTTACCTAAAAAATCTTTTTTTTTTATTTAATATCGGCATTATAGGTATACAATGGCATTTACATTATAAATTTTGTAAAATATTGATATAATAGAAGATTTAACAGCATTAGAAAGTGAAATGTCGTGATTTGTGATTTTGATGACAATAATTCAATATCGTTACACCTTTAATTTAACGACTTTTTATAAATGTTGTGCTATACTTCTAGTGACATTTTTGTTTTATGTCATGGTACATAATTCCATGTCATTAAATCTTCAATACAAGGATATTGAAAAATGTGGTGATATATTTATACTCACATTTTTTTCTATGTCGTTTATAATTTAATGGTTGAGATAAATTTATAAACAGTTTAAGTAAAATAAAAATTAAAATAATGAATTTGACATTAATTCTTTGAACAAGTATAAAACAAATAGCTGTTTCGACATTCTGTATAATACTAAATAAAATAGAAAATAGTTTATTAAAAAAAAAAAAGCAGAAACACCATTGCATGCCAGCGCATATTTAACTCTCTTTAAAATTTGAAAAAATTACACGGACTTAGCTTTGCTACTTGAAACGTTGAAATTGTGATCTAGCCAACGTTTCAATTAATTTTCTAATGTAGCCAAAATTGATGACGTGGCTTTATAATTCATATAGCAAATTACATACTTATCCTTTAGTTTATTTCAATATTGCCATATGTTGTGTGTGGCGGAGATTCGTTGTGGTTTGGTGCTTCAGATTTATTTTTGTCTATTAGGTTTACATACTGATATTAGGACAACAACAACAAAAATCCCCTAGACGTCAATAATTTTCCAAAGTTTAAAAAAGCTGGTGGAAGGAGCAAAGTTAGTGGATCGGCCAAATTATCTTCTCAAATTGAACGTCTTGTGAAGGCAACGAAGCGACACCATGTACGTAGTATGCAAAGATTTGCCTAGTACTAGTATCGCTGAAGTAATGAAAGTTGTTTTGTCACTGCCTGGTATTGAAATAGGACAACCAGCGTGGCTTTTTGCGACTGGACTATTTTAGAGTTGTGAGAAGAGAGAGATGTTTGCAACGATGAAAGATCCACATACTCAAAACTATTGGCTCACTTATGAGTATAATCTAGTTTATGGCTCTAGTCTAGGAAGAGCTCCAAATGTCTCGCGCTTTTGAATTTTATTCAATTGTATTTAATAAATGATCTTATATGAGAACTACATTAATTGTTTTGCATTTGTTGGTTTATTAATTTCCCTTTGTTGTTTATTTTGTTTTACTACAATAATCAAACAATACGTGAAGGCTAGTCTCATTTAAATTCCTTGGTTCTTACTTTTTTTAACATATTAAGTTACTTTTTTAGTATCAATAATGATTTCATCGAATGTTATTTAGGCTTACGATATTACATATTTTTTTTCAGGAACAAATGGATACCACACCAGATGATGAGTTCGAAATTATTGCCAAAAAGGAAAATAACGAACGCATTGTCCTTATACAGAAAATTGCTCATTTGATGCAAATTTATTATGCTACATACATTCTTAAAGTTCCTTGTATGGATTAAAAAAAAACGGGACATATTTTCCTGCAAGAGATGTTGAGGGGAAACAGAATTCGGTGCCAAAGAATGTACGGAATGGAAAAAAGGGGTTTTCATAAGTTATTGGAAACAAGTTATGGATTCAAATGTTCAAGACATATGACTGCATTGGATATTTTAGGAATGACTCTAATGATTCTAGGACATGGTCTAGGAAACCGATTAGTGCAAGAGATGTTTCAACATTCTGGTGAGACGACAAGTCGATATTTTTCGAAGACGTTGGATATATTATGTCACATGGGACTCGATGTCATAAAACCTGGTGATCCAAAATTTAAGAGTACTCCCAAAGAAATAGCAAACGATTCAAGATATATGCCACATTTTAAGGTATTATTATCATACTTTTGTGATTTATTTTCATCAATATCGTACTACAAAATTTGTATACTTTAATTGATATTTTTTTTAAGGATTGCATTGGTGCTATAGATGGTGTTCACATTCCAGCTTCTTTACCTCAAGCAGATCAAGTATCGTTTATCGGTAGAAAGAAGATTCACACTCAAAATGTACTGGCTGTATGTAATTTCAATATGAAATTCACTTTTGCGTATGCTGGTTGAGAAGGTAGTGCGCATGATTCAAGGGTATTCTATGTCGTTCTTCGTGATACTGAGATTAACTTTTCAAAACCTTCAGAAGATATAACTTTAATTTCTTTTTATAGCTATGTCTTGTATACTGTTTAAACTAAAACATTTTATTCAACTTCATCTGCCACAGAAAAGTATTATCTGGTAGACACTGACTATCCTGGTTGGCCTGGATATCTTGATCCGTATAAAGGTCAAATATACCATCATGAGCATTTTCGTACGAGAAGAACTCAACCTACTACAAGCAAAGAAATCTTCAATCGCGCGCATTCTTCTCTGAGAAGCGACATCGAGCGGAGCTTTGGAGTGTGAAAAAAAAAAATGAGAATCCTGAATGTCATGCCGAGTTATCCATTCAAAAATCAAATAAAAATAGTTATCGCAACTATGGCACTGCAGAACTATATTCGAATGCATGCAAGACAAGAGATGGATTTTGAAATATTCGCGAGACAGAGGGCGATGGCGAAGGGGATGAAAACGACACAACTGAAGATCAAGATGAAGATTGTCAGACTTCTTCGAGTAGTATGGACAAGTTAACAGATGAGATTGCTGCAAGTTTAGTAGAAACGATAAATTTGTAGTTTAAATTTTTGTCAATAATTAAAAAACTTTATATTAGTAATAAAATAAATTTTTTTTGTCCATATTTATCTAGTTTATCATTATAATTCATAAATATGCATATAAATAAGCATATTAATAATTATTATTTAATTTTTAAGAACATGTCTATTTTAGTTTTTTTCTATAATATATTTATTTTACAAAATGCTAAGTCAGCTTTTGTTACCAACAACTGTTTTATAAACAGTTTACCAAACACCCATCAATTTAAAAAAAAACAGTTTTTTGAAAAAAACCGAATCTAAAAACTCTTTTTTTTAAAACAAAGTTATGTCAAACGGTGTCATTGTCTGTTTAAAAAAAATTAGGCGAAAATTATTTCTAAATTAAAAAAAAAAAAAAAAAAAAAAAAACCCTAATGAACCCCATCTGCTCCAACCGCTCTTGACCAAGTAGAATAGAATGAAGATGATAAGTGTAGGCTTCTCTAAGAACGAATAAAAAAATGGAAAAAGTCTTGAGATTTCCGTCTGAAGCCGTGGATGAGTGAAATGTCGACTGAACAACAACGACGACGGTGAAGAAGGCTGGAGCAGCAGCGTCGGTGGTTTTCGTTCGATGGCCACAATGTGAGGAGACCCCAACCGAGGTTTTCTCTCTTGCCGGACGTGAGACTCAGAGGAAATCCGGCGCCGCAAAAACTCTGGTAATTAATTTTCCCCCCTTAGACCAAGTTAGTCATTGTTGTGTTCGATCATATACAAAAAAGGCGGCGGAAATGTTCTGATACTAAAGTAGTTTTATCCCTTGCTTATGACTTTTCTTTAACTTTATAGATTTTTGTGATCCTATTTGATGCTCCTCAGTGCGATTGCGGTGATCTTTGCATGGGCAAGATCTTCAACACCTTGAGTGGAGCAAATGATGATAAAGATGAAGACAAATATTAGAAACGGGGTATTTTAAATATTAGGGATTTGACAACTTGTTTGACATACATATATTCTGTTGGCACGTTCAAGTTGGCAATATTTTTTAGTGCAAGTTGTTGATGAAATATGTCGGTCTTCATGTTTCAGCTTTTGTCGAGACATCACTCTCCTTGTGCGCAGACTGTTTTTCTGGCAAGTTTTTCGTTTTTCCAGAACGCTTCGCAGAAGACTTTCCTTGGTGATCTTCTCGCTTGTATGGGTAAGAAAACTCTAGATTTACTTCCAGATTTGTATGACTGCTATAAAAGCCGTGCGCTTCCCCCTTAGCAACCTTGATGCTTTAACAAAAGAATTAGAGTTCCTAGACGTGCACGATCGGCGGACTGGAAAACTAGTTGTTTTTGTTTAGAGTAGTGTTATTCTTCAAACACTATTCTAGAAGACTGAGTGTTTGTGAGATTTGAGTATTATGTTTGAGTGATTGAAGATTTCACGTGTGTTGAGATTGAAGTCGACTAAGCATAGACGCGTGCTTGAAGAGTGGAATTAAGAGGGGTCTCAAATTCAGAGGGAGTCATTGTTCTTGGTAATCATTCAAGGTAATGGTTTCTAGGGAATTGATATTTGTTGTATTCATATAAGTCTGGTACTATTGACTACGTGATAGTGAATTCATTTCCACTGGCTGTGAGCCCCCGGACGTAGGTGACGTTGCACCGAACTGGGTAACCATATTCTGTGTCTTTTACTTTTACGCACTCTTTGTTGTTTATCCATTATATGTGTTGAAGCAAGTTGTCGGACACATTGAATCTAAATTGTGTACGACATCTTGTCCTTCTAGCTAAACAGAATTGCATATTCATTACAACTTTTTCCACCTGCATACTTTAATTCAATGAAATACACAATGACGTTCTATAAATTATGTTATCATTAACCTACATAAATCTTTATTAATAACAAAAATTGATTATAAAAAACTAAAATTTATGAAGTTGACAATATTTAACAAGGACGACATTTTTAACATGTGGTAAATAATATCGGTATATATAAATGAGGAATATAGCATGACATTTAAAATATGTCATTAAAACTAATTGTTAAAAGATAATAACTTTTCCAAACACCCCATTTAACGACATGTGAAAAAATATCGTTAAAATCACTTTGACAACATGATTTACATGTCGTTAAAAGTCTTTTTTCTTGTGACGTTTAATTCTTTCAACACTACTACAAAACTAGGATTCTACAATGCTTAAAAACAGTTGTGGAATGATTCTACAACGCTTCTCAAGTGTTGTAGAATCATGCGTTGTAGAAGGGTGACCTAATTATGTAGAGGTCCATAGAGGGGTCAAGAATCCCAACGTCTCACAACTCAGGTTTGTCTACTTTTGAAAAATTGTTTGGAAATGTCTCTAATTATTCCTCCGTACGTGTTTTTTGTTTCACTTGTGTTGTTCACTGATCTCACGTCGAGCATAATAACTTGTCTCCTAAGTCTACATTGTGTGTCTTTTTGGGTTATGATATTGGTCAAAAGGAATATCGTCGCTTTGATCCGGTTAGTCAAAAGTTGTATGTATCTCGTCATGCCGTGTTTGTAAAGTATATTCATTTCTCATCAATTCCATGGAGCTCTCATCATGACTCATTTAGACCTCACTTGTATTGATCATTTTGATTTTACCACCGTTCAGGTTACACCCATTGATACATATACTTTGGTTGCCAAGACACGCCCGTCTCTGACCTCCCCTATTACGACTGCTTAACCATCTCCCAAGATTGGGGACCATCCTCATTTGTGTCAGACTACTCGTGTTCGTAAGTCCACTAAGCTTCTCAAATTTTATTTTGTCAGATCACTCTATTTCAGAGCCTGTATCCTATAAAAAGGTTGTTGCCGACCCTCTTTGAGAGACTACTATATATGGTTGATGAACTCACTACTCTACATCATACTCATACTTGAGATTTGGTACTGTTGCAATCGGTTAATCATGCTATTGGCTCTCGTTGGGTCTCCAGAAGATTTAAACTAAATATGATGGACCCGTAGAATGATAGAAGACTCGTCTTGTCGCAAAAGGTTTTTCACATGAGTATGACATAAATTATAAAGAGACTTTTATGTTCATTGTTGGAAGATATCTCAGATAGATGCCAAAAATGCATACTTTATGGTGATCTTCACAAAGTAGTCTACATGACACATCTTTCTGGTGTCGCGTATCAATCTGGGCATGTCTGTAAGGTTCGCAAAGCTTTATGGTCTCAAACAAGCTCCCCAAGCTTGATCTAAGAAGTTATCCACCATGATCACATCTCCCCATGGATTTCTTCGTAGTCATCATGATTACACCTTGTTTGTCAAGCGTAAAAGTATGAGTCGTATCATTTTGTCCTTTTATTTCGATGATTTGATTATTACTGGTGATAATTATTATGAGAGTAAATCATTAAAGTCTATTCGGCCTGGTGTTTTGCTATGAAATATTTGGGTTTGTTATTGTTGCAATAGATCTAGGGTTTAAAAAAAGTTTATCGCTTCTAGCAAGCGGCGGAATATAAAAATTTCTCTAAAAACTCGTAAAACGTTTTTACAACCTAGACAAAGTGCATGAACATATAATTTAAAATTTTAAAAATATTTTTAGTTTTTACTCGGTACCAACCTTGAATGGAGCTTGAACGTTGAGAAGCCTTAGAAAGGTTGAAACGCTCGTCTCCCCACTGCTCGCCTCTCCCACTAGTCTTCTTGAACCTGTCAGCAACCACGAAAGTTTCTACCACTAGAGTCTTTAGAGTTTAGGTTGGATTTAGTGTGTGGGCACTTTTAAACACTATGACTCAAGAACTAGTCTATGAGCCAAAGAACTAAAACATAACGCTAGGTCTAATGAGGACCTAGGTGCCAAAACAAAAAGAACAAGAAGAGATTTTTGAGAGAGAAAGGGGGCGGCCAACAACTAGAGAGAGAAGCTCTCAATCTCAAAATTGTGTGTTGTGAATTGTGAATGAGGTGGGGTATTTATAGGAGGAGGATTACCTTGAAAAGGTAGTTTCCTCTTCTCTATTGAATATCACATATTCATGAGCAAATATTCATTTCCTCTTTTCCCACCTTGCACGTCCAAGCTTGTCCATCAAGGCCTTGGATTTGTTTCCTCATTTGATTGCTTCCCTCTTGGCCGCCCATGTATATTGCTTCTAGAAGCAATTTATTTTCTCTTTTTCTTTTGGCAAGTATCTTCATACATTAATGAACAAAATAAACTCTATTTCTCTCTATGATGGTGCACGAATTTAAGGCTTCTAGAACATGCTTCTAGATGTTTCTTTATTTGTTCATGACAACATAAGAAACACCGATTAAGAATTTTCACATAAAATTCCATGAAATAAAATTCAATCCTCAAGGCCCAATTACATTAATATGGCCGTGTAACTTGATCTCATTGTCATCATATGACAATGTCAAAAAACTTATTTATTGACATTCATACCATCCTATGTCCAAAAGGACAAAATTACCATTTAGACAATTTTCGTAAAACTTGTCTAGTTCTTGTTTTGACTTAGTTTTCTTGTTTAACTAATCCTACTCTAATGACTTGAGGTAGTGACCTCATGGATCCAAATGAACAAAGCTTGAGTTAGCATACTTGGACTCAAAAATTCACAAACCTTTTTCCAAGTTCTAGCTTAATGTCAAATGACTCCACTAAAGAGTTGACACTGAAATCTCTCGGTTCAAATGAATATATTTATTACTCAAGAATTCTACTTAATTGTAATGAGTGGATCCATTGAACATTATCTATGTTTACCCTTCATGAATATCATCAACTAGATTGGATTTACAAAATTACCATTTTACCATTCTAGTTGTTATTTCCTCAACTCATTTGTCGTCTGTGAATAAGTTAGAAACAATGTATTGACGAGGAGCTAAAAAGTCACATTGATTCATCCAAAAGAGTCACAACTCAATTTGGACACTGGCCAGTTCATTTATTCACATTCCAAGGAACAAAGCATGAGGTGATATACATTTCATTTCAGCAATCTTGTACATGAATTCCATATCTATGAGATCTTCACAAAGTTGTTCATGACATCTTCATAACTTAGTACTTCACCAATAGGTCTTGTCTATATCACATAGTGAGTCTAGAGCTCTGACTTTCTCAAATGAGAGTACGTAAGCTATGAAATGACATGTCTCATTTCAGGATTTAAATAAACATGATGCAATTCATATAGTGACTCTGAGACATAAGAGGTTGAATGGTTTGTTCTTATTCTGTCTCTAAAAGTGCACTGGTCAATTCAGTACCTTCAGAAGATACCCAGGAAGAACTATAGAGTCTCCAACTCTCAATGCCTCATAACTAGACATCATAGATTCTCCTGACAATCATACTGAGATCAATAGCTCTTTGATCCTTAGATTGTGAGTATACTGTTTTAAGCAAACCATGAAGAGTTTGTTCATGCAAATCTATATTTGACTTTTTATTTGTTGTTAGGTTTGTTTCAGGACTAAAGACTATAGTTTATCATAAAGCTTCAAACAGACAAGGAAGAATGAATGAACGTTTCAACTTTTATTAATTATTCAATAGTTACAAGCAAGAGTCTTCGTGAGACTTTATTACATCAAATGTACATAAGTAAAGACTATTACTTTTCTTGTAGGCACCATTGACAACAGTTATGTTACTTTCTTAGTATAGAGGTTGCCTCTTCTCCAAATGGCTATCTTCCATCACAATCAAAGTATATAGAAGATCTTTTTAAGCGCGCTCGTCTAACTTACTGCAGGACTGTTGACGCTCCTCTCGAAAGCAATGATCCTTACTCTCCATCTAATGGCCTCATTAGCCCTATCCTAGCCAATACCACACGGTGGTAAGGAGCTTTATTTATCTCATGGTTACTCATCAAGTTGCGCATGTCATCCATGTTGTTAGTTTGTTTGCCATTGATCTTACTACATTTTATTGAGTTGTTGTATCTCCATGGCACTCATATTTAGAACCTATTGTTTCCCTCTTCGTCATTGTTAGAGCTGCGCGCTTACTCTAATGCCGATGAGGTTGGTGATCCTACAGATCGCCAGTTCACTAATGGATTATGGTTTTCCTTGTGCACTCTCTCATCTCTTGGACAAGCAAGGAACATGATGCTATCTCTCGCTCTTATGTCGAAGCTGAGTATTGTGCCATAGTCTCAACTACATGTGCTTGTTTGGTTGCACACTTGCTAATATGGGGTTACTCTTCGTCACCATACACCGTTATACTGTGATAATAAAAGTGTTATTCAGGTTGCTCGCAATTCAGTCTTCTGTGAGCAAAGCAAGAACATTGAGAGTTATTGCCATGCCACACGCCACACATACAGTTTGGTACGATCGCATTACTTATATTACCTCTTCTCTTCAAATTGCTAATTTGTTCACGAATGTTTACTCCACCTCGCGCATCTAATTCTTAGCTGACAAACTCTCAATGCTTACCAATATACCATTGTGAGTTTGATGGGGATATTATTATTATTATTGTAAAGGGACATTTTAGTCTTTTCTCTTTTTCTTTGTGGTTGTATTGGAGTATATCACTCTCACACTATTCCACATGCATTATGTAATGATCACAAACTGAGATTTCAATGTATCATGACCAATGTTCAAAATATCGGGATATATCGGTGATACATCGCCGATATATCATTTTTTGAAGAGTGTTGATAAATTTTCCGTTGTAATCGTTATCGTTTTATAAATATCGTTAAAATATCGATGATATATCAACAAAATATCTTTTTTTTAGTAGTTAAAAAATTCAAAACATCGACAAATATCGACAAAATATCGTCCAAATTTGAAAATATCGTTTTATTTGTTTGTTTTTTATTTTTATTTTTTATTTATTTTTTATTTATTATTTCTTATTATTTATATCTTTTACTCATTAATTTTACTTAGTATAATGATATTATCAATATTTCCTTATTTATATTTTATAATACATATAAATATATGTATGACAAATAACATATTATATATATAATATCTATACTAAATTACTAATAGACTAAATAATTAAATATATATAATACTATTCTTTTTTATTATTTTAAAGAATATTTGTAATGTAGTAGGAAAAATATTACAATTTCTTTGAAAAAAAAATTATTTTATTACATTTTTTAATATTGAGAAAGTAATGTAAATATTAATAATGTATATCTATAAGAAAAAAAAATTATAGGGTATATTTTAAATTTGATTGTTTTATTAGAAATTTAAAAATATAAATAGTATTACATATTTTATTATATTTTGTTATAAGATTTTTGTCGATATATCCATCTATAATTGGTAGTCGGTATTAAAATTATTATAGAATATCCGTCGATATATTCGTAAAATCAGAACCTAACTATGGGTATCGGTATCGATATTTTGAACATTGATCATGACAAAACTTTGTTTTAAGTGACCACGGTGAGAAAAAAAAACAAAAAACTTTTTTTTTCCGCCGTGTATAAGATGAGAGACATGTAAAAATAATTATATAAAGAAGAAAAGAAATGCTCACGAAGAGCAACAAAGAGAGTAGGAGAAAGAGATTAAAATATTTTTTATTCAAAAAATAAAATATAATTTTTATTTTATTTTTTATTAAAGTTTTTTATAAAATTATAAATCTATCTTTATTTTAAGCGTCACATACCACACATAAAAAAAATCTGTTGTAACTATCTAATTCTCTAGTTTCTTTTAAAATTTTAGCTAAAATTTCATTCTATTAAAACAAAAATAGCCTACCAGACTCGCAGTAAATTAATTAACGTAAGAGTAATTCATTCTCAGTTAATTAATTTACTGTGGGTCTAATAGACTATATTTTAATAAAATATATGGTGTATTATTGCACTACTGAACTAATTGACAAAAATAAAATACTAGTCCTCAAATTTTTCTTTGCTTCACACTATTTTTAAGCCGAAATTATTCTAAAATTATGACCATTTAAAACTCTGATAATCAAAATCCATTAATTGCTTCTATTAAAAAATTACGACTATTTATTATTAACCCATTTATCATAAATAACTGTATTTGTCGACAAGTCAACAAACAACTGTGTTTATTTGATAATATGAAACAATTAGTTGATATTAATAAATAAATAAAACTTCTGAAAGATCTTAGTTTTTGAATCATCTCTCACAAATTTCAGCGCCGATAGAAAAAGGGAAATGGCCGGATCTACTACTCAATTCAATTATTTGGACCGAAATATAGAGTTTCTTGTTTTGGACACTTTTAGTAGTTGCTTAAGTGAGCAAGTACATATTTGCCATTCTTCTTCATTCTTCACGTTATCTTCTTCTTCTTCTCTCCTCACCCGCGCGACATTGGAGAGCAAACAGAGCAAGGAAAAAAAAATTCCAGACCACATCATCCAAGCTCTCTTCCCGGCCGGCCAACCAAAATCATCACCGCCACCTTTCCTCGCCTTCCTTCTTCCTTTCCTATTCCCGCGCGCCACCACCGAGTCTCCTCGATCGCGCGACTCACAACCACCGATCCTCCACCGCGCGCGCCGGCCGAGAGAAGGGAGAACGTCGCTGCCGCCGAGGCCCAGCTTGGACGCAAACCTCGACAACTCCGATCATCTTCTCCTTGCTTAGCTCTCTCACGTGGATCGCTGCCAAGGAACGAGCCCAGGCGTGCGACCACCGAGTCTCCTCGAGCGCTCGACCGCCGTGAAGTGTGCGCCGCCGCGAGCTAGGAGAAACGCCGGGAGGGAGAGAGAGCTTGTGGAGGAGGCCAAATTTCAAGAACATAGAGAGGTGAGGAGATTTCTTCAGATTGGAATCCATGTTGATTAGGGTTGGGTTTTGATTTGGGGGTTTTGGTTGTGAACGTGTTTAGATGATTTTAGTTGAAGATTTGAATTGCTTTCGGTGATGATTCTTCTGGTTATGATTTTGTTCTTGGTTTTGGACGAGTGTTGTTTTGGATTGGGTCTTGGCCGTGAGCTTGGTTTGCTTGTTTTACATATATGTCTATATCTACAATTGCGATAATTATAGACATATATGTCTACAAATTTCTAATATGAGTATCGATAATTGTAGAGATATGTTTATAATTATACAAATTGTAGACATACATGTCTACAATTATAGAAATTATAGATAACATATCTTCCAACCCCGACGCGGCCGGAGATCTAGTTCAGGTATGTGTCGTTCTGGGTTTGTTGGTGCCATTACCCACCGTCTCTGTGTTGTTTGTTGCTGGGTTTGTTTGTGTGTTGTTCTTCGTATTTTTGGACATTTGAGTTTTTTTCGCGTTCTTGAATTGTAGATATACATGTCTACAATCTCTGAAATTGTAGACTGTCCCCGTCATACGTCGTTATTGTAATTGTAGACATGTATATCTACAATTGGTGTAATTGTAGATATACATATATAAAAATAGTCTCATTGTAGACATTTAATTTTTTTCATACACGATAATAACAATCAGATATGCGTTTTTACTATGCAGGAATGTCAGTTATTTATAAGTCTACAGTTACTACAACTCTAGACGTCGATATCTACAATTGTTGTTAACTGTAGACTTATAAGTCTACAATTTATGACAGTTTTTATTACAATTATACATATCAATCTAAAGTTATTCTGATTTTTGAATTTTCTTATTCAGGTATGAGAGTGAACATATTTGTTGTATAAATGAGAGACAAGCCTCCAACATACAGATCACGTGCCGTCGGTAGACCGAAGAAGAGACGGATACATTCTCAAGGGGAAGAGCCTATTCTTAGGAAGTGTTCGCGATGTGGAGAAGTTGGTCACAACCGGACTACATGCAACAATCCAGTTCCTTTGTCCGAGAGGAATGGATGAATTATTATAGTTGTATGTGTTTTTGGAACTAATTTCAGTTATTATAGTTTAATGACTAATTATATGTCTTTTTGAAACTTGGAGTATATTTCAATAATGGATGAATGACTAATTATATGTTACAATTTCAGTAATTTATGTCTTTTTTACGTCTTTAATTCCTAAACATAAATGACAATAGTTGTTCAAATTGTAGACATTGATGTCTACAATTTTAGTGATTGTAGATATTGATGACTACAATTGTGGTGATTGTAGATATCTACTGTTTACAATCGGTCCACAACTATAGACACAGCCATATAAAAAAAAACCATACAAAAATATAAACCAAAATATATAGCAGTTTTAGGTTCGTTAACATGTCCTGAAGCGTTAACACTTTCCGAGACTCTACACGTCCTGAAGCGTTAACACGTCCTGAAGCGTCGAGAAACTAAAACCTGAAGTTGAAATCTCATTAGTCAATGATTCAGGAGAAGCTGACGAGCTTAAGGTTCGTTATCGGGATTCACTGCGAGTCGGTTCAGGGGTTCGAGAATTTAACGAGTCTTAAATAAATTAAATGAATAATCCAAAAAATCATACAAACCGAGAATTCTGAATTAATTAACCAGAATTTAAATTCTCGAACATTCTTAAATAAATAATTAATAATCCTTGAATACAATCTCAAATCCAAAAATTAAAACTCGAGTCTAACGCTATAAAGCGATAAATGACTCACGAGTGAGATCGAGCTTTAAACTCTTTTTCTGAATTCACTACTCTTCGGCTTCGACTCGCTCAGTTTCCGCCGATTTTCGCTCGCTTTGACTTGATCTGCGACTGAGCTGTGAAATTCAGAAATGAACATCGAGTCAATTTCTAAATTACTTAACTTGTCATAAAAACCACATTTCAATCTCAAAATTAACTAACAGAAATCCGAGCCCGAACGAAATATCAAATCTCAAATCAAATCTCGATTAAAATCTCAACTCCTAAATCCATTTTCCAAATCAAACTGAGCGATTCATCAACTAAAACACAAAGAACTCCCGAGGCTCAGATTTTCTATCACAAGACACTAAACAACAACAACAACACATTTCAGAATTCCCAGCCAAAAGAACCACACGGCCAAAACATAAAACAC
Source organism: Urtica dioica subsp. dioica (assembly GCF_054948205.1). Classification (NCBI taxonomy): domain Eukaryota; kingdom Viridiplantae; phylum Streptophyta; class Magnoliopsida; order Rosales; family Urticaceae; genus Urtica; species Urtica dioica. The sequence continues at coordinate 16,910,373 of NC_142764.1, read as the reverse complement.
GGCAAAAAACAAGCAAACCAAGCTCACGGCCAAGACCTAATCCAAAACAACACTCATCCAAAACCAAGAACAAACCCATAACCAGAAGAATCATCACCGAAAGCAATTCAAATCTTCAACTAAAATCATCAAAACACGTTCACAACCAAAACCCCCAAATCAAAACCTAACCCTAATCAACATGGATTCCAATCTGAAGAAATCTCCTCACATTTCTATGTTCATGAAATCCGGCCTCCTCCACAAGCTCTCTCTCCCTCCCGGCGTTTCTCCTAGCTCTTGGCGGCGCACACTTCACGGCGGTCGAGCACTCGAGGAGACTCGGTGGTCGCGCGCCTGGGCTCGTTCCTTGGCAGCGATCCACGCGAGAGAGCTAAGCAAGGAGAAGATGATCGGAGTGGTCAAGGTGCGCGTCCAAGCTGGACCTTCAACGACCTTCAACAAGGTGATAAGACGAGGAGGCCATTGGTGAGTTTTGCGATTCTTTTGCAGCAGAGGAAATGAGAAAGGTATAGGTGAGTTTGAGGTTTGAATGAACAAAAATAAAAATTAAAGGACAAACTGGGTATGAATTATTTATCTCTCCTAAATTCACTACTAAAAGTGTCTAAAAACAAGGGAACTCAATATTTTGGTCCAAAACAATAAAATGACTATTAGATCCGGCCATTTCCCATAAAAAAAAGTGCAAATATACGGATTGGGCCTGGCTATGTTAGCCCAGAAAGCAGAGAGTTTATAGAATAAAAAAAAAATAAGGGTATCGATGTCTTTTCCATCATCGCGACCAATCACGAATCGTCTCTTCGCATAAACCAAACCATGGAAGACCCGAAATGAAGGTCGCGCCGTTGACTAAACCAATCGCCCTTGTATCCGCAGTAGCCCTAGCCATCACTCTCGCCATCACAACGCTCCTCCTAACAGCCTCGTCGCCGCCGAGAGCCTCCGACGCCATGGCAGCTCGGAGCTTCGTTCTTTGGCTCCACGGCCTTGGCGATTCGGGACCTGCCAACGAGCCAATCAAGTCAATCTTCACTTCGCCGGAGTTCAGGAACACCGTCTGGTCATTCCCTTCGGCTCCGTCGAACCCTGTAACCTGTAATTGTAAGTAAATATTCCTTCAATTATGCAATCGACGTATCAGGGAAACCACGATGCTGACGAATTTTATGTTTCTGTCCTCCGATTGTAGATGGCGCAGTAATGCCTTCGTGGTTTGACATTCACGAGATTCCGGTCACAGCTGTGAGTCTATCTGCGAACAAATCAACAAAGTGTTTTCCATTTCGTTTACTCTGAAGTGTTTTTTTTTTTTTGGTTCCTAAGGACTCGCCTAAAGACGAGCTGAGCTTGGTTACGGCGGTGAAGAACGTGCACAAGATTATAGACAAGGAGATCGCTGCCGGAACCAATCCCAGTAACGTTTTCGTGTGCGGATTCAGTCAAGGAGGTCCGTTTCTTCTTTCTATTTCAACACATTGTTATTTGGCGGTGTTTTTTTTGAAATTTCGAGTGCGGATTCAAGGGCCATGAAATTTCGAGGTTGGCAAAAAATATATAGAGTTCCTCGTTCGTTTTGCGACGTGATTTGAAAATGTGTACTTGATGGCTTTCGTAGCTGTACTAGTGATCGTAATATATTGACCAGTAATATGAACAGGTAGTAATTTAATTTACTGATTTCCGAGAATATAGCCACGACTTAACGGAGTATTTCAATCCTTTGCTTTTGTAATATGCTTAAAAGGGTTTTATTTTATTTTTTTTCTTTTTGAAATTTTAGGTGCGTTGACATTGGCCAGTGTTCTGATGTACCCGAAAACACTCGGAGGAGGCGCAGTGTTTAGCGGATGGGTTCCGTTCTCTCCGTCTTCGATAGACAAATTCTCGCCAGAGGCCAGACGGGTATTCACTCTTCAAGCTCTGATCTTTTTAATCGTCATTATGTGTCTGTCTGGTCTTTTTTGTACTCTTGTTTCGTATCCCAATATGTAACTGTTATTGAAATTTGAACGCAGACTCCGTTTCTGTGGTCTCACGGCATGGCCGATAGAACGGTTCTCTTCGAAGCCGGACAAGCGGGCCCGCCTTTCCTCAACAAACTCGGTGTCAGCTGTGAATTCAAGGTACTGATTAATTTTTTCTTACTTGAGTGTTCTTTAGATGGATGTTTGGTTGATTTTTATAGACAACCTTTGGATACTTTGTATATTTTTTGCAGGCCTACCCTGGTCTCGCCCATTCAATCAGCACCGAAGAGCTCAAGTATTTGGAGTCGTGGATCAAACCTCGTCTGCAAAGCTCTTCTTAGAGGTTTGGTTTTTTGTTGGTGGTTTTTTTTTCATTATTATTAGAGGAAATGGCGATAAAAATACTTAATGTTTTAAGCTGGATACACTTTACTCCTCATTTTTTTTTTCGTCGAAAAAAATACCTAATATTTGATTTTGGTAAAGCTGTTACTGTCTACTTCAAATCAACGGTTCAAACTAACATTCATTTTTCTTTTATTATATTGTTTAACAATAAAAAATTTAAAAAAACAAAAAGAAAGTCTCTCTCTGAACATATACACAGAGTTTGCTAACTTATATATACATATTTATATATACAGTATACACACACAAACAAATGAATTAAAATCGTGCCATTTTATGTTTATTACTTAATATCTTTTACAAATCTTCACATGCACCTTATGAAATTATAAAATTTGCACCTCTCTCTGCAACTATTGTTTTCTTCACTATATCTTTTCAAGAAACTATATTGAATAAGGTAAATTAAATCAACAAACAATAACACACCAAATCAGTCCTAAAACGCTACTATGCTCCTCTGTCGAAGACCACATGTCGCCGGAGAGATTGGGGACAACATGTCTCTGGTGGTGGTGATTCGTCAGAGTCAACAAATAGAAACAATTGCGCTTTGACTGAAAGGTGGGCTCGTTGACTGGGTGCTGAGGCTCGCCGGAAAAGGACACGAAGATAGGCCCAGGATGCACAGGACACTTTGATGGATTTTTTTTTATTTTTTTTTTCCTCTGTTTTTATTTATTTATTTAAAATCATGTCATCTCAAGATTGCGAGTATGTACTCCCGTCAAAATAACGGTCAAAGTAGTAACGGTGGAACTATAATTAACATTAGGTATTTTCGCCGATGAAAAAATAATGGATATCAATGTGTATTCAGCTCAAAACATTAGGTGTTTTGGCCACCATTTCCTCTTATTATTATTATTATTACTATAATGCATGATTTTGTAATTTGATTCTATTCTGATCAGATTTGTGAATTTGATGCCTGTAATATCAGCAAACTTCGTGCTACGTTGATCACTTGGCTTATTTACTCATGGCTTCATTCTGGATAGAGCTCATCAGGTAAAGAGTGAAGAATATTCTCTACACTTGTTGGTCTTGCATTTTTCTTATTCATGATATGATTCAACTTTGAAAACTCGACAATGTCCTTTTCGCTGATGTTTGGGAATGTGAAAGTTTGATAAGTAATGGGATTGTTAAGACAAATTCAAATGATATAATGGACTTTTATCATAATCAAACTTGACGTGTGTGACAAGGAAAAAATAGATAAGCTCTTTCGTTTCTCATTTGTTTTTTTCTCTGCGAATGATTATAGTGAGTCAAGTGAGTGAGGACCCAAATTTCTACGTCGTAAAGTCGAAATCAAGCAGTGGTTTTTCCAAGTGATAAGAACACGATTATCATGACCAAGTCAATGAGACATACGCGTAAGTATTGTTTCAGAGACGAAACGCATAGCATTAATCAGACTTTTGTTTTATGACCTCTTCAAAATGGGTATTCTTGGCTGCTTGTGCGATCACTAAACGCTTTTAAAGTTATCACTGTGTATCGTACTAAGTTCCAAGTTTCAATTAAAATTACTTTTTTTTCCTGATAAAATAAATGTTGTTGTATTCATTTTTCAACGGGTTAAAGTTAACATTTTATTAATCTGTAGGTAATTTCTGAAGTTATATTTTGTTTTATTAAAAAATGATTGGTAATCTAGATTTACTTTCACCCAAGATTAACTTATTTTGAAAAGATTAAATTTCTATACACAAATCTTCTCATATTTAATTTGTATAGACATTAATTGAAATACTATACACATCTTTATCAAAATGGATAAAATTCCAGCTATCTTAAACCATCAAATATTTCATAAAAGCATCGAATTATTAAACAAACAAACAAACAAAAAAACATTGAATTTTTTCCTTGGATGATTATTACAATACGAGCTCTAGCCTCTAAGTGGATGTGCATTTAGTTTCTTGTGGTAAAGCGGGAACACCTGTTAAAAATTCATGGTTTTTTTCTTTGAAAAAAAAAGGATGATGTGGAGGCATTTTTGTCTAAAATATGAGTGTGTATTTTCAATTACGTGGAAAACAATATAATGTTTTTGTTGTCGTATAGATATTAAATTTTATAATTTTATAAAAACAACTATGGATACTGGAACTGGATAAGAACAATAACGTAAGAGAATTTATAAAATAATAATGAACTACAAAGCTTCAACTATCTCTTGTTTTATTATATTTTATACTTACAAATATGCTATTAGTAGAAAAATGAATAAAGTAATAAACCGTTGGGAGTTGGGACTGACTAGCATGGAGTTGAAGTTGGGAGAAAAACGGATTAAGTAAATGTAAGGTTCGTCTCTTGCCTATGGTTGTACTTGTAGACTTGAAATAATTAGTATCCCCTATTGTACCGTGCCACAAATAATCGAAAGTTTAAAATTTAAATTACCTAAATTTATTATAACATTATAAACGGGAAAAAGCCAAAATATGATGACCAGTTCCACCAACCCAAACCTCATCATAATGTGGGCCCTAGCGGCAGGGCTATGATGGATCGCAGGAGAGCCGTCGGATGAAGCAAGAAAAGAATCACAAATTGGGGATATTCAAAACAATCACACAACGCACTCTGAGGTCGCAGACAAGTCCGGCGTCGCACGTGAACACTCCTCCTTCCCGACACACGTCACCAACTCCAATGTCGTCTCTCTCTCTCTCTATTCCTTTCTTTCTTTCTTGTTTTTTTTACCCTCCCTCCAGAATCAGAATAAAACCCCTTCTGACCTTTCAAACCCCCCAAAATCTCTCTCTCTCTCTCTCTCTCTCCAATCGATATGAAGAAGCTCTATCGGAAAGGCACGGTCCACCCGTCTCCTCCGGCGGCGACGGCCAAGTCCGACGACCGCCTGTCCTTCCTCCCGGCCGTCATCCTCTCCCTCGCGGCGGCGCTCTCGCCGGAGGAGAAGGAGCTTCTCGCGTATCTCCTCCTCTACAACGCCACCAAGAAGTCGTCTTCCTGGTTCTCCGGCGCGTCCGACCACGCGCCGGAGTTCGGATGCGACTGTTTCCGTTGCTACATGTCGTACTGGGCTCGCTGGGACTCGTCGCCGAACCACCAGCTGATTCACGATATCATCGAAGCCTACGAAGACCATCATCGTCAGAATCTCGATCATCATCTCAAGAGCACAAGAAAGGCCAAGAATGGGAAGAAGGAGAAGCGGAAAAATAACAGCAAAGAAAAAGGAAACGCCAGTAGTAGTGAGTCGAAGCGGGCTGATTCGGTGAGCGACGAGTCCACCGCCGATTCGAACTCGGCGACTCAGCTCGGTGAAGTTCCGGAGGGAGAACGAGAAGAAGGTTCGTCTTTGACTGAGAGAGGGTCTAATGTGAGAAGGCTTGCGAGTTTCATTGGAGAGAAGATTTGGGGAGTTTGGGGTTGAAATGAAATTTTACTAAAACTACGAACACAAGTTTTCCTGGAAAAAAAAAAATAGGGTCAACAACAATTTCCAGATAAGGTATTTTATCACTTCTACTTTTGTTTTCTTTTTTCTTCAACTTGATGTTGATTATAACCAATGCAAGAACAGGAATTACTTGCCAGCTTTTTTCGCTATAAATATCTTCTCCCTTGTAAATTACCTCTCGTGTAAAAATATTTTGAACAAGTAGTTCTCTAATTTTGTCCTGCTCTCGACTTTATCCTTCATTTGTGTGAAAAAGTAAAATATTTCATCGGTTGAATCCAACGACTATATTCTCTGCTGCTTGGTCCAGGATTCAGGGTTTATAGCCTGAACAAACTGTTTTTCCAACATAACAAACGGCTCAATAAAGGATGTCTGATTAAGTTTAAATGAAACTCCATGGTTGTATTAAATTATAATAACGCAATTAGGTCTTCCATAAAAGGATATCAGTAAAAAAAAAAAAAAAAAAAAAAAAAAAAAAAAAAAAAAGCTTGCTCTTTTTTTCATCTGAAAAACAACATCGTTCTGGTATTGCGTGACATGGCTTGATGGGCAATCGTCAGATAAGGCTGGCTGAAGTGCATTTCCGAAACTGCCACTGGGAGATTGGGTAGTTTAAGCGGTTGATGCGAAAGCTATAGAAGGGCAAAGTGGTGAATCAAGTAAAAAAGGGAGGGTTTTTTTTAGTCGGTGTCATCGCAATAAACGAGGTCGGCAAAAGTAAAGGCTTCGATTAAAGTTCCCTCCCATTATTAAACTCTCGTCCAAACATCTTTCCGTTGTTTTCCACGCCGGTTGTTATTCCTTCTATAATTGTTGCATCTTTTTTTCCTTGCTTGACCGTTTTACCCTCGATTATTATTCCCAATAATTCAGGGAACTGGTTCTGCATTTAATGTAGATTAATTAGTTTTAGTTTGCAAACAATGTAAAAATTAGAGGAAATGGATGATATTTTTTATTTTTTTTGCGAGTAAAATATTTATTATTTATTTTTAGTTTCACACTTACTACTTAAGTGTTAAAATTAAAATTAATGGAATGTCACATGTCAGTGAGAGAATTTTTTTAAAACAAAATATAATTTGTCTTTGTTTTAAAAAAAAAAATCATAGTTTTCATTTTAAAATTAAAAATTTTATGATTCTTATATATTAATAACTTATAAGAGAATACTCTATGAATGTTTAAAAAAGTTAATTATAATTTTTATAAAAAATACCACTTATATTTTCTTATTTACAAAATACTATTTATATTATTATAAAAAAAACTATCATTTATATTTTTTTAAATAATAAAAAAAAACTTAGTTTCGATTTTAAAATAAAAAGTTTACTATTTTTATTTACTTCTATTAGCTTATAAAAAAATACGCTCCGGATGTTTTGAAAAATTAATTACAAATGTTTTCAATTTAATTTTTAGCCCGATAATTTATTTATTTTTATAATTTTTATACTTGAGAATGTTTATAATTTAAAAAAAAATCAAAAACCAATATTTTTTTGAAAAACAAATATAAATGATATATTTTTATTAAAAAAAAAAACCTCATTCAGTAGTAATGGTGGAATTGAAAATAAATAATAGGTAATCAACGAATAAAAAAAATGAATAATCAAGTGTATCTAACGTAAAACTTTGCTTATATTTACTGCTATTCCTTCCAAAAAAATATATCATCCAACTGATATAATTTTTTCGGTTTATAACCGTATAAAATATATTACACAGATGTAACACTGAAATAGGTTGAAAAAAAAGAATGTCATTTATTCAAATAATAATAATTTTAAAAAAATAGTATTAGAATTGAGCTTTATAATCTTTGTTTTAGATCACCTTTTGTTGGTTGGTGGCCCCGGAGAATGTCATTGGCAATAAAAGGTACAGGAAAGATAATCGTTACCTAGAAAAAACTAAAGAATTAGTTGGCCGAGTTGGCAAATCATGGCATGCAAGGTTTTTAATGTATTATTTTGATGAAGGAAAAAGCTGTTAAAAGCACATAAGAAGGCATGGTAAAATGCAATGAACATGTAGTATTGTAGTTAGAGTTGAAAGTAAAAAAATAAATAAAGTGGCAAATGGCAATGATCAATGTTAGAGTATGATGATCAAAATGGGTTTGGTCGGATTTGAAAAGTTTGTGGTGTGACACTGTGACATAATCGATTTTCAAATGACTTCGATGTCATGTGGCCTGTGGGTCAGGAGTGAGCGAGTTAATTTGTCATTTTTGTTTGGGAATCTTTTTATGTATTCACAAATTGTATTTCATTTCCAGCGTAGTCAAATTCTTCTTTTTTTTATCAGTATTTTTTTTTTGCTCGTCTTGCGTTTATCATGTAAATAAATATGCGTAATATTGATTTCGTATTTTATTTGGCGTATTGTCAGCTATAACATTAATCAGTTTGAGTGGTAGGTAATAAAACGGCTATTGTTCGGACTGTATAATATTCATATGCCAAAATCAACAACTGCCATTTAGTATATTAAAAAAAATTGTAAACGAAGATAAGGAAAGAACAGTTTACGTTGGAGGGACAGCCGTTCATTTGTCCACCAAACAATAAGAAAATATTTCAGAGGATTTTATCCAAAACCTCTTTACGACGAAGTTACTATTGTCAGTGCTAGATCGTCCCCAAGTTTAATCAAGTACTACATTTGGCAAACATGTATGCGTAAATTTTTCTCCTTTTAAGTAAATTGATCCACTGAAGATATTTTTGCTCTGAACAACTTGATTGATTCATTTCCTAAAGCAAAGTATAGTGACGTCACTGAATCCAACTTGACACATATCCAATATGTGGACCATTGCTCACCAAGCCGAGAAAAATACTGCCCTAAATATATTACTTCTTACCTACTTAAGAAAATGGCATTAATAATAGTGCGAAGATTTAGCAATGCAAATAAAAAGAGGGAGTCTGAATAATAAAGCGTTATAGAAAAAGTACAATATATAATTTTAATACAATCAAATAAGTAAAAAAAAAAAAAACTAAAATAAGCTTACATAAATAGAATAATCAATATTTATATGTTTGGTTTGCTCATGAAAGACCAAGTTACGAGCAATCTGGATGACACTTTGATTATCACAGTGTAACGGCGTAGGATGATAAAGAGTGACACTCAGATCAGCAAGTAATCAGCGTAACCAAATAATCTCACATGTAGTCGTGGTCATAGCGCGATACTCAACTTCAATGGAAGAGCGATAAATGACATCATGCTTCTTGCTTTTCCAAGAGATGAGTGAATCTTCAAGGAAAACGCAGAATCCAGTGGTGGACTTGCGATTCGGAGGATCACCAGCTCAATCAGCATCAGAGTAGGCACACAGCTCTAATAAAGACGAGGAAGAAAATAATAGTCTCTAAAACTGAGTACCACGAAGATACCTAAGAATGCGAAGAACGACAGCCCAATGAATTGTTTTAGGAGCGGTGACAGACTGAACCGTGAAATAAACTAAGATTGGGCAGAGAAGACCCATTAGATGGAGAGTAGCGAGCATTGGTTTCAAGTAGAGTATCAACAGTCCTGCTGTAAGTGAGATAGAAGATAGTCCTTCGGGGAGAAGGTCACCTCGATACCCAGAAAGTAACACAACGAACCTAGATCTTTCATAGCAAAGCACTGAGCCAAGTAAGACTTCAACGATTCAATCTCATTATAATCATATCATTAACATATAAGGACAGAAGGATACGACATGTACTTGCATGCTTGACAACACAAGGCGATGTTATGCTGACTATGGGGAAAGTCAAGAGAGGTAATCACGGTGTAGAACTTCTCAAACCAAGCTCGGGAAACTTGTTTGAGACCATAGAAAGCTTTGCGCAGCTTACACACTTGAGGTCGAAGCATGAAACAAATGGAAACAAACACACACAAAGAGGTATAATCAGGGACATTGCCAAACAATTTTTCAAAAGGGGACAAACCTAAATTGTGAGAGGTACAGATCATGTTTATGACATAGACATCGTTATGGATAGCCTCCCCCCAAAAAATACTGTGAAGCTCGACAGACAATAGAAATGAGCGAGTGGTCTCAACAAGATGGTGATGTTTTCATTTTTGTTACACATCAAAAGCAAGTAACTAGAAAAAATCTTTAGAAGTATATTCACAACAAAAAAATTTAATGACAACAGAGTGTTGTGTTTTAACAAGAGCTCTAATATCACGATAAATGCCCAAAAATTAGATATACGTTTCATAAGAGAAACTCAAATGTAACGAGTGAAATCATCAACAAAAGAAACATAATATCTAGAACCAGCCTTATTAGACATAAGAGCAGGTCTCCATACATCAGAATACACAATATCAAAATGAGCAAAAGATGAAGAAGCACTGTTTTGAAGGTAAGGCTGCAAATTTCACAAGTTTACAACCACTACAATTAGAAATATCATGGGAGTTCAAATGTCCAATAGCTCCCGTAGAAACTAAAAAAACGCAAACGAGAAACTGAAACATGATCCAAACGTGAATGCCACAAATAAAAGTCAAACGAAAAATGACTCAAATGAAAAGAAGATAAATCCACACTAGAGGCAGCCATATCCAATAGTTTAGGTTCATCCAAGACATAGAGTCTCCCTTTCTTACGGCATGTCTCAATCATCGTCTGATACCTCAGAACCTGAAAACAACAAGTAGAAGAAGAAAAGGTGACTAACAAACCAGAATCACACAATCGACTGACAGGCACAAGATTCATATAAATATTAGGGATATAGTAAACATCAGGAAGCGAAATATGAGATGTGACAACAAAACAAACACCCTCTTATGGCATTGGGTGCCATTGGTGGTCATAATGAGAAGATATGAATTACAAGACAATGACTCAAAGGATGGAAAGTGATGGCACATATGGTTGGAGGCACCTGTATCAAGTATCCACAAGAAGGATGATACTTGAGACTGACGATGATGACAAAAACCTCTAGAGGAAGAGGCAAACATGTACGGATCCACGGATAGCGCATCAACATCGTTGGTGAACTGAGGTGCCCACGGAGCCATTGGACAAGATGCCCACTGCTGAGATGGAGTTGTTGCTGAGGCTGAGGTGGACGTTGTTGCTGAGGTGGTCATTGTTGCTGTTGCGATTTGTCTCTACCCAACAAGAGTAGACACTGAGCCTTTCAATGCTCATTCTCCTTACAAAAGATACACTTATCAAGAGAGACTATCATCGATGGCATGGGCGCACTACCACCGAACGACCGATATGAGGCAGCAAGGACAGCAGGCGCTGCGGGTGGTGGAGCCTCCAAGTCAATCTTAGACTTAAGACGAACCTCTTCGGCCAGCAGCTCGTCGACCACATAATCAACAGAAGGAAGAGGGCTGCGGTGAATAATTGCACCACGCAATCCCTCAAAGTCGTCGCGAAGCGCCATAAGAAAATTAAACCAATCACTACTCTTCAAAGCTGCCACTGCCCTCAACTCAGCCGACTCAGTCAATGCCAATTGATCCCACAACGAGGACATGGAAAAATAGAACTCTTGAATAGTCATATGGTTATGTCGAAGCTCACAAATATCCATCTCCAACTAGTACTGCTAGGAAAAATTAGATTGAGTGTAGAGTATCTCTAGATGTTTCCAGACCTCATCCACAGTCTCGTGCTTTGTCAACTGAGCACCGATCGAGTGGGGAACATAATTATTAATCCACGTGATAATTCTCGCATTATCAGCCTCTCAAACATCGCAAAATCATCTGCCTTCTTATCGGAAGGCGTAGGCAATCATCAAAAAATTCGTCACATAACTCTACATTGATTTTTCACGCAAAAATTTTCTCAAACAAACCCGAATATGAGTAATTTTTCCATCTAGGTGAACACCAATCACCTGAAGGGAATCATCTCTACGACCCGCCGTATCGAAAAACAACAATCCAAACACTCCAAAACGAAATTCAAACAAACAGAGAGAAAAACCCAAATCGAAATCTAAAAACACAATCACCAACGCATCCAAACAACACCAAAATGAAGGGAAGAACAGTCACCCAACCAATTACGACATCCACAAATCAAGAAAATGAGACGAAAATACCAACTGTACAGACGAAATTGTAGCTCGATCCGTGAACAGCGTGATTGGTATATTAACTTTCTTCAATCAATTAACAAAGTCATGGTAGAGAAGACGACTCTGATGCCATGAAGATTTAGAGCTTCGGAGAAAAGAGAGAGTACGAATAATGAAACTTAATAGAGAAAATACAATCAAATAAATAAAAAACTAAAATAACCCTACACAAATAAAATAATAACAAATATACTAGGCTAATATATTACTCAATTCTCTTAACACATATCCCATATGTGGACCATATGAATCCAACTTAACGCATATCTCATGTGGACCATTGCTCACCAAGCCGAGAAAAATACTGCCCTAAATATATTACTTCTTACCTACTTAAGACAATGTCATTAATAGTAGTGAACACTCAATTCTCTGAAAGCTCTCCACAGAAGAGTGTTTTTTTTTTTTTGTTCTTTTGGTCAGATCTTCCACGTAAGACGTAAGAGTTGAAAGTTAAACCCAAACTAATTTTTTCATCATTAATTTTTATTTATCCCTTTTTATCTTTTGCAAGCACTAATCCCTTGCATGGTATTCTTAGTGGGACAACAGTCAATTCGGACAATTCGTTTCCTCGTAATATGTTTGGCAATTAGATTTACTAAAGAAGACAAATGTCAATCACCTTTATTTATTTTTAATTTTTTTTTTTTAGGAAAAATGTCAATGACCTTTATGAAAACGGATTAAAGCAAAGAAGGATATCTTACGAATAAGAATATATGAGATTTTATCTTATGCTTATTATTAACAGAAACCAAGGGACAAGTGGGAGTGGCTCAAGTCTCGGTGACCACAAGCACATATTCCTTCTTTTATAATATATAAGCTTTTTGGTATATATTATATTCATCGTATTCGTATTACAGGTTGCGTACTATACGCCGTACACGTGTCATTTTGTTGTTAATGTCATGATCCCCTAAAATTTTGTCGTGCTAAACCTAAACCCATGATATTCATCATTAATCCCCATCTATTTATATCTTGTTTCATCAATTTAACGATTGTTATATAAAATTTGCCTCGTACGATTAAATTGTGTCACAAAGTTACACTTTGTTACTCCCTATATGTTGCTTATCGAGTATTGAGTATTGACTCGACATATGCTGAGCAGAGTTCAGTATAAGTAATAGATTTAAGGATCAATTTTATAGAGGAACAAATCTCTTGTAACTTCGAACATAAAAAAAATAGTTTGATATATCAAAGACTAATCAAAATACGTAAATATTAACACCACACAAGAAGACAATGTAACTGCTCGAGCACACGAACTCGGCAATTCTTCCTTCAAAAATACACTCAACGTGCAGTTACACAAACGAACATCTATTGATACGGTTGATACGGTTGATACAGTACGTATATAAAAATAACTGATAAGCCCACATCACCCTCCCAACTTACTGGTATAAAAGGCAAACGAAGCAAACATTTTATATTTTTTTTTATTAATTATTTAGCAATTAGTTATTTACAATAACGTTTATTAGTAATTAGTTATTTTAAAATACCTTCTCTCTCTCTCCACATTTCTCTTCGGAACATCATATTAAATAATAATTGAAAATTCATAGCCCATTTGACATGTTTATAAATATTAATTCTAGAGAGAGATTGTGATCAATTGAGAAGAAGAATATCTCATTGATACAATTGAGAATTACACGGTACAGGGTATTTATAGTTCACTGCTAGGTTGGAAACGACAGTGTTCACTAGACTAGGACTAAACGACTAGGGAAAGAGTTAAACGACACTTCATTTAACTCTTTACACTAACAGCCCCCCGCAAGCCGAGCGTGAAGAGAGACTCAAGGAAAAGCTTGGAGCGCAAGGCAAGGAACTGCAGACTTGAGATTGGTTTGGTGAGAACATCCGCAGCTTGATCGGAGGCAGCAACATGCCGGACATCAAGGAGGCGATGAAGGACCTTCTCACGAACAGAGTAAAGGTCAATCTCAATGTGCTTCGTCCTAGCATGAAGTACCGGATTAGCAGCGATCTGAACCATGTTGAGAATCAACGAGAAATTTCTTTACGTGTGCGATCCGAAATCTAATTCAAGTGTGGCCGCTGGCAAGTGTGGTCGAGCTCAGTGAAGAGAGACTGAAGCCAGGTTGCCTCCGAGACTAGGTGGCGAAGCTGCGAAACTCAGCCTCAATCGAAGAACAAGAGATGGTGCGTTGCTTGTGTGATGACCAAGCAACAAGATTTGTGCCAAGAAAGACACAAAACCCTGACGTTGACTTGTGATCATCACAATCTGAAGCCCACTCAACATCACTAAACCCGCTCGAGAGAGATTGGACACATCTTGTCGCTTAACATGTAAGCAAAATCCATTGTACCAGCGATGTAACGCAGGATACGCTTGACAGCTTTCTAATGTGAAGATAAGGGACGTTGCATAAACTGGCACACCTTATTGACCGCGACGGTCAGGTCAAGACGAGTGATTGTAAGACGACATTGGAGAGTTTAGTGCCAGACAACATTGGAAACACCATCCCTTTGGCAGTTTGCATCTGGACACGAGTTAAGCGGTCCAAGGCATATTTCTTCTGGGACAAGAGAAGATCGGACTCAAGATGATGAACTTGAATGCCGAGAAAGTAATCCAAATCTCCTAAGTCCTTCAAGGGAAAGTGAGTGCTGAGACGGTGGACAAAGGCTTTAAGCCGAGTAGAGCAGCTACTGATGATAAGAATATCATCTACGTAGACCAGTACAAACTGAGTAAGATTGGGAGTGATCTTGACAAAAATGATTGGTCAGTTTTGGCCGAATGAAACCCTTCAGTGAGAAGAACAGCATGTAGCTTGTCAAACCAAGCGCATGGCACTTGTTTAACGCCGTATAGAGACTTATGAAGACGACGAATGTTGTCAGTGAATCCCTCAGGCTGCTGCAGATAGACTTCTTCAAGTAGATCACCATTCAAAAATGCGTTATTCACGTCGAACTGATGGATAGACCAGCCTCGAGCCAGTGCCAACGTTAGAACCACACGAATGGTGGTTTGTTTGACCACTGGACTGAACGTCTCATGGAAATCAAACCCTGCTATTTGCTTAAACCCCTACTAGACGGGCTTTGTGCTTATGCAATGTACCACCAGAGTTGTGTTTCAACTTGAATACCCAATTGCTTCCAATGGCTCGTCTGTTTACAGGGTGTGGGACCAAACTCTATGTCTTGTTCCTCATAAATGCAAGATATTCATCTGTCATTACTTGTTTCCATGCTTCTGAAAAGAGAGACTCAGTTACTGATTCAAATTCCTTAGAGGCAAGGAATAAGGCCTTGGGCTTAAAAATCCCACTTTTGCTGTGAGTGATCATGGGATGAGATGAAGTAGTTACACGGAGATCAATTACATAGGGTGTAGGTTCAGGTGGAGCAGGTTCAGAAGAAGCAGGTGTAGGGAAAGCAGATTCAGGTGAAAGATGCTGAGATTGAGACATGGAGTTAGCGGGTAGGATATGTTGTTCATAGATAGGATTTGGAGAGTGAGAGAATGACGAAGTTGAGGAAGAATATAAGACAGAGGTCGAGTTGGAGTTGGATGCAGCAAGGTTGGAGACTATGAGGATATGTGTTTGTGAGGTTTGAGAACTGGGATTGGGTGGTGGAGGTGGGGTGAGAGGGAAAGAGTTTTGCGTAGGGAAAACATGTCTCATTGAAAACTATGTCCCTAGATATGAAAACCCTCCCAGTTACATCTAGACATTTATACCCTTTATGGTTCAGGCTATACCCCAAGAATAGACATGGTTTGGACCTGAAATCTAGTTTGTGGCGGTTATAGGGTCTCTTAAGTTAGGGGAAGCACTCACACCCAAAGACTTTTAGTTGAGAGTATGATGGTTTAACCTAAAACAGTTTTTCCATGGGAGACATCGTGTTGAGTGTGGGTGAGGATAGTCTATTGGTGAGATAAACAGCTCTCCTGAAAGCCTCATCCCAGAATTTTAGAGGCGTGGAAGCCTGAGCAAGCAATATTAGTTCTGTTTCCACCACATGTTGATGTTTGCACTCAGCAACACCATTTTGTTGGTGTGTGTGTGTGAGGACATGAGTTCATGTGAGTGATTCCTTGAGAGTTAAGAAATCCAGTAAAGGGCATGTATTATCCTCCCCAGTCCGACTGCACTGCCAGTATTTTGTGACCAAAGTTGCAACTCCACATGTTTCTGAAATAGCTTGAACATGTTGAGTGCCTCTGACTTTTGTCTCAACAAATAAATCCATGTATACCGAGAGAATGCATCAATGAAATGTATGTAATTTGTGGATATCCACTGGCAGAAGAATATGGTGCTGGGCCCCACATGTCAGTATGGATGAGTCGTAGAGGTTTTATGTATCTAGTGTCAGAGGTTGGGAATGGATTAGCATAGACTTTACAATTCTTTCTGCATGATTTGAGACCCAGATGAAAGGCTTGATTCTGTCTGGAGAGGAAGTTGACTTTTCTCAAACACATAGAGGCCATTGTGAAGATAATCATGCACAAGCACTAGCTTAGAGTCCTGATCCTTCCAAGACAAAAACGAGGAATGAAATTCTAAGAACACGTTGTTATCGGAGGCAAATCTAGACACACTAAGAAGGTTTTTGGTTATATTAGGAACATATATGTATGAGTTTATCAAGTATGAGAGAGGAATGGCTAGGAGTTCTGAACTTAGTTTGACCTATGTGTGAGATAGGGAGGCACATACCATTTCCGAGGATGACCTTCTCTGAGCTAGTGAACTCTTGTCTTGACACCAGGTTTTCTTCGGTGGAGGTAATGTGATGAGTAGCACCGAAGTCAGGATACCAGTTTAAGTCTTGAGCCGAGGACGGTGTTGCTAGCATTGCTGATGGAGTTAAATCAGGTTGTGAGTTCTCAAAGTAGTCATCGGAGTCAAGGTTGTATTGAATTTCTCCGAAACTTTCATCTCCAAACTCAATAAGATGACCTTGAGCATCAATGTTGTCTTGCAATTAGCCAGGTCCGGTGAAGTCTGATCGAAACCCGTAGAAGCAAGAGGTGATTAGATGACCTATTTTGCCACATGGTTGGCATTGTACTCGTCCTCGTCCAAACGAGCCACCGCCGCGACCTCGAATCGAAGCTAGGTGGAAGCTTCCTCGATTTGTGCTGAATGTGGCTTGAGTACCATATCCTCTGTGCTAAAAGTTCTGAGCGCCTCTTTGATGATAGAATCCACCTCTTTGAGCTCCACTGTACTACGTACTACGACAGAATCCTAAACCACGACCTCGATTCCAGTTGGAATTGACATTGTATTGAGCAACATTTTCGTAGGAGAGTCGATTTGATTCGGAATTTTAGTTTTTCTCTCAATTCTGTTTTCTTGTGTGAGAAGTAGAGATTCAACTTCCACGACTGTGAAAAGTTGTACTCTGGTTTCAATGCTCATCATGAAACCTTCGTATTCCTCTGGTAGTCCACTAAAAATTGCCTCGATGTGATCTTCGACTTTGTACTCTTTACTGACCATATCTAGTAGATCGATCAGGTTGCGAATTTTGAGTAGATACTCAGTGATTAAGAGCAAGCCTTTTTTTCATCGAGTTCAATTGTGTCTTGAACTGAGAAACCTTGGCTCTTACTTGTGAATAAAAGTAAATCTTTAGTGTGTTCCAGATCTGAGTTGTTGTTTCGCAGGAAACCATCCGTAACAGAAGACTATCGTTCATGGAAGCCATAAGCCACGATATGATGAGTTGATCTTGACGATCCCAAGCAACAAAGACTATATTGACTATTATGTTCTTCCGATTTCGCTCGAAACTAAATTCCGGTGGTGAAATTACCTCTGGTAGCAGGAATTTCTGCAGATTGTGACCGTGCAGAGTCGCTAACACTTGCTTTCGCCACGCGATGTAGTTATTGCTGTCGAGCTTCGACGCAATAGGATGAGTGAAAGTGATGAACGTTTGAGCTGCATTTGGATCCATGAAGATACAGGCGTAGATGAAGATTCAGAGGATGACTCGATCGGAGAAGATGAAGATTGCCGATTAAGCGTCGAAAGACATGAGCTCCGGTACCATGTTAATTCTAGAGAGAGATTGGGATCAATTGAGAAGAAGAAGATCTCATTGATACAATTGAGAATTACACGGTACAAGGTATTTATAGTTCACTGCTAGGTTGGAAACGACAGTGTTCACTAGGACTAAACGACTAGGGAAAGAGTTAAACGGCACTTCATTAAACTATTTACACTAACAATAAAGGTTTATAGTGGTTGACTTAATTTTGGTAAATAAAGAATACTTTGCAAACAGATAAGAAATATCGTAATGGTTAATTGTGTATCTCACTGTAAATCATTATTAATTTAAGTAAGTATTGGTTAATATCCTGTAAAAGTTGGTTAATAATAGCTTATCAATGTTTGTATTTATAAATATTAAAAAAAAAATTGATACAAATTTTGCGTTTCAAAAAAATAATTGAACCCTAAACATAATTGAACCTTAAAACATAATTATTAGAATAATTAATAAATAAAATCCAAATTAAAAGTAAAAAATAAGTCTTAGCATAGTTATGAGTGCCACGTGAGACTTCTGTTAGTATAAACCCCGAGGTAGTAACAGTGATATTAAAATCGAATATTGAGTATTTTACCGTGAAAAAAAAAAGATAAGATATTTAAATGACGATAAACTCAAATATTCAATATTTATGCTGCCATTAATTCTAAACAAAAATAACTGCCTGAAATAAACGTAGTTGATTCTAGAGAAATCGCACAATACATGCCAACGATTATAGTGCATCAAAAAATTAGTCTATACTTATTATTTTTATTATATAGCCATTCTTTTTTTATTTGGCAGTTTTCATTGATTCGGTTTACTTTATTACCCTTTTTAAAATTTATTTTTTATTAGCACTTTTTCGTGTTTTGATGCTAATATTTAATATTTTAGTAAGTGTTTGACTCTCCAATATTAACGGAAAAAATCTGGAAAATGTTATTTGTTAATTAATCAGCACGTTTTGTTACATTTTTTGTGGCGGCCAGATTATGTTTGAATTTTTTTGTGTTGACTTTCTATTTATTTAATAGGGCAATCAGGTCAGTAGCTAAATGTGGGTTTATGGAAGGAAGTGAAAATCTACCTCCATAGGACACGGAATTCCGTAGTTGATTGGAAGGAATTATTTCTTCCAGTGTTGACCGGAACTCCGCTCACTATGGAAGGGAAATTTTCATTCCATTGGTGGAAATTTTCATTTCCATATATAAAAAAAATAATAATTAAATAAATACATTTTTAAAGGATTAAAATGTAGTTTTTTTTTTTAAATAATAACTAAAATGTAAAGTGAAAAATTGAGAGGAATTTAGTTTTTTAAACTCATAAAATCTTAGAAATTATATACTAAATTTATATATTAACATTACATATTAAAACTAAATTTTTAATATGAAAATTAAAAAGAACAAAAATAAAAAGTGGAGAAAATGATAATTTTTACTAAATTTATAAATTAAAACTTTATAGTAAAATTATATACGAAAATTAAATTAGAAAGTTAATAATAAAAAAAATATATATTAATATTTTATGAGAGTTAGAGTAGTTGAAGAGAGTAAGAGAAGAAATTATATGAGAAAGTTGTGAAGAAATAATGTGAATAAGGGTGATATTCATACTTGGATTATTGCGAGTTCTCGATTGTTTTTTTTGTTTTTTTTTTTGTTTATGATGATTCACAGGTTCAAACGAGCGTAAGAGCTACTAGACTCACTATGGATTAATTTCCCGACGACCCAAAGCATCCGGACTTCGAAACAAGTAAGGACAAGTGCACGAAGAAACGAACTTCTATGCGCTACGCACGGAATGCACGCCAAGCTTCAGATGATCTGCACGTTACGGGAACACCTCTCGTGCTCCCGCCGTGTGGGCCGTTGTGCGCGCTGTTGTCAATGGTGCCCACAAGAATAGTAGTAATGTCTATTTATGTATATTTGATGTAATATAGTCTCACGAAGACTCTTTCTTGTAAATGCGAAATCATTAATAAAAGTTGAAACGTTCATTCATTATTCCTTGTCTGTTTGAAGCTTTATGATAATATATAATCTTTAGTCCTTAAACAAACCTAACAACATATGAAGAGATAAATGTAGATTTGCATGAACAAACTCTTCATGGTTTGCTTAAAACAATATATTCGCAATCTAAGAATCAAAGGACTATTGATCTCGGTACGATTGTTAGGAGAATCTATGATGTCTGGTTATGGGACATTGAGAGTTGGAGACTCTATAGTTCTTCTTGGTATCTTCTGAATGTATTGAATTGACAAGTGCACTTCTAGAGACAGAATAAGAACAAACCATTTAACATTTTATGTCTCGAAGTCACTACGTATGAATTGCATCATGCTTACCTCAATCCTGAAATGAGACATGTCATTTCATAGCTTACGTATTCTCATTTGAGAAAGTCAGAGTTCGGATTCACTATGTGATTCTGAACAGGACCTATTGGTGAAGTATTAAATTGTGAAGATGTCATGAGTAACTTTGTGAAGATCTCATAGATATGGAATTCATGTACGAGATTGCTGAAATGCAATGTATATCACATCATGCTTTGTTCCTTGGAATGTGAATAAATGAATTGGGCAGTGTCCAAATTGAGTCATGACTCTTTTTGATGAATCAATGTGACTTGTTAGCTCCTCGTCAATACATTTTTTTCTAACTTATTCACAAGCGACAAAGGAGTTGAGGAAATAACAGCTAGAAGGGTAAAATGATAATTTTGTAAATCCCGACTAGCTGATGATATTCATGAATGATATTCATGAAGGGTAAACATAGATAATATTCAGTGGATCCACTCATCACAATTAAGTTGAATTCTTGAGTAGAAAATAAATTCATTTGAACCGAGAGATTATCAGTGTCAACTCTTTAGTGGAGTCAGTTGAAATTAAGCTAAACTTGGAAAATGTTTGTGAACTTTTGAGTCCAAGTATGTTAGCTCAAGCTTTGTTCATTTGGATCCATGAGGTCACTATCACAAATCATATCGAGTAGGATTAGTTAAACTAGAAGCTAAGTCAAAACAAGAACTAGACAAGTTTTATGAAAATTGTCTAAATGGTATTTTTGTCTTTTTGGACATAGGACGAAATGAATGTCAATAAATTTTTTGACATTGTCATATGATGACAGATGAAATGTATCACTCGGTCATGATGAGATTTTTGGGCCTTGAGGATTAATTTCATTTCATGGAATTTTACTTGAAAATTCTTAATTGGCTTTTCTTATGTTGTCATGAAAAAATGAAGAAAAATCTAGAAGCTCATTCTAGAAGCCTTGCACGTCCAACCCAAAGAAAAGAGAGACTAAATTTTGTGCATGCCATAGTGTGAAAGAGATTATTTTTGCCTTGAAGTATGAAGATACTTGCCAAAAGAAAAAGAGGAAACAAATTTGCTTCTAGAAGCATAAAATAATTCGGCCAACTAAGAGAGAACAAAAGAGGAAACAAATCCAAGGGCTTGCATGACATGCCTTGGACGTCCAAAAGGAAAAGAGGAAACCCAATATTTGGTCATGAATATGTGATATTCTATAGAAGAGGAAACTACCTTGTTGAATGTAATTCCTCTCCTATAAATAGGGCACTCATTCTCATTGTTTCTCATCCCACATAAGTTAGAGATTGAGAGTTTCTCTCTCATGACATTGTCGCCCAACCCTCTCTCTCTAGTTCTTTTCGTTTTTGTTTTGGAACCTAGGTCCACATTTGACCTAGTGTTTTAGGTCTTCGACTCTTAGACTTGTTCTTGAGTCGCCGTGTTTAAAAGTGCCCAAACACTAATTCCTTCTTATCTCGAGTGATTCATGTGATAGAAACTTTCGTAGTTACTCGAGTTCCCGAAGAACGAAGAAAGACGAGCTGCGTTGGGAGATGAACGTTTCAACTTTCCTTAGGCTTCTCAACGTTTGAGCTTCACAAAGGTTAGTAAACGTGTAATTGCTTTTAGATAGTTTTAATAATAAACATGTGCTTGCTCTTTGTCTAGGTTAGTAAAATTGTTTTACTTGTTTAAAAGAAAATTTTTATATTCCGCCGCTTGCTCGAAGCTTTAAATCTTTTCTTAATCATAGATCACGCGGCGAGCTGCGTCTAGGAAGTTCGAAATTAGCGATTTTAAACTATTTCGAACCATCGGATCATTTTTAATGACCCAGACTACTCCAAAAAAAGTTGTAAAACTATGTAAATTACTTGGAGTCTCAAAAAAAATACATCTTGGTCTCTTTTTAGATTTTGTTCTAGTTTTTGTTGGTTTTGGAAAAGCTCAGGAGAGAAGATTTTGGAGAAGAACCGCTTCATCATCGTCCCACCATTTATCTATCATAGATTTTATTCTCTTCTCTAATCTCTGGAACTCCCATTTAGTTTATGATTATTAAAATTACTCAACATGTTTTAAGGTAGTTGTTCAACTAGTGAGTAAAACAACTTGTTGAACAACTGATTGTTTTAGCAGGATTAAGTTAATCAACAATTAAACAAACAATCAAACATAAAGCAATAAAGGACATAAGAGATTTGGTAACACTGTTCGATGATAAAACACCTACTCAGGGGAACTGATACGTCTGATGGTGAAAATGGATCCACTATCTCAATAATCAAATGTACATGATTTAAGTTTGAAGACTCCCTCTCAAGCACCTTATTTTTTTATTTCTCTAAACGATGTCAGTCTAAGCTCCCTTTAGATCAGAAACTCATTCTCTCTTTCACACAATCCCCTCCCGAAGATTGACGGACACGTCAATGCAAAAATACAGACTTACAAACTCGGTATAAATAAATATACAATAGTTGCAAGTACCGACAACTAGTTGTCGATGAAGATCTCCAAAGTAGATAGACTAGTTCAAGGTTTAAGGTGGCGTGAATTTATCTAATAGAAAAAGTGATTAATTTAATTCCCTTAATGAACTTTATTAGGATAACACCAAATCTCTCGCGAATATGTTATTCTTGGAAACCAAATATCCGAGAATATCTCACCATGATATTTCTAGTTATATTCCCGCGGGAAGAAAGTGACTTTGAGTAACCCGAGTCTTGAGTGCAACTTCTTGCAGCTTACCTTAAACAACTTAAATAAATAAAAAATTCTAAACTAAACCATATACCACAGAGGATCCAACAAATATTTTTTTTTCTTTTTAATTCCATGAATACTAGCTTTTCATATGTTTTTTTTCATCTGTTAATTATTCTCGTCACCATGAACTAAGTCCATTAAGGGCTATGGTGTAGCAAGTCTTGAACATGGTTATGGATTCGTTTTACGCAATTGAAGTATTTATTCACTCTACCGTGTTTTGTTTAAATTAATTATGAGTGTAATGCTTGAATGTGATTAGCTAATCGTTCATGATATTAAGATTGACTTGATGCTCGATAAATATTAACTTTATTGTGCGCTTGAATTAATTTACCGTAATACATTTCTAATGACTAGAGATAGCTATGCTATTACGGAGTCGTGTGTACGTTCTTGTGATTAATGTTAGCCGTGTTTTTAGGAGTTGGGATCGAGAGATAATAGTATGGGTGTTTGAATCGAGCGTTATTTCCGTGAATCCCGACCGTATGATAGACCTGTGAAACTATTGCCCTTACCTTCTCACTACCACAAAATCCTCATTTCTTTGCTTTGATTATTTATTTCGTTCAATATAGTCATAATCATCATCACCATACTCTTGAGTTCAATTCGTTAATAGTTAAGTTTGATTGTTAATTAAGTTTAGTACTCGTGAGATCGACTCGTTCTTACGATTGTATTATTTTTGCGACTACGTGCACTAGCGTACGAGAAATTCACAATGGCTAGTTAATTTGCTTCCTCGCTCTTGATTATAAGGCATTAAATAAAATAAATAATCACTAATATGTGAGATTGGAACAACAATTATACACATTGGTGAATATAATGCAAATAACAATTTGATTATGCTAATATTAAAGAGTCAGAGATATTATTACGCGTTTAGTAATGTAGTTAGATATTAAATTAAATTGTCCACATTATATTAAGTGGTTATATATGAAACATTAATGTCCAATATTGGTGAAACGTTAGCCATATGTTAATTTAAACGTTCCTATTTTAACTTCTTTTTTTTTTTTGCGTTAAAAATTTCAGTAACGTAAACTGTATAAATAAACTGAATAAACCGTAGAATTTTGAGTTAAATTCACAAATTGTATATGCATACATATGTATTTTGATAAAGTCGTCAAAGATGCAATTCAAAGCTTGAAATGAAAATGTGGATAAACATCTCTAGATCAAAGACAATATATTATGATGAAACGTATAGTCCACCACACAACTGAATTATTGACGACACCACAACCGAATTGGTCATTAATCTCAAGCAGTTCTATAACTTATCTCCATTCTCACGCATTCTTGGTGTGGACCAACTTTTTTTTTTATTATTATTTAATTTGGCTTTATTCTTTATTCGATTTTTTTACAACTGTGTAGAGGATCTCCAATCCAACCAATACTATAAATCCTCTTCAATCAAAAGCTTTATCTTTAATAGAACATATTAAACCTCAAAAATATTTATTTTTATCTTTTTCATATATACTCACAACCTTATATACATTTTTTAAATTAAATCACGCATAATTAATTATTCTTAATAAAATTAGTGATTGATTAGTTATGATCAACCAAAGGTTGACTATTTAGGCAATAATATAAATATGATGTGGCTTAGTTGATAATAAATTTCTTTTATTTTTATACTCTTAAATATGTTGTTGTCTTTTAATTATTTAAAATAGTTAATTTAAGTAATCAAACACATTAAATAAATTTGATAAAAATAAAATTAAACAACTTAAATTATGAAAAAAAAAATTGTTTTTTTTTTTTTGTTTCTATGGCCAATTATGTAAACAAGAGAGATTTTAGTGACCAAAAAATAAATGGATCGAGAAGTTAACAATGTCGCGCTATACTTATCGTTACTTTGTTCATCCACCCCAATTAAAATGACTTTCAAGTCAACATGGATTTAGGGTTCAGTTGCATGGATATGCTCTTAGTCTCACGAATTTACATTCTTAATAATCGCTCTCTTCCTTTAAACACGTTCATTCACTTACTGTAACGAGAGCTTTTAATATTTCGATCGGACTTGGCTTGGTCTAGTTCACCACTTGGTATAGTAAGAATTTTTCAAGGGTCAAGATTTGTAAAAGGCTTATCAATATCAACATCAACATCCGTTTTCCTTTATAGCTGAAAAGAGAGAGAGAGAGAGAGAGAGAGAGAGAGAGAGAGAGAGAGAGAGAGAGAGAGAGAGAGAGAGAGAGAGAGAGAGAGAGAGAGAGAGAGAGATAAAAACAAGGCTAAGCTTAGCTTTTGTTGGAACTTTTACGACTAAATCACGTAATATATGTGATAGCGACTCAGCTATCAATGCTATATCATCCAGACGTGTTTGACTCGGTAGTTCTATCTTCTGTATGTGGCCCTGCGTAGCACATTCTTTTAAAATCTTTAGACACTTAAAAACTAACGTTTATATTATTATCTAATAATACATGTCCAATTATCCCATCAATATGTAGTGCATTGGAAGAGTTTTCTCCCATTAGCATTACTTTTTTTTTTACTCACATCCATTAGCATTACTTGTTTTTTAACGCAACTAATAAAAAAATAGGCAAAAGATATCAAACCCTGATACCGTCAATGGCTGAAGAATAATTAGAAAAGGATTGCTAAATAATAATAAATAAAAAAATACTTTAACGTTAATAAAAAAAAAACATTTTTTAAGCTATACCTTGATTCTTCTTTAGTTATTTAAGATCCTGTATATGATAATAAAATAGAAAGCGCAAAACTACTCAATAATGGTGAGTGATAATTGGGATACCAAATCATCATCAATGATTGACACTTCATAATAGTCATGGCAGCATCAAATATTCCGGTCATTATTAAATTAAAGAAAATACGTAAAAAAAAAAAAAAAAAAAGAGATTCCATTGTCAGAAATTATGTTCTTGACAACTATTTGGTTTAATTTTGATGTCCTCTTTTTGTTTGTTTTGATCACAACAGATAGGAAAATCCTGCTTTAATTCGACTATTGACCGTCTCTCTAAAGGATTAGATCTAATCAGTGAATGGAAAATAATATAAAATAAAACATTTTACGTCTAAAGAACATTTATCACTTAATTACACAGTGCTGGAAAAAATTAATGGTATATTTTGGCCATCTTCTATCCAATAATTTCAGCATATAACTTGTTAGTTTCTGCTTCCACAAGTTATATTAAAGAAAGTGGATATAAGAATGTCGCAGCAAATTAACAATTCACCAGCGTTAAAAGCCCAGCTTTAGATTAATCCTAAACAACATGTTATCTTACACAGTTAAAAAATTAAAGAAAACAACAAGAGCATTAACATGTACAAAATTACAAATGCAACTAGTAATTAAATGTGCCAACAATCACGTAGAGCAATCTTTTTTTTTTTCTTTCTTTCTTTTCTCTGCCTTTAGCAATAGAATGTGTGTAGTAATAGTAACAAGTAACAAATACCTGTGGAATAAGTTGAAGTAGAAAGTAATGTCAGGCATGTACAGGTATGGAAGAGCTCATTGAAATGCATCCTTTTAAGCGGTGGAGAATGGCGTTTCGGCTGACGAGCCTCGAGTGGTGGGTCATGGGAAGGCCTTCCTTGACGCACTCGTCGTATTTCTCGAGAACCGACACGATGTGGCTGAAATCCGGCCTCTTCGAAGGGTTCGCCGCCCAGCACCGCTTTATGAGGTGGGCTAGCGCCGGCTGACAACTCGCCGGCAATGGAGGCCTCTCGTTCTGCAACCCAAAATCAAATCATGATGGAATTCATTTTGATCTGGATTGGTGTCTTATTGGATCAGTGACAGAGCCAGAAATTCTAACTCGCTATAGGCACAAGCAGTGAAGGAGCCAAGAATTGTAGTTCAGGGGACAAAATTGAAAGAAATCGGAAACTGACGATTATAATTTTTAAAAGTTCGGAGGGGGATACACCCCCTGATTATTGGCTGACTCCGGCAGTGGGCACAAGGACGGAGGCTGGCCTAGAACTCCCTCTGAGAAACTAAATCATTTTGCAATTATAATATTTATTTTTTATTTTATCTATTAAACCCCTCTAACTGATGAGTCTGGCTCCGGCCATGGCCATGTAACTGATGGGGCTAATATACAACAAAAAAAAAAGTTCGGGAGAACTAATTTGTAAATTTTAAGTTAAATTATGGTGGTTATGCCCGTGCAATTATTATGTTTCTTTTTATTTTATCTAGTAAACCCCTCTAAATAATGAGTCTGGCTTATAGACACGTAATCAGGGACGGATTCAGAAACCTAAACTAAATGAGATTAATACACAAAAAAAGGGTATAGGGAGAGCTAATTTGTAAATTTTAAATTAAATTACGGTGGCTATTTTTGGTTAAACAAATTAAAGAAACCTTTTCGGCCACAGCGAAAGCGGCTTGGACGGGCGTCATTCCTTGGAAAGGAAGCAAGGCAGTGGTGAGCTCCCAAAGCACGATGCCGAAGCTGTAGACGTCGACCTTGCGGGTGTAGGGCTTCTCCTTGATCATCTCCGGGGCCATCCACCGGTACGTCCCCATGTTCCCCTTTGTCTCCCGGCACTGCGTCTCCAGGCACGATGTCCCGAAATCCCCCACTTTCACCCTCATGTCGTCGTTCAGCAGCAAGTTGTTGGACTTGAGGTCCCGGTGGATCACGCCTTGCGTGTGAAGGTACTCCATTCCTCTCGAGATGTCCAGCGCCAGTCTCAGGATCGTCTCCGTCGACAGCGAGTACGGCTCTTTCTTGTTCAGGTACATCCTCAGCGTTCCTTGTGACATGTACTCTGTGATTATGCAATACACCGGGGGCTTCTTACACGCTGCGATAAACTGTTACCAAAACAAGGAGAATTTTCACGGATAGTAGACTTCAAAACAACTAATAAGAGAAGGGATATAGAATTATGATGAACTAAGAGCTGGTCACGTGGAACTCGGGAAATTGGATTCTTTGGTCTCGTCCTATATTTTGCGGGAAATAGGACTTTCGGAACCATAAAAATGTTACCGAAAATTAACTCCCGTTAACATATTTCGCAGTTCTGGGATTCCCATATTTCTCTTTTTTTTTTTTACTTCTATTTTAATCATGAATGCAATTAAGAAAAATGAAACATTTTCATATTGTCAATTAAAATAATACAACTTAAAAAATGGTGCTAAACGGAGATTGCAGTTCCGTCTCATTTCTCGGATGGTTTCGGGACAAAACTCCGGTACCACATCTCATAATAGGATTTTTTTTCTTCTTATTTCTCATATAGGACTAATAATACGGGAACCAACTTTAGGTAAAAGTAATCTATTTCTCATAAGCTCTTATTTTTTTTTTTTTTTTTAAAAAGGGATATAGAATTATGATGAACCTGGACGATGTTTGGGTGGAGAAGGCGGGAGAGGAAGGCGACTTCGGACTTGAACTGCTGCTCGAGCAAGAGGCGGGTCTCCTCCTTCTGGTTGGGGATGCGGACCATCTTGACGGCGACGGCGCGCTGCTTGTAGATCCCGCGGTAAATCCTGCTGTGGGCCCCGGACGCAAACTTGTTGCCGATGAAGAGCTGCGAGAGGTCGGCGGCCCACTCCTCGTCCTCGTGGTTGGGGGACGACTCCCAGGCCTCGACGTTCTCGCTGTCCAATATCATCGACCACGACTCCACGCTGTCGAACCGCCGCCGCTCCAGGTTCTCCGTCTCCGACCTCATCCTCCACGCCGGCGACGATCTCCGACCCCTTCCCTTCCCCAAACACCACCCCCCCATGGCCTGCCTCCCTACCTACCACCTAATAAAAACCCTGCTCATGCTTTCCCATCAACTCATCCTCATTTGCTTGCTCCACAAACTCAGGCTTCAGTTCATACCATCATCATCATGGATAGCTATAACCTAGCTAGAGAGATGAGAGAGAGAGAGAGGGGAAAGTGTCTCTTCTCGATCGGGAAGGGGGGTTAGGTTGTTTGGAAGTGGAAAGCTGTGATGATCAATTCGATGGCAGAGAGGTTTCATGGGTGTCTCGTGATGCCGAGAGAGAGTGTCAAAAAAGGGAAGGCTTGTTCACAGATTGTGCCAACTGCGATGCACTTTGTGTACTCAAATTGTAAAGTCGGGAAGTAAGCTTTATTTATTCGCGGGACCATCCAAGTTGAGGGAAAGTGGGAAATTGAATGGCCAACGCCAAATCATGTTGCTCTATTTCTTACATATAAAGCAAATTGTATGTTTTCTATATGACGTATTTGTGTAAAATGATAAATGAGATTTGCTCAATTTGTACGTAACTTTTTTTCTTAAAACTAACAGTTGCTCCAATCTTAATATCGTCGCTTTATTCGTAAGGCTATATATATACCTACGCACTAAGTCGTATTAAGGGTATATTTATCAAATAAAATACATGAAAAATAATAATATCCTCTATCTATTGATATGAATTGTGCTTTGTACGATCAAGAATCTCGTCTCTCTATTCTTCAACTGTGCTTGAACAGTTTTAACCACCCACACAAAAAGCAATCAAATTTCAAACTTTGGAATCGTATTCAGTGAAACCGAAATCTTCTTTTCTTCTGAAAGTACACTTTGAAGAAAATTGTAATTGGGAGATTTTAATTTATTTCCATTATTTTATTGCTCCCTCCCATGTTCATCTTGTTGTCAATCATACAGACGCCAAGTGACTTGAATGTCTATATTCCGGAGTTGCTATTAGTTTTCCATGTTTGGATGTCTATTTTCCAAACGCCAATATATTTTTTGGTTGGATGTCTATATATTACAAGTTGCTATATCTTCCCATGTTTCGATTTCACGAACTTGCATGCGTGGAAGAACTTGTACAAGCCCAACTAGAAGGCTATCCCTCTCCTGAGATACCAATCATCTAAAGTTACTAAAAAATTATAAGATTAAATTTTAAGTCTTAAATGAATATAGTCAGAAGAGAGCCAAAAATAATTGTTGGACTGGTTATCAGACGAGGGTACTGGGCCACAAGCCCAAATAGAAGGCTATCCTATTGTTGTAGGGCAACTCGCATTCGAGCGCACAACTAAGATTTGAAAATGGTGGAAATTGCCTTGTGGTTTTTTTTTTTTATCTACAATTTTTTATCGCACAAATCGAAAATTTTCAGCTCCAAAAATAGAAAGAAAAAAAAAAGCAAAGAATTTGTGAGAAAAAAAATTGTGCACCGAACATTTAATTTGACTGTTGGAGATTAATCTACTGACCCGGATTTCAAAAACTATATAAATATAATTTGGAAGTCCTTGTTTTAGGATTGTACCACCTAAGTTTTATATATAACTTAGGTGGTACAATCCCTAAAACAAGGACTTCCAAATTATACAGTGTAATTCCGGTTCTTTTACAAAATCGGAAGTATCGGTTTAAACCCGATCAAAACGGAAGTTCTTGTGAGCCTCTACCTAGCAGTCGAAATCGGAAATTTATGCCCATTTTTGCTCCTACGTCCAAATTTGCTTACGCCTTATTTGATGTTCAAACTAGCTAAGTAAAATAATTTTATATTAGCATGATCATTGCTCAAAATATATTTCATAACCATGTGATGTCTGATACATTCAATTTGTACTTGATTAAAGTATGTATGTTTTCATAAACTAAAATTATGTTCAGTTGCTCTTTATAAGTATAGCTCATGACCCAATCTATTTATTTAAGGGAAAATATCAACAGTATATCTATCATGTGTTTAAGCGTAATTTACTTTTTAATTTTAAAAAATATCAAATATCTTACTTCAGTTCAATACAAAAAACACATACCTCCCCTAAAAATATATTATATTTCGTTTTATTTTATACAAAAAAAAATGAACTTAAAAAATACCCTTAATGAATTAACTCTTTATTTTCTATTTTATATATAAGAAAAATAAACAAAATCTTTCTTTAAAAAAGTTAAGAATTATTTTATAAATAGAGGTTTTTATTTTTTTTTAATAAAATAGTAAATAAATATTTATTTTTAAGGGTATTTTGGGGAGTTCATTTTTTTGTAAAAAATAAATGAAAATAGTGACATTTGTGATACAACATATTTTAGGTGAGATATGTCATTTATATTAAACTGAAGTGAGATGTCTATTATTATAGAAAACTGAGTGGATAAATTGAGCATTTCGATATATTTTTATTAAAGCTATGCGTGGTATTTTTTTAATTACCAATTATATCTTTTTATTAACTGTATTAACTTAAAAATACAATACACTGGTTAATAAGAGTTAGTATAAAAAAAAAAAATTTGGACTCTTGTTTAACTTTGAAATTATTGTCTATTTTCTATATTAAGTATGTTTTATTGGGACTAAATGGGAGAGTTCAAGTAGTGAATACACTTTTTACTTACATTAATTTCATATTGTAGATTCAAATCACAAATTAGGCAAAATATTCTCAAGAAAATTGAGTATTTAATGGGCTTTAATCGATTTAGTCATGAAAGAATGAGGCAGTTAAGTTTTTAGAAGGGAGACAGGGTTGAATGTGTGAGAAGAAGAAGAAGAATTCTAAGAAGAAGAAGAAGAAGAAGAAGATATGTGTTGTCTTGAAGAATTAAAAAAAATGATGAGTGATGACAAACGAGTACTCAAACTGTTCAATACTAGTTGCGAGGGATTTTCCCTTGCTAAAAAAAGTGAAGGTCCAACTCAAAAACTGGAAAGAGGATCATTCCAATAAGAATTCGAACATCTTAAGGGAGCATGTCCAAAGGAAAACTTGGAGCAAGGATGAGGACATGACCTACCCTCGTCGTGATCTTTCAACAACAGGACCGCCCGACGATGGCGCGCCTCCTCAGACGGGGTCGTCCCTTCGACATGATTGCTCGATGACGTCGCCTCCCTCGACGGGATCATCCCTTCGACAGGACGTCCGGCGACGTCTTCCCCTCTCGACGGAGTTTTCCCTTCGACAAGACCACACAACAACTTCGCCCTCCTCAATGGGGTCGTCCATCGGTAGGACCGCATGGCGACGACACCCCTCCCCCCCGACGGGGTCATATATTCGACAAGACCGCCCGGCGATGGCGCCCCCTCTCGGCGGGGTCATCTATACGACGGGATCATACAACAACGACGATGACACCTCCCCCCGACAGAGTCGTCCCTACGATAGGTTTGCTCGTGATGTCGGCCTTCTTCGATGGGATTGCCCTGTCAACAAAACTGTTCGACGACGCCCCCACTCCAAATACGACGTCGCCCTCACCCCCACTGCCTGGCGACGTCACCCCCCTTCGATGGGACCGCCTGGCGACGTCACTCCCCCCTCGACGGGGTCGTCCCTTCGACATAATCACCATTTCTATCTATTGGACCGCTTGGCGACGGCGCCTCTACCCCTCGTCAGGGTCGCCCATTCGACAAGACAGTCCGATGACGGCGACCTCCACTACTGGGTCGTCCCCTCGGCTTGACCGCCTGACAAAAATAAAGAAGCATGGCAAGCCTGGCCCAAGAAACAAAGTGAAAAGCTCAAAGACTTAATCGAAGAGCTGAAGGAGGGAGCGAGGCTCGCCTTCACCCCCGCAAAAGGCGACGCCTACTCCTTCTCGACAAACGAGGCTCGCCTTCACCCCCGCAAAAGGCAACGCCCATTCCATATCCAAAAGGAAGGCTTGCCTTTAACTCGACAAAAGGCGATCCTTATTGCATCTCGACAACAAGGGTTGACCTCTACCCTCATTCCATCTCGACACCAGTGGTTGACCTCTACTATCATTCCATCTTGGCAGCAGAGGTTGATATCTACCCTCATTCCATCATGGCAGCAAAGGTTGACCTTTACCCCATTTCATCTTGGCAACAAGGGTTGACTTGTACCCGATCAGTCCGTCTTGGCAACAAGCTTATTCCATCTTATTAAATCCGATCAGTCCGTCTTGGCAAAAATCAACATTCCTGGGATCCATCGGAGTATGCAATGGCTTTGACTCTATGAACCCATAGTCTTCAAGTAACTGTAGAGCATAATGCCTCTGACTTAACACCAATCCTTGAGATGACCTTGCAATCTCTAGCCCCAAAAAAAATCTCAACTGCCCCAGATCCTTCAACTTGAAAGTAGAACTCAAATATCTCTTTACTTCATCAATGGCTTCCAAAGACGGTCCTGCCAGTATGATGTCATCGACATAGAGTAACATAGCCACAAAAGTGTCTCCATTGCCTCTTATAAACAAGGAATAATCCGCTTTTGATTGTGTGAACCCAGCTGATATCACCGAGCTTGTGAATTTTACATTCCACTGTCTAGAGGCTTGTTTAAGCCCATAGATTGACTTATGCAGTCGACAGACAAGCTTTGCTGCTGAATCCTCTCTTTGCTCCCCCTGAATCTGAAGTCCAAGAGGCAGATCCATATAGACCTCTTCCATCAAGTCTCCGTTGAGGAAGGCATTATTAATGTCCAACTGCGTGAGATGCCAGTTCTGCGAAGCTGCAAGGGCTATCAGCATTTTCACTGTAACCAGTTTGGCAACTGGAGAAAAGGTGTTGATAAAGTCTACTCCTTCTTTCTGGTTGTACCCCTTAGCAACCAGTCTTGCTTTGTGTCTTGCAAGAGAACCATCGGCATTGAACTTGTTGGTGTAAATCCAACGACAACCAATAGCTTTCTTGTGTGCAGGCAAAGGAACTATGGTCCAGGTGTTGTTGTCCTCCATCGCTTGAAGTTCTTCATTCATGGCATTCCTCCAATGGGCATGTGGAGCTGCTTGATGGTAGAACTTTGGTTCCGGACATGTTGAGACTGCCAAACAAAAAGCCAAATATGAAGGAGATAACTGATCATATGTTATAACCTTAGATATGTGATGAGGTGATGTTAGTTTACCACCTGATTGAGTGATGGTAACACCACAGTGATAATCTTGTAAATATGTAAGTGGTTGTTTAACCCTTTGTGGTCTCATAGGAGCCAATTGGGTAATAGGTGGACTCCTATGTGATGGACTGTGATGGGCTTGATCAGTGGTTGTATCATCCTGGTCCAGTCCTCTATCATTATCTTCCAGTCCTTCATTATTATCACCAAGATCATCATCACCATCATTATCTTCTGTGTGACTAATGTCAGGTTCACTGTGATCATCTGCATTATCACACTCAACAGAAGGAATATAGACAGGACTAATGGAAGGTAAAACAAGATCAGGAAAGGGATCAAAATGCTGGTCTTGTTCAGAGAGATTATGAAAGGGAAAAACATTTTCATGAAAGATAACATCACGAGAGATGAAAACATTTCTGGTTTTAATATCAAGCAAACGATAACCTTTGTAATCCGGAGGATAACCAATGAACACACATTGCCTTGCTCTAGGTGCAAACTTGGTTCTATGGTTTTTCAAAGTGGAAGCAAAGGCTAAACAACCAAACACACGCAGGAAATCATAGTCAACAGGGTGATTGTACATCAATTCATATGGAGTTTTATTATCTAACAAGGGAGTTGGAGTCCTATTGATGAGGAAAACAGAAGTCAAAACACAATCAGACCAAAAATCAGCAGGTAACTTGGATTGAAAATAAAGAGCACGAGAGACATTTAATAAATGTTGGTGCTTCCTTTCTACCACAGAATTTTGCTGAGGTGTCTCAATACAGGAATATTGGTGAAAAATTCCTTGTTTTGCAAAGTACTGTTCAAAGACCAATTCCTTTGCATTGTCAGACCTGAAACGTTTAATCTTGGCAGAAAATTGTTTATCAATCAAGGCACAAAAACGAGGTAAAATGGTGTGAACATCTGATTTATTCCTCAACAAGAAAATCCAACAGAACCTTGTACAATCATCAACAAGAGTAAGAAAAAATATGTGGCCATTTCTAGAGATAACAGAATAAGGCCCCCAGATATCACAATGAACTAAATCAAAAGGCTTATCACAACGTTTATTATGAGAAACAAAAGGAAGCCTCTTCTGTTTAGCTGCAGGACAAACATAGCAAGGCTCATTTCTGTCAGATGAAGAAAAAAGAAGTTTGTTTTTGATAGTATCAAGACATTTGTAGGAGAGATGACCAAGACGTCTATGCCACACTTGATCAGACACTTTGTTGATGAAGGCAATGGTATGGCTTTGATCAGTGAGAACATAGAGGTCTTGGTGATTTTCACCCCTGCCAATCGTCTTCTTGTGATACATATCATGTATAGTGAAACCATGATCAGTAAAACAAACAGACAAATGAGTCTTGCTAGTCAAAGAACTGATAGATATAAGGTTGAATCTGAAACTAGGAACAAGAAGAACATCTCTTAGAATGAGATTATTGTTGATGCGGATATCACCATGAAAATGCACCGGGATAGAAGTATGGTTTGGTAGAGTGACATTGGAATTCTGTAAAGGCTTAAGGCTCATAAAAACTGAATGATCAGAACATATATGTTTAGTAGCACCAGTATCAAGAATCCACATCTTGTGATATTTGTCAGAAGAAATTTGAGAACAACTGTGACAAAGATAACCTGGTGTGTAAGATGTCATGTTGACTTCTCCTGATTTTGACTGAGGCATTGCCGAAGAGGTGAGCCTGGTTGAGAGAAGATTGATGAGCTGATGGCATTGGTCGCTTGAAAAACCTTGCATTGCCTTTGCTGCTTCATTCACGCTGTCAGACACTTGAACACCTTCAACCGAATTGGCTTGGCCTCTGACTCGTGGTTTGTACCCTGGTGGATAACCGTGAAGCTTGTAACACTTGTCAGCGGTGTGTCCAATCATCTTACAGTGAGTGCAAGTAGGTTTCTCCTTTTTGTTGTTGAACTTCTTCTGGTCTTGGGCAACATTCATTGCCATGGTGCTTGATTGATCAAGATTTCCAACCATTTCTGTTTGGATTGACCTTTGCTTTTCCTCCTGAGTGATAAGTGCAAAGACTTTGTTGATTGGTGGAATAGGATCCATTAGAAGAACTTGACCTCTTGCTTGAGCGTAATTCTCATTTAGTCCCATGAGAAATTGCATGACATATTCTGAGTGCAAGAAAGCCGCCAATTCTTTTGCTCCTCCACATTTGCATTCGCACTTGTAGCATGGTCTGAAATTACTCAGTTCTTCCCAAACAGATTTCAGTTTCGTGTAGTACAAGCCAACTGACTTCTGATCCTGAAGGCAATGCACAAATTCCCTTCGCAACTCAAAGATTCTCGGCGCATTGCTCTGAGAAAACCTTTCTTCTAGATCTTTCCATATTTCCATCGCTGTATCTGCAAACAGCAAACTCGATGAAATTTCTTTCGATACACAATTGAGAATCCATGAGAGGACAATCTTGTTGTTGCGATTCCACTGTCGATGAGCCTTCACTTCTTCTGGCGGTGGTCTGACGAGCGATCCGTCTATGAATCTGATCTTGTTCTTCACATCCAGCGCTATCTTCATCGATCTACTCCAAGAGATGTAGTTATCTCCAGTGAGAGCTTGCGATACGAGAACTGAGCTGGTAGTGTCAGAATGGTGGAGATAGTACGGATCTAAAAGATCGTCATCCATAGACCTATGAGGTATGACTTTCTTGGAATCTTCTCCAGTCGGCGTTGTTCTTTCGGACTCCATGAGAGCAGATCTTCAAAGAAAACTTGTGACCGATAATGGAGACGATCGTAGCTTGGATTGTCTGACTAAAACGCGGATAGCTCTGATACCATATTAAATCCGAGCTACGAGAGAGAACCAGAGGATTTGGGATTGGATCGAGAAGACGAAGAAAAGAAAGAATGAATTTCATTAATTGAAAAGAAAGTACAACTGGTAATTAAATAGTAGCGCATAACTACTTTACCGACTGAAAGGAACAAACAAATGAAAACAATACACGTGTCCGCGTACATTGTAAAGCAAAAGAAAGCAGAAATAAGAAAACGACACCGTATTTAAAAGACCTCCAAAATAATAAATCCTCAATACATCTCGACAAGGAAGACTTGCCTTTACTTTGACAAAAGGCGACCTCTTTTCCATCTCGGTAACAAGAGTTGACATTTATCCCCAGTCCATCTCGGCAGCAGGGGTTGACCTCTATCCCCATTACATCTTGGCAGTAAGAGTTGACCTCTACCATCATTCCATCTCGACAATGAAGGTTTGCATCTACCCCAGACTTGAAAGGAGGACCCTAGTAAATAACGATTTTACCCCGACTCATCACATCTCTATACCTTTAATCTCCTCATTTAGAGGTAAGTTTTCCCACAACTTAAAAAATTTCCGCTTCTCTCTCATCTAAAACATTCTCTCTCTAGAATTTTGAAGCAACCTCACATATCACTTGGACTAATGTTGAGCGTCGGAGTACCCACCTGAGAAAATCCCTCCGCGCTTCTCTAGCTCATGTTTTTTTTTTCAAGTGAAGAGCCACCAACAACTTCTTTCCGGCACGGTGGAAAGCGACAAGTTTGAAAACAATTTCCTCGTTCGACCACCGTATGGTTATAGGGTTCGACCTTAGACCGATCTGTGGACCGAGTTAAATGTTGACCTATTTTTAGACATTAACACTAAATTATGTATAGACCTCAAGCCATGTTTGTGGACAGCATAAGAAAATAATATAATGACAAGTAACCTGAAAATTGACCCCAATAATAATCACCAACTCAATAAATCAATAATATGCTGATATAGACATCGAGGAAGTTTTACAATCACAAGATTTCAATAGTACGTATATATGAATCATACTCTTTAATAATTAAATTTTGGGGGCATCCAAAAAGATTGAATCTTGGCAACACCGTGTATGTGTTCTATATTTTGTGGTATGACCATAAGGTAGGGTATATATATTATTTGAAAGCGATTTAATTAGCCAAATGGTCCACTTATGTTTAGGAAAACCCTTCATTGCAAGGAATAATAAAATTTAAATACTTTACCAAAGAAATATGATTCCTTCATTCTCTCGCTTTTCTTCTAAGTTCTAATTAGTATTATACATTATTATATGTTGTGTTGATACTGTTACAAACTGGAGTCCAAAAGAAAAGGAACCATCACTAATCATTAGATGTTAGGCCTTCGACTTTGATTTTTTAATACTAAATTTTGTATTAGATTTA
The DNA here is from genome assembly GCF_054948205.1 of Urtica dioica subsp. dioica. Taxonomy (NCBI): domain Eukaryota; kingdom Viridiplantae; phylum Streptophyta; class Magnoliopsida; order Rosales; family Urticaceae; genus Urtica; species Urtica dioica. Next base: position 16,872,076 of record NC_142764.1, on the reverse strand, counting down.
ATGAAACTGCAACCGCTGAAACGAGGGGACCATATTGCTCTACCGACAAATATTAACATCAAATGCATTTTCTTGTATGGACATTAACGTCACATCATTTCCTCTTATTTTCTTAATTTATGCGGCAGTGTAGCAAATAGTAGATTAGAACCATTGATTTCGTAAATTATTCAATGTTTGGTCAATTTTACAATTCGCAATTCTGCAGTGTAGCGATAGTAATTTGATTTTGCATATTACTCGATAATTAAAATAAACGAGTTAACAAAAATCACAACATGTTTATAAGTAATAGCTCATGTTTTCAAAGTAACAACGATAAATAATAAATTGAACTAATAAAGCATAATAAATCATTTGATTAATAATAATAAGAAAAAAAAAACTAATTGATGTCTCACGTTTTTTATAGTTAGTTATTTTTGAATAATCTCTCTCTCATCTTCTTCAAATCATCATTTTTAGAAATAAAATATTTTTGTAGCCTATATGTTTTATAACGTCAATTTTTTATACCTATTACTTGATGATAAATTTCATTATTTGGGCTTAATAAGCCATTAAATATCAAGATTAGACCCTAATGTTTAAAAATATCTGAATATGGACTTTTGACCCAAAATCGGACAAAAATACCCTTGATTCAAAAAACCCATATTTTTCTCTCATTTTCAAATGATTTTCATCACAATTCTTTTTCATGTTTGAATTGGTTGCGCTATGATTAGAATTTTTGGTGGTCGAGCTCACCGCTGAGCTCGTGGGGTTCGGGGCAACGCCCCGATTTTTTTTAATTATAGGAATTTGGGTATGTGTTCAGTTTCGATTTTGAGGGTTTCACTTGTATTTCATCGTACAGCATCGTATCGCATCGTACGGCATCGTACAACATCGTACGACATCGTACGATATCGTATGTGTTCAGTTTCGATTTTGAGGGTTTCACATTGTATTTCATCGTACGACATCGTATCGCATCGTACAGCATCGTACGACATCGTACAGCATCGTACGACATTGTACAACATCGTATGTGTTCAGTTTCGATTTTGAGAGTTTCACATTGTATCTCATCGTACGACATCGTATCGCATCGTACGACATCGTACAGCATCGTACGACATCGTACGATATCGTACATTATAATGTACGATAAAATTCATACACATTATAATGTACGATGCCGTACGATGTTGTACGATGCGATACGATGTTGTACGATGAAATACAAGTGAAACCCTCAAAATCGAAACTGAACACATACCCAAATTCCTTAAAAAAAAAAAAATCGGGGCGTTGCCCTGAACCCCACGAGCTCAGCGGTGAGCTCGACCACCGAAAATACTAATCCTAGCGCAACCAATTCGAACATGAAAAGGAATTGTGATGAAAATCATTTGAAAATGAGAGAAAAATATGAGTTTTTTTAATCAAGGGTATTTTTGTCCGATTTTGGGTCAAAAGTCCATATTTAGATATTTTTAAACATTAGGGTCTAATCTTGATATTTAATGGCTTATGAAGCCCAATTAATGAAATTTCTCTACTTGATTTGGTAGTCTATGGTAAACCATGATTAATTTTGGTAACTAATGAGAGCATCATGCCAACAGACAAATTTAACACAGATTATGTTTCAAATACCAAAATCTGAATAATTAATACGAGATATTACAAATTTGGAAAAATTACACCTATATACCATGTGTTTTAGTGGCATGTCGAGTTTAACTTTTGGTTTTTAAAAATGTCAAGTTCATACACTTTGTTAATCTAGAATGTCAAAATTATACATTGAAATAGATAGCAGTGCCACGAATCTTTTTTTTATTAACTTTTCATTAACGGTGACTATAATAATTAAATGTAAACACAAATATCTTTATTCACTTGCGCTATATATGTAATTTATTTTAAAACGAAAAAAAACAAACAACAGTCTCTGAATCGTGGAGAACACATAAAGAGGCAAGGGGTAAAAATCGACAGTTGATAGTCATCAAAATTACAGTTTCGAACAGATAATCCAGGATTCAGAGTTGCAATTCGAACACGGAATGAAGTCATCTCTTGAGATATATGAATTTTTATTATTTAATTTTGATTTACGGCTATTTTTTAATTCAAAATTGAGAATTTGAAAGTTAGGATACTGGTTTGGATTTGATTCGGTTTTTCTTATATAAATGTTAACATCAATGAAAGGGAGAGTTATAACACTGTTATCTATTTCAGGGTATAATTTCGTCATTTTAGTTAAACAAAATGTATGAACTAGACATTTTTGAAAACCAAAAGTTAAACTCGACATTTCACTCAAATACATGGTATATATGTATTATTTTCCTCAAATGAGAGATGTCGTCTAGGCTTGTCTCGCCGCCAGAATCACGGTCAGGATTGCCACAAAGATAACATCAAACACGGCAAAAGTCATAGACATAGAGAAGATCGAGGAGCTGCTTCTGAGGCTACAAGTGATAGCTCGGTCGATGCTGCTGGACAAACACACTCTGGTATTGTGTGTTTATTTATATCAATGGAGATAAATTTGTTATGTCTATATAAATTTGTGTTAATGTTGGTATTTTTATGTTTATTTTTGCTAATGTTGATTAATTTGTTACAAAATATCTATGTAAATTTGTATTAATGTTGATTTTTTTTGGGTTTATTTTTTTTCATGTTGGTCAATTTGTTACAAAAACCTGAATAAATCTGTGAGACTATGGTGCAATCTTCAATCGCCACGGTAAAACTCTCTTGGTCGGTCAGATCCCCAGTGAAGTTCTCAATATATTTTTCCAAATTTTTTAGTGATTTGAAATCTATAACATGAAGTTATTTGTCTTGTGTTTTATTATTGTTGGCATTCATTTATTTTATTTTTATTAATTAGTTTATAGTTTTTTATTTAATGAAATGCATTTTTGTCTTTTAATGTTTGTTTACTTTGATTAATGGTTATTATGCAATTTAAATCAAACGTTGGTTATTTAGTAAATTTTAAGTTTCGTAATGGTTAAATAGCTACGACACCCATTAAAATATAGAAAGTAATTCATACACAATCCTAATGATATTTTTGTTTAAAAAATTTGTCAAATGTTGGCTAGATAGCATTTTTACACTAATTTATTAATAATAAATAAAAAAGATAATCTTATATAGGATTAAATTCCAAGTAAGTCATTAGCTAATTTGCTTTAAATTAAAAAGAGTTGATTAAATTATAATCCATATTTTTCAAGTAACTTGCATAGTGTAATTTTTCTAATTTATGTTCATAGAATCGAGGGATATTCCTTTCCACTTTAGCAATAATAATAAAGTCAAATACTATACAATGACCTTTTTTCAACAAAACAAAAGGCTATACAATGACGATAAAAATATAGTAATTAAACGAAGCATTCTATTTGCCATGCCATGCCATGCATGCATAAAAGAGAAGAAAATGTTTGCTGACCGTATAGATGCAAAGGCTGAAAAGATTCACGCCTTTCTCGATAGTAAAATTAAAAAAAAAAAAAAAAAAAAAAAAAAAAAAAAAAAAAAAAAAAAAAAAAATCAAACCCTTACAAGGGATGCCTTTACTCCAAAATCAAAACTAGTAAAAAAAAAGAAAAGAAAAAAGAAACGGAACATGTTAAAGAACCGAAACTGTGATTTAATTACATACGTAGCGGTAGCAGTGTGGAGTGAACCAAGGTCTCTCTTTCATTAAACAAAGATAACTACTGACTCTAACTCGGTCATGTTTGATTAGTTTTTATACTCTTCGATAAAATTAAACCGATGATTTGGGAAAATGAACATAGCAGGCGTTAGGATTTTATCTCCAAATCCAACTTAAAATCAGAAAAATGAATCACATAAAATATGAAGAATAATACCACACAGATAGATTTATTGTGGTTCACTTTCAATGCGAAAATTACGTTCATTTTGTCGTTGTAGATTTCTACTAATACTCAAAATTGGAAGTGAACAACTATAATTCTATGTTTATTATTTGTTCTTTGCGTATTATTCATTTTCTGATTTTAGGCTGGATTTGGGGATCTAATCCTATCAAAATGCTCCAAACCCTCAAGTCAACCATTTGATAAAAAAAAAATATGTTAGTCGATTATTGTAGAGTAAGAACAAACCTAAATAGAGACTCTCAAGGTGATTTTTTTGAGCAAGATACTTAAGATAAATTTCCAAGCTAAGTCCTCAAAATAGACTCTCGAGTAAAGTTCTCATTGATAAATTCCTTGACAAAATCTTCAAGACAAAACATAAGAGGGTATCGCTCAGTCACAACACGCAAGAACTTCTCAGCCAGATCACCACTCGGCCAGATCACCACTCGGCCAGATCACTAATCCAACACAACTTAGCTAGCCACAACATAACAAAGATCATTCTCTCGGCGAAAGGTCAATGCACGAGCATTTTTTGGTCCAAATTCCTCGAAAGCTCATTCAAACCTCAAGCCTCAACTATAAATACTTAGGAAATTTATACCTCTCTATCACGTCACTTTCTCTTACTAGAGTCATTTTTCTATATGACAGTCAAGACAAGACTTAGATCCCCACCTCGACTAAATGTTGGGCATAAGCGCGAGCGTCAGCGAAAATCCTTCACGCCCCTCGGGATCATGTTTCTTGCTTAACAAGTGAAGAACATGAAAAACGCAAAGAACATTATAATGCGAAGAACGAAGAACACTAGGAACACAAAAAACATGAAGGATAACCATTATGACGAAGCAAAGAGGAACCAAAAACCTCTTTTCGGCGAGACGAGGACGAAAGTAAAAGTTTTCACCACACCCCAATGTACGAGCATAGGCTCTGAACCTAGATCAAACAACGAATGGTTCTAAGTGTTGAGCCTAAAAATGACGTTTTCAGCTAGAATATAAAATTCAAAAAATTAGGTAACTAGCCGAGTAAAACGTTTGGAATTGAAATATAGCCACCGTTTCATAAATCTTAGGTAAATAGCCATAAAGATGACGTGACATTCCTAGTTTACCCTTTCATTGGTATAAAATAGTTGGGTATTTACGTCAATTTACAGGTGTAAATACATAGACGTGACTATTTACCTAAGATTTACGAAACGTTGGCTATATAGCAATGTGAAACTGTAAATATGGCTACATACCTAATGGATCCTATAAATTTTGACACTTCTATTACTAAATGAGTTGTGCAAACTATAACACCCTTCATAATTTCATGCCAAATTAAGTTTGTTCATGAAATTATGTATTTCGTGAACGATTTTAAAGTCTCATGACAGATTTGTCACAATATAAGAGAACGGTCACAAAATGGTATTTTTGTAAGGAAATAATTCTCTCTTAAATTTTGGTTGATTTTAGTAAATTGACACAAGTCTAATAATATTCTCGTCAAAATTGCTAGGACTAATCTGAAGTCAATTGACCTAATTTTTTCTTTCTTTTTTTAGAAGCCTTTTGAATACAATATTTTTTTTCCACTCACTACTACAAAAAAGCCTTTAACCACACTTAGTTAATAAGACACTCTCAATGATTATCTTCCCATTAAATTAGATTTCGACTAATTAAAATTAAGAACATAGAAAAAATAATTAAATGCCATGCAAAATAATAGACGGTGATCCACTTATGAGCGCTGTCTATTTTTGAAGTCTATTTATATGCTGCCATGTGGTTATAACTTATAACAGTTAAAGAATAGACGACACACACCCGAAGAACTCCTTTTGAGCATCTTTAATGATGTTTGACTTAACAACTTTAAGGATTTGCTTGCAATTAGGAGAAGTGTTAAGCTATTTGCTTAACCATTATTTGGCAATTTGGCTATGTGATTGGCTAGAGAAATTAGCTCTATAGAGCTACTTGCTTAAGCAAAATACATGAGACTCAATACACCACTTGATGTATATTTTAGCAATTATTTTATTTTTTATACTGCTTTACCAACAGTATTGTATTGACAAGTGGGATAAACTCAAGCAAAATGAGAAATTAGCTTACCATTGTGGATGATTTAGCTTAAGTAAGTTATATTTTGGTATGACTTATGTGGCATGGTAAGCTAATTTGACATTAGTTTACCATTAAAGATGCTCTATACCGAACTACAATCTAACATATTAGTTGTGACATAGTTTTTTAGAGCGTTTTCCGGCAAAGTGCTGTCAATACTATTTTTTTATAAATATTTTTTTTTTGTCAATGCTTAATAACTATTTTGAGCTCATAATTTATTATTTTAATTTCTCCTTAAAATTTAAAATGACGTGTAATTTTCTTTAATAATAAGCTATATAAATGGACATCTTTTAAAAAAAGTGTAGCAAGTTGTCAAACTAAGAAAAATTCAGGAACGATAAAATAATTTCGGGATTAACCTAGATCAAAATCAAATAATTCAGGGGTGACATGTACCAAAAAGTTTTGTTCTCGTTTCGGACAAGGATTTGTTCGTCCTTATGCACTGCAGCGCTATAAAGTTTAAGCTCCGCCACCGACCCAACTGAAGTGGCGAATTTCCAATATTGCCCTTGCAGTCTCCTCAGTAATATCACTAACAAAGACTGCTGATTAATAATTCCAGTTCAGCTTCTAATAAAAAATATTAATATTTTAAGCTTTTTATATATGTATAACTGTATACATAAAATAATTCAGTTTTTGCCATTCTATGCGTTTACGCTTGAAATCCGTCGTCATACTTGCAAATCTATGTGCCGAAAAGGTAATAAAATATATGAGCCAAGTAGACCAAATTCAATCCAAAAGGGTTATAAACAACTTATATTACTTTGAAAGCTTTTCCGAGGCCGTCTTTGTGAAATTCGTCTCAAATTTGTCATGACTCGTGTGACCAAGGTCATAAGCTCAGACAAAAAAGCGACAATTCGTAGAAGTATAAGCCAGAAATGATGATTAGTAAAACATAAGCGACGCATGAAAGAGTTAACATATAACTGTTGGATTAAACATGGGTTCCCACGGAAACTAAGATTAAAATTTAAACTTGGAAGTATCGTCGCTGTGTGCACATGTGATTGGTCGTTTCCAATTAAAAAAATAAAACAAAAGGGCCCACTTAAACTCTCTCAACATTAAAGCGATGAAATGATTGGGGTTCAAAGTTTATCATGGCCATCCAAATCCTGCTCTAACTGTTGAAGCGTTCAAAAAGATGAAGGATTTATGAAACCCAAAAAAAATGCCAACGCTTTGTGGGACCAGACACTTGGTAATTCGACCTTGACAAAGCATTAGCAAACTTCCCATTTTACCAGATTAATTTTGTAAATTCCAACACACAAAACCTAACTTCTCGACCACATGTGACAAAATGCTTGTAGTGGATTTTATTTATCGCCCAAAACAATTTTTTTTGGCTATCGAATGGTAGTAGTGGATGCCAGTGGAGTATGGACTCATCAAACAGTGTCGCTAATTCAATAACTAGTTATTTTTTGGGGGATATTTCCATTCTTTCATGATTACATTAATTAATTAATCACAAGTTACAAGAATAGTTTTCAAGCTTTAATATGGAATAAATTTTACATTTTGTGAACATTAAACTTGTACCCTAAAAGTCAGTAGGTTTTCGCCACCAACATAAAGTCATTATTTTTATTCTTATCTTTTGAATATTCTAAAAAGAAAAAATAACAATGTTAATAAAAAGATGGCATAAAAAAAATGTCGGCAATTAACACTGGTTGGGCTAGTAGCCAAAGAATCTGTCACAAACACAAACACAAACAACTACGACATTCATTCAATAATTAAAACTGGACCGCGCGGTAACTTTAGCGCGTATTGCGGGAAGGACATAGGCGTAAATAAGCGAATTACCGGGACACATTCCCGTCATTACAGCCCATTTTGGCAATTATTTCCATTTAATTTAATTTTCATGTCCTTCACTTCCAGCGAAAGAAGAATTGTATTCAACAATCTCACTCTCTCTCTCACAGACACTCACACAGACACAGACACTGAAAATGGGGAGTCGAATACCATCGCACCAGCTCAGCGGCGGACTCTACGTCTCCGGCCGCCAAGAGCCTCAGCCCAAGGAGCGCCTTCCGACAATGGCGTCGCGAGCCGTGCCCTACACCGGCGGCGACATCAAGAAATCCGGCGAGCTCGGTAAGATGTTCGACATCACCGCCGCGCCGCCGCCAATGGCCGGAGTCTCCTCCGCCAGAGTCTCCCGGGCCTCGTCGTCGTCGCAGCACAACAGCGGATCCGTCCGATCCGGCCCAAACTCTGGCCCAATCTCCAAGAAATCGGCCTCCTCCTCCGGCCCATTGCTCCAGCTCCACCCCACCGGCCTCATCACCTCCGGCCCGCTCGGATCCTCCTCCGGCGGCCGGAGATCCGGTCCGGCAACCGACCAGCCCGGTCCCGCCGCGGCGGCGAAGCCCGCCGCGGCGGTTTACGGCTCGGCCGTTACTAGCCTCGGCGAGGATGCTAGGGTTGGGTTTAGGGTTTCGAAGGCGGTGGTTTGGGTTTTTCTGGTGGTTGTGGCGATGGGGCTTTTGGTTGGTGCGTTTCTGATGGTGGCTGTGAAGAAGGCTGTGATTCTGTTCGCCGTCGCCGGAGTTCTGGTTCCGGTTTTGATCGCGGCGGTGTGGAATTACTTGTTGGCTAAGAAAGGTCTGTTAGGGTATGTGAAGAGGTATCCTGATGCTGAGCTTAGAGGTGCCCTTGATGGGCAGTACGTCAAGGTTACTGGGGTAATAATGATCATTCATTGCATTTTTTCACACTCGTTTCTCTGTGGGGATTGATTTTTATTTACTTTAATTTGTTTTTTATACTTATTTTATTGCCTAATTATTGAGAAGAGAAAACTTAATTATTATTAAATGGCGAGCTGGAAAATAAGCGAATATATTATTTTGTGGGGGCTGGTTTTGGGTTAGCATTGTGTTGCTTTCTTCTAGATTCTAAAATGGATTACTTTGATTTATTTATAGGCGATATACTTTGTTTGTTTATTGAATTCTTAAACAAGTTTCTGAAGATGGTGTTCTGGGATTGGATTTACTGAAAGTGCCAATATTTTATTTTTTTCCTTTCATTTTTTGAGATTGAGGATCTCTTTATATGGTAATGGCTCTATTTTTTGTTTTTTTGTTTATAAATATCTTAATCAAGGCTAATGATTGTGGCTTGGGATTACAATGATGCTCACATGTGGATTGTTGATGTGTAACGCCTGATTATGCCCTGTTTCTTTATCAGTTATCTACCTAACCTTTTGACTAAAAAGCTCATTTAGGATGCATATTTCACACTTTCAGGGAACCTAATTTAGCCTCTCTTATTATTATTATTATTTTTTTTCTTTCAAGTTTTTCACTGAAAAAAATTGACAGTTGATAGTTGTCCACTTTTAGTGACCTGAATTCAGCTTCTGTTAGGTTTTTCATTGAATTAAGACAGTTGGCTAGAAAATTTGAAAATTAACCCAAAAGTCGCCCAGGATTTTTCCTGAAATCGTGTGTATATGACTGAGACCATTTATTTATCTCATTGCAGGTTGTTACCTGTGGCAGTATTCCATTGGAGTCGTCTTATCAGGGGATCCCGAGGTGTGTCTATGTTTCCACGGAGCTCTACGAATACAAAGGTTTGGGTGGAAAGTCTGCAAATCCTAGACACCGCTGCTTCACATGGGGATCGAGACACTCTGAGGTTAGTTCTCTTTTCATTAGCAATTGCGTCCCAATTCGACAAGCACATGTACTTGATCGTTTATTGTAATACTTTTGCAAAGAAAGTGAAGCTTATAGACCTTGTATTTTGGGGTTGCAAACAGAGACATGTGGCCGATTTTTACATATCGGACTTCCAATCCGGACTACGAGCTCTTGTGAAAGTTGGGTACGGAGCGAAAGTCGCTCCATTTGTAAAGCCATCAACGGTGGTCGATGTAACCAAGGGCAACAAAGAACTATCTCCAGCATTCCTACGCTGGTTAGCTGATCGTAAGCTGTCAAGCGATGACCGTATTATGCGCCTCAAAGAAGGGTACGAAGAACTCATTACAACGCCCAAACCCAGTGACAGACGTAATAATGATAAAATCGTTTATAATATTCTGTTTTTTTGTTTTTGTTTTGTTGATTAGATATATCAAAGAAGGAAGCACGGTGAGCGTGATGGGCGTGGTTCGGCGACACGATAATGTGTTGATGATCGTTCCGTCGACGGGGCCGGTCTCGACGGGCTGCCAGTGGTCCCGCTGCCTCCTCCCGACTTTTGTCGAAGGTCTCATTTTGACGTGCGAGGATAACCAGAACGCCGACGTAATTCCTGTATAAAAAAAAGCCTCTGTTTTTTAGGTCAACGAGAACGTTCGGTAAATATATCACGGACTCGAAGTGCGCAGAGGCTGCTCTGCTTTTTTTTTCGTTTCCTGAGCTGGTGTGTAAATTGGTCGTAGAGAAGATGTGGAGAAAGAAGCCGAGGTTATCACTTAATTATGAGAATATAAATCGAGATTTGTACGAGTGAGTGAAAGACGAGGCAAGACTACATGTAGATTTTGTAAAAGAAAGAACTGAAAGAGGACCGAGTAATTGATCTGTGAAGATGCTGAGATGTATGAAGAAAAAAAAAAAATTGGTTGAGGCGCTTTGTTGCTTTTGGCTGATTTTCTGTACATAAAAATCCTGATGGAGAATGCCCTAAAGGGTACGGAAATATTTGCTTGTTTGTGCTGAATTTTAGTACAAAGTAGGGTAAGTGAATTTTTGTTGTTCGTGTTTTGTTTCTTTTATGTGCTTATTTTATGCAGCTATTCTTCTACCCTGTCTCTTAAGATACTCAGAAAAAACTTGTATTTTTTTTTTTTTTTATGCCCATTTGATTATTTTTGTAAGTAATATTCTTGAAAAGCCTTATCCTTCACTTTTGTTCATGGTTTTGTTAATTTATCACGGTGATAACTTCTTCAACCATAGAATGTTTCCCTTGACATGATAGGCTTAAGCAAAGCTTACCCAAGCTAATAGATTCTGCTTGTGTTAATGTAATCTTGTAGATACATTATTATAATTATTTTTAGAAACAAATTATATTAATAAGTAAAACCTTAACGTATAATATGGTAATATCTAACAAGTGTGATCGTGAATATATTCTGATTCTTTTTAATAATCTCCATATGTACAACATTACGTTCTGAAACTTGTTCCATAGATTCCTTTGAAAAGTATTTTTTGTATAAAGATTTTTGTAAGCGAATAGTTGAGTCTCGTATTAGAGGAAGGTTTTTTTTTTTTTTTTTTTTTGAATCTCCAGTTTTATTAGGCACCAAGGCCGGGAACAAAAGAACATTACACTGTAACAGGAAGAGAAGAGTGGGACCAACAGCCGTTCAAACAGTTTCGGATCGCCCACATACTCGAGCCATCAGGTAAGGAATTACAAATTCTTGGAATCCAACAAAAATTAACAGATAAAAAGACTTGCAGGTCTTTGAGAATAGAAAAGAAAAGAGAAGAAATATTCCAAACATGGCAGCTCTTCCTGAGAAGAAAAGCATCGAACAAGACCCTGCAATCTCCTTAAAAAACGACTATTCGCCAATCTTCTCGATGCGCTAAGCACACCGCCGCCTCGATCGCCAACAACTCAGCTTCCTTCGCTGACTCTGCGACCACAAAACAAGCCTCCGTACACAGAACCGTGACAAGGTGATCACGCCAGCGGGGCCACATCAAGGGAGAGAGTCTCCGAATGAAGGTTACTAGACGAAGCGTTCGATCTCCGATGGTGCGAGACTAGAAACTCAGCAAAACGCATCTTCGCTCTAAGCGAGGTCGGGATCCCGTGAAGATCATGTCATTTCTCGCACGCCATAGAGAGTCCCATATAACTTCAACCAGGATCTCAAACTCTTTTCCAGACCACAACGAGCTCAGCCTGTCAGGCTCTCGCAAAAGAAGAGTTTCCACCACATGTCTTCTCTCCGCCAGCCCCGTGATCGGCCAAGGAATCTGCCGGGAGAAGGCGAACAACATGCCTCGTGCTAAAGAGCACTCGCCAAACAGATGCCCCTTCGTCTCAGGGGAAGAATTACAGAGAACACACCTGTCTCCATTGCCCCTTCCAAATTTGGCCATCTTCGCTCATGTCGGAAGGTCATCGATATAGCAATACGCCACAAAAGGAGCTTGATCCTTTGAGGGAGGACCAACTTCTGTATCTTCTTCCACAGAATTGTCGCAGTGCCTAGAGTATCATTACGAAGCATAGAGTAAGCCGATTTGACCGAGAAAGCACCATCACACTGGACGCTGTCCAGGCCCTGCAGTCCGAGAGAGGCCATGGTCTCACGATTGTTTGTAATAATTTTGAAGCCTCTTCAGGCCTCAACATCTCTTCCACTAAATCTCGATTCCATCGCCGCGCCTTGCCGAAGAGGATTTGAGTGACCCTCATCTTTGACTTGGTGACTTCAACAACTTTCTCCTCTTTAAATGCAACACCTCCCACTAGACCCCAATCCAAATAAGCTACCAGGACTGACTCCCCACTGCCTACTAGGACCTGAGAGTTGTCTCTAATCACTGGACGCGCATCACAAATTTCTTTCCATCCCGGGGAGGAAGCATCTTTTGGAACGCACTTTGGGAAATATGCCTTTTTACAATACTTCTGGCACATACTGGATGTCGTTGGTGGTTTGAATCAAGAAACCAAGCTAGTTTGGCAGTAAGATCTTAATTAATAAGGTCAAATTTCTTAAATCCATACGACCTTCAACCTTTGGAGAATTAACTTTGTCCCAACGCAGAAGACACCAAGTCCAATTTTTGTTCACATCTTGAGACGACCAGAATCTCCGCACTAGGGCATCGAGCTCCTTGCACAACCCCTTGGTCATTTTGACCGAAGACATCGCATACATGGGCATCGCTTGTACCATGGATTTGATAAGCACCGCGCAACCCGCTTGGGAGAGAAGCTTGCTACGACAACCTTCCATCTTAGCTAGTACCTTCCATTTTAGATCTTCAAATTGATCACCTTTTTGCCTTCCTATGAAAAGTGGGATCCCGAGATAGCGGATCGTCTTCCAAGGCTCTCATCCCGAGTAATCACATTTTAGAAGGCTTGCATTAATTTCGAAGCGGCGAGCCATTCAAGAGTATCTCAAACTCGGTCGTTAGACACTCCTCCATGACATGAACAAAATTCTCCACAAAGCTGCAACACCGGAGCACCTCAAAGGACAAAGCTCTACTCAAGCCGATCATAGGCTTTGTTAATATCGAGTTTGATACCCGCTAAGCCTTCTCCGCTATCCACCGACCAGGGAAAAAGGCCGATTGATATGGTGACACTATCTTTGAAAGAACCTTTCGGAGGCGGCATGTAATGAATTTTGTAACAAAAGTTACATAGACTTATTGGCTGAAATTTGTAGAAAAAAGAGGCTTCATTGCTCTTATGGTTTCATTTCCGTCTTATAACCGTCGAAGCGTGGAAGAACTTTGAATTTCGGTCGCCATGCTCAAGCTACGTATCTCTAGACATATGCCGCCATATACGCTCTAACCTTTCCCAACAAAAATGAATTTCTTTGAGAACCCGAGACTCTTTCATTACTTTCCATTCTGAAGGTGGTCAATTCTGAATTTTTCGGAGGTCCACTTGTAGGTGTTTCAGCTTCCATGAGTACTTCCCCAAGTGATCCATGTTCCACCTCCAAAGCCGTTGGCTAGTTTCTTTTAGTTTGTGGTTAAGTTGGATGATAGCTCTCCCAAGAAAACTCGTTCTCCACGCACCATCTATAGTTGTTCAACAAGAGCTTTCGTCTAGTCACGCTTCATTGAATTGGAATGGCCATAGACGCCTCCCCTTGTCCATGGCTAAGTCGAGCAAAATTGGGGAGTGATCAGATCCCATAATAGGGAGTGCTCGGCCCCCTACTTTCGGAAAAAAAGATATGCTAGCTCGAGATTGCCACAATTATGTCCAGTTTGTCCATGATTCTCAGACCCGGGTCCTAACGGTTACTCCACGTAAGGATACTGCCTGCAAGAGAAAGGTCACAACCCTCGCTATTTTGGAGAAAAGTGAGGAGGTATTTCCCATCGTTGGCCCCGCCTTGGTTTTTTTCGATGGAAGTGACTCATTCAGATCTCCCATTAAGAGCCATGGGAGAGTCTCACATTTCATCCTCCAAGAATCGATGTTTACGAAAGTTCGTACACGGCCCATACGCACCATAGAGGATCCTATCACTTTGACCAAAAGTGAAAACAATCAAATTTCTGTTGGAGTCCACATTATTGACAACAACCTTGCTTGCACCATACACAAAACCTTCCCAAGTGTCGGACCGGGTTAACTGAGAAGCCACCGAAAAGGATGAGTCTGTGCCTCATTCTATCCATCGCACCATCATTCACCATTGTCTCTAACACGTCCGGCCTTAGATCCTGGACCTTTATCCAAGTGTCAAAATATTCTACTTGTATATATTGTGTTCTTCGGGATTTTGAAAAAGCAATTCAGAGTTCAGACATAGTATAAGAAAACGACAACAACACTACTGTGTCAAAAAAGGTAGAAGCTGAGATTACGACAAGAAGATAGAAATTGGGCAATTGATCAAAATTCAATACAACATGAGAGCTACCAAACAAAATATATGGACAAAATGAGACAAGATATGAGAGTTAATAAAAATTAGAGAATATGAAAAGAAAAATAAAATATGAAAAAATTAAGAAGTGGCGGAATAAATAAGGGAATTGAAAAAAAAAACATATGTATTAACAAGAATTGATAACTCACTTTGGTTATGGGTAGCTAACTTTAGGAGATAGTAGCGCATTGCGGGAAGCAATTCACTAAACAATTGAAATTAGTACATTTCAACTCTATACAATTATAATCCATCTCAAGTAGTTGCATTATTTATCAACACGTCGTCAACTTGCAATATAAGATCTCTTAGATTTGAGATCCTCACTTCCATGATACCTTCTTGCAGAAGCAGTAATCCAAAATAAGATACATAAACACAATAATCAACAACACGAAAACTGTGAGAGTTCTGAGTTATAAACAAGTTGCATGTTCGGCAAAAAAAAAAAAAAATGTCAATTTTAGTAACGCTCAACCGATGAGTTATCCTCATCCCCCTTCTTCATCTACAAGAAAATATAAGGGACTAAAAACGTTGGTTTATGTTGTTACATTATAAACTGACTTTATTTTTTAGAGCAAGATGTATGGAAAGATGTCGGTCATCATGTTTCTGCTTATGTTGAGACATCATTCATCTTATGCTCAGACTGTTATTCTGACAAGTTTTTGATTTTGCCAGTTTGCCTTGCTGGTGACTTTATTATGCAAAATTTCTTGCGAGTATGGGTAAGGAAACCCTATATACACTTTCAAGTTTGTATGACTGCTATAAAAGTCTTGCGCTGCCCCTTTAGCAGTTTTCGACGCTTTACAAAAATACTTTGGACTCCTAGACGTGCAAGACTGGCGGACTGAGAGACTTTGTGTATTGATAAGAGTGGTGTTATTCATCAAATACTGTTAGAGGAGATTGAGTATTTGAGTGATTTGCGTTCTGTGTTTACGTGATTGAAGACTCTCGTGCGATTGAAGACTGAAGACGACCGAGCATAGGCGTGTGCTCGAAGAGTGGAATTGAGAAGGATCTCAAATTCAGGGGGAGTCCCTGGTACTATTGATTTTGTGTTGTAATCATATAAGACCTTGCTTGTACTATTGACTACTATATAGTGAAATCCTTTCCACTGGAAGAGTGCCCCTAGACTTAGGTGATGTTGCACCGAACTGGATAACCATATTGTGTGTCTTTTCTTTATTGTACTGTTTGTTGTTTATCCATTATCTGTGTTCAAGTAAGTCGTCGAACACATTGTCAATACATTGGGTGCGACGTCTTGTCTTTGTGACTAATCAGAATTTCAGTTTCAACTATGCATGATATCATGTTCACTCTTCATGTTTCTAACCCTTGATTTGGATATTCTCATTGCTATGGTGCTTTCAATACCATATCCTAAACTCCTTCGCGGATTAGTGCTTTTAGGCTATACTCTCTTAAGGTTGACTGATTGAAATCATAATGCCTAATTTATAGGGGCATTTCAAATTTCAGAGATTAAGCAGGGAAATAAATTAAGATTTGAAAACAAAGATAGGATATATATTGGCACTGTAAAACAAAATCGTTACCACCAGCCGCAGTCACCAGAGAACAATTTATAATATACCAGAAGAAAAAAAAAGATAACACACGGATGAAGTGTCGCGTGAAGAAGCTAGGTCATCATTTAATAGAGTTTTGAGCTCGCAGTAGATAATGACCATAATACACTAATAATAATATGGCAAGATATAATATGGAAGGAAAAGTTGGACCAGCTAGAGTCTTGATGGTAAGCCTCCAGCCACAACAAGGGTTTCTCCGGTGATGAAAGAGGCATCGTCGGACACTAAAAAAGCAGTCGCAGCTGCAATCTCTTCAGCCCTCCCCAGTCTTTTTAGGGCAGCCTTCTCTTCAAGTTGTTTTTTCTGTATAATATCAATTTTCATTTTCAAATCTAGGATATCATTTAAATACTTTAAAGGATAATTAAACATGCAAATTTTGTTTGATTAAATATCAATATAATGTTATCTATTGAGTCATAGATAACGCTAGTCTTTTCATTTGAAAATGTTAGAGGATCGTCCACGTCAGCGCAAGTGACTGAGCCAGCGTGTACGTCCAGTGGAGTTGGTTAGCTAGCTGGAGTTGGTTAGGCGGTTATGGTCAATACAGTTAGTTGACTGTGTGTATAGCTGATAGATTAGATTTGTGTATATTTAGAGATTAATGTATTGTGTGAATAATCATCAAACCCCAGAAATACAAACAGATCAGAGAGAGTTCTTATTCCTCTCTCACATACTCATTTCTCTCAATTCCATACCCAATTATGGTTCTTATCTTGGTATCAGAGCAGCTCAATGGCAATCGATTCGATCGATTCGGCTTCGTCGTCATATGGAAATCCTCTTCTCCGTCAAGCTGCGTCTCCATTCTCATCGTCACTGAGCACTGGAGTCTC
This sequence comes from Urtica dioica subsp. dioica, assembly GCF_054948205.1. Lineage (NCBI taxonomy): Eukaryota > Viridiplantae > Streptophyta > Magnoliopsida > Rosales > Urticaceae > Urtica > Urtica dioica. The sequence continues at coordinate 16,854,931 of NC_142764.1, read as the reverse complement.
CATCAAATTGGACAGAGATAACTATCTCATCTGGAAATCGCAGGTTTTTTCGGCCATCAGAGGCCACAATCTCCAGGGAATCATCCTCGGAACCAAAGCGTGTCCTCCAGAGTTCATCACCACCATAGACGAGGCAGGGAAAAGTGTTGAAACTCTGAATCCGGACTTCGAAATCTGGAATCGTGAGGATCAACTCCTGCTTAGCTGGATTCTCTCATCACTGACGATTTTAATCCTCAGAAGCGTAAGTCAAATAAACACAGCCAGAGGTGTTTAGGTGGCGCTCGAGAGATTGTTCGCCGTGAAATCCAAAGCGAGACTCATGCCTTTGAAGATTCAACTACAGACGACGAGGAAATGATCGTTGTCAATTTATGACTACTTCTCGAAGATGGAGGGAATAGCTGACCACCTATTTTTGGCTGGCGAGGATCTCTCTGAATCTGACCTAATCACGGCGATCCTGACTGGACTTCCAGCAGAGTACGACGTGACTGTAGGCTTGGTCAACAATCGCCTTCAAATGTCTGAGATTCAAGGTTTCAAGATCTCTATTCAAGAGATCCAAGCCATGGCTCTAGCGCAGGAAATGAGAATTGAACAGCAAAAATCCGGTGAGCTGACAGTTGCAAATCAAGCGATGGTGGCGAACTTTGCAGATAATCGCTATGGAAACTCTCGAGGACGAGGAAGGAACAACTTTCAGCCTCGAGGTCGCGGAGGCAGAGGAAGGTCAAATGGAGGTGGAAGAGGCACAAACACCAGACCGACCTGCCAAATCTGCGGCAAACAAGGCCACACAGCTCTAGCATGTTGGCACAGACTCGATGAAAGCTTCACCGGCGGCGATGGAGCTCAAGCACATCAATCTAAACCAACTGCTACATTTTTTGCTGGTCCTGAGACAGTGTCTGATCCATGCTGGTACGCTGACTCCGGAGCCACTGATCATGTAACAGCTGAGCTCGAAAACCTGCAGTTCAACAACGAGTATAAAGGAAAAGGAAAGCTCATGGTGGGAGATGGTAAGCGTTTGTCCATTACACATACAGGATCGACTGTGATTCCTACAGATAATGATATGAGTATGAAGATGAACAATATCCTTAGAGTGCCTAGTATCAAAAAGAGCCTATTAAGCATTTCTAAATTGACCTCTGAAAATCCTGTTTCTGTTGAATTTTACCGTGATTTCTGCGTTGTTAAGGACCTCAAAACCGGGAGACATCTTCTTTGAGGGGAGCATAGGAACGGCCTATATCTGCTGTCGCATGAATTCTTAAGGAATGATGAAGGTTCTTCTAGTCTCAATTTTGTGTCAAATTGCTATTCTTATGGTTAGTCTTCACTATGTAATTCTTGTAGTCCTAGCTGTAAGAGTATGGTCAATAATGATGGTTTGTGCACTCAATGTAGCACTGTTGTTGTTCAGTCTAGTCTCAGTCATTCTCAACATGTTGTGTGTGGTCCTGTAGAGTTTGTAAAGTCCACTACTGAGTCTCAGTCAGGTTGTAAAAAATGGAAACTATGGCATAGGCGTCTTGGTCATGCCTCAACCCAAATTGTATAAAAAATTCTGAATAAATGCAACATTTCTTTGTCTGATTCCAAATCGAACTTTGTGTGAGATGCGTGTCAATATGGGAAAAGCCGATCTCTACCCTTTCAAAAATCATCCTCACGAGCAACCAAACCTCTAGAACTAATACACACCGACTTATGGGGACCCTCACGTCATACATCTTCCCACGGCTATCGATACTACATACACTTCATAGACGACCATACATGTTTCACATGGATATACCCACTAAAACTAAAATCTGATGCTTTCCTTGTCTTAAAAAACTTTTAAGCGTTTCGTCGAAAAAGCCTTTCATTCAAAGATCATTTGTGTCCAGAGTGACTGGGGTGGCGAGCATCGCAGTTTCAAACCTTTTCTCACCTCACATGGCATTCAAATGAGGCATCCTTGTCCTCACGTCCATGGTCAAAATGGCCGGGCCGAGCGGAAACACCGTCACATTGTCGAGCTAGGATTAACACTCTTGGCTCAGGCAAGTCTTCCTCTTACCTTTTGGTGGGATTCGTTTCAAACAGCCCGTTACATAATAAACATACTGCCAACCCCTGTCCTAGGAAATCAAAGTCCATTCCAAGTTTTATTCAAAAAATCCACAGATTATAACTTCCTGAAAGTGTTTGGGTGTGCTGTTTTTCCTCACCTACGTCCATACAATTCTCATAAGCTTGAGTTCAGGTCCAAAAAGTGTCTATTCCTAGGGTACAGCCCTGCGCACAAAGGCTACAAGTGTCTCTCTGAGTCTGATCGTGTTTTCATCACTCGAAATGCTGTTTTTCATGAAGATGTTTTTCCGTATGTTGAGTTGTTTGGTTCTGAGAAGTGTCCACAAATTGATGTCGAGTCTGTTGTTATCCCGTCGAGTCAATTTTTCTTGTGTCCTCATCATTCTGCAAGCGACACAGGTGTGGCCATTTTGAGCCTCGTTGATGTCTCTCCTCACCTCTCGGAACCAACAACCTCAGCCTCAGAAACAGCCATGCCACAGTCTGACCAACCACAAATTTCTCAACCTGAACCCACGCAAATCCCAACCCTTCAGATTCACAGACCACCAGCCTCAACTCACTCTCACGCCATGACAACCAGGTCGAAATCCGGTGTTTTCAAGCTAAAGGCTCTCAATGTGACTCGGCATCCCATGGCTTTTGATCCTGGCCCGTCTGAATCCGCTACAGTTTGACACGCTCAAGCTGATCCACAATGGCTTGCTGCTATGAAAGCTGAGCTTCTGGCACTGCACCCGAATGATACGTGGGATCTTGTTCCCTATTCTTCCACGTGTAATGTGGTTGGGAACAAATGGGTCTATAAGCTCAAGTATGGTCCAGATGGGCAGGTCCATCGATACAAGGCAAGGCTCGTCGCTAAAGTGTATACTCAGACCCCTGGCATCGACTTCTCAGAGACATTTAGTCCGGTGGTCAAGCCGTGTACGGTCAGAATTGTTCTGACTCTTGCTGTTCACAATGCGTGGCGTGTTCGGCAACTCGACGTCGATAATGCCTTCTTGAATGGGATCTTCACTGAGGAGGTGTACATGTGGCAGCCCGAGGGTTTCACTGATCCTTGTTGATAGGTGCGTGTCGTACGTAGAAAACTCCTATTATCCCAACTAAATCCGAGCTTGTTCTTGGGTAGTTTTGAGGTTTTTCGTGTGTTTTGAAGGTTTTTAGGTCAAAAATGGGAATTCTATGATATCTGGGGCAAAGCCGCACGAATCGAGGCATTCGGGATCGAAAACGAGGCTAGAACGAAGAAGGAATCACCAAGGCGTCAGACCTCGCGCCGCGACCCACCTAGCGCGCGCCGCGAGGTTTGAAAACGCATCTCGAGTCATCTCCGAGCGTCTAGCGCGGTCCGCGAAGGTGTGGGATTGTTCACCTCGCGCCGCGACCTCCAGACCGCGCGCCGCGAGGTTGAAGAACGTCAGAGTAGAAAATCCCCGAGCGTCAAGCGCGGAACGCGACCTCCTGAGAAATGCGACCTCGCGTCGCGACCCCAGTACCGCGCGCCGCGAGGTGCGCGAATCCAAAAAAAGGAAACGCGTTTTCTGGAGCGATCTGGGCCGTCGGATCAAGTTTTGTTACCCAGTCTACTCCGAAAATTAGAGGAAACACCCTAATTTCGACCTAAGCCTATAAATACACTTCTCAAACTTTTGTTTAGGACTTTTGGCACTTTTTCATTGTTTTTCTTAGTGTTGGGAGAGATAGCAGAGAAGAGGAGAACCGTTCTTCATCAATTTGGCGCCAATCACAGTTTTATTCTTTTCTTTTCTCTTGAACTCCCTTATTTTAATTTTCAATTTAGTATTTCAAGTATGATTTCTTGTTCTTCCTTTTCTTTTATTTTATTTTTGTTTTCTCGCTACGCCATGAACTAATTCCATTAAGGACTATGGCGTAGCGGGTTTAGGATTCGGTTTTGGGATATTATTTAATAGATTGAAATTCAATTCTCATTCTCTACTACTTTGTTTAATTCAAATCCATTTTTAATGCTTGTTCAAGCTTAGCTACCTTGTTCATGATTTTTTACTTCAACTTGATGCTTGAGAAAGATTAGGTTGTTAGCGATTTGGTTTGAATTACTATGTTGCATGCCTAGGCTAGAGATAGTTAGGATGTCATAGAATCGTGTGAATGCTCTTGTTATGAATGCATGTTTTTGTTAGGGATTGAGATCGAGAGAAGATTTTCCTAATTTTGACATAGGTGGTTAGATGCTCGAGAGAGATTTAGCAATATCATTCTGTGAGTATGATTAGCAAATAGTAGTGAGTGATTATTGTTTGTGCGTGACAGTCATGTATCCAAACCGTTGAATAAACCCGTGAAGCCTTGGTCCTTAGCCTCTCCTTCTGCTTACAACTTCTGCTTAAGTATTTTGTTATTTAGTTGCTTTAAAACTTGTCATTAATTTGTGACATCTTTCCATCTTTACTTTACGTTCAATTCGTGCTAGTGAGTTGTTTGTTAATTAAGCTTGTTCCTCGTGGGATCGACACTCGTACTTAAATTCACTATATTACTTGGGCGACACGTGCACTTGCGCGCGTAAAAATCGCAACAAGTTTTTGGCGCCGTTGCCGGGGATACTCAGACCCCTGGCATCGACTTCTCAGAGACATTTAGTCCGGTGGTCAAGCCGTGTACGGTCAGAATTGTTCTGACTCTTGCTGTTCACAATGCGTGGCGTGTTCGGCAACTCGACGTCGATAATGCCTTCTTGAATGGGATCTTCACTGAGGAGGTGTACATGTGGCAGCCCGAGGGTTTCACTGATCCTTGTCGACCCAACCACATTTGCAAGCTCAAGAAAGCTCTCTATGGACTCAAACAAGCGCCGCGAGTCTGGTTTGAAAGGCTTCGAAAGGTGCTGTTGGATTGGCACTTTGTTAATTCAAAGTCCGACACGTCTTTGTTCATCTTCGACCACAAGGGTGTCACCATTTTGTTCTTGGTTTATGTTGACGATATTCTCGTCACAGGGAACGATGACGATGCCATCACTGCCCTTATAACTCGGCTTCACAGTATCTTCTCCCTCAAGCAACTCGGCGACCTGCATTATTTTCTTGGCGTGGAGGCCTTTTGGGACTCATCTGGTCTCTATCTCTCACAGTCGAAATATGTTGCGGATCTCCTGAAACGGTCGCGCATGACCTCTTCTAAACCATGTTCCTCGCCGTCGGCGCCGGGCCAATCGTTGTCCAAGGGCGAGGGGGAGCCAATGGACGACCCTGTGCAGTATAGAAGTGTGATTGGTGCTCTACAATACCTGACTCTAACCAGGCCAGACATTGCGTATATAGTGAACAAATTGAGCCAGTTCTTGCGAAGCCCTACGGAAATTCACTGGCTCGCGTGCAAGCGGGTACTACGGTATCTTAAGGGCACAATCACGCATGGAATTCACTTCCAACCAACACTGGTGCTGTCACTCACTTGCTTTGCAGACGCGGACTATGCAAGCTGCCCCGACAATCGACGGTCCACAAGTGCCTATTGTGTGTTCCTAGGAGGCTGCTTAGTTTCTTGGTCCAGCATAGAGTCAGAGTATCGCGCCCTTGCACACGTTGCAGCTGAAGTGTTGTGGATCAAGTCACTGTTGGGTGAACTGAATGTCACTCTTCCGAGAACACCAGTTGTGTGGTGTGACAATATGGGAGCTGCTTCGCTCGCAGCAATTCCAGTGGCTCATGCACGTACCAAACACATAGAGATAGACGTACATTTCATACGCGATATGGTGATAAGAAAAGAGCTTGAAATTCGGTACATACCAACGCTAGAACAAACTGCAGATGTTCTAACTAAGGGACTCTCAGTGAAGCGGTTTTGCAAAATGAAAGACAAGCTAACGGTGAAAGAATCCCCTTTTCGCTTGAGGGGGAGTGTTAGAGGATCGTCCACGTCAGCGCAAGTGACTGAGCCAGCGTGTACGTCCAGTGGAGTCGGTTAGCCAGCTGGAGTTGGTTAGGTGGTTATGGTCAATACAGTTAGTTGACTGTGTGTATAGCTGATAGATTAGATCTGTGTATATATATTGATTAATGTATTGTGTGAATAATCATCAAACCCAGAAATACAAACAGATCACAGAGAGTTCTTATTCCTCTCTCACATACTCATTTCTCTCAATTCCATACCCATTTCTGGTTCTTATCTGAAAATGTCAAAGTGCTATAAAGACAGGGGCATTTACTTATTTACCCTTAACAATACTATTTAATTCTTATTATCTCATATATTATGTTTTTGATTTTTACCTTTCGAGAAAAAAATTAATTTGGATAAAGGACTATTTAAATTCCTTCCCCATAGAATTTTAAATATCTATATTAGTTTAGATATTCTATTAACGATATAAATCGTAATATTTCGCTTGAATGTTATGCGAGTGTTAAATATTTCATTATAAGCTCAAACATACTTGTATGCAGGTAGTCAAACGGATGATAAAATGGTATGTACTTACAAATGCATCGTCTTTTGTAATTATATTGGCAAAATTAGTCTGCACAACACCAGGTGCTACACAATTCACCCGTGTGTCCGGCCCAAGCTCCTCAGCGATCGCCTATGCATAAGAAATCAAAGATACAATATTTCGATTAATTGCAAGTTTAATAGCCGAACTTGGTGCCGTAAATTGATCAAACTTATATTAATAACTTATCTTGTTTCCCGATCTACTTAGGCTAAATTCCACCATTTTGTTTGGCCCAATTCAATCACTAGTTTAAGTCAAGGACTCAAACTCCGCACTTATCACGTGATATTGGTTGTGTTTGACATAACTATTTGTTTTTTTAAAAAAACTGCTTTTAAATTCTTCTTTTGAACTAAACTATTTTTTTCAAAAACTACGAAAATCTAGTTTTTCAATTTTCTTCTATATTTTGCAAAAACACTTTTCAATTTTGACTAAAAGCTGTTTTTACGAAACACTTTAAAACGGCTGGGCTTTTAGAAAAACCTAAAAGCATGCTTAATAAGCTATGCTAAACACAACCATTATGTGTTTTTCAAAAACCTTATTTAATCGTTATCGATTAGCTTTACACGTATGATTTGCCAAAAAATCGTAATTCTCCACGCTTACTTCAAACATTCTATGCTTAGAAAAAAAATCCGCCCTTACCGTAATACTATTTGTCCCCTTATTTTCAGTGCTAACTGTAACCAATTTAGGTTTTAAGCTTTTTTTTTTGGATTGATATAGTTTATTTCGATTGATAATGAGTTGAGTTGATTTGATTTATTTTTAGTTGATATATGTGGAGTTAATTATAAATTTAATCTAGAGTTAATTTGAATTATTATTAATTTGGTAGATTTTGACTAGTTTTAAGTTCATAAGGTCCATTTTGAGATCATTTTGGTTAATTTTGAGTCGATTTTCATTTCGATTGAGTTGATTTTGAATTTATTTTGAAGGACAATTTTGAATAACTTTAGTTAGTTTTTTTTTTGTTAGTTTTGATGGACTGATTTGTATGTTATTTTAAGATGTTGTTATAAGTATGAAAACTGTTGTTTTTAATTTAATTGTGTATGGATACTTAGTGATTTATCATTTTTTTTCATTTGCGGTAGGGTATTCTAATCATTGATTAAATTTTTTTGTTTTTTTTTTAGAAATAGAATCTGTTATCATTGATAATGTTGTTCAGTAAGGATTACAGACTATAAACTAAATACATGAGACAAAATAGTTTCAAACTCGTTGATGAAATTAGAATGTTACTCCAAAGCTTGCATCTGACTCGGCGAAGTGGATAGGGAATTCACATCCAAAGCCCACAATAAGCCAAGGCGTGGAGCAATATAGCATCTGCTTCTTTGATTGTGAAACTACTGAAAAAGTTTCGAGACATGGCCGCCATAACGAAACCAGTCGAGTTGTGGATGATAGCTCCAATGCGGATACAATTCGAGTCACGTGGGAGAATCATTGATTAAAGTTGTTGAATTAAAAAATTTAACTGAATTACATGTAAAACATTACTTTTGAAATTTTGGAATTATAATGTGGTTTTAAATTTATAAGATTCAAGGGCCCAAAATTTCATATCATAAATAATAAAACCGATGGCCTTTTTTGGTAAAATAATTATGATTTTTACGTCACTTAATTCTTTCTATCGAAAGACTTATAATAATTTCAAAATAAATTTAAAGTATTATAATTGTTTCGAAAAGAAAAATATTTTCGATTATATTTATTAATTTCGATTATATTTTCGATATTAGATAATATTAATTTTTTTAATGAATATTTTGCAAAATTAATAAAATATTAATTATTTATCAATATTTAAGTTTTTACGTAGCTAGCATTTGCTCCGAGAACAGGACAAGTGTATTACCTTAGTAAGTCCGAGAAGAGCAGTTTTGGTGACTGCATACATACACCATGAAGGCCCCGCGTGATATCCGGAAACTGACGAAATGAATATTACCGAAGAGCCCTTTTTCAGGTGAGGTTCAACTTCCTGAGATTATATGTAATAATAAGACAACGATACATCTTTCTATAACAACGTCGTTTTGTGTGCATGGTGAGCTGCAACATCATGAATATGGACTACATTGGATAAGTCTATATTGCTACAAAAAAAAGTACGTAATGTCAAAATCCTCCACTTTCTTAATACATTAGATTATAAGTAATGTAAAGAGAATTAGAGCTTTCAGATATAATCGAACTCTATATTTAACGAGTTAAAATTGTTTGAATACAAAATTTAAACTGTATACCGAAAAAATGACTTGGTTTATCAACGAAAAGATATCAATATCTTCTAATTTTGAAAACATTAAAAGTGCTATTAGTATTTGCCCTAAATTCCTGATTCATGTAGACATCTACTTAGCTAGGGCTGCCTCTTGTCCTGTATATATGTGCTACGTTATAACAGAGATGAAAAAGTTCACAATCAATCGGAGCTTAAAGGTTTTACTCAACAGTCGACTGTTTCTACAGGAAAAAAATACCTTAATTAACGAAGACTAGATTTTGAAAAATAAAGTTTAAAATAATTCAATTTTAGAGCATGTCTAAATTAAATTTACCTTGATAAGAAGAATTGAAGCCTTGATGTTAACTTCCCACATCTTATCTATCATAGATTCTTGGATTCGCAAAACAGTATCGGTAAACACATTAACAACAGGATTCACCGCTGCATTTGATACAACAATATCTATTTTCCCATATTTCTGCACCACCCAAAATTAGTTATAATATAAGTAAATAAATATATATATATATATATATATATATATATATAAATATATGCGCGCCTATTTATTTTGAATTAAATACTACAATATTGTGAATAGCTTAGTTTTAAGGGATAATTAACTCAGTAGCTCAATAATTGATCATTCTTTTAAAAAATAGTCAAAATTTCATTTTATTAAGAAATCAAAGTTTAATTTTGTTTCAAAAAATAGTCAAAATAGTCCATCACTCCTTTAAAAAAAAAAGGAAACCAAAGTTTAATTTTGTTAAGAAAATAGTCAATCACTTCTTTTATTTTAGTTAATTTAATTTACTTCGACCTGATGAGCTATTTTTATTTTACTAAAATGAAACTTTAGCTAAAATTAAAAAAAAAGATGATTGACTAGTTGAAACAAATTTTTCTATAATTAATGATCTTATTGTTTTCAAATAAATAGAATTCCTAACTATACCAGTATTTACTAGAACAAAATCTGGATTCCACAACTAAACTTTCTAAGATGGTCATTTTCCGTCTTCGAATCCTCGGTGGTAAATTTCCACGACGGTTATTAAGGGATAGATTGTAGTAGTGATTGTATATGTATACAAATGAATATATACAAACATATAAATATAAATATATATATATATATATATATATATATATATATATATATATATATATATATATACACCACTGGTATATAAAGATATTATAAGATTTTATAATCTCATTTTTATTCATTAAATAATTTCGTTTTTCTAGTATATTAATCAAACCGGAAGCAAAAAAAAAAAAAAAAAATTCAGTTTAATATTTGTAGATACTGACGTCTAGTACTAGCCTTAAACACTCACTTGTATCACTTCTACATTATCATATTAATGTGTATCACCTCAAGTGTCTTGTCAATAAGATTTTTCCGTTGTTGTGGATCTGATACATGGCAAAGAACCCCAAGCACTTCAATTCCCTTAGCTCTGAGATTTTCTACAGCCTCGTCCACATTTTTCTGGAACATATATGTACCAGTTTTAAATGTCAAAAAACGAGATGTATGTTACTGAGTATATGTATTGGTATAAAAAGGTTGTACACAAAACCTCTTTACGGGACGAGACTACAACAAAGGCACCTTCCAATCCAAGGCGCTCCGCAATGGCGAAGCCGATTCCCATCGTTGAAGCTGTCACTATCGCCACCTTTCCAGTGAATCTCTTCCCGGCCATGCTCCGATCAACTTTCTCCATTTATTATGGTAATATCTCGATTTTTTTTTTTTAAATTTCAAACGAATCTGGCTGTCTATTTGTAGAAATTTATAGAGGCGTACTTAACATATTATAGCTTCTTGACATGCGTATCGTATTTGAACTTTGTGGCCGTGCGCGTAGTGGACGACATGACATTGATGTGTGTGTTGTGTGTGTCTTGGGTTTATGATTACCACTTCGAAGCAAGTGAATGCTAGTAATAATCTAAAGTATCAAGATTTAGGGAATAGATCGACATGACTTTTAAGATAACCGAGCAATCTAAATCGATACAAGTACTAAAAACAAAATGGGGGTCCGGGTGCATGTTTTGTGTGCAACCAGTTTTCGATATTATATAGTAAGTTCAGTTGCCACAAACACGAAACGAAGTATAGGATTATGCACAACAACATCAATCGATATATAATATCAAAATTTGATGCTTCGGTTGGGTGGGCTCACATCACGTAATTAATATAATTTATATCTACGGGCCTCTGCACATCGGTAATATATCACAGTTTTGTCTCGTGCTGTTGCAATTACTCTCTGTAATTGTGGGGCAACGGGATTATTTTACAAGAAAAATGCACGTCCTTTAATGAAACAATACATGAACGTATAGAACGAATCGCGAAGAGGAATAGAATAGAAAGATAATTTGATCAAGTAGCCTCACTCAAGGTTCATCGATACTCATATTGGCTATTGATTGATATATCACAACTATTTAATTATTGATATCAATTTTTTATCTATAAGAATCTATTAAGATACTAGTTACAAACAGCTATACAAAAATGTACTCTATAAAATAGTATATAAGAAACAAATTATACGTATGCATTAAAATGATTACATCCACATTTTATTTAGTTTTGTATTCTTTTGTACATTTAAATCGAGAAAGTATATTATTTTCAAAATAATAAATAAACTCAAAGGAAGTATTTTAGTGGAATTTTCAATATATCGAGCTAGTTTGGTATTGCTAGGCCTCAATAAAAGAGTGTATTAGATTATGCTTGAAATTCTGATTAGTCACAAAGATAAGATGTCGCACACAAAGTGTTAACAATGTATCCGACAACTTGCTTGAACACAGATTATGGATAAACAACAAGCAGTGCGATAAACAGAATACACACGATATGATTACCCAGTTCGGTGCAATACACTTACGTCTGGGGGCACTTTGCTAGTGGAAAAGATTTCACTATCTTGTAGTCAATAGTACACACAAGGTTTATAAATGATTACAATCACGAAATCAATAAAACCTAGAGACTATTACCACCAGTGAATACCTAGCCAGGGACTCCCCCTGGATTTGAGCTCCGTTTCAATTCCACCCTACGAGCAACCGCATGTGCTCGGATGACTTTCAGTCTTCAACCGTTCGTGAGCCTTCAATCACGAGATCACAGAACCCAACTCTCACAGACACTCAATCTTTGTGGAATACTGTTTGAGAGAATACACCGCGATTAATAAAACCCAAAGCCTCCCAGTCCGCCGGTCTTGCACGTCTAAGAGCTCTAAGTGTTTTATCAAAAGCGTCAAGGCTGCTAAGGGGGAAGCGCATGGCTTTTATAGCAGTGGTACAGGCCTGGAAGTGTATCTAGGGTTTCCTTACCCAGCCTCATACGAATATCTCAAACTAAAGTCACCAGCGAGGCAATCTTTCAATACATGAAACTTGCCCGAAATAAAGTCTGCACACAGAAGGAAGGATGTCTTGCCAGAAGTAGGAGCATGAAGACCGACATCTTTCCAAACAACTTGCACTAAAAAATAAAGCCAATATATAACGTAACAACAATCTCCCCCTTTGGCTATTTTTTAGGCAAGCACTTCCAGGAACAGTTCTCATACAAGCGTCATGATCAGAGGAAGAGAGTCAAAATAAATGACCTCATGACGCCTTTCCCCCTGATTGCCTCAAAAGAATACCAAAGGCAAGGATCGACCAAAACAGAGGGAGGACCAAATACACCCTGAAAAGGATGAGAACTCACGCAAACAGCAGTACATATATCATCAAAAGCATAGAAGAGAAGTTTTACACACCATCTAGAACTCAGTCTGAAACACAAGATAAACTGTAGCACAAACCAAACATAAAGATGTCTGAAAAGAAGTTGGATTATACAAACCATATCTTATATAAAAGGGGAGAGAGCAGATTTAAGTCGAGCCACCATCGTCCTTATCACCAAAGTCATCTCGGGCACTGTCATTATTTCCTTCATCGTTCTCAGACTCCTCAGCATCTTTAGAGTCCTCAGCATCATCAGAATCATCAGCAGCATTAGCTTGGCCTGGCTGAGTGGAGGTAGCATCACTAGGAGGAGCAGAAAGATCTCGAACAAGGGCTTCACACTTGGATTTCCTGTTGGAGAGAGTCTCAATAGTCTTTTTGAGAACTTCAATGTCCTCAAGGAATTCTTTCAGCACATTCCTCTGAACCTCTTCAGTCATTGAACTCAAATTCAGTTTGCTCCCAGAGATGTCAGATGTCGCGACTGAAGGTCTGACAAGGTCACGAGCATGTTTCCCCTCAAACAGTTTGTGACTGAAGTTGAGAACACCAGGTCTTTTGCCCGCCACATCTGTACTTCGCAAAATATTCTTGTTTTGCTTGAGCAGGATACCAGTGATGAGGGAAAGGAAACCTATGGGAAGCTTCACTGCAAACGACTTGGCATGTTTTGCCAAGTGATCAAGGACAAATTCACCAAAATCAAAGGAGGAACGGGTACCTATCTGATAGATTAGGCGTGCCAGATCCGCCTTGATACTAGACCCATGAGAAGAGGGGGCCCAGTTGGCGATGCCGATGCGATAGAGAATGGAGTATTTGGCAGTGAGATCAGAGGATGGCATCGTTCCCTTGGATGGCCAGACTTTGGTTTCGACACCAGTAATCTCTTGAGCAATGATGTCCAGAGAGGGTACACGATCAGCAGTAATGATTTTCCCTCGACCAAGGAACTCGTTGATAACACCAGGAGAGATCTAAAAACAGTGTCCTCTAACGAAGACCTTTATGAATTCTGCATCATCTGGAACATCGAAGGACGAGGAGAGATTGACGATGAATTCCTTCACCAAAGCCGGGTAGTATACCCCTATGCTGGTAACAGTCCTGAGTATCTCAGCATCGTGCAAAAGCTCTATGACAACATCGATCTTCAGAGCCTCAGCAGGCAATTCCTTTTAAGGAAAGATGGCTCGGTGATACACATACCTCCATTTGAGGACACCGTCTTCTTTATGAAACGAGACATTGTCCAGGGGAGCATTAGGGATATTCTTTGGGAGCTTTTGCCCTCCCACGGATCTCTTGTTCCCTATTCCAAGAGAAATCACCAATTCCTCTTCTTCAACATCAGGGACCTCGACGATAGGAGACGATAGGAGACATAGGAGTCTCAGCAGGCTTCTTTCCACGCTTTTTTATCATGCCCAACTTTTCTTTCTTTCTTCTTCTTTGCTGGGATGGGAACAACAGGAACACTTTCTTCCAACAAATTTCTCTTCTTCTTTCTCTTCTCTGACAAAAGAGTGGCAATACAGACGTCGTCATCTTTCTGGAGAGAGGCAAGAATATCTTCCCCAGCATCCTGACCTTGATCAGTCTCCCTTTCATGCCTCAAAGAAGAAGATGTTGGAACATCTTTCAAGACATCTCCACCTAATCCCAGAATACCACCAATAGCATCACTGGGAGGGGGCTCTTGTTCACCGAGGAGAGAGTTCAAAGTTTCACTGTCCCTAGGATTTTCATCAGAGGGAAAAGAGGTTTCAGTGTTACCTTGCACAACTTCGTGAGGACTTTCAATGGGAGACCCGCGGGTGAGGGTTTCTTCTTCGGCAGCAATGTCATCCTCTCTACTTCCTTCAGAGGAGCTACTGGAACTGACTTCTCTAGTAATGTCGGTGATAGAGAGAGAGGATTTCTTGAGCATGGCCTTTCTTACGGCGGAGAGTGATGGGTTTGCAGGAGGAATTGATGACCCAGTAATTGCACCTCCGGCCTGACCATCGGTGCGCTCACTGAATCGCAATCCTCGATCCCGGACACTGTGCTTGTTACTCTCCTGTCCAGGCTTCTTTGTCTTGACATCTTTCCCCCTCATTGTGGTTTTCTCTTTCTTAGAAGGAATGGTGGTGTTGATACCGCTTCTGGTTCCAACCATTTTGAAGAGAATTTCAAGAAAACTACCACACAAATAACCGTTGAGAGGGGTGAAAGCGCAAATTAGAGAAATAATGAAAAAGAAAAGCGATGAAACGCGAAAAATTTCGGAGATTGAACAAGAGGTAACTTCACAGTCTTTCTCGAGAATGGAACCGTCTGCATGTATAAGACACTGGCAAGAATCAACATGACGTTGTGACATGGAATGAGCCTTGATCCATCTCAAGCCCAAAAGAATAAAAGGTGGCATTTTAGCCCGGCAGCCTTGACGCTTTTGAAAAAAGAATAAAAGAATAAAAGGTTGCTACAAGACTAATAAAAGCGATGCGCTTCCCCCTTAGACATTCCAGCACACTTTTGGGCTGAAGCTCTCAATATTACTTGCCATATTCATAATAGAGTTACTATTCGTCCAGGTACTTCTATCACTCACTATTAAATATGGAGGAGGAGAAAACCAAATGTGAAATACTTCCATGTCTTTGGTTATGTTTGTTATATCCTTGCTGACAGGGATCCTCGACGTAAATTTGATCCTAAAAGTGATGAAAGTATATTTCTTGGGTACTCTAGAAATGGCCGGACCTATCGTGTCTTTAACAAACGCACTAAGTCTATGATGGAATCCATAAACGATGATCATGATGTTTCTAACAGTACTAATGATGAAGATGAAGTTTTTCCTAGTAACACAGATGTCAGGACAGATGCTGAGAACTCTTTGGACGACATCTCTTCTGGAAGCCCTAATGTCAGGACGGATGCTGATGACAAAGTGAGTGACATTGTTCCAGATGGGTGGTCTCCTCCTGTGACTGAACGAAGAATCCCTTCCAGAAGAAGTCAGAAAAATCATCCTGCTCATGAGGTGATTAGCGAGATTAATTAGTGAAGGAATGAGGACTCGCCCAAAACCTCCTGTAAACTATCGATAGATGATTGGTAATCTTTGCTTTGTCTCTAAGATTGAACCTAAAAATGTGAATGAGGCTATTGATGATGAATACTGGGTTAATGCTATGTAAGAGGAACTTGTTCAGTTTGAAAGAAATGAAGTCTGGGAGCTAGTTCCTAAACCAGTCAATGTGAATGTCATTGGAACTAAGTGGATATTTAAAAATAAATCTGATGAGCATGGCAATATAACTTGAAACAAAGCTAGACTTGTGGCACAGGGTTATACAAAGGTGGAAGGCGTAGACTTTGATGAAACCTTTGCCCCTGTTGCGAGACTTGAAGCCATCAGACTCTTGCTCGGCATCTCCTGTCATCTACACTTCAAACTTTTCCAGATGGATGTTAAAAGTGCTTTCCTCAATGGGTACTTGAATGAGGAAGTCTATGTGGCCCAACCTAAAGGTTTTGTAGATCCCAGCTTGCCTCAATATGTCTACAAACTCAGAAAAGCTCTCTACGGCCTTAAGCAGGCTCCTCGGGCATGGTATGAAAGACTAACTCAGTTCATTGTGCAGAATGGTTACACCAGAGGTGGAATAGATAAAACATTGTTCAGAAAGAAAGAGGATGGCAACCTCATGATAGCCCAAATCTATGTTAATGATATCGTCTTTGGAGGAATGTCGAACAAGATGGTGGATCTTTTTGTTCGACAAATGCAGTCTGAATTTGAGATGAGTATGGTTGGTGAGCTTAATTATTTTATGGGCTTTTAGATCAGACAAATGATTGATGGTATCTTTATCTCCCAAAGTAAGTATGCTAAAAACATAGTGAAGAAGTTTGGCTTGGAAAAGGCTTCTCACAAGCGGACCCCCGCCGCTACTCATGTCAAACTTACTAAGGATGAGCATGGTGAATCTGTTGATCAAAGCCTCTACAGGAGTATCATTGGTAGTCTCCTCTACCTCACTGCCAGCCGACCAGATATAGCCTACTCTGTAGGTGTGTGTGCACGATATCAAGCTAATCCCAAAGCTAGCCATCTGGCCCAAGCCAAGCAAATTATATGGTACATCTCAGAAACTGCTGATTTTGGCCTTTTGTATACTTATGATACCTCCTCTACGCTAGTGGGATACTATGATGCTGACTGGGCAGGTAGCACAGTTGATAGAAGAAGTACCTCTGGTGGATGTTTCTACCTTGGAAACAATTTCATCTCCCGGTTCAGCAAGAAGCAGAACTGCGTTTCCTTGTCCACAACTGAGGCTGAATACATCGCTGCAGGGAGCAGTTGCACTCAGCTCCTCTAGATGAAATAGATGCTTGCTGAATATGATGTTGGACAAGATGTCATGACATTATTCTGCGACAATATCAGTGCCATCAGAATCTCAAAGAATCCACTTCAACACAGTAAGACCAAGCATATTGAGATCAGACATCATTTCATTCGAGATCTTGTGGAAGATAAAAAGATCAAACTCGAATATATTCACACCGAAAAACAGCTCGCAGACATTTTCACAAATTCTCTGGATGCTAACCGGTTTGATAATCTCAGATCCTCTCTAGGATTGTGTGTAATTGATCAATAGCAATTACTGCCTTGTGGAAGGATTTTTGGTTCTTTCACTCATGTTGTCAAGACCGATAATTCTCTGTTTTGTGTTGAGAAAGTTTGCTCATGGGCCCATTTTTTTGGTTGGCCCATTCGACCAAAGTGCCAGGCTAAAATGCCACTTGTTCTTTTCTTGGGCATGTGGCGTACCATGGCCCATTCCTTGCTACGATGTCGTATTACTCATTGCCATGCTCTCCTACATGCAGACGGTTGCGTTTTTTTAGAAAAACTGGGAAGTTACCTATTGCATTTTTCTTAATTTCTCGCATTTTTCTTCGCCCCTCTTTTTCACTATCTCCCTTATTTGCGATTTCACCCCTCTCGACGGTTATTTGTGTGACAGTTTTGTTCAAATTCCTTTCAAAATGGTTGGGACTAGAAGTGAGATCAGCACTACCATTCCTCCCAAGAAATAGAAGACTGCGATGAAGGCGAAAGATGTTAAATCAAAGGGGCCTGAGCTGGAGAGTAATAGACACGGTGTCCGGGTTCGAGGTTTACGATCCAATAAACGCGCCGATGGTCAGGCCGGAGGTGTGATTACATGGTCAATTCCTCCTGAGAATCCCTCACTCTCCGCCGCAAGAAGTGCAATGCTCAAGAAAGCCTCTCTCTCGATCACTGACATTACTGGAGAAGTAAGCTCCAGCAGTTCTTCTGAAGAAGGAAGAAAAGATGACGCTGTTCCCGAAGAAGAAATTTCCACTTGTGGGTCTCCCATTGAGAGCCCTCACGAGGTTGTACAAGGTAACCCTGAAATCTCTTTTCCCCCTGATGAAAATCCTAGGGACAGTGAAATGTTGAACTCTTTCCTCCATGAACAAGAGCCTCATCCAGTTGATGTCATTGGTGGCATTCTGGGTTTAAGTGGAGATGTCGCGAAAGATGTTCCAACATCTTCTTCTCTGAGGCAAGAGAGGAAGACTGATCAAGTTCAGGATGATGTGGAGGATATTCTTGCCTCTCTGAAAGAGAAGGCCCAGAAAGATGACGACGTCTGTATTGCCACTCTTCTGTCGAAGAAGAGAAAGAAGAAGAGGAAGATGGTGGAAGAAAGTATGTCTACAGTTCATGAACAGAAGAAAAAGAAACCGGTAATGATGGGATTGAACAAGAAGAAGTTGAAGGCAAAATCTGCTGAGGAGAATGTTCCTGGTGTTCTGAAGGATATGGAGGAGGAAGAGGAAGCTGCTCATCCGAAGATCGTGTCCCTTGCCTCCAGGAAATCTGTTGGGGGTCAAAAGCTTCCTAAAGATGTTCCCGCCACTCCTCTGGATAATATCTCATTTCACGAGGAAGATCGTGTCAGAAAGTGGAGGTATGTTTATCACAGAACTGTTTTTCCCGAAAAGGAACTGTCTAAAGAAGCCTTGAAAATTGACGTGATTATGGAACTCCTGTACGATGCCTAACTCTTCAAAACTGTCTCTAGGATCGGACCTTATTACCCAAAACTGGTGAAATAGTGTATTGTGAATTCGTCTTCTGAAATTGACTAGTCTCATCGCCCTGAGTTTGGGAAAGTCTACGTTCGTGGCCACTGCTTTGATGTCTCCTCCACTGCAATCAATGATTTTCTGGGACGAGGAAAATTGTCACTGCCGATCGGCTTCCCTCCCTGGATGTGATTGCCAAAGAGCTCACAAACGACGAGAAGAAGACTTGGCCCTCTAAGGGTTCCCTGCCCTCCTCAGATTTTTCTGCAAAATATTCTGTTCTGTACAGAATTGGGATTTCTAATTGGGCTCTTTCCTCTCATGGCTCGAGCATCAAGTTCGACCTAGCATGCCTCATTTATCAGATTGGTACTCGGGCGTCTTTCGACTTTGGGGAGTTCGTGTTCAACCACCTAGCCAAGCACGCTAAATCCTATGCTGTGAAGCTTCTTATTGGCTTCCCTTTTCTCCTATCTGGTATGTTGGTGGCTCATAAGAGAGATTTACTAAGGGCTGATGACATTGCTGGTAAATCTCCCAGTGAACTTTCCTTAAGTCCTAAGCTATTGAGGGAAAACATGCCAGAGATCTTGCTATGCCTTCTGTCGCAACTTCTGTCGCCCTTGGTCGTACCATCAAGGTTGCTCCCCTTTCGGAAAATGCTAGGAGTGCCATTCTCAAAGGCATGTTTGAAGAAGTTGATGCGCTCAAGGAAATCATTGACATCTCTTCTCGAAGGAAGACTGCTTGTGAACGTCTTATCTCTGCTATGACTTCTTCTTCTACCACTGATGTGTTGGAATTGATCTAGGGTCTAAGAAAAAGTATAACGCTTCGTTAAGCGGCGGAATTTTAAAAATTTTATTTTTCAAGTAAAACGGTTTTTACTAACCTAACCTAGACAAAGAGCAAGCACATGTAAATAAAAACTAATATGAGCATAGAAGTTTACTAACCTTTCTTGAAGCTTGAACTTTGAGAAGCTTTTGGAAAGTTGCAACGCTCGTCTCCCTCGCAGCACGTCTCTCTTTCTTTCCTCGGCACCTCGAGCAACCACGAAAGTTTCTATCACTAAATCACTGGAAATAAAAGGAATCAGTGAGTGGGCACTTTTAAATTCTACGACTTAAGAACGAGTCTTGAAGTCGCAGAGCTAAACTCTAGGTCAAATGAGGACCTGGGTGCCAAAACAATAAAACAAAATTGACTAGAGAGAGAGAGGAGAGGGGCGGCCACAAGTTCTAGAGAGAGAGGCTCTCAATCTCTAACTTATGTGGAATGAGAAAAATGAGAAGAATGAGGCTCCTATTTATAGGAGAGGTCTCATCTTCAATAAGGTAGTTTCCTCTTCTATAGAATGAGCAAATTTCCTCTTTTTTCTCTTGAGATGCTCGGCCAACATAGGCTTCATTAAGCCTTGGATTTGTTTCCTATTTTGTTCCATGCCTTCATCTCCCGGATTTTCGCGCCTCCAAGTGAAGGGGTCTCCGACAGAACCCAAATCATCAAGGTAACACTCGTCTAGGGCTTCCCGAAACGCAGCCATATGACCCGGGCATTTCCTACTTCCACCTTTCTTCTCATAATCATAAAGGAGCTCGTTGAAGTCTCCCCCACACATCCAAGGACCTCGAGCAAGCCTATGGACTCGGGAGAGGAGTTCCCAAGTATGTTTCCGAAGAGAAGGTTTAGGGTTGCCGTAGATGCCCATAATACGCCAAGTTGTGCCATCTCCTTCGGTGATCGATGCTTCAATGTGGGCTTTCGAGTATGAGCCAATATGTAACTTAACTTCATCTTTCCAAAATAAGACAATACCTTCACTTTTGCCCTCACTTCCCACACTAAAACAAGAGCCATAACCAAGCTTATATCGTAGGCTATCCATTCGAAGTTTCGATGATTTAGTTTTCGATAAGAAAACAAAGTCGGGCCTATACCGTTGTGTGTGGTGAAGAATGGCATTCGTCGTCTCTGAGCGGCCAAGCCCAAAGACGTTCCAGAATAGGCCGATCATTGTGATCGGTCGCTCCGGTTCATGGGGGGTGCCGATAAGCTTTATGGTGATGGTTCGGCCGAATCAAAGGCATGAGAAACGGTCGGAACCGAGGATGGAACATCTCGATTTGTTGAAAGTGAGGCATCAAGGAGATACTGAGGCGATGAGTTTCGACGACGCTTTGACTTTCTAGCTTAAGTGAGAATGGCCAAGTCTTCCGGGTTGAGCCGAGCTTTGTCCAGCCCAATTCTATAGGGGAGAATGGCATTGGGTAAAGCTTTAGGGCCTAAAGTAAAGAAGGGACAAGCTGGGCTTGGGTTTAAAAGACGTGGCCCAAAAGAATCCTGAAGAGGCTTGATGCTAAGGTTCCCTTTTTGCTTCAGAGATCGTGTATTTGGAAAAGAGGCATATAATACCTTCTATTTCCCTTTTTCTAGAGGAGACCAAGAGGATTATTCCCTGAAGAGGAAATGAGAGAGCAACGGTCTTCTTCTGTTGGGAGCACAGGCAGCGGTGACAAGGCTGGCGTTGACGCGCACTGCTCGAAGGAACGGTCTACATCGCCTAGGACCTGTTGTCCTTGGTCTGACGTCTCGGGGGGCGTGCCTGGAGAGTCCTGACGATCTTGAGCAGCCATCGTCGGCGTGGGGTTCTTTCTTGAATTCCGTCGGCGCACCGGAGTGCACGCACCGGCGGCCGTCGTCGGCCTGGGGTTACTCTTCAAAAATCCTCGGCGAACTTGAGTGCACGCGCTGGCGGCCGTCACGTCCTCGTTGGGAATCCTCGGCCATGGTCATGGACGAGTCAGAGCGAACGTGCCGGTGAAAGCCCTGGGAATCGTGCCTTATCAGGTGAGGGGATTCCTCGGTCGCCGCTGTTGGTGAAGCTCGGGCCGGCAACAATAGAAAGGGGCACGTCTTCCTCCGGTGTGGGTTCTTCTCGGCGAGCCGGAGCTCTGCCGCCATTGGTGAAGCACGAGCCGATCAGAGAAGACGTGAAGACCCTTTCTCCATACATGGGAACCTTCTCGAAGCCGTCCTTCTCGACCAAGGTGTCGCTGACTCGGTCGCAATCGAGTTGGCTGTGGCCGAGGGTACCGCAGCGGAAGCAAAAGCCACCGAGTCCTTCATATTTGGCTTGAACCCCGGAGAATTTCCCATTTCCTCTATCAAGAAAGAAGCCGACTTTAAGAGGTCTTTTGATCGGGACCGGGGCCCTGAAACGGACTAAGGGGAGAAAGTGACCCCCTTTTCTCACTCTGCAATCCAGGACGTCGCCGAAGGTAGAAGCAATGCGACGAAGGCAGTGCTCGTGAACCATTTCCGGGGGAAGGCCGACTAGGCGGATCCAGTAGGAGCAATGCCAGAATTTGACTTCCTCCAAGGTAAGGTTTTCAGTCCATGGTTGTATGATGAATTGGGCTCCTTTGACCGTCCATGGGCCTTGATGTAGGATGTCGTCCATGTCGTTTTTCAGTTTGAACTGGAGTCTGAACAGTCCGGGTCGGATCTCGGAGATTGTCCAGGTGCTAGAGGTTTTCCAAGCACGGTTGAGGATTGCTGAAATGGTGCTGCGTCCGCAAGGCTTCTAGGAGATGATCTTCCCTAGAAAAACGTTATCAGAGCCTCACGCCGGGGGCCGGTTTGGAGGCCTGCCAATATTCAGATCAGAGGCAAGCAAGGTAGAGGTTTGGGCCACTATTTCCTCCATCTCATCATCGTCATTGTCGTCGAATGGGTTACAGGAACGTTTGGAACCCATGAAGGGTAAGGTGAATAGGACCTAAGGACCGTGATGTCCCAAGAGAATGGTTGACTCTGCCTCAGCCTCTGGAGTTTAGGTTGACTATGTCTCAGCCTTCGCGTTCTTTCATTCTTCTCAGCCTGGCGTCGTTCCTATCAGTCGGAAATCGCGTTGTACGGAGAGAAAAGAGGGGCAGCCTGCAAAATCTGTCTATCTTTTCAAATATTACTAACAAGTACAAGTATTTTATATTCCAACAAATGCAGGACAGGGAAATTGGTTGAAATGGGAACATCAGCAAAATTATTTCACTTTTGCGTACATAGTCCCACTAAAAAGTTATGAAGTATTGAAAACGTTAATGCGATTCCTCACCCGAGGTTTGAGCCCCAACTCTGAGTTTCTCAAGATTATCCGTTGCCTTAAATATATATATATATATATATATATATATATATAATCGTTGAAACTAACAAAACAAAACACTAAGAGCTTCCACACGTTTTTTATATTAATTTGCTATATGTTCTAAGCTCTAACTAGATAAATAAACTATTTTTATTAACCAGGAAGGAATAACCGGAATGGAAAAAAAAATGACCATGACCGTATCTATTACGAAAATAAAATGTTGTCGAATTGATAATGACAACTTGAATCTCAATCTAAGCGTCGGCAAGAGTGATTCTCCTAACTTAATCACGATTTGATTTGATCTGCACCAAAGTAAAAAATCGATATGGATAAAATATTGATGGTCCGACTGACTGAAATAGTAAATGACGACGTAGATACCAACTATTTTATACATATTTGAAATACCACTTATGGATCTTTAATTTAGTGAGATATCAATTACATTGGTGATATCCACAAATATTCTATAACATATTATTATTATTAAGAAATATATATATATATATATATATATATATATATATATATATATATATATATATATATATATATATATATATACACTAAAGTAAATATTCTAATAATAATATTTAAGGAAAATATCATATGTCTCATTTGTTTTTAATCGAAATGATGTGTTTATTCTCACAGTTTTTATAATATCAAAAGTGTTCCTTAGTATTCCTATTAATATCAATTATATGACATTATTACCCGATACCTATTAATCCGCCCGTTATCCGGTCTAAACGGGTCGGATAATTAATACCCATTTGAACGGGTTAATGAGTAATACCCGTTAACATTTAAACGGGTACAGATACAGGTACAGGTACAACTTTATCCGACCCGTTAACCTGTTAACTTGACCCCTTATAAATTTTTAATATTTTTAAAAAATTAGATAATTTTCTACTTCTAAATTGTTTGTTTTGTAATTACATGTTTTAACTTGATTTAGTGTTCTCACTTTAAATTATATTTTGACTCTAAAATGTAGTTTATAATTTATATTTAGATTTATTGAGAGGTTAATTTTTTATTTGTGAACCGAGTTAATGGATAACGGGTATTGAAATTTCACACCCGTTACATGACGTGTATTACCCGTTACTTGTCCCGTTTGAGAGAACGGGTTCACAGGTAATTTTCTAACGGGCCGGGTACCGATTTAGGTGCACCAGTTCATACCCGTACCGTTGTCATTTCTACTTAAAACGTGTTTACATTTCAAAACCCTTCCTTTTTATAAAATCTTGTAGATTTTTTTAAAATTAAAAATTGAACAGTCTATTTTACCCTTAATGAATTCCCTCTTTTTATACTCTAAATTATTTTTATAAATAAATTTTAAAAAAATGGCTTGTGCGCTTGGCCTTCTGTTTCTTCTTCATTAAGGACTTAGTAAAGGGGAGAGAGTTCTAGGATTTCGAGCGAGAAATAATCACACAGAAAGCTCATAATCATGACGACTATAGAAAGCTTAATTGGGCTAGTCAACCGGATTTAGAGAGCTTGACTGGCGCTCGATGATTATAGTGGGGGCGACAACAGTGCTTTCTCTTCTCTCTAGTAAGCTCTTCCTTCTTTCACTGTCGTCGATGGCAAGGTGCGATTACTTATTTTAAAATTGGGCAGTTCAAGTTTTATTTTGAAAAAAAACAATCAATAAAAGCTTATAAAAAGGGAGATTTTTTTTATATGTTAACATATTTTAATGTATATAATTGACATAAATAGGAATGTCTTAAGACACTTCTGGTATTTCTAAAATCCGTGAGAATAAATGCAGTATTTTAATAAATAAAAAAATATGAGAGATTTATGATATTTTTCCCAATATTTAACACTTTTATTTACACAAATAATAATTAGGGGTATATTATTTAGGTTAATTGTCAATATTCAAATAGTATCTTTTTTTTTATCACCAACGTATCATTAGCCACCACGGCCAAAACAAGAGCAAAGTTACAGAAGCGCAGGGAGAGAATAGTTGTGCCAACAGCTATCAGAACTAAAACATTACACACTCTAGGCATCCTTCACACTTAATATAAACAAATATAGTTCTTAAAAAAAAAAAAGGATAAATTCCGAACAAAGCATTCATCCCTTTGTTGTAACACTGTAATTGGAGGCTTGATGTACAATTCAAATAGTATCTATTATCCGTAGAGTAAGATAATGGAGTGAAATTTGAAAAAGAAAGTTGGATTTGCTCCAATTTAATTCAATTTCTCACTCTTTGTTATATGGGGTGAATAAATATTAAATTTCATATATGGAGTTTCATTATTCATTATACTACTTCTTATTATAATTATATATTAAATGTATAACTGTATTTTATTCTAATTTGATTTTTTGATATGTGATAGAGAATAATTACACTGAAAAAAATCATTAAAAATATTAATTTTCACTGCAAACAAACTACAAAATAAATAACATGACATACATGTGTAAAAAAAATTAATGTGTATTTTTGTATAATATTCTGTATAAATGTTGTGCCACGTGTTATTTGCAATTTGTGTCTATTTTATAAAATAAAAACTAAATAATCTCATAACTGGATATAAAAGATACAC
This sequence comes from Urtica dioica subsp. dioica, assembly GCF_054948205.1. Lineage (NCBI taxonomy): Eukaryota > Viridiplantae > Streptophyta > Magnoliopsida > Rosales > Urticaceae > Urtica > Urtica dioica. The sequence goes on along the minus strand of NC_142764.1, from coordinate 16,829,435 downwards.
GTTAACTTAAATATATATGGACTATAGTGTGTAATATTGGGTTGAAAAACAAACCCTGTTTCATTTGATGATAAATGCATTTTTGAGTTTTGGGCGGAGATGTTACAACAAAAGTCAAACACTAAGATATATGGAGTATGGAAAAACTTATCAATAAAATTTTATAAAATAAAAAATAAATAAGTAAAACTCATAATTGGATATAAAGATACACGTTAAATATATATGGACTATAGTGTGTAATCTATAGTGTGTAATATTGGGTAGAAAAACAAACCCTGTTTCATTTGATGATAAAAGCATTTTTTAGTTTTGGGCGGAGATGTTACAAAAAAAAGTCAAACACAGTAAGATATATGTAGTATGGAAAAACTTATCAATAAAAATACAATTTTGTCCAAATAAAAGTAAAAACTGAAAAATGATAAATGCTCTGTATTGGCGGTGTGCCCCAGTAGAACTAGTAATTACGTACACAATTAAAGTGGTGGACTCTCTCTCTCTCTCTCTCTCTCAAACCATAAAAAAGTAATTACATACACTAAAAAATTCTTGCTTTTTTTGGGTGGATAAATATGAAAACATTATATAATTTTAGTTAAAAATATTAAAATTTGGGTAAAAAATTTTAATCCTCAAAAGTTCAGAGGTTACAACTCATTCATCACATCTACTTTTCCAACTACCGTCCTCAACGCTTAGACTCATGTTCCCACATTCTTGATGGATATTGAGAGAGGGTTTAGTAGTAAAAAGAGATGGCTAGGTTATTTTTTATAGAACGTTAATAATACTTGTAGAGTTGTACAAAATCGAACCGAAGATCGGATATAATCGATAATTGATGAGTGAGTTTTATACATATCAATCACTCGTTTTTGGACTTGAATCGAAGCTAAACTTTAAATATTTTTTATATGATCTTTTTATTATTTTTCTATATTATTATAGGTTTTTCATGAGCTAAAAATGTTTTGAGGGCAATGGAGCAATCTTGAGATGATTTGAAGACTTTTAAGACGAGTTAGAGCTAATTAAGAAAAATTGCATCTTCTTCTTTATGATTTGATATTCTTAAGTGAAGATTTTGGATGAATTCTTTTCACCATTGGATAAAGCTTTCTTTTAGTTTTCCAACGCATGTTAATATGTAAAAATCGGAAATCGGAGCAAGAAGTTACGGCCGATTCAGTTTCACCGTCCCGTAACAGACCGCGCCCATCACCGTGTTTCATCACGCCGTAAAAAATTGTTTTCGTCAATTTTCCTATTTTTAAGTGTTTTTTACTGTAGGATCTCATCTAAGGGTCCAAATAACTCCGAAAATCACCCATTGACTTATATACTCAACTTTAGGCTCTCAAAAAGCCAATTTTGCTTTTATTTTTGTTTCTCTTATAGTGTTTGGCTACTTTGGAGAGCTTTTGAAGAGAAAAAAATTGTTCATCATTGGAATCAACGCCTCCAACGAATCTCTTGAACTCAAATAAATTCGTTCTTCATTCGTCCTTTCTTTTTATTATTAGTTGTTATATTATTGTTGAACATCAATTTTATTTAATATGAATTATCTTTTGCTTTCAATCTTTGTTTTATTACTTTTAATTATTTTGTTATATTTAGCGTTTTTTTTAACACCAGTAGGTTAAGTTTCTTATAGGGTTGCGACGTAGCCGGGATTGATAATGATTGAGGGGTTCAATGCTTGTTTCCTTCGTTATTATGGATTGTTTGATATGAATTATTCTGAATGCTTTCTATTACTTGATCACCATTAAAATTGTTATCTAGGATTAGCTACGAGAGAGTAAAGAATCGTGTTTTTGTTCATATATTCATCGTTGACCTAGGTTAGTAGAAAACTCTAGACAATTGTGTAATCGTTTGTGCTCTCGTGTTTATTGCATGTTATTCACTACTACAAATAAGCCTTTCTGGTGCGGAGATGCACTAGATGCGACTTGTCGCACCTAAAAGTCGCACCTAATTGGGCATTAGGTGCGACTTGTCGCACCCATAGGGCTCCAGAAAAGAAAAAAATTTCGCTGATTTTAAGTGGTATTGGGTGCGACTAGTCGCACCCAATAGTTTTGAAAACTTTCCGGTGCGACTAGTCGCACCTGAAAGTCTAAAAAAAATTAGGCGCTCAACTTCTCCCCCTCATTTTTTTCATTTGTCTGACGTGGAATTAATTTTTAGATTTTTTTTTTTTACTATCAGATGCGACTAGTCGCACCTGATAGTTTTTTTAGGTGCGACTAGTCGCACCTATTTGAGTCGCACCTGATTAGTAGGGTTAATTTATAAACTCAGCTTCGTCTTCTTCATCTTCTTCACTTCTTCACAGCCTCTCTCTCTCTCTCTCAAACTCCGACTCTCCCTCCCTTTCTCCCTCCCTCTGCGAGCCACCACCAAATATCTCACTCCCTCTCTCTTTTCCGAGCCACCACCATCCCCTTCCTCTCTCTTCTCCGAGCCACCACCATCCCCTCCCTCTCTCTTCTCCGAGCCACCACCTCCGCTGGTTCGTGCGACCAGCCACCACCACCGCTCCCTTTCTCTCTCTCTCTTGCCTGGTTCTCCCCGCCCCGCGCCACCTCAGCGTGCGCCCCTGACGCGAGCACCGCGCGAGGCCTCGACCTGAGCTCTACGTGGCTCGACGAGCCTCCGAGCCTCATTCCCGAGCCCCGGCACCTGCAACGAGCCCTGCTCCGTCTCCGAAGACGAGCTGAGAACCGAAAGAGGTATGATTTCTCGTCACCTCTGTTGAACGCTCATGGGTTGTGTTTAGATATTTGGTCGGGCTTGTTGCTCGTGTGGCTGAGAATTTTGATTTGGGGATTTTGATTGTGAGTGTGAATTGATGATTTTAATTGTGGATTTGAATTGTGCAAAACTATGATTTCAAATTGCTAATTAGCTATGAACCCTACTGTATTAAATTACTTCTTATTGACTTTAAAACGTCTATAATATATATTAATTCAAAGTTGTAAACAAGAAATATTATCTAATTATAACAATTCTGTAATAAGGATCTTTGGTTAAGCTATCAGCGAAGTTAAAATGTTAGAAAATCTTAGAAATGTATTGAGTAACTACTCTCTTAAATATAGCTAAATAAAAAGCATACAAAACTGATATTTTCAAACTATAGCAGATAAGTAAATGGTTGATATAAGAAAATGAAAAATAAAAGTGCGACCCTGTACATTTTTTTTAATGGTTAAAGAATCTCTTTCTAGTTGCTAACGAACAATTTGTAGAGATTCTCGAAAAAAAAAGGACTCCTTGGTAGTTGCTAAGGAACAATAATTTGTAGAGATCCAAAGAAGCTTTTGTTTGATTATTTTATTTGACATCAAATTAAATTCAGGAGTATGATATGAGTCGTTCCCTAGAAGCAATAGCTCTGCGTTGCTTTGCTGTTGTTAATTAAGTCGGATCGTTCAATGAGGCAACTACATTTGTACGATATATTTAATTTAGGAGCACGCCGTGGCCCATATAGCGTAGCTTGGTCAGAATAACATGCATATCTAAGCTTTTGTTTGATTCCACAGCTTCGATGCTGTCGTGATCTCCGGCATTGCACGATCTCCGTCTACGATATGGGATCGCATCTCAGGCGTGATCTCTGGCGTTGCACCTTTGAACGAATACAAGAGCTCCGATCGCAGGAGGTCGAGCAGGTGGACAGGCTCTTCGGCTTTGTCGTTGACGATCCCAAGCCTATCCCAAGCCTCCGCGCCGATCCTCCGCGCCGGTCCTCTCCTCCGTGCCGGTCCTCACCTCCGCCTTCGCTCCTCCGCGCCGGTCCTCTCCGCCGCCTAAGGTTATTTTTTTGTGTATATATATATATTAATAATTAGTATTTTATATATATATATATATATATATATATATGAAGAAAAAAAAACTTTAAATGGTTTAGTATGCTTAGGTTAATGTTTAGTTGAAATTAATTGTAATTGTATGCTTAGGTTAATGGTTTGAATTTGGCCGAATTTTTGAAAAAGAAAAACTGTTTGAACAGCCTCTGTAAATCGACGTGGACAGACCGATATGATCTGAGTTCTTATTTTTGGATATTTTTCATGGATAGTAGACTGTATGAGCTTTCTAAAATGACCAAGAACATGTAAATCCATTGAGTATTGAATGAGTTATGGATTTCCAAAATTTGTGTTTCGCAGCAGTAAAACGGGATTTCCATAATTGTAACAGTGAATTACTGTGAAACCTCGAAACTCAACCATCAAAGAATTAAAATTTACATAATGTAAATTTTACAAATTTAAGTTATTTGTTATGTTTATGACTGCTCGTTTTTTTTAAGCTATGAGAAAAACTTTCGATAAATTACTCCCCGATAATTTTAAAATAAAATAAAATTACATTTATTAAAATTGAGCATGAGTCATCGTTGTGTTTCTATATAATATGTTAGTACCTTACTAACTGTTATTAACCGGTTAAAATATTTAATCCGTATATCAAATAAAAATATACATATATATATATATATATATATATATATATATATATATAGTGAGAATCAGTTTAACGTGTATGTGTATATATATAGGTATATATAAGAAGAAATACTTAAGCAGTACATGTGCTTTAATATATATATATATATATATATATATATATATATATATGGCTTTCTAATAAAGCTATACGTATTAGGATCAACAGTTACAACAGTCAATCAATTTCAAATATCTAAATTTCTATAATTATAGACAATGCTTTAAAGTTAGCTGTTACTTACTTGCTCTCTTTGAATATGGGCTGATTGTTTTTCTTTTTCTTTATTGCACCGTATACAAAATTAAGGGGTCAGTTATTTGCATTAAATTTAGATATGATGACTATGATATGTTATTTTTGTGTATACCTCTTCACGTTCTCTTCTTCATAACCCTCTTACACTATTCTTTTTCCTTCTTTTCTCTCTCTTGAGATCAGACCTCTTTCTTTTCTTTCAAAAACAAGAAAAATAAACTAAAACCCTATTAGCATGTGGTATACCGTAATTGGTGTTTCTAACAAGCATTAGAAGTTTTTCTTCTTTCAGTCAATCAAGAGGTATTTTATTTTTTTTACTCATTGTTTTTATTCACATAGGATTATGTTTGTTAATACGTATTTTTTTAAGAGTTTTATTGGTAAAAATATTTATGTTTTGAAAGAGTTTTGTATATTTTGAGAAGCGTCTTGTTTTATATAGCTAACGATATTATTTTGATCTCATATTTTTATACACGAATATTTAAGATGTTTATGGTACGTTTTTAAAATTCATGATTTTTAGAATAACAGTTTTTATTCTAAAAATAATTTACAAGTGGTGCGCAGACAATTTTATCTTGTTTTAAAAAGCGTAGTTTTTGGTATTTTAAAAATAGCGATAAAGCGTATTTTTGATTGAAAGTTTTATACAGGCTATGTTTATGTGTTATTGTCATATGATAAATTTTTAATCCGCGAAAATATATCCACGATTTAATTTTAGACCGGTGCGCAAACCGTTCTCAGAATGTTATAAAACTCCTTTTTACAGGTTATACTCTTATTTCAGTTTTCATTATTTTTAAATCCGATTTTGGTATTTTTTAAAGATTTAATATAATTTCTAAAATAAAGTTTTAATATAGATTAAGTAGTTTGTTATAGTATTGTATCATTTTATCCTTAGCTTGATTAACAAATTTATTGTAATTTATTTTCTATTAAGTTGGTATTAAAATACTAGTTTTCAAGTAAATGTCAAAATATTTTCAAGTCAAAGAGTTACCATGATCAAAGCTTAAAGTTTAGTTTTTATTCACTTATTTGTTATACCGTTGCCAAAATTATTTTGGTAAGGACTAGTATGGTTTTATTGTTTTATGGTATTTGAGAATATATGTATTCGAAGAAAAAAAAATATATAATCCGCGAATTTCCAGATTATGGTTTAGTAAGGGTATTATATGATATAAAAAAAAAATCCTCATTTTTTTATACATAATTTTGATAAGTAAAAGAAGTAAGTAAAGTAAGACGGTCCGAAAAGTCGGGTCATCACAGTTGGTATCAGAGCAACGAGCCTATGACCCCTCTTCGCTATTCGATCGCACGGTTGTCCCTCTACTCATGTAAGTTTAATATGTTTTGGTTACAATTTTTTTTTATTGAATTGAAATTAGTAGTCAAGTTTACAGAAGAGCTAGAGGTCAGGATGTTTTTGTTATATTATTGATAAGTAAAGACTTGTCTATTTTATGGATAATTTGATTGTGGTCCTTGCCGATCAAAACTCTACTCCATTTTCCTTGTTTATAAGATGTTATTACTTTCTTTTTTATTGTATTTATACACTTCTTTTCATAATTTTATTTTTCAATGGCTCAAAAGATGCCATCTTACGTTATGAATACGTCTTATTTTATTTGTTCAAATAAAATCTTCTATGGCAATATGTAAAGAATTTTTTTTTGTGAATAGCAGTACCACTAGTGTGATCTGAGTTGAGTTAGTACTCCTAAAGGAGTACTAAGAGCACTATTTTAGTTCCATGCTCTGACAGCTCGACCAAAGCTAGTGGTTCTAGACACCACTTTACTCAATCGGCTCAAAGCTCAAGAAACTAAGATATAGGAATCGAGGAACAAATACACCAAGGGAAGAAGATGCAAAAGGATGAGGGTGTTTTGAGCTGATTTGGATAAATCCATTGTTAAAGGGAAGTAGCCCATCTTCCATAATTTTAGATTTTATCAAAACTTCTATGAGTGCCGAATACCATATGATCCAAGTAAAGGAGGAACAAGGTCATTTTTACAAGCGTCGAAAAGAGGAGAAAAGTCAAAACAAGGGTCCCGACATCAATACAAAAAAAACCAAATCGACCAAGTAACCACAAACCTAACTACAACAATCAAGGCTTCAGAGCGCAACCCCATGGAAATGAGAGTGGAAAGAAGAGAGGCCATCTCAAAAATGAGAGTAACGCCAACAAAAAGGTGAAGATTGAACGCACAAATTTTTCAATATGCAAGATTTGTGGAAAAATGCATTCTGAAGAGTGCCGGAGAGGAACCATGACTTGCTTCAAGTGTGGTCAGCCTGATCACTTTCTCAAAGATTGTCCGAAACCAAATTTCACTCAGAACGGATAGTATCAACAACACAATCAGAATGGACGACTCAACTACATGCCGGCTGTACTAGAAGGGCAACAAATCTCCTTGGATCGTCTAGAAGCACCTCAAACCACACAAATTCCACAACCACAACAAGCTCGCATATATGCTTATACCAACGCCGATGCTCTAGCCAGCTCTTCGAATGTGGTAGCAGGTCAGCTTCCTATAGCTCATTCTGACGCTTTAGTATTATTTGACGTTGGTGTCACGCATTGCTTTATTTCATTAGAACTGGCTAGGAAATTAGGCGATAATGTAGTGAAAACTAATAAGGTTTTGAGGACGACATTACCATCTGGTGATGAGTTTTTATCGGAGTACTGTCTGGAAGGAGTACCGATATTTATAGGTGGACAAGAGTTAAAGAGTGATTTCATTGTCTTAGAAATGAAAGACTTTGATGCTATCTTGGGTATGGACTTCTTAGGCGAGAATAATGCTATGATCGACTGTCGCCTCTTGGGTATGGACTTCTTAGGTGATAATAATGCAATGATCGACTGTCGCCACAAAAGAGTAATCTTCAAACCGGTAACAGGAAGAGAGTTCACCTTTGTAGGAAGGCCACTAAGGAAATCAAAGATGATGGTGTCAGTGTTACAAGTTAGAAAATTGATGAGTAAATGGTGATATTGATTCCTAGCGTCAGTAGTAGACAAGACCTGTTGTCAATGGTGCCCACAAGAAGAGTTGTAGTCTTTATTTCGTACATTTGATGTAATAAAGTCTCATGAAGACTCTAGCTTGTAATTGCCTATCTATTCATTAATAAAGTTGAAACGTTCATTCAATCTTCCTTGTCTGAAGCTTTATGATAAAACCTTAGTCTTTTAGTCCATAAACAAACTTAACAACTTACGAAGAGACAAATGTAGATTTGCATGAACAAACTCTTCGTAGTTTGCTTAAAACGATATATTCGCAATCTTAGGGTCAAAGGACTATTGACCTCAGTATGATTGTTAGAAGAATCTATGATGTCTGGTTATGAGGCATTGAGAGTTGGAGACTCTATAGTTCTTCTAGGTATCTTCCGAAGGTACTGAATTGACCAGTGCACTTCTAGAGACAATATAAGAACAAACCATTTAACCTCTTATGTCTCGAAGTCACTATGTATGAATTGCATCATGCTTACCTTAATCCTGAAATGAGACATGCCATTTCACACCTTAGTATTCTCATTTGAGAAAGTCAAAGTTCGGACTCACTATGTGATTCCGAACAAGGCCTATTGGTGAAGTACTAAGTTGTGAGTCTGTCATGAGTAACTTTGTGAAGTTCTCATAGATATGGAATTCATGTACAAGATTGCTGAAATGCAATGTATGTCACCTCATGCTTTGTTCCTTGGAGTGTGAATAAATGAACTGGCCAGTGTCCAAATTGAGTCATGACTCTTTTGGATGAAACAATGTGACTTGTTAGCTCCTCGTCAATACATTGTTTCTAACTTATTCACAAGCGACAAAGGAGTTGAGGAAATAACAGCTAGAAGGGTAAAATGGTAATTTAGTAAATCCCGACTAGCTGATGACATTCATGAAGGGTAAACATAGATAATATTCAGTGGATCCGCTCATCATAATTAGGTCGAATTCTTAAGTAGAAAATAAATTCATTTGAACCGAGAGATTTTCAGTGTCAGCTCTTTAGTGGAGTCAGTTGGCATTAAGCTAAACTTGGAAAAGGTTTGTGAACTTTTGAGTCCAAGTGTTTAGCTCAAGCTTTGTTCATTTGGGTCCATGAGGTCACTGTCACGAATCACATCGATAGGAATAGTTAAACTGGAAGCTAAGTCAAAACAAGAACGAAAATTGTCGAAAATGTATTTTTGTCTTTTGAGACATAAGGATGAAATGGATGTCAATAAATTTTGACAAGTTCATTTGATGACTTAATGTCACTCGGCCATAATATGATTAATTGGGCCTTGTGAATTAATTTCATTTCATGAGAATTTTATTGAAAATTCTTAATGGGCCTTTCTCATGTTGTCATGAACAAATGAAGAAGCTTCTAGAAGCTCCTTCTAGAGAGACTTGGGCGCCTACCCTAATAGAGAAATAGGAGAGTTTATTTTGTGCATAAATGTATTTAGATACTTGCCAAAAGAAAAAGAGGAAACAAATTTCCTCCAAGAGGAAAGTGGGAATCGGCCAAGTGAGAGACAAGGCAAGGCCTTGAACAAAATTGGAAACAAATCAAGGCTTCTAGAAGCCTTGAGTTGGCCGAGTGTCTCAAAGGGAAAAAAGAGGAAATTGCTCATGAATATGTGATATTCTATAGAAGAGGAAACTACCTTATTGAAGGTGAGACCTCTCCTATAAATAGGAGCCTCATTTCCTCACATTTCATTCATCCAAGTTTAAGAGATTTGAGAGACTCTCTCTCTAGAACTTTGGCCGAAAATCCTCTCTCTCTCTCTAGTTTATTTTCGATTATTTCTTGTCTTGGCACCTAGGTCCTCACTCGACCTAGTGTTTAGCTCTGCGACTTCGAGACTCGTTCTTAAGTCGTAGTGTTTAAAAGTGCTCACTCACTGATTCCTTCTTTTCGAGTGATTTAGTGATAGAAACTTTCGTGGTTGCTCGAGGTGCCGAGGAAAGAAAGAGAGACGTGCTGCGAGGGGAGACGAGCGTTGCAACTTTCCAAAAGCTTCTACAAGGTTCAAGCTTCAAGAAAGGTTAGTGAACTTCATAACTCATATTGGTTTTTAATTACATGTACTTGCACTTGTCTAGGTTAGTAAAAACTGTTTTACTTGTAAAAGAAAATTTTTAAATTTCCGCCGCTTAACGAAGCGTTAATTATTTTCTCAAACCCTAGATCGATTCCAACAAATGGTAACAGAGCTATGGTCAAAGATTAGCATGGACATGTTTTTAAAATTATGAGCTTGAAAATCGTTTTCAAAAGTTTACTAATTTTGTGAAAAGTTAGAATTGTAATCTTAGATTTTTTTTAATTTAATGCTCTTGTCTTTAAATTAAAAAGCATGTTGATTTTCTATGAGTTTGGGATGTTTTTAAAACACATTAGAATCAGTTCTAAAAGTTTTTAATTTTTTTTTATATTGAAAAACGTGTTTTAAAGGTTTGAGAATTTTCGGTAAATTTTGTGACTAGTTACTATGTCTTTCTAGTTTCTTTTATTTACCGTAATCGTTTTATGCATGTTGTTATTTATTTTATTCTATGTTATTACCTTGCTAATAAAACACATATAAAAGCTTTAAACAACATCTTAAAACGTTCCGTTACACTTGATTCTTTTTCGCACCTAAAAAGGACCAAAGTTTTAATTTATTTCTTTTTCTTTGAGCTGGAGTAAACCCGCATTAAAAGTGGCATAACTCTCTGCTCAGAAATCGAAATTTAATGATTCTTGAATCAAATTAAAGCTCTGTCTGTCGTCTGTCCAATGCCACCGGTTTCGGCTGAAAAGGACATCGGAGCCGCCAGATATGGCGATTTTACTCCGAGGTGCGCGGCTGTCTGAAACTCCAGTTTTTTAGAAATCCGGATTTTCAAACCCCACTACCATGAGTTATAGAACTCTAATGAGAAAACTTTCTTGAGCAAAAATGTTTTTCATATGATTATAAACATGATGTGTAAGATTAAAAGTTTTGATTTTTGAAAGTTTAATTGAAATTGAATTTTTACAAAACTAGTTTGAATTTTGAAAAACCGTTTTCACTTTCAAACTTGAAAATATTTTGTCATCCAAATCAAATAAGTTTTCAAAATGTTTTCAAAACTATATCTATATCACATATGTTCAAAATCTATATGCTCTTGAAATTTTGAGTGGGAGGTCTCCTTGTAGACAAGCCGAAAAATAAAAAGATGTGTAATCTCAAACTTTCAAGTGTTCGAGTGAGTTGAAGTTCACACTTTCCTCACGCACTTTCCCGAAATAGAAAATAGGAAAAGATCGAGTATGTACCTTGTGCCTTTATGCACTAATACTGCTCTGAACATGTCGATCTAGGATTCTCTTCTAGTTGTCCGCTCTGTCGCTCTCTAACTAGGAAATTTGTTTCCGAACTTATAAGAGTCGATGAACCAACTCCAAAAACTAAGTGGGAGGGTTATATTCGTTGTTTGTAACCCGCGATCCCCAACACTAGTGAAAGATGCAATAACGTGGGACTAAGAGCCGCTCTTGCGACCCTCACTTAAATGTGAGTACTCCAAGGCGTTATTGCTTCGATCATTGCTCAATGAGCTACGTCCGAGAGTGATGCAATGATGGCAAGGCCTCCCCTTGGGGGATTGTTTTTCAAAGCTGATCTTTTGGACTAAGTGGTTGGTTGCACGCTTAGGCTCAATCCCTAGTATCCTCCCTTGAGGCTCTGCGAAAGGATGTGAGTGATCAAACCAATTTACAAGGTGGCTAGTCAAAATAGATGTATTGACATCTTGGCTTAGCATTAATGATGTGTCATTTACTTATAAATGGAGATTTTTTGCGGCCTTCTCTTGAGGGAGTAAATTATCGTTTGGTTTATAACACCTTTGGATTTTACAAAAGTCTTAATGAAACTTAAATCATAAACCAAAGACTAATCATAAACTTGTTTCAACTTATATAGGCAATATGTCTCTCAACCATCTCTCTATCTTTTTTTCCTCGATCAAACTCGAAAACGAAAACTACGTAGATTCGAAACGTAACCTCGACATAATACCTACCGTTAACAAGCACAAATGTGTACTCACCACCCCGTTTCCTCCTCTGATGAATGATGATTCAACTCAAGAGGATAATGACGTCGTAGCGGCCTGGCTTCGATCCGATGAGATTGTGAGGTGCTATATCTTGGCATCTATGAACAATATGCTGAAAGAGCAACATTGTGACATCGAGACTACCGCCGAAATGCTCTACAATCTCCTTGAGATGTTTGGAGGGCAAAGGCGTCAAACAAGGCTACAAGCAGTCCGACAGTTTATGAACTGTCGCATTAAGGCTAGGACTCCTGTTGGAGACTTTATGATATTGATCATTAGTCATCTGAGTAAAATGGAAATCCTAGGATCTGAGATTGATGGGAAGAATATCATAGATGTGATCTTAGAAACTCTCCCCGCATCTCTTGATACCTTCAAGATGAACTACTCCATTAACAAGCTAGAGTACACTGTTACCAAGCTTATGGAGGAACTTCACACTGCTGTAGGTTTCACTAAGAGAAAGAGGAATCAAGGAGAGGCACATGCTACTGAGCAAAAAGCCTCCGCCTCTGGAACTAAGAAGAGACCTCACAAAGCCGATAAAAAGAACTGTCCTGCCTATCTCAAAGCAAAGGAACATAGTATTGTACTAGTTACCGAAGCATGCTTAGTAGCTGATAATGCATCAACGTGGATTCTTGACTCCGCTGCTACTAACCATATTTGTTGTTCCTTGAATGGTTTCAAGAAAACCAAAAGCTTAGAGGAAGGCGAGTTCTGTTTCAAATGGGGTAATGGGAGCCTGGTGTCTGCGAAGGCTGTGGGATCCGTGACGCTGTCTTTTGAAGACCGCACTTTAAACTTGAATAATGTTTATTTTGTTCCTACCTTTGGGAAAGAACTTAATATCCGCTGCTCGTCTTCTTGAGCAAGATTATTGTTTAAAGTTCATTAAGAATGGAATTCGTATTTCGTTTCCTGATAATTCTTTTGTCACTGATGCATGTATGAAGAATGGTCTTTTTTACATCTATCCCACTCAACCTTCTCTTTTAGACACCGAAATAGATAACGATCTAATTAGGGAGCCAAAGAGGATCAAACTTTCTGAATCCTCCGATCTAACAAAATCAACATACCTCTGGCACTTAAGACTTGGTCATATCAGTCTAGATAGGATTAAGAGACTTGTGAGAGATGGTCCACTCCAAGCCTCTGCAATAGGCTCACTACCTATTTGTGAATCCTGTATAGAAGGAAAAATGACTAAGCGACCTTTCTCCGATAAGGGTCGAAGAGCCACTGAGTTGCTGGAACTAATACATTCTGATGTATGTGGTCCGCTCAACCAACAGGCACGTGGAGGATACGAATACTTCGTTACCTTCACTGATGATTACTCAAGATATGGGTTTGTCTATTTGCTTAAACACAAATCCGAGACCTTTAACGTATTTAAGGTCTTTAGAGCTTTAGTGGAAAAGCAAACTGGCAAAGTGATCAAAACCCTTCGATCTGATCGAGGTGGTGAGTATATGTCTGGAGAGTTCGATGACTTTCTTAAAGAAGAAGGTATCGCTTCTCAGCTTACCGCACCTGGCACACCTCAACAAAACAGAGTGTCAGAGAGAAGAAACCGAACTCTTATGGAGATGGTTAGATCAATGATGAGTTACTCATCACTCCCGCTTTCCTTTTGGGGATATGCCCTCGAAACAGCCGCCTACATTCTGAACCAAGTACCGTCCAAAATGGTTCCTGGTACTCCTTATGAACGATGGACTGGCCGTAAAGTGAATCTTGGCCGCATCCGAATTTGGGGTTGCCCTGCACACGTGCTGAGGCAAAAGACTAGCAAGTTGGCTAGTAGGTCAGAATTGTGCCTGTTTGTAGGATATCCGAAGGAAACCAAAGGTTTTACTTTCTATAGTCCCGAGGACGATAAGACTTTCGTTAGCACGAATGCTCGTTTCCTTGAGGAGGACTTTATGAAGGATGCGAAACCTAGAAGCAAAATTGTGCTTGAAGAAAAGTTGGGTGAGGAAGCTTCTACCTCATCTGTAAGAACTGTTCTTACCCCAACTGAAACACAACCTAACTCATCAGAATCTCGTCAAGTAGTACTTAGACGTAGTGGGAGGGCTACTCAAAAGCCTGACAGGTACATGTCTTATGGAGACTCTCTTGTAGCCGTCTCCGACATGGATGACCCTGTTTCCTATAGCCAAGCGATGGCTTGTTCTGAATCAAACCTTTGGCTTGACGCCATGAAAGTTGAAATGCACTCGATGTATGTCAACAAAGTCTGGAAACTTGTAGACCTTCCTGAAGGGATTAAACCCGTAGGGTGTAAGTGGATATACAAGAAGAAAATGGGTCCTGATGGGAACGTCGAGATGTTCAAAGCACGACTTGTGGCGAAGGGTTATACCCAACAAGAAGGGATTGACTATGAAGAAACCTTCTCGCCAGTCGCGATGCTTAAATCCATCCGCATACTCCTATCCATAGCTGCAGCTCTCGACTATGAGATCAGGCAAATGGATGTCAAGACAGCCTTTCTGAATGGCAATCTTGACGAGCGCATTTACATGGCTCAACCAGACGGTTTCGTGGATAAAGGTCAAGAGACCAAGGTTTGTGAGTTGCTTAAATCCATTTATGGACTAAAGCAAGCATCTAGGTCATGGAATATTAGATTCGATGAAACTGTAAAGAGCTTCGGCTTTGAACAGTCAATAGATGAGCCTTGTGTTTACAAGTTAATACACGAAGGCAAAGTTGTGTTTCTGGTACTATATGTCGATGATATACTACTCATTGGTAATGACGTGGGTAAGTTATCTGAGGTTATAAGGTCTGGCTAGAAAAGCAATTCGATATGAAGGATCTAGGAGAAGCCGCGTACATTCTGGGAATCCAAATCTTTCGAGATAGGAAAAACCGGACCCTGTCGCTCTCTCAAGCAACTTATATTGATAAGGTGATGGATCGCTTCTCGATGCAAGACTGCAAGAGGGGTCAAACACCCTTTAGGCATGGAGTTTCACTCTCTAAGGACCAGTCTCCCAAGACTGCACAAGAGATTGAAGACATGAGAAAGATTCCTTACGCCTCTGCCGTGGGAAGTCTCATGTATGCCATGCTTTGCACTAGACCTGACATCTGTTTCGCCGTTGGCGTAGTTAGCCGTTTCCAATCCAACCCTGGACCCGAGCACTGGATTGCTGTTAAGCATGTTCTTAAGTATCTTCGAAGAACTAGGAACTTGATGCTTACATACTCAGGTACTGACCTGACTATGACGGGATATACCGACTCCGATTTTCAAGCGGATAAGGATTCCAGGAAATCCACTTCGGGATCTGTGTTCATCCTTAATGGTGGAGCTGTTGTGTGGAGAAGTATTAAGCAATCTTGCATTGCTGACTCCACAATGGAAGCAGAATATGTGGCTGCTTGTGAAGCATCCAAAGAGGCTGTATGGCTTAGAAAGTTCCTTAAGTATTTGGAAGTTGTTCCAAACGTCGACGAGCCCATGACCCTTTATTGTGATAATAGTGGGGCTGTCGCTAACTCAAAGGAACCTAGAAGCCATAAGCGCTCTAAGCATATTGAGAGGAAATACCATTTGATTCGAGAGATCGTGCAGCGCGGAGACGTGGAAGTGAAGAAGATCTCAACGGTGGAAAACCTCGCAGATCCATTCACCAAGGCCCTAGCGAACAAGGTCTTCGACCAACATCGTGAGGGATTAGGCATGAAGGACTACACACACCTTCTTTAAGTCAAGTGGGAGTTTGTTGTCAATGGTGCCCACAAGAAGAGTTGTAGTCTTTATTTCGTACATTTGATGTAATAAAGTCTCATGAAGACTCTAGCTTGTAATTGCCTATCTATTCATTAATAAAGTTGAAACGTTCATTCAATCTTCCTTGTCTGAAGCTTTATGATAAAACCTTAGTCTTTTAGTCCATAAACAAACTTAACAACTTACGAAGAGACAAATGTAGATTTGCATGAACAAACTCTTCGTAGTTTGCTTAAAACGATATATTCGCAATCTTAGGGTCAAAGGACTATTGACCTCAGTATGATTGTTAGAAGAATCTATGATGTCTGGTTATGAGGCATTGAGAGTTGGAGACTCTATAGTTCTTCTAGGTATCTTCCGAAGGTACTGAATTGACCAGTGCACTTCTAGAGACAATATAAGAACAAACCATTTAACCTCTTATGTCTCGAAGTCACTATGTATGAATTGCATCATGCTTACCTTAATCCTGAAATGAGACATGCCATTTCACACCTTAGTATTCTCATTTGAGAAAGTCAAAGTTCGGACTCACTATGTGATTCCGAACAAGGCCTATTGGTGAAGTACTAAGTTGTGAGTCTGTCATGAGTAACTTTGTGAAGTTCTCATAGATATGGAATTCATGTACAAGATTGCTGAAATGCAATGTATGTCACCTCATGCTTTGTTCCTTGGAGTGTGAATAAATGAACTGGCCAGTGTCCAAATTGAGTCATGACTCTTTTGGATGAAACAATGTGACTTGTTAGCTCCTCGTCAATACATTGTTTCTAACTTATTCACAAGCGACAAAGGAGTTGAGGAAATAACAGCTAGAAGGGTAAAATGGTAATTTAGTAAATCCCGACTAGCTGATGACATTCATGAAGGGTAAACATAGATAATATTCAGTGGATCCGCTCATCATAATTAGGTCGAATTCTTAAGTAGAAAATAAATTCATTTGAACCGAGAGATTTTCAGTGTCAGCTCTTTAGTGGAGTCAGTTGGCATTAAGCTAAACTTGGAAAAGGTTTGTGAACTTTTGAGTCCAAGTGTTTAGCTCAAGCTTTGTTCATTTGGGTCCATGAGGTCACTGTCACGAATCATATCGATAGGAATAGTTAAACTGGAAGCTAAGTCAAAACAAGAACGAAAATTGTCGAAAGGGTATTTTTGTCTTTTGAGACATAAGGATGAAATGGATGTCAATAAATTTTGACAAGTTCATTTGATGACTTAATGTCACTCGGCCATAATATGATTAATTGGGCCTTGTGAATTAATTTCATTTCATGAGAATTTTATTGAAAATTCTTAATGGGCTTTTCTCATGTTGTCATGAACAAATGAAGAAGCTTCTAGAAGCTCCTTCTAGAGAGACTTGGGCGCCTACCCTAATAGAGAAATAGGAGAGTTTATTTTGTGCATAAATGTATTTAGATACTTGCCAAAAGAAAAAGAGGAAACAAATTTCCTCCAAGAGGAAAGTGGGAATCGGCCAAGTGAGAGACAAGGCAAGGCCTTGAACAAAATTGGAAACAAATCAAGGCTTCTAGAAGCCTTGAGTTGGCCGAGTGTCTCAAAGGGAAAAAAGAGGAAATTGCTCATGAATATGTGATATTCTATAGAAGAGGAAACTACCTTATTGAAGGTGAGACCTCTCCTATAAATAGGAGCCTCATTTCCTCACATTTCATTCATCCAAGTTTAAGAGATTTGAGAGACTCTCTCTCTAGAACTTTGGCCGAAAATCCTCTCTCTCTCTCTCTAGTTTATTTTCGATTATTTCTTGTCTTGGCACCTAGGTCCTCACTCGACCTAGTGTTTAGCTCTGCGACTTCGAGACTCGTTCTTAAGTCGTAGTGTTTAAAAGTGCCCACTCACTGATTCCTTCTTTTCGAGTGATTTAGTGATAGAAACTTTCGTGGTTGCTCGAGGTGCCGAGGAAAGAAAGAGAGACGTGCTGCGAGGGGAGACGAGCGTTGCAACTTTCCAAAAGCTTCTACAAGGTTCAAGCTTCAAGAAAGGTTAGTGAACTTCATAACTCATATTGGTTTTTAATTACATGTACTTGCACTTGTCTAGGTTAGTAAAAACTGTTTTACTTGTAAAAGAAATTTTTTAAATTTCCGCCGCTTAACGAAGCGTTAATTATTTTCTCAAACCCTAGATCGATTCCAACAAGACCAAGGAGGTAGAAGCAAATCCGAACAATGTACCAGTGGTGAGGGAATATGTTGACATTTTTTTTCCTGAAGATCTCCATGGGTTAGCACCCGAACGTGAGATTTCTTTTACGATTGAATTGCTACCCGGAACAGGTCCGATCTCTAAGGCACCCAATCGAATGGCTCATGCCGAGCTCAAGGAGATACAATCACAAGTCAAGAGTTGTTGGATAAGGGATTTATTCGCCCTAGTCTTTCGCCATGGGGAGCACCCGTTCTGACAAAGAAGAAGGATGGGTCTTTCCGCATATGTATCGACTACCAAGAGCTCAGTAAGGTAGCAGTCAAGAACAAGTATCCGCTTCCTAGGATTGATGACCTATTTGACCAACTCAGGGGAGCGGAAGTCTTCTCGAAAATTGACTTGCGATCCGGCTATCTTCAATTATGAGACAAGGAGGACGACATTCCAAAGACTGCATTCCGCACCCGTTACGGCCATTACGAGTTTACAGTTATGCCTTTTGGACTCACTAATGCCCCGGCAGCATTCATGGATATGATGAATAGGATCTTTAGCTACGTCTTGGATAAGTTTGTTATTGTCTTCATCAATGATATACTGATTTACTCCAAGAGCGCCGAAGACCACAAGAATCACTTGCGATTCGTACTCTAGACGCTGAGACAACATCAGTTGTATGCCAAATTCTCGAAGTGTGAATTTTGGTTGGATAAAGTGCATTTTCTCGGACACGTAGTTTCTAAAGACATAATCTCTGTCGATCCTGCCAATATAGAATCTGTGAATGATTGGAAGCCACCTCGAAGTGTGACAGAGATAAGGAGTTTTCTCGGTCTAGCAGGTTACTATAGAAGATTTGTGGAAGGATTTTCTACATTAGCTGCTCTACTCACCACCGCTCCAATTCTTATGGTCCCTAAAAGTGGAGAGCCTTTGTCTATCTACATCGGTGCATCAAAGATAGGTCTTGGTGCTGTGTTAATGAAAAACGGCAAAGTAGTGACTTATGTGTCACAACAACTCAAAAACCACGAGAGGAATTATCCTACTCATGATTTGGAGTTAGCCCCAGTGGTTCTTGCCCTCAAGATTTGGAGACACTACTCGTATGGTGTTCGGTGTGAGATATTTACCGATCATAAGAGCTTAAAGTACATTTTCACCCAGAAAGAGTTAAACATGAGACAAAGAAGGTGGCTAGAATTGGTTAAGCATTAGGATTGTGATATTCATTACCACCCCTGAAAGGAGAACGTGGTAACTGATGCATTAACTAGGAAACATGAGGCCAAGCTATCGATGATGTATGCATTATATCCTCAACTCGTTGACAAATTCAACAACTTGGAAGTTGAAATTGTCACCCGGGGATTAGCCAATACGATCTTGCAGTCAGATCTTTTGAAAGAATCAAAGAAATGCAAGGACATGATCTTGAGATGTCGAGGCTTAAAGACAATGCACTTGAAGGTCACGAGTCAAAATTTTTCCTTTTGGATAATGATGTACTCTTTCTTTTATGGTAGGATCTGTATACCCAACGAAGATGAGTTACAAAGGAAAATTCTGACCGAAGCTCATGAGACACCGTATTCAGTCCCACCAGGTTCCACAAAGATGTATCAAGGCCTTCGAGAACACTTCTGGTTGAATGTAATGAAGCGCAACATTGTAAAGTTTGTTAGTAAATGTCTTACATGCCAGAAAGTGAAGGCCGAACATCAACGATCAGGTAGAGAATTACAACTAATCGAAGTTCCTAAATGGAAGTGGGAACCAATCACAAAGGATTTTGTGGTTGGGTTACCTAAGACGGCAGAGGGTTATGATGCCGAATTGATAGTGATGGACCGTTTAACCAAGTCTACCTACTTCATCCCGATGAAAATCACGTACCCCATGGAGAAGTTGGCTAAGTTATAAGTTAATAATAGGGTGAGACTGCATGGCATTCCTTTGTCCATCATCTCAAATCGCGATTGTCGTTTCACTTCTAACTTCTGGAGGTGCATGCAAAGGTCGAGGGGATCGCAACTGAAGTTTAGCACCGTTTTTCACCCCTAGAAGGATGGTCAATCTAAATGAACTATTCAGACTTTTGAGGATATGCTAAGAGTACGTGTCATGGATTTTTGGTGGGCGTTGGAGTAAGAGGCTTCCACTTATTGAATTCTTATATAACAACAACTTCCAAGCGTCAATTGGCGCTGCACCGTATGAAGCTCTCTTTGGCAGAAAGTGTCGAACTCCAATTCACTGGTTTGAAGCTGGAGAAAATAAACTCGAGAAAATAGATTTTATCCGAGAGACAACAGAGGCTATCAAAAAAAAATTCGTGATCGAATGAGAACTGCCCAAAGCCGAAAGAAAAGCTAAGCCGATAAGAGAATGCGATCATTGGAATTTCAAGTCGGGGACTTTGTATTCTTGAAGGTAGCGCCTCTCAAGGGTGTGATGAGGTTCGGCAAGAAAGGAAAATTGAACCCAAGGTACATCGGTCCCTTCAAGATCACATAAAGAATCAGAAAAATAGCCTATCGTCTAGCTGTGAATCTTTAGTTAGCATCGGTACACCATGTGTTTCACGTCTCGATACTCAAAAAGTAAATACCCAATCCAAATCATGAACTAATCCAAGACCCTATCGAAGCACGAAGACTTGACGTATGAAGAAAAGCTAGTCCAGATTCTTGATCGCGAAGAAAAGGTTCTTAGGAACAAGGTGATTCCACTAGTCAAGACACTATATCGTAACCATAAGATAGAAAACACAACTTGGGAGCGCGAAAATGATATGAGATCGCGATACCCCAACCTTTTCCAAGGGGTTAAGTGTTGTAAAGTATGTAGTCCTCATGTTTTGTGACGACTTTTATGCTAATTTTCGGGACGAAAATTCCAATAAGTAGGAGAGATTGTGAAACCTCGAAACTCAACCATCAAAGAATTAAAATTTACATATTGTAAATTTTACAAATTTAAGTTATTTGTTATGTTTATGACTGCTCGTTTTTTTTAAGCTATGAGAAAAACTTTCGATAAATTACTCCCCGATAATTTTAAAATAAAATAAAATTACATTTATTAAAATTGAGCATGAGTCATCGTTGTGTTTCTATATAATATGTTAGTACCTTACTAACTGTTATTAACCGGTTAAAATATTTAATCCGTATATCAAATAAAAATATACATATATATATATATATATATATATATATATATATATATATATATATATAGTGAGAATCAGTTTAACGTGTATGTGTATATATATAGGTATATATAAGAAGAAATACTTTAGCAGTACATGTGCTTTAATATATATATATATATATATATATATATATATATATATATATATATATGACTTTCTAATAAAACTATACGTATTAGGATCAACAGTTACAACAGTCAATCAATTTCAAATATCTAAATTTCTATAATTATAGACAATGCTTTAAAGTTAGCTGTTACTTACTTGCTCTCTTTGAATATGGGCTGATTGTTTTTCTTTTTCTTTATTGCACCGTATACAAAATTAAGGGGTCAGTTATTTGCATTAAATTTAGATATGATGACTATGATATGTTATTTTTGTGTATACCTCTTCACGTTCTCTTCTTCATAACCCTCTTACACTATTCTTTTTCCTTCTTTTCTCTCTCTTGAGATCAGACCTCTTTCTTTTCTTTCAAAAACAAGAAAAATAAACTAAAACCCTATTAGCATGTGGTATACCGTAATTGGTGTTTCTAACAAGCATTAGAAGTTTTTCTTCTTTCAGTCAATCAAGAGGTATTTTATTTTTTTTACTCATTGTTCTTATTCACATAGGATTATGTTTGTTAATACGTATTTTTTAAGAGTTTTATTGGTAAAAATATTTATGTTTTGAAAGAGTTTTGTATATTTTGAGAAGCGTCTTGTTTGATATAGCTAACGATATTATTTTGATCTCATATTTTTATACACGAATATTTAAGATGTTTATGGTACGTTTTTAAAATTCATGATTTTTAGAATAACAATTTTTATTCTAAAAATAATTTACAAGTGGTGCGCAGACAATTTTATCTTGTTTTAAAAAGCGTAGTTTTTGGTATTTTAAAAATAGCGATAAAGCGTATTTTTGATTGAAAGTTTTATACAGGCTATGTTTATGTGTTATTGTCATATGATAAATTTTTAATCCGCGAAAATATATCCACGATTTAATTTTAGACCGGTGCGCAAACCGTTCTCAGAATGTTATAAAACTCCGTTTTACAGGTTATACTCTTATTTCAGTTTTCATTATTTTTAAATCCGATTTTGGTATTTTTTTACTTGAGAAGAAAACATTCAAATTATTATTTTATATTTTCTGGAATTTTCTCAGAATTTATCTCAACAGTTTTATTTTCTCGAGATTTCACATCTAAGGGTATTTTAGTAATTTCACTTAGCGATGAGTTCTAATTTTTTTTTCAGAAACCTTTTCTGTCCAGAATAGTATTTTCTTAGTGATTATTAAGTGATGTCCTAATTATTAATCATTTCTATTAGGTTTTGTTTTAACCGAGTAGAGCGTTTTAGCCGTTCATTATCCCAAAAGATCGTAATTTCCAAGTTCAGGTGAGAACAATCTCACTACAGCACATATTAGTTTTAAATAAAATTATGATGAGTTTTGTGATTCATGACGTGGTTAGTTAGATAGTATTATATGGTTTTGTTTATAGTTATAAGCCAAATGATACATGATACGATATGCTTAAGTACGATGATATGATATATGGGTTGTTATATATATTATGCAATGATTACATGTCTACGTTTATGCATTTTACCTTATGATATGATAAATGATGATGATGGAGTATTAATGACATATTTTTAAATTTATATGACATTATGTATGTTGATGTTTGCGCATGTCTTTATGTTAAGTAAATTTTATGTATGATGTATGAGATGCTAGTTAACGTTTTCTGGTTGAGCTATGTTATGTTTCATATGCATTGGTAAGCTATGTCATGTTATTTTTTTTAAGTTATAATCATGTCACGTCTGATGTTATGTATGATGGTTATCTATATTACATGTCATATTTGCATGTCACCTAAATAACAAAGTGAAAAGATAAGTAAGAGAGTCGTACCTGTCACGACCCGCGAGCGACAGCTCGCCCACGAGCCGCGACCGATCAGCTCTCATATTTTTCATATTAAACAATAGATCATAATACTTTTATATATTCAAATAGTTTGCGAAAATCCGGGGAAATTTTTCGCTTTTATAACTTAGAGTCTTATAGCGACTCCTATACAATACGTTCCGGAACGTTTTAACAAAAGAGACTAACCCCCGGTTAAGAAACCCCATAGCCCATAGGTCAAGGCAATACGTTCTCGGTCTCGGTCTTCGATCTCGTTTCCCGCTTACAAGCTTTTCCCTTATCTACATTACCAAGGGTCATAAAACTATGAGTCGATTGACTCAGTAAGTGGGAGTCTAACTTAGGAAAAGAAAAACAACTAATGCCATGTGACGTGCAAATAAACACATAAAAATGCAGAATGCAGATGCATATACTTCAAGAGCATGCCTAACGCGGGGCCTCGCTCTACGCTAACACTTGTCATTCCACAAGGTTATACAACATCCCCTGCTACAACCCTTGGAATGACAAGAAGCCAACCTCAGACCTCGAGCAGTAGTCATCAGTGGCTTAAGAGTTTTAAAACTGTCTGGGATCCACTAGTGGTACCATCTTCGTCTGGGCGCCGGCGCTACATGCGTCATGACAAAGCAAATGGGCTCGCCGTGGCGACCTTTCCCATTGCAAGAACGGGGTGCTCTTGGCAGCTCCCGGGGAGTACTCAGCGCCACTAGGACCGTCTTAGTCCTAAACACGAGTCGTGACTCGTGGGTACCACCGACAACATTATTTATTGTTTGGATACTCTAGCTTATAGAGTATACCACTAATTACAAACAGGAGAGCGTCTCGGGATAAATCCCGAAAGAATTATGGTTTCCCTTTTATGCTCGTTAAGTGTTTTAGATTGAAGACTCAGGACGTGACTCCTGGTACTTCTACCCTCGGCTCGAATCCGAGAGTCCAACATGCTCTCCTGTCACCTCAGATCTAGCCAAACTCTATGGTTAGCAGAGGGATCTAACTACAACAAAGTAGCAACGTGGCTGGTTCAAGTTAGCATTTGAACCTATGGGTATAAACCCAACTAAATTTTTCATAAAGAGTGGCCGAAGCCTTAATATTCAGTGTTTGTGTCTTTTAAGGCTTTTTCCTACTCTTTATTATTATAACACATAAATGCACGTAAACAGGATTATTCCCTTGGTAAGTAGTTGACTTATGTCTCCACACTTACTTGGAACAGCTCGCCAGAAAGTTCGACAACTTCCAGCGATGTCTTGCTTTTCACGTTCTCCGGAATACTTGACGCTTGTCGAAACGTCAAAGGAAGAGTAAATCGAGTTTTAACATCGATAACACTTTCCTTGAAACTTCAAATTCCTGCTTCGTTGCCTTTGACTCTGTCGGTTCCCGCTCGCCCGTCTAATTCTGTAATCCCTTTCGCGGAATTCGATAACTAGTCACATTCATGATTCCAAGCTCACATAAATTCCGAAATCAAAACTAAATTTCTCGAGACAACTCAACGAGCCCGAAACATACCCTATTCCCGGACCTAAGCAAGTCACACAACCAAACAACTCCGGAGACACAACGAGCAATCCTACAACCAAACGAGCACAAACACTCGTATCCATATTCAAACACAAGGCACATCATATTCTCATCGATACCAAACATACACAACAATTTCACAAACTCGACTCAAGTCCCCGATTCAAACACATAAACAAAATTTGCACATGATCGGACTGGTTTGAACAGCGACTGGAAAATGCATCATAACTCGAGCTATACAACTCGAAATCCAACGATTCCAGTTTAAGAACGTAACTAACTTTCGTACCTTTCTAACGATATATTATAAGCCTACATATGACCAGAAAAGCTATCTCAAAAACAGCCCGCAATATTGGGTCGCTGTTCTGGAATTCAGCAGTTCACAGCTTTGAATACCAGATTTCAAAAATTCATAACTCTTTCAATACTCCACGGATTATTACGTTCTTGGTCATTTTAGAAAGCTCATAACGTCTATTATCCAGGAAAAATACTAGCAAACATAAACGCATAACAGATCGGACTGCCCACGTCCGTTTTATCACCCTGTCCGAAACATATTCATTTTCGTCCAAAATCAAACCCAATCCAAGAAATTCGTTTTCAATCACCAAATTCATCTCATAATCATAACCAATCAAGCTCAATGAACAAACAAAACCAACCAAAAACTCAGATTTCATCTCGGATCAAAAACCCCCAAATTTTGATCTATGAACCCTAGAATCAAAACAAACCAAGGAGATGAAATCCTCACCTCAACCCGTGATATAAGCTTCCCCGGTGAGTCACCACGCCTTCCCCGGCGTTTTCTCTTGCTCCGGCGTTACCGTAGCTCTCGACGACCTCGTTCTTCTTCTCAGGTGGCGCGCGCGGTGGTGGAGACTCGGCTGGAGAAGATCGCGCTCGACGAGAAGAAAGGAAGAAGAAGGTGAGGTCGGGTGCTGGTGAAGAGGATCGGTGATGCTTGAAGATGACCGATTTTTTTTTTTTCTTCTCCTCTCCTTTCTTCTTTCCTTTCCTGGTTGCGTGCTAAGTGAGCTGGCCGAGTGATATACATCACTTGGAAGATGTTTCCAGACTATGATGATGTGGCAAGGATAAGAACAAGTGCTAAAGTCTCCTAAATTCCCACTTGACCATCTTTTCTCATGTTTCATTTCAATTTCGTCCTTTCCCACTAATTAATCCTTGTTGCACATAAATCTTTTTTTTTTCCATTCTCTTCTCTAAAGATGGAAAATATAACGAGAAAATTAATCCAATAATTTTCTTTCGAATTCCTTTAACATAGAAATTAATTAAGATCGTTAGAATTTATTTTCACTTCCACAATCCTTCTTAAATTCGTGAAAATATTCTAAAACTTTATCGATCTTAATATCCTTAATTTTCCATTCTCGATAGTTTTCTCGTTCCTTCGAGAAATTCTATAATATTATTCTCTTGATTCTCAAGCACTAAAAATTTTCAATGCTCAACTACCTTCAAAATCCTTTTGTCGACTTTATTTATTTATTCAAATCAACAAGTCGAGCGTTACAAAAGTTTGTACATTACAATCTCTACCCCCTTAGAAGAGTTTCGTCCTCGAAACTTAGAACGAGGTAGGGTACTTCTATTGCATTTCGCTCTCGAGCTCACAGGTAGCTTCTTCTACAACGTGTCTCTTCCATAACCTCTTGATCAAAGGGATGGTGTTGTTTCTCAACACTTTATCCTTGCGGTTAAGAATCGCAACCGTTGGCTCTTCATACCTGACTTCAGGAGGGTTCTCAACCTCTTGTTCTTGTAGAACATGTGAAGGATCAGACACATACTTTCGTAGTATGGATACATGGAAAACATCGTGTAGGTTAGACATGGACGGCGGTAACGCCCAGCGACAAGCTGTGTTGCCTACACGCTCAAAGATCTCAAAAGGTCCAACATACCTCGGACTGAGCTTTCCTTTCTTCCCGAATCTCATGGCACCACGCATCGGAGAGACTTTCAAAAAGACTTTATCTCCTGCCTCAAACTCTAGAGGTCTTCTACGCTTATCTGCGTAGCTCTTCTGACGACTTTGTGCGGTCTTCATCCGGGCTTGAATTTTCTTGATCGCTTCGGTGGTCCGTCCGAGCAATTCAGGCCCGATGAACTCGCTCTCACCAGCTTCATCCCAATGAACTGGAGAGCGACACTTTCGCCCATAAAGAGCTTCATAGGGTGCCATCCCAATCGTCGCTTGATAACTGTTGTTGTACGAGAACTCGACCAAGGGAAGATAACGACTCCACGAGCCGTGGAACTCCAAAACACACGCTCGGAGCATATCTTCTAACACTTGGATCGTGCGTTCACTCTGACCGTCAGTTTGGGGATGAAATGCAGTGCTGAATTTCAGTCGCGTCCCCAAATGCTGTTGTACACTCTTCCAAAATTTGGACGTAAAACGAGCATCACGGTCAGAGACGATTGAGCTAGGAACTCCATGTAGACGAACAATCTCTTTGATGTAAAGTTCAGCGAGTCTATCCACAGTGTGAGTGGTATTGATGGGCAGAAAATGAACTGATTTGGTCAACCTGTCGACAATGACCCATACTGAGTCGTGACCAGCTGTGGTTTTTGGCAAACCTGACACGAAATCCATCGTTATCTGCTCCCACTTCCACTGTGGAATCTCAAGCGGTTGCAGCAGTCCAGCTGGCTTTTGATGCTCGGCCTTAACTTGTTGACAAGTTAGGCACTTTTGAACAAACTCAGCTACATCTTTCTTCATTCCTGGCCACCAATACACCTTTTTCAAGTCTTGATACATCTTTGTCACACCTGGATGTACCGAATATGGTGTCCCGTGAGCTTCCACCATCAACTGCTTTCTGACTTCCTCGTTAGATGGCACACAAACTCTTCCATTACATCTTAAAACATCGTTCTCATCTAACTTGAAATCACCCTCGTTACCATTTTGAGCCTCAAACATCTTCCCAAGAAGATATTCGTCTGCGTACTGACCATCCTTGATCTGTTCCAGCAACATCGGACATACGCTAAGAGCAGCTAATCTCCCAGTGATCAGCTGAAGTTCTAGCTGCTGAACATCGTCTTTTAGTTGAAGAGACGTTTCAACCAAACTTGCTAAGGACGCTACAGATTTGCGGCTAAGCGCATCTGCAACTTTATTTGCCTTACCAGGATGATAATGCAAATCAAAGTCATAGTCATTCAGAAGTTCCATCCAACGTCCTTGTCGCATGTTAAGCTCTTTCTGAGTAGAGAGATATTTCAGCGTTTTATGATCCGTATAGATGTCGCAATGCACTCCATACAGATAGTGTCTCCAAATTTTCAGAGCAAAAACGACAGCTGCAAGCTCTAAATCGTGTGTAGGGTATCGAGTTTCGTAATCTTTCAACGGTCGAGAAGCGTATGCGATGACTTTCCCATGTTGCATCAGTACTGCACCCAAACCTTGTTTAGATGCATCACAATAGATGGAGAATCCATCTTCTCCCTGTGGAATTGTAAGCACTGGCGCCGTTGTCAGCCGAGTTTTCAGTTCTTGGAAACTTTTCTCACATGTTTCCGACCAGATGAACTTATGTCCTTTGCGAGTCAATTGGGTCAATGGCATGGCTAATTTAGAAAATCCCTCCACGAACTTCCTATAGTAGCCCGCTAGGCCCAAGAAACTTCTTATTTCAGTCACCGTTTTCGGCTGACTCCATTGCTTCACAGCTTCCACTTTGGCCGGATCTACCATGATTCCTGCGCTACTGACCACGTGGCCGAGAAAAACAACATGCTCCAGCCAAATTTCACACTTGGAGAACTTGGCATACAATTGTTTTTCCCTCAGCCTGCTTAGCGCTAGCTCTAGATGCTGTTCGTGCTCTTCTTTAGTCTTCGAGTAGATTAGAATGTCGTCGATGAACACGATCACGAACTTATCCAGAAAGTCCTCAAATACTCGGTTCATCAGGTTCATGAACGCTGTCGGCGCGTTAGTCAATCCAAACGACATAACTAAGAACTCATAATGACCATATCGAGTACGAAAAGCAGTTTTCGGGATGTCTTCATCTCGAACCTTCAGCTGATGGTATCTCGAACGCAAGTCAATATTCGAGAACACTGTCGCCCTTGACAGTTAATCAAAAATATCGTCGATCCGCAGCAACGGATACTTGTTCTTGATCGTCACTTGGTTCAATCCACGCTAGTCAATACAGAGCTGTAGAGAACCATCTGCTTTCTTAACGAACAAGACTGGCGCTCCCCAAGGCGAATGGCTTGGTCGTATGAATCCTTAGACAAGCAACTCTTGTAGCTGCGTCTTGAGTTCCTTCAATTCTGCTAGAGCCATACGATATGGAGCTTTCGATATCGGAGATGTGCCTGGAATGAGCTCGATATTGAACTCAACCTCGCAATCAGGAGGTAGACCTGACAGGTCTTCTGGAAAGACATCGATGAAGTCTCTCACGACTGGGATGTCTTGCGGCTTTTGGCTGCCTTCGTGATATCTATCACACTCGCAAGATATCCAGCGCACCTTTGATGTATCAACTTCAGCGCTCTCAACACCGATATGACCGGAAGACTCAATTTTCGAGATGAGCCTTGAAACTGGAATGGTTTAAGTCCCGGTTTCTGAAATGAAACAGACTTCTTTCGACAATCAATAAACGCATAATGTTTGTCCAACCAATCCATTCCGAGGATTACGTCATAGTCCACCATTTCTAATTCGATCAAGTTCGCCTTTAGTATCCGATCCTGGACCTGAATCGGCATATTCTCATACCAGTACATCGACTGATATCTATCTCCGGAAGGTGTAGCCATCAAGAACGGATACAAAAACTTCTTCCTATTTCCACCTAGCTGATCAGACTTCCTAATGCGTAGCTCCTGAATCTATCAATGCATATGCAGAGAAGGAGTCTACGAAAATCTGACATGCGACCGTATTCGACGATCCTGCTCGAACTTCATCTTAACGTATAGAGAACACCCTCGCATTAACCTTCGATTGCTCTTTCGAGGCGGGGATTCTTTCTTCCGGAGTTTTGCATACCCGCGACAGGTGACCCTCTTTCCCGCAACGGTAGCACACCAGATTACGGGCAAAACATTCACCTACGTGCGTTACCCCGCATCTACTGTATTGGGACAGTTGTGATCCACCAGCAGATTGGGTCTTCTTCGAAGATGACCCTGAACGGTTGTTGTTCCCATGGTTCCTTTCCTGGTTCACCTAATGTGAACGGTTCCCCGAACTCGCTTGGAACCGATTACTGGAGCTTTGTTGGGACCTCGTTCCACTTCCTTGATGTTGCCGATCCTGCCACCTCTGCTGAAATTTCGCTCTTTTCCGCGAACTACCTTGACTCGCATCAACGGACTCCGAAGGTGTTGTGGCAGCTGATTTCGGGGCAGGGGCATACTCATTGACATTCCAACCCGCGACGCGCAAATCCTTTTGCATGGCGTTTGCATAAGTGCGGGGCCCAACATCTCCACTATCCACGTGTTTCACAACATTCACGTTAAGCCCGTGCATATACTTCATCTTACGCGCCTGATCTGTGGGTACCAAGGAAGGAGCGAACC
Organism: Urtica dioica subsp. dioica; assembly: GCF_054948205.1. Taxonomy (NCBI): domain Eukaryota; kingdom Viridiplantae; phylum Streptophyta; class Magnoliopsida; order Rosales; family Urticaceae; genus Urtica; species Urtica dioica. The sequence goes on along the minus strand of NC_142764.1, from coordinate 16,799,255 downwards.
TTGCCAACGAATTGAACGTCGCTGTATACTCAGCGATAAACATCGAACCTTGACTCAAGGTCATGAACTCACGTACCTTCTTCGATAAATTGGCTTCGCTTAAGTACATTCCACGAAACAGATTGAGGAAGTGTACCCACGTCATTGTTTGAAAATCCTCGTATGACGCCACTATCTCCCACCAACTCCTGGCCTCGTCATCCAGCCGGTTTACGGCACACGCCACTTTCTCTGCGTCTGTCAGCTGCAATAGCTACAGATCTGTTGGATCTTCTTAAGCCATTTCTCAGCCGTAGCTGGTTCAACGTTGCCATCAAAAGTCGGAGGCTTCTGCTTCCGAAACCTCTCGTACACTGGTTCACCTACCGGAGGAACGACGTCTGGTGTTTGGAAGTTCAATTCTTCCGGAGGATCCACATGCACTTGTGGTGGCTTCTCTCGTCGTTCGTCCTAAGCTGGAGGTTCAGGGTTTGGCTGGGGTGTCGCGTTCAATCTCGTCAAGACATCCGCAATCATGCGATTATGCTGCTATATCCGTTGAGCAGAGCTTGATTTTGACGCTCTTTATGCTCGTCTCATCGAGTAGCGTCAACTCAAACTTGTCAGGATGCATCTAATCTCTGTGATATCCGCAGCTGAAACATTCTCGTTATTAGACGTACCTCGTCTAGACCTCACTTCCTTCTTATTTTCACATATAAGAGGATGGGCATGATTGAGCATCACAATCAACCATAACGAGAATGCATAACCAATACGAACTAGCCTCTCAAGGCCTAGTCCAACGAGAGACTTAAACACAAAACGCTAGTTCTCTCGTTACACACACAAAGCAACCACTCTCGTGGTTGACAAGCAAACGTCTACGCAGCTGGGTCACCCAAAGGCTCAGCAGGATCCTCCTCGAAATCTACCTTGTCAAATTCAACCCTCTCGTCATCATGCGGAACAACCACCGGAAAAATAATCATCGGGGGTATGGTACTCATATACCACATCGCTTCATGACGAGGAACTCAGTCTGCAATTGCAAGACAACATACGAGGGACAATCAGATTCCAGCGTCAGATATTGGAGCTCTACACACAGCTCCCAATACTCGATACCTCGCTGGCGTCTATGCTCGAGCACATCAGGCACCGGTCCACAATCTCTTGGACAAATCGATTTCCATATCGGACAACCGATTCAACTCGAGCTGGTAGAATCCGTGAGCTTGCTCCTCCCATTCGTCCCTCTCCCCTGGCCTCGAACGTGTGTTGTATCACCTTTTGAAACATCTCCCAAACTCAGCTGATTGCCGTCAGCGGTTAAACGAGTCCATCGACTCAACGTTGGCCAATAAGGAGGGGTCATCGCGATATTCGCACAGAAGTAGTGAAGCGTCGAGACGACACTCATCCACTCACAAGTCAAACCGATCCACCGGCCCCTAAGTGGTGGTGCCTCTCACGACACTGAACGTACCTGCAGTCGGAGCAATTTGCGTGACCGCATCGTTATACATATTAATCTCATCGGGGAAGAGAGATCTAACTCATAGCAACTCATTCTGCATCACGTCAAACCTATCTCTAGACAGGTCGACTCTAAGCACAACACTATCACATGGCATACTCATGACCTATACCGAGAACACGTATCCCAAGTCTACAGAAACGGCTAAACCTGGGGCTCTGATACCACAAAATCTGTCACGACCCGCGAGCGACAGCTCGCCCACGAGCCGCGACCGATCAGCTCTCATATTTTTCATATTAAACAATAGATCATAATACTTTTATATATTCAAATAGTTTGCGAAAATCCGGGGAAATTTTTCGCTTTTATAACTTAGAGTCTTATAGCGACTCCTATACAATACGTTCCGGAACGTTTTAACAAAAGAGACTAACCCCCGGTTAAGAAACCCCATAGCCCATAGGTCAAGGCAATACGTTCTCGGTCTCGGTCTTCGATCTCGTTTCCCGCTTACAAGCTTTTCCCTTATCTACATTACCAAGGGTCATAAAACTATGAGTCGATTGACTCAGTAAGTGGGAGTCTAACTTAGGAAAAGAAAAACAACTAATGCCATGTGACGTGCAAATAAACACATAAAAATGCAGAATGCAGATGCATATACTTCAAGAGCATGCCTAACGCGGGGCCTCGCTCTACGCTAACACTTGTCATTCCACAAGGTTATACAACATCCCCTGCTACAACCCTTGGAATGACAAGAAGCCAACCTCAGACCTCGAGCAGTAGTCATCAGTGGCTTAAGAGTTTTAAAACTGTCTGGGATCCACTAGTGGTACCATCTTCGTCTGGGCGCCGGCGCTACATGCGTCATGACAAAGCAAATGGGCTCGCCGTGGCGACCTTTCCCATTGCAAGAACGGGGTGCTCTTGGCAGCTCCCGGGGAGTACTCAGCGCCACTAGGACCGTCTTAGTCCTAAACACGAGTCGTGACTCGTGGGTACCACCGACAACATTATTTATTGTTTGGATACTCTAGCTTATAGAGTATACCACTAATTACAAACAGGAGAGCGTCTCGGGATAAATCCCGAAAGAATTATGGTTTCCCTTTTATGCTCGTTAAGTGTTTTAGATTGAAGACTCAGGACGTGACTCCTGGTACTTCTACCCTCGGCTCGAATCCGAGAGTCCAACATGCTCTCCTGTCACCTCAGATCTAGCCAAACTCTATGGTTAGCAGAGGGATCTAACTACAACAAAGTAGCAACGTGGCTGGTTCAAGTTAGCATTTGAACCTATGGGTATAAACCCAACTAAATTTTTCATAAAGAGTGGCCGAAGCCTTAATATTCAGTGTTTGTGTCTTTTAAGGCTTTTTCCTACTCTTTATTATTATAACACATAAATGCACGTAAACAGGATTATTCCCTTGGTAAGTAGTTGACTTATGTCTCCACACTTACTTGGAACAGCTCGCCAGAAAGTTCGACAACTTCCAGCGATGTCTTGCTTTTCACGTTCTCCGGAATACTTGACGCTTGTCGAAACGTCAAAGGAAGAGTAAATCGAGTTTTAACATCGATAACACTTTCCTTGAAACTTCAAATTCCTGCTTCGTTGCCTTTGACTCTGTCGGTTCCCGCTCGCCCGTCTAATTCTGTAATCCCTTTCGCGGAATTCGATAACTAGTCACATTCATGATTCCAAGCTCACATAAATTCCGAAATCAAAACTAAATTTCTCGAGACAACTCAACGAGCCCGAAACATACCCTATTCCCGGACCTAAGCAAGTCACACAACCAAACAACTCCGGAGACACAACGAGCAATCCTACAACCAAACGAGCACAAACACTCGTATCCATATTCAAACACAAGGCACATCATATTCTCATCGATACCAAACATACACAACAATTTCACAAACTCGACTCAAGTCCCCGATTCAAACACATAAACAAAATTTGCACATGATCGGACTGGTTTGAACAGCGACTGGAAAATGCATCATAACTCGAGCTATACAACTCGAAATCCAACGATTCCAGTTTAAGAACGTAACTAACTTTCGTACCTTTCTAACGATATATTATAAGCCTACATATGACCAGAAAAGCTATCTCAAAAACAGCCCGCAATATTGGGTCGCTGTTCTGGAATTCAGCAGTTCACAGCTTTGAATACCAGATTTCAAAAATTCATAACTCTTTCAATACTCCACGGATTATTACGTTCTTGGTCATTTTAGAAAGCTCATAACGTCTATTATCCAGGAAAAATACTAGCAAACATAAACGCATAACAGATCGGACTGCCCACGTCCGTTTTATCACCCTGTCCGAAACATATTCATTTTCGTCCAAAATCAAACCCAATCCAAGAAATTCGTTTTCAATCACCAAATTCATCTCATAATCATAACCAATCAAGCTCAATGAACAAACAAAACCAACCAAAAACTCAGATTTCATCTCGGATCAAAAACCCCCAAATTTTGATCTATGAACCCTAGAATCAAAACAAACCAAGGAGATGAAATCCTCACCTCAACCCGTGATATAAGCTTCCCCGGTGAGTCACCACGCCTTCCCCGGCGTTTTCTCTTGCTCCGGCGTCACCGTAGCTCTCGACGACCTCGTTCTTCTTCTCAGGTGGCGCGCGCGGTGGTGGAGACTCGGCTGGAGAAGATCGCGCTCGACGAGAAGAAAGGAAGAAGAAGGTGAGGTCGGGTGCTGGTGAAGAGGATCGGTGATGCTTGAAGATGACCGATTTTTTTTTTTTTTCTTCTCCTCTCCTTTCTTCTTTCCTTTCCTGGTTGCGTGCTAAGTGAGCTGGCCGAGTGATATACATCACTTGGAAGATGTTTCCAGACTATGATGATGTGGCAAGGATAAGAACAAGTGCTAAAGTCTCCTAAATTCCCACTTGACCATCATTTCTCATGTTTCATTTCAATTTCGTCCTTTCCCACTAATTAATCCTTGTTGCACATAAATCTTTTTTTTTTCCATTCTCTTCTCTAAAGATGGAAAATATAACGAGAAAATTAATCCAATAATTTTCTTTCGAATTCCTTTAACATAGAAATTAATTAAGATCGTTAGAATTTATTTTCACTTCCACAATCCTTCTTAAATTCGTGAAAATATTCTAAAACTTTATCGATCTTAATATCCTTAATTTTCCATTCTCGATAGTTTTCTCGTTCCTTCGAGAAATTCTATAATATTATTCTCTTGATTCTCAAGCACTAAAAATTTTCAATGCTCAACTACCTTCAAAATCCTTTTGTCGACTTTATTTATTTATTCAAATCAACAAGTCGAGCGTTACAAAAGTTTGTACATTACAGTACCGCCTCGAGTTACGGAGGTCTACAAGGAGAATTTCCCGAGCCGACTTACGGGCCCAAATGGGAAAATATCTCATAAGTTATAAGTTTATAAGATGGAGCAAAGTATGGGACCTTGCAACCCCATATCTTTGTTTCCAAAGTGTACACTGAAATTGGTACGACTACTCTAGGGGAGCCCCGAATAAAATATGATAAGATTTATGTTAAGAAAGACCATTTCACCTTTAGAATGAAAATACTAATAACCGGTTCATGCATTGCATTACTCATCTTGTTTTGTGAGTTTTATATTGTTCTCGCTGAGCGATAGCTCATTTCCACGAAAATTTTACGTATGTGCTGTAGGTAAACAACTTACTGCTAAGTGATGAGTATGGACCATCGGCATCGATAGCAAGAGGGTTGGGTTATGGTTGCAACTACGTAAGAAAGACTTCCGCTAATCATAAGATAAATTAGATTTAAAGATTTAATATAATTTCTAAAATAAAGTTTTAATATAGATTAAGTAGTTTGTTATAGTATTGTATCATTTTATCCTTAGCTTGATTAACAAATTTATTGTAATTTATTTTCTATTAAGTTGGTATTAAAATACTAGTTTTCAAGTAAATGTCAAAATATTTTCAAGTCAAAGAGTTACCATGATCAAAGCTTAAAGTTTAGTTTTTATTCACTTATTTGTTATACCGTTGACAAAATTATTTTGGTAAGGACTAGTATGGTTTTATTGTTTTATGGTATTTGAGAATATATGTATTCGAAGAAAAAAAATATATATAATCCGCGAATTTTCAGATTACGGTTTAGTAAGGGTATTATATGATATAAAAAAAATCCTCATTTTTTTATACATAATTTTGATAAGTAAAAGAAGTAAGTAAAGTAAGACGGTCCGAAAAGTCGGGTCGTCACAATTACGGGCTGTTTTTGAGATAGCTATTCTTGCCGTATATATGCTTGTAATATCTCGTTAGAAAGCTACATGAGTCTACTTTCATTTGCCGCTAGAATCAATCGATTTTAAGTTTTGTAGGTCGAGTTATGATGGTACGTCTCCCTCGTCGGCTATTGCATGGCCGGGTCCCAGAGAATGCTCGTTTACGAGTTCGTCCCCAACAATACCTTGGAGTTTCACCTACACGGTACCCCTTTTTTTCATCCCGGGTTTGGATTTGGTTTTTGGATCCAAGATTGTTGATGTGTATGTATGTATATACTGTAGGGAAAGGTCGGCCGACGATGGATTTGACCCTGTTGATTGATGTTGCAGGTCATCCCAAAATCATTCACCGTGACATCAGGGCCCAGCAGCGAGTACAGCGCACCCACCAGCAACTACGGCGTTTACCCTTCCAGCTCCAGCAGCGAAGGCCAAACCACCCGAGAACTCGACATCAGGGCAAAGAGAAACAACGACGACTCGGATTTTCGGGGCAACTCTTTAACATAGTAACACACAAAAACGAAACAACTAAGGCTCTTCGGGGGTTTTTTTTTTTTTAGTGTAAAGATTTCCAATGCACGTTCATTGCAAGAGAATGTAATATCTTGGCTGATTTTTTTTTCAAAAACGAAATAAGAAATGAAGTCACTTTTAAATAAAATGACATCCAAAATACTGCTCTTTTAAAAGATTTGACGTCGCTTTTTTTAAAAAGCGACGTCTAAACCACTGTTTGGTGTTTTGGTGGGAAGACTATTGGGTGCGACATGTCGCATCCAAAAGTCAAATACCCGCCATATTCTTGATTTCCCACGGAAAAATAGGTGCGACTTCAGGTGCGATAAGTCGCACGCAATAGTGTCGCACCTAATAGTACATACTATTGGGTGCGACATGTAATAGCTGCGGACTTTTAGGTGCGACTACGTCGCACCTAAAGTCGCACCCGATAGTACTATCGGGTGCGACTCTGTGGGCATCAGGTGCGACAAAAGTCGCACCTGATGCCCATATTTGTAGTAGTGTATTGTTTTAATAAGATTAGAGGCCGAGAAGATAACAATCTGTCAATTACATAAGTTTGTTAGAACACTCGAGAAAGACCAGTGAATAATATTGATTATTGTAATAATTTATAATCGGGTATGGATTTAAAAACTAATTTCATGTGATTATGGATTTTAAGAATTGGATAACTGATTTCTTTAAACCAATTTTAAAATTGGATCCGAATTATAAATAACTACATAACCGAATTTTGAAAAACGGATATTAATATTAAAACTAGATATTTGATTAAAGAAACTGAATAACTCGATATTGAGATAACCAAATTTCGGTTTTTGATTAATCTGAACCAATTATTGGACCAAATTTAGAAAGATCAAATCGAACCGATCCAGTTTCAGCTCTAAATAATAATCATTTAATGGTACTCTAGCCAATCTTACAATATAGCCGAATTTTCAGCCTGAGAAAAATATCTAAAACATTTTACAATCGTCATGATAAATTGTAGCAAATAGTACAATATCATTTATATGTCTACATGTGAATTTGAACCAAGTTATCCAAGAATTCGAGATCTTCTAACATCCACTTAAACACCCATCATCCAAGTGTTTGATAATCATACATAATGATCCGTGAAACAAAGCAAAACAAATATTATTGCACAAGAACACCAATTTTGACTCTCACAAGTCTCTAAGCTCGAAAATTCATAATGCGTAAAAGACCTATGTTGAGAATTCACATGTTGTAATTCACCAAGATTGCAAAGAACTTCCTACGCCAACCAAAACACAAACCACAAAAGGATCAAAGCACAAACCATACACGTGGTTCGAGGTTCAACACGAGCTAATTCCCAAAGCTCCTCAAAATTAGGCATTTGAGCCACTCAATTATCTTTTTTTAACTCTTTCTATGCGGTTTCTTCACTCCTATGTTACAAACTTGCATCTTCTTATAACCTACACTGCTGAGATACCCCGAGCAATTGTCTCGCAAATCTCAGTAAGCCTCACAACAAGAATTACTCCAAGAGTTATAATGCAATATTCTGTTTTCACTTTCTTAGAATGACTAATGATGACAAATATTTGTTTCACAAAAAATTCTCATGACGCAAGCATACGTATCGTCAAATAGTAAAGCATATACAATTAGGCACGAGTATCGATCTCTCGAGGAACTCATTCTATCTATCAATGTAAACTAACTAGAAATTATTTGAGTTATGAAAGTTTAAAAATAGGTTTTTCTGTTTTTGTTTTGAAAGTAAATTAAAAATGCAAAAAGCGAGAAACAAGGATTTAAAAATGCTTATCAAGGTGAAGGGGCGCTACCTAGTTGGGGTCTCGATTCGGTCAGTTCTACGGATTCTAATAACTTCTATAGATTGGGAAAACCTAGTCTAATCCCTCTTCAATATGCCTTAATTTCCTTCGAGTATAAACATGTCTAATTGTTAGACAAACTTACACCTTTCGATATTTGGATTCTATTAAAACAAACAATCCTATTTTCTACGGGAACTCAAACAACTAGACAAGGCTCGTAGTTTTTGTATAGATCTACATAGGAGGGTGAGAGAACGGGTTAAGCACACTCGAATACAACCTCTCGGTATCTAAACGGGTCTACATATTCACTACCTAGTTAGCTAAGCAAAGCAATGATATTAAGCACCCCAATTTCCTTGATTACTACAAATCAAATCATATTTAAGAACAATCTTAGCATAATCTACTAACCAAATCAAATAACTTAACTACACCGCACCCCTCCTAGCTTACTGTTTAGCTACTCATGACTTTAATCAAACAAAGCAAAATGGAAATGTCTAAAAGCATCAACACAATTTGAAGTGTAGACATCTATTATATAATAAATTCAAAGTCAATAACCTCCAAATAGTTTCAATCAAGATCAACTAGAGGTATCTCAATTCAACCATACAAAATTCAAGCTAAATGGAAATGACAACAACTAGACTTCAACCTAAAGCGGGTAAAGAAAAGAGAGTGATAGAAGGATAAAACTATGGCTTAGATGTGTAGAGAAATAAGTTGGAGGAATTGTCACAAGCTCTTCTCATTCTTCTTATTCTTCTTCTCTTTAAAAGTTTCAAGCTCCTTCAATGGCCCTTCTTCAATCTCAAAACTCAAGCGTATTTCTAGGAATTTCTCTCTATTTTCATGCTTATCCTTCAAAATAACATGAGCTAAGAGTATATGGTCTATTTTCGGGGTACTCTGAACACTTGGATTTACTACAAGGGTCAAGCATCCGAACCAAATCGCACCTTGCGAGATTCGCACAAATGAAACTTGCAAAGCCAAAGCAAGAGTACGGAACAATACAAGTCTACATTAACTTAAAGAAGGAAAAAAAATGTTAAGTACATATCACAAATATTGTATATTCCAAATCGAGACCATGCGAACAATAGAAGGTCTCAGGATTTTGCATGCCTAGTATATAAAATCAATAACACGTCATTTGTATCACAAAGATATTTAGGAAAAGTGCACAACACTACATATGAAGTGCTACATTAAAAATGAAAGTAAAAAAAAAAGCCAAATAACAACACAAATAGTAAAGACAATAACAATAATGATTATAACTACATGCACAAAATTAATTACTGACTGGGTCCCTTATTTAACGACATAAAAAATCTTAAAATAACTTGATACGAAAGAAAAATGGATAGCTGAATTGATCAGAGTCTGGTAGGAAAGCCTCCACCTACAACCAGAGCCTCTCCGGTGATGTAAGAAGCATCGTTTGAGGCTAAAAACGCTGTTGCAGCTGCAATCTCCTCTATTCTTCCGAATCTCTTAAGTAGAATATTATTCTTTAGGAAATTTATCTGCCATTCAATTTATAGATGAAGTCATATTATGCAGCTAAATAAGTCATAAATTGATGATTTTCTAATGTATACATTTATACTTACCAATGTATCATTATCAAAAAGGATCTTGGAAAATTTGGTCGGCACAACACCGGCTACTACACAATTTACCCTAATGTCCGGTGCTAGCTCATCCGCGATGGCCTATACATAAATGTATACAGGAATATAATAAACTTTATATATCAAATTTAACATGTTGGTTTTAATGCAATTTGGTGGTTAAATTTTACAAAGGCTCTATTGCTGATGGACGTACTTTCATTGAAGTTTTGAAAATATTGAAATGTCAATGAAATTATTGTTTTGACAAAAAATACCAGCCTAAACAATATTTAATCCTTGGCCAAGCTATGTAAAAATGCTGATATTTTGACTATTCAAGCTAAACAAATAGGTAATTAGTACTTACCTTAGTAAGGCCAAGGAGAGTTGTTTTGATGACTCCATACATTGATAGAGAAGGCGGTGCATGATACGCAGCGATCGACGACATGAAGATGATCGAAGATCCCTTCTTCATGTATGGTGATATCTCCTATATTATACACGAGAACGTAGGATAATCAGAAAATTAGGAAAATAGCCAATTTAAACGTTTGACATTGCTAAATAGTCTACATTTAGTAAATGTTAGGTAAACAGTAACTTTCAGACGTAAATTTTATGCAAATAACCAATGTTTGGTATATGAAAGTGGCTATTTGCATAAAATTTACGTTTGAAAGTGGTTATTTACAAAGGATTTATCAGACTTTGACTATTAAACAATATCAAACGTTAAAGTTTGTTATTTTTTTAATGGACCATATATTATTAATTAGTTAGACCCTAATAAGATTGTCACCATAACGATTGGCACGCTTCATTTGATTATCATTAACTACGACTAGTAACATCCCATAATATATAAATCTACAGATTTTTTTTGTTTCTACACGTGATTGAATAAACGATCGAAAAATAAACATTTTCAAACATGATGTGTGTAAAGTTTGTCTTTATTGCTTTATAATTCTGATAAAAAAATTAAATTTCTTTATTTCATATTAGAAAAAGAGAATAAATGAATTAATACTATCACTTAATACAATTCAAAGTTAATTTAAACCAATTATACTATAAAATGCATTGTTCAGTGTTATAGAAAAATATCCATTCGAAATTAATCTTACAGACATTTTAAAATTCCAAGTATAGCAGTAATATTTGGCTAGTTTATATTCGATAAACTAAGTAGATATAAGTTGTTAGGCAATTTAGGCTATATCTTCTAATTATAACGTATAATCATAACGCTTCTAAATAAATTATTACAATTATCTTTATAAACTAAGACTATTATAGAACCAACGACATCTATATGTTATAAAAAGAAAGGGTAATTAGGTCAGTAACGGGCTATCTACATTTCTACAACACCCCATAAACCACCATTTTAAAATTATAATCCATTTTTATAAGATCAACACCGGTCAGAGGATGAAGTCTTCACATATGTTAATTTTTTTTTTTTTGTATGATTCTATTTATTATTTATGATTATAGAGAAATGAGAGAGGTTATAAGTAAAATTTTAGTATTTTTATGTATAAAAATAATTAAATAAAAATTATCTATTAATTTAAAAATTTTAAATATTGACTATTCTGCTACATAACTAGTTTGAAATAATAACCACCTTTTTATGTGATCAGTCAACTGTGTGTATACTTCTCTTAAAATATTTTTCATTTACTTAGTATAGCCTCTCCTTTGGTCTTCGACGTGGGTACAGTTCATAGTAGATAGTGAATGAAATAAGCCATCCATAACAGAATATAATATTACCTTGACAAGAAGAATAGAAGCTTTCACGTTAACTTCCCACATCTTGTCCATCACAGACTCTTGGATTCGCAAAATGGTATCGGTAACCGAATTTTTTATTGGATTTGCAGCAGCATTTGAAACAAATACGTCTATCTTCGAATATTTCTGCAGCAATACATGATCTACTTATATAAAATATTTAATTTTGTTTTCCTTCCTATATAACAATAGCTGAATTACCAAATTATTTCTGGCTATATTACATCTATAAGCTCTCTCTCTCTCTCTCTCTCTCTCTCTCTCTCTCTCTCTCCATATATATATATATATATATATATATATATATATATATATATATATATATATATATATATATATATATATAACCAAGGTTCAAAATGCCGTTTTTGTTACCGTTTCGAGTCTCCTGATTTACGGAAAATCGTCATACCGATGGAAAACCGAACGGAAAAATTATGGAAAAGGACAAGCGAAATGCCGTTTTCAAATACCGTTTTCGATGGAAAACCGATGTGCCGACGGAAAATCGAACGGAAAAAATGTGGTAAAATATATTTAAAATATATACATGTAATATATATATGGTATGTAATACATATATAATGTAATACAAATATATATATATATATATATATATATATTTCAATTTTTAAACATATATAAAGAAAATACATTATATATATAATCTTTTTTTAATAGAAAATTATATATATAATATTTTATAAATGTGTGCTATTAATGCGGCAACAAGTAGTGTTGACAAGCCAATGACCTTGATAGCCAATATCTAAGCTTTCGTTTTCATTTCTTGTATTTTTTTTATTCAATTCTTTCCTGATTTCTTTTATGCATAAATATTAATAAATCCGTAGTGAGAGAAAGCTTTCTTATATCTATTATCTACTATATATAATAACCAAGGAAAAAAAATGTTGTTTTCGTTACCGTTTTGAGCCTCATGATTTACGGAAAATCGTCATGCCGATGGAAAATCGAACAGAAAAAATGTGGAAAAGGGCAAATGAAATACCGTTTTCAAATGCCGTTTTCGACGGAAAATCGACGTGCCGACGGAAAACCGAACGGAAATAATGTGGCGAAACAAAAGAATACATATATATATATTTGTAAATATAGTCCAAAATTAAAGCACTTCAAATCATACATATCTAACAATTTCAACTCAAACTCTAACGATCTCATTTCAATTCAATATGTCAACAAAATTCTATTTCAACATGTCAATAAATTCCAACAATTTCATATCAACATTTCAATTAATTTCATACAATCACAACTCCAACATTTCTATATCAATATTTCAATTCATTTCACACAAAAACAGAAACTAACTTGAAAAACAGAAAACACAAAAAAAAAATGTCGCCGGAAAAAATGGTGTTTCGCCGGAAAATATGGGGTGGCTCGCCGAAAGTTTCAATGGTTCGCCGGAAGTGTCAGAAAAATTTGAAAACAATATATATCGTAGATCACAATATTTCAAACAACTTTAATGAAGGACATTATATTGAAAAAAAATCAATTTGTACACCAAATTCACATTTTACATAAATTGGGTTTTAAAATATATATGTATATATATATATATATATATATATATATATATATATGTTCTGAAAGTCCTGATTTTCGTTTTTTTGGCTGTTTTCTTCGATTCTCTGTAAATTTCGTGGATAATATGACGAGTTTGGTCTTTATGCACAACAAAAATGACCGATCATTTCATGTCGAAATGACGTGTCGTTTCCAGTGAATTTCGAACGACAAAAAGAGGAAAAACGACATTCATGCTTTCTCCGGCCGTTGGACGTCCGAAAACGGCTTTGCCAGCGAATGTCGGAGAATTTCGCCGGCATTTAAAACCATGATAATAACTTACAAGTTCAACTAATAGAAGAATATTATTTTTTGCTGAGAAAAAACAGTTTATCATACATAACATGACTTATTATTGGTAGGGATAATACAAAGAGGGATAAGATTATATAAAGATTCTTTATACCATTATCTTAACTACATAAAAAAAAAAATGACACAGGAAAAACGACAAACGAGAAAAACGACAAAAAACGAAAAACGACAAAAATCGACGAAAAACGACGACGAAACGAAAAAAAAAAGTCTTCGTCAGCCGGACACCTTCCGGCAGTGACTTTTTCGCCGGAAATCGGCCAAAATCGTCGACTTTTTAAACCATGATTTTAAGAACCAACAAAAAAAACGTTAGTTACTTACTTAAAATTTATAAAACGTTGACTAATAAAAAAAATTATAATTTTAGCTGGCTAATTTGTTAATTATTTGTATATTAAAATAGGAAAATCACTTCAGTGATTTATTATTCATTGAAAAAAGTGCCAAGACCTGCAAGGTAATATTAAAAAAAAAAAAAAAAAAACCATATCGTCTTAGAACTCTATACTTTTTCACAGGAGTGATGTTTCTTGTTTAGTGAACACCAACTATTCTTGAGAGTGGTGATCGGAATTCAATCAGAACTCTCACATGAAAGCTTTTCTTAATGATTGTTACTCATTTAGTGGATTGACAAATATAGGGACTCAGAACTCTCACCTGCAGAGTCATGTCTATAAGATTTTTCCTGTGCTGTCCATTTGAAACGTGGCAAACAACTCCCAGTGCTTCAATGCCCATCCCTCTAAGCTTTTCCACGGCTTCAGTTACATTTTCCTGGTACATATATATATACCCAGGTTTCAGATATCAAATACCAAGGGAATCAGGGAATACAAAAGAAAGAAAAAGAGAAACACCTGCTTACGGGAAGAAATGACCACAGAAGCGCCTTCAAGTCCAAGGCGTTGGGCGATACTGAAACCAATTCCCATTGTCGAAGCTGTTACTATCGCCACTTTCCCTTCGAACCTCTTCATCGTATTCATCTTAGCTTTCTGCTTATTTTTTGTTTTTTAACGGGCTATATATATATATATATATATATATATATATATATATATATATATATATATATAAGTTGGATATTAACGAATGGGTATAGCTTTCAGTACGGCCGAAGGCTTTGGACAAAACAAAAGCTTAGTAACTACAGTGGTCCCTACTATTCTCAACATGCTCATAGTATTTAGTTAAGGATAAGCTAAAAAATATATTATTCCAAAAGTATACCTTTTTTTTTATACGAAATGTGGACGGCACCACGGAAAGATTTTATTAAACATCCCTCACTTAAGAGGCGGATAGTCGTTTAGGACCATACAAAACGAACAAGGCGGGACAAGCCCCACCCATTGAGCGTCCGAAACAAAATTAAGAGAAAACCGAGCTAAATTGTGAGCCGAAACTATGCCGAAATTTCGGTATATATTCAAATCAAGTAGTCTAATATATCGAATTTTCCCGATCATCGATATTTTCCCATATCAAACTTCAAAAATACTGTCTACTCTCAGTCTTGTTCTCATATATCTTCCAATTTTTTTTCTAATGATAATTGATTTTCCAACACTCAGCGTTATGTCAATTCCAAGTAGAGAATGGATTACTGAGAATGACCGAATGTGTCTTCAATATAAGTCTGGAGTGAATGAGTTTATCCGCGCGACATGTTTCCAACTGAATAGTGATGGCGAAGTCAAGTGTCATTGTCGTAGTTGCAACAATGCAATTACCCAATAGATGGAAGTTGTTCGGGTGCATCTTTTATCCAGGGATCTACTCTGTACTACACTCAGTGTTATCATCATGACGAGCCACGATATGCCATCGTTGCTGTAGAAGAAGTAGGATTTGAGAACTAGCGAGATGTTGGAAGATTACATTATGCCATTCACGATATCATGAATCACGACTATTATGATGATTTCGTCGATCCAATTATGAATGAAATGCGCGAAGGAGATCAGATTGAGGATCTCTTCGCCGAGTTGGAAGCAGAATTGTACCCCGTTTGAAAGGATTTTTCGTCTTTTTCTTTCTTGGTTTCATTGGTGCACATAAAAGTCACATACCACTAGACGGACAAGTTGAGCACTAAACGGTTGTAGCTTTTGAGGAAGTCGCATCTTGCTGGAAACAGAGTTCCAGTGAAGCACTACGAGGGGAAGGCGAAGTTGAAGCAGTTCGGCATAGGATACGAGATTATCGATATGGCACGAGAAGGAACGAGTGATTGAGTAAGGCATTCTAAGACATCATGCCAATGGGAAGGCGTGGAAGAATCTAGACAAGAAGTATCCGGCTTTGTTTCGGAGCCGAGGAACGCTCGACTTGGACTTGTTGTCGATGGTTTCAACCATTTCGGGGAAGTGAGTTTGGCGTATAGCATGTGGTTGGTGGTGTTGACCGCTTACAATTTGCCACCATGGTTTTGCATGAAGTTTGAGTATTTGATGTTAACAATCTTAATTCCGGGCCCGAATTTGCCTGGAAAAGACATTGATGTGTTCTTGCAGCCACTCATTGAGGAACTGAAAGAGTTGTGGGAAACAGGCATTCGATTGCGAGATGGGACCGAGAACAATGAAGTCTTTTGATTGTGGGCCCCCTCTTTTGGATGATCAATGAATTTTTGGCACGTGAAAATTTATAAAGATGGTCTGGACAAGGGTATCTTGCGTGCGCGACGTGCACCAAAGGCACGCCCGAGTTGCCTATTAGAAGCAATAGTCATGTATTACGACTATCGTCAATACTTTCCAGATTCTCACCATATGAGAAAGTGCAATGGCCACTACAAAATGCGTGTTGAGAAAAATAGGCCTCTGAAAAGATTGATCGCGAGTCAGATAATCGAACAGCTGAACAGTTTTCCTGATACGACATCGGGCAAAACTCTCGGGGGTCAAAATGAAAGCGAGGTAAGAGCGAACTAAAATAGACCAAGAAAAGTATTAATAACAAGTTTTCGTACTAGCCAAAGCTGACGTTGAAGCACAACTTTGACATTATGCACGTAGAGAAGAATGTGTGTGAAAACTTGCTTGGGACGCTGCTCAGCATTGACGGGAAGGATAGCGACCCGAGACAGCGAGGTGGAATTTGGAAAACTTGAAATCAAGTTTACTTTACGATTGGATAAGCATGGGAATATGTGGTTTAAACCGCAAGCTTCATACATTCTAACACCAAGGCAGAGGAAGGAGTTTACTGAGTTTCTCAAGCCCGTGGAGTTTTTCGGTGGACTTGCTAAAAATTTGAAGAAAAATATCAATGCTGATGGGAAGGTGACGGAGTTGAAGACTCATGACCTTTACGTGATCTTGCTAAGATTGTTGGCTGTGGGTATCGGTCATTATGTCCTGAAGAAAATTCAAGTAACCATTGCATAGTTGAGTAACTTTTTTAAGCTCATATGTTACATAACCTTATGAGTGTATGATCTCGAGAAAGCGCAAAATGCAATCGTTGAAATCTTGTGTAAATTGGAAATCATATTTCCGCATTCATTTTTCATAATCATGGTTCATGTGACGATGCATCTACCAGAGGAAGCTCTTGAAGGTGATCTGGTGCATATGCGATTGATGTATCCATTTAAGAGATACCTGGGAACGTTAAAGCATTTCGTTAGAAATAGAGCTAAACCAGATAGCTCTATCGCCGAGGCTTACATTGTGGAAGAAGCTTTGGAGTTTATCGCAAGGTATTTGAAGATGTCTCGAATGAAATCGTTCAGTCCTGCGAGCTCTTTATTTTTCATTCAAAGAAGTGTGTGCCCTATGGAATGATGAATCCAACCCGGTTGGACGACAAATCAAGAGAGATGGCAGAGTGGTAAATCTTGACTAATTGTACCGAAATTGATCCCAGCATGATGTGAATTTTACTTAATCATTAATTTTTCATAATGATTCTCAATGATGATTAATGTTATAAAAAAGGTGAGCATTGGGATCTCATCGTATCCTAAGGTCGGCCCAATGTTGAGGAGGCGCATAGGAAAGAATTCAGAATCTGGTTTTTCTGTCTGTGAGGATCCCACCAAAGTGCCTCTATTACTAATAGGCCATGAACTAGATCTTGCGAAATGGGTATGTATCATAATTAACGGTCAACTAGATCAGCATGACACTTATAATTATATATTCTTCTTAATTTCTTATATACGATATGAAAGCCGGGGGATCTGATGTATCTGAAGAGCTTTACACTCTTTCAGTCAAACTATTTCAGAACGTTTACATGTATCCGAGCTGTGTGATCAACGGGATGAAGTTTATCACTTTTCGTCGTGATGAGATGTGTATTACTCAAAATAGCGGTTTGTCCGTACTTGTAGATGACTACACTTTCTACGGAAAGATGTATGATGTCGTGCTGAATTATCGACATGATTGTCAAGTCGTATTATTGTGATGTCATTAGTGTGGTTACAAGCACGACGCATGGAGATGAGTAAGAGCAGATAACATATGTGGAACGACGAGTGCTTATGTGGCAAAAGAATGGTTCGCATAAGAACCATTTATACTCACGGCTCAAGCGAAACAAGTCTTCTACTTGAATGACCCTAGAAATGTTGATGATGGGGAATGATATCGTTGAAGATTATAATCATCGATTTGTGTGAGATTTGCCTGACATCGGCGTCTTGTCTCTGGTTGTAGTTCCATTGTCAGTACTGCGAATTGACTTTAATTTTCTATCTCATCATTACAAAAATTGTAAAGAAACTCTTGTGAATGACGATAGTGAAGATAATCCAACTGATTTATAGATGACGAAGAACACGAGAAAGCTGTGTCTCGTTTTGTTAGAGATAATGTTGATGATATTGAGATAGAAGAGGCTAACTTTATATGTGATGATGGCAACTGAGTAATGTTTTAGTTTTTATTTATTTTTAACTAAGTTATATTAATAGTGTAACTAGGAACATTTTTTAAATTTTTTTCCAAATGCAGTATGTCCACGAGTTAAGGCGGTGGACATGGTGATCCGCGGGAGACACCTCTATTTACATTACTGAGTGTTACGACGGGTGCTAATTCTCAGAGGACGAGAAAGGGAAAAAAAGGTGGTCAAGCTCTTTGATTCGGTACTATGGCCATTTTTTCCACCCGAGAAGAGGGCGCATGGTGAGAAGGTCAAGAAGAGTAAAAAGGTTGGCACGTTTGCCGACAGTTTGAGGGCCTGGTACGACTTCACATTTCTCCTCACATTCCATTGTGGAATGACGTTATGCCGCAATAACAAGCAGCGATTTCATATGACATTAACACATAGTTCGACTTTGTGTACATGGAAATGAAAAATGGGGAGCTTCGACTAGTTGATTGTCATTTTTTCAGTGATCAAGCAAAATATCTTTTTCTCAAGGATATTCTTCTCAAGTTTCATATTGGAAACATTCTATCTCAGCTTCATGTTGTTGTCAATAACAATGACATACTTATCATGCAACAAAAAGTAGTTCTTGATAATATCTGCCTCAGTAACATAACCTTCGTCATCACTGCTTTAGTCATCAAGAAGGTGTGCAACCAACTTCTGATTTGGGCTAGAAACAACTTTCTCATTTTTTTCACATCTGTAACAACATTGAAAGCGCGATAATTGTAAGTCTCATCATCTTGTTTGCTGCTGTAAGAGTCATCATCGCTCTCACTCATGACTACATATCAATTATCCTGACCATTGTCACCAAATTTGTTTCTTCTATGGAAGTTGTTGCGTCTTCTATTTTGCACATTTTGTGTAGATCGATGCCTTCTTCATAGATTTACCAAAGTCCTCGACTAGATAAGCAATTTGCTCTAGCATGTTCATCTTCAGATTCTACAACAATTTCTTTTTTGAGGCCCATAATTCTGATTCTCTTCTCTGCATCCTTTTCATCCATGTGCATCTCAAAAATTCTGAAGGACCCCATAAGCTCATCAAGCTTCATGTAATTCACACCGTGAAATTTTTGTTTAACAGTCACCTTCATAGCAAACTGATTTGGAAGAGATCTCGGCATTTCTCTGACAAGATTTTCATCTTTTACGGGCTCTCCCAAGGCAAATGACTCATTAGAAATATCATATAGTTTAGCATTAAACTTAGAAATAGTATCATCATCCTTCATTTTCAGAGTATCAAATCTAGTTGTCAACATCTAAATGCGAGAAGAGTTGACCTTATATGTACCCTCATGATCAACTTGGAGATATCTCATACTTCCTTTGCAATCTCACGGTTAAAGATTAGCTTGAACATGTTCTCACCAATTGCACAAAATATGACATTCATAACTTTCGAGTTTCCCATGGCATCCATGTGTTGATATTCCAACCATTTATCCGCAATCAACGTGGTTGTCTTCCTTTATCATTAGTAACTGTGGGAGCAATCCATACTTTTTCAACAACCCTCCAAGCTCTCTCATCTATCGCCTTGGGAAAAGCCTTTATTTTGGCCTTCTAGTAGCCATAGTTTGGTTTTTCCAAAATTGGAGGTCGAACAATGCTCTATCCTTCTTTCATGTTCATCTCAAAACATGGTAGTAGAGAAAATAGATCACACTCTGTGTATTAAGTGAGCTGCTCTAATACCAATTGAAATAATTATTAAACGTGTATTGAGAAGGTTATTCAATTATTGGTTAACAACTAGCTAAAAAACTATATGTTGGTGTAAGAACAATTAAGCAAGTAATCAAACAAACATAAAATAAAAAGGACACAGAGTTGGTAACCTTGTTCGATGATAAAACACCTACTCACGGGAATGATAAGTCCGGTGGTGTAAAGCAGTTCAATACAATAATCAGAGGTACAATAAATTTGGTTTGCAGACTCCCTCTCAAATAGTTGTATCCTCCAATCTCCGATGAATTGCAGTATAAACTCCCCTTAGATCTGAGACTCTCTCTCACTTCCACGCGCGACTCTTCTTCCAAAGATAACACAACCTTCTTCCAAAGATCTTTAAAGCGTGCCAACGCAAGCACAGACACTCACAAACCATATACAAATAAAGCACAACATTAGCAATATATCTTGAAGCAGTAGTCGATGTAGATCTCCAAGGTAGAGAGACTTGTTCGAGAATAAGGTCAGCGTGTATTGACCTAAAAGTGCCAATTGATCTAATGAAATTCTAGTCAAGTTTTATTAGAGTCAATGATAGAATCTCCGTGAATTAAATCGACCAGGAAACCAAGTTCCATCGTATCCCCGAATATATCTGAACTAGAAACAAAATATTCTTTTGTTCAATTTGCGCATAACATACCACATGACTTGTGCAACCCAAATCTTGAACAAATAGTTGCGCATCGTCTTGAACCACGTAGAACACACAGTTTTGCCAAACTAAGATGATATACCCCAGAAGGAACCAACAAAATCGACAACCAAAATAGAATCTAGTTTAAAAAACTGGAGCGGATATCAGTTTTTAATTTTGAAAATATCAAATATCGGATATTTAACTGATTATTTTTATTGTATGACTCATTTTTACTCTGATTTTGATCATTGTTATCATTTAAGAACTGGGTATGGATTCAAAACTAGTTTCAAAGTGATTATGGATTTTAAGAATTGGATTACTCTTTAAACCGAAATCAAAATAGGATTAGAATTTTAAAAAATCGAATAATCGAGTTTTTAAAATTCAGTATTAAAATTGGATATTGAATCTAAGAAATTGGATAAATCGAATATTTGGATATTCGAATTATGATTTTGGACTAAATTAGACTATTATTAGACCAAATTTTTAAAAACCGAAAAATCGAATTTAAATATAAAAATAGCCAAAATCGAATCGAACAATTATGGTTCATTATAAGGAAGGCAAGAAGTCATAATACGGAAGCACATAATCAACTAATTTGAAAAAGGTGAAGTGATTTACTCTTTGTAGTAAATCAAGCATTAATTAAATAGTTGTAGCTCTTTTCGTTGATGAAACTAATGAAGATTACAAATGACTTAAATGTCATAATATATCATTTCTTCTAATTCAAATAACGTGTTAATTCGTGACATTGACACTTGACCTAATGTATAGTATGTGTTATCAGTATATAAAAATTATATACATTTTATCGGTGCTGTGAAATCCAAAAAAAAAAAAAAAATTCATCATTAAAGATTTAATTTTGGTGATGTGATTTTTTTTCTTTTTAGTTAGATCTTTACGTGCTAGTATGCATTATTTATTCAGTATGGTATAATCCATTATAATATTAAGATATTGTTACCAAAATATAGTAAAAACGTCTTAATATATATGTATACACGTTGAAGAGTTTTGTAGGGAATGTATAAATTATACATACATATATAAGTATATCTACATATATATATATATATATATATATATATATATATATATATATATATAGTACTCTCAGAATGTTTTGAAAAAAGAAATAAATATATGATATTCTTTTGAGTTAAGACAAAAGCTCTTTATATGTGTTGACTCAAATACACATAAAGAAAGAGATCTGTAATCAAATCTCAATAAAAATAGTGGTAATGTGAATTATACAAATTTATAGTAATATGACGTTAGTGTATACGGATTTATATATAAGTATATGTGTGTTCGGATATATTCATTATGTATATATACGTAGCAACGTTTACTTTTAAAAGAATTAAAGTGGGGAATTAATGGCATTAATTTTTAGCTTTTGTAAAAGGTTAATAATTATTAATTTGGAAATGCTGCTCTCATTGGACGTGCATAATATCATTTTCTCTCAGTTCCATACCTCTCCCAAACTCCATTTTCCTTGTTCTCTGTGCAAAACAAAAGAAGCTTAGACCATAGCCTCTTTAAAAAAAAAATACCTATCAAACGTTGGGATCTATAAAACATTATGAAGCTTTTCTTTCAACTCTTTTGCAGGTTTTGAACCGAGTAGAGCATTTAAGTGGTTCACGATCAAAGATCGTAATTTTCAACTTCAGGTGAGAACAATCTCACTACAGCACATATTAGTTTTAAATAAAATTAAGATGGGTTTTGTAATTCATGACGTGGTTGTTTGATAGTATTATGTGGTTTTGTTTATAGTTATAAGCCACGTGATACATGATATGATATGCTTAAGTACGATGATATGATTTATGAGTTGTTGTATATTATGCGATTACATGTCTACGTTTATGAATTTTAGCTTATGATATGATACATGATGATGATGGAGTAATAATGACATCTTTTTAAATTTATATGACATTATGTATGTTGATGTTTGCGCATGTCTTTATGCTAAGTAAATTTATGTATGATGTATGAGATGCTAGTTAACATTTTCTGTTGACCTATGTTATGTTTCATATGCATTGGTAAGCTATGTCATGTTATTTTTTTTAAGTTATAATCATGTCACGTCTGATGTTATGTATGATGGTTATCTATATTACATGTCATATTTGCATGTCACCTAAATAATAAAGTGAAAAGATAAATAAGAGAGTTGTACCGCCTCGAGTAATACCGAGCCGACTTACGGGCCCAAATGGAAAATTTCTCATATGTTATAAGTTCATAAGATGGAGTAAAGTATGGGACCTTGCAACCTCATATCTTTGTTTCCAAAGTGTACACTGAAATTGGTACGACTACTCTAGGGGAGCCCCGAATAAAATATGATATGATTTATGTTAAGAAAGACCATTTCACTATTAGAATGAAAATATTAATAACCGGTTCATGCATTGCATCACTCATCTTGTTTTTTGAGTTTTATATTGTTCTCGCTGAGCGATAGCTCATTTCCGCGAAAATTTTACGTATATGTTGTAGGTAAACAACTTACTGCTAAGTGATGAGTATGGACCAGCGGCATCGATAGCAAAAGGGTCGGGTTATGGTTGCAACTACGTAAGAAAGACTTCCGCTAAGCATAAGATAAATTAGATTTAATATAATTTCTAAAATAAAGTTTTAATATAGATTAAGTAGTATGTTATAGTTTTGTATCATTTTATCCCTAGCTTGATTAACAAATTTATTATAATTTATTTTCTATTAAGTTGATATTAAAATACCAGTTTTCAAGTAAAGGTCAAAATATTTTCAAGTCAAAGATTTACCATGATCAAAGCTTAAAGTTTAGTTTTTATTCATTTATTTGTTATACTTTTGACCAAGTTATTTTGATAAGGACTAGTGTGATTTTATTGCTTTATGGTATTTGAGAATATATGTATTAAAATATATATATATATATATATATATATATATATATATGATCCGCGAATTTCCAGATTACGATTTTGTAAGAGTATTATATGATAGAAAAAAAAATCTCATATTTTTTTTATACATAATTTTGATAAGTAAAAGAAATAAGTAAAGTAAGACGGTCCGAAAAGTTGGGTCGTCACAGGTGCACACTGCACATAGCCGGAGCCAACTAAGGATGTCACATACTCCTCTAATTTTTTCTAAATTATAATTTGCATCCCATGTCTTAATCGAGTTTTGCATTTTTAGTCCAGAAATCTCATGATT
Source organism: Urtica dioica subsp. dioica (assembly GCF_054948205.1). NCBI lineage: Eukaryota > Viridiplantae > Streptophyta > Magnoliopsida > Rosales > Urticaceae > Urtica > Urtica dioica. Next base: position 16,775,261 of record NC_142764.1, on the reverse strand, counting down.
TTTCATCTATATCTCATAAATAATGTTTTTCACACAACCTCTTCCCCTGACTGCAAATTCTAGCTCCCCCACTATGTACATAATCAATATCATTAATCTATCCACTAACCTTTAGTACAAATTAATTATAGAATAAAATTATATTTTTACCCTTGTAATACGCCTCGCCGAGAGGTCAGTCGGAGACTTCGTCTCATGGTTTGAGGCTCATCGCCTCGCCGAGAGGTCCATCGAAACTTTGTCGTGGCTCGGGCCTGTCACCTTTCCAAGAGGTTTGTCGGGGACTGCGCCCCATCACATGGATTGTCCGCCAAGAACTCGTCGTGGCGCGGGGCCTCGCGATGGCTCGCTGGCCAAGAACTTCGCTTTGGCTCGCCGAGGAGTCCAATGTGTCTCGAGGCTTTGCAATGCCTTGCCGGCCAATAGCTTGCCGTGGTGCAGGGCTTCGCGGTGGCACACCGACCAAGGGTTTTGTTGTAGCACCTTCGGAAATGATTAACGATTTGACATATCATGTAGTTCTCCTTACTTCGCGTGCTGAAGTAGAATTTCTTAGATTATTGAAGAAGCTTTCCTCTTGGAGAAGAAAGAGTTGCCGGGAGAGCCCGTGGTTGTTCTCGGGATCTCCTCCTTTTAGTGCCAAAATTTTAAGTTATTTTTTGGATTTAACATTTGTAAACATGTAGTCTAATTGGAATAGTCATGTGCCTAGTCTTAGATTGACCAAAACACTATTCGAGATTCTAAAAGGCTCAAAGAAGTTTAGGACAAGGCTCAAAGCATCTGACGACTTCGTAGTAATCTTTAAATCGTGTTTTGGGAGGAGAAATCATTCTTCAAGATTCTAAAAAGGCTCGAGAAAGGTTAGGACAAGGTCCAATACGTCCAAGAGCTTCAAAGGATCCTTGAATCGTGTAGTGGGTCGATTGAATTTTCCTCTTACTAACTGAAGAGCATGAGAATAGATTTCTCATGCTCTCAGACACTTTTGCAGAAAGAAATGTAATCTGACTTTGTTAGCCTTGGTTTATAAGAGAAAGTGTTTTTGAAAGAGTATATGAAATCCCAAAATATGGTTAGATATTTATAATTGGATAATTTAGCAAAATAGCCAAATCAAACCTTTAGAATTGCTAAATAGCCAAGGTTTTATAAATACTAAGTAAATAGCTAGATATCATTTAAGACACTCGTAAATTTACCAAAACGCCTAGACTTTCCCGCCCATAACACACGGTTTACTTAAAAGAAAAACAAAAAAAAAACAAAATAGGTAACGTGATTCCAGGAATCGAGGAAGTAATAATTGCATTTAATACCGTTCATCTCCCCTCCGATATTTACTCTGCCATTAAGAAAAAAAAATCGCTCCCAAAAATATTTTCATAAACAAGCTCCTCTCTCCGACGAACTGTAATTATTTTGGCGACAACCGACGAACTGCAAGTATTTTTCAGACCAGCTCCTCCCTCCGGCTGTAACAGGTATGCATGTGTTATTTTTTTGCGATTGGAACTCTTATTTACTAATGTTCAACCTCGATTTACAAATTAAAATTTTTCAATTTTTTTTTGTAATCGATTTTGAAATTAGATGTTATTGAACATTCCTCTCCATATGTGTAATGAATCTGTGGATTATTGGTCTTTAATCCTAAAATTTACACAAAACCCTATACATCACAATGAAATTTGGGGGTTCTGACTATTGTGATTTAAATACAAAATCCGGTGTCATTCAGTGATTATTATGTTTATTGTAAATCCTTTTGAATGTTTAAATGTTGTTGGAACGGGTTTGATGTATAAATCTTGATGCGCAGTAATATGAAATCATGTATCAGTGTGTTGGTTTTTCCGATATACCATTGTGAATGCGTTTAGAAAACTGGGTGTTTGGATGTTAGAAGAAAAAATTTAGCAAAATAGCCAAATCAAACCTTTAGAATTGCTAAATAGCCAAGGTTTTGCAAATACTAAATAAATAGCCAGATATCATTTAAGACACTCCTAAATTTACCAAAACTCCCAGACTTTCCCACCCATAACACACGGTTTACTTAAAAAATAAAAATAAAAAAAACAACAACAACAACAAAATAGGTAACGTGATTCCGGGAATCGAGAAAGTAATAACTGCATTTAATACCGTTCATCTCCCCTCCGATATTTACTCTGCCATTAAGAAAAAAAATCGCTCCCAAAAATATTTTCATAAACAAGCTCCTCTCTCCGATGAACTGTAATTATTTTGGTGACAACCGACGAACTGCAACTATTTTTCAGACCAGCTCCTTCCTCCGGCTGTAACAGGTATGCATGTGTTATTTTTTTGCGATTGGAACTCTTTTTTACTAATGTTCAACCTTGATTTACATATTAAAATTTTTCAATTTTTTTTTTTGTAATCGATTTTGAAATTAGATGTTATTGAACATTCCTCTCCATATGTGTAATGAATCCGTGGATTATTGGTCTTTAATCCTAAAATTTACACAAAACTCTATACATCACAATGAAATTTGGGGGTTCCGACTATTGTGATTTAAATACAAAATCCAGTGTCATTCAGTGATTATTATGTTTATTGTAAATTCTTTTGAATGTTTAAATGTTGTTGGAACGGGTTTGATGTATAAATCTTGATGCGCAGTAATATGAAATCATGTATTAGTGTGTTGGTTTTCCCGATATACCATTGTGAATGCGTTTAGAAAACTTGGTGTTTGGATGTTAGAAGAAAAAATTGGAGTCGACATATTTTGCAGTAAATCTGAGTAAATATCAGACAGTCTAAGATTTTTTTTACCTTTTTTTATTTACACATATTTACTGTTGGGAATATTGCCCACTTGAAGATAATGATTACTAAATTCGATAATAAGATTACTTTATTAGCATTATATGATTAGTGGGTTGAGTTCTAAACAATTAAAATCAATAACGAACTATCTTTCATAGCCTCCGTATCTAAAGTGCTGGGCACCTAAGTTCGGGCGGTGTGCTAAAACATGGTCGATTACTGATATACGCCTGGAAAACTATATCTAAAGTCATATATGTGGAACACATAGGTGAAGGTTGATCACTATGTGGGAGCATTCTACACTTGTGGTAAGTGTACGACTTGGACATGTCTTGGTTGTAGATGTGTCGTTTAAGGACCGTTACGACACACTAACCGAGGCCACTATGATGGTCACAGTGAGACTTGATCTAAATCCTGAAGTGATCATGGACACTGGGTTATGTTACTGAGCTCTTTGACTCATTCGCTAAAAGGCTATTCATGCTAATCACAGCTTATGTCTTGGGAGTTTTCTCAGAGCATAATTCGAGTGGGAAATGATTTACAGATACGGAATCCAGCCTTCCTGAAAGAAGGTTAATGTTCTCTCACCTAAGGGTTGATTCCATAACCGATAGATTGCTAGCACTTTCGAAGTAAGTAACGTTCGAAAGAATCTTTCGCTTGGGAAGCAACAATGCTTAGGGCTGATATGTATCAAGAGAAGTATAACGGAAAAATTGACTTCTCTTGACACAGGTTGAACCTGGAGGATCTTGATCACGAACTGACTATATCAGTGGACACTCGTCATGATGAGTAAATATAATTCTAGTATAAAGGAGAGTTCAGTCTTGGCTTACAAGGTGGAGTATTTGACCAAGATTAGACGAATCGATGGACAAAAGAGAAAGGACTATTTCGTCTTTTTCATCGGATTTGTTAAGCTCCTATTACTAGGTCCATAGTCCCCGATTCGGCTCTGATAAAGGCGGATAAGAACTTTCGTATAATAATGTTTATCATTATTAATCTCACTTGCTGTAATTGTGATTGACAGCATTAATTCTGGAAAACGGGTATCCGCAGAATTAAATAAATATTTATGGTAGAATTGTTTATTTATTGTTTGATCAAGTAAATAAACAATTATTAATTATTTGTTTATTGTTGGACCAAGTAAATAAATGATTAATTGGGTTTTAAGCAATCGGGCCTTGCACACATGGAAAATTCGAATTTGGTTATTTGGCACTAGGGTTTGCGCAAATCTCCTTAGCCGTGTGCCATCAAATTCAAATATACATAATTGGTATTTACCAATATTTTCTCTTTAGTTGTTTAAATAAAAGAGAGAGAAAAATATAAGATATTGTCCTATATTTTCTCCTTATTTAAAGGAAAGTATTTAGGAGAATAATATATTCTCCTTTATTATCTCACTAAATAAATTATTCTCTATTTAAATAAAAGAATAATATATCATAGATATTGATCTGATGGATGAGAGAAAATGTAGGATTCACTTGTTGAGATCCAAGGGCCTAGATTAAATCCTCTAGTGTGAACACAATAAAAGGAAATAAAATATTCTGGAAGATTCCATGAATATCTCCTTTTTACTACTATAAATAGGGGTTCATGAGAAGGCAAAAATAAGCAATTATTTTAAGGAATTTTTTAGAGAAATTTCGTGCATCACTAGCCTCCCTTGGCCGTGCATCTGCCTCTCCCTCCCCTCGGAAATTCGTTTCCATTCTTAGTAAAAATAAGAGAGAGATCTCGAAACACCTAGTTTCATGATCTAGTGAGATAAAGACTGTGCCCACTCATCTTTCTTATTCGTCTCGGAGATTACGTTTCGGAAGACTAAGGTATCATCCTCGAGTCCTTCATCAAGACGACGCAAGGAGTACGCGATTGGATTGGAGCGTTCTGTAGCTGAACCGAAAATCAATGTAAGTACTCGTTTACTCTTATATCGGTTGCTTGACTTATATGCTCTCGTGAATTAAATTAATTAAACATAACTAGATCTTGTTAATTATAACCATAATTTAATTAGCTTATGATCAGCGTAATTAATTATTTTTCCGCATTAATATGGTTATATGGTGGAATAATCTCAAAAGAGGCGCATCGGAGCGATCGTTCGTGTCCGATGCGCGCTCGATCCACCGACATTTACATCTGAGTGTGTCAATCTTTCAAAGTTGCCGAAATACATTATTGTTGGCAATGTTGGTGATTTGAGTACAATGTCTAAAACTTGATGTATAATGTCTATAGCATGTTGTGAAGCTATTGAAAGTAGTTTGAATGTGTGGTAGTTTATGACTAATACCACTTTTAATGACTTTAAATTGGTGTCTTTCGATATTACAAGGATGTAGGTTTGATAATATCTGTAGTTAATGTGTGTTAATATTAAGTACTACTATGTTTGGTTATCTAAAAGTGTTTATTAACACATATTTACAGCGTACGTTGTCCAACCCTTAACTTATTTACATATATATATATATATATATATATATATATATATATATATATATAAGTATGTATTAATAAATATGCACTTGTTTCAGGGCGTAACCACCTAACTCACGATGGTAAGAACAAAAACTCCGGCTGTCAAACAGGTTGAAGAAACACCCAAAAATAATACCGAAGACGTTATCGTGCGCGACAGTGATGAGGAGGACATGAACCAGGTATTAATAGTAGCTGAAAACTTCAACAATCTATATATTAACATCGATTAACGTTATGAATTCACAGGTTGAAGTAAACATTGTCAAGAATACCGACCCTAATGCACAGATTGAACAAGAAATGACACACGTCAGTACTGAAAAAGAAATTACACAAGTAAAGTCGGCACATGCAGAAGTATTAACATATATTAACATTGGTATAACTACATTCATTTGTATTTACATATGCAAGCAGGTTGAAGACGCCACTGTTGTACAAAACAAAGTGGCAACAAGCATCGTGGCACAATCTAATGCACAGCTAGAACAAGAAGTATTGGAAGAGGCAATCAAGTCATATCAATTGACATTGACAAAATTGGTATGGAAATAGGTTCCTCTTCAATAACATAAACCAATTGTTTATCTATTAGATATGAACCACCTACAAGTATTATAGTCTATACTTATCTATAACTTTATAGATGAAAATGAGAACAAAGAAGAATAAAAATAACAATCAAAGTGAGGAAGGACAATCTTCAATTCAGCCAGTTGAGTCCATAGACGTAAACATCCAAAGAGAGGGAACGGTAATGTTTGTAAATAAGAAAACGTCAATAAAAAATAATTCTTCTCTTTTGTACTAGTAATTCTAATATTTATATGAAACCATTTTATGGCAATCGTTAACCAGGACATTATGGAGCATGACATATCACCTCTGTTGGGACCAGACAAATTAGTGAATTACAGCCCAGTATGTTACACAAATTTATATTTACAATTTAAGGCTTTTTGTAAATAAATGATTAAAAATATTTCCAGGACTCGTTGAAGAGATTACAAGATGATTGGCGTTATATGCTGGATAACGTGGACATCGTTGCTGCGACACAGGTCCCCCAGGTTGGTGACGAAAAAGCTCCAACCGAAAAGGAAGAAACAAGGGTGAAAAAGCGTCTCAAGAAGAACGGCGAACCTGTTGCAGTTAAGCTTGCCATCAATGAGAGACCAAAACGCGTTATAAAGAAACCAGCAATGTTTCATTCACCATATGTCACGAAGAAGAAAGTAACAAAGCATGTTGATGAGAATCCAAGCAGCCAGTCTAGTTTCTCCCTCAACATCGACGATGTCTAAACCTTTTATCTTGCTTTTTAATTCACCATCAGGATTTCAAAGTTTATTCTATTACTCAATGATGTGTATTTTGAGATTTATGTTTGCTAACTCTTTTGGTACTTTGGATTCTTCGTTAATCCAAAGAAACATATATATGAGTAAACTTTGTCATTACTAAGACATATATATTTTGATGTTATGGGTTAAACTGAAACATGACTTATGTAAATCTGGGTAAATAACCTATCGACGCGAATGTAAATGAACACTCAACCAACATTATTTACATAAGTTTACTAATCCCCACAGAACTCAACTTAAAATTTACAAGAGATATTTACAACTTATTAATATGTAAACAAATCACATGGTTTGATCATATTTACATAGTTTTACTGATCCCTATAGATATCAAGTTACTGATGTTAATATTTACATAGTTGTTAATAAATTTAAAATAATAAATTATAAAAACAAATTTCAAACAAAAGAGTTCATCACCTTTATTTGTAAAAAAACAAAAAACAACAATTAAATAACATCGTAAATAAACAGCAGCTAAAAAACAACAATACTACACGCATCCTCTTTTATTGTGACCTAGTTGCCCACATTTGCTACATCTTTGTCGATACGGCTGAACTCTTTCCGACTTGGAACGAAACATTTTCTCCCTAGGTCTCCCAGCTAAACGTTTCTGAACCGGTGGTGGTATTGTCACAGCATCTAGTGGCAGCTCCAAAACTCCATCATGGCAAACAGGAACTACATCTATGGCATACGTTGCATAATAATTTTGTTGAGAATAATATGCAGGTACATAGTCAATGGGCCTCAAATTCCTATGATATAAAGCAGCTACAGCATGAGCACATGGAAAGTCTTCCAGTTGCCAAAAATTGCAACTGCAATATCTTGTGTTGGTGTCAACAATCAAGCGTCTAGCACCGTCAACAACTTCAAACTGACACTCGTTAATAGCATAAATCTGTAAATATATGGACGTTCGTAAATAATATTTTTTTTACAATTATTTACTCGAAATTCATTATAAACTTACGTTCATAGTCCTTGAAGCTTCTTAGGACTCAAATAGCATCTTTAGACCAGTATTTGTAAGGCCTGATTGCATTTTTGGAATGAGAAGCCTTTTCTTATTGAACCAGTCTTGAATAAGACTACGATAACACAAACCAAACATTGCCACAGGCCAACCTCTTGCTTCTCTCAAAACTGCATTCAAGCACTCCGAAATATTGGTAGTCATCACATTAAACCTCTTTCCAGGAAAATGACTTCGTGACCACAATTCTGGATTGGCCCGTAGCAAATATTTTTTGATCTTCTTATTAGAGCATGAGATAATGTTCAAAAAGAAATCAAACTCTTTCGGCGTGTAAGCCTTAGCACACCTATAAAACAAAGGCTGGCTGAAAGACTTCCCAAATTTTGACTTCATGTTCGCCCATAAGTGTTGCATGCATAGAGCAAATTTGGCCTCAGGAAAGACATCATGAACTGCCTTAGGGATTGACAAATTTCTATCCGATACAAATACCAGGTCCTCTTTAACCCCATAAACATGCCTCAATTGCACCATGAACCAATTCCAAGATTTGTCATTTTCAGACTCAACAATACTAAAAGCCAATGGGAACAAATGATTATCCCCATCCTGAGCAGTTGCCAAAAGTAACGTACAATGTGATTTCCCTTTCAAAAATGTGCCATCCACCGAAATAACAGGCCTACAATACTGGAATCCATTGACCGATGCTCCAAGAGCCAAGAAAAAATATTTGAATGACGTATCAGGATTTACTTCTGTAACACAGTATGAACCTGTGTAAATATAAGAACAGTAAATCAGTTAAGATATATTAACTGCCAAAGATATAAATCAATGTAAATACAATTCAAATCCTATTCCACACGGAAATATACTTTTCCAGAAAAACTAAAAGCCAGAGAGTGATACTTAAAAATCGAAAATACCTGGATTCTTTTCAACAATCAAATCATCAATAATAGGTAAATGACTGTATGATTTTTCGTAGTCACCACGCAACTCTTTTAGCACCTCTACACGTCCTTTCCACGCCTTGAAATAACTAGTATCAGCTTTATACCGAGTCTTCATTATTTCAACAGCACCAACTGCTGAAATTTTATCAGACATTGAGCCCCTAAAATCATCTTTAATACACTTGCTTATCAACGACGACGACGCCTGCTTATGTTTATGAACAATGGAAGATCCGTAACAATTATGTTCTTTTACAAACGTTCTAATGACCCACATATTTGATGTAGAACATACAGACGCTCTCATCATCCAACAACATCCAACATTCAAACATACAATAGTATATCGGGTTTTGCTAGATCTCTGAACCCTGAATTCAAAGTTACCACGAAGGGCAATCATGCTCATAGCGACCACAAGAACATCCTTTCGCGTAAATACGTTATTGACATTAACATCAAAATTCATTGGGAAGTTTTTCAAATCAAGATCATCGTAAATAACAGTTTGTAAATCATTTAAATTACATTATGTATTTACACCACCTGAATTGTGATTCTCCCGCCACTGGCGTTCAAAAAGCTTCACTGCATTATAACAGCAATGTAAATATACGTAAATAAATTAATAAACCGTGATAAACCTCAACAATAAAATCAAAAAACTTTCATCACCTGATTCAATAAGCGAAAACCCAGACATGACGAGAAGAGAGATGTAACAACGTTTGAAAAATTTTGGGCATCAGAATTGCGAATTTAAATAGGGTTTAAATAATAGACGATGCAATATAAATCTGGCCGAAAATATAAGAAATAATATATAAAAAGAAACAAAAAAAATTACAACTGCCACGTTCATTTAGTTCCTAAAATAAAAGGGATCATTAATAGCCTAAAATTTTGTTCACACTTATATCAGGAAATACAATTCAAATAATTCTGGGAATAAATTTCATCCGAAAATTCAAATTAGTAATTCAAAATTCAAACGCTCATGGGCAATTTTCGGAAATGAAAAAAACCTATTATTGGGCCACGTCATCGGAATGGCTATTTACTTAGTATTAACAAAACTTTGGCTAAATAGCAAATCATACGTTTGATTTGGCTATTTTGCTAATTTTTTGTTTATAATTTTTGCGTTTATATATAAATTGTCAAATTTAATTTATGTGTTTATGGGTATTTCCGTTCAAATATACACACAGTATTCAAGGGATGTATACAATTGTTGAATATATAAAGAATGATAGTTACATTAGGGTCCTCTTTAAAAGAAATATATATTTTGTATATGTTCATATAAAAGGAAGTATACGTTCAGATGATAAAATATACTTTTCAATTAGATTATATATATATATATATATATATATATATATATATATATATATATCTATATAAGAATATGAAACGTTTGTGTGGTATATGTATACGTTTCACAACCCTGATTTAGCACTTATTTTGTTATTTATGTATATATATATACTAGAAGGAGGAAACGTGCTTCGCACGTGTTGGTCACCACATAATTGTTGTTGCTAATTCTAAAATTGATTAGGAATAAATATGCAGAGAAGATAGATTTAAACAAGAGTTAGTAATGTATTGGAAAAATGAGTTTAGAAACTCATTATCAAAAGAACAATAAAGTAAGAGAAAAGATGAGCTTGAAAAGTAATTGACAAAATATAAGTTTAGCTTTGAGAGCGTTGGACCACAATGACAATGCGAGCACAAGAATCAATAAATGCCAAAGAGGAGAGAGCAAGTGCTATTCGGCCAATTCGAACTGGACACAGATGCCTATGATAATGCAAAAAACTCCAGACGTGACTTTCTTGTTCCTACACAAGAAGATATCAGCAACTGCAAAATACCTCCTTGTGAAATACATGTAGGTATACACAATGATATATATATACATACAATGATTAGTACAACACCAGCAAAAACAGCATGAGACCAACCTCGGCAAACTTGCACATGTTTCTTTTTCATGTAAGATTAAAACAGAAAAACAAAAACTACTACCGTCGTGAGAGCTAAATGACCGGACCCTGCATTTCGTACCTTTGATAATGAGCACAACAAGTTCGATCGATCACCGCCTAGCAATAATTTGCCGCAATTATCAGTACTTAATCAACCTCAGTTCTTAATCAAACTCTGAGTGATATTATTGTAACATGTTATTATTTTATTTTTTTAAAAAAAGCATAGTTCGTGTATTCAATTCACTTTAACATCAACATACAGTTTATCCCTCAAACCAGTCAAGAAATAGTGTCACAAGAAAAAAACGAATAAGATTTAGATGTATACGCATCACTTAACCAAAGCAGATGAACGGAATAAAACTGAACCAAAGAAAAAGTGAGAGAAAATAACCAATCCTCTTTTCAAAACAAATATTAGAGCTTGAGAACATGGATATTATCTTCTAAAGAGACACTGAGGTGATGACAATCTTACATCTATTCAATAGACGATGCACGTTTGTACCATATTTAAGCGTGTATTTTAACTGAAAGTGTTAGATAAATATGTGCGGTTTAAAAATGTATTTTTCCCCAGACTATCGAGCAATCTCTTTCCGATTTTGGAAAAGCGTCTAAGCTCTAGGAGACAAAGGGAAGCTCTTGAGAAGGCATCTCCGCTCTTGGTAACAAATCAGAAGCAATATCAGCTATGCTACAAAAGGAGGTAAACTTCTAAATATTTTTTATTTCTCCCATAGAAGTGTTGTTTCTATTAACAAGTTCAGTTTATTGGCATCTTGCTTTTATTTTTCCTACCTTGCACGCACATCAACTCCTAATAAATCTATCAAGGCAAGATTGTTGATTATATCTACATCCTTGCAGGCACATCATATATTCTTCTATTTCTGTTATTCAACAGGATTAATTACATTTCCTGCTGAATAATTGATTTTGTTACATGTTGTCCCCTGAATTTCATTTGTCTTGTATTTTACCTTTAACCTTCTTAGGGTGTCTATTTTTATTTTTCCTTAACACTTATGATGACAATGTAAAATGACTTTTAAACTCAATTTTTTCCCACATCAGAAACTCGCTCTCAACAACGCAGGCAAAATACACTAATTCCGAATTGAAGAAAAAAAGAAACTGCCCGGATCCAAGCGATAGAGACATAAGTCGGAGATGGTGGCAAACAAGAAGAGACGAAGACAACAAGCCAAAGATTAATCACAGCCTCGTTTAAAGGAAATAACTCGGTAACAATTGGAATCGAATAAATCTAACACAAACATCGACACTCAGAACTAAAGGGGGAAAAAATAACAAACCTCGTGATTCTGAAAGGAATGCAAGACAGCCAGAAAATTCGTGCGATTCCGGCGATGTCGATGTATCCAAGCGCCAACAGCGTACGTCGAGACAGCAGAGAAGACGGCAAAGCGGAAACAATGAGCCAGAGAATAATCAAAGCCCTGTTAAAAAAAAAAAACCTGAAATAAAACTGCAAAACAAATAAATAAAATATATCAAACAAGGAAAAAATAACTCAGTAACAACTGGAATTGAAGAAGTCTTAACACAAAAATCAACACTTAGAACCGAAGGGGAAAAAAATAACAAACCTCAAGATACCGAAAGGAAGTGTTCGATTCTGTGCAAGACAGGGACAAAAATCGTGCGTACAAAACCATATATATAATGATAGTTATTCTATTTCTCAATCAGCCTCTGAGTGATAGACTTCGCATTGTATTAACGTAAATTAGCTTCTTCTATTTACTGGTATGTTATTCTTTTATTCAATGAAAACAAAATACAACTAAAGTATTCGATTCACTTTAACATGAACAAACAGTTTGAAATCACTCCTCTTAGTAACCACTAAACGAAAGGCACAAAATTGTTTTCGTCAATCAATATGACACCTGACTAAATTACATCGAAATTTCAATCCACAACATTCAATTTCAAAATCCTGAAATAAAAAAATTTCAAACCTAGAAATCAAAACCCCATTTGATTTCAGATTCTCGGACAAAAAGGAACATAATCTAGGCGTCAACTTGTGAAATAGTCGAACACAGGTGAAGATTTTCTTCTCTTCGAATTCCGTCTTCGTCGGTTCTTCGTCGTCAATTCCGACGCTGGAGTTCTTGAACAAAATTCGGCGACTTCACTTCGTCCTCTCTCTCTCTGAGCGTAGAGAAGATGGAATTTTAAAGAAGGAAATTAAAATGACGATAAGAACAAAGAAGCCGAAGAAGAAGTGGAGGCGGTTGATAATAAAAAAATACCGAAATAATTTATAGTGGCTTAACCCTTGCATGCAAGAAATAGATGCCACGTTTTTGGCCACATATTAAATTTTGATTGGTTAGTTCGAACAGTAAAAGAAGAACGTAGAAGTGGAGGCGGTTGATTATTAGAAGGATAACATATTTGATGAAGAAAAAAAGATTTTATAGACATATAATTACATCAACTATGTTGAAGTATGTTTGAAATATGATGTCATTTGCATTGGCGGCAAAGGCGAAGTGTTTTTTTAGACAAAATACAGAGACGGGCTGAGACGGACTGCACACTAAGCAAATTTGCTAGAAGACAAAATATAGAGGACCTGCTTGCTTATTCACACATATATGTAGAGGTAATAGATATATATATGTATGTATATATATATATGGAAAATGTTTTAATATATATATATATATATATTAATTATGAGTAATGAGATTACTTTGATATGAAGTATTCAGTATATATGCGGAAGTTATTTGAAAAAAAAGGTACTAGAACATTTTCAATTAATGAAATCGGATCCTGTACCCATTAAACTTTTGTAACCGACTGGAAAGTATTCCAAGAGTAACCGAAATATGTTGTTTGAGATGACATGTTTTCCTAATATATCATTAAGGCTGATTTTAGGAGATTCGTAATAAGAAGGTTTATTATTTGATATTTTTCTCTCTTCTCTCTAATACCTCTCACTCTATCACTCATTTCTCTCTCATGTCCACTGATCATCTTTCCGACTCATTCATCTCCTTCATCTCGATAAGAAACACCTTAGCCCCAAAAGACATTAATATTTCTTAAGTGCTAATTTTTTTTAAGAGGAGTAAAAAGTTGCAACATGATCAAGGTTTCAAATCGACTCGAGTATTTAAATCGTTCCCGATCAAAAATCGTAATTTCTACTCCAGGTGAGAAAAATCTCACTACAGCATGTATTAGTTTTAAATAATATTATGATGAGTTTTGTGATTCATGACTTTTTTTTTGTAGTAATATGTGATTTTGTTTATAGTTATAAGCCACGTGATACATGATATGATATGCTTAAGTACGATGATATGATTTATGAGTTGTTATATATTATGCGATGATTACATATCAACGTTTATGATTAGCTTATGATATATTATGATATTATAAATGATGATGATGGAGTATTAATGACATGTTTTAAAATTTATATGACGTTATATATGTTGATGTTTGCGCATGTTTTTATGCTAAGTAAATTTTATGTATGATGTATGAGATGCTAGTTAACATTTTATGTTGAGCTATGTTATGTTTCATATGCATTTGTAAGCTATGTCATGTTATTTATTTTAAGTTATAATCATGTCACGTATGATGTTATGCATGATGTTTATCTATATTACATGTCATATTTTCATGTCACCTAAATAATAAAGTGAAAAGTTAAGTAAGAGAGTCATACCGCCTCGAGTTACAGAGGTCTGAAAGAGAATTTCTCGTGCCGACTTACAGGCCCAAATGGAGAAAATTCTCATATGTTATAAGTTTATAAGATCGAGCAAATTATGGGACCTTGCAACCTCGTATCTTTGTTTCCAAAGTGTACACTGAAATCGGTACGATTACTCTAGGGGAGCCCCCAATAAAATATGATATGATTTATGTTAAGAAAGACCATTTCACCTTTAGAATGAAAATACTAATAACCAGTTCATACATTGCATTATTCATCTTATTTTGTGAGTTTTATATTGTTCTCGCTGAGCGATAGCTTATTTCCACAAAAATTTTACGTATTTGCTGTAGATAAACAACTTACTGCTGAGTGATGAGTATGGACCACGACGTTGATAGCAAGAGGGTCGGGTTATGGTTGCAACTACGTAAGATAAATTAGATTTAGAATTAATCTCATTTTTACACCATGGACTCGTACCTCGGTTACATTTCACCACATGGACTCGAAAATGTTGCAAAATTCAACTCACAACTCAAACGCGTGTTACAAAGCCCCACTTCCGTCAGTATTTGGACGTTAAGTTTCACGTTTTCATGACGTGACAAGATTTTAAAGGGTATAATAGTATTTTCTATCATTCTAAGATTTAAATATTGTTATTAGTATATTAATTATTAAATAAATAAATATTTCTATTATTCTCTCTTTCTCCTCTCTCTCTCTCTCTCTCTCTCTCTCTCTCTCTCTCTCTCTCTCTCTCTCGGCTATTTCTTCTTCTTTTCTTCTCTGCAGACTCAATTAATAGAAGCGCATCCTCTCGACGAACCCCTCTCTCGTCGACTCGGATTTGAAAGCCATGGAAAACTCCCTCACCATCCTTCCTCTCGATTTCAAGATCCCCCAGAAAGACCTCGCTTCCCTGGTTCTCGACTGCCCAATGGTTCTCAACTTCAAGTTCCTCAAGAACTGGGATTCGCGTTTCTCGAAATCGGGGCTTCCCAGCGCCTCGCCGCTGATGATCAAGAGCCTCCTCGAACACTCCAGAAGGTTCCGAATCGACCCGAGCGAGCTCTCCAGAGTGACGAGGGTCCTCAAGGGCTTAGGGTTTAGCGACAAGGCTTTGTCTAGGGTTCTGGAGGGTTTTCCGGGGGTGACTTCCATGGACGAGAGAGAAATCCGGTGAAGTATCAAATTCCTTTCCGTGATTTCGAGTAAGAAAGAGGACATCGATCGGACTCTCCGTTCCGTCCCTGAGGTCCTGGGCTTTGGGGTCGAAAACCGGCTGAAGCCATTGCTGAACGAGTTCAAAGCTCTGGGCTTTCGCCCGAGCTCGTTTCTTCAAATTCAATTGAGAATAATATGTTTCAACTAAATTTATTTATTGTATAAATAAATCACATTGTCAATTTTTTTATACATAATTTTGACATACTGCAAACCACCCACAATGCGCCTATAAAGCTGAGCATAAGAAACTTGTCACGCCCATAGGCAGTCCACTGAAAGACCACTGGTCATGGGAGTATCACTAGAACGAGCAAACTGCATGTTAGCCTTGCACAACAACTCCTTGGTATACTTAGTTTGGCATAGAAGTAACCCTTAATCTGTTTTGATCATCTGGACTCCCAAAAAATAGTCAAGAAGACCAAGATCCTTCATGGAGAACAAAGAACTGAGCTTGGTAATCATCTCTTCAACCTCACTTGAAACAGATACAGTCACCAAGATATCGTCAACGTAGGCAATAACATATCTGAGAGTGTGACGATACCTTGATGAACTGTGCGAGTACAACATGGTTGCACAATGCAACTTCAAAACACAATTTTCAGAGATTAAGCAGGGAGATAAATTGAGATTTGAAAAAAAGATAGGATATATATTGACACTGTAAAGATAGAACATAATCGTTACCACCAACCGCCAGTCACCAGACAACAATTTATAATATATCAGAAGAAGAAAAAAAAGATAACACACGGATGAAGTGTCGTGTGAAGAAGCTAGGTCATCATTTAATAGAGTTTTGAGCTCGCAGTAGACAACGACCATAATAAACTAATAATAATATGGCAAGATATAATATAGAAGGAAAAGTGGGACCAGCTAGAGTCTTGATGGGAAGCCTCCAGCAACAACAAGGGTTTCTCCGGTGATGAAAGAGGCATCGTCGGACACTAAAAAAGCCGTCGCAGCAGCAATCTCTTCAGCTCTCCCCAGTCTTTTTAGGGCAGCCTTCTCTTCAAGTTGTTTTTTCTATATAATATCAATTTTCATACTCAAATCTAGGATATCATATAAATACTTCAAAGGATAACTAAACTACAAGATGAAAATTTTGTTTGATTAATTACCAATATAATGTTATTTATTGAGTCATAGATAACGCTAGTCTTTTCATTTGAAAATGTCAAAGTGCTATAAAGACAAGGGCATTTACTTATTTACCCTTAACAATACTATTTAATTCTTATTATCTCATATATTTTGTTTTTAGTTTTTATCATTAGAGAAAAAAAAAAGTGAATTGGGATAAAGGACTATTTAAATTCCTTCCCCATAGAATTTTAAATATCTATATTAATTTAGATATTCTGTTAACAATATAAATCGTAATATTTCGCTAGCATGTTATGCGAGTGTTAAATATTTCATTATAAGTTCAAACACACTTGTATGCGCGTAGTCAAACGGATGATAAAATGTATAGACTTACAAGTGCATCGTCTTTTGTAATTATATTGGCAAAATTAGTCTGCACAACACCAGGTGCTACACAATTTACCCGTGTGTCCGGCCCAAGCTCCTCAGCGATCGCCTATGCATAAGAAATCAAATATACAATATCTCCATTAATTGTAAGTTTAATAGTCGAACTTGATGCGATCAAACTTATATAATAACTTATCTTGTTCCCGACTTAGGCTAAGTTTCACCATTTTGTTTAGCCCAACTCAATCACTAGTTTGAGTCAAGGACTCAAACTCCGCACTTACCACTTTCTATAAAGTGTTTTTCAAAAAAACCTATCTAATTGTTATCGATTCGCTTAAAACGTACGATTCACCGAATATCATAGTTCTCCACGCCTACTTCAAACAGTCTATGCTTAAAAATAATTTTTCAGCCCTTACCGTTAACTGTACGTCACAGTTAAGCATTTTTCTTCCTTAGTACTATTTTCCTTCACAGTTAAATTATGCTTTGATTTTTCTTTTTTATTTGTATTTATATAGTTTATTTTGGTTGATTATGAGTTGAGTTGATTTGATTTATTTTTAGTTGATAAATCAAATCAACTCAACTCATCTCGCACCTAATATCTTTAACGACGGACTTTTAAGTGTGACATTGTCGCACCAAAAGTCGCACCTAATAAACTATTAGGTGCGATTTTTGGGGCATTAGGTGTGACAATCGTCGCACCGGATGCCTCTATTTATTCTAGTGGTATAGTTTATTTTTATTATTATTAATTTGGTTGATTTTGACTAGTTTTGAGTTAATTATGTCCATTTTGAGATGATTTTGGTTAGTTTTGAATTGATTTTCATTTTGATTGAGTTGATTTTGAAGGGCCATTTTGAATTATTTGATTAGTTTTTTTTTTACTACTTTTGGTTGATTGATTTATAAGATTTTGTTATAAGTATCTTTAATTTATTTGTGTATGAATAATTAGTGGTTATCATTCTTTTTAATTGCGGTAGGGGTATTCTAATCATTGACTAAAGTTAGTTGAATTAAAAAAATTAACCGAATTACATGTAAAATACTACTTTTGAAATTTTGGCATTATAATCTGGTTATAAGATTCAAGGGCCCATAGTTTCATATCATAAATAATAAAACCGGCCTTTTAGTAAAATAATTATGATTTTTACGTAACTTGATTTTTAGGGCTCTCTAGATATATAACTATAAGAAAACTCAAATTTTGTCATATAACTAATTTTTGGTAAATTTTAAGTAAATAGCCACAAAATTTGATTAGCAAAACAAAAAAAAAACATTAATAGTTGTAAATATTCGTTAATAATTATAAATAACAATCAAACTCCAAAGGGAATATATAGAATGTTAAAAACGTTTAAACAATCTTATCACCATAATGACTATTTACTTAAAATTTACAAAAGCTTTGTCATTCAGTAAATCTCCAAATTTTGGTGACTTATTTACTCCATTAATTGTAATTCTTTTTCTATCGAAATACTTATAATAACTTTAAAATAAAATTAAAGTATTATAATTATTTCAAAAAGAAAAATATAACATATAACATATTATACTACTTAAAATATTAACATTGCTATTTAGCGAACATTTCAAATATAGTTACTGAATCTGACGTGATAAAGTTAATATCTTTTAATTTCAATTACATTTTGAACATCTGTATAGTTTTAGTTTTTGTTAGTAGTTGCTTTTTAAAATATTGATTATTTATCAAAATTTAAATTTGTACGCGGCTAATTATTGTAGGTCCTTTAGGAGAATAGAATAAGTTTATTACCTTAGTAAGTCCAAGAAGAGCAGTTTTGGTGACTGCATACATACACCATGAAGGTCCCGCGTGGTATCCGGAAACTGACGAAATGAATATTACCGAAGAGCCCTTTTTCAGGTGAGGTGCAACTTCCTGAGATTATATGAATTAATAAGACACCAACATATATTTTTGTCTATAACTGCAGAAAATTATTTAAAGCATGACGATCATTTTAGAGGTGATCACTTTAATGCATGAAGATAATTTGCTTATAGAAAAGAAATAAAACAAGGGGTGTTTTTTTTTCTTTTTTTTAACAAAACAAGGGGTGTTTATAATATCAGAATTTAGTGGAGACAAATCTTTGTATACGTCATATTAACTATTTTCTGTAAGAACATAGAAATAGTTTAAATAATTATTTTATATAGAAACTAGAGTTATGAAAGGTTAGGAAACCAATACGTAACTTCTAACTATATATTTATCGAAGGCTTCAAAAAAGTATAAATTTATCAAGGTAAATATTTAAATTTCAGTTTAAGATTATATTTAAGTAATAACTTAATTTAATTTATCGCACCTGAATATGATCCAAAGTAATATGTATATATGGTCCGAAATTCCTCGTGTATACTATGGACAACCCATTAGCAGTTCTTCTGCGTATATGTGATGTGCTACATAGCCAGGGTCGGCTTGAGAGATCTTGCTTTAGGTTCTCACTAAAGCAAGATCATATGGAAAAAGGCATTTACATACCCTTTAAATTTGTATGATTAGTTATAATTTTTTTTTTGTAGTCCCTATATAATATGCTACAAATCTTACATTTTATTGCTCTAGATCTTATATAACTAGTATAAATACGTATACTTTGACATATTTAATATACTTAGAAAATTAGATCAATAGACAATCTCACTATTTTCATTTCTCTCTAGATATCTACAATATTTATCATTAATTAAATGATAATTAATAAATAAATTATTGAACGTGCAATTCTCTCGAATAGGTTGAGCCGTTATTTTTTTTTTTTTTATATATAGAGTGGATAAAAGAGCTACAGATATACACTTGTCGGTATTCGTATTTTGATCATTAGCACTTTAATAAACAGTTACAAATTATTGTGCATATTCCATCTCAAATGACGCCTGATACATTTTGCTCATCACCTTGTCATTTTCTATTAACGTGTGTACTTACCATTTATATTATGGTTATGGGTTTGACATTATAATTTTAATTTTCAAATTTTTTTTCCAATTTATATGTTAAATCTCTACTTTTTTTACTAATTTTGTAATTCTAAAATATTTATACAGATATGTAGGATCTACGTTGGTTGGTATCGCAATTTTCAGATTTCTATGGAATATTTATTGATAGGTTGGTACTCCATCAGTAAACCACATATCTCCGTAAAAGTTCACAGATATTCTAGGTGTGTCCATCTTTATTTAAGATAGCGAAGCATTAACTGTACGTTTTTGTGTGACGAATCTCCGATAACCACAAACGCACACAACATACTCATTATGTACTTGTACGATACAATATTACAACTATATCAGCGATTTACAATTTTCAATTGCTGATTTACAATTTTCAATAACTACTTTTACACATGTTGATACGATTCATATGCAATCTCTGTCCATCAGGAATATATAAAAAGCATCGTCGTCCTCGTGCTGTGAGAATCATTTTCTGTAATTGTGGGTAGGGCAATTAATATTGTTACAAAAAAAGTGCGCGTACTTTAATAATGAAACAATACATGTGTAGAACGGATGACAAGACAAGATATACATACTCGATGGTTTGGGTTGGAATATAATAGAAAATAAATGGGTGGGTCGCCTGTCCATATTTTAGTCCGATCTAAAATCGGTCACAAAATCAGTTTAGATTGGCCTAAACGACGTTATTCTTAAATTTTAACGTCCGATCCGGTCTCCGATCAAATTGAGACCTATTTTTAATTATATTTTTTATAAAATTAATCGGTTTAGTTCGGTTTATACTGCAGTTTTAAAATTTTGGAACGAACCAGATCGTTTGTAAATACAAAGCGGACTGGAATGGACTACTGAATTTTTAAATCGTAAAAAATTAGATCGCTTGTTTAAAAATTAGTGTTCCGATCCGATTTACTTGTCATCGATTTTTTTTGGCACCTTAGTGGGCTGTACTTTTCTACGAAGTTGACTAATACTGTTATTTACAAAAAAAAAAAAAAATAAATAAATAAATAAATAAATAAATAAATTATGGATAATCCTTTGTTTCAAGTACAGATGATATATATAATAAATTAATCAATTCACTACTTCAAAATTATTTTAATACCCTGAATTTTAATTGGGAATGAAACTAGTAGAAATAAAGAATGACTTCTGTTATTAATTTTTTGTTTCTTTCACCCACACTTACCGCCATTAAATAGGTTATTTGAAGCGCAGTCAAATAAAAAATAAAAATAAAAAACTTTGAAAGATTATATTTGTGAAGTTTGACAGCAAACTCGGATCAATTTTTTCAGAAAAGACTTGAGAAAGCTTCAGTTGCTTGTGCAGGAAGTAAAGAGTGTGGTGGAGTGGTGCAGGAAGTTATCAAGCGCGGCAATGTACCAGATCGAAGCTTTTGGAGTCGGTGGACTTCAAGTGATAGAAATAGATTTTAGGGGTTTATTCGTAACTAAACTCTTGTATCAGCTTGTACACTAATGTAAAGGCCTTAGTTACAGGGCTGGAAACAGAATCTGAGAGCTAGAGAGAGAAAGGGAAACACGAGTGAAATAGATGAAGAAGTCAAATCTGCAATGGATTGATTTCTCGAGTGATTTCACACGTATGTAATCTCGGAATCTCAGATTGAAAAAAACTGATTGATCATTGTGATTAGTGGATGATGTTGGATGTATGTTCATAAATACCAAACAGGGTAAAATTTCGTGTTTGTGAATGTGTGATTGTTGTGTATGTGTTGGGGGGGTTAGCATTGATTGAAATTAAAGAACTCATCGGAGTCAAAGTTAAAGAAAGTCAACAGTACTTAATATACCAATCGTTTTGTAAACAAAACCTCGTTTTTTGGGGAAAACAAAAACTTTGCATATTCTAAAATATACACATGGACGGAGATATTCTCATCAAAGAATCAGAAGCAATTTAAGATAAATCAATAATAAAATACGGAAAATGAGATAATCATAGTAATTTTAACTTGTCTCGTGCCCTTTTGAAGAAGACTCGTTAAAAATCGAACTCATATATAGTGGAATGGGTTCCTTTTTTCAAACTTCATCGCTCAAATATCTTGTTTATATGTTTCTATTTTACAGTATTTTAGCGTCAAAATTTTCTGAAAAATAACAATAAAAAGTTATTTGTAAGAGGTTTTCGTTGTGATATTTCCACTCGCTCAAGTGTACATAGTGCCCAAGTAATATAGTACAAGTACGAGTATCGATTCCACAGAGACTTACTCTAAAATAACACACATAGTCTTCTCATTCATCATATCACAAATCCTACCATCTAATTTCCCAACACAATGACAAATCCCTCTGCTAATCAATTAAATGTCGACATTTTTCAATGCTACCAACTTTGTTTTTAAAATTCATTTGTGCTCTAATATTTCCTAAGCTAGTGTGATCCCATTTTCGTAGTTTCCAGTTTCTATTCAATTTCGATCCTGCACTTCTTGAGCTGGCATAACCAGATCATAATTCAATCGGTAATTACGAAAAAAAATAATAATGATAATAAAAAATATAAAAAAATAATAAAAAAAAATTGTAACAACATTCTTGAGCCATTTACGACAACCAACCGTGATAACCCTACGAAAATTCAGCATATAGAAACTGTTCAAGCCATTAAACATCAAGATAGGTGTACTTACATTTACAGTCCAAACCGAAGCCTTTTATCACCCTGCCACCCTAGGCTGAGACTTCTTTCTCCTTCTCTAAATCATTGTCAAAGAAATCACCGGCTTAAACTTTATTAGAAACCTCAATCAAAGGTCGTTTTAACCATGTAACTTCTATTATGAAAATTCCATGGTCCACAACAGACTTAATTTATGGAATTAAAGTCTGGAAGGTGTTCCTCCGGCCACCACCAGAGTCTCTCCGGTGATGTAAGAAGCGTCGTCCGATGCCAAAAACGCAGTCGCAGCAGCCATGTCCTCAGTGGTCCCAAGCCTGTTAAGTAGACTCTGCCCCTCGATTGTCTTCCTCTGCGACACAATCATATCTCAAATTGTTAAAAAAAATTAAATAAATAAATAAAATCTAATATTGAACTGAATACCCCAACAGAGGAGAGAAATTCACTTACCACAGCTTCATTCTTCACAAGAAAGTCAGCAAAATGCGTTGGCACAAACCCTGGAGCAACACAATTTACCCGGGTATTGGGGGCCATTTCAGCAGCGAGAGCCTATCGATGAAATGAGAAAAATAAGAAAAATCACAGAAACTCAACATACGCACAATCTATGTAGCTCGTAAGTTAATTAACATTTGAACCAACAATTTACCTTTGTGAGACCGAGAAGAGCCGTCTTTGTTACACCGTACATTGCGAGAGCGGAGCTTGGTTGGAAACCCGCAATGGAGGATATCAAAACCACCGAAGAACCACTTTTCAAGTGAGGAGCCGCCTCCTGTTAATATAATCAACTCAAATTATAATTCTTAAGCTACTAATTTTCAGCGATCGCAATACAAGCGAGTTGGGCCAGAACTGCCTCATCTCTTGCTAAATCCATGACCAAGCCCTTTTTTTAAGAGACTAGACCAACTCATAAGCCTATTTAAAAAATTAAAAAAATAATAATAATAATAATAATAAAAAAATAAAAATAAAAAATAAAAAATTGAAGCTTTACATTAAAGTTCATGTATTCTTAATGATCATCTATAATTAAAATTACAAAAAAAAAATAAAAAATAAAAGCTAGATCTAGGCTTCGTTGAAAAGCAAACCAGAACCGGCGCCTAATATTAGGCTCGGGTTTGTTCATGTTCCCGAGGTTAAACCCGCCTAAATCCACAAGGCCCTGGAATTATCGACCTCCCAAGTGGCCCCAATTATTGCTGGGGCGAATCGAACCAGTGACTGAGAAGGTCCCAAGAATCACCCGTACCACTAGAGCAACCACTAGGGGTTTTTTTTTTCCAGCACTATTAACTTGTACTACTAAATCAACATGTGTCTTCACCTACGGGTATTGTCACTAAGTTTATAGTTTTACCTGTAGAACAAGTATAGCAGCTTTGACATTGATGTCCCAGAGCTTGTCAAGAACAGACTCTCGGGTTTCCAAAATAGAATCAACAGAAGGATTGACCGCAGCATTTGACACCACCACGTCTATCTTTCCATATTTCTGCAACAACACCAGCAAGCTCAAAATAAATCAACATAGTCAATTACCGATAATACTGATTCCGAATTCAGTATGGTTCGAAGTAACGTACTAACGTCTCACCTCGATGGTCTTGCTTATAAGATTCTTCCTATGTTCTGGATTAGAGACGTGACAAACAATGCCTATTGCTTCAACTCCCTGGCTCCTGAGCTGCTCAACCGCCTCATCCACATTTGACTATCCATTTCATCACAAAAGGAATTACATCAAGTTACAACAACATCAAAATAGCAGATTCTATTTTGTGGATTTCTAGAGTTAAATTATTTCACCCGATGCGTTGTTAATCCGCCATTACCAGGTTTAGCACTTTACAAAACAGTTCCGACATAAAATTGAAATTTTACAAACAGATCACAAATAGAAATAGAGATCATACAATCTAAGTAAGAGCTTCTATAGAAACTGATGTAGAATGGCAATAAAAACCTGCTTGCGAGACGAAACCACCACAGAAGCACCTTCGAAACCGAGTCGCTGGACGATTCCGAACCCGATCCCCTGAGTCGAAGCCGTCACGATCGCTACTTTCCCTTCGAACCTCTTCCCAATTTTACTCCTTTCCATTCTTTATTCCTTCAAAATTAATGTTGACTGTGAGGCTTTACGGTGGAAGAGAAGGTGTAATGGTTTTTTTTTTCTTGGGAACCATACAGAAAGGGATCAGCTTTGGGATTTTTTTTTTTTTTATCGGACAGATATAGGAGTTGTAACTGTAAACAAAATAACAAATAAGCTACGTAATTAGCCAAACCTACCAATCCTATCAATGTGAGAACAAAAAAGTGAAGACATGTACGTGTGATTTTACGAAGTATATTTTATTTATAATAATAGATAACATTTATTAAAATAAATTTTAGATGTTGACAAACAAATATAAATATTAGAAAGTTTGATATTTGAGGCAAGAAAATAAATTATTCTCTCCATTTATCAATAATGAATAATTGATAATTGTTAAGCCTAAATATATTAAAAAAAAATACTTAATAAGTTTACTTCCATATGATAGGAAAGAGAATTTGACAACAATAATATTATTTGGTTGCACTTATCAAAAATCGACCAAAACTCAAAAATTAACACATCTATTATTATTTGAGGTATACAAAGACTCATATACCCTTCTCTCTTTTTCATTTTCCTAATTTAAATTTGCAACATGAAGAAGAATAAAATGGCAGAAGAGAGAGGAAGGAAAAGGACGAAGAATATCGACACCAAACACAGCGATTCGGGCTTGTTGTTACATTAATTGGCGATTTAATGTTGGCAAAATATTTAAAGAATCGTGATATATTATTTCGGATAGAATTGTGTCTTGTTACGACTATTCTAGAAGCGTTACAGTTTCTGTTGTAACAGTTTGCGCAACAATTGCGGCCCATTCACTTTTGGGCTTTTCTATTCCGAATTGAAGTAGGATTCCAGCGTGGATTAATGAGATAATGGGCTGGTCTTCCTAATCCGACTTCAAGATTCGTGTTGACCTAGTTTTCTCATATAAATAGGTCATCACCTCACCTTCTACACTGACGCCTTTTGAGAGATTTATTTGAGTATTTTAGCTGAGCTTAGAACGACATGTGTTCAAGCTTTTAAGGTGTCTTTTACCTCTGCTTTGTTGCCTATATACGGGTGATTGTATTAGAAGCTAGAGGTTAGGTTTTTTAATTGTTTTTGTTGGGAAACACGTTAAGAAGTCTCGGGAGAGATATTCTGTGGGAATCGAGGGGATCTCGTACTTAGGGGGAGCCTAAGTTGCTGTTGAAGAGGATAGACGTAGGTTGGGTAGCTAGCGAGAGAGTCGTTGAGTGTAAATCCTTATTGTACCACGTTATCATAGTAAACTGCTTTCCACCGGGCAAAGGCCCTCCAGACGTAGGCACGGATTGCCGAACTGGGTTACCAACTCTGGTGTCTATTTATTATTTCCGCACTCACATCGTTTATCTCGTGTTTCTCTAAATTTCAGCAACTGTCGCACTTTCTGTTACAACATATTCTGCAACAGCTGCGCAGATTCAGTAATTTCAGGGCTCAATCGTTGTGGCGCTGGTGAACATCACGAGGCGGGGAAAACGGTGCCAGTTATGGCCATGCTGTTGGCCGGCGACGGTGAAGAGGAAGAGGAACGCTGCGTACCCTTCGCTCAGTCCCCAGTCAAGGCGAAAGTGTCGAACGCGTAGCCGGAGCTCGTCGAGGAAGGCTGAGATCTCGTATCAATTTTGTGTCACATAAAAGAAATTCAATTTTTCAAACTTCAAATTATTTTAAAGATGAAGATTCATCATATCTAGATGCCATTATTTTACAAGCTTGAAGTTCTTAATTTTTCTGAAATCAGGTGTTATTTTACAGCTACGCCATTTTTCAAAAGGCTGATAAGGTCCCAGACCCGTCCACTGAATCTACGCCTCTGTTTTAGGGCCACTATGTCTATGCTGACATTCAATGGATATTTTCTAGAGTACAACTCAACAACAAAGATCATGTAGAGTTCGGAAAGAGAGTTCACAATCCAACCACATCATGATTTTTAGCCATGTTAATAACAATGTAAGCAAGCAAGTAAGAAAAAAAAGCATATGTAAAATGTATAGAGTAAAGTAGATGAATCACATTTTTAGTCGTTTTTTTATCGGCACTTTTTCTTTTTTTTAGTTTTGTTTGGGTTTTATCAACAACAGTTTATGTTGATAACGGATGATTTTGCGATTTGATAAATGCAACTGACTCGGGATGAAGTGATCTAGTGTTGGTGTTGGTTTTTCTATTTCTTGTTGTTATTACTATAGATTGGATTTTTTTGTTATTAATAAAACTGATGTTCTTTATGTTGTTGGGAACATATGTGCTATGACATCCAATGTCTTATTCGACGTTAGGATCTGTGATGTGGAATTTATGCAGACTATTTTTTGTCTGATATGCTTCCGTGCTTTTTCTGATCGTCCAATGAGGTTTCACCAATCGCATTGGGAAACTATAGCAAAGGACACACAACTGAGAATGTGTCACATAAAAAGAATGTGTTCCCTCTTTGGTAGAGTTACACACTTAGGTTTTTGAGAGAGTTGCCATCGCCGAAAAACCTTATCTTTTGTGTGATGTTACTCTGTTATTCTTGACTGCCATTCTATGAGCATGTTTACAGGGTTGGGTTTTGTATTTCTGGTATTGTAAAATATGCATTATTATAAGCGTTATTCAAACACTAGGTGAGTGTATTGAGTGGAATGTGAGGGGAGCTCAAACACAGGTGGAGCCTAGGTTAGAATTCACTTGGATAGTTTTGAAGTTTAGGAAACTAGGAAGGTGATCATCTTTGGTTGTCCATTGTTCTACTTACTCTATCGGTTCCTGAAGTTCTATTTTCACCAAGAATATCATCCCTCTAGAAGTAGACATGATTGAGAATTTGGTTATCAAATGCTTGTCTCTTGATTTACAATATATTTAATCTCACTCATCTGATAAAATGATAGGTGTTCATTAACTTGTTATAACATCGTAAAAGACATCACGAAAATAGTACATCTACTTTTTCACTTTTTTTTATTGTATCAAGGTCTAAAGTTGTATTTTCGAGAAATATGCCCATTTTCTACTAGACGGTCTCCTTCTCCTAAAAAATCGCCAATGTTAGTTTTTTGGTCCTTTTTCCATATAGCCAAGTGATTTTGACAAAGCTAATCATTTGTATTTTTTATATAGATTTGGACGTTTTTTTTTTTTTTGTTATATGATACATCCACATTTATAGATTATCCAATTTACAACACACCCATAAGTATTTAAGCAAAAATAATCAACAAATTCACTTTGATCAAAAGAAAGCAAAGTTTCTATCTTGTACCATAATAAAGTCAATTAAAAAATATAATAAAAAAATCAAGCAAAAACATCACTCTAGAAAATAAGCATTCTTTAAACGTGCATTTAGTCGTAGGGGTTTCTGAATTTCTTCAGGAGCTCCGGAATTTCATAACCAAGCATGTCATCAACGCCTTGAATCAGTTTAGGCTTTAATTTCTCAAACTTATCAATGCTGTAACCATTCAAGACCTCTCTGAAATGCTCAGCATTTGGAAAATCGCCGGCCGGTAAATGAAACTCTCTCTGCACCTATTAAATCAAAAGACAAGCTTAGCCCGAGAACCCCACATGTTTTCAGAGATAGTGATAAAACAATTAACATTTTGCCATTGATGAAGGAAAAACATTTCATTAAAAGCTTATACCTTTGCGAACTCATCTTCGAGATTGTCAATGAGTCGTTGTTGAGCCTTGGCTTTGCCCATCATAGCCGGCATTTCTTTCTTAAGATGGCTGATAATGTAAGCGTGTATTTTTGCAGCCCTTGCTCGTTTGACGAATTCATTGATCTGCAACATGCAATTAAGACCATCTGATTAGTAGCATAAATACATACAAATGAATATATATATATATATATATATATATATATATATATATATATCCTACAACATGTTCAAGAGAGATAATATTCATACTCGACGATCGCAAGCCTTCTTTGGAATATCAACTAAGTCAGCAAGGAGATCGTCTTGTTCTTTCTCAAATAGCTCGCGACCCATTGGGCCAACAGAGGATTCGTTGACCGGTTTGTCATTGAATGAACTTCAAAAGAGTTAAAAAAAAAACAAAAAAAGGAATTAAATTACATTTCGTAAGGTATTAACTAACACAACGATCTACTGGGTTAAATTAGACATCATCTTTTCTCAATATGTAGCAAAGTCAAATCCATCACAAATTTTCAGATGACAAATATAATATATGAGGTTTTTAGAGATAAAGTTTATATCTGAAAAACTAATAATCACACCAGAAAATGAAGAATTACAAATTTATACTCTTTTGTTGATTGATGCAAAACCGAGTAAGAGTAGATTTATAGGGCTTACCCAATATAGACGCGAGAGACCTCGGGAGTGTTCAAGACTTTGCCAAGTGACCACATCAGTGCCCCATATACTCTCATCAGCTGCAATTTCAAACACATGAATCAGTAATGTCCACGTTGATTAACGACTGAAAACACATAACAGAAATGGAATATGTGTATTTTACTTGTTGGGTATCAACTTGATCTGCCTTATTCAGAACGACACGGATCTTATCATCATGACCCCGTAAAGATCCAATTACACGCTTGAATTCATCGCTGATATCAAGCTTGTGGGGATCAAAGAGAAGAAGAATAAGGTCACATTTTGCTGCAAACCAGGAAATGACACCAGTGAAATCGTAGCTTCTCTGTGTGCGTTGCTTTTCACCAGACAGGACACCAGGAGTGTCCACTAGTGTGATTTCGTCAAGCAGCTGAGGTAATAATAAGGGATAAATTACCACTGTTTAAGAACAATATGATAACGAAGAAAATAATTAGTGGTGTTATAAAAGCTGTATCTTTGAACTCACAGGATGTGGCATTTGAGAACACTGGAACTTCGACAAGAATGCCCCTCCAAAATTTGTCAGACCACTGAAAGGCATGTCAGCTTGAACAGCTATAGTGTTCCCAGGAATACTTCTCTCGTCCGGTCCAGACTAGATACAAAAGTTCACCAAAAAACAATTCAGCTAAATCTTGCTAAATAGTTAAGCTTAGTAGAAGAAAGAAAAACTTTAGAACCTTCTTCAAAGCATGGATGAATGGTACGAGAGCAGACACAAACAAGGCTTTACATAAAAATTAGTCTCAGAATATTCTTTCAAAAAAGGGAGCATTATTTTTTTTATAGAAATCCTAAAATACTTGGAGAGTATATACGCTGGGCTAGAAGGATGAGAAAAGCGCTAAGAGTGACATCCAAAACATTCAGCAGAGCAACAGAATCTCATATTCACACATATTCACAAGTATTTGAGGAGAACTTAACAGAAATTTGTTATATAATTACGCAAGAACTGTAGAGACTTGTCACCTCATATTTTTCTTACAAGTATGAAAAGAAGACAAACATGGTTATGGTTTTCTGTCTTTGTTAAGTTGCATTAAGGAAAACAAAAATGTGAATCTTACCATTACAACTACAAATCTATCTGTGGTAGGCTCTGGTCCGATATGAGCTCCTGTTACGAGAAATAAATATGAAATAAAATAAGAAGAAAATCAACTATATTCATTGTTGTATAACATGTGAGCTATTAGAGATTAGAGGAAATGAAAAACAAAAACGAACCTGGGTAGTTGCATCTTAATAAATGCTTTATGAATGTTGTTTTCCCAGTTGAGTACTGACCCAAAAGCATGACCATGGGTTTAGCATCAAAGTCGCTGTCTGTCTGTAATGAAAAATAAGTAAGACTCTGAATAACTTGATCTTCTTCCACGCCCTAATACGAAGATGTAAAAAATGAATATCTAAATTATTATACAAGTCAACCTACCAGGAGAGGCGATGCGAAATCATTAAAGCGATAGGCCACTTCCAGAGGCTTTAGTTTTTCAATATACAATCTTTTCAGGCCATCGATTATGGATGTAACAGCGTTAAGAGGCAGCTGAAAAAAAAAAAAAAAAAAAAAAAAGGGATACATAATCAGTTGAGATACTTTAACAAATTTTATTCATTAAGAGTATGATAAGCATAGGAAACTATATCAGTAAATCAGCTCTCAAACTTCCATACTTTTTTCATAGATTTTGAAGAAAACCATTGAGTTGGTGGCTGTGGCAGTGGCTGAGCCACCCCTGCATTGCAAACACAACATAAATTTCAGTGATTAATCATTGAAATCAACTCAAATAGTATGAAAACTTTTACATACCATTTGTTTCTGGTTGAGTATGTACTGTCAAAGTTTTAGTTTTCTGTGAAGAAAAAAAATTGCATCAATAACAGCCTCAACAGAAATAATAGTGTAATGTAAATCAGAAAATGGAAAGGGGACATCGCTTACAGCTATTAAGCTATCGAGACCTTCCATTACTGGAAGTTTAATGTCTTCTCTGCCAGCTGCAATAGATAAAATTAATTACAGAAAATGTCTTAAATTATCCTCGAGCATGAACTACTTGACAGAAACAGCATCAATCTCATTTTAATTTCCAACAATTTATTATTATTTGCTTAAGGCATAAGTATAAACACATAATACAGTAAAAAAAAATATTCATAATTTCATTTCAAGCTGCTTCGCTAGGCATATTATTTACCACTCCGAGTAGTCGATTTTTACTTACCAGCAGTTTTGAGGGTATCTGATGTAATTTCAATCCCTGATTGTGCCAAGGAGACAAGCTGTGCCGGGAAAAACAAGCACACAGATAATGTCAATTCATGATTCAATCAACCAAGAATGGTAAACACAAAAAACAATAACTTACTTGCATAGCAGTAATGAACTCTTCCACGCCCAAAAAGCCTTTTCTCTTGGAGTCAGCCATCGCCCAGACCTTCAAAAACGAGAGGAAGAAAAAATTAACAGAGAGAAATGAATCTGCAATAATAAAAATCTTAACCTATATAAAAGATACCATAAAACCCTTAAAGTTGGATTGTATCGATATACTATAAAAGGTCTGTAATCGAGATATCTTAGTCAGTGGACGAGCAAAAGAAAACTAAAAAAAACTAAAAATTAAAATTAAAATTAAAACTACAAAAACTGGAAATAGAACACCGTAGATTGTTCATAACTCTACCTGCTTGAGTTCTGACCGAGAAAGGTTGGACATGGCGAAGAACTTCGTTGCATCGTTGCCTGTAATACGTCCATCGCCGTCTAGCGCAAGAAAAAATTAGCACAAGCCAAACGATTATTTTCCTGATTAAACTACGAACGAAATGGTGATATCATTACTTGATTAATGGCAGAGAAAACTGGATACCTGAATCGGCCAAGTTAAACCACTCCTGATAGATCTTCTGGTGGTCTTTCGAGCACGGAATCATCGCACCAGAACCAATCTCCAAGTGAGAGTCTCACACAGTCACACTACGATGACTGAATTCAAGTTTAGGAAATTTTGGTGACTTTTAATTTTTATTTTATTGTTAAAGATTGAAATTTGAAAAGGAAAAAAGTGAAATGCGTGAGAAGCGGATGAGAGAGAGAGGGTGTAATATTGGATTTTAAATCCCTTTTATAACAGTTTGGCGCTTTAGGGGTAAGCGGAGTGGGTTTCGGAAACGACGTCGTTTATGCTATTATCTTGCAATTTGGTTATGTCGTTGCGAAGTAAGTGTTAAAAAAATTGAAAAAATGGCAATAATTGTTTGTTTGTTTAGTTGGGTCCACGTGGACGTCAAGGTCGCATTAGTGTGATAATCGTGTTTGGGACTGCTCAATCAGAGAGTTTCACGTATGATTATTTGTGTAATGATGTAGCGCGGCGGAGTTATGGTGGGGATGCTGTACTGTATTATTCAATGCTAGTTCTGGCCAAGTTTGAACTTCAAAAATTAAGCGCCATGACTGCCTAGAGACATTGCAAACGTGGATCCCACTAATACCCGTACGGTGCGGCCCAGGTGTTAAATTTTGGAGGAAAATGTTCATTATTCAAGGTTTAAAAAATATGTTCTGATAAAAAAATAAAAATAAAAGGTTTAAACATATGTATAAAATTAAAATAAAAAAGAGAAAGTATGTGTTGAAAGAAGAGAAATTGTGGAATTAAAAAATGTGCACATAATTTTTAAATTTTATTCACTCACAACCAAGGTAGAAGAAAAAAATCACCCACCCTACATTCGCCACCCCACTCTCGCTCTCACTCTCTTCATCTCACGACCGCCTCTTCAAACCTTGTTTGAAGTACATTTTTTTGTTTGATTTGTAGAAAAGATGAAGAAAGAGAGAATCGGAAATGAGAGAAAGAGTGATCCGAGACTCTGAATATTTTTCTTATCTTGATATGAAATTGTATCACCTATTTATACATATGGTAAATACATGAGAGTAGTCTAGATACATGTGAAGTAATAAAGACGTGTAATAATTATGCCTAGTAAATAGATAATAATAAATATTACACAGATAACAAGACATAGAAAATAACATGAGAAATAAATGCGACAATTTCCCATGTGAAATGAATGCTGAGTGGTGTGAGTTCTCAAAGGCACACTAGTCAGGAAGAGGGGGCGAAGTGACGAGGACGAGGTGAAGCTTAGCTCGGACGAGGTGGCGAAGTGTCAAGAGAAGGTCGAACTGCCGAGCTGGTTTTCAACACTCCCCATCAAGCTTGACTGTATATACTGAGGAGATCAAGCTTGCTACATAGCTCGGAGAATGTAGTTCACGGAAGGGCTTTCGTGAGGATGTCGGCGAGCTGAAGACCTGACGGAATGTATTCCATATCGATAATTTTTTTTTCAATCTTTTCACTGATGAAGTATCGGTCGATCTCGATATGTTTCGTTCTGTCATGGTGGACTGGATTTTTAGCTATGCTGAGAGCGGCTTGATTATCACAGAAAAGTTTGATTGGACCTTCGATGATGATCTTGAGGTCGTCGAGAACTTTCTTCAGCCAGATGCCTTCACATACTCCGCTTGCTAAAGACCTGAGCTCGGTTTCAGCACTACTTCTTGAGACAACAGACTGCTTCTTGCTTCGCCAGGTAACAAGATTTCCCCAGACGTATGTGCACATGCCTGATGTTGATCGTCTGTCTGGAACATATCCGGCTCAGTCCGCATCTGTGAACACTTCGACACCGCGACTTCGTCTTTTCTTGAAGGAGAGGCTAGTCTCTGGGGCAGCTTTGAGATATTGGAGGATCCTCATAACTGCATCCATGTGAGTTTTCGAAGGGTTACTCATGAATCGACTTACCATACTCACTGCGAATCCAATATCTGGTCTCGTGTGGGTGAGGTAGATGAGTTTTCCCACGAGCTGCTGAAATTTTTCTTTGTCAGTGGCGGCCTCGGTGGTGCGAGCTAGAAGTTTCACATTGGTATCCATCGGAGTATCTACTGGTTTGCAGCCAAGTATGCCAGTTTCTTTGAGGAGATCCAAAGTGTACTTGCGCTGTGAAACAGAGATATCATTCTCAGACCGAGCTACCTCCATGCCAAGGAAGTATCGTAGGCTGTCGAGGTCCTTAACTTCGAACTCTGATGACAAAGTTTGCTTCAATCTCTTGATCTCTTCTAGGTCGTCTCCGGTGATGACTATGTCGTCCACATACACACTAAGGATGGTGTGCTTGCCTTGTGTGAAGATTTTTGAGAAGAGTGTTGGATCTGCTTGACTCTGCTCGTAGTAGCAACGCTTGAGCACATTGGTGAATTTTTCGAACCATGCTCGAGGGGACTGTTTTAGACCGTATAGAGACTTCTTGAGTTTGCAGACTTTGTTGGCTCCTTGATCATTGTCAAATCCCGGTGGGAGTTGCATGTAGACCTCCTCTTCTAGTTCGCCATTTAGAAAAGCATTCTTCACATCGAGCTGAATGAGAGACCAATCTAAGTTGGCTGCTAGTGAAAGAAGGATTCTGATGGTATTGAACTTCGCAACTGGAGCGAACGTCTCTTGATAGTCAATGCCATATGCTTGAGTGTACCCTTTCGCGACAAGGCGGGCTTTGTATCTCTCCACTGTCTCATCTGGATTGTGTTTGATGGTAAAGAGCCATCTACATCCAACAGTTCGCTTGTCTGGTGGTAGCTCGACGATATCCCACGTATCATTCTGTTCGAGGGCTTGGATCTCGGCATGACTCGCATCTCGCCACTCGGGACTTTGAAGGGCTTCCTCGATGGATTGTGGCACTTTACCTTCATCTAACTTCGCCACATAGGCTTGGTAGCCCGTAGATAGGTTCCCATAGTACACGTAATCCTCCATCCTGTATTGACCACACGACTGAGCAGGTTTTCTCAATGCAATGGGTAAGTCTGGAGATGAGATGTTACCTTGTTCAATAGTGTCGTGGTTCAGGTTCGGAGAGATATTTTGTTCGCGAGCTTGTACCGGACTCTGGGTGATGTTCAGTTCGCATGGAGAGGGTTCAGAGGCTTGCGAGCTGGGGATCAGAGTCGGACTGGGCGAGCTGGGAATCTCTTGAACAGGTGAGGTTGGACTGTGGGGCGAGGTGATCGTGTTTTGGATAGATGAGGTCGGATTTGGGAGCGAACTAGGTGGACTAAGTGGCGAGGTGAATTCTGGATTGAGCCAATTTGGGAAGTCATTTTCATTATTCACCCCCTGACGAACTGGATTGGCGAAGTAAGGGCTGAACTCATGAAAAGATACATCCATAGAGACTATGAATTTTCGTGACTGGGGTTCATAGCATTTGTAGCCTTTATGAGTTGCTGAATAGCCAAGGAAGATGCACTTGAGCGATTGTGGTTCCAGTTTACCTTGGTCATAAGAATGGGTGAAGACTGAACAGCCGAATACTTTCGCAGGTAGAGTTGAGATGAGACGAGAATGAGGGTATGTCTCTAGAAGGACTCGGGCCGGGATTTTGTAACCAAGGACCCGAGATGGCATTCTGTTTATGAGGTATGTGGCTGTGAGGACTGCTTCTCCCCAAAAATGAGATGGAACGTTTGAGGAGAACATGATGGCTCGGGCGACCTCGAGAATGTGTGATTTTTCCGCTCGGCTACCCCATTTTGTTGCGGGGTATGAACGCACGAGCAGGAGTGAATTATGCCATGTGTTTTGAAGAAATCGCCGAGCTCAGAATTAAAGTAATCTCGAGCGTTGTCGGTGTTGACAATTTGAATGGAGGTGTCGAACTGTGTTTGGACCATTTTGTGAAAGGTTTTGAATAGATTGGATGTTTCGGATTTTTTTTTCATCATGTATATCCAACTGAGTCTAGTGTGGTCGTCAACAAAGAGAAGGAACCATCGAACTCCAGTGATATTGGGAACTTTTGAGGGCCCCCATATATCACTGTGAATTGTGGCAAATGGACGAGATGGTTTGTACGAGGTGGGGTGATACGAGCTTCGAGAATGTTTGGCGAACTCACACATATCACACTGAATGGAATTGATATTTTTATTGATAAACAAAGAATGAAACAGTCTTTTGAGATACATGAAATTTGGATGCCCTAGTCTAAGGTGATTGAGCATGATTTCTTTGTACTGGGGTGAATGTTGGGCGAGCTGACACATGGCGGGCTGATCTGGCTTGATGACAAGAGTCCAATACTCAGCTCGGCATTACCAATCTGTCTCCCCGTGACCTGTTCTTGAAATACACATGAACTTTCATCAAAAATAGTTCGGCACTTAGAGTCTTGGTTGAACTTATGCACAGATAAGAGATTGCACTGTAGTTGAGGAACAAAGAACACCGAGTCTAGCCTCATGGACTTCGTCAAGACCACGGTGCCAATACCAGTGACTTGAGTCTTGGCTCCGTTGGCGATGGTGACTGATATGCTTCTATTACAAGCGGAGTAAGTTGTGAATAGACTTCGATTACCAGTCATGTGATCAGAGGCACCGGAGTCGACAATCCATGCTGTGGGATTCTCTGAGCTTACATGGAAGGCTCTAGGAGAGTTACCTAGAGGACCAACGCCCGAGCGTTCTCCACTGAGTTGGACTTGTTGGATAAGCTTTTGGAGAATAGCGAGCTGGTCGTTGCTGAAGGGAGAGGAGTCTGAGGTCGAGGTCGAGGCAGCAGACGAGGTGGATACTAAGTTTCCGGCTGAGTTTGGATCATTAGTGTCTCGGGTTGACTTCGTGCTCGGTGGTTTCCCATGCAGCTTCCAGCAGGTTTCTTGGAGGTGTCCAGGTCGTCTGCAATGATCGCAGTAGGGGCGAGGTTTGCGAGGTCTCTCTATTGAGACACGAGCTGCAAGTGCTTCGTCTCCATGCGTGGTGAGGGCGGACGAGTCTGAGGAAGAGCCCGGAATTGAGCTAGATTGGTTAACTCCAAGCATGATTTTCCTCCTGCTTTCCTCGTGTCTGACCGCGGAGAAGGATTCACGGAGAGATGGTAGTGGTTTAGTACTGAGTATCCGACCTCTGACCTCATCGAGGTCTTGGTTGAGCCCGGATAATAGTTTAAACACACGTTTGGTCTCCACTATCCTGCGGTAGAGTTTTGAGTCTTCGGAGCAAGTCCACTGGTGATGTTCGTAGAGGTCGATCTTCTGCCATAGATGCGTGAGCGAGATGAAGAACTGAGTAACAGACATCTCTCCTTGACGTAGGTTGTGGAGAGTGTTCTCAGTCTTAAACAGCTCGGACACATCTTCGGAGTTGGAGAAGATTTCTCTAGCTCCTTGCCAGATTTCCGCTGCCGTTGGGTAAAGGAGGAAGGTTTCCCCGATTTCGGGATGCATGGAGTTTATGAGCCAGGACATCACCATGTTGTTGTCTGCCTTCCAACTCTTAAATGCCGGATCTTCGATCTTTGGAGATGTAGCCACGCCTGTGAGGTAGTCATCTTTACCTCGTCCCGATATGAACATGAGCACAGATTGAGACCACTGTAAGAAGTTGTGGCCATTGAGTTTGTGGCTCGTGATATGTTGGGAGAAGGATTCAGATTGAGACTGAGTGGGCGAGGTCTGCGAGATGGTCGAAGTGGTGTTGAAGGCGGATGAGTTTTCGAAGGAGTTCATGATGATTGAATTTCTGAGCTCTTATACCATGTAGAAAAGATGAAGAAATAGAGAATCGGAAATGAGAGAAAGAGTGATCCGAGACTCTGAATATTTTTCTTATCTTGATATGAAATTGTATCACCTATTTATACATATGGTATATACATGAGAGTAGTCTAGATACATGTGAAGTAATAAAGACGTGTAATAATTATGCCTCGTAAATAGATAATAATAAATATTACACAGATAACAAGACATAGAAAATAACATGAGAAATAAATGCGATAATTTCCCATGTGAAATGAATGCTGAGTGGTGTGAGTTCCCAAAGGCACACTAGTCAGGAAGAGGGGGCGAAGTGACGAGGACGAGGTGAAGCTTAGCTCGGACGAGGTGGCGAAGTGTCAAGAGAAGGTCGAACTGCCGAGCTGGTTTTCAACATGATTTGTTCACGTTTTTTAGCTAGAAAAATTACTTAATGAAGTTTGGTTGAAATTTGATTCGATTTTGAGGATAATGTATTTAGGGTTCTGAAATCGGGATTGAAAAAGTTTCGCGTTGAGCAAAACCGTATTGCGACATGCGGTCACCCTACGGTGGTGGCACGCCTGCGGTGGTCTGCGGCTCCGTGCGGTGGCTTGCGGTGCACTACGCCACACTGGATGGTGACCTGCGAGCCGCAGTGGTGATTTGCGGGTCGCTGCAGTCGTTTGCAGTTGCGAATCGTTGTGGTGCCGTGCGGTCCATTGCAATCCATGTGGTCGCCTGCGGGCGAATGCGGGCATCTGCGGTCCTGTGCGGTCCGCTGTTGTGGATACTTGAAGATATTATGATTTAAGTTGTTTGCAGTGAGTTATGCTTGTTCATGCTCTCATAGTCTTTTTTTATGTGTTTGGCTGTAAAACAATATGGGATGAATGTTGAAGTCAGAAAACTGAAATAAAAACAATAACGAAACTTAAGAATAAAGGATTGATTTATTATAATTGATGGCCCTCGAATTCACATTGATGAATGCTTGAATTCAAGAACGGAAGACAAAACTAAAATAAAATGCAAGAACGATAAATTAAGAAGAAATAATTTGCAATTAGAATTAAGAATATGAAGATTGTAATGTGTACTATATTTGAACAAAAAAAAGTAACGTACATTTTCTGATCGATACACGTTTATTTATTTGAATTTATATATTCTAAAATGATGGGGAAGATGACGTGGATATAGTTGTTCTTTTCCATTCTTCTACTTGCTCCACCTAGCCCTTCAAGCTCGCAACCATGATCTCGATTTTGATGACTTCTTCTTGCGGATGACCACGGCTTCCTTGATTCCTTCTGCCAAGTCAAGTGGGCCTTCGCCCACAAGTTTGAAAGAGCCTTCAATTACTTTCTTCATTGTGGGCCTAAATAAAAGCCCAATTTAGATGAAAATCGGATTTAACCCATACAGTCAACCCCGCAGGTCACTAAGTATTCGATACATAGTTGAACTAAAGATTTAACCGGTCCAATTTGATTCTAATGCTATTTCAGCAGGTCATTTCAATAAGATCATATTGTTATGCAATTCTTGAGGGAGTCCCTCCAGATTTAGGTGGCATGGAACTACAGGAGTCGCACTTATGTTTTTTCAAAAATCATTCTTATAGTAGCGAAGCCGTTTCGACTTCTCGCGGATTTGCCACTTGACGTGACCCTTATAAAGTGGCGAACGGTCATTAAAAAATCACTTTTTACTTCCCGGTGTCTCATGCATCAGGTATGAACTCTCTATTTCCTTCTTTTTTTTTTACTTCGCCTCTCTCTTTCACGGTTTTCTTAGAGTTTTCAGCGTTCCACACTCGTTAGAATTCTATTTTTGCGTTCATATTTATGGGTCGGTTAGGTGTCTAGTTTGGATAATGGCGTCCTCTTCTGGTTCTACGACGCAATCTCAATCATGTAATCATATAGATCCCTTTATTGTTAGGGAGATTGATCGTTTGTACGTGGTTTTTGAGATACCTAGGTCGATCGAGATTAGGCTTAAAGAACCTGGAGATACCATTCACACTTAGAAACGAGGGTATTGCGGGGTGTACAAAACTTTTTCACTGCGTGTAGTCTCCGATTTCAACTTCCCATTTGTCTCCTCGGATACATCAATGCCCTGAGTATTTCTCTGTCGCATATGTGTCCGAATTTTGTTAGGGTTGCGATGGGTCTGATTGTTTTAGGTCGCGAACACGAATATACTAATAGGATCTTTGATCTGGCTAGGCTCCTTGAACCTATGAAGAATTATAGGAACGACGGGACCTATTATGTCGTTGCTAGGGCTGGCCATAGTGTGATTACTCCTCTCCACGGTCATGACAACAAGTGGGGACAAGATTTCGTTTACTTTCATGTCAACGAGTTTTCTATGGGGTCTTACAATGAGGAGTTTTGTCTTTCGAGGGCGAATTACCTAGGTAGATTTTTTTTTGTTCGTTTGTCAAAGATTCAGTGGCTATCTCGCCATGAACTTTGAATTGTAGCTAAAATTGGTCTCCCCGAGATCTTAGGCTCGTTCAACAAGCGGCTTAAAGATTTTCGCTCATGGAGGAGGTCGTGGGCGAGCAGTTCTTGACGCGCGCTTTTGTCTTTCCAGTGCATGGGACGAGGATCAAATTTTTCGGGAAGAAGGTAAATGTCATTTTCATGCTTGTGATAGTGCTTAGAAGAGGTTTATCAATTTCTTATTTGTTCCCCGTTCTTGTTTTGAGTAACTCTTTTTTTTCCTTTTTATCTTTTGTCTCCGGGAGGGGGGGGGGGGTGACCAATTCCAGACATGAGTTTGCGCGCAATCTCTCTGCATGAACTGGCAGCTGAGAGTGCAACTGATGCTGAACAAGCGAACCCCTATGGATCTGTTAGTGCATCTTCTCCCATTGCTCTTATTATTGTGGCACTTCAAGCTTAGCAAGTGATCAGCTCATCTTATTCACTTTGT
This sequence comes from Urtica dioica subsp. dioica, assembly GCF_054948205.1. Taxonomy (NCBI): domain Eukaryota; kingdom Viridiplantae; phylum Streptophyta; class Magnoliopsida; order Rosales; family Urticaceae; genus Urtica; species Urtica dioica. Next base: position 16,734,405 of record NC_142764.1, on the reverse strand, counting down.
CAACTGGGTTCGGCTTTTTGGTAAGACAGCTTCGGCTCCCTAGGTGCTGAGCTGTGGCGAGTGCAGTACTTGCATTTTTTTTAACCGGGAGGCGGAGGCATGGTGGTTGTTTCTCCGTGCCTCGCGATCGAGGAGATTGGTATTCCGGTGAAGTCGAGTCGAATGCCCTGAGGTGGGGTTCCTTCATGTTGCAGACTTTCATTTTCAACAGTATCTCTTGTGGCAGTTGTCCTGGCGCTAGCACCGGTCCTTTCTGTGGTTAAAGCCAATAGGTGATCGTCGTGTTCGTTGACCTTCTGGAGAAGGAGATCCAGGATGGATTTTAGTCGGCGATGGTGATTTCGTTCGAGTTTCTTGTCTGAGAAGGATCGGTAGTCATCGCGTCGCTGAATCGAGACCTATCCGGTGCGACATGTCGCACCCAATGCGCATTTAGGTGCGACATGTCGCACCGGATACCCTTGTGCACCAGAAAATGAAATTTGTAGTAGTGTGCACTAAATTTAGAGAAAGTAATAGATGTTGATTTGAAGTAGTACATATATATATATATATATATATGTGTGTGTGTGTGTGTGTGTGTGTGTGTGTGTGTGTGTGTGTGTGTGTGTGTGTGTGTGTGTGTGTAAAGCGTAGTCATTTGAAGCATTTTCAAAAGCCAATCTTTTTTTTAAATAGTTAAAGCCCGCTACTATACATGTGATTATAATTAGGATTCAGTGACTATCTAACCATATGAAACGTTAGAAACTTTTGAATAACCAACGTTTCGCTAATTTTCGGTAAATAGTCACATAAGTCTATTTACGCAGAGTAAATTTCTAATAAATATGTGTAAATAACGTTAATTACGTCATATTTTTGGTTATGTACGAAACATTTATGACTATTTACGAAAAATTTATAAAATGTTGGCTAAAATGCAAATGCTTATATTTTTGTGGTTTATATCGCTAAATATTTATTATAATTATATCTAATTTGTTGACCCTAAAAGAAAAAAGTTAAACTTTTATGTGTATCTAATATTCTTTTGAAAGGATTAATATAAATATCTTTAACTATATTATTCGGTAGGATATCGGTCAATATATCCGTGATAAGCTATATATAATAAAAAAATGCCATCGTACCGTAACGATTATTGGAACATTTATAAGATACCAATAACAAGAAAAATTATATTTGATATATCATTAAAATTAAAACCGAGTATTAGTATTTTTAATTCTTTATCTTGAGCACTCTGGCCACTGAATCTGAAGTATGGTTAGACTCAAACTGGTGTTTTCCTTAATAATGAAAAAAAAAAATCTTGCGAGTCCATTACAGGGACCGACATTTTAGAGGCATTTTTAAACGTACTATTATATATATATATATATATATATATATATATATATATTTTCTTAAATTAAAGTGTGAATAACTACCAAAATCACTTACTATTTGGACTTGGTCAAAGTTTCATTAATTTTTAAAAAACACCCCATTGTATTCTTGCGTAGCCAAGAAAGGAAAGGAATAGAAGAAATGGGCAACCTTTTTATAGAGGGAAATTGACACTGATAATACTAAATGAATGTCCCTTATCAAATATAGCTCAAAATGAAAAATTTGACACATGTAGTACCTAGATCAATGGGTAAAGACTATTATACCCTCAAAATTCATTTAAACGAAAAAAAACCATCCCAAAACCAATTCCCTCTTTTTTCTCAAAACATCCCACGCACACCTCTTCACTTCATCTTCTTCTTCTCACTCGGTCGCTCAACCTCCATGCTCAACCCAACCCACGATTTTACTCAACCAAACCCACGATTTCGCTCAACCCAACCCACGATTTCGCTCTCTCTTCATCTTCTTCTCAGTCGGTCACATATCTCTTTCTTTCTCTCCCTCTCTTTCTCTTTCTTTCTCGGTGAAAAAACGCGGAACCCATCCTCTTCACTCTCTCTCTCTTCGGTTGGCGACCCAGCTCTCGACGAAGGTGCAACTCAACCCACACGCAACACAGATCTCGGGCGCAGGCACAACCCACGCGAACTCAACAAAACATGCAACACAGATCTCGGGCGAAGGCACAACCCACGCGAACTTAACCCAGGCACAACCCAACATTTAGGTATGACTTTGTTTGTGTGTGTGTTTGATCTTGGCTCAACATTTAGGTTTGATTTTGATTTGGGTTTGATGTGGGCGGGCGACCAACATTTTGGTTTGGGTTTGATTTGGGTCGGAGATTAGGTATGGGTTTGATTTGGGCGGGCGACCAACATTTTGGTTTGGGTTTGATATGGGTCGAAGATTAGGTATGGGTTTGATTTGGGCGGGCGACCAACATTTTGGTTTGGGTTTGATTTGGGTCTCAGATTAGGTATGACCTTGATTGTGATTTTGGCGACCAACATTTTGGTATGTGTTTGATTTGGGTCGCCGGATTGTTGAGATTAGGTATGATTGTTGATCCGAAATGGGTCGCCGGATTGTTGAGTTGCATGTTTGTTTCGGCGACCCATTTCGGTATTGTTGGGATTATTGAATTTGTTGCCGGCTTAATTTGTTTCCGGATTAATTTTTGTATGTGTTTGTTTGTGTGTGAGATTAATTAACTTGTTGTGTCAAGAGTCTTTTTCTAGTTTACCTTGTTGTGTTGATTAGCTTGTATGTGTTTGGGCGAGTGTGTGTTTGTGTGTATTTCTGTGTTATTGCATGAATTATTCCTTGAATTATTGAAGTCTTTTGGTCTTGAATTATTTATGTATTTTGTGTTCTCGGATTGTATTTGGTCTTGAAGTTGTTGAAAATTGGTGATTTGATTTGTTTTAGGATTTATCTTCAATGACAAAGTCTAAAGGAACCAAGGTCGAGGAGGCCTCAAAAAGTGTACGAAGAAGTACTAGGACGGCTTCGAAAAGGAAAATAATTTCTTCGTCCAAGCGTTCCGACGAAGACGACACGTTCATCGTCGCACCACTAAAGATAAAGAAGGTATAATAAAAATTAAGTGACTTAATTAGAGCAATGTATGGTTATTTGATTTTGTTTTGTGTTTGATATAGGCAAAAAATAAAACTGAGTCCTCGGGCGTTGCGGCCGCCTCAGAGAGTCCTACCACTGTTATTTCCCGAAAGGTAAGTTTCACAAACTCATTTTGATCCTGGTTCGTGACAGATGTGTCACGAACTCGCTGACTTCGTGACAGATGTGTCACGGACTGATGAACTATATCAGTACTACCATTTTGCCATATGTTCTGCATGTCGCCGGCGTTCTACTCTCCAATGAAGAAATATTCAAGGTCGTCCACTACGATCAAATTGTTGTCAATGGTGCCCACAAGAAGAGTTGTAATCCTTATATTGTACATTTGATGTAATAAAGTCTCATGAAGACTCTTGCTTGTAATTGCTTATTCATTAATAAAAAGTTGAAACGTTCATTCATTCTTCCTTGTTTGTTTGAAGCTTTATGATAAAACATTAGTCTTTAGTCCATAAACAAACTTAACAACTTGCGAAGAGACAAATGTAGATTTGCATGAACAAACTCTTCGTAGTTTGCTTAAAACGATATATTCGCAATCTAAGGGTCAAATGACTATTAACCTCAGTATGATTGTTAGAAGAATCTATGATGTCTGGTTATGAGGCATTGAGAGTTGGAGACTCTATAGTTCTTCTAGGTATCTTCCGAAGGTACTGAATTGACCAGTGCACTTCTAGAGACAAGATAAGAACAAACCATTTAACCTCTTATGTCTCGAAGTCACTACGTATGAATTGCATCGTGCTTACCTTAATCCTGAAATGAGACATGCCATTTCACACCTTACGTATTCTCATTTGAGAAAGTCAGAGTTCGGACTCACTATGTGATTCCGAACAAGGCCTACTGGTGAAGTACTAAGTTGTGAGAATGTCATGAGTAATTTTGTGAAGTTCTCATAGATATGGAATTCATGTACAAGATTGCTGAAATGCAATGTATATCACCTCATGCTTTGTTCCTTGGAGTGTGAATAAATGAACTGGCCAGTGTCCAAATTGAGTCTTGACTCTTTTGGATGAAACAATGTGACTTGTTAACTCCTCGTCAATACATTGTTTCTAACTTATTCACAAGCGACAAAGGAGTTGAGGAAATAACAGCTAGAAGGGTAAAATGGTAATTTTGTAAATCCCGACTAGCTGATGATATTCATGAAGGGTAAACACTGATAATATTCTGTGGATCCACTCATTACAATTAGGTTGAATTCTTGAGTAGAAAATAAATTCATTTGAACCGAGAGATTTTCAGTGTCAACTCTTTAGTGGAGTCAGTTGACATTAAGCTAAACTTGGAAAAGGTTTGTGAACTTTTGAGTCCAAGTATTTAGCTCAAGCTTTGTTCATTTGGATCCATGAGGTCACTGTCATGAATCACATCAAGTAGGAATAGTTAAACTGGAAGCTAAGTCAAAACAAGAACGAAAATTGTCAAAATGGTATTTTTGTCTTTTGAGACATAGGATGAAATGAATGTCAATAAATTTTTTGACAAGGTCATTTGATGACTTAATGTCACTCGACCAAATTACATCAATTGGGCCTTGTGAATTGATTTCATTTCATAAGAATTTTATTGAAAATTCTTAATGGGCCTTTCTCATGTTGTCATGAACAAATGAAGAAGTTTCTAGAAACTCCTTCTAGAGAGCATGATAGGCGCCCAAATACCCAAGAGAAAGAATATTTTGTGCATAAATGTATCAAGATACTTGCCAAAAGAAAAAGAGGAAACAAATTTCCCATGCATGCATGAGGATATTCGGCCAAGAGAGAGTCAAAGGCAAGGCATGGAACAAAATAGGAAACAAATCAAGGCTTCTAGAATGCCTTGTTGGCCGTGTGACTCTATGAAGGAAAAAGAGAAATTGGCTCATGAATATGTGATATTCTATAGAAGAGGAAACTACCTTATTGAAGGTGAGACCTCTCCTATAAATAGGAGCCTCATTCCTCTCATTTCATTCATTCCACATAAGTTAGAGATTGAGAGCCTCTCTCTCTAGACCTTGTGGCCGACTCCTCTCTCTCTCTCTAGTCAATTTCGTTTTATTGTCTTGGCACCTAGGTCCTCATTTGACCTAGTGTTTAGCTATGCGACTTCAAGACTCGTTCTTAAGTCGTAGTGTTTAAAAGTGCCCACACACTAATTCCTTTTTTCTCGAGTGATTTAGTGATAAAAACTTTCGTGGTTGCTCGAGTTGCCGAGGAAGGAAGAAAGACGTGCTGCGAGGAGAGACGAACGTTGCAACCTTTTTCCAAAAGCTTCTCAACGTTCAAGCGTCTAAAAAGGTTAGTAAACTTCTATGCTCATAATAGTTTTATTTATATGTACTTGCTATTTGTCTAGGTTAGTAAAATCGTTTTACTTGTCAAAAGAAAATTTTTAAAATTCCGCCGCTTACCGAAGCGTTAAACTTTTTCTTAAACCCTAGATCAATTCCAACACAAATGCCACAACAAGACAATGGGTAAATCTTTTAATTCTTAATTTTACATTCTTAATAACACATTTTAATTAAAGCATGTGTTTTTTGTTCCTTCAGAAATGATTGTGGCATGTTTATGATGAAGACTGCCGAGTTTTTGGCGCACGACCTTCCATTATCTGATTTGAAACGGGAGGACATGATCATGTATCGACAGAAGATGACCACCGAATTATACCGACACGGAGCGCTAAAACTACACACACGTGGAAATGTCAATGTTGAGGTAACTTAAAATTATGTGTTTATGATTGTACGCATGTGTTTATAATGTATATATGTATTCTTAGAACTTTATGTATTGTCTTGACATCTTAGAATTATATGTATTGTTTCGAAATCAATTTATGTATCACAAACTGACCTCATTTCGTGACAGACGTGTCACGGACTGAGATCACTTCGAGTTAACATGAGATTGTTTTATAAACCATTCTTAACAATAAACTCAATACCAATAAAGTTCAAAACATTCAAAATGTAATACATAGCAAAACACCAAGGAAGTTCTAGATATTCAAGGATAAAACGAGTCGAATTACAAACCAAACCAATGACCTATCCCCGGAGCCCTCATTTCTGGTGGAATTAGGTTGCGACACGTAGCTCTATTGTGACCTACACCTCCACAACGAGAACATTTACGAAGCGGGGCATCAGATTCTCCAAGAGAGGGAATCCTTCTCTTCTTAGGTCTACCCGCCGGACGAGCCCGTCAGCTTCATGTTTGACGTTGATTGAATGCGTTGCAAGGGTCACGTTCAACCGAGCATACAATGTTTGCATCAAACTTTGGTAATTCAAATTGGTATGAAGTAAAAGCGTAAGAAAACCACCCTCTTGATATACGCCCGGTTTTACCCACTTCCCGCTATGCTTACATATAAACATATTTCCGCCATAGCTGTACACGTTCACTCGTATTAGATATGAGTATTAAAAAACGGTTATTAACATGGAAAAACATCCAGTTCGTGACACTAGTGTCACGAAGTGTATCCAGTTCGTGACACTAGCGTCACGAAGTGAATCCAGTTCGTGGCACTAGTGTCACGAACTGATTCACTTCGTGACACCCTGGAAAAATCGGGAATTCAACAAAAAACACCATTTTGACAAACAAATCACACTCAAACACAATGGAACCTATTTCAACATGAATCAAAATAATTAAACATGTTCTTGTATGTTAAAGATAGGAAGAATTAAACATGAATCAAAACAATTACCAAAATTTGTTTGAAGAATTTTGGATCTTTGATTTGAACGACGATGAGCTTGGATCTTTAATATTGAACAACCACTTTTGATTTTCAGAAAACAAACTTCAAGCTTGGGTTTTAGATAAGTTTATCATTATTACATTGAGAGTTGGGTTTCAAATGGGTTTCAGAGGAAGAAGAAGAGATTCCGGCGACAACGTGTGCAGATTTCGGCGAGGAAGAAGAAGAAAAACGTTGGGTTTCAAATGGGTTTCAGAGGAAGAAGAAGGAAAACAAAAAATATCATCTCAGTTTTGTTGGGCGTGAGGAAGAAGAAGGAAAACAGATGGGTCTCGGTTTTGTTGGGCGTGAGGAAGAAGAAGGAAAACAAATGGGTCTCAGTTTTTAGCGTGAGAAGTTCTAGGGGTTGAGAATAGGGTTGGGGATAATTGGGTCAACATTTATTTCTCTCACTAAACTTTGGTATTACTTTTGTCAATTTTTTGGTTTTGAGCTAAATATGGTAAGTGACATTGATATGGTATTATTTGTGTCAATTCCACTTTTAGAGGCACGGTCTCTAAGAACCAACTGAAAATTGTAACCCCCCGGATCAGACTTGAAAGGTTAATTCATGCTTAGCCATCTAATTATAATACATTAAAATCCAAAAGAAGGGTCAAATTTCAGTAAAAGTATAGCGAGGAAATCATGAGCTTTTATAAAAATTAGCGACGAAATGCATGTCAGCTACGAGTATAATATTTAAGCTTGTAACAAACTCAGTCACGGTCAATAAAACAAATAAAATTCTAGATGTTAATCTATTGACTCCATAAGACTGCAACGTAAATTCAAATTCTGGGTCAATGTATCCAGGTTTATTAATTACGAATTCTGCCATCAGCGCCGTGGTGAAACGGATATAAATAGGACACTCGAGCACAGTGCCACTACAAACACACACACACACACACATTTCTCTACAAATACAATCCACATAGACTCTCTCTCTCTCTCTCTCTCTCTCTCTCTCTCTAGAAGAAGAAGAAGAAAGAGTATGGGAAAGCAAGTGATGGTAATGTTGTGGGTGATGATGATGAGCGTAGTGGTTTTGGTGGCCACGTCATCAAGACAGGAGTTAGAGAACGACATCACGTGCGCTGAGGGGATTACGAAGCTGATTCCGTGCATGCAGTTCTTCAAGGGCTCTGGTCCGCCGGCACCGAGCGCCGACTGCTGTCTCGGCGCCGGAGATGTTTTCCGTCAGGCGAACACCCCCGCGATCCGCCGGAATCTCTGCGAGTGCTTCAAGAACGCCGCCGTTCGGTTCGGCGTTCTTCCCGAGAGAGCCAATCTCATCCCACAGCTCTGCCATATCCCTCTTTCCTTCCCCATTGACCCCAAAGTCGATTGCACCACGTAAGCAATTTATTTAGATCCATGTATGTGTTACTCGGGTGATTTTTTAATTTTTTAAAATCAAAGTGATGTTATTTTTACGTACGTACGAACGTATTATTGAGGTTTTTTATTTTATTTTTAAAAGCAAATATATTGTGCTAATTAGTCATGTTTGTTTGTGTGTTTTTTTTTAACTGTGATGAGCAGAATCTCTGTCTAAAGGGTGGGAGAAGAAACATGGGAACGCTTGAACGTTGAAGAAGAATACTATTTAGGAGCGAAAATGTACTCTTTTTCTTATATTTAAAGATATGTACTTTTTCGTATTCTTATTTTTCTTTGATGCGTAGAGTGAACTTTTTTTTTCTTTTACCATTTTCGACTTGTGGTCGTGGGAGAAGGAATTATATCAATAAGATTATTGTTTTTTCTTTATCTTTCAGACTTTTTTCTAATATTTTGATAAGATATGTTGTCTTTAATTAATATTATTAATAGTAACAAATCAAATCTAAAAACATTCATGCATCACCAGTATAGTAGTAATCACATTAGAGCTATATGTTCTATGTTCAAATTTGTAACAGTTTAATATGTTAATTCTATAATTACAGATAAATATAATTAAATTAACTTCATGAACTTTTGATTTTGGCATAATCGACCTCCATTCATTCTTGTCATCTTTTGAATGAAAATGCATGCTAAAATGATACAGCTACATTATCACGCATATATCAGCAGTATTAACAATAATGTCCTGATAACAATAATAATAAAGATGGGCTAACTTAATTGGTAAAGCACCTCAATCTCTTAAACTCAAGACGAAAAAACAATAATTTTCTAAAAAAGAAAAAGAAAAATATACTACGTTTCAACTATGTTTAAAATATGGCCAAAATAGATAGCGTGACCAACGTTAATTAGATTTCAATTTACATTATTATCCTTACTTTTAAAATTAGTAAAAAGTAGCATGTAGTAGGATTTTTTTTTTAAATAGTAACAAAAATAGTTATAATATGCAATTACCGTTTATTTTTGAATTTTGAATATGTCAATCCTTTGATAATTACCAAAATTAACCACAATAAACTGTTATAAACATGTAAACTAGGCTACAAAATTTAAGTTTTTTTTAATATGATGATTTAATTTTTTTACGGAGAGAGAGAGAGAGAGAGAGAGAGAGAGAGAGATTGAAAATAATTAATTCATAAAACAAAGGAATTAGAAGTAAAATAAAATAAAATTTAATTATAAGATAAAGAAAATAAACGTTCATTGATGGGATAAAACTTGGGATATGGATATTATTGATTAATTGATTTCATGTTTCCTTTTTTATTTCGTATTAGTTATGCAACATAAAAGGGCATTGTGAACTTTATTGAGTTAGAAGTTATGCAATGAATCATGAGTTATTATTTATTTTAAGAAAAATTAAATAACTAGTTTATTTATTTTTTTAATTCATTTTTTTAGTAAATGATTTTGAGAACATGGGCTACTATCTATAAGGGCATTGTGAACTTTATTGACTAGTTTGTTTTTGTTAATGACTAGATTACAAAATTAACTAAATGTTGACTTGTTTACAAAATCAATATTTACTAATGGCTACTATACTATCCAAAAACAATTATATCCTAATATATAATTTTAAAGAAAAGATGAACATTTAAAATACATCATTTAGTTTACCTTAGTAAAATATACATGAAGTAATAATAATTATTGCATATGAAATAATAACTATACATAGTAAAATATAACATTCATATGAGAATAACTACGAATGAGAATAATTACGAGTCTAAATAAAAAAGAGCACAAAACATTACATGATAAAATATTAAAAAAAATGAAGACTTCGGTTATTATCTCAAGAATAACTTCGAATGCCCATGCAACCAGGGGGTAGAAACCCTTCGATGTTGAACCCTTTCGTTTCGACACGGCTAGTTTTGGATTTCTTCAGTGCGTTTTAGCTGACCTGTCTCCATGGATAAGCTGCAAAGAGCTCTGAATCGGTGGTCATTCGAAGGTGCTTCTCGTTGATTTCAACCTTGATTTCCTTTGATAATAGCATCAACTCTATGATGTACACATTCATCAATGCGATTGGGTCTTCGTCACTACTGCCTAACAATATTCTCAGTAGATATCTTGCCTTTTGAGTACCGCTAACCATGAAATACTCATCCTTAAGTGGGTTGTCTGCATGAAGTTTGTCGTCAATATCTGGTATCGGGCCGCATTTTAATCTTCAAAAGTTAACATTCAATTTGTTTTGTTAGCATATGTAAATAAACAAAAATGTTCATGAATTTACCTGAAAAAAGTTCAAAATCGTAAATGTTGAATGCCAAAACCTTCCCCCTGATATTGAACATGAGTTCATTATGGTCCTCTAAATATGTTTGAGATAGTACAAGGAGATGTATCAACTTTTTCGAGTAAGTTGAGCCTTGCAAGTGTTGAAACTTCCCAAACAGACCCTTGTTGAACAATTTCTTTTGCGTGTCGGTTGTAAGACCCCTCTTAAACAAGAACATCACGTCAAATTGTGAATGCACAATGAATCTTTTTTTAGTATCCCACAGTCTCTTTGGTATTATGAGCTCACCAAACTGCATCAACAATGTAACAATAGTAAATATTAGTTGAACACTATTTTCATAGGAATTTTATTGAACATTTACCTTTGTTGCAATTGATGTAATTTTAGAACTTTTTTCGCGATCGAAATTTTTTTCATGCTGCTAAAGTTGTGTCCTATGATAGCTAAATTGTTGTCAATAATTGTAAACATATTTGAATCAACCAACACTTCAAGTACACAACTTATAATTCAGTGAGTTACCTCGTTATTATAATTGTTGTTTTTTGTTAGTACCTTATTTTTTACCACATCGCAATCTTGGTTCTTGCCATCTTAATGAAACCTATTAACACAAACAACAACTAAATTATAGGTAAATAAACGTAAATAAAGTTTAGATATACAAAACACCCAAACTATAGATTTTTGAAATGAAAACACAATATCGGTTTATTTCAAAAATTCTTTTACAATTTTCACTTGTTTTCAACAATTGGTTTACCCATATTAACAATTACATATTAACGTCATCAGATAAACATGCATTCAAATTTTTGAACAAGTTCTAAACAATTTCATATGCAAGCTGTCATTCAAATAAAAAAAAATTGATTTTAAAATTATTTACACTTCGATTTCAAGTTTAATCGGTTATAAACACTTATCCATTTATTGCTAAACTAGATTTACATGAAATCCCCAAGGTTATTGTTCACATGTGATGTTCTTCTCAGCGACTGAAGATGTTTGTCGTTCCTAAAACTCTGCTCTCCCGCGAAAAAAACTTGTCTCCAATTGCCTTCGTGTTTCCTTTTTTTTTTTTGTTCTTTGAAATGTAATGAAGTCGAAAGAGGTTTTGCGTGTGGTAATTGATTTGTTTAGTTAATGTCTTAAATTTGCGTAATCTTTACCGATTGATTTGGTTATTTTTTTTTTTTAAATTTAACATTAAAACAAATCAGTTTGAGCGGGAATGATATGTATGGATTTTCTTGTAAAATTACCTTTGTAAATAAATGCAATGACTATTTACTCAAGATTTACGAAAATTAGTTATTTAACAATATCAAACGTTTAAGGTGGTTGTATACCTAATGGACCCAAATTTTAATGATAATGTAAGAAAAAATATTGATAGTGTAATTTTGATTTAAAAGTTTATCAACAAATTAGTTTTAATTTTTAAATGACTACATTGGTTAGTTTATTTAACAGAAAATTAGAAAAATAGTCAATTTAAACGTTTGACATTGTTAAATAACCAACGTTTGATAAATTTTAGGTAAATAGTCGAAAATAATGATGTGGGCTAATATATGGAAGTGGCTATTTATCTAAGATTTATGTCCGTAAATATAAGAAAATGACTATTTATCTAAAATTTATCAAACATTCAGTATTTATCAATATTAAACGTTTAAATTAACTATTTTTCTGACAGACCCTTTATTTAAAACTAAAACCTCATCATTTCAGTGCATATTAGCATGCTAGCTATAAATCGATACACACTATATCTTTTCTAGAAAGTGGCACGGTCACCAAGAGTCAACTGAAATTGTAACCACCAGTTCAAAGCCACGCTTAATTCATGCATTAGCATCTAATTAAATCTACAAAATCCAAAATGATGAGGGTTGAATTACAGGCGTTGCAAATCAGGAAGGCGAGTAATTCATGATACCGCTCATTAACACTTTAACGTATAATGAAAATCTGCGCCACTAATATCAAATCCGGGCTAGCTTCTTATAATATCTTATCAACGATGTGTAAAAAGAAAGAAAGAAAAAAACTCTTATTGTGGCGGTGAGAGCGTCTATAATTAGGATCACATTTACACACACAAATACATCAACACACAAGAAGAGTCCACTATTCAATATAATATAGCTCTCTCTCTAGAAAAAAAGGAAAAGAAAACATGTCAAAGCAAACAATGGTAGTGTTTTCGGTGATGAGCCTTCTGGTGATCGTTCTGGCGGCGAACTCGGTGACGTCGTTGAGACCGGCGAAGAACGACATAACGTGCGAGGAGGGAATGATGAAGATGCTGCCATGTCAGCCGTTCCTGAAGGGATCGGAGCCTGCGAGGCCGAGCGCGGAGTGCTGCGTTGGCGTCAAAGAGGTGTTCCGCGAGGCCAACACCACAGCCGTCCGCCGCGACCTCTGCGAGTGCTTCAAGAAAGCCGCCGATCAGCTCCGCCTCGTTCCCGAAAGGGCTAAGCTCATCCCCGACCTCTGCCACGTGTCCATCTCCTTCCCCATCGACCCCAAAATGGATTGCTCCTCGTAAGAGACCCCTCTACAATATTACTAATGTGTTTGTGTTATTATTATCGTCTCTCTTTTTTTTTTTTTTGGTTCTTGTGCATGCATGGTTAGCAACGGAGGTCACGACAACGCCTACTGATTTTTTATTTTATTTTTTATATTCTTTATTATTTTAGTCCTTTAAATTAACTTTTGTTTAGATGATAGAATTAATATTCCTCTTTTTTATTTTTTTATTAGTCTTTTATTCTTTACTACTTATCTAATAAAACTAGAAATTGATCCCTTTAATACCTTTATGATCAAGAAACATGCTAAACTTTTATGTGTAAAATTAATTAACTTCAAAATCCTTTTAAGCTCGATTTTTTTTTTGTCTCTTCTAAATATTTTATCCCCACCGAGCGTCCACGATGCTGGTATAGTTAATATTTGTTGGTGAAATACATGCTAATAATAATGTTAATGAGATGTGTTTTGTGCTTTCTCGGTGCAAAATCTCTGTCTAAAAGGGTTGGAGAGGAAACATGGTAAAAGCTTAAATGCAAGCTGAAGAATGATAATCAACCAATGTTTGGAGTGGTTTATGTAATTCGTTTTTCATTTGATGAGAGCTTTTTTTTTTCTTTTGCCATTATTCCGACTTGTAGCTTTGACTTTGAGATAACAGTTGTACAAATAAAATGACAGTTTTTAAAAGTCTTTACGGATGATTATGTATTTATTTATATATAAATAATGCTGCCATCAATGATTGATGAATTGTTGAATTAATTTCTCAACAAATCAACTCATTGGCGAAATGCACTAATTTAATCCAAAAGTATCACAAAGACAGTTGTCCGGAATCTAGAAATTTACAGCGTTCCAGAAAATCACTATAAAATCTCGTAAGAGTGAACAGTTCTTACGAAATGATTCCACATTTTAAATTTATAAGATATATAAGGATATGCGTTAAAAATATGCCAAATAATTGATTAGAATACAAATAGTCATAATCGCATCGACGATGACAAAGGCAGTGAATTCCGCTTTTTATTAGAACTGAAATGATTTTTATCAGCGGCAGCTGATGTGAAATAAGTGGCGAGGCCCCCAAGCAAGTGTGTCTCACTCGTATTTGTATATCAGCGGTCAGCTGATTCACGGCTCTTTTTGTAGATGACGACACCGCTGATATATATCACTGCTCTTTTTAGAAAAATTTGTACAAAATAATCATTTGAAACTTATTGATTAACAAAATAATCAAAGTTTCAAACTTTTTAGCAAAGTAGCCAAATTTACGTTGTCAAAATTTTTTTGACAACCAGGATTAAAATGTTTGACGATTATTATAAGCAATTTATCACTTTCAAAAAAATTAATCTTGAGATCAAAATTTATTTTGAAATCAGATTGTTGCACATTTTGACTATTTCACGAAATTAAGACAAATTTTGATTATTTTGTAAATTCATAATTTTAAATTGGCTATATAGCTACATCACCCCTCTTTTTTATAGGTGGCGGCCGCTAATATATATCATTGCTCTTTTTAAAATCGATAAAAAAAAAAAATTGACACACATTGTTGCTTCCGCTGGCGATTACCATTATTCAATTGATTATGGAACTTTCTTATTGCCGAATTGAAAAACTACATATTTCTTTCACTTTTCAATAAAATACCTTCTAAGGAAAAAATAAATAAATTATTGGATCAAGATGAGCACGCATTAGTATATATGTCAAAATGACCGGGCAAGCGCTTTTATACATTGGTAATCAGTAAATTATTTGTTTTTATTGATCATTTGTTTAGATACTGCATTGCAAAAACCAAAGTTTAAAATTTCCAGGAAATTAAGTGAAATTTGCGCATTTTTTTATAGATGATTATATTTGTTTGAGAGTATGAGTATTACTCCTTGACTTTTACGACATTTTAAAGTTTTAAAAGTAAGGTATCCAGTATAACATGCATTAATTGTTTATTGATATTCATCGTCAAGTTCTATTATTTCGTTGCACATTTTCATTCCCTGCAATCTGTATTAATCAATATATATAAACTGTTAATGTTAATCACTTGAATAATTTTTTTTATCGATTGATTTGATTTATTTCTGCAACGCCTGGCCAGACTCCGAACGAAGTCAACACGACCGCGCTCTGCAAAGGAGATGTCAAGGCATCTAAATTCACGAGACGAGTCGAATGGTGCTTCAGATGTGCCCAAAGAAAAAGGAGGCGATCTTGTGGGGCGAGCTTTGCATGATCCGATACTCAAGTTGGCCTATTTTCTCCATTAAAGTAGACGAGCCGCTAAAGGTCTTGCCTAATCTGACAAATGTTGCTGATAGCTAAACTTTTGTGGTGGTCGGGCTTTGACGCATCTGCTTGATGATCTTGTCGAGGAAGCCGCGACGAGTGTCACCAAGCTCACCTTCAATGGCACGCGCTGCTCCAGTCTACAAGATCATCGAAGTCGAGACCGGAGATCCTTTCTATAGCAATGCAGAATCGAAGTCGCCTCAGTTGGCGTCATGTTCCCAAAACTCTGATCCTTAAAATAGCCCAACGACCCGGCCCGACACGGGCCCTAATTCGAACTCAACCCATTTTAATTAAAATAAATATATATACCATTTTAAAAAAAAAAAATATATGTTTTTATGCATATTAAATTTTATTATTCATGATATAATTTTTTTATTACTAAAAATTTTGTTCTCTTGATTAAAAGTGTATTTTTTGAATAACAAATTATATATTTATTAATTTTTTATTATTTTAGTTTGGGTTGTTTGAGGCCCAATTTAAGCCTTTTAAGCCTGGGCCCGGCTCTTGACCACAAGGGTCGAGTGATTTGTCTTGAGATGAGCTCTAAGGCCTTTTCTTTAGGCCTAATCTGGCCATTTGATTAAAAAATTTAGGTCGGACCCAAACCTCTTTTGAGCTTGATATAAAAAAAGGATCGGGCCATTTGATAGTTTCTTTTAAGCGAGAAAAAAGAAGATGAAGACTGGGAAAAGAAAAAGTGGTTCTATTAATTCAAATAAACTTTAAGTTATACAATATTTAACTAATACCAGTCCACACTAAAAGATCAAAATACCCTCACTTATACAACAAACTTGAGGACTAAACCGTAAAACAATAGACAAAATAAAACGTCTAAACTAAACAATACCAGAGATTACTTGTAACATGAGTAATGGTAACTACACTCAATACTTTGCTAGTCACGTTCGCAAACTTATCACTAAATCTCTCTAGCGTCTAATAACCTAAACTTATGCCAAAATTTTATCTCTCGATCTCAACACCAGAACGCATAAACGACTCCGTAACAATCTAGTTATCTCTAGCCTAAGAATGAATCACAGTAATTCAATTCATGCATATAACAAACTAATCTTCCGCAAGTATCAAGTTAAATTTAAAATCATGACTAAGGTAGCTATATAGAATGAATAATAAATTCTTCAATAAAGTGAATTTAAATCCCCAACCATATTCAAGTACAACTAAGTCATCACCCTTAAGCGGTTCAGTTCACGGCGACGAGAGTAACAAAAAATCAAAATAAATAAAAATAAAACATGAAAACTAAGTTAAAAAAAACTCATAATAAACGAGAGTTCCAAAATTAAAGAGGCGAAGATGAAAAAAAAATGCTTATTTCAGTAGTGGGGGTGATGGTGGTGATGAACGTCTCCTTCTTCGGCTTTCTTTCTCTCCGAATGAGCCAAACAAGTAATGAAAACCTAATAAAACCTCATTTCTGATTATGAGAGTTCTAATATATATATATATATATATATATATATATATATATATATATATATATATATATATATATATATGTCGTAGTTTATTTTCGAAGAATTATGGGCCTATCTCCAATGACTAAAAAACGCTTGAAATCGGGTAATTAACGAAAACAACATTTTTGACCCGCGGCGAAACTCGATAGCTGCGCTGTGATTTCGAATCGGTCTATGCCCGATTTTTGCAAATAAAATGCGTTGGAAAGCTAAGAGAAAGATCTATCAAATTATTAAACTGAATCATCTAAAATATTCAATTCAAAATTTTAAAATTGTGCAGAAGTGGATGTCGTATTTTCTGTTTTTCTGTTTCGCTCTAAGTTGCCCTAAAATATATGAATCGTCTTGACTTGCTCAGATTACATCCTTAACACCAAAATTCTCTTGTAAAACTGTAAATCACTCACAAACACATTAAATACCATAAAATCACTCGACAACGCGTGAAATTCAAGCCGAAAAATAGGAGTTTAACGTGTACGAAACGAGCATATCAAAGGGCCATATCAGACGATCCAATTATATTACCCCACGTGGCTGAGCATCATTCGTTATTGAGCATTGGAATAGATGAAAAGCGACGCCATAGGCCGGACGTCGCTTGTTTATTGAGCTACACAATGGGTTAGGGGCGTCACTTGTTTATTGAGCGACGCAATAGATAAAAAACGATGCAATTGGTCAAGAATCATTCTTTAAATGAGCGACGCAATAGGTAAAAAAAAAGTGACGTCCCACCACATTCCACCGCATAATTGGACTTCATGAATTTTTTAGCATCACTTATTAAATAAGCGATGCTCAATCGACTCTCCGTCAATGGGACATCATTGTTATACCAAGCCACGTCACGTTGTACACATGGCACATCTTTGTGCTGTCACGTCATATTTAGACGCAACATCGCTCAATTATACAAGCGACGATATAAGGGCAGCGTCGTGGATAGCCAATTTTGTAGTAGTGCACTTTGTCCTACCCCTACTGTCCAATATAGCAAAGTTATTCAACGTAAATATATAGAAAAGAATGCATAGAAAAGTGCATAGACCCAAGACCAAGCATTAATAAATAAAAATAAAAGGAAACGGAATATAATCAATGAATTGCATGCAAGTAGTTTCTCCAAACAGCCTATAAATAGCACAACTCCAAAACCCATCCACACACCAACAGTAACAATAAACAATGGCGTCGTTGAGAATCGTGACGGTGAGCCTTACAGTGGTGTTGTGCGTTCTGTGCGGTACGATCTCGGCGGCGCTGCCAAAAGGGTTGGCGTGCAATGACGCGCTGAGGAAGCTGAGTGAGTGCAAGGTCTTCTTGGAGGGCTCGGAGACCGAGACGACGCCGAGCAGGCTGTGCTGTTGGGGTGTCCATGACGTCATTTTGTCGGCAATCTCGCCCGAGAATCGCCAAAACTTGTGCGTTTGCTTCAAGGTCTACGCGCTCACGCACAAGGTACTTCTCCATCGTGCCAAGAATCTCGCTGCTCTCTGCCACCAGACCGTTCCTCGCCCCTTTGACCCCAGCGTTGACTGTGGCAAGTAAGTTTGTATTTATTACTCCTTATATGTGTATTGGCTCATTCATGGATACCTTATACGATAATAATAATAAGAAAAAAAATATTGTCTACCTTGAATAATACACCGACCCCAGTCCATTGCAGATTTATAAATCATAATCTTAATGAGTTTTTTGTTTTTTGTTTTGGTAAAGAAATTGTCATTTTTTTAATGATTTTTTTGTAAGTTTGAGTTAAGAATTAAAACAAATAAAATTATAAAATGAATTATTATTAATATTAATTTAAGGGGCAAAGTGAATACCATTAATAAAACTGTATGGTTCTCATATATATGTACCTTTGACATGACATGCATATATTTGTTTAGAGCATATACCTAATTTAGCCGTTGTTTCTTATCACCATACTACAGCGCTGTTGTTCCTATACACGGGGCTTTATAAAGTGCCTATAAAATCACTTTTCTCATCTGTGCTGATGTGGCAAAAATCGACGGAGGTTTTATAATATAAACGCCTTAAGAAAAATTAATGGCATCCGCTTTTGTGGCATTTTTTAGAGTCACAGAAGACTTTTGTAGGCGTGTTTTAAGAGCGCCGTTAAAAGTCTCTGATATTTTGATGTGTGATTTTTGTATCGTTACATGCAGAGTCCAGTTCTAGAAGGCATGAAGTCCAGTTCGATAAGTGAGTAGCGCGATATGAGTTTGTTTGTGTTACACCAATGTATGTGAATTATATGTTAGCAATATTACAAATAATATTGATATAAATAAAAGACAAATTGCTTGCTTAAAAAATACATGTAAATATACAAGGAAATCCGGCTAAACCTTGAACCGGAAAACACAAAACAGATCGGAAAAAGTCGAGGCCCGTTGGACGGTTTCCTTGAAGCTTTTTATCGCCCTCCCACGGATGCTATGACACGTGAGCGAAAGCCTCCCAGGATACAACGACTTGTAGAGGCAAGTTGAGCACCAACCACTTGACTCTCTCGGCGAACTTGAACCTGAGCGAACACTACCACCACGACAAAAGAAAAGAAATATTTTCTGGGAGAGAGGGAGCTCGGGAACAGTGGGGAATACTAATTGGAATTTTATTTCTCTCTGTATTTTTCGGTCTTTTCGAATGAGAGCTTAAACCTCTTTATATAGGCCAAGGCAGTGAGGTTTGAATTCCAAAACGTCCAGCCATAAAGGCATTAACGCAGGTCATTACACTCAGGTAATACAACGTCATGAATTCAAATGTGCGAACAGACCAACGGTTTTCCAAGCCTTAATAGCATTATTACACACCCATAATGCGTATTTAAAGCTCAAAAACCATTGAGTTAAAGCTCCACAAACCGTTGGCTTTAATTCTCAAACGTACAGTTTATCCCTCGTCAGTTCGAGCTCGTCCAGTCGAGCTCGCTCGAGCTAAAATGACTGTCACCAGTTCGCTTGGTCGAGCTCGTCCAGTTCGCCTGGTCGAGCTCGTCCAGGTCGAGCTCGTCCAGTTCGCCTGGTCGAGCTCGCACCCAGTCGAGCTCGTCCAGTTCGCCTGGTCGAGCTCGCCCCCAAGTCGAGCTCGCCCCAGTCGAACTGGAATAACGTTGTCACTTCAAGTACGTTGGCCTCGCATTGTCGAGCTGGAATGACTTTGTCACTTCGTCCAGCTCGACCTCGCTAGTCGAGCTTATCCAGTTCGACCTCGCTAGTCGAGCTGATCCAGATCCAGTTCGACCTCGCTAGTCGAGCTGATCCAGTTCGACCTCGCTAGTCGAGCTCGCCCGGTTGAGCTGAAATGACTGTCATTTCGTCCAGCTCGTCCTATCTAGTCGAGCTGAATGACTTCGTCAGTTCGTCCAGCTCGTCCCAGCTCGTCAATTTCTCATTCAATTTAGGTCCGATTTTGGCAAACAAAATCAACCATCCACATGTTAATAAATACAATTTATTAACTTTATTCCAACAATCCCCCACATGAATGAAATTGAGACGACAATTATAAAAGACACGACTCGATGTGGTGATAGATTCTACGGTCAATACCAGTATAGGATAGGTAGGCAAAGCCTTTGAACCTTCCCTCGGAAAGATATGCCATCTTTACTGACTACTCAGTAGACACGTTGTCCTTGAACTGTTAGCTGTTTTGTATAAACGATAAACATATCCCCTACTGATATCTCCCTGACACAGGTTATGTTCATTTTGGCCCTGAACATCAGCCTGGTTCTGCAAGAGTTTCTAAAGAATTAAGCCCAATTAATTCTCCTTCGAAGCGGCCCCACTTCTCTCTCACATAGGTGATTCTTTTGTCAAGAGTAATCCCGTATTACTAGAATCATTAAAAGTTCTAAGCTTAACCTCGTACGGGAGTCACTTTTTAATATATAGGAATAGGACTAGGGGTTTTCCCCCACAGTGACCTCACAAAGCCATTGACAATTAGGTTGTCCCTTTGAACCAAGATCTTGGGATCTCCAGTCATCATGGTTGGGTTTCCTTTGCCTTGGCTTTATTTGCCATGGGCTTTAGCCCCATTCCTTTGGTTGTCTTCTCTACTTGGTCCCTATTTAACCATTTGGTTAGCGGATCCGCAATGTTCTCTTTGGACCTAATATAGTCAATGCTAATGACTCCAAATGAGAGAAGTTGTCTAATGGTATTATGTCGTCGACGGATATGTCTAGACTTACCATTATACATCACATTATGTGCCCTACCAATAGCAGATTGGTTATCACAATATACACATATTGCAGGCATCTGTTTTGTCCAATTAGGAATATCCTCCACAAAGTTCCTTAGCCATTCGGCTTCTTCTCCACATTTATCCAATGCAACAAACTCAGATTCCATCGTGGATCTCGTTATCACAGTTTGTTTGGAGGATTTCCAAGATATGGCTGTACCTCCCAGAGTGAATACATAACCACTCGTGGCTTTTGAATCTTGATTATCAGATATCCAACTTGCATCAGTGTAACCTTCAATTACTTCAGGATATCTCGTATAGTGTAGACCATAATCACGAGTGAATCGTAGATACCTCAAAACTCTAACGATTGCTTTCTAGTGTTCAGCACTTGGATTACTTGTATATCGAGCTAGTCTACTCACGGTGTAAGCTAAATCCGGTCTCGTGCAACTCATCAAGTACATGAGACTGCCTATCACTCTAACATATTCAATTTGAGAGATGCTTTCACCTTTATTCTTAGACAAGTGTTGACTAATGTCTATGGGAGTTCTCGAGACTCCAGAATCGTTATTTCCAAACTTGTCTAAAATTTTATCAACGTAGTGTGTTTGATCCAGTACAATCCCATTGGGTGTTCGGGTAATCTTGATCCCCAGAATTACATCAGCAATTCCCAGATCTTTCATATCGAACCTTGAGTTCAATATATCTTTTGTGGATTGGACCATACGATCATTACTCCCCACTATGAGCATGTCATCTACATATAAACACAGAATCACATATCCATGTTCAGTAGTTTTAATGTACACACATTTGTCACACTCGTTGATCTTAAATGCATTTGACATCATGACGTTGTCAAATTTCTCATGCCATTGCTTTGGGGCTTGTTTAAGGCCATAAGCGACTTGACAAGTTTACAGACTTTCTTTTCTTGTCAAGGTGCAATACAACCCTCAGGTTGATTCATATAGATCTATTCGTCGAGATCTCCATTAAGAAGGGCTGTTTTTACATCCATTTGATGAATTTCAAGATTGCGTAATGCAACAACGGCAATTATCAATCTAATAGAAGTTATTCTCGGCACGGGAGAATAAGTATCAAAGTAATCAACACCCTCTTGTTGTTTATACCCTTTGATTACCAGTCGTGCTTTGTATTTATCAATTGAGCCATCGACTTTCATCTTCCTCGTAAAGATCCACCTAGATCCAAGTGTTTTACTTCCAGGAGGAAGATCAACCAACTCCCAAGTGTGGTTTTGCATGATAGAGTCTATTGCACTTCTTATGGCTTCTTTCCATAAGTGACCCTCAACAGAGTTCACAGCCTCTTTATAATTTAGAGGTGGACCCTCCAACATATAGGTGAAATAATCAGAACCAAATGATTTTTCTACCCTCGCTCGCTTACTTCGTCTAAGTCCCTCAGACTCTATCTCTTCTTCGGACTCTTCATCATTATCTTGAGTTATTTCCTCAATATCCTCAAGAGAATGGTTTGATGAACTTGGTTCATCTTCCTTAGACTTATAAGGAAATACATGTTCAAATGTTCAAAGAACGAAGCATTTTTTAGATTCCATAATCGAATCATTGTGTATATCGAGGTTTTTCGAGTCATACACAAGGAATCTATATGCATTACTATGGTGTGCATACCCAATGAAGATACAATCTACAGTTTTTGGTCCTATCTTCATTTTCTTAGGAGCGGGAGCCATTACTTTGGCCAAGCACCCCCACATTCGCAAGTATTTATAGGAAGGTTTCTTTCCTATAAATAACTCAGACGGAGACTTATCCTCCTTCTTTCGGGGTATCTTGTTCAGAAGATAATTTGCAGACAAGATTGCTTCCCCCCACATTTCTTGGGGTAACCCAGAACTTAACAACATCGCATTCATCATCTCCTTGAGAGTGCGATTCTTACGTTCGGCCACGCCGTTTGATTGAGGAGAATAAGGTGGAGTGACTTCGTGAATAATACCATGTTGTGCACAAAAGGCACCAAAATGTTCAACATATTCACCTCCTCGATCACTTCGCACTTTCTTAATCTTCTTATTAAGTTGATTCTCAACTTCCAATTTGTATATAACAAATTTCTCAATTGCTTCATCTTTGCTTTTAAGCAAATATACGTAACAAAATTTTGTACAATCATCAATAAAAGTCACAAAATATTTATTACCACCTCTCGTGGGCATGAACTTTAAATCACATATATCGGTATGGATTAAGTCAAGAGATTCATTACTTCTTTCAACACTACGAAAGGATGTTCTTGTGAGTTTTGCTTCAACACAAATTTCACATTTATGATTTGAGTCAATATTAAACTTTGGAATACATTCCAAATTAATCAACTTTCTCAGTGTGTCATAATTTACATGACCTAGTCTACCATGCCATAAATTAGATGACTCAATCATATACGAGGAAGAAGAAGCTTTATTAATATATTTTGCCTTGAAGGCCATTACATTCATTTTGATCATGTCATTCTTGACATAGCCCTTGCCCACATACATGCCATTCTTAGACAATACAAGCTTTTAAGACTCTAAAACCATCCTAAACCCATGGTTATCTAGCACAGTCCCAGAAATCAGATTCTTCCTCATATCAGACACGTAGAGCACCTTGGTGAGCTTCAATTCCTTCCCAGAGGTCATCTTCAAGAAGACTTCACCTTCCCCCTTGACTTCAGAGGTGGCAGAGTTGCCCATAAACAACCTCTCTCCATCTCCAGGTAGCTCAAGGGTGGAGAAGGAGTTCTTATCAGTGCAGATGTGGCGAGTTGCTCCAGTGTCCAGCCACCACTCCTTCGGGTTTGAGTCAACCATGTTGACCTCGGAGACCACAGCGACAAGGAGGTCATTATCATCCTCCACAACATTGGCCTCCTTGTTCTTCTTCGACTTTCTACAATCGACAGCTCGGTGACCGACCTTGTTGCAATTGTAGCATTTACCAACAATCTTTTGTTGGCCCTTCTTCTTGAACGTCCCACTCTTGACTCCAAGCTTGTGGGCGTGCTTCTTCCCCTTCGAGTTCTCGCCATGTTCGACGACGTTAGCTCGCTCGGAGACGGTTCTTAGTCTCCTATCGGATCCTCGGTTGTCTTCTTCGATTCGGAGGCGAACAACCAAGTCCTCAAGACTCATCTCCTTTCGCTTGTGCTTGAGGTAGTTCTTGAACTCCTTCCACCCCGGTGGTTGTTGTCAATGGTGCCCACAAGAAGAGTAGTAGTATCTATTTATGTACATTTGATGTCATATAGTCTTACGAAGACTCTTGCTTGTAATTGCTTATTCATTATTAATAAAGTTGAAACGTTCATTCATTCTTTCTTTGTTTGAAGCTTTATGATAAAACCTTAGTCTTTTAGTCCATAAACAAACTTAACAACTTACGAAGAGACAAATGTAGATTTGCATGAACAAACTCTTCGTAGTTTGCTTAAAACGATATATTCGCAATCTTAGGGTCAAAGGACTATTGACCTCAGTATGATTGTTAGAAGAATCTATGATGTCTGGTTATGAGGCATTGAGAGTTGGGGACTCTATAGTTCTTCTAGGTATCTTCCGAAGGTACTGAATTGACCAGTGCACTTCTAGAGACAATATAAGAACAAACCATTTAACCTCTTATGTCTCGAAGTCACTATGTATGAATTGCATCATGCTTACCTTAATCCTGAAATGAGACATGCCATTTCACACCTTAGTATTCTCATTTGAGAAAGTCAAAGTTCGGACTCACTGTGTGATTCCGAACAAGGCCTATTGGTGAAGTACTAAGTTGTGAGTCTGTCATGAGTAACTTTGTGAAGTTCTCATAGATATGGAATTCATGTACAAGATTGCTGAAATGCAATGTATGTCACCTCATGCTTTGTTCCTTGGAGTGTGAATAAATGAACTGGCCAGTGTCCAAATTGAGTCATGACTCTTTTGGATGAAACAATGTGACTTGTTAGCTCCTCGTCAATACATTGTTTCTAACTTATTCACAAGCGACAAAGGAGTTGAGGAAATAACAGCTAGAAGGGTAAAATGGTAATTTAGTAAATCCCGACTAGCTGATGACATTCATGAAGGGTAAACATAGATAATATTCAGTGGATCCGCTCATCATAATTAGGTCGAATTCTTGAGTAGAAAACAAATTCATTTGAACCGAGAGATTTTCAGTGTCAGCTCTTTAGTGGAGTCAGTTGGCATTAAGCTAAACTTGGAAAAGGTTTGTGAACTTTTGAGTCCAAGTGTTTAGCTCAAGCTTTGTTCATTTGGGTCCATGAGGTCACTGTCACGAATCACATCGATAGGAATAGTTAAACTGGAAGCTAAGTCAAAACAAGAACGAGACAGTTTTACGAAAATTGTCAAAAGGGTATTTTTGTCTTTTTGGACATAGGACGAAATGAATGTCAATAAATTTTTTTGACATTGTCATATGATGACAAATGAAATAAATATTACTCAGCCATATTAGTGTAATTGGGCCTTGAGGATTAATTTCATTTCATAGAATTTTACTTGAAAATTCTTAATGGGCTTTTCTTATGTTGTCATGAACAAATGAAGAAACATCTAGAAGCTCCTTCTAGAAGCTCAAATTTCGTCCAACCCAAGGAAAATAAGGCTGAATTTCGTTCATGCCATAGTGGGAAAGAGAGTTTATTTCGTGCATTGATGTATGAAGATACTTGCCAAAAGAAAAAGGGGAAACAAATTTCCTTAAGAAGGAAAGTGCATTTTCGGCCAACTAAGAGGAAATCAAATGAGGAAACAAATCCTAAGCCTTCATGAGGCATGTTGGACGTGCAAGGCAATAGGAAAAGAGGAAACTACCTTTTGAAGGTAATCCTCCTCCTATAAATAGGAGCCTCATTCCTCACATTTCATTCATCCAAGTTTAAGAGATTTGAGAGACTCTCTCTCTAGAACTTGTGGCCGAAATCCTCTCTCTCTCTCTCTAGTTTATTTTCGATTTTTTCTTGTCTTGGCACCTAGGTCCTCACTCGACCTAGTGTTTAGCTCTGCGACTTCGAGACTCGTTCTTAAGTCGTAGTGTTTAAAAGTGCCCACTCATTGATTCCTTCTTTTCGAGTGATTTAGTGATAGAAACTTTCGTGGTTGCTCGAGGTGCCGAGGAAAGAAAGAGAGACGTGCTGCGAGGGGAGACGAGCGTTGCAAACTTTCCACAAGCTTCTTCAAAGTTCAAGCTTCAAGAAAGGTTAGTAAACTTCTAGCTCATATTGGTTTTTAATTACATGTACTTGCACTTGTCTAGGTTAGTAAAAACTGTTTTACTTGTAAAAGAAAATTTTTAAAATTCCGCCGCTTACCGAAGCGTTAATTATTTTCTTAAACCCTAGATCGATTCCAACAGTGGTAACTTCTCTATCACGGAGGCAACTTGGAAAGACTCACTAATGGTCATTCCCTCGGCTTGAACCTCATGGAAAATGAGTTGAAGCTCTTGGACTTGACTCACAACGGTCTTTGTGTCCACCATCTTGTACTCAAGGAAGCGACCCACAATATACTTCTTTGAGCCCGCATCCTCGGTTTTGTACTTGCGATCCAACGAATCCCATAGCTCTTTAGAAGATACTTTAGAGCTATACACGTTGTATAAAGAGTCGGCGAGACAATTTAACACGTGGTTTCGACAAAGATAGTCGGATTCGTTCCACCCCACATAGGCCCGAAGCACTTGTGGGTCGGCTTCACCCTCTCGAGGAGTGGCCGGAGGATCTTCGGTTAAAAACCGTGCAAGTCCGATGGTTGTCAAAAAGAAAACCATCTTTTGTTGCCACCTTTTGAAGTTGAGTCCGTCAAACTTCCCAAGCCTCTCGGCCGACATCACCGTGGGAGGCCCTCGAGCCACGCCCACGTTTGAACCATCTAGGCCCAAACCCGCCATAGGTTGAACAAGACCCGCGGGTTCGTTCCCGGCCGTAGCCGCCATCGAGCCTTGTCCCAAAGTCACAGGGATTTGGCCGATGTTGATAAGGTTTGGCGGGGTGTTCACCAAAGAGGGGTTCTCGGTGAGGCTCCCATCACCAGTCACAATCGTCGTGTCGTTAACGTTAGTCATATTTTCTACAAAAGAAAATTCCCAAGTCAGTTATTTTCAAACAAATCCGAACAATCAAGGAAAATAATTATTTTTCCCTTTCTCCACGCAACCTGTCTTTAAATCTAAAAAGCTTCAAGATTGTTAGCAATATTACAAATAATATTGATATAAATAAAAGACAAATTGCTTGCTTAAAAAATACATGTAAATAAATACAAGGAAACCCGGCTAAACCTTGAACCGGAAAACACAAAACAGATCGGAAAAAGTCGAGGTCCGTTGGACGGTTTCCTTGAAGCTTTTTATCGCCCTACCACGGATGCTAGGACACGTGAGCGAAAGCCTCCCAGGATACAACGACTTGTAGAGGCAAGTTAAGCACCAACCACTTGACTCTCTCGGCGAACTTGAACCTGAGCGAACACTACCACCACGACAAAAGAAAAGAAATATTTTCTGGGAGAGAGGGAGCTCGGGAACAGTGGGGAATACTAATTGGAATTTTATTTCTCTCTGTATTTTTCGGTCTTTTCGAATGAGAGCTTAAACCTCTTTATATAGGCCAAGGCAGTGAGGTTTGAATTCCAAAACGTCCAGCCATAAAGGCATTAACGCAGGTCATTACACTCAGGTAATACAACGTCATGAATTCAAATGTGCGAACAGACCAACGGTTTTCCAAGCCTTAATAGCATTATTACACACCCATAATGCGTATTTAAAGCTCAAAAGCCATTGAGTTAAAGCTCCACAAACCGTTGGCTTTAATTCTCAAACGTACAGTTTATCCTTCGTCAGTTCGAGCTCGTCCAGTCGAGCTCGCCCGAGCTAAAATGACTGTCACCAGTTCGCCTGGTCGAGCTCGCCCCAGTCGAACTGGAATAACGTTGTCACTTCAAGTACGTTGGCCTCGCATTGTCGAGCTGGAATGACGTTGTCACTTCGTCCAGCTCGACCTCGCCTAGTCGAGCTATCCAGCTCGACCTCGCTAGTCGAGCTGATCCAGTTCGACCTCGCTAGTCGAGCTGATCCAGATCCAGTTCGACCTCGCTAGTCGAGCTGATCCAGTTCGACCTCGCTAGTCGAGCTCGTCCGGTTGAGCTGAAATGACTGTCACTTCGTCCAGCTCGTCCTATCTAGTCGAGCTGAATGACTTCGTCAGTTCGTCCAGCTCGTCCCAGCTCGTCAATTTCTCATTCA
Organism: Urtica dioica subsp. dioica; assembly: GCF_054948205.1. Classification (NCBI taxonomy): domain Eukaryota; kingdom Viridiplantae; phylum Streptophyta; class Magnoliopsida; order Rosales; family Urticaceae; genus Urtica; species Urtica dioica. The sequence goes on along the minus strand of NC_142764.1, from coordinate 16,706,029 downwards.
ACTTAGGTCCGATTTTGGCAAACAAAATCAACCATCCACATGTTAATAAATACAATTTATTAACTTTATTCCAACATTATAAGTGGTTACATACATCAATAAATATGTAGTAGCAGATGAGCTTGTATGCTCTCAGTGCTCATGTAAAGTATGGACTTTTACATCGGTCTCTTTGTAGATTCGGATGAAATAAAAGAGCTTCCTTTGTTACAATTAGAATTGTGAACGAAATTGTGTTTCGGTCAACATGTTGAATTAATTTAAAATATTTTAAGGTGATGGAAAATCTCGGAATAAATAAAGGAATTATCGAGTTTATCTCGACTAATAAATTATTTCCGAGGAAATATTCCGGAAATTAATTTAAGAAATAAATTCTCAAGGACGAGAATTAATTCCGAGAAACCTTAAATATATTTTAATTAATTTAGAACGAACGAGAAAATTCTCGGTTCGAATCATATAATTATAATCCCTTCGGTTATGGGTTTAATTAAATAATTATATGAAGAGGACTTGGTTGTAATGATTTTCAAGGGACCCATTTGAAAGAAAACAAGGAAAAGAGGTTGGTTTGTGATTAATAGGATAAGGTTTGAGCTGCCACGTGGAAATCTTATCCTTCCTTTCCCTTATCTCTTTCGGCCACTCTCTCTCTCTTCTTCACGTGCACTATATATTCTCTTCTTCTCCTTCTTCACTCGCGCGAGCCACCTGCAAGAAGAAACAGAGAAAAAAAAATTGACAACAACAACCACCGAGTCTCTCTCTCTCTCCGGCCGACCAACCACATCACCACCCCCTCATCCTCGTCCTTCTTCTTCCCCGCTCACCATCTTCGTGTGCCATCAACCCGAGCCTCGAGCTCCGTGCGCGCGCGCCTCGCCGGGGAAAGAAGAAGCGCCGTGAGTTCCGGGAGCTCCGGTGAGCGTCTGCGACGAGGAAAAGCGAAAGTTGACGGGTTGGGTAGCTCATTTCTTCCAGCGAGAATTAGACGGACGAACGGGAACCGACAGAGTCAAAGGCAACGAAGCAGGAATTTGAAGTTTCGAGGAAAGTGTTATCGATGTTAAAATTCGATTAACTCTTCCTTTGACGTTTCGACAAGTGTCAAGTATTTCGGAGAACGCGAAAAGCAAGACATCGCTGAAAGTTGTCGAACTTTCTATCGAGTTGTTCCAGGTAAGCGTGGAGACATAAGTCAACTACTTACCAAGGGAATAATCCTGTTTACGTGCATTTACGTGTTAATAATAATAAAGAGTAGGAAAAGCCTTAAAAGACACAAACACTGAAGATTAAGGCTTCGGCCACTCTTTATGGAAAATTTTAGTCGGGTTTTTACCCATAGGTTCAAACGCTAACTTGAACCAACCACGTTGCTACTTTGTTGTAGTTAGATCCCTCTGCTAACCATAGGCTTTGGCTAGATCTGAGGTGACAGGAGAGCAAGTTGGACTCTCGGATTCAAGCTGAGGGTAGAAGTACCAGGAGTCACGTCCTGAGTCTTCAACCTAAAACACTTAACGAGCATGAAAGGGAAACAATAATTCTTTCGGGATTTAACCCGAGACGCTCTCCTGTATATACTTAGTTGTGTACTCTATACGCTAGAGTACCCAAAGATTAAAAACGTTGTCGGTGGTACCTACAAGTCACTGACTTGTATGAAGCGGATTTAGAAATCCGTGCGCTGAGTACTCTTTACGCAATGGGTGAAGGTCGCGATTCGCGAGCTCATTGTGGGACTGGAGACTCGACGGTAGCTGATGCAGGCACCGTACGGCGGAATGGGTGAAGGTCGCGATTCGCGAGCTCATTGCCGTCAAGAGCCCAGTAGGCGCGGACGTCCTAATGAGAAGGAAATGGTACCACTAGTGGATCCCAGACAAAACGAAAACTCTAGGCCAGCGGAAGACGGCTGCTCGAAGTCTGAAGTTGGTCTCTTGCCATTCCGGAGGTTAGAACATAGAAATGTATGACCTTGCGGAGTGACAAGTGTTAGCTAGGATGTGATCACACATTATGCATGCTAGAGAATTAGCGGAAATGGCATCCTGCATTCTTATGTGATTGTTTGCACGTCACATGGCTCTGCATTAGATGTTTTACTTTCATAGGTTAGACTCCCGCTTACTGAGTCAATCGACTCATAGCTTTATGACCCTTGGTAATGTAGATAAGGGTAAGGCGGCGATGTGAGCAATGGAAACGAAGATCGAAGACCGAGACCGAGCACGTATTGCCTTGACCTATGGGCTATGGGGTTTCTTAACCGGGGGTTAGTATCTTTTGTTAAAACATTCCGGAATGTATTTGTATAGGAGTCGCTATAAGACTCTAAGTTATAAAAGCGAAAATTTTCCCCGGATTTTCGCAAACTATTTTAATATATATAAAAGTATTATGATCTATTGTTTAAAATGTAAGATATTGGAGTTGATCGGTCGCGGCTCGTGGGCGAGCTGAAGCTCGCGGGTCGTGACAGCTCACAATGGGAATTGCATGATATGTATGTATTGCTTTTAATAATAATTCTTCTTCTTCTTCTTCTTCTTCTTCTTCTTCTTCTTCTTCTTCTTCTTCTTCTTCTTCTTCTTAGTATTATTATTATATAAAATGTGACAGTGCTTATACATGTCAAAGTCTAAGCATATGGGGAGAGAGATACAAATATTATAAATACCATTACCAAACAATTATATAATATTGACTATTGTGGTACGTACGTTGAGGTTTTTTTATACACCTATATTTTGAACACTGAATTTTAGTCCAATAAACTTTTGGCTTACTATTGAAATATGTATATATATATATATATATATATATATATATATATATATATATATATATATATATATGTCTTAATGTCTATACACACTATTAAGTAGTGCAGAAGTAACTTTAGGAAGTAAAAGTATTTGGACTATTAATTTACTTGACAGGACAAACAAAAATGACTCCATAAGGTAAGTTAACTGTTAAAAAATAAAAGTTTACTATTATAAATCCCTCGTAGCAAACTCTCACAGATAGCGATGCGTAAAACCATGGTTATAGAATGTATTTGACACAATGAACGAAATTAATTACTTTTAGCCAAGGATTTAAATACTGTTATCGGTTGTTATCGGTTCAGAATTTATTGATAACCGCTGGTATCGTAAATGAATACCGGGAAAAGAAGGAAAAAAAAAAAGAAACCGGTACCGTTTAACTTACCGGTACCGTTGAACTTATCGTTACCGTATCATTAAATACCGTATTTACCGAGAGAAATCCAGAAAAAATATATAAAAAACATACATAGTACATAGGATAAAATTCATAAAATTAAAAATAGTGTACAATGTTTCAATACATTACCAAATTACAAACACAAAGTTCAATAGTACAAACCAAAATGATAAAGTTCAACACAATCCACTAAATACCATAGTTCAAAATCAACATAAAAGAAATAATTTGAACTTAATCATAAAAAACTAACGATAAATTTCGTGAAGAACACTAAATATCATCAGATTTTAAGAATTGTCGGTATTTGACCATTTACCGGTAAGTTTCCGTCGGAATGCGTAAAAATTGCCTAAAGACTGTCGCAAAGTGGATGGTTTCCTCGGAAACCGGAACCGGAACGGTTTTCCTGGAATCCAAGAAAAAAAATGGAAAGTGAACGATTTTGTACATACCAGTACCGAAACTTTGAAAAAAACGATTTCCGGACTGGTTTCCGTCCGGTTTCCCCGGAATTTCAAACCATGCTTTTAGCATCAGCATTTAATGGATATATAATAAGAAACCCAAAACGCCAGTCAAGTCAAGTATTAAATTACAGCAACGATAAATTTATAGAAAAATAAAACATTGTTTAAAGACCTTTCGTTGCGGTGTTTTTTTTTCTCTATATCATTGTATTATTCACTTTAGTATTCTTTTTCATAATTCATTTCCTCCCACATCATGTAGCATACAAACATAATGAGATACGTAGGATTGATTTTTTAAAAATCTCAAGATTGAAGCACAAACTAACAAATAAACCTTTACATTTCAAAATATATATAGAAGAATTTTAAATTAGGGAGACTCGAATTCACACTCTTATAGAGAGTAGATGAAGAGGACACAAAGAGGGAATGCCAAACTTCCCCAAAAAAGTGGTGGTTGACGTAGTCCTTGATAATATTATTTTCATAAGCGGTTATTTTTGGAAGTGACATTTATTGTTTAGTCCAAATATTGCTTCTAGAATTCTGCTTCTAAATTCTCTGGAAGCAACAAATAACTTTTAATTTTCAGATTTATTTTGTTTACGAGCTTTTATATACCATGTAGAATTTGAGATAGAGTGAGAAGATAAAATTTTTACTTTTTTATACTATTTTTCATTCATACGTGTCACAAATATAATTACATGAAATTTAAGCTCATATTACAAATAAATATTGTAAAGATTAAATAATAGAGACGAATCGTTGTCTCGGGAGATTGGTCCATATCTTTACGCATGAAAAAACCTCACAAACAAAAGGTAATGTCACCTAAACACCCTGACTAGATGAATTGGGAACGATAAATATGTTCTTTGTGTATTATGAATGAAGAGTAGAACACCTTTATATGCTTGATAAGTACATGAGTAATTAGTATGTAGATACATGGGGAATATGAAAAGACATGCGCCCGTGGAATGACATGGACACTAGAATAATGGAAAATTAGTATGAAATGGCCAATTCAAACTAATTCTTTAGTAAAATAATCATAGTTTCATTTGTTTGGTGAAATAGCCATCTCTCGAAAACTTTATCCAGAGAAAGAGGATTGAATCGGCTTCACTCTCGCCGTCGGTGGAATCGGCTTCGTCCTCCTCGACCACCACTCCCTCCGCGATCTCGTCGCCCTCGCCGTCTCCTTCTTAGCCGCCTCCGGCGACGACGCTGCTCGGAGAATCGTCTTCGAAGAAGGCGCCCTAAGACTGTCGAGTCTTCTCCCGCAGCGATCTGGTTCCGCCGTCGCCGTCGGAGCGATCGGGAACGTCGCGAGCGTCGAGGACGCAAGAATCGCTCACCGAAGGAGCTGTTCCGGTTCTGCTTCAGATCCTCGTCTCCGGTGCCAGATTTGATGCACATGAAAAGACGGTTGGATCCGTTGGATTTCCAGATTGTCATTAAATTTAATCATGTCTTCATTAATTTTAATCTGGCCTTCATTAAATTTAATCATGCCTTCATTAATTAGAAAAATAGCCAACTTAAACGTTTGATATTGCTAAATAGCCAATGTTTGGTAAATATTAGGTAAATAACCATAAATGATGACGTGACTTAATATGACAGTGGTTATTTACTTAATATTTACGTTTGTAAATATATTAAATTGGTTATTTACCTAATATTTACCAAACTTTGGCTATTTAGCAATTCTCAACGTTTAAGTTAGCTATTTTGTTAAATTACCCTTATAAAAATATGCAATGTTTAGGGGATGTACTAAGACATAATACAATTGCACTCACAAAAAAATAGTTTTCACTCAATACTCTTACGAAAACACATAATGCATAACCAGACTCCAGTGGACAAACCTTTTTTTTTTTAATTATATAGTAATCAAACCCTAGCCACAGGCATTAGGATTTCCTTGTAGATGGCCTTAATCTGACTCGGTGGATAGATATTGAAAGTGAATTACACAATAAATCATATTTGCGCAGAATACTCACAGATATTGGATCAATCGCGTCAGCCAAACAATCACATATTTTTTCAAGATATTAAGAACATGATTTAAAGGCATTTTAGAGCAATTTTTCCAAATAACAAACATAGCCGATCAACATAACTAACACATTAAAAAATGATACTTTATCGAGGGCCACTGTAGGTCAAGTCTATCTGAGATTCTATATTAGTTAGTTGTTGCATACCATATCTAATTAAATTAATTTTTTTTAAGTGTACGAATGCCAAAAAGAGGTTTACTGACAAATTTCGAGATCAGCAGTGTAAAAAGGCCCAAACGCCATTTAGGATGTTTTTTTTTTTTTTTTTTTTTTTTTTGAGGAAAGTAGTCGCTGGGACTAATTGATTAACGGCATATCTGCCTGGATAAGGCGCATAATGTCTGGTGGGAAACAATCCTTCCACACCACAGATTCATCAAAAAGAAGGGCCATTTTAGCAAGCCTGTGAGCAATACCGTTACATCCGCGAGGGAGAAAAGAAATATCAAAGGAAGTGAACTCGGCCGACAGTAAAAGAATCTCGTCAATGAAAATACCGGTGTCGGTGAGAGGGGGTCGTTTCGCCTGGATAGAGGAGACCAGGGAGGCGCAGTCAGATTGGACGAGGATGTTGGCGTGCCCGAGATTCCTCGCCATCTTCAGGCCCGAGAGCACAGCGAAAGCTTCAGCAGCTGCTGGGCTCAAAGGTCTATTGCAGGGAACAAAGAATGTGCTCGTTACCCAGCCGGTTGAGGATCTGAAGATGCCTCCAAGACCACATTTGTGGGATTCCGTCGTAAGGGCCGCGTCTACGCACAGGCTGATCGTTGGCGTCGGTGGGGGAGACCAGCGCAGACTCGCCGGGGTAAGAGGCTTGTTGCTCGGAGGTCCGGGGCGGTGGCAGCTTCGGTATTCTTCAAGGGCGTGCCGGGCGCCGTTCACCGTGTCCGCCGCGGAGCAGGTCCAGCCCCCATGGAGGGTGTCATTTCGCTGATTCCAAAGTTGCCACATTGTCATGGCGAAGGCTTCGAACTCTGGGTCGGGGAGGGAGCTCTGTACTTTGATGAGGAAGTCAATGAGGTCTCCACTGTAAGCATTCTTTACCAGCTTCCACCAGCCAGCAGTCTTCCACACCTCGGCGCTGGGGCGGCATCTCCAAATGGCGTGGAAGATGGACTCGCGCTCGGTCCCGCACCTGAAGCAAGTTGGATTAAGGGGCATACCTCTTGCAGCGAGGGAATCAGAGGTAGGGATCCATTCTTTGCACACTTTCCACACAAAAACTCGAACCTTAGGTGGGATTCGAAGTTTCCAAATCGCGCTCCACCATTTCTCCATCGGCAGAGGGTTCGAGGAGCTGTCCTCAAGGTGGGACTCGCAGGCCACCCGGTAGGCGCTGCGGACAGAGAATTCGCCATCTTTGGTGAAGTGCCAGCAAATTTCATCTTTTGCATCTCTGGAGCTCCATGGTAGCTTCAAAACTTCCCGGACATCTTCCTCTATAAGTGTGGCTCGAAGTCGCTGTTCATCCCAATCCCCGTTAGGGAGCTTGAGCCATGAGACGCGAGCGTTGGCGGGGAGGCGGGATCCATCTCGGACCACGAACTCATGGGGACGCGGAATCCACCTATCGAAGCGGGCGTCGATCTCATTCCCCGAGCCAATGCGCCAACGGGATCCTCTGACCACCACCTCTCGGCTCCATAAGATGCCATTCCATAAACTCGACGCGCGACGGTAAGAGGAGGCTTTAAGGACACATGTGTCGGGAAAGTAGCTTGCTTTGAGGACTCGGGAGGCTAAGGAAGTTGGGAATCGGATGATTCTCCAAACATTCTTGGCCAAGAGGGCTTTGTTGAAGAGCTCGAGGTTCCGGAATCCCAACCCTCCTTTTTCCTTCCTCACACATAGCTTGTCCCAGCTGCCCCAATGAATTTTGCGTTTCTCGGTTTCACTTCCCCACCAAAAATTGGCCGCCATCTTGTGGATATCCGAAATCAAGCTCTTGGGGAGTTTAAAGCAGCTCATCACGTAGCTGGGGATGGCTTGTATAACCGCCTTGATAATGACTTCTTTCCCTGCCAGCGAGAAAAAGGAACCTTTCCAACTTCGGATCTTGGCCCAAACCCGTTCTCTAATGTACTCAAAGACCTCTGCCTTTCGTCGGCCCACTGCCATGGGTAGGCCCAGGTAGCGTTCATGAGAGTCGGAGGTGCGGACTCGGAGGATGTCCGTCACTGAGTTGTGAGCCTCGTCCTTCACACTTTTCCCGAACGTGATGACGGACTTGTCGAAATTGATGACTTGACCCGAAGCTTTTGCATAGGCCTCGATGCAGCGTTTAACTTCACGGCTCTCCGTAGGCTTGGCGTTGAAGAAGATCAAACTATCGTCCGCAAAGAAGAGATGAGAAACAACAACCCCGGGATTCCCGAATCTCAACCCATTTAAAGCTCCTCTGGACTCCGCTCTCCGAAAGAGAGCCGAGAGCCCTTCGGAACAAAAAAGGAAAAGAAACGGGGAGAGGGGATCCCCTTGTCTAATACCTCGCTGCGGGGAGATGTTACCAACTAGGCGGCCGTTGAGGTTGAAGGAGAAGGAGACCGAGCGGACACATCGCATAATAAGCTCCACCCATCGTTCATCATAACCCATGCGGCCCATGATGGCCTCGAGGAAGCTCCATTCAACTCTATCGAACGCTTTGGACATGTCCAACTTGAGGGCGCCACATTTCCCATTGCCAAACCTTCCGTTCTTCATCGTGTGGGCGGCTTCAATCCCTATGATGACGTTGTCGAAGATTTGTCTACCGCCTACGAAGGCACTTTGGTTGCCCGAGATCGCCTTGGCCATAGTGAGTCTCAGTCGATTTGTTATGCATTTGGAGATTCCCTTGTAGATGACGTTGCAGAGGCTAATTGGCCGGAAGTCTTGAACTCGCGTTGGCCTCTTGGTCTTGGGAATAAGAGCTATCACCGTTTCATTAAGAGTCCCGAGACTTTGCTTCCTGTTCAGAACTCCCAAACACGTTTCCGTAACGCTCTTCCCCACCGTACTCCAATATTTTTGAAAGAATAAACCGGGAAATCCGTCTTTCCCGGGGGCTTTGGATGGGTCGATGCTGAAAAAGGCTGCTTTGACTTCGTCCTCCGAGAAGGGCCGAAGAAGGGCGAAATTTGTATCGTCATCGATAGACGGATCTACACAGTTCACCACATCAAGGATATCCACAGAGGAAGGATATGACGAGGAAAAAATGTCTTCAAAATAAGAAGAGATGATACCTTCGACACCGTTTTTGTCTTCCGTCCACACTTGGTTGTGGTCAAAGAGCCCAGTGATGCGATTTTTCTTCCGCCGGATCGAGGCCTTACGGTGAAAAAACCTCGTGTTGCGGTCTCCGCTAGTGAGCCAGTTAACGCGACTCCGCTGCCTCCAATACTTCCCTTCTTTTTCGAGAAGAGCGTTGAGCTTCTTGTTCTCGCGCCATATTGCTTCCTGGTCGAACGCCTTGAAGGAGGAGTTAAGCGTTGCTAGCACTCGTCGTTGCTTTGCTATGCCATTGGACAGAGCCCTGAATTTCTGGGAGCCCCACCGTGATAAGGCCGTCGCGCAGTTCCTCAAGGCCAAGGGCAGATTGGACGACCAGGAGTTGGCGACGATGGTATCGCATTCCGCTTCTTCACTCCATGCTTCCTCAAACATGAAACGTCTTTTATCACCCCGTGTGGGAGCCGGAGTGGGGACGTCTAACTGGCTGGTGTAGAGGAGGAGGGGCCTGTGGTCCGAGTCTTGAAGGTCGAGGTGATGGACTGCAGCGGTCGGGAAGAGATCTCGCCAGCTCGGATTAGCCACACAACGGTCTAGGCGCTCAAGAGTCACTCCGGAGTCGGTGATGCGACGCCAAGTGTACGGGTCTCCGGAATAACCGAGGTCTTCTAGCTCGCAGGCGTCCAGTGCATTACGAAAAGCTGCCATCTGACCTGGGGTTTTGGGACATCCCCCGCGTTTCTCCGTCGAGGCGAGGATTTCGTTGAAGTCACCGCCACATAGCCAAGGCCCGTCTTCCAGTTCTCCAACTCTTTTCATAAGTTCCCAAGTACAATGCCGCTGAGTTGCATTGGGGTTGCCATAGATTCCCAGAAATCTCCAATGTATGCCACCATGGTCCACAAACCCAGCCTCAATGTGAAATCTCGAGTAAGTACGTATTCGAGTATCAACCGAATCTTTCCAAAGAAGAACTAGACCTCCACTGAGACCCACCCGGTCCACCACGAAGCAGCCACTGAAGCCAAGAGTCAGTCGAAGTCTTTCCGCGCGGCGCTTGGAAAGTTTTGTCTCCGAGAGAAAAATGAAGTCCGGGTCGTGCTTAGCGATATAGGAACGGAGGGTCTCCATCGTCCCAGGGCTGCCGAGCCCTTGGACGTTCCACAATACGCCTATCATTGTGACCGGTCACCCTTCTCCATTGAGGGTGCCGATAAGAGTTGAGTGCCTTCGGACACATCCTTGGGTAAGGAAAAATCCGAAGGGGAAGGGAGCAGAGCAGTAGGGTCAGCCTGGGAGTTGTCGGAGATGGGGTCAGCCACGAGGGAGTGTCGGAGACGAGCAAGCTGCTTCTTTCTTTTGACGGAACCGGTGGAGGGCGATCTGCGATCAGTGCTTGGCGTCTCGATATCAGATAGGCGTCGCTATAGAGAAGAGCCCCCGTTGTCAGGAAGGCATGGGCGCTGGTGCTTGGGCGAGGCTTTGGAGCCTTTGGGAGAGACTTCAGGAGTGGGAGCAAATTATAAATTTATCCATACAGCAAATTATTTAAATATACAACCCTCTGCTGTAATGAAAAAAAAAAAAAAAAAAAAAAGAGAAATTTGGGAGAGTATCTGAAAAGCGGGATGACTTACCATTAGTTAAAAAAAATTAAAATAGCTCAATATAGTTAGATATACTCAACTTTATGAAATTTTAACGTAAGAAAAGGAAAGGTTTACAAGGCAAGAGAAAGTAACTCGTGGTTAATCAAAGCCACTAATTAACTAATTTAATTCGCATAGAAAGCTGAATAGTCGCGCATAATCACCCATGCAAATTCAGCTTTCTCCAACACGCCTATAAATAACAAACACAACCCCAAAACCCACGCACAGTACTCCAACGATCATAATATGGAAACTAAGAAAGCCGCGGCGTTGATGTCTCTGATGGTAATAAGCTTCGGGGTTCTGTGTGTGCTTTCGAGCGCGGAAGTGATGCCACGTGTGCTCGGGTGCCGTGAGGCGCTGAGGATGGTGTGGCCGTGCAAGGCGTACTTGAATGGCACGGACGACGAGGCTTCTTCGCGGTGCTGTTGGGAGGTCCACAACGTGGTCCTCCGCGCCGACACGCGGCAGATTCGGAGCAACTTGTGCAACTGCTTCAAGCTGTACATGCTTCAGGACACGGCGATTATTCTCGGCCGCGCCAAGAGCCTTCGCGCCAAATGTCGCCAGCCCGATTTTCATCCCTTCGACCCCAGTGTTCCCAATTGTGGCAGGTGTCTCTTTTTTCTTTTTTCTTTCAACTTTTGTCTTACCCTAAGGCTCCAGTGACGGAGTTAGAAAAAGCTAATCGACAGGGGCAAATTAAAAAAATAAAAAAAATCAGGCGGGGCAAACTTTAAAAACGAATCTCAATCGAGACAAATTTGTAAACTTTTAGGGTAAATATTTTAAAAACAAATTCAAAAAATAGGTAAAAAATGTATTAAAAAAAAAATGTGAAGGGACGTCACGTGCCTCTTGTAAATCCGTGCCCTGTCTTTAACCAGTGGCTATAGGGCTCTTGATATGTGAGAGATTCATTTACTATATTTGACTTTTACTTTAATCTTATTATTTTTATATGAAAGATAATTTAATTACTTAATAATCACCAGCAATTTTATATATAATTCATCCATCTTTATTAAACGTTAAGCTGAGCCTGGTCCTTTTATTTATGGGTTTTTTTTTAATAAAAATTCCGTTTTGAATTTAATTAATCTCTAATTAGCTCCTATGGTCTATTATATTGTATTTAAATATAATTAATAAAGATTTGATGTTATTGACGTGTTAATTCGTTGTGTGTGTGTGTGGTGGTTTTTTTTTTTTTTTTTTTTTTTTTTGTGTTTTAACGTGCAGGGTTAGTTGATTAGATGAGCGCAGAAGAGAGGGTTTGATATTTTCATGGCATGCCTGATTGAAGAATATTAGTAGCGTCAGTGTTTTTATTTTTAGATATATGCTTTCCTTATTGCTATGTCTGTTTATTATAATTGTCATTGATAATGTAATGAGAGGGCCATATTCTGATATTCAATATACAAATACCGAGTGTTAATTCTCTATCTGCGCTTGATTCATTGTGTCAATATATTCCTTTTTGTATTATTGACCGCGAGCGTTGGTCAACAGTTTCCTTTTATGTTAAATATGATCAACTCATACCTATAATTTTGTGGAATTTCGACAATAACCAGACTTCAAAGATATAGTATGGTTTCTTTTGTAATTGATCTTAATTTAAATTTAAATAAAATTTGTTTTAGCTAGTTATTCTATTAATTCTACTAGCTAATTTTTACAATTCTAATCAAAATTAGTTAATTGAAGTTATTGGTGAGCTATTTAAAATTAAACTTGAGTAAAGAAATAAACTAGGCTTAATTGTCCATAAATTAAATGACATTACACCAAGAGTATTTTATGTATATTTAGCTCTCGCGCAGTTGCTTGCTTCCTACAAAAATACTATTTTTGTTTGTTTGTTTTAATACCAAATATTAAAACGAATATTCTGGAATGACGTGTGGTTATTAATTAGAATAAATCTCATTTTTACCCACTGGATTCGTACCTTCGTTACATTTCGCCCCCATCTAATCGAAAATGTTGCAAAATTTGGCTCTCAACTCAGACACGTGTTACACGTCCCACCTTCCGTCAGTTTTCAGACGTTAAGTTATCACGTTTCGATGATGTGGCAAAATTTTAAAGAGTTTTTTTTTCGTGAAATTATGATTTTACCCTTGACTATTTGAAGAGAAAACAAATTGAAAACTAAATTAAAACAAATAAAAGTTCTTTATCATCAGATACACTTGGCTTAAGGAAATTAACTCTTCGCATCTTTCTTCTACCTCTTCATCAACAGCCAAGGACAAGGTACTTACAAAAAAAAAAAAATCCCAGAAATCCTAAATCCTTAAATTGACAGTCTCAGTATCTGAATCTCTAGACTGCTATGCAACGCCTCCAAGGTCACACCGACCCCACGCTCTACATCGACCGAAAGCTCGAGTTCCTCACCTCCTCTCTGGCCGCCACCTTGCTTGATCCCCCGCCGGAATTCTTCTTCTCCGTCCGCCGGAGAAGAACGTTGTTGTTCCTCGGCGCCCGACCTTCCGAGGCGCTCCAGAACAGGAGCAGGTCCTTGAGCCGCCATTTCCACCCGCCGGAGAACGCCGACGAAGACTGCTTCGCAACGACCGAGGCCTTCGACGAATCCTCCAGCGCGAAGACAACGTCGTAGACTCTCATCAGAGAGAGAGAGACCTTGCTCGGCTTCTTGTCCTGTTCACCGCCGACTGATCTCTCCGGCGATTCTCCTCGATGGCGGCGGAGAAGGGATCGACCTCGAAATCCTCCTTCTTTTTCTTGGGAGAGGAAATCGAGAGGGCATGGGAGAGAATCTTCTACCTCGGCGAGCACGGCGACTTGGGAGAAGATCCGGTGAGTGGGCTTCCTGGGGGAGGCTTCAGAGGGCGGACTCCAGCGTGGAAGATCTCTCTCTCTCTCTCTCTCTCTCTCTCTCTCTCTCGCCACGTCACCAGCTATCCCAATATTATCCCGAAGCTGTAGATGTCGGCTCTTCTCACTGTACCTGAAATCAAACTCACAATCCATCCAAATAAAACGAAATGGATAAAAGCGAAGCACCTTGATTGGGTGTCGTGCGGGGATTGGAGGATGGGAAAGGCGTAGTCGGACTCCCCGCCGCCGACCATGCGCCGACCCACGCCGCGTTGAGGCCCAGGAACATCGGACTCCTCGTCGTGTGGAGCTCGTACTTGGTCTCCGGAAACCCCGCTGTGACTCCCTCCTGTCGCTCCAGCTCCGACGTTTCCTCTACGCTCAGGTGAGCCGCGACGCCGTGGAACGCCGTCTCGTAGTACACGATTCTGTCTGGTCCGAACGACTCTTTCTCCGCAACGGAGCTCACCTTTGAGGAGTACCAGTCCAGGTGGTTAGAGAACGAGCTCGGCTTCGCTGCTTTGTCCATTTGGACGATGAAGATCTTCTTCTTTGATGCTTCGGTGGGTTTGTGTGCGATGGTTAGCACGGCTATGGCGATCAGGACCAGCCATTTGGTTGGAGTTTCGGCCATGAGAGACTGAGTGTGTGTGTGTGTGTGTGTGTGTGTGTGTGTGTGTGTGTGTGTGTGTGTGTGTGTGTGTGTGTGTGTGTGTGTGTGTGTGTGTGTGTGTGTGTGTGTGTGTGTGTGTGTGTGTGTGTGTGTGTGTGTGTGTGTGTGTGTGTGTTGGAGTGAAGTGTTTTTGAAGTTTGGAGAGTGGGGTGAGATGTGGAAGAAAAAATAAGGAGAGGGTTTTTTTTTTTGAAGGATCGATAATAATGTTGGTGGGTTCTCTTCTCTTGGTCTCGATTAAAAAATATGTCTTGAAAACAAAGAGTTTTGTCAATGGACTGGTGTGTTGTGAAGAGCAATTAAGACGGTTGGTCGCTTCATCAATGCGCAGAGAGAGAGAGTAATAGAAATATTTAATTATTTAATAACAATTAATTAATATATCTGATAATTATATTTAAATATTAAAAGTATTCATTAGGGAAATGGCCACAACTAGTAGTGATTTGGAAAGTTTGGACCAAAATGTTGTGGTACATGTTTTTGGACAATTATACTACCAATCTGAGGAGAGATAAATCTTGGTTACCCTCTTTGCCCTTTAATTTTTAATTTTGTTCATTTTAATCCAAAACTTGCTCATAAAGCCAAAAAAGCTCTCACCTCTCACAGCTCTCTCTCCCTCTCCTCTGTTTTTCTCTCTCGTTCATTTTGACATACAAAAAAAGCTTACCTTTTTATGTTGGTCGTCCTCGCTCACCACCGACGAGCTCGAGCGCGTGAGCACATGAGGATGAACCTTGTTGAGATTCAGCACATGGCTTTGTTTCTAAATCACGACACTGTTCATGGCGGCGATCCGGCGGTGATCCGGCGACCAATCTCGAACCAAGAGCTTCAGCGATTTCAACCAATCGGAGAATCCTTCTCGAGTCTGTGTCGTTCTGGGTTTGTTGGTGTCATTACCCGCCGTCTCTGTGTTGTTTGTTGCTGGGTTTGTTTGTGTGTTGTTCTTCATGTTTTTGGACATTTGAGTTTTTTTCGCGTTCTTGAATTGTAGATATACATGTCTACAATCTCTGAAATTGTAGACTGTCCCCGTCATACGTCGTTATTGTAATTGTAGATATACATGTCTACAATTCTTGTATTTGTAGACATATAGGTCTACACCTTCAGCTGTTGTAGACTTATTAGTCTACAACTGTTGAAAGTGTAGACCTATATGTCTACAATTACAAGAATTGTAGACATGTATATCTACAATTGGTGTAATTGTAGATATACATATATACAAATAGTCTCATTGTAGATATTATAAGTCTACAGTTACTACAACTCTAGACGTCGATATCTACAATTGTTGTTAACTGTAGACTTATAAGTCTACAATTTATGACAGTTTTTATTACAATTATACATATCAATCTAAAGTTATTCTGATTTTTGAATTTTCTTATTCAAGTATGAGAGTGAACATATTTTTTGTATAAATGAGAGACAAGCCTCCGACATACAGATCACGTGTCGTCGGTAGACCGAAGAAGAGACGGATACATTCTCAAGGGGAAGAGCTTATTCTTAGGAAGTGTTCGCGATGTGGATAAGTTGGTCACAATCGGACTACATGCAACAGTCCAGTTCCTTTGTCTGAGAGGAATGGATGAATTATTATAGTTGTATGTGTTTTTGGAACTAATTTCAATTATTATAGTTTAATGACTAATTATATGTCTTTTTGAAACTTGGAGTGTATTTCAATAATGGATGAATGACTAATTATATGTTACAATTTCAGTAATTTATGTCTTTTTTACGTCTTTAATTCCTAAACATAAATGACAATAGTTGAAATCTCATATGTCCCATACAAAAATATAACTAACAGAAACCCGAGCCCGAACGAAATATCAAATCTCGATTAAAATATCAACTCCCAAATCCATTTTCCAAATCAATCATCAAATCAAACTGAGCGATTCATCAACTAAAACACAAAGAACTCCCGAGGCTCAGATTTTCTATCACAAGACACTAAACAACAACATCAACAACAACACATTTCAGAATTCCCAGCCAAAAGAACCACACGGCCAAAACGTAAAACAGGGCCAAAAACAAGCAAACCAAGCTCACGGCCAACCTTAGCTCACGGCCAAAAACACACAAGCAAACCAAGCTCACGGACAAGACCCAATCCAAAACAACACTCGTCCAAAACCAAGAACAGACCCATAACCAGAAGAATCATCACCGAAGGCAATTCAAATCTTCAACTAAAATCATCAAAACACGTTCACAACCAAAACTCCCAAATCAAAACCTAACCCTAATCAACATGTATTCCAATCTGAAGAAATCTCATCACCTCTCTATGTTCCTGAAATCCAACCTCCTCCACAAGCTCTCTCTCCCTCCCGGCGTTTCTCCTAGCTCGCGGCGGCGCACACTTCACGGCGGTCAAACGCTCGAGGAGACTCGGTGGTCGCGCGCCTGGGCTCGTTCCTTGGCAGTGATCCACGCGAGAGCTAAGCAAGGAGAAGATGATCGGAGTGGTCGAGGTGCGCGTCCAAGCTGGGCCTCGGCGGCAGCAGCGTTCTCCCTTGATCGGTGGCTGTGAGTCGCGCGATGGAGGAGACTCGGTGGTGGCGCGCGGGAATAGGAAAAGAAGAAGGAAGGCGAGGAAAGGTGGCGGTGATGATTTTGGGTGGCCGGCCGGGAAGAGAGCTTGGATGATGTGGTCTGGAATTTTTTTTTTCCTTGCTCTGTTTGCTCTCCAATGTCGCGCGGGTGAGGAGAGAAGAAGAAGAAGATAACGTGAAGAATGAAGAAGAAGGGCAAATATGTACTTGCTCACTTAAGCAACTACTAAAAGTGTCTAAAACAAGAAACTCTATATTTTGGTCAAAACTACTGAAATGAGTAGTAGATCCGGCCATTTCCCTATTCATTATAAACAAAAATACTCTTATACCCTTTAAACTCCACACACGTGACACGTGATAACTTAAGTTCCAAATACTGACGGAAGTGGGACCTTGTAACACGTTTCTGAGTTTTGAGTTGAGTTTTGCAACATTTTCGAATCTATGGGGTGAAATGTAACGAATGTATGAGTCCAGGGGGTAAAAATTGGATTTATTCTATTAATTAATAATATAAGTGACAACTTCATGTGAGAAATTACGAAAGTCAGGGTTAATTATTAAGACAAATATATATAAACTAGCACTTATAAGTAACCCCCTTTTTATAACTATAGTATTAATATAGCCAATCTTGATCCGCTGTGGTAAATAAAATCACGTTAAACTTGTTACTCCCGCTTTAAAAAAAAAATTAATTTGTCAAACCAAACAAACATGAAAAGCAAACATTTAGCATAACCTAAACTAATCAAAACAATAGACCAACAACCAATTTCAAACAAGACGAATTTTGACTATTATGTTAATCAAATTAATGACTAACTAATTATAATTAATTAAACGTTGACTGTTATGCAAATTTAAAGTTTTTATATAGTTATATAACTATAGAATCCAATTTTTAATTCCTTTCAAAAAATATCCTTGGTCAAACCACACAGACATGAAAAATCAAACAATTAGAATCACTAGACCTAATCAAAGTAAGTTACGGATCAACATGCCGCGATTATTTCAATTTTTCATAAATAAAAAGCAGTTTTCTATACCGCTCATTAATTCATTGTAGAAACATGTAGTCTTGAGGTGGGACTTGTCACGACTGTCTGCTCTAACAGACTATAACTGTAGCAAGTTGTGGCTATTTTCTCGGTCATATGACTGATACATTTCTTTTCCCATCATTTAACTATGTTAGCTCTCTCTCTCTCAAATTCCTCCATCGCCATCAAACAACCTATGGCCGATGTCGTCGCTCCTCCATCGTAACTCTCTCTCTCTCTCTCTCTCTCTCTCTCTCTCTCTCTCTCTCTCTCACCATAGTGCCTCATAGTGCCTCCGTTATTTTAGTTCATTTGTTTAGTTTATATTTTTAATTTGTTAAATTTTAGTTAATTTGTTAATTAGCTAATCTTTAAATTAATTAATTTATAAGTTTATTTCTATTCGCTAGATTTAAAATTGTTCGTTTTATTAAAAACTTGAAATAAATAGTGTTTTTTTTAAGAGTTGCACTATTGACCAAGATTACATGATATTAGCAGTGCAAATGCAAGTGACATTCACTACTACAAATTTGATTTTCTGATGCGCATGACTATCAGGTGCGACTAGTCGCACCGAAAAGTCGCATCTAAATGACTTTCGGGTGCGACTAGTCGCACCTGATAGTTTAAAATTTTAAGCGGGCCAATTCTCCCCCTCATTTTTTCATTCAGGATTGACGCGGTATTCTGGGTTAATTTTTTTTTAGATATTATCCGATGCGACTAGTCGCACCTGATAATTTATCAGGTGCGACTAGTCGCATCTAATAGGAGTTTCAGGTGCGAAAAAGTCGCACCTGAAATTTAGGTTTTCTATAAAATCAAATCATCTGCACTTCGTCCTCCTCATTTCACTCCGCCGATTTCACCAAAAAAAACACTCTCTCGCGTTCTGCAACTCTGCTCCGCCCTATCCACAACCACAACGCCCTATCCACAACCACAAACCATTACAATAACCTCCACAGCCTCCGCCGTGCTTCGCCGCGCTATCTCTCTCTCTCTCTCTCTCTCTCTCTCTCTCTCTCTCTCTCTCTCTCTCTCTCTCTCTCTCTCTCTTTGCCACCACATCCGCCGCACTTCGCCGTCTTCTCCGCCTCTCCACCGGTATTTCTCTCTCTCACTAACTGAATTCGCTCTCTCTTAATTAAATTCAGTGTTTCTCTCCCCCTCTCTACCTCGCTCACAGCCTCGTCGCCCCGTGCCTCCGAACCTCGCCGTGCGCTCAGCCCCGGCCCCGCTGCCGAGTTCCTGTCCTCCGAGTCCCAGCCACCGAGCCGTTGTCCTCGAGTCCCAGCTTCCGAGCCGCTGTCCCCGAGTCCCCGGCCGGCCGTCCTAGGTTAGTGTATATATTAGTTTTTTTTTATAAATATATATTAGTTAGTTAGCTGGGTTAGTTAGGTTGATAAATATATATTAGTGTATAAATATATATTAGTGTATATATTAGTTAGTTAGGTTAGTGTATATATAATATGTTAGTTAATATGTTAGGTTAGTTAATATGTAGGTTAGTTAATGTGAAATATGTAAGTTAATATATGTTAATAATTGTAAATGTTAATTAGATAGTTAGTAATTTAATTTTGATTAGTTTGTTTAATTTAATTTTGAATAGTTTATGTTAATTGTAATTGTAATTAATTTGATAACATGTTAATGCTTAGTAATATGTTTAGGTTTGTGTTTGTTTTTAATCTAAATCTCAACCAAAATATAACTCTTTGAAACTTCGACGTAAATTATAATAAAAACCTTTAAAAGTTATTTCTTAAAAACTCGTAGCGAAAGACTTATTTCTTAATAACGAAAACAAAACTTTAAACTTTATCTCTTAATAACTTGTAGCGGAAGACTTAATTCATGAATGGAAACCATGACCCAACCCTCTCACTATCGACGCCGCTAGTCCGCCCTGCTCAGTTCCTTGTAAGATGTTACCTACAACACAGACGTATATTTTTTCGAAGAGATGAGCTTACGCTCAGCGAGAATAATATAAAGCTCACAAAATAAAAAGAGTAATGCAATGCATGAACCGGTTATTAGTATTTCAAAACTAATTGATGACTTGATCTTTCTTTTCTTAATTCTATCAACTTTTAATTCGGGGTGCCCCTAGGGTAGTCGTACCTATTTCAGTGTACACTTTAGAGACGAAGATATGGGGTTGCAAGGTCCCACACTTTGCTCTATCTTATAAACTTATTAGGGCCTCGGCCCGAGAAATTTCCCCATTTGGGCCCGTAAGTCGGCTCGAGAAATTCTCCTTAACACCTCCGTAGCTCGGGGCGGTACGACTCTCTTGCTTATCTTTATCTTTATCTTGTAGTAGTGAGAAAAAGAACATGATATAAGTATTATAATTTATAACATAACATCACATAGCATATCATATAATCACATAGCATACCATACCATATCATATCATAAACTCAACATATCATAACATATCGTTCATAATTTATCATACCATACCATATCATATCATATCACTACATAACATACTTTACCATATCATATCATAAACTCCGCATACATAACATATCATTCAAAATTTACCATATCATACCATACCACACATATGTCAACAATCACATAATAACAATAAAAAAATATTATTAACTCATTCAGATCATATACTTATCGTATTTTATTTGAACTAATCTGTGTTGCAGTGAGATTATTCTCACCTTGACAAAACCGGAATAAAGCTCTCTGGGTCGAAGACGGATTTGAAGATCTACTTGACTCGAAACCTAATCGGGGTTAAAAAAAACTATCGGGGATCAGCTAAGATAAGGATTCAAGACATACTTTAGATTCTGGAAGTTTTCAGAAACGACATTCAATGTGAAATTACTAAAATACCCTTGGATATTAGGGTTTCGATGAAAAACTAAAACTCTGAGAAAACTTTTGTAAAAATTCCAGTACGTATGAAACATAAAATTGATCATTTTTTGTAAAGGCACCACGGCCAAAATATTTTTTAACTATTTATTAAAAATAAAAGAAGTGCTAAAATCTAATTTTAAAATTTTTGCCAAAAACTGTCTGCGCACCGTTTTTAAAATAATCAGAAAATATTATGTATTTCATAAAAATACTTTTCGATTAAAGGTTTAGATAGAAGACATTTAAACCTAAATTTTTCAAAAAGAATCAACGCAAAACCAAATTTTTTTGAATCCAGAGTAAGCGTTTAAAGTCTGAAAATCGGAATTAGGTCTCAGGTCTGTGCACTGATATGAAAATAATCGGAAAATATTCTGTATTTCATAAACAAAAAAAATTTTCGATTAAAGATTTAGATAAAAGACACTTAAAACTAACGTTTCCAAAAAGAATCAACGCAAAAACATACTTTTTGAAATTAGGGCAAACATTTTAAGAAACCGTTTTCAAAGAATCCGAACCAGATAGAAAAGAAAGCATACCTAATTAGAGCTACGAATTTCCAAACAAAGAGAGGAATAGGGGAGGGAGAGCAGAGAAGAAGCGTTAAAAGATAAGGATGAGATGCTTATATATGATTTAATTAAACCCTAAAAACTCAAACCCTAAAAGCCCAAACCCTAATCCTACTTCTAAACTTAATATATTAAATATTACTTTATATATATATATATATATATATATATATATAAACACACATACACTTATATAAACCATATATAATATATAATCTATAACTTTTATATAATTTATACATAAATAACCTATATTATAAACATATTCCCAATATACCAACTCTTCACTAATTATATATTATATGTAACTATGTAACAATTATATATACATATGATTACACAATATATCATATATACATGTATATATACTTATCACAAACACACTATCCTTATATATATAAATAAAAGAGATATATATTAAATCTACTAAAATACTAAAAAGAAGATTTCAACAATATTTAAAAAAAATTCTGGGGTTTCACAGCCAAGGCGCACGAGGAAGATCTGGCGGAAGAGGAGGTGGTGCATTGAAGAATTGGAACCCTCCAAGTGAAAAAGGGAAACAAAAGGAATATGTTGTAATTTTTTTAATTTATTGAACTTAACAAATTTTATGTTGTTAATATTAGAATTTCTATTAAATGATTTATATAATTATTATATGAATCAACATATATATAATTATTATTCTAACTAATATTATATAATTATTATTATTAAAATTATTATTTAACAAAAAAATATTGATTCTAATAGAATCGATTCTATTAGAATCAGCATTTAAAAAAAAGCTAAAGATAATCAGATGCGACTAGTCGCATCTGATTCATTCGCGCCAAAGGTTTCAAATGCGACTAGTCGCATCTGATTGTATTATATCCCGCCAAAATATTAGACGGGAATGAGTAACAGATGCGAGTAGTCGCATCTGATACTTTTCGCGCAAAGGTTTCAGATGCGACTAGTCGCATCTGATACTATATATCCCGCCTTAATATATTATTTTGGAGTAAATTTAGGTGCGACTTTTGATGTGAGAAGTCTCACCTAAAATGTCGCACCTGATAGTGATGACTTTCAGGTGCGAAAAGCCGCACCTAAAATTATCAGGTGCGGACTTTCAGATGCGACTTTGTCGCATCTAAAGTCGCACCGGACAGTGTCATCAGGTGCGACTTTTGCACTTTCAGGTGCGAAAAAAGTCGCACCTGATGCTATATTTTGTACTAGTGATTATTGGACAAGATTAGAGATATTAAGTAGGTGGCACTATCTTCCACCTGTAAACGGAGATGCATTTCTGTAACTCATAACGTTTGAACTCATGACTTCTTGACCGAGGTAAGTATAGGATTACCACTAGACCAAAATAGCTACACTTGAAATTATTGGTGTTGTTATCAATAATAACTTGAAAGATCTTGATTTTGTGAAATCATAAAATTGTTAATTACAAATTTGAAATGGTTTAATTCTAAAGTATGGTAAGATATTGGAATTTAGCTTGTTTTAGGTTAAGTTTTAAATTTAAACCCAAATACAAGAATCCAGTGATTTTTTTTTTCCAATCAAAGATAAAACTATTTCTTTGAACTATAAGCTCTACTAAAAGATCCCAATAAAAGCGCCACATAATACAATCCGATCTTTTCAGATATCTTCTAGAAACGGCTCAATAGTTTATGTTTGCCATAATGTCTCATTATTACAATCCCATCTTTGTATCAGCTAATCTTGGCTAATTTTCAAAATATTAAGTTGTCTATTTGAGTTTATAAATCCAAAAAAAAAAATGTATTTTAACCTTACTAAATTATCTCTAAATGTACTTATTTAAATCGTAAATATTATCTACACAATTTTGATCTAAAAAATAATTTTGTATATAATATATTTAAACTAAATTTATATTTTATTTAAATTATTCAGAATCAAACGTTTTATAAAAATATTCGAGTTTCAGTATACAATTGGGACAACGAAGCGAACCGGATCAAATATTGAGTGTTTTTTTTTTCTTCTTAAAAAATCAACACATTTGTTAAAGATCAGTTAATGCAATAGATTGGTATTTATTTATTGTGATTATCCTATCGCGGTCAATGAGAAGCAAGAGTAGCAACTTATTTACGGCCAAATCTTTTATGATGATGATACAAATCCTAGCAATACTCATAAGATAAACACAAAAGATTCACATAAATCCTTAGAGATAATCAACATCCAAAATGAATATAAAGGCCAAGAAGCAACGCTTCCTGATTCCATAACAACAAGTCAAAAACAACAAAACAAATAGTCTCTATTGATCATTCAAAAAGAACTTTATTGCTTTCAAAACATGGAGATGAAAATGATCTTGGCCTTGTGTTTGGTGTGCTTTGGAGCGCTGTTTGTGGGGAACTCGGCGGGTTTGTCTTGCCAGGAGAGCATCACGAAGATGTTGGCGTGCCAAGTGTACTTGCGGGGCGAGGGGCCCGCCACCCCCGGATACCCGTGTTGCAAGGCGACCGGGGATATCATGATAGGCATGGACACGCCGCAAAAGCGCCGTGACTTGTGCCAGTGCCTCAAAGGGACTAGAATGTTCCGGAACGTCAATGCCGGTAGAGTTAGCGCGCTTCCCGATGCGTGTAGATTCGGTGACTCCTTCCCCCTCGCCCCCAATTGCAACTCGTAAGATTTTTTCTTCTTCTTAATAATTTCCTTTTTTTTTTAATCTATGTTTATATACGGTTGATCTTTAAACTTGTTGGTTAGCTGTACTATTATTTGGTCTTTATGAATTTGTTTTTGTCTATACCTCCGTATTTATCCTAGTTTGGGTACTTTAGCCCCTCTTCAAACTTTTCATTAATATTTTCAACAAAAAATTGCATGTTTTCAAGCTTATAACATATTTTTAATGTGATAAAAATATACTCCCAACTAATATAAGAAACACCAAAAAGTTAAGATATTCGTACTTTTATATTTTTTTGGTAAAATAATAAGTGATGTCACTAAAATTCAAATTAAAATTTAGCTCTCTTCTAAATGTTCAACTTTTTAATCGAAAATACTAATTAAAATAATTATAGATAAGAAAAACCATCTATTATAAAAATAATAAATAAATATAACAAAACCATCCATTATTACCTTGTGTATCCTTCTATTAACCGTAAATTATGTTATACAATGATTGCTTATTTTTGTGGTCTGTAGAGTCTGATTGTAGCTATCGAGGATGGATAAGGGGATTGTGCAAAGCCAATATGGTGATGGATGAGCTAGCTTATGTGAAGACCAACATCTTGTTTTTCTTTTGGCTTTGAAATAAATAAAATATGCTCTTTTTCTCTCTCTTTCTCTCCACCGGGTTGCTCTAACATTTTCTATTGTTTTTCTTCTGAACGGGCAGCTCAAGCTACACAAGAAAATTAAGATGTTTCCCTGAAAACACATATTTTAACTCGAGACCATAACTTAAGAAACTGATCGATATTGAAACCAACATTTTAGTAAAGAAGGATGAACACTGAAATTAAATAATGAAATATTAATAGTCATTTGATGATATTAAGTTATAAAACGTCACGTAAAAACACGATTGAACAAAAATTCAGCTCAGAGTGTCCAAATCTAGTTAGATATATGATAATATTAGTAGAAAAAGGAAGAGAAAAAAAAAAACAACCAAACAAGAGAATCTATTTAGAAAAACAAAAAGTAGTCATCACCTTAATATGCTACACAACTAATCTCTGAATATAGCCAACACTTACCACATCTTACCCGGGCCTGGAAGACAAATCTTGGGCTGGGCCGGGTCGTGGACCGTGACCGCATTCTTCCGGGCCTTTACCTTTATACCCTTGGAACTAAATACTCAAGCCTATCTTGGGCTGCCTCCAATAATTACTGCTGAGAGGATATCGCAAGTTCGGGTGGACGGAGCCGGAAGTTCTCAGACACAATTAGTCGCATTGTCACATCCTCCTCTCGAGACGACTCCGCCAGCATTGACACACACCAAATGGATCTTACAAGCAGCAACCGTTGAAGAAGACGTTTATTATACTTATGGCACTAAAGTAATTTGTTGGTTTTATTATTAACTTGATCATGTGACCTTATTATGTGTATCGGTTTATTTTGGTGTCTTATTCAATTTTGAATAACTAAATAATATAAAATTTTAATTATAAATAAATAATATTAATTATTACTAAAAGAATAAAAAAAAACTTATGTTATAAACAAAATGTCACTTTTTCTTCTAAATATATTCTCGCAATATAGAGGGAAATGATTTAAAAAAAAAAAAAAAAACGAATTTTCGTTTTAAATGGGTCTCTCGCTATATCGTGGGAATATGATACTAGATTGCGACAAGTTGCTTCAAAGTCCTTTTTAGACGACATATTAGAAACAGCTTTAGAAACAACTTTTGTCTCTCCTATAATCGCTTCTAAATAACTTTTATAAGTGATATTTGGATCTTTAAAAGTGACATAAGCGACTTTTATCACTTGTAAATTCTCTTTTCTCTAGCGCTACGCTGGAACAAAACATATATCAAGCTAAAGCACGCAGATTCCGCCGTTATTAATTCTCAATAATATTAACTATAACTAAAAAAAATAAAAATTGAGATTTAAAACAACATGTCGCTTTAACTTTTAAATATCTTCTCGCAATATAAACTTGAATCGGCATTTAGAGTATATCTATATCTATATCTATATATATATATATATATATATATAGAGAGAGAGAGAGAGAGAGAGAGAGAGAGGCCATGACCAACAAATACAAGCCTAAATTCCAAAAAATATCTTTGAGCAAAATACATTTTGAAAATTCTTCTAGAAATGGGTCGGCAGTTCGAATAAGTTTATGTCTCTATAATAATTGCGAGAAAATCTGCACTTTAAAATCTCATCTTTATATGCCTTAAAAAAAAAAAAACTCATCTTTATATCAGTGAGTTTTCAAATTATTAAACTGTCTATTTGAATTATAAATCACAGATAATATCTATAAATTTATTATATTAAATCTTAGATTTTATGTACAAAAGTTCGATATAATAATATTCTACTTTTCGTATTTAAGAGATCTAGCTACATAATGAATTGAAATTAAAAAATTACTCAATTAGCCAAAATTTGTCAAAAATGAAATAGTCACATGTGATTATCCCAAATGAAGAAGAATTAGGGAAACTAACGGAATTATATGTTTGTAAGCCCTTTTTTTTAGATCTAAGTACTATTTGATCAATCAATGCAATGAATTGGTACGCTGTGTATATTAGTGCGACTATCCTATCGTGGTCAATGAAAAGCAAAAGTAGAAATCTATTTTTAAGGCCAAATCTTGTTATGATAATTAATGGTACAAATCTTAACCAATACTCATCAGATAAACACGAAGAGTCACATAGATATAATCAATATCCCCAAATATAGTCCCGTCATTTAACAACAAAATCTGGTTGGATTGCTTTAATGTTCTTACCATTGACGCTTTCTTTTGATTTTGAACCATTCCTATATAAATGCTAAGAAGCAAAGCTTCATGAATCATAACGTCACAAAAATCTAAAGAGTCTTCTTCTTTTTCTAAGAACTTCATTACTTAAAAAACATGGGGATGAAAGTGATGATGGTGTTGTCTTTGGTGTGCCTTGGAGCGCTGTTTGTGACAAACTCGGCAGCTGTGTCTTGGAATTTTACATGCCAACAGAGCATCACGAAAATGTTGGCGTGCCAAGTGTACTTGCGGGGCGAGGGGCCCGCCACCCCTGGATACCCGTGTTGCAAGGCAACCGGGGATATCATGTTAGGCATGGACACGCCGCAAAAGCGCCGTGCCTTGTGCCAGTGCCTCAAAGGGACTAGAATGTTCCGGAACGTCAACGCCGGTAGAGTTAACGCGCTTCCCGATTCGTGTAGATTCGGTGACTCCTTCCCTCTCGCCCCTAATTGCAACTCGTAAGTTTTCTCTTCTTTTATATATATATATCTTCTTTAATCTATTCAAATGTTTATTATACCGGTGATCTTTAAACTTAAAAAAAATTATGTAGGCCTCCAAAAATATTTAGTTTTGTGTATTTTATTCCTTTTAAAGTTTTCAAAATTTCATGTTTTCAAGCTTATAATTATTATTTAATGTGTATTTTAACAATATCACTAAACACTGCATAAAATAGCAAAAATAAAAATAAAGGTTAACATTTTTTGCTTTTATTTTTTTTAATACAATAATCAATTATATTAATCAATATAAAAGTTGAATATTATTAGTTCTGTTGGAAATGCTATATTTGCAATTGAAAATACTAACTACAATAACCTTGTATTCTTCCATTCACCGTATTTTTATGTGACGATGATTGCTTATTTTTTTGATGTGTAGTGTCTGATTGTAACTAGCGAGGATGGATAAGAGATTGCAAAGACAATAAGTTGATGTAGGAGCTAGCTTATGTGAATTCCAACATCTTGTTTTCTGTTAGCTTTGAAATTTGAATGAATGATGTTCCATGAATAAAAATATGTTTTTTTTTCTTTCTATATTATGTTTTCAATCTAAACGAGAATGTTCAGGCTATGCAAGAAAATTACAATGTTGCCCTGAAAACCCACATTTTAACTCTGGCACATGATTTGGCGTGACACTAAGACAAACACTTCGTACTTACAATAAAAAAATTTAAACAAAAAGACAAAATCAAATTCAAACGCCTGAAGAGAAATTAAATCCTAAAATGATCCGATCTATTGCAAACTGAGTCTGATCATTTTATAATTTCAACTCAATGTACATCATACAATTTCTAACTCATACAGAAAAACTACACTTTCTTCTGAGTAGATATGCTACATAGGTTTAACGCAAAACATCAAAGGAACAAACAAGCTTGTTCCACATAGACGCAACTTATTCGAACCAAAAACTAGCTCTTAAATGCACGCTTATATACATGTAATTAATTAGTTGAACAGAGCTTAACACGATCTCATGTTGGTGATATATATGTATAGTCTAAGAAATACCAATTGTCTTGTTGAGCAGCCAAAGCAACAGAGCAAGCTGAATCCCAAACGTGGAGTGAATCAATGTTCTGTCTAGCATGAATCCATACACTGTAATTCCTGCTCGGTTGTTCTCAAAATACGTCACTGCAAAAATAAATAAATAAAGGGTGTTATATGAAAATAACTAATTGAAACTAATAAATTTGAACAATAAGATTTGTCCAAAATCATAAAACTGACAAAAAAAAATGTGGATATTAATTTTTTTTTCCTGATAAATTATTTAAAGTGGTAAAATGCTTATATACAACATCAATATATTTTTATTGGCAGTGTTAAAAAAAATGACAACATAATTTGGCTGTTTTACTTAAAAATTTGGCTTTTTTTTTAATTAAATCATTTTAAATTAATATTTTTTGTTTTATTTTTTATAACATAATAAATAAAGAAATTTTTTACAAAACTTCCATTTAAAATAAATTCATTATTAAAATTATTCAAAATTTCAAAAAATTTATTAAATTAGCTTAGATTTTGTTCTAAAGAG
This sequence comes from Urtica dioica subsp. dioica, assembly GCF_054948205.1. Lineage (NCBI taxonomy): Eukaryota > Viridiplantae > Streptophyta > Magnoliopsida > Rosales > Urticaceae > Urtica > Urtica dioica. Next base: position 16,677,159 of record NC_142764.1, on the reverse strand, counting down.
AATTGACACTCTCGTTAAAACTTTTGACAAGTTATACAAGTAATTTATCACTTTCAGAAAATTTAATTACAACATAAAAAAATATATATTCAATGAAATATGATATTTGTATATTTCCGAAATTCCACTAATCTTACACAAATTTTAATTATTTAACAAATCCATTCATTTCATTGGCTTAATACTTACTTGGTCTAGTAAATTTAGATCAACTAATTAACTTTATTCTGCCAGATATAAGAGTCACTATAAACGAACAAAGGAAAAAAGAATTAGAAGCATTGCTCTTACCTAAGGCTAGTCTCTTCTGGAACGAGATTGTGTGTGCGAAATTCGGCGTAAACCTTGTGTCGCTCAAGTCGTCATCATCCTCGGAGTCGTGTTCGAGGTTGGGCGGGAAAACTTGATCTGAAGAAACTTGCGGAGTTGGGTTTTCGACGTCAATTTTATCAAAAGTGTTAGTTGTGGCACAAATGTGCCATTTAGCCGCGAGCCCAGATATTGACTGTGCTCGGTGAGTCACTTTTGTTGCACTGCGTAGACATATGAATAGCCCCGTCACAATGCTGATTGAGCACAACTACACATCGTTTAAAAAAAACAAACAAAAACTAGAATTGTTAGATAAAATAATAGAGAATATACCTGGGTAAGTCTCGCACAAAACTAGTTCATTCTATCCTAAATTATTATATCACACCAATTATTAATAGTAATTTATTACCCCTAAAAAATTGTTTAGATGAATAAAACAATAGAGAATAGACCTGGCTAAGCCTCACCCAAAATTTATTCATTCCATCCTAGATTATTATGTCATACATATATTTATTTATAGACGATTCATTTAAAGGCAATTAAATCAGTAGCTCAATAGTCCACACTTTTTTATTTTTTAAAAAATAGTTTAAATTTCATTTTATTAAAAAAAAAGCCCAATAGGCCGACAATAAATTAATTAATTAAAGATTAAAATTTACTATTGTTTAATTAATTGATTTATTGCGGATATAATGGACTATTTTTTTTCAATAAAATGAAATTTTGACAAAAAAAAAAAAAAAAAAAACTAGAAAAATAACTTGTTGCAACAAATATTTTATTAATTTAACTATTTTTTTATAAAAAAAAATTTAGTTAACAATTTAGCTATTTTATTGACTGAAGTCATGAGAAAGAGTACCACAAGTTCCCCGGCCTTTAAAATATTGACATGAGCTCTAGATCGGGTTGTCATGAGAAGCCCTGTGAGTTGACTCGCGGTCACCAGAATCAGAGCGAGCAAGATAAAGAGACGAAATGTGTGGCTTATGGCCCGCAAATTCCTTCGCACAGTGAGGTGCTCAAGGAGGATCGAACCCACGTCGGTTTCTTTCTGAAAAACCTGAGCAAACTCTTCGAGTCTCAGTATTTGGAGTTGGCAGAGGATCTGGAAGAGAAAGCAGACGAGGAAGATTATCCCGATCCTGTAGAGCCACGAGACGAGCTCCAACATGCACAGAACAACGTTGCTCACGTAGATATTGCCGTAATGTGGTATGTCACTCCCTCCTGAGACGTACCACCAGATTTTGTACGTAATCTCCGCAGTGAAATACGTGAATGTTACTATCAACAAGACCTTCATGGATTTCTGCAAAACAGAGCACAAGTTAAAATACAAAACAAGCGATACTGATTCAAACTGAGCTGGCGGCTTTATTACCCTGCGTTGTTGATCGTAACGGAACCGGACCATATCGCTTGGGTGACAGAGCTTGTCGACGAAGAGGAACTTGCTGAGGCCGTGCCTGCGAGTCCAGCGAGAGAGGCAGAGGAAGGAGAGAGTGGCGAAGAGTGAGAGAGAGGTCTGAGATGACACGTGGTAGGGCCGGCTGTGGTTGGCGTCGCAGGCTGAGCATTGGAGAAGAAAGTGCGCCGCCACCGGAACTCCATAACCGAGCACGGCCAAGGCGATCCACGATATCGCCGATCTCCAGAAGCTTGATTGGTCCACACAAAACCACCGCATGATCGATCGGAGCAGCCAAAGCTCCATCCCTGCCGTCATAGCACCCTTGTCTCTGTCTCCTTTAAGCGCAGCCTTGTCTCTGTCTCCTTTCAGCTTACTAAAGACACGGATCAGAGAGAGTTTCTGAATGTATTGTGTTACTACTGATATCAAATAGATTAATAAAATTACGTCATTGCTTATATAATAAGTAGACGTTAGGTAACGACAAGCCTAATACTTTAAAACGTCTGCACGCCAGCTCAGCACTCCCACGATGGCACTTCACTAAATACACCTCCCATCTAAAGATGGGCTGATTGACCAAGTATGATCAATAAATGCGTAGCCGGTTAAATTGAACCTTGTTATTGTAACCAAGTATTTTATATAATATCAATTGCGTGACCTTTGTGGTAAACATTTGAGTACGGTCTATTCATCACATTTGAAATAATAGATAGGTATAGGTTCATTTGGGTTTGAAACCATTTTCAGCCCAGCTACGAAATCTTTTAACTATACCACGTCCTCTTTAATTGCCTATACTGCACTATTCGGGGCGGAAATTTTATGTACGTACTTTCGCACCGGCAAAAATTTATTTATTATAGATAGGATCTTATTACTTGAATAAATGGATAATGAGTAAAATACGAGTATTATCCATTAAAATTATATATGAGTATGGGTATGGCATGATTTTCAAGTACCATACACATATTCTATACGTTTAAAATTATTAATATATTTTTGAATTTTAAGCAAATTTTAGTGTACACATTTATCAATTTAAGTATATTTTAGATTTATTTATTTTTTTATTAATAAATTTAATATTAAATGAGTAAAAAAGAAATACTCATGGATTATCCAGTACCCTTTCGAGTTTTACCCAAGCCTAGATTCATTAAAAATAAATGAGTATGGATAAGATATGTTAAAAAAAAAAAAAAAAAAAAATTCGTGGGTACGGTCTGATTTTGCAAGACCCTACCCAAACCTATCCATTGCCATCTTTATACACTATATGTTTACTTTTTTTGGCGTCTATAGCTGAATTAGCGATACAACATTGTTTAATACTTTTCAGATAATCACGCATAATCATTAAGAATGAATGTACTAATTTATTCGTTGATTTTAAAAGGTTGTAGTCAGCTTGAAAATCTAATTCGTTCTATTTTGTGTAACCAAAGTCACTATATGTGTAACTAGCATAAAATTCTTAGTCGTAATTGTATATGTTTATGTTAGAGTGTGATCTAATCATCATTAGCCACATGGACAAGTAAGCAGCGTTTGAAATAGGGCAGAAGACTGTTGGATCATCTCAGCGTGTGCAACAAGGCAATTTGTTTAAGCTCTTTAAATAGCTAAGATGAGTTGTAACTAGTTTCATTCCATAATTCTCATATCTTGTGAGTTTAGAGAGAGAAACAAAATCTTGAGAGAGAACAAACACGAAATGTGGAAAGGCTTTGTAATTATGTAAACAAGAAAAGTTATTCATCTTAGTGATAGTGAAGTACCCCGAAGACTGGAGTAGTTCGTTTGGTGTCCAAACCAGGATAAATTTTTGTGTCCCCTATTCTATTTTCATTTGTGTTCTTGATTGTTGTGTTTGTAATTGTTGCTTGTTGTGCCAGTCACGTATGATGTGTTTGTTTTTTAACACAATTTTGTGACCCAAAGAAGCAATTTTCATAACAATTGGTATCAAAGCCTCATACATATAACAAGAACCAAGAATGGGACTCATGAAGGTCAAAATCGAACGATTCAATGGAAAAAGTGATTTCAGTCTATGGCGCGTGCAGATGAGGGCAATCCTCGTTCAGATGAAGATCCGAGGCACTAGAGGGAGAGAAAGGGTTCCCTGAAACATTGTCGGCGACTGAAAAGAGCGAGGTCCTTTAAATGGCACACATCACTCTTATTCTTCACCTCGGAGACAAAGTAATGAGAGAAGTGTCGAAGGAAAAGTCAGCATAAAGATTTGGTCAAAATTGAAATCTCTCTACACGACGAAATCATTTTTCAATCGCATTCATCTGAAAGGAAGGTTGTTTGGCTTCAAGATCAATGAAGACAAGCAAATCAGCGAAAATCTCGACAAATTCAGCAGGATCATGATCGACCTGGAAAATATTGATGTAAAAATCGACGACGAAGAAGAGGCAGTTATGATCTTGAAAACGCTTCCAAAGTCGTACTCCAATTTTGTTGAAACGATGAAATATGCGATATAATCTCTAACTAGATGAGGTTCAAGTTGCGCTGAAATTGAAGGAACTTGACTTCAAATCTAAGAAGAAGCAAGTTGCAGAAGGTCTTAACATCAGAGGAAAGCCGAAGAAGAATTTTAAGTCGAATTCGAAGAATCGATGGAAGAACATAAAGATTCCACAAAATCTTGGGTTCTTAATAATGGATGTACATACCACATGTCACCAAACAAAAGCTAGTTTGAAGACCCGAAGATTGGAAATGGAGGATTAGTTCTTCTTGGTAACAAGAAGGCTTGCAAGGTCATTGGATCAGATAACATCCGGATCAGAATGTTTGATGGAATTGAGAGAATTTTAGAAAATGTTAGGTTTATACCTGAGCTAGAGAGAAACCTAATATCTCTTGGCACTTTAGATGAAGAAGGTTGATCTTTTCATTATGAAAGTGGAAATCTTTTTGTTTCCAAAGACTCACTTGATGTCATGTAGGGTGTTAAAAACAATGGCCTCTATTTTCTTGTTGGGTCTACTTTGATGGTTTTGCAAATGTGATTGACAGGGATAACACTTCAAGACGGTGGCACTTGAGGCTTGGCCTTGTAAGTGAAAGAGACATGAGTGTTCTTGAGAAGTAAGGATGTTTTGGCTCAAGAAAACTGGAAAAATTGGAATTTTGTGAAAACTGCATTTATGGGAAAGCTTCAACAAAGTTGTACACAAAACTAAAGCCATCCTCGATTACATCAACTCAGATCTTTGGGGACCATCTAAGGTCTCATCACATGATGGTAACATGTATTACATGTCTTTGATAGATGATTATTCTAGACGTGTATGGGTATATCTGATGGAGCACAAGAGTCATGTCTTTTAAACCTTAAAAGATTAGAAGACCATGGTTAAAAACCAAACCGGTAAACAGGTTAAAAGGTTGAGAACAGTAATGGTCTTGAATTTTGTGCTGATGTTTTCAGTGAGTTTTGTATAAAAACATGTATTCACATACACCACACAGTTGTGCACACACCACAAAAAAATGGCTTGGCTGAGAGATTCAATAGGACCATCATGGAAAGTGTTAGATGCATGATGTTACACGCCAAATTGCCAAACTCTTTCTGAGGAGAAGCATGCTAACTGATAAACAGATGTTCTTGTTAGGAATTCTTGCCCACGGGAGATTATAAATAAATGACTACTAAATAGAATAATGGTTTACTTTATTAGCATCATATGATTAGTGGGTTGAGATCTGAATATCAGAATCAATAGCAACTATCATCCACAGCCTACGTATTAAACTGAGTCACATGATGGGCACCTGAGTTCGGGCGGTGTTACTAAAACATGGTCGATGACTGATACATGCCTGGACAGCTGTATCTAAAGTCATATATTCGGAACACTAGTGAAGGTTGATCACGACGTGCAAGCATTCTACACTTGTGGTAAGTGTACGACCCGGACAGACTTTGGTTGTAGATGTGTCATTGAAGTACCGTTGCGACACACTAACCGGGATCGCTATGATGATCACATTGAGACTTGATCTAAATTTTGAAGTGATCGTGGACACTGGATCATGTTACCGCCCTCTTTGACTCATTCGCTAAAAGGCTACTATCATGCTAATCATAGCTTATGTCTTAGGAGTTTCGGGGTATGATTCAATTGGGAAGTGGTTGACAGATATAGAATCCAGCTTTCCTTATAGAAGATCGATGTTCATTCACCTAATGGTTGATTCCAAAACCGATAGATTGCTGGCACTTCCGAAGTTTGTACGTTCGGAAGAATCTTTCGCTGGGGAAGCAACAATGTTTAGGGTATATATGTATCAAGAAAGGTATAACAGATTAATTGACATTTCTTGATACGGGTTGAACCTGGAGGATCTTGATCACATACTGACTAGATCGATGGACACTCGTCACGATGAGTAAATATAATTCTAGTATAAAGGAGAATTCAGTCTTGGTGTACCTAAGTGGAGTCTGACCAATATTAGACAAATCGATGTGGAAAAGAGAAATGACTTTTTCGTCTTTCCATCGGATTTGTTAAGTTTCTATTACTAGGTCCATAGTCCCCGATTCGGTTTCGATAAGACGAATAAAGAACCTCTAATAATAATGTGTTTCATTATTATAATCTCACTAGCTGTAATTGTGATTGAGATCATCAATTCTGAAATATGGGTATTTGCATAATTAAATAATTATCTATGGTATTATTAGTTATTTATTGTTTGATCAAGTAAACAATTAATCAATTACTTATTTGTTTATTGTTGGATCAAATAAATAATTAATTGGGCTTTGAGCAATGAGCTTTGCACAATATGAGATGGACAAATTTTAAGGAGATTTGGGCACAAGATTTGCACCAAATCCCCTTGGCCGTATGCCTCTAATTGCGTCCATAACATAAAAAATAGTTACCAATATTTTCTCCTTAGTGTTTAAATAAAGGAGAGAAAAATATTTAAAATGAAATAATATATTGTCATTTATTCTCTCTCATGAATATTTTGAGAGAATAATATTTAAAAGGAAATAAGATATTGTCTTTTATTCTCTCTCATGAATATTATGAGAGAATAATATTTAAAATGAAATAAGATATTGTCTTTTATTCTCTCTCATGAATATTAGGAGAGAATGATATTTCAAAGGAAATAAGATATTTCCTTTATTCTCTCATTAATAAATATTCTCTATTTAAACAGGAAATAAAATCTCATAGATATTGATCTGATGGCTAAGAGAAAAAGTAGGATTCATAAGATGTGATCCAAGGGCCAAACTTTAATTCACTAGTGTGAACACAATAAAAAAAATAATATATTTTGGAAACTATCAAGAATATATCATTTCCACTACTATAAATAGGGGTTCATGAGAAGAGAAAAATAAGCTTTTGGAAGTCCAAAAATTCGTCCAACACATGTGTGTGGCCGATTCTCTCTCTCTCTCTCTCTCTCTCTCTCTCTATATATATATATATATATATCTATCTATCTCTACCCCTTGGAATTGCTCTATTCCGTTCTTAGAAAATAAGAGTGAGATCTTGAAACAATATTTGTTTCTTAATCATGTGAGATTAAAGAGTGTGGTCCCACGTCGTATTTCTTTATTCGTCCGAAGATTACGTTTCGGAAGACTAACGTGTCATCAAGAGGAGTACGAGGATCTGAAAGCTTGAAGAAGGAGATCAAAGCGTTCAAAGACGAGGATCTGAAAGCTTAAAGAATGAGATCAATGCGATCAAAGGTGGGGATCTGAAAGCTTTAAGAAGGAGATCAGGGCGTTTGAAGACGGATTGTGAAAACTAGAAGTTTCTATTCATGAGCCCAAGCTGTAAGTTCTCTATGAGTCTTGTTCTTTGCTCTTATTGGTTGCTTGACATGTTTGAATGCTTTCATTAAATTAATTAATAAGTAAATCTAGATCTTGTTAGATAACCATACATTTAACAAAAAATTAGCAAAATAGCCAACTCAAACCTTAGAAATTGCTAAATAGCTAAGGTTTTGTAAATATTAAGTAAATAGTCGCTCGGATGACGTGGCCCAATTACATGTTTTTCTATTCCGAACCATGCCCTTTTAAAATTTTAAATTCTGAAATTTTTTAATTTTGCATTGTTTTGTATTTTCGGAAGTTTTATATGAGTGAATTTCAAAAAGTTCCTTATTTGTAGCAACTATTTAAACGTGGCTGACTATTTGTTGAATGGTTTCCTTATATATTTTTTCTTTATTCTTTTTTTTACTGTTCTATTTATTTGTTTACTTTTTAATTTAATGGTCGAAAATCATTCACATGTCTGAACATATCACTGATCCTCAAGATGGCTGGGTTTTCTTTGAATGAATCAAGTGGTGTATTTTTCTCATTTTTTTTAATTTTAGTCTATTCTCGCAACGGTTTACATAAAATTACTTTTGTATTTACGTATATTTACTGTCGTTGTTATGTTGCAGTGAAGCTTTTTGAACGTCAATAGCTGGAAAACCATAACCCATTGTCAGGTGGTGTAAATACAGAATGTAATCAAAATGATTTACAAACTGTTTTCAGTAGACGGCGTTATTATGAGCTTCTATATCTGACGGCAGCTTTTTTCGTTCTCGTCATCGTGGTTGAGCCCTATTAACCCTGTTTTACAGTAAATACGTGTTAATATTCCAATTTAGTTATAACAAATTCATAACTAGACATATTATGCAGTAAATATATGTAAATATACAAACACACATCAAGCCATTCACAATAGTCGGATCATCAAATTTCATTGCAATGATTAGGGTTTTGGGATAAATTTAGGAAACACGAACATTAACAACCGACACATTACCCAGAGGAAGAAGAATACTTTACACCATTTTATTTCATAACCGCTCCAAAAAAAATCACTTTTTCATTGTTTTATTGTGTAAATCGATGATTAAAAATTGTAAATACGAGTTAATAGGAATAACTCTACACATGCATACCAGTTTGAGATCTTGTGGTCGAAATAGTTCGTCGGAGAAGATGAATACAGTTCGTCGGGGAAGAGTGAAGCGATTTGGAATATTTTTGGGAGAATTTTTTTTTTCTTAATGGCCGAGAGATATGCGGTTGTGAAGTTGGACGGTTTTCAAATAAATGTAATTAATGTCCTCGATTCTCGGAATCACGTTTCATTTTTTTTTAAAGTCAACATGTGTGACGATTGGGAGGGAAAATTTATGGGTGTTTCTGTAAATTTGGACATGCAGTTAATGACAACTGGCTATTTACTTAATATTTACAAAACCTTAGCTATTTAGCAATTTTTAAGGTTTGAGTTGGCTATTTTGCTAAATTACCCTACATTTAATTAGCTCTTGTTAGTGTAATTAATTTATTCCGCAACTTATATGGTTATCAAGGTGAGCACATAATTACAACAAGTGGTATTGGAGCGATTGTTCGTGTCCGATAACGCTCGTGTTTCTCCAACAAGCGCCCCCCCCCCCCCCCCCCCCCCCCCCCCCCCCCCTTACTGTCATTGGTCTCAAAACCCCAATGAAAATGTGATCATCTCATCACTCGAGTTGCTGTGCTATAGTGGCTTTTCTTTATTGGGTTTTATTCTAAAACAGTTTATTGGGGTTATTCATAAGTTGTAAATTAAAGGTTTCCGGGTTCGAAAAAGCATTTAATACTCCATAATTTTGTGAAGGGATTTTAGTAATACATTATAAACACTCGAGCTCTCGTTGTCATTACTTACTCTGTATAAACATGGCTGCATAAGTTAACATTGTTAACATAAAACTAATACATTATAAAGTCCAAACTTTTATATTTATAATACAGAAATAATTTTTCAACGGAAACCGGCTTGCAAAAAAATAGTAATGAACTGTTTATTTATTTTTTGTGCATAATATTATAAAATTCATGGTTTTTAAATATGTATATTTTATCAATGTTTAAGCTAGTAACATATATAAATAAGCTTTTCAATAATAGAAAATTTGATTCAGATAGTAAATTATACGAGGTTATGTTAAAACTAATTATAACATGTAAAACTATGAGAATTTATATTAAACATGTCGTCATCAAACTATTATGGTATTCTAAACTAGCCAATGTTTCCTATCTTGTTATAAAAATTATTCAAATATCAATTATATACAATATTGAACTTAACATTTTTTTTTTTTGTGTGTGTAGTAAGTTATCGAATCTTTTGAATCCCTTGATTATAGCAATTGCTTAGGTATATATAATTTTGTATCCATTTTTCTTTTAATCAACTCTCATTGACTTTGTTTTGCTTTTTATCTCTCCATCATTATTTTAAATAAATCTCGTTCCCATTCTGTTGTCGAAGCTGCTAGTTGTCAATTGACGAGGCACTTCAAATTTGCGGTCATTAGAAACGAAATTTGTGGGGGCTTGATAAGAGATTCAACAGGCTCTCGATGATTGGATGATATAGAACCAATCGTTTTAAAGAAGTAACATGGTGGGAGGTGATGGTTCTCTCCTTAGTTTTTAAAATATTTTTTGGGGTATATGTCACACCAATTTATTTTTATACGGTCAGGTATTAGAAGGCTGTATATATATGTCTTCCCGTACACGTCATGGAGCACTATCTTTTTCGTGCATAATTAACTTCCGTTTTGTTCTTTGTTGTTGTGGCTGAAAATTGGACAACGTTGAAGACTTTGAGCCATTCGACCTAATATCGGATCAAGTGGCCGTACCCGAGTTAGATTTATAAGAACTCGAAAGTCACAAGTTCTCTTTCCTAGCTCAAGAACGTTATTAATTCGTTGCGGAGACTTGAGAATAAGAAGAAGAAAAAAAAATAAACTAAAGGGGCGCAAAGGCGGTTCCTCCAACGCGCGTTCCGACACTCAACGTTAGTCTGGTTGCTATGAGTGGAGTGGGGGCGCCGTTATTCGTAGAGAATATTTGAGAGAATCGAGCTTGATCAGAGTGAAAGAAAGTGCGGAGGGTCCTCGACAGCGTTTCACAACTCTGAAATCGAGTGATAGTGAGAGAAAGAATTGTATACCTTTTTTCCCTCTGAGGAGAGGGGTGTTTATAGCGGTTGAAGGGCTGAAAAAAGCCCCAAAAATCGGATTGGGTCAAGGAAAAACGCGCACAGAATAAAAATCAAGCGCGCTCACCTGATTTTTAACATGGCACGGCGCACTATACATTGGGCGCGGTGCGCCGTATGCCATGTGCGACGCACAATGGAGCTTTTTGTTCATTTCTTCGTTTTTTCTGGCCTTTTTTTGTGAGCTCGTCTTGTATGGACTTTTTAGCCTTTTTGGATCTCATTTGGGCATTTGACATGAAATTTCTTATCCGTCCAAAGAAATTTAATAATTTCCAAAAACGTTGAGTTCCGACTCCCTTTTTTATTTATAATTTATCGAGGCCAACCATACGTAGTTTTGGTTATCGTATTTACGTTAACCTTTTATAAGACACTTAGCCTTAAGTTTTATGTTAGGGCGTCCTTAATACGAAAGAATTTCCAAACATTATGTAATTTTCAAACACTTAGCCAATATGCATTGCTTTTGTTCAAAAAACAAAGAACAGTTGTTTAATCTATCTCAATCCCTGCTTCCTTTGACAAATTTATTTCTTAATATGGAAGGGGTCTCCAAACATCAATGACAATTGTCATTGAATGAATGAAGGCTTACGTTGTCCTTTATGTTTTTGTATTTATCTATTTCTTTGACTTTTTTGTTTCCTTGTGATTATATTAGACATTTTTTTATGATATTAGTTTGATTTTTTTTTTTAATCGATTATTTGGGCCCCTTTTTCTCTTGGTTATATGGTGGTAATTATGATGATTTGTTCAATTGTGATTGTGATGATTTGTTGTGTTTGTTTACTCTTAAGACGTAGTATTGTTTATATGAAAATAAACACCAAGCAAATGCCCATTAACATTAACAAATAAACAAAGACAACTTTCCATTTATTAATTAACAAACCAAAAACAAATGCTGACTTCCCGACAGACTAGTAAACCAGCGAGCCAACTAGAGCTTATATATACATATATATATATATATATATATATATATATAATATTTGTTGACAAACCAAATATAATCTTTAAAAAAATAAAGGGTTACGAATATAGGTTTGATTAGAAGTCAACAAACCAAATGTGAAGTGTGAATGGGTGGAGAAGAAAACGAGAATGGTTGGGAAGATGAGTGAAGTGAGTTTTTCAATTTTGTAATATAATGGTCATATGCTATACATTTACCTATTTTTGTGGCCTAATTAAGTCGAATCACACTAATTTCTCATATTATCTAGTAACTGGCAATTTTCTATCTTATTTACTTATTATTTATGATTAGCTTATAATCGACATCTCAAAATTAATTTCAAATGTCGATGACCATTTTTTGAAAACTTTTCAAACATCGAGTATAATGCTACGTAAGATGGCTAATATACTAGAATGTCCTAAAACTATAATCTAGTTTTTTAATCATAGGATCTTACCAGAAGAAACAAACTTGTAATATTGTTTTGAACTCACAAATATTTATAATGTGTTGAATCAAAATAAAAACAGATGAAAGTTTCGTCATGATTGTTTGTTTCCTCTTCCTTATATCACTCTCAACTTTCAAGGTGCAATAGTATATGACAAGTTGTGTAATTCTTTTTAGCGCGATCGTTTTTTTATTCAATTGTTAATATTCATCGTGCAACATTGAAAAATAAAAATAAAAAAAATGTACTAATTTGGTTTATGTTCTAAAAATCAGACTTGCTATCATGTTTTGTTTTTTCTTTATCGTCATACAGGACATTACAAAGTCCTTTATATTTATAATACATAAACTGTTTTTCTAATTAGTTTATTCAGCACCGTACATATGACTTGTTTTCTTTATCGTCATTATTTTTTTATTTGTTCTTTATTCGTAATAATTTGTTACTATGTGAAGTTTATTTTGGTTTCATCTACCAAACACATGTAGGTAATATTGTAACTTATTGATGGAGTGTTGTCTTGATTGTCCTTAAAAAACTAGGAAAATAAATATATGAAATTAGGAAAATTAATATTTAAATGAGATAACTAACTACTCTAATATATTAAAATGAATTCCCCCACTAAAGAAATAACTCTGAGACTTTCGCACCGATTTAAACTTAAATTAAAAAGTTCTCCTAATTAATTTCATTACTTTATTTCATTTTGACATTTAGTGAAGCTTTATTCATCAACTATCCTCCTAAAGCTTGTTTGATGGCAAACAAGTTGTTCGAAAATTTGGTTAAATTAATCTAACGATTTCTAAGTCGGAAAATCACCAACAAAAAATATATACCATCGTTTTTTAATTATAGAAAAAATGTAAATCCAATTTAATAAACGACAATAAAGGCCCAATAATAATTGGTCGGGCCGACAAAACACAAATTCAATCCCTCGGATCTGAAGGAGAAAGTAAACATGTACAAGCTCATCATTGAGTTGGATTTTTGTTCAAGTCCAAGGAAATAAAAAAAAAAAAAAAAGACAACAATATTGATTGTGCATCTCGGCCACCGACGCGAATCCTTTCCGCGCATGAGGCCTCGGCCACCCCCACAGCCAGACATCTCTGGCCCTTCGCAATACCCTTGGCCATACTCCTCAGAAAGCTTTTTGAGTCATCGGCCACCTTCTCAACGAGGCCCCTCAGCAAGGTCTCTCCAACGAGATCTTGGATTAGGCCTTTTACTCGAGTTTCTTGGTTAGACTCCTCAGCCAGGCACCTTAGTCTCACCAGGTCCCTCAATATGACATCTCAGTGGCATCGACTCTAGCCTTTCAATCAGGCCCCCCAATCAGCCTCCTTAGTTGAGATATTTACGCCTCATTCACATTGAGGTGACTATGTCTACAACATGCCTATTGAATTTACACCAACCATATTGCTTAGAAGGCTCATCTTGGCATAAGAGTTTTCTTGGTTCACTCTGAATATTAAGCTCATTTGTTGGAGTGCATGTTAGCTTCTTTGAACTCTCTCTCTCTCTCTCTCTCTCTCTCTCTCTCTCAAAAAAAGATACGGGCCAAATACACATCCACCTCATATTCCTATTCAACTAATATTGAACATCGAAGTGCATGTTGAGAGAAATCCATTTGCACTCCACTATCTCATTTTAATTGTTTATCTCCATTTGCGCCCCACTAACCCTGGAGAATCTCTTCACCTATAGTGCATGTTTGATTATAGATGCAATATATCCTTGTTGTGTGTGTTACTAGAACGTATTTGATGACTAGAAAGCAATAGTCAACAAATCCCCTCATGTGGTCTTGAGAATCTTTCCTATGACACTAAGTAGAGTCAATATATCCTCATATTGTTTTGAAATTCTGTTTAGTCAGAGACACGATGTCATACACAATGTAGAGTCAATGTATGCGACAATCTATTCTGATACAATAGATGAAAAATATAATGCAGTGCGTAAAAATAAATGACACAAAGAAATGAAATCCAGTTCGCTGCATTGTCACCTACTCTGGAGAGGCAGTTTGCCCAATGGAAAAAAAAATTCACTATACAAAAATAGTTAATAGTACACAGTGATCGTATATGAACGATCCCCGTCTCAAGACCATTTTCTTATTACTACCAGTTAATTTTAACTCAGACTCCCTCTTAATATGAGATCCCCTCACTTCCACTCTTAAACGTTCTCCCAAGTGTTTGGTAAACTTCGATATCAACGTTTGTGAATACTCAATCACGAAATCACAAAACCCACACAACACTCTAACGTTTAATGAATCTGGAATAGAATCTAGAGAGTTACACCATACATACACCACACAGATAGTTTCTCAAAGTTCATCGATCGTACACGTTTAAGAACCCTAATTGTTTGAATGAATGCGTCAAGACTACTAGGGGCAAAACCATTTCTTTTTATATAGTAGTCAACACCTCTGGAAGTTGAATTAGGGTTTCTTTACCCATTCATGCGTAGAAAATACATGTAGAAGGTCTTCCGCGAATCATTTTGGCGAAACAAGAAACTTGCGAAAAATATAATTATGCGCACAGCGACCAAGATGACTCAACATATCATGGAGCATGTAGCAAGACATCTTGCCGAACAAACTTGCAGTAAAAAGTAAGTCAACAATACACGTAACAACAAGTTCCAATCCATCTCTGACACGTGTATCTAAGTGTTGATCCCAAATAAAAGGAACATTTTAGCGCTGGAATGAGGAGACTCATAACAACCGACAAGTCAAAAACCTCATACAAAGGCCAATGGTCAAGGAGCACTCATTACAATGGCCCTCGCCTTAGTTACTTGGATCATTCTTAACCTCTACGATCCTCACCTCGGTGACTAAACAACCCCAAAATGGAAGCTACTGAGATGCTTCGATCAGGTATTGATACAAGGTCTCATAATGGATGGTAGACCTATATACCCCAAAAAGATCCCGACCCCCTTCTTTCGAAGCTCATCGAACAATTGCTTGAACAACATTTTTGGACATATTCCAAATATAATTAACAACACTTATCCTCCATCACATACGAAGACCACCCGGATTTCCCAAGGCTCCAACCGCCACACCACCTCAAAATCTCAACCTCAATTCGTTATGTCCTCACTTTTCGCAGCACTTCACAGTCCCCGTCCAATAATTTCCATGTCTCATCATTTTTCCACTTCTATTGCTGAACTTTTCGCCAAGATTTTCAGGTTTCAAATCTAACCTCGCAATCATTGTTTTGTATTCATAGCGATGTTTGGAAAAGAAAGCACAATTCTTATTGTTGCTAGTTTGGAGATACCGAGAGAAATTTTGATAAGACTCTTTTCCATACATTATCTGATAGCTTCTCTATTTTTGCTGTGATTTTTACTCTGTCAGGAGATTGAGAAAATATTGGAAGTTTTTATGAAAGTGCATTTAGCTGAGAGCTGGAATGAGATGCTTACTTATCATGGAAGTAAATATATTTCTTTAATTATCGCCGCCTTTATGCTCTTTCGCATCACTCGGTACTTGGGAGTTTGGACATGTTGCCCAAACTGTTGCAAGGTGAGACTGAATATTTCCATATTCCAACTCTGTGTACGATATATGATATTATACTGTTTCTGCTTCTCACAAAACGCACACTTATCTCCCGAGTAGATAAGCTAAGCTACACAGGTTCAACACAACCCTAAAGGAACAAACAAACTTGTTTGGCAGAAGTAAGTTATTCACACCAAAACTGCATTTTATATGCACGCTTATATACACGTCCGTATTAATTAGACAAAGCTTTACACTCTCACCATGGAGAAACTCTCTCCTATGGGACATGTACATATACATAGTCTTTAAGAAATACCAACTGTCTTGTTGAGCAGCCAAAGCAAAAGGGCAAGCTGAATCCCAAACGTGGAGTGAATCCATGTCCTGTCGAGCATGAACCCGTACACTGTAATTCCTGCTCTGTTGCTCTCAAAATACGTCACTACAAAAAATATATATATAAAAATAAATCACCCATGTTCGTATTCTATATAGAAAATCACAATCAGGAAACAAAGAAAAGAAAAATTAGAAGCATTTTCATTACCTAAGGCTTGCCTCTTCTGGAACGAGATTGTGTGGGTGAAAATCGGCATCAACTTGGTGTTGCTCAAGTCATCATCTCCATCTCCCGATTCATCATCGTCCTCGGAGTCCTCTTCAAGGTTGGGCGGGTATATTTGATCTGCAGAAACTTGCACACTCGGGGCTTCGCCGTCAATGTTATCAAAAGTGTTAATGGTGGCACAAATGTGCCATTTAGCCGCGAGCCCCGTTAGTGACTGTGCTCGGTGAGTCACTTTTGTTGCACTTCGTAGGCATATAAAGAGCCCCGTGACAATGCTGATTGAGCACAACTAAACCCAAAAAAAATGTTAGAACAATCAAGTAAGAGCTTTCGAAAGTACAAGATCAACGGGTATACTAACACGAGGGATTAGAGCTCAAAGGCAACGCCTCACACAAAACTAATACATTTCCATCCCATATGATTATTCCGTACCTCTATTTATAGACATACAACTCCTATTAACAGCGTTCTTACCCTTAAATAATTACTATCGAATAGAGTCCTAACACAGTCATGAGAAATAGTACCGCAAGTTCTCCGGCCTTGAAAATGTCGGCGTTGGCGCTGGAACGGGTTGTCATGAGAAGCGCTACGAGCTGACTCGCAGTCACTAAAATCAGGGTGAACAAGATAAAGAGCCGAAATCTGTGGCTTATCGTCCGAAGATTCCTTCGGACGGTGAGGTGTTCGCCGAGGATCGAACCCACGTCCGTTTCTTTCTGGAAAACCTGAGCGAACTCTTCGAGTCTCAGTATTTGGAGGTAGCAGAGGATCTGGAAGAGAAAGCAGACGAGGAAGATTATTGCAGTCCGGTAGAGCCACGAGACAAGCTCCAAAGTGCACAGAACAATGTCGCTCACGTAGAGGTTGCCGTAATGTGGAATGTCACTGCCTCCTGAGACGTACCACCAGATTTTATAGGCACTCTCGGCAGTGAAATAGGTAAATGTTATTATCAACAAGACCTTCATCGATTTCTGCAAAACAGAAAACAAAGTTCACTTAATTTCTACTATTCATTTAATTTATTTAAAATAGACATTTAGTTTAGCTATTTTCTTTTCAGTTGTAAATTAGAGTGGAAGTAAATCTTAATGATTTTCTTCTCTGTGATATTGACAAAAGGTTAGCGCTTTTGCTTAAGTCCACAAAAGAAGAAAAAGAAAACCCAAAAGAAAAAGAGAGAGGGAAAGCTTATTCTTGTGGCAACCAGAAAGTAAGGACCGTATTCAAGCTTTACCAGATAATAAATCCGACAATCATGTTAAAAGTTCATATGTTTCTCTCTATTCTAATAGATAAATGTTATTAATCACTAGAACTTCATGGATTTCTGCCAAAAAAACAAAAGGAAAAATAAAAGGTTAACTTAATTTCTACTAGTTGTTTGCCGGGATAAGCAAGAAACAGAAACTAAGGCTAAATTTCCGTTATGTGGTTGACAAATAGGTTAGTGCTATGAGTCCAAAAATAATATTAATAATAATAATTGATTCTTGTGGCAAACAGAGAAATAAGGCCAGAATCAAGCCTAGACTGATAAAATTCGTGCATTTCTCTCTAGTCCAATCTAGTCTCTTCAATACAATAAAATATTTAAATAAATAAAAGAAGCCGAACATCAAGGGATGGTTAAATTAAAAGTCACGTACCCTGAGCTGTTGATCGTAACGGAATCGGACCTTTTCGCTGGCATGAGAGAGCTTATCGACGAAGAGAAATTTCCTGAGGCCATGCCTGCGAGTCCAGCGAGAGAGGCAGAGGAAAGACAGGGTGGCGAAGAGGGAAAGAGAGGTCTGAGCTGGCACGTGGTAGGGCCGGGTGTGATCGGCGTCGCAGGCTGAGCATTGGAGAAGAAAGTGCGTAGAAACCGGAACTCCGTAGCCGAGCACGGCCAAGGCCGTCCACGACATCGCCGATCTCCAGACGCTCGATTGGTCCACGCAGAACCACCGCATGATCGATCGGAGCGGCCGAAGCTCCATCCCCACCGCCGTGGCCTTGTGTTTCGGAAGGATCTTCTGCCACTCATCTGCCTCCATTTTTCTGATTCCTTGAAATGAGAGAGAGAGAGAGATTCTCCGTATAAATATGAAAGAAAGAAGAGAGAGAGGGGAAAGAGGTGTCACAGGCTCACACAGCTAACCAATGTTTAAAATATAAGAGATATTTGGTAAAGCCGCTTAAATTCATTTTTCAATAATAGAAACCAATTCAGCAATAAATCGTAGTTTAAGTCAAATGATCCATCTGTATTTTTAGGTTTCAAAAATCTCATATTTATACTTCTAACTTACGTCTTCTTGAAATTTCAAAATGAAATTTTAGTCGACATTTAATTAATAACTAAAAATTAGTCTCTTTTTATGTTTGATCATCAACTAAATTATTACATCATCAAAACAATTAATTTTCACTTTTATCATCACTTATCACGCAATTACATTGACTAATTTTTAATTATTAATCAAATATTGTAATTATTAAATTTCATGTTATTTTATCAACTATAGTGTTATTAATTTAGTATTTACTAGTTATATATACTTTAAAAATTACTTATGTAGCTGACTCTATATTTTATTTTGAATTTGTTTTAAAATCTTATTATACTTTGAGTCTTGCTTATAATTATTTTTGGTAATATATTCATTTTTGTAAATTGTTATTTTGTAGAGTATAGCTGTAGAAATAATAAAATTCTCAAATAATCATAATTATCTGTCCGTCAGATGTGTGTGCGTAGATTATTTGCCTAGTTTATCAATTCGTTTATTTATTTTAATATATTTCGCGGTTTTTAGGTAGTTCACTTTGTCTAGTTGGAATATTTAACATTACATCCAAATTGCGATGGTGGCTTTTGTTAATTGGTTATACGTTATAAATTTATGTTTCCGGGTTTGAATTTGCATTTACTTCTCGATGATCATTGTTTAAAGAAGGCAAATATAGGCAAGAGTTGACTGGTGGTGGTGCTTGCTTGTTTTGTGTTTGTTTTGCCCGCTACGTGGGAGAGAGAGAGAGAGAGAGAGAGAGAGAGAGAGAGAGAGAGAGAGAGCTACACGTAGAAAGTCACTTGAGGTTTGGAAACTTTAATTAGGTAATATATTATAAATCCCAGCTATCGTTGTCACTACTTACTTTTGTTTATGTAGGCATTGCTGCATAAGTTAACGTAGATCCACCTCTGCTAATACATAGAACTGATAGATCCATTATTTCTTCTAATCAGTTTATATTAGCGACGTACTTGGGACATGTTTTCTTTATCGTCGTCCTGTATTACTGAATTGATTGACTTGGTGTCTATTTAATAAAGACTTGTAGTTAACATTTTAAACATTTGTTTTCTTACCCTTAATTTATGTCACTTCCTTAAATTTTATGATATTTTCGTATTAACGCCCTATACTAAATAATATATTTTTCTTGCATGACTCTGAACATTTAAAATGTTTTTTTAAATGTCCTTGTCCAAGAATGTGAATAGTACTCAAAATGAGAACTAACTTCTCCTCAGAAAGGCCTATAAGATTATGGGCCAGGCTCATCAGCTCAAGGTTAGTGGGCCCAGCAATCGAGCCGCGCCAAATTTTCATTGCCAGGTTCGAAAAATGACAATAATCTCTCTTACAAAGAAGTTCCTTTCCTTACTGATACCCATTTCTCTCTCCCGTGACTCGTCAAACCAAAAATTAGTTACGGAACAATTTCCAATCTCCGGTTGTGAAAAGCAAATTTCTCATTCCAAAGCTCGATCATTTTTCCCAACTCACAATCGCAGAAATGGCTACAGCTTTGTCCTCTCCGGTGTTTGCGATCGCTTCTTCTTCTTCGTCTTCGTCATTTCTGAGAGCAACGAACCGTTGTTTCTCGAACTCACCTTCTTCTTGCTACTCCGTCCGCTCTTTTCGCCACTCGCGTCCACCGATTTCCAGGTTCGGCTCATCCTCTTTTTCTCCACTTTCATAGTTTTTCTAGTCGCTGAGATTGTTTTGGATTCAAACCTAACCTGGTGATCGTCGTTTTAATAATAAGAAATCACGATTCTTATTCTTAAGTAGTTTGGGGATTAAGAGAGATATTAATAAGCCTCTTTCCAGTAAAATAGCCGATAATGTTGTCAATACATTAGCTGATAATTTTTTGCTGTGATTCCTTTGGCTTATAGATTTTGCCTTGTAATCACTTAGAAAGTATAACTCGTAAGCTATAGCATATAAAGGCAGTGGCTAGAGGAATGGGGGTTTGCTTAATAAAAGCCTTATATGGAAATTGTTATGTTTGCATGCGAGCTTTAGGCCTTGGGTACCCAATTTTGCAATGTTAACATGATCAATTTAGTAGTGTTAGTTTCTGGATTTGTATGTTGACAAAGAAATCTATTCACTGAAGGAAGTTGACCAAAGTCCAAGCAACACTTCTTCAAGATAACGAGGAGAAAGTGTCGGTGGAGGAGTCATTCCCGTCTGAGACTTTGCCCCAGAACGAAGCAAGAGGAAGCACCACGGAGTCATCGGAAAGCTCGCCTTCGAGCACGCTCGAGAGATTGGCTATAAAGTGCGAACAATCCATCAACATATTCCTTACGGTTAGTTCGATTTCAAAATGTCTCTCTTTAGTGTATGCGGACTAGAAAATTCTTCTTTGGATTTAAAAAAATGCATAATATATTGATGTTGATCATTCCAGGATTCAGTGATAACGGTACTTGATAGTTTGTATAATGAAAGAGATTATGCTCGGTTCTATGTGCTGGAAACTATTGCAAGAGTTCCTTACTTTGGTGAGTGCTAAATTTTTCCGTTTTTTTTTTCATCAATGGATTTACTTTTTCCTTTCCTTTCCTTTTTTAATATAGAAAACTATGTCAACGAATCTCCTAGAGTTTTGGGTAAAGAATTTCACGTCCTAAAATGAGGTTATCCTCATCTGCGATCGAAATATGCACATTTCTATAAGGGTCCATTAAAAAAATAGCCAACTTAAACGTTTGATATTGTTAAATAGTCAACGTTTAGTAAATCTTAGGTAAATAGCTATTTTCATGTATTTACAGACGTAAATCTTAGATAAATAGCCACCTCCGTATATTAACCCACATCATTATTTATGGCTATTTACCTAAGATTTACCAAACGTTGACTATTTAGCAATGGCAAATGTTTAAGTTGTCTATTTTCCTAATTTTCTTTTCTATAATGGCATTGTAATTTTACTTACAAATTGCCTAATACGTGTGGTAACTAGATGAGCCTTCACGTCAAAGTCACAGTTCCCCAATCGGCTCATGATAATGAATTCTGGTTACCAAGTCTAAACTTTTACTGCTTTTGTCTAAATTTTGAGTTACTGTATATTTTATTCCTCTTTCTGACTTCATGATTTGGTGGCAGCATTTATGTCTGTTCTACACATGTATGAAAGTTTTGGTTGGTGGAGAAAAGCAGATTACCTGAAAGTGCATTTTGCTGAAAGCTGGAATGAGATGCATCACTTGCTTATCATGGAAGTAAATATCATTCTTTAACTCTCGGTATTTTCGAAGACAATAAATATTCCATCTCTCTGTGATAAGTAAAGAAGAGTCGTTTGAATTGAACACATGGTATCCAGTTTAATATCTCCCTTTAGTATCTCTAAGGCTTAACTTGGTAAAAGTGTCACAATTTGTAGGATCATCTAATTTCTTCTGGCATTTTTTTAGTGCAATTTCTTCTGGTATTTAAGTTCTGCAGATTTATGCCCAGAATGTTTTTGGTTGAGAGATTATTTCATTCTTTACTTGATACAACGATTTCTTTTGCGCCAAATTGCAGGAATTAGGTGGAAACTCTATGTGGTTTGACCGCTTTCTAGCTCAACACATTGCGTTCTTTTATTATATAATGACGGCCTTAATGTATATATTAAGCCCTAGAATGGCATGTGAGTAAGAGCATTTGTTTATTTTTCATCTGAAATTTTCTCTACAAAGTTGTATCATCAATTTTTGGAAATTATTCTCTTATCCATAATGGTACAACTTCTGGTATTCTGAAATAAATTTAGTCTTTTTTTCTTCCAAAACTGAGACAATTTGTAGCGGCGATTATGATTGAGAAGGGGGAAAGATACGATTTGAGCTAGAATTTTAGTTGTCATTAAACAAGCGGAGACTATTATAGTTGGCTTTTTGCTGGCATATGCTTTCTTTCTGTGATCATTTATCTGACGGATTCGGTTTCTATCACTATTACAGATCACTTCTCTGAATGTGTAGAGAATCACGCATATTCAACGTATGACAAATTTATCAAGGCTCGAGGAGGTACGCCCATAGTTCTATTTTTTAACTGCTGAGTTACTGTCTCGCTTTTCAGTAAAATTTAGTAAATTAGCTTGCTTGAATTACAACACCTACTATGTAAATTAGCTAGAATTTTCTCCATCAAGTACCCGTTAGACTAGTGTGGTTCCTCTAACTTCAGTATAAGTGTTTAAATTGACATGGTCTAATTTCTTCTGTAGACGAGTTGAAAACGTTGCCAGCGCCTGAAATTGCAGTGAAATACTACACCGGGGATGATATGTACTTATTTGGTGAGTTTTCTTATCTTACTTGTGGTTCGCTTCTTTCAGTACACTCGTCTTAAAACATATTTTCTCGCAACTCATGCAGATGAGTTTCAAACTTCCCGACTTCCCAACACGAGGAGGCCAACAATAGGTAAGGCTACCAGAATCTAATCCTGGACTAGTGAAAATTCATATGGTTTTCGTTAGCGCTTGATTCTAAGCCTTACAAATTGAAAATTTTCTTCTATTTAGAGAATCTATACGATGTATTTCTGAACATCCGAGATGACGAAGCTGAGCATTGTAAGACCATGAAGGCCTGTCAAACTCCCGGAAATCTCCGGTCCCCTCATTCTTACCAAGAAGACGAGCTCGACGACGTGCCTGAGTGCGTACCTTCTCAGACAGATTGCCAAGGTATTGTAGATTGCATATCGAAATCCGTCACAGCTCCGGCGAAGCAAAAGTAGAGACGAAGAAGCCAAAGAGCCACACAGCAGTAACTGATAATGACTGTTATGAATAGGTGAAATAAATGTGTACGTGGAAAAAAACAATGTATATCCATTCCTGGTGATAAAAATAAAAAATAAAAAAAAAGTATTGTTAACACCACTTTTGAAAGTGGCTTATTAGGTGGATGTTCCACCTCCACAAGCCAACACCGATTCCTCCATTTTACCAAAAAGATGTTCTCAGACTTTATGATATGACGAGACGAGTATTGAGTTTGTGTGAAGTGTGTGTGTGTTGACCAGCAAATGCGAGACACGTGGAAAGCATGTGGGTCCCTCAAGTTATTATTTATAACCACATATCATGCGAGAAATTCTGGCGGCGTGTTGGACTTGGAACCGAGCAAGTTTTGTACGGACTGTTCGTTGTCAATGCATTGCAGTGAATGATGGGTAGGTCGTTGGTGGGGTTGAGCTCACCCAAATTAGTTAGTACTGAACAATCTCTAAATTATTGAAGAAAACGCGTGGGCTATCAAATTCTAATTACTTTTGAATGAACTTATCACAACAGTTATGTTCATTGATGAGGATTTAATTATTTAACCTGCACGGTTTACCTACTCGCACACAGTCACATACTCAACTCAATTCCTATTTTGCTAGGTGGTTGAGAATTTTACATCTTTCCATTTTCGTGGTGTATTTCAGCTTAAGCGGATACATGCACTTCTTTATTACCCAGTATTGTACCAATGTTAATATAGATGTGTGCGTTTGACTCAAAGAAAATTATTTATTCGTGACAAATAGTTGTATAATGATTATATCGGCAATCGAAGTTCTGATTTAACTGATATATAGCTATCGATTGGTTAACTATAATGATTTTAATATTGTGATTTATTTTTATCAATTTAAATTTACAAATACACCAGTACCCGAAGATATTTACAATAAAATAATATATTTAACTAAATATGTATATGTATATATATGTACATTTACGTAATATTTTTTTTATCATGCTTCATAGTGCATATATATAATATAATATAAGGTTCAAAATGTCGTTTTCAACGCCTTTTCGAGGCTTCTGATTTACGAAAAACCGACTCGCCGACGAAAAATCGAATGGAAAAAATATGGAAAAAGGCAACTGATACGCCGTTTTTAAATGTCGTTTTCGATGAAAAATTGACAAATTAGTGGAAAACCGAACGAAAATGTTGTTGTAAGTTATATTAAAACTATATACATATATATACCTTCTAAGTTTTTACCTTATAAAATATATAGAGTATAATATGTAGTATACATTATTTTATTTTATGATATTTTTCACTTTTATTATATTTTTTTTATATATTTTAAGCCTTTGAGCACAATATTAATTTCCCATAAACTCTCCCATTTTTACTAAAAAAAAAAATTAGCCCAAGGCCAATAACACATCAGGAATAGAATGACTTGTCTTTGCCATGTGTTTTACATTATTGTAATTGTGACCATCAGACTATAATATATTAGATTTTGATTGTGGATAGTTTACACTTTGAGCAACTCCATTACTAAGAGTTGTTCACGTATAACACATCATCAAAATTAATATATTTTATTAAAAAAATTCATGTGCTTAAAGCTTTTCTTGTTCCACGATTTGCAATCCACTCTTGTCCGCGCGAACTATTCGGCAGATTCCCACGCGTTATGCACCCTGTGAGCTATTTTGTTTTAAAAAAAAATATAGAGCCGAAATACAATAACCATATATGATGTAGAGAATATTTTTACAAATTATTCTAATGTGGGCAACTTTAATTGTTGTCCACTGTAATATTATCATGGTGTCATAACCACCATTGCCAAATGATTAGCAACTCAAGTTGCAATTTAATTAAGCTCTACCTAAGTAAGTAAGGGTGACCCCTTTGAAGTTACTCTTACCAATCTAGCAGGAAAACACGGACATGCCAAAGGCTCAAATTCATAGGTAAAGAAGGAAAACACTCTCTGATGGGGAGGATGAGAATGCCATGAATCCAAATTGAGGAGACGTTTGATCGATACATGATGGTTATAAAAGAGACAGATACTATAACTAGAATTATTCAAAAACTAGTAGATGTGAAAGAAAATACATGTAATCGCAATTGTATAACAACATTCAACAAGTAAACATTATATCATTGAAAAAAACTTCAATTTTTTAATTCCTTTTTTTCTTTCAAAGAGAAATTTCATATTGTAGAGCTCAAAAATAACAAAATAAGGTTGGATTCGCTATTTCACTAATATTTTAAACTGGAGTATGTCTATTTTTTGGACAAAAATGTCCCTCAAAGAAATTAAACCCGTGATATTCATCGCAAATAATCGAAAACCATCGCACCATCGCAAACAATCGCAAAGAATCAGAAGTCACTGAAATTAATAGCAACATCAACTGTTTTTGTAGTCGATGTTAACAAAAACCATTTTAAACCATTTAAACCTTGAAATCCTTGATTTCATCGCAAAGCATTGAAATCCATTGCAAACCATAGCAAACCACCGAAAATAATCGCAAAAAATTTGAAGTCATTGGAATTAGAGCAACAACGACTCCTTTTATAGTCGCAGTTTCCAAGAAAGTCAATATTCTTTAATTTTTGCATTGGGTTTGGATTATTTGCGACGATCTACGATGGTTTGCTATAAAATTCAAGATTTCATTTAATGATAGAGTCCAAAGTGAATAAATTGTTTAATAAATTTTTCGTGTGTTCATCGGAGATCGTCCAAAGACACTAGAACAAATAGAGGCATCCAGTGCGACGATTGTCGCATCAAATACCTTAAAAGTCGCACCTGATAGTTTATAAGAAGAGACTTTAGGTGCGACATTGTCGCACCTAATAGTCTGTCACTAAAGGTATTAGGTGCGACATGTCGCACCTAAAAGTGTCCATATTATGTGCGACACTTTTAGTTGCGACATGCCGCACCTAATTTCGCACCTATTTTGCTGCAAAAATTCTTGAAATCGACGGGTGATTTCATATTGGGTGCGACATGTAACACCTAATATATTGGCGGGAAGCCAATTTGGTTCGATATGTCGCACCGAATAAGCTTCCCGCCAATATATTGGGTGCGACATGTCGTACCGAATAAGCTTCTCGCCATTATATTAGGTGCAACATGTCGCACCCAATATGTTATTTTAATTTTAAAAAAAATTCAAATTTATATATTAGAAATTCAAATCAAAATTAATCTATAGTTAAATAAAAATTAATTAACAAAATTATAAATTAAAAATAATATTCTGAAAATAGAATTCTTATATAAATTAAACATACAAATCCAGTCTAATAAAAATGAAAAAATCAATTCCTAATTTTTTTTTTCCTATACAACTTATCGATAGTAGAATTTCCTCTACCTAATAAGTTTCCAGAACTTCGGGAACCGCTTCCGTAAGGACGGTCTGACAAGAAATCCATAGAACCCGGCGTAGAACCTGGCGTCTGCTGATCTGTGCCACCTGGTTGCGGTGCAGGCTGAGGTTGGGGAGTCGTGGGAGGATAGTGGTGCATCTGGGACTGGGTGAGGAAGGCGATCTGTTACCGCATCTCCTGTAGCTCGGATTGTTGGGCGTCCATCTGAGCTCGCATCTCGTTAAGCAATGGATCGGTCTGAGATGACGAACTTGACGAGCCTCTATCTAGCGCTTGAGCCACACCCAACGATGACATTGGGATCGAAGGCCCTATCCCGACTTTCTAGTCTCTGCGTACCCTGAAAACTTCGCGCATCGCGTACTCTTCAGCATCTTCAAGGGTGATCATGGTGTTTTGCTCATGCGCTTGTCGCAAAATATCTATCGTCATTTCAACACACTGAAGTTCATACTTCTCATATTTCATCTAATCTAACATGTTACATATTTATAATCAAACTAAACATATAAGTTGCTTTTAATTTAATTTAACTAATCTTACATGTTACTATTTAATTTTATAACATATTACATATTAAATAATCTAAAAATGTTACTAATTACAAATAACAACTAACCTTCACCGAGGCGACGACGAGACGAAGAGGAGCTGTGAGGCAGTGAGCTACGACGCGGAGTGAACGCAGAGCTACGATGCGGGGCTGCGAGTGACCGGGCTGCGGGGAAAGAGTGAGACAGTGAGTAAGAGTGAGTGAGAGAGTGAGAAAGAGAGTGAGAGAGAATGAGACTTACAATGGGCTGGACGGGGAAGGGCTGCGGCGAGGTCGGGGACAAGTTGGATGTTGGAATAGATCTAGGGTTAAGAAGAGATTTATCGCTTCTAGCAAGCGGCGGAATATAAAAAATTTCTTTAAAACTCGTAAAACGTTTTTACAACCTAGACAAAGAGCATGAACATATAATTTAAAATTTTAAAACTACATTTAGTTTTTACTCGGTACCAACCTCGAATGGAGCTTGAACATTGAGAGAGAGAGAGAGATGGGAGGCCAAATTGTGTATTGTGAATTGTGAATGAGGTGGGGTATTTATAGGAGGAGGATTACCTTCAAAAGGTAGTTTCATCTTCTCTATAGAATATCACATATTCATGAGCAAATCTTATTTCCTATTTTCCCTTTGCCTTGCACGTCCAACATGCTAGCTTCTAGAAGCAAGTTTGTTTCCTCTTTTGCTTGCTCTCTCTTGGCCGCCCACTTGCTTTCCATGTAGAGGAAATTTGTTTCCTCTTTTTTCTTTTGGCAAGTATCTTCATACATCAATGCACAAAATAAACTATATTCCCTTGCTTAGGTTGGATGGTTTGGACTTCTAGAAGGACCTTCTAGATGTTTCTTCATTTGTTCATGACAACATAAGAAAAACTCATTAAGAATTTTCAAGTAAAATTCCATGAAATGGAATTCAATCCTCAAGGCCTAATATTCTCAACATGGTCGTGTGACATCTTTCATTTGTCCTCATATGACAATGTCAAAAAACTTATTTATTGACATTCATACCATCCCATGTCCAAAAAGACAAAATTACCCTTTAGACAATTTTCGTAAAACTTCTCTAGTTCTTGTTTTGACTTAGCTTCTAGTTTAACTAATCCTATTATAATGACCTCATGGATCCAAATGAACAAAACTTGAGCTAGCATAATTTGACTCAAAAGCTCACAAACATTTTCCAAGTTCTAGCTTAATGTCAACTGACTCAACTAAAGAGTTGACACTAAAATCTCTCGTTTCAAATGAATATGTTTTCTACTCAAGAATTCTACTTAAGTGTAATGAAGTGGATCCACTGAATATTATCTATGTTTACCCTTCATGAATATCATCAACTAGATGAGATTTACAAAATTACCATTTTATCCTTCTAGTTGTTATTTCCTCAACTCCTTTGTCGCTTGTGAATAAGTTAGAAACAACGTATTGACGAGGAGCTAACAAGTCACATTGATTCAACCAAAAGAGTCACGACTCAATTTGGACACAAGCCAGTTCATTTATTCACATTCAAATGAACAAAGCATGATGTGATATACATTGCATTTCAACAATCTTGTAAATGAATTCCATATCTATGAGATCTTCACAAAGTTACTCATGATATCTTCATAACTTAGTACTTCACCAATACGCCTTGTCTATATCACATAGTGAATCTAGAACTCTGACTTTCTCAAATGAGAATACATAAGCTATGAAATGACATGTCTCATTTCAGGATTGAGGTAAGCCCGATGCAATTCATACGTAGTGACTTCGAGACATAAGAGGTTAAATGGTTTGTTCTTATTCTGTCTCTAAAAGTGCACTGGTCAATTCAGTACCTTCAGAAGATACCTAGGAAGAACTATAGAGTCTCTAACTCTCAATATCTCATAACCAGACATCATAGATTCTCCTAACAATCATACTGAGATCAATAGTCCTTTGATCTTTAGATTGCGAATATACTGTTTTAAGCAAACCATGAAGAGTTTGTTCATGCAAATCTATATTTGACTCTTCATTTGTTATTAGGTTTGTTTAAGGACTAAAGACTATAGTTTATCATAAAGCTTCAAACAGACAAGGAAGAATGAATGAACGTTTCAACTTTTATTAATTATTCAACAGTTACAAGCAAGAGTCTTCGTAAGACTTTATTACATGAAATGTACATAAATAAAGCCTACTATTCTTCTTGTAGCCACCATTGACAACACTGGACTCGCTGATTCGGGCGGCTACGAGCGGGCCTGGGCCGAGTAGGGCTGGGCCGGGGGTTGGGACGTTCGTCGGGGGCAAGGCCGAGCGGCGGGCCGAGGGGAGGGTTGGGCGGTGGCGCTGGTCGGAGAGATAGAGTGAGATTGAGAGAGAGGGTGAGATAGACTGAGAGAGTGAGAGAGAGAGAGAGAGAGAGAGAGAGATAGAGGGGCTTACCGAAATCGGCCGAGGAGGGCTCGCCGGAGGAGGACGGCGAGCGTGGCTGGAGGGGGCTGGGACTTCCATCGGGGGCTGGGCCGAGGGGGCTAAGCCGAGGGGCGGGCCGATGGGGCTAGGCCGAGGAGGTTGAGCCGACGGGGTTGGGCGAGGGGGTTGGGCCGAGGTCGCCGGAGAGGGAGTTGCAGAGAGAGAGAAGGAGTTGCAGAGAGATAGAGAAATCGACTGAGGAGGAAGATGGGTTGGGTATATAGAAATCGGCTGAGGAAGAAGAGGGGTCAGGTATATATAACCCTAAACTTATTCGGTGCGACGCCGTCGCACCCGACGTCGCACCGAATATGAAATCACACAGCGAAATTTTTTTTGGGGGATTTTTCAGACCGTTTTAAATTTTGAAACCTTTAGGTGCGACGAAAGCATATCCGGTGCGACACTGTCGCACCGAATACCACTTAACTTCAGCGAAATATTTAGTCATCTGGATGGGTATCCGGTGCGGTATGTCGCACCTAATATGAGCT
Organism: Urtica dioica subsp. dioica; assembly: GCF_054948205.1. Taxonomy (NCBI): domain Eukaryota; kingdom Viridiplantae; phylum Streptophyta; class Magnoliopsida; order Rosales; family Urticaceae; genus Urtica; species Urtica dioica. Next base: position 16,646,806 of record NC_142764.1, on the reverse strand, counting down.
TAGGTGCGACATGTCGCACCTAATACCCTTCGGATAAGAAAATTGAATTTGTAGTGGTGAAAGTTAGAACCGAAGAATTAAAGAGATAGAAAGGTGATAAATTTTATTTTTATTTTTTTGAAAAATTTGTGTGAATGAGTATTTTTGTCCAAAAATAAGATAAAAGCTGTTTTTGTAAAACATTTTAGTACAAAATTGATTTTTCCTTGTTCTTTACTGAACAGAACATTATTATTAATTTTGTTATTTACATATCAATATAAAAGAACTTACATGTTTTTTTTCTTTTTTTTTTATATATATTTTGAACTCACATTATATAAGATCATCAGTTATATTATATATATTTTTTTAACATAAATTACTTGGAAAAAAACTTAATATTTCACACAAACTATGCCACCGCGGTTAAAAATAAATTTAAAAAAAAAACACTCAGCTTATAATATTAAATTTTAGAAGAATTTTTTTCCAAAAGAAAAAAAGTGAATTCTGATCAGACTTTCTCTACATTTTATTCCCTTCCCTCCACATTTTATTTTGTAAATGTGTGAATTCTATGTTGCCAAGTCAAGAACCTAAAAAAGACGACGTCAAAAAGAATGGAAGATATTAAAAATAATATAAAGAAACTCAGCTTATAATATTAAATTTTAGAAGAAATTTTTTTCAAAAGAAAAAAAGTGAATTCTAATCAAACTCTCTCTACATATTATTTTGTAAATGTGTAAGATTCTATGTTCAAGTCAAGAACCCAAAAAATTATGTCCTCTCTCCTGCTCGAAAAAAAAAAAAAAAAAAAAAAAAAAAAAAAAAAAAAAAAAAAAAACCCTCTCCAGAAGCAAAAAAGCCTCAGTGTTTGAGACGCCGCCGTCCCCTCCGGGGCCCGGACGCCGCTGCTGCGGCAAGCTCCGACCTGGGGGGAGCCCCTCGAGCTCTCCTTTCCTCCAAGCTTTTGTTTATTTTTCTCCTTCTCTTTGAACTTTTTCAGATCTGTTTCAATCCTCCAGATCCAGCCACCGGGTTGTTCCGGCAGCCTCTCCGAGGTGCGCAGCTCCGCTGTTCGTCATCGTCTGGGTTTGCTCCTCGCAGCTTCGCAGCCCCTCTCCGCCGCTCTTCTCGGGATGTGGGTTTTGGGTGGCCGTTCGTCGTTCTCCGGCGACGAAAGCTTCGTTCCGCCGCTTGTCTCGGGTTTCCGGCTGGGGGTGTCTCGTCGCGGTATTGGGGCTTGTCTTTCGGAGATGCGCTCCGCCGATCTGAGTGTTGGTTTTGGTTTGATGTTTGTTTCAGATCTGGTTTTATTTAGTTTTTGTTGGAACTTTGTTTTAGTAGGTAATATTATGTTTTGGTTTGGAGTTGGGTTAGCCATCGTCCAACTTTCCGCTCGGGAAACTCTGTTAGATGCAGGCAGAAGATTTGTCTTCTTCATGGTCGATGGACCACGGTTGGTCGGATCTTTCCACCATCCATTCAGGGATATTTGAAAGAGCTTGATATTTGCTCTATTCGCATTGTGCTTTCTGTGCACAAACTGGACTTTTATTTGTATTTGGCGTTGACGTTAGCGTTAGCGGTTGATCGGCTCCGATCGAGGTTCCTTTTGTACTTTGGATCAAGAAAATCTAAAGTTGTATCTCTGGGTGTTTTACCTATAATCTAATAGAAGGCCCCGAGCCCCTTTTCTCAAAAAAAAAAAAAAAAAAGTCAAGAACCCAAAAACAACGACGTCAAAAAGAAGTCAAGATATTAAAATAATATAAAAAAACTCAGCTTATAATATTAAGTTTTAGAAGAAATTTTTTTCAAAAGAAAAAAGGTGAATTCTAATCAAACTTTCTCTACATTTTATTCCCTCCACATTTTATTTTGTAAATGTGTGAATTCTATGTTGCCAAGTCAAGAACCTAAAAAACGACGACGTCCAAAAGAAGTCAAGATGTTAAAATAATATAAAGATGAGAAATCAAAAAAATTGCCCGCGTAACGTGGGCTGCTCTCGCCCTCACAAAAATTCTTCTCTTTCTCTCCCCTTTTCTCTCAAAACACACATTTACGCAGTTTTCCTTGGCCTTTTTTTTCTTTTTGAATTTCTTTATTCTTCTCCTACAATTCCTATCGTACGAAAAATCAATAAATATCCATCCAAACCAATCCTTCTCTCACCAGATCGAATCACAATCCGATTCCGATAGAGAGTGAGAGAGTGATTGTAGCAATGAGAGAGAACTCCGTCACTGTACCGGTTCCGACCGTGAAAGCCGAGCCGATGGAAACCTCCGCCGGAGATGCTCCGGTCACGGCGGCGAGTATAGAAGACGGCGATAGGGACATGCTGTGTCCGATATGCATGCAGATCATAAATGACGCTTTTTTGACGGCTTGTGGGCATAGTTTCTGCTATATGTGTCTCATCACTCACCTCCGAAACAAGAACGACTGTCCTTCTTGCTCTAACTACCTCACCACCTCTAACATCTTCCCCAATTTCTTGCTCGACAAGGTCTCTCGTTTCTCCTTCTTGTTTGGTTGTTTGAGAAAGTAGGACCTACGAAAGAGAGTTTTATTTTTTTTTTATTATTATTATATTTTGAATCTTGGAAGCTTTTGTGAAAATTAGGGCAATTGTGTAGCGTCGCCTCCAAGTTTTCATTAGCTGTCCAATTACCGAGGCTAAATGTTGATATGCTTTTGGATATCTCTCAGTGTCTGAAGAAAACTTTGGCTTCGCAAATGGCGAAGACTGCGTCGCCGTTTGAGCATCTTCGGCAAGGGCTACAACAGGTCATTCATTATCTCCTTCAGTAATGGAAGAAATGGAGTTTTCTCAATGGATGAATGGTTTGATTATTGTCCTCACGTTGTGGACTTGGATGGTCTCATTTCTTGGACTGAAATTGTGTTCTGAATCATAGTCAGGGTCTCGACGTGACAGTCAAGGAGGTTGATGGCCTGCTTTCCCTTCTCGTGGACAAGAAGCGGAGAATGGAACAAGAACAAGCGGAGTCAAACATCAAGATCATGCTCAGTTTCTTACACAGCCTGAGAAAGCAGAAGCTCGACGAGCTCACTGAGGTCCTCGAATTCATGTCTACTTTTGGATCCTTCTTAAACCGCGAGTACAGCGCGCTGATTGAAGATAGTTATAATTTCCATTGTGTAGTTACAATCAGATCTCCAGTACATAAAGGAGGACATAAACGTCGTAGAGAGGCGCAGAATAGAACTATTCCGGGACAAAGAAAGATTCTCGGAGAGAACGAGAATGGATGTGGATGACCCCAATCCAGAAACAGCATTGCCTTCTACCTCGTCTTCTTTTGTGCAGAGGCACGGAAATGGCATCAACTACAGTCCCTATTCCAGCCAATTCCAACAGGGTTCAGGAAGTTCTCAGCTCAAGATACCCGATTTAAACACTCCGGCAAACTTTCAGTGGCTCAAGCTCAAGGATTCTTTCCAGTCTATCACTCCGTCGGGACTAGCTATATCAAGGAAAAGGCAGGTTCATTCACAGGTCAGTTCTCGTTTGATATAAACTAGCTATGATTAGAACGATCTACAAAAGCTGTGGAGTATCTGTACTTTTAGACTGATTCATTGCTTCGCATAACAAGACTTGTAAATCAGTTCGTTAATATTCTAATTTTTTCTGTTCTCGTGATTTTTTTTACATTTTGCTGCAGTTCAATGACTTGCAAGAGTGTTACCTGCTAAGGCGACGAAATTTGCATACGAAATCACAAAAATGGGAAGATTCCAAATATAATATTTCGAATAGAGGCGGATATAGTGCAGGTCTTGTAGATTTTCAATCTGTTTTAACTACCTTCACAAAATATAGGTACGGACTTCCACAATGTATGAATTACCCAAGCGTTATAGAATCCTATCCGACATGCTTGCTTATAATTCTTTTTCTTATTTTCTTGCTCCGGTTAGTCGATTAAAAGTCATTGCTGAACTGAGAGAAGGCGATCTTTTCAACGCTGCTAACATTGTGTCCAGGTGAGTCAAAATGCATCTCTTGCTGTGTCATGTTTGTTCCGCGGATGATGATCCTTTCAGGTCAGAAATTTTTTGCTAGAATGTTAGTTACATTTCTTTGAAGTAAAACTCTTCGTGCCATTAAACTTTTATACATGGACTCATTTTTAGCACACCACATGAATTTAATGCCATTAATGGTCGTTTTTTACTCTGCCTGTTTCATCATTTGGAAAACCACGATTATATACGCTGCAGTATAGAATTTGATCGTGATGATGAACTATTTGCCACTGCTGGAGTTTCACGGCGCATCAAGGTCTTTGAATTTTCCACGGTTAGCATCAAAACTTAGTTTGAGAGTCATAGTCTGTCAAATTCAGTACAAAATCCTTCAACATTGAAAGCCATGTCAATTCGTGGCTCCAATGATGTGCTACGCCGTAGTGTTGGGTTTGATAAACATTATTACCTGAATTGGACATCCAGCTTATCATTACCCTTGATAGGCCATCCAGCTTATCATTTATCTGATACAAGAGTTTCGAAGAGGATTTTATACAATAACACCAAGATATGTACAGATTGTTTTTTTATGTTTCAATTGAATCAATTTGCTGACAGTTAAGATTCTGTTACTGCTTCCAGGTGGTTAATGAACCAGCTGATATCCACTGCCCTATTGTTGAGATGCCAGCGCGATGTAAACTTAGTTGTTTGAGCTGGAATAAATACACGAAAGGTCACATTGCAAGCAGTGACTATGACGGTGTAGTAACTGTTTGGGATGTGTCTACACGCCAGGTGCTAATCTACAGTTCTTCATATAATATATTATATGAATTTAGTAAGCTACTGCTAGTAAATCCTCGTTTCAGTTATCTGTGTTGACCAAAAAAAAAAAAATCCGTGTAGAGTATCATGGAATATGAGGAGCATGAAAAGCGAGCTTGGAGTGTTGATTTTTCACGCACTGATCCTTCAATGCTTGTGTCTGGCAGTGATGACTGTAAGGTACGTGGAGCCGGATTAGCTCCTCACATGCCTCTTTAATTACTGAATGACCTCTAAGCAGATTACATGTTTCAAAGAAGTTAATTAATTGAGTGGGAATGTTGCTCAGCACCTGTATTTGACGCTAAGTACAGTCTCACATCCTTTGAACTTTGAACAGGTTAAAATATGGTCTACCAATCAAGAATCAAGCGCTCTTAGCATAGATATGAAAGCAAACATCTGTTCTGTCAAGTACAATCCTGGATCCAGCATCTATGTGGCGGTACGCATACTTTCAAGCTTAACTAGTATAAGTTTTTCTTAACTTAAAAAAGATCCCCAGATAAAAATATAAATTCTTGAAAAGAAAAAAAAAATCCTTTTGATTGGTTCTGGTCACTAGTACAGTTTTTTTTTTTTCATTCAACTGCTTTGCTACATTGTTTAAAAACATGAGATGTGTAGTGCTTTGAAAATCACAGGTGGGTTCAGCGGATCACCGCGTCCATTACTACGACCTGAGAAATATCAGCCAACCACTTCATGTATTTAGCCGACACACGAAAGCCGTTTCTTATGTCAAGTTCTTGTCAGACAACGAACTCGCTTCCGCTTCGACAGACAGCACATTGCAGCTTTGGGACGTAAAAGATAATGTGCCGGCAAGTGAAAACCTTTTTTTTAATCATATAGCTAAAAAAAAGTCCATGAAATAGCCATTCGAACTCATCCCTCTGCATTACAGCTTTGCACATACAGTGGCCACACCAACGAGAAGAATTTTGTGGGACTCTCGGTCTGCAGCGAATACATTGCTTGTGGCAGCGAGACAAACCAAGTATTTGTGTATCACAAGGTATGAGAAATATAAATTAAAAAAAAACATACAATAAGTAAAAAAAAAAAAAAAAACATAAAATAAGTAAAAAAAAAAAAAAAAAAAAACATATTTACCATCACCTGTGTGTGTTTGGGTTAAAATTCAATCAATAATCTCACCAACACCAATGTTTGGTTGCAGGCTATCTCGAGACCCATGGCCTGTTACAAGTTTGTCTCGTCGGAGTCAAATGGTAACGAGGTCAATGGTGGACCCTACTTTATCAGCGCCGTGTCTTGGAAGAGCGATAGTCCCACAATGCTGAGTGCAAACAGTGGGGGAACTATCAAAGTCTTGGTACTTGCTCCGTGAACGGTTTATTTAGAGGAAATTAATAAAAGACACACTAGCATAGAAAAGAAACTCTAGACTTTGCCTATATTCCATCATATTGATGAAATCTTCAACTTAGATACGTCTATGTCCGGTCTCGATCGATTGGAAGTATATCAACTGACAGACTTGTCATCTATTCCATAACAAAAAGAAATGGTGGCGTGGATTGATTTTAAGTTTGTTTATATGCTGTCTTTGATAGAGGTCGGAAGGGACTAAATGAAGCATAAGAAGTGGTGCAAGTATTTCACTTGCTCTGAGTATTATATAACTGTCACGCTCCAAAACTTTGAAGAAAGAAATTTGATCGGTGACACGATTGTTTGTTACATATTTTTTTCATTGTTTTTTTTTTTAAGAAAAAGAAAAACTGGGTGGGGACTGAACAAACAACCCCTTTGGCCGTGAGACGAAAGGAACAAAGGCGTGCAACTACGAAGCTAGACAAAGACGATACTTCACTAGTTTCCATATATTTGTTCTTCTTACGTTTGATTCTTATGAATGTCTGTAAATAAGATGTTGCATTGGATCATATATATTGTATATCAAATAGCATGCACGCTAGCCGAAGGAGCAAGTTGTTGAGAACAATATCAAAATCAGTGGCTATCGAAAGCTCAGGATGGAATGAGAGAAGTAAAAGACAATTACGAGGCTCTCTTCGTACCACCCTAAATTTCCCAGTCCGCAGGCAGTGAGCATTTTCATAGACATGGATGAGTCTGGAGGCCGAGCCAGGGAGTGGATCTACAAGTAATTTAGCCATGGCTTTGTTGCTTACTCGTACTAAGTTTTACCACATACAAAAATTGACTGCAAACGTCGACCATTATTATAGAAATTATATTAGGATCATAGTTACATGCTACCCGATTTCAGTCAAATTTGTTTGTGTTTGGTTATATGCACGAACAAATTGGCATCAACAAATCTTTACAGTTGCATGTCACAATAGGATTTGTGGACATCTATATATTTCAATAGATTTTTGTTTATGAATCGAACCTTCAACGTTGGTCTCACCGCTCGTGACAAAATCCTATTTCGTGGGAGACGTATAACACAGATTTGCTTTTGGACAAATTCTAAGTTGCACTCGAGATGATTAATAAGTATTCAACTCGAACTGAACATACGATTTTAGCTTCCCTTGCTATCCAATCCATTTTGCGACAAGCTATAAAGTTTGTGTCAATGATCTATATCTCTGTATCAATGGCATCAGATGCCTGAGTTTGATTACACCATGAATGGTTGACTTCTTTGTCTGTGGTGTCCATTTCGATCATTCCAGAGAAATGATCCCCGAAGTCCCAGGTATTGTGCTGTATATCGTTCAGTGTTGTCATGACACGTGTTTTTCCGTCCAATGAAACCATCTCCTACTTTTAAGTGATTATGAAAAATAGACGCTCTGATTTGAGGATGAAAAATACAGACTTGATTTGACATTTTTCAGGGCCACAAGGCGGAGTTTCTGAACAGAGGTTTCATTAGACAACTGGTGGGTGGTTTTTTCAGATCTGAGATTTAGACTGATCTCCGAAAGAAACTCGGGGAAAAAAAAGAGAGCTATATGCATGTAGGACGAGCAACAATCTAATCGTCATACTGTTCTAATGACGACAGAAACGATATCTCGACCAATCAGTATACCTCCATGTTCTTTCAACGAAAAAGCCATGGTTTGACTCTCCGCTATTATTTTTGCAGAACGAAGGCTTTGAAGCAAGCGATTGACAGTTTCACTGACAGATATATCATATCAATATTCCTATATAACTACAAAAACAAATTACAAAGGAAAAAAAAATACAGAAAGAGCTTCAGATGCTGAAGCTAAAGGGTGGATTGGGATTATTCAGTTTTGGAACCGCTTTATATAAGATACGGCTTCTCCACTGTTTGTAGCCCTAGCAAAGCTGGTCGTGCCCTAAACTACGATAATACCCTTGCTTGTGTTTTTTATGGGCTGGACTACGAGATTGTTGATCTTTAAGTAATTGAGAACAAAAGGCCCGAATTCCATCGTCCATGGATATAAACTTGAAATGTGTACTCAATACCTACTATATAAACTTGAAATCTGTTTCATTTTTATATATATTATCTTCTCTATATCGTCGATATAATTTTTTTTTTTTTTTTCAGGCAAGGATGGAAGCTTGAAATAAGCGCATGATAAGAAATACACACATAGAGTGAAATCTTCTTATAATAAGAATGGAAAGCTATGTATTTAAGCAAAAAAATCTTAAAAACAAAAAGACCAATCTAATTTTTACTTTTTTGTTTTTCCTATTTGGCGATGCCACAAAATAGATATAACAATTATCTCGAAAATTATATAACAAATACCGATTGTCTTGATAATATATTAAATACAAAAATCGGATTATTCTTATATTAGATGAATCTCAACACAAGAAGCCAATGTTACAAAAAGATTCTATAAAAAAGTATAAATGACAATAAAAAAAAATTATGCAGTGCGAGTGTAATTTCCCCATCCCCCTCCCTCGCGACTCTTCGTTGCTCAAATGAGGATTCGGATTCTATCCATCGGATCATCTTCTTTTGCGCAGATCGATGTTATTGAATGATCTTGGCCATTAATTATGAAGCTTTTCTTGGAAGATCTCTCGTCGTTCCAGTTTTGTTTCCTACAAATGTGCGATTTATTCTCCTTTTTCTGAATTTCATTAATTTTTGTGAATACTCCAACTTTTTGCGGGCGACGCAATATGTCCTTTCTTCCTTGCTATGCTTTCTCTAAATTTTTTTTTTAAGGCAGCTTTGCTGCAGTGGGAAATGAACTCACGACCTCCACACAGGAGGTGGTGTGGAATTACCACTAGGCTATCCTAGGTACCACTTTTCTTTCTCTAATTGATAAGTAAAAATCATCTCCATTTTGATGCTAATTTTATGTTGATTTTTCTAGATTTGATGAGTAGATTAAACTTTTCCATTAGATTTATTTGGTATAAATGTTCTTATATCGAATGAGCTATGGCATTTGGTTTGTCGAATTCTTCGAATAAATCTTTTAATTTCATTAGTGAATTAATTCGGAATTGCTTCTATTCCTCGACTTACGTGTAGGAAAATGTCTTCTAAAAACGATTCGTTTCTAAGATCGACAACTGAGGATTATTTTCTAGAGGAAAATATGCCTCTTTAGACTAGTAAATATATTCCTATATCCGATGGAGAGACAGAGTCAAGATCGAATTGAAATGATTCCGATTTTGGAGGGAGATGAAATATGAGAAGTATGAACTTTGGTGTGTTGAAATGAGGAGCAAAGCCTTGCTTTTATATACTCACCTTCACGTCTAGAAACGGTTTCAGACAAATCATTCACACTGCATTAATGCTCACGGTTACATACGTTTAAATCAAATTTTTTAATCCTTGAAGACTTATCAATGCTTGGTTACAAAGCAAAACCGTAGCCCATTTACTACACAGTTACAAGGTTTCAATATTGCATTTTAATACCAATTATTTATTTATTTATTAATTAAATAAATAAAGTGTGAAGGAATAAAACGGCCAAAAAAGAGACCATGAGCCAAGTCAAGCTCGGCTCGACTCGACATGACCGACCGGGCGGATGGCGGCGGCGCGAGTGTGTGATGGACTTGTGCTTTCCTAAGCGCTTGCTCCGCTATTGAATTGGGTCATACTAAGCGCTTGCCCCGCTATAAAATTGTGCTTCCCTAAGCGCTTGCCCCGTCTAGAAACGGTTCCAAACAAATCATTCACACTGCATTAATGTTCACGGTTACATACGTTGAAATCAAATTTTTTAAGCCTTGAAGACTTATTAATGCTTGGTTACAAAGAAAACCGTAGCCCATTTACTACACAACCACAAGCTTTCAATATTGCATTTTAATACCAATTATTTATTTATTAAATAAATAAATTGTAAAGGAATAAAGCGGTCAAAAAAGAGACCACGAGCCAAACCAAGCTCGGCTCGACTCGACACGACCGACCGAACGGATGGCGGCAGCGCGCGTGTGCGATGGACTTGTGCTTCCCTAAGTGTTTGCCCCGCTTTAAAATTGGGTCACCCTTGGAAACCCAAACCCTATTGACCAAATTTTCTATATAAATCGTACAAAGTCCACATATATGTTCCATGTGGGACTCTTGTCTGTATAAACTCAACCACAACACTTTTTTTTTCGCAAATAATGGTATTATGTAACACACTTTGAGCATCAATCTCTCATTCAAATTAACTCCGATTACGGTAAATAAATATTCGATCTTATACTTCTCACTACGAGGATTACGAATATACTGGAATTTCTGTTAAGTGGACCCCATTTAAATCGTAACTACAAATAAATCATACACATATTATTAAATGCTCTTAAATACTAATATTCCAACATCTCACGATGAAAGACGAGACAAGTCTTTTTTTAAGGAGTCTACTTCAGTTCAAATTCACTAAATAATACCATAAAAAAATAGTAACTAAAAGCTTTATTAAAAAATTAAATTAAATTCCTTAAAAAAATATTTAATATTTTTAACAAGAAGATAAAAGTTGTAATTGTTTTTTTTTTTTTAATTTAAAAAAGCTTATAAATTTAAAGGGAAATTGATAGCAATAATATATAATTACTTGTTACTTACAAAAAATTAATTATAACTCAAATATTGACACATTTAGTATCAAAATGTCACGAACTAGTTGCAGCTCGTGATTGTTATGAGAAATTTCATTTTTTAGACCCGAAAGTAATGAAAATATCTCAATTAGACCCACTAGTTAAAAAAATCCAAAATTAGACTTTTGTACCAATTTTGGATGAAAATACCATCAATTCAAATACACACCCTCTCTCATCTCTTTCACTCTCACTCTCTCACTTTCTCTCTCTTGCTCTCCCAAATTTCCGACACCAAAGACAAAAATCCGACCGAAACCACCACAAATCCGACCTCCACCACCTCAAATTCGACGCCCGCCACACCAAATCCGACCGAAACCACCACAAATACGATGTCCACCCCACATCTTCAAGGTCTCAAGCTCTCAAAGAGTCATAACCCAAAATGACAAAAAAAGTTAATTTTTTATGTTTTTTTTTTCATGGTTTGATTAGTGTAGCATTGATAAAATACACGATTTTAGTGCTTATTAGTTATTTTAGGTTGATTTGAATGAGATTTGGAGGTAAAAATAGGTTTTTGGTTGGTTTTAAAATCTGGAAATTTCCGATGAATACCATCGGAATCCATCGGATTCGGTCGGATCCGACCGAATCCGATGGTATTCATCAGAAATTTCCGACGAGTTCCGATGGTGTCCGATGGATTCCGACTGGGTTCGATGGTTTTGAGGTTCCGACGAGTTCCGACCATTTTCGATGAGTTCCGACCAAATCTGACGAGTTCCGACCTTGTCCGATAGAATCCGACAATAATGATAAAATCCGACCAAATCCGAGGTGTTCTTGAATTTTTTTTTTTATAAATAATTTAAGATAATTTGGTGTGTGTTTATGATTAATAAATTAAAAAAAGTTGTTTTAATTATGAACAAAATATACTAATAACTAGTTGTTTTTTCTAATTAATGATTAGTTGTTTTTTTTTTTTTTTTAATTATGAACAACATACTAATAAATTTTTGTTTTTTAAATTATGAACATCGTGTTTTTTTATGTTAAATTTACTTATAAGTTGATGCTATTTTGTTTTATGTTATATATTATATTATAGTATAAAAATAAATTAAATTACATTAAACTTAAAATCAATCCGAGACCATCGAATTTTTACAAAACTCATCAGATTTGGTCGGAATTGGTCGGATTTTATCGGAAATAACATCAAATTCCGGAAAGTTTAACATACATCTACCAACTTTATTTATTCTACACAAACTATATCACTAAAGTTATAAAAGATGAATGAACAAGCATACTTACCCATTTTTACGGAATTCAACCAATTGGATACTCGAAATGATGAGAGAATGAGAGATTTTCAATAAGTAGTGAATGAACTTTTTGTTATTAATAGTGTTATATGGTCTAGCAAGAGTATTTTCGTCTAAAATTGATACAAAAGTCCAATATTTGATATTTCTTAACTAGTGAATTTGATTGAGATATTTTCATTTGAATATAGAAAATGAAATTTCTAGTATTAAATATGCCCCGTTTAAAAATATATATAGAGTATAATATGGCCAATTCAGCAAATAGCAATCCCTCTAGGGTTTCATCCCAAAACCCCATCGTCTTTCTTATACCAAAAAAAAAAAAAAAAAAAAAAAAATTACCTCCCATTTCCGATTGCCTACACAAGCAGTTCTCTTTCTCTGAATCGAGTTTCGAAGATTTTGGCGTGGAAAAAAAACCATTTGTGGGTAAAGCTTTGAGCTTGGTATTGGCAAGTAAGTTCATCTTCTTCCTGTAAATTGTCCTTGTATTCGTATCTAAAGATTGGTGTTTCTTTCAATACTCATATTTGGATAGGATTACATTTAGACTGAGTCAGTCCTGTTGTGTCGTTGTGCCAATAATTTCTCGCGAGTGCGAAGAGAAGCTTGTTACATATTTATAAATGGGGAAATCTGGGGGAAGAAAAAAGAAGGGTAGTTCGAACCAGGCTTCAGTGGACAAGACAAGCACCACCACCACCAGCAACAGCAACGTCAAAAGCTCAGTGACGCCAATCGTCAATGGCGGCGTTGATTTGGACTCAACGATATTCCTGAAGAAAGCCCACGAGCTCAAGGAAGAAGGCAACAAGCGGTTTCAGAGCAAGGACTTCGTGGGCGCTCTACAGCAGTACGAGATCGCCCTGAATCTGACCCCGAAAACCCATCCGGACCGGGCCGTGTTCCACAGCAACCGCGCCGCTTGCATGATCCAGATGAAGCCCATCAACTACGACGCCGTCATCGCCGAGTGCTCGTTGGCCCTCCAAGTCCAGCCCAACTTCGCTCGAGCCCTCCTCCGCCGCGCCCGAGCCTACGAGGCCCTTTCGAAGCCCGACTTGGCCGTGCTCGACGTCCAGTCCCTCCTCGCCCTCGAGCCCAACCACCGCGACGCCCTCGACATGGCTCAGCGCCTGAGAACCGCCCTCGGCCCTCAGAGCCGCCCCTCCCCGGCAGCCCTCGGAGCCTCGGCCGTCCGCGGAGCCCCGATCGCCGGCCTCGGCCCCTGCCTCCCCGCCCGCCCCCTCCAAAAGAAGCCCGCCCCCGGCCCCGCCAAGCCCTTAGTTTCCGAGCAGAAGACCCAATCCCCGAAGCTCGCTGCGAAGCCCGTCGCTGCCAAGGAGGTTTCGCCGCAGCCCCCGGTGGTTGCTCAGGCCCCGGCGACGGCGGCGAGGACGTTGAAGCTCGTGTACGACCACGACATCAGGCTCGCCCAGATGCCGCCGGGTTGCGCGTTCCGCGTCTTGAGGGAGATCGTCGCCAAGCGATTCCCTTCTTCGAAATCGGTGCTAATCAAGTACAAGGACTCCGACGGGGATTTGGTGACCATAACCTCCACGGTCGAGCTTCGGTCCGCCGAGGCTTGCGCCGGGGACGGCGCAACGTTGAGGCTCCACGTCGTGGAGGTGGGCCCCGAGCAAGAGCCGCCGTTGCCCGACGAAGCAGAAGAGGAGGCCGAGGCGAACGAGCCGAACATAGAAGAACAAAAAGAAGAAGAAGAAGAAGAAGAAGAAGAAGCCGTCGTGACGACGAAGGAGAAAGAATCCCCTGCGGCGGAGGAGGTGGAGATGGACGACTGGCTGTTCGAATTCGCGCAGCTTTTCAGGACCCACGTGGGGATCGACCCGGACGCGCACATGGACCTCCACGAGGTGGGTATGGAGCTGTGCTCGGAGGCGTTGGAAGAGACGGTGACGAGCGAGGACGCGCAGGGGCTGTTCGACAAGGCGGCGTCCAAGTTCCAAGAGGTGGCGGCGCTGGCCTTCTTCAACTGGGGGAACGTCCACATGTGTGCCGCCCGCAAGCGCATCCCTCTCGACGACTCCGCCGCCACCGAGGTGGTCTCGTCCCAGCTGCGTGCCGCCTACGACTGGGTCAAGGACAAGTACACCCTGGCCAAGGGAAAGTACGAGGAAGCCCTCGCCATCAAGCCCGACTTCTACGAGGGCCTCCTCGCCCTCGGCCAGCAGCAGTTCGAGATGGCCAAGCTCCACTGGTCCTACGCCCTCGCCCGCAAGGCCGACCTCTCGCACTGGGACTCCAAGCAGCACACGCTCGACCTCTTCGACAGCGCCGAGGAGAAGATGAGAGTCGCCACCGAGATGTGGGAGAGCCTCGAGGAGCAGCGGGCCCGCGACCCCAAGAGAGACGAGGCCGCCGCGCTCAAGAGGCGCAAGGGCGGCGGAGAGGAGGGATCGTCCGCGGAGGAGGCCGCCGAGCAGGCCGCGGTCATGCGGTCGCAGATTCATCTCTTTTGGGGGAACATGCTGTTCGAGCGCTCCCAGGTCGAGTGCAAGCTCGCCACCGGGGACTGGGAAAAGAATCTCGACGCCGCCGTCGAGCGCTTCAAGCTCGCCGGGGCTTCCGAGACCGATATCGCCACGGTTCTCAAGAACCACTGCTCCAACGACGGGAAGAAGGAAGAGGCGCCCCAGAACGGTGAGGTTGTTGTTGTGTAGTGAAGGGTTTGTTTGACTTCCCTTTTAATTTTAACTGGTGCTGTTGATCATATGTTGAAACAGAAATAGGGAATGGAGTTTTGCCCAGCGAATTTCTAGAAATACTTGAAATTATTTTTGTTAATGTTTTTTTTTTTTTGAACTTTTGAGAATTGGGTACTGGATTTAGAAAAAAGAGTAGTCAACGGATTTTTTAGGGGGGTTTTGTGTTCTCTTACTTTCAGTATTGAGGAGATTTTCTCTACTTCTGTTCTGCTTTAGTGTTTTGCTCCTTAGCTTGCTGCTCCAATTTGAGCAATGTTAAGCTTGCATAATAATGCTTTTATGATCTTTCAGAATTTTGTTACTAGTCCTAATGATCATCTTTCAATATTCTGAATCTGAAGCACAGCGAATTTATCTTCTACTTTCGTTACTTTATACCACACTTTTCATGATTTTATAGTTCAAAAGAATATCACATTTCTGCTCGATACTCGTTCTCTAAAGTAAGCCCTTTCATGCTATTCAGAAAGCTAAAATTTTCAAATCAAAGACCAAGTCAAGAAATAATAATATAACTTAGTCTTAGACGCGAACACAATATTTTTGTCAAGGGGGAGTGAGGCACATGGCTATATGGCTTATTTAGGCTTCGTACTTTAAAATTTTAGTTTAATTATCTGAAAAATTAAAAAAATAGTTCAAATTAAGTCACAACGTAAGTGACATTATGAGATGGTTGGCATAAATTGAACTATATTTTAATATATAAATAATTAAATTATATTTTAATTGAGGATAAACATTAAACTATTTGGTAAAGGTTTATTTGTTTTTTTTTAATATGTACAACTTGCTAGAGTAGTGTCCTTTGTCAATATTGTTGTTGAGTGATAGTTTATATCACTGTTATTGCAATTCTATTTCACTTAGGATTCCCAATCCTTGACCGATTTATGATATGAACAGAACCTGGAAGTCTTTCCTTTGGCCCCCAAAAATATAATAATGACAATTACACGGTATTTCTTGTCCTCTCGTGGCTTCCATTTTCGGTGCGAATAATATACAATGCCTGAATAAATGCAATACCGTTTAATTAGAAACAACGTGCCTTGTATAAACTCGAATTGTCAATCCTTGAAAACATGACACAAAAAAAAATGATAAAAAAAATGATTTATTACGTTTGATAAGAGATGAAATTTAGGTTATAAGGTGAATGTGGTGAAAATTAGTTTATATATATGTTAGTATCTTCTGACAAAACTAGTCCCAATTAAAAATGTATTTATATAGATCACAATATTAGAATATAGTTTCTTCGTCGCTGCCATGCTAGTGTGTGCGTCACGGCTTCTTGTGATTTTTTTTGGCAATGATATGTTTATCTAAAACATATCTAGTCAATTTCAACTACCATTTTCATTATTTTGATAAATTAGTCATTTACTAAAATTTATCAAAATTAACGTATAAAAATACTAATTTTTTTTTTTTTTATGTAAAATGCAATCCAATCAATGAGATCACATCACAAAAAGCGGCTAAATTTTAAACATGATTAAAATGTTGAGTGAGTTGTAAATCTAACATTTCAAGTATAATAGTCCGTGAGTTTTTTCTTTTATAATTTGGAACATCTTTAACTTATAATTTCAATTTCAGCTCTATGACACATATTTTACAAAATTTCGCATACAAAACTACTGCAAAATATTAACTATTATTATTTTATTTATTTTTATTTTATTTTTTGCTTCCTTTTCTGAACTTATTCCTGGCTATCAAGTATTGATCCCCAGAGGAATATAAAAATCAGATGATTATCTAGCATCTTCCATTCGTCCAATACCGTCATGGTTGGCGGAAAATTTGGGTCCCTCAGATTTTATGGGACAATATACAAGCAACAACACCAACATTATTCCATTATATAATAAACTAAAATAAAAAACACCTATCATATCCGGAGCCAGCTAAGGCCCCGGGGGGGCTTAAGCCCCCCTTCAATTTTTTTTTTTTGCACTTTTTGCCCATTTTAAAAAAAATTACATTTTTTTCTCTTGAAAATTTATACTTTTGGCCCAATTTTTATAAATTTTTTACAATCAAGCCTCCCCTGAATTTTTTTTTTCAAATTAGCCCCCCTGATGGACTTTTCTGGCTCCGTCACTGATCATATCATATCATATCATATTAGAAAATAGAGAGTAGATCCAAAATAATAAATACTCAATTCATTTGTTTAGTGTTCTACTTGCAGAAGCTGGATTCTGACGTTTTTTTTTTTTGTTTTTTTTTTGTTTTTTTTTTTTTGTTAAAAAAATACTTTAGATAAGCAATTTCCTTAAACTTTTTAACCAAAATACAAACTTAATGACTAACGATTGGTCATGAATTTAATCATTATTACAAATTATAGGCGCTTATTTTATAGTAAACCCAAAAGCAAATATTCACATCATCTTCCAACATACAAGTGACTTATCTTATTATATAATTGGGATTCCCTAACTGTGGCATAACTCTAAGCACCCAATTGGCATAGCACAAAAGCTTTATATATTTGGACGGCTTCTTTGCCATTCCATATCGAGTTTAATATCGATTACATCATATATTAAGCGGAGGAAAAAAAAACGTCACTGAATATATCCAAAAACTCGCTTTATTTTATTAATATACGTTTCCCATTACAAAAGGGTAAAAGTAACACAATACACACTGATCACGAAACACTAAAACTGATAACAAAACACCAACTTGTATTTTAGTACTAACAAAAGCAAAGCACACACACGCAGTAACTTCGTTTGACTATGTATGATCTCAAACGATCGCAATGGGGTCAACGTTGACCACGGCCTTCATGGCTTCGAACCTTGGCTCCTTCGCCTGGAATTTGAGGGCAGCGTAGAGCTTCATGTAGTCGTCGAACACGAACTTTGGGTACTCCACGTGACTCTGGTCAACGCCGGAGGTCAACGCCGGAGCCGGGAATATGACGGCGTCACTGCCGGGATTGTAGAATGACGCCAACGACATCCTGTTTCCCTCTGTCTGAGTCACCACTCGGTGGACCACGCTCTTGTATTTACCATTGCTAATCACCTACACACACGTACACGTTCTTTATTACTTTACTACCAGCAACTTTTGTCACCTAATTGATAATCTAGTACAGAATAATATATATTTACAATCATCAAAATCTGCAAAGTCACGGCCAGAGCATATAATCCCAAGGTCAAAGGGATCTAGTAAAATAAATAATTTTTTTTATTTACTTAGACTTGTAAATAGTTCATGGACCATTATACAAGTCGTCCTTAATTAAATTGCTTTTTTTTTTTTTTTTTTTTAACAGAATGATCTCGACAGTTGATTTTGTAGTATTTTAGTTATTTTCACACACACACAACACACATATATAATTTAAATAAAACCCAACTCTAAAAATAAAAAAAAATCACTCAACTCTTAAAATAGCGATATCAAAGGTAGTAGTACCTCAAGCTGGTCGCCGAGGTTGATGACAATGGAGTGACGCATGGGAGGGACGTCGACCCAGCTGCCGTCCTTGAGGAGTTGGAGGCCGGAGACCTTGTCGTCCTGAAACAGAAGTATGATCCCTCCCGCGTCCGTGTGGGCCCGCAGCCCCTTTATCAGCTCCGGCTTAGGGCACGGTGGGTAGTTACTCACCTTTTTAAGGATAATAGAGCCAAAAATCTAAATTAGATACACTAATATGCTAAAAAAAAAACATTAAGGGTGCTAATTTGTAAATTTTTAGGGTAAAAAAAAAAATGGCACCGTCCTTGCTCACCTTGGTCCCAAAGTTTGGGCCCTTGGAGCCGTGGAAGACCCTCTTCATGTAGCCCTTCTCGAGCCCCAAGTTCTCGCACAGCACCTCCAGCAGCCGCTCCGCCAGAAGCTCCACCGCCCTAGCAAACTCCTTCACGGCCGCCCTGTACTCCGCCCGGAGCTCGCCGGCGCCGGAGTCCACGTCGGAAGCCGGCAGGTGGCGGAGGAAGAAGGTGCTCTCCCAGTCCACGTCCGTGACTTCCGACTCGGAGGCTTCCAGGTCCAGGCCTCGAGTGGCCACCATTTCCTTGAACCTCTCTTCCATGCACTTCTTGTAGTGCTCCTTTGTCAGCCTCTCCACTCTGTCCATCAGCTCCGAAGATATCCCGTGCTTCACCACCTTTGTAAAACCATGGATATATATATATATATATATATATATATATATATATATATATATATATATATGTCGAGAATCTCACGTTAAAATGGAAGCTCACACATAGTCATAGATGATGATATTCTAATAATGTTCTACGTACGTACCTCAAAGAATCCCCAGTTTTCACAGGCGTCGTTGATCTCCGCCATGGCTGTGCCTCTCATGTCGCCGTTGAGTTTCGACATGTCGATCACTGGGAAGGTAACACTTTGGTGATTCTGATCCATACTTTCGCACTCTCTGTATAGATATGAAAAAGGTGAATTTCTCTTGGATATGTATGTGTATGTGATTAAGTGGTGATGATTGATGAGAAGAATGGTGTTGAGTTGGAGCTAATTTATAGGCGTTTTGAGGAGTGGCAAATACGTCATTAGCGTAACAATTATATAATAATAAAAAAATGGAATATAGAGATTTATATGGAATATTATTTTGTATAATATAAAAGTGCAACACGTCTGTATTATCATCATGTATGTGAGAGTTGAGACGGTCCCTGTGTCGTCAAGGGTTTAGTCATAAAGTATGCGTTGTTATGTGTTCTATTTTGTGGGAATCCGACCCTACTTATTTTTGGATGCTTCTGTGTTCTTGCTTCATTATCACTTTCTTTTTTGTTCTTTTTCGTTTTTTATTATTTATTTTCGGTCTACTCTACCGGCACCGCAAGATTCTTGAATTATGAAACGGCAGATTGGTTTAAATATATTTACGTAATTAAATCATGTGATTATAACCTAACAAGTCTAAAAAATTGAAGTAATTGACACCTTTTAAAATCTCACTGTGTACGATGATTATAAAATTTATGATGATAATTTTTTTTTTCACTTTAGCATACTAAAAGCAGTTCTTTTCACCAATTTATCTTTAAACTCGATAAAATAAATAATAATAATTTTTTTTTGCTGCAACTAGTTAATACTTTAGCATCTTTTAAGATTCCAATCAAAATTTCATTTTATTAAAAAAATAGTTCACCGGACTCTCAGTAAACTTTACTGAAGAATAAATTTAATTTGATTTACTCTTTATTTAATTAATTTACCATGTGATATATTTTTAATAAAATGAAACTTTTACTATTTTTTAAAAAGAGTTCATGAGTTATTGGACTACTGTTTTAATTGCCCATAATAAAAAACCAACTAATTGCAATTAATAATATATTTTATTACATATCGGCCCAGTCCGTCGTTTATAGCTTATTATTACATATCTCACTAACAAGTATAATTAAATTAGTAATTAATTTGAAATCGCACTACTAAAAATAAGACTTTTCATGTCGCTAAAAAACATCGCTTTCAAAAATAAATCGACAGCCAAACCATTTAACCAAAAACAAAAAACAAATTCATAATACGTCGCTCAATCATAGAAGGCCACGTCAAATATTTGGGCGTCATTTATATACAAAATAACGTCCTGCACATACTCTAGACATTGAAAGGTCCATATAACTTTAGGCGTTGCTCTTTGGATAAGCGACGCCCAAAAACTGTTGTCCAATGTTATAATGCCACGTGGCAGTGACAGGGTTTGGACGTCCTTTGACTAAAGAGTGACGTCTAAATTTTTGTTAAACCATAGATTTGTTCGCCTCTTGCACTTATTTTCTTCTACTCGCTCACTTCTTAACAACTTATGTTCGTCTTGGATATGTTCTTCTTCTTCATTGTCATTTTCGTTTCGACCAAATTTCAAACCGCGAATTACAATTTACATGGTAAATTATTCGGATTTTCACATATTTTATCTTTCCAACACGCCTAGTATCAAGCTTAGTACAAAATCAAATACAATACAAATAAATGTTTCATTCTTGTGTATCATGATAAAATTATACACATTATAATTGTTTTGTTGACTTTTGAACAAAAAGAAAAAATAACACTAAAAAGTGACTATATGAGTCATAATGTCATCTGGGACATGGAGAGACACAAAATGAAACAGGTGATATAGATTTAATTTTAAGAAGTTTTAATCAAACCGGTTATTCAACCGATTCAGAATTGTGTCATGAGTGTATTCAAGTTCTTAGCGAGTCTTATTCGAGAAATCGAGAAGCTTCTAGCAATGTATTAGTGGGGAAGCATAGTTGAGAAGAAAAAGATCCATTAGGGTGTGTGGTCGAAGCTATGCAAACCAAAATATGAGGGAGGTATGGGTTTCCGAGATATCGCAGTGTTCAACCGAGCTTTTTTAGCTAAAAAAGTCTGGAATATTTTACAACAACCCAACCTTTTGTCGAGTCGGGCACTTTAAGCTTCCTACTTCCCCCTTTTCAGATTTAATGAGTACTCCGACTTCTCGAACATAATCGACAATTTGGCTGGGGATTCTTTGGGGGTGGAGTATCATGAGAAAGGCTTTAGATGACGTGTTGGGAACGGTGAAAATGTGGACATCATTGAGGACCGTTAGGATTCCGCTTCCAAACTACTTTAAGCTCTTAAATTCGCCATTCATTCCAGCGGGTCTTCGAGTTTTAGATCTAAAGCTTGCTAATAGAGATTAGGAAAAAGAGTTTGTCACTACGTTATTGGGTGAGGAAGTCGCTTAAAAAGTCTTCCAGATTCAGTGCTCTAGATTGGACCCGGAAGATGACGAATTTGGCACCACACTTGGAATGGGGACTAGGGCTGTACAAAACCGAACAAAAAATCGGATAAAACCGATATCCAAACCGAACCGAAACCGAAATTTTGAGCCACGTCAGCTAACCGAAATTTCGGATTCGGATAACCGATCCGGTTTACAAAACTGAACCGGATATCGGATTTGATTTTGGGAAATCTGGATATCGGTTATTTAACCGATTTTTTTAATTAAAAATAAATAAATATATTTTAAAAAAAAGAAGACCTAATTTTGAGACAGACCTAGCGTTTTAAATTTATGTCATTATTATTAACAGATGATGGTCAAGTTGTCATAGAAGAACAAACTTCTCATATATCAACTTCTACTGCTACTACAACTTGATTATGTGATCTATAAAAGTAACATACAAATTCAATTGTTGTATGGTTTATTATGATCATTATGGTTGTAATTTTAATTTTATATTATGATATTTACATGTGTAGGTAGTTGGAGACAAGTGTCCTTTTGAATTTTATTTTTTTTTACTCAGTTTTAGATTATGTATTGTCATTTTGGAGCTTTATAAGAGTCGTTTGTACTCGTTTTTTTGAATTTTTACAAACCGGATTTGGATTTTAGAAACTGGATATCCCTTTTATAAAACTGGATATTAAACTGGATCTGAAATTATACAAACTGGATAACCGAGATTTAAAAATTGGATACGGGACTGGATACTGGATTTAAGAAACCAGATAACCGAATATTCGGATAATCGAATTTCGGTTTTAGACTAAATTGGACCGGATACTGGACCGAGTTTTTAAAAACCAAAAATTCGGATTTGGATACTAAAAATGTCAAAAACCGAACCGAATCGATCCAGTTTCACCTACTCAATGAAGTCGGGATACCACGTCACGCGAAGCGGAGGTGTACGGGAAGGTACGTCTTATTCCGGGATTATGAGTAAATGGTGGAGACTCTTGTGGGTTTAAAAATACCTCCGAAGGTTAAATCATTTGTTTAGAAGGTGTGCAATAATTGGCTTTCGGTGAAAGCCAATTTGGCGAGACGCCATATTGCGCAAGACAACACATTTGCGAGATGTAGATTTAAGGCGGAGTCAAGGTTGCATGCTTTGGTTTGATGTCATGACTTAGGTCGTTTCTGGAAGGCGGCGGGCTCTATGCCTTTCAAAGGAAAAATGGAGGAGATTGACTGAAATTTAGAGCTGGGAGAGGTCGGGGATACGAAGGGCACGCTGGACCTTGAGAAGTTGATTATGCTTCTTTGGCAAAGCTGGAATCTCATAAACACGATCGATTTTCAGGGTCTTAAGGATGATCCTCAAAGAATGGTGGAATGGGTGCTTAGCTTTGCGAGTGACTTTCGCGAAGCTTCGACAACGACTACAACCACATGCCTTGGACATGCGGAGAAGAGCAGATGGCCAGCACCTCTTGCAGATTGGGTGGCTATCTCGATGGATGCAGAGCGACTGACTACGATCGAATAAAAGTCAACGCTGGTGTGGTGTTCAAAAACTCAAGCGGACTAGTCCTCTCAGCTATGATCGCTCCTTTGGAGAGTCCGCTGAGTGTGGCGTTTAGCGGAAGCAAGGGCTATTTTGATCAGCCTCCAACATGCCGCGGAAACAGGTCATCGTATGGTGGCAGTCCAATCCGACAATGCCCAAGTGATCTCATTGCTCGTGCATAAATCTCCTTCTCTGGCTGAATTTGGTACCATTATAGATGATATTTTATTTGTAACCAAGTTCCTGGTTTGTAGTTATAGTTAAACCATTTTCTTATATTCTGCATAGTTGTAATATGTCAGCGCATTGTTTAGCGAAAAATGGCTCTTAAGTTTGATTCTCTGGTGTCGTGGGTGGGGTTGGTTCCACCGAACGTCGTTAAACTGTTTTGGCAAATTTGCCTTCTTAATAGAAGTACAGTACTATTTTTCAAAAAAGAAAAAAAGAAAAAGCACTTGTAATTTCGTCATAATCGCAACTAGTATCCCGGTAAATTATTTTCACTTTGTCTAATTATTAACTACTCGACTTTAATTTCGCACCAAATAAAAGGTAAAAACAAATGGTGATGAAATTAAAAAGACAATAGCTAACGACACATTCCAAGTGTGTGAAAAACTCGTGACCTAATTTGATTTGCTAATTAACAGGCATATAAAACGAAAAAAGGGGAAACCTGGTAAGGCATGGTGTGATTGAGAAACTCAAGAAAAGGAATCGAATTGTGAAAAAGGGCGAGAAAAGTCTCTTGAGGTGATTAAGTAAGTGATCTGATTAGTACGACTATGATTTGATAGAACAACTTTATTATAAACGAGTGGGACCTAATTAGATTCAAGTACTAGGCTATCTAGAGTCTCTACATTTAGCACCTAAATTTAAAATTCATGCGCACAGATTGTTATGAGACTGGATATGGTAATATAATTATCACTTTACGAAAACCATTCACTTTTCAAACCAAAGAATCACAAGATATGACTGCTAAAATTGAGTTAAAGATCTTCATGTTGATTACCAAAATTAATGCTCTAAATTTCCAGATGTTAAGGAATGAGTGAGATATACAAAAATTCCAGAATCCAATCTTCAACCTGTAATCATGTTTTAAAAGTATTAAAAGAAGAACGCAGAGCGCGAAAAAAAAAATGAGCACACGAGGTATCGTTGTGTATTTGTGTGTGAGGCAGGCAATTACGTGCGTGTTTAAACATTGAACAGTGACAAAAAAAAATAGAGAAATTGCCCTATTTGTCACTCTTTTGATAACTTTTTCCCACATTCCACTAAAACCTTAATTTATCCCAAAATGCCACCATGACAAGAGTAAAAAGTCAAGTTTGCCCTTCACTATCTATTTTCTTTACAAATTGGCATCTATGTTTACTCAGCCATTTTCTCGTCCAGTACATAGGTCTCAGTCTCTCTCTCTCTCTCCTCATTCGTCCATCTCTTCTCTCTCTCTCTCTTCCAGTCCATCTCTTCTCTGTCTCTCTCTCTCCCCCATCTCGTCCAAGCTCTCTCGTCCAGATCTTCTCTCTCTCTCCCTCATCTCGTCCAAGCTCTCTCGTCCAGATCTCCTCTCTCTCTCCATCACTCTCCCGCATCTCGTCCAAGCTGAGAAAACTCGTGAACACGGCTCAAAAAAATTCATCGGAGGAGCTCAGTTATTGTCGGAGGAGCATTCCGACCAAAAAAAGAGAAGTTGCAATCCACGAAATAAAAGAGAACCCTAGGTTCGTTTTTTTTTTTCATTTTCTGGGTATAAAAAAGCTTTTCGTCTTGAATTAATGAAGATGACGAAATAAAACCCTAGGTTCGTTCGTTTTTGTTGTTTAAAAGCATGAGTTTGTTATGGGTATGTTATGTGATTTTTGAAGATGACGTTCTTATTTGTTGACATATATGTCAACATTGTTGACATCTAAACTCAACATTGTTGACATTTGAATGCTTTTTTTGTGGCCTGAAGTTTATTGAATTTCTTAACCCTTTCTTGCTGACTAAGTTTATCCTTGTTATTTTTCTTTTCTTCCTGGTAGGTTTTCTAGTTATTCATTTGCTTGCATTACATGATGGTGAGTTTTTGTTCTACAACTAATGAACGTTGTTGACTCTAATATTGTCAAAAATATGCAGAAATGTCAGGAAAACACTCCATTGAATCTCCGGTGACAAACTATGACGACTTCGAGCCCCGAAAGAGAAAATGTTCTAAAAATGAGGTACATTTTGATGCCAAGCAAAGCTGATTTTTTGTTATTATTTTTTATGATTGTAGACATTCATACCTATAATTGTAGACAATTACTAAAATTGTAGTCAATTGATGTTAATAAGGCAAGCGGATCGGAACTCGGTGATGCACAACTCACGGAGTTTCAAATGAGCCAGGCTGAGTACATATGGTACTTGGATACTTTTTGTAGTGAAACTGAATCGGGTCCGATCATGTGTCTCGAAAGTGTTATGAAAGAAATCATCGGAGACGACTGGGAGACTCAGTTGAAGAAAAAAGGAGATTTTATGGAAGTCGTGCCCAAGGGGACACAACTGTTTATGCTGAAAACACAGAGAGAGGAACTTCTCTATTATAGGAGGATGATGATCAACAAGAAATGACTCTGACGATGAATTTCTCACATCATTGGTCTAAACTTCGTAATATTTATATTTTTGTATGGGTTTTTGTATGACTTGAATGCTTGAAACTGCTTAATATGTCTATTTACACTATGTTTTATATATGTGTAATGATGTGAATTGCATGCCTAAGTGAAGAACTAAATTTAAATTCATCTCGCCGGTAATTTGAAGACTGCTTTTAAGGGGATTTCGAAGGATGTGAAGTGGAAATTTTACGGTGCCGCAAAGGCATACACGATGAGTGAATGGGAAAGTTACATACCATAATCATTAAAGTACCATAATTTTTACGAAAAACTAAGATTAAGTTAAAGTTTTACATACCATAATCATTAAAGTACCATAATTTTAACAAAAACTTATATTAAATAAATAAGAGTTTATGAATCAATTTAGCTCATTCATCCTTGTCGACCAACCCTGAAAAACTGAAATTATGGTCTACAATGTTCCCTTCGGGAACAAATCCCGACCAACCCTGAAAATAAAGATTATCAGATAAGGAAATGATATGAGAATCAAGAAATAAAAACAATAAATTGTTGATATCTATGTCCACATTGTAGACATCTGATGTCAACAATGTAGACATAGATGTCAACATTGTAGACATAGATGTCTACATTGTAGACATCATTGTCCACTGTTGATATAGATTTCTACAATGTCTACAATGTTGACATATATGTTTACAATGTTGACATCGTCGATGTCAACATTGTTGATATCTATTCAGAGACAAATACAAGACCGATTCCCATGCTCAGAGACATAAATATGTCAACAATCCGAGTATCAATACCAACCACTACCACGGCTGTTGGGAGTGGATCCAATCCCTGCTGAATCGGGACCCGATTGTTTTTCATTTACTTCCAATATCAATTGAAAATTCTCCATGTCATCTTCTCGTCTTCTCCGCAAATATAAGAAACCTTTGAGCGTGTCATCGTTGGTTATCTCAACAGGCTGCATTGCACCAGCCATCGAGTATGCAACACCAACAGTATGAGTGGATGGTGATTTACGCAAGTTCGTGTAAATGATTTGCATCAAACTAGCGAAGTTGACGTTGTACGGCACCACGATTCCGAAAGATCCTTTCTCGTGATACCGACCAGGTTCAACCCAAATACCACTGTGCTTGAATAATAAATAAATATCATCCATCACTGCGTACAAAAAAGTAAACAGAGTTATTATTTGGAGATTGACTTTAGATGTCAACAATGTTGACTTTAGATGTTAACATTGTTGACATATATGTCAACAAATAATGAACGTCATCTTTCAAAAATCACAAAAAATACCCATAACAAACCCATGCTTTTAAACAACAAAAACTTCATTATTTCAAGACGAAAAGCTTTTTTATAATCGGAAAATGAAAAAAAAACGAACCTAAGGTTTTATTTCGTGGATTGCAACTTCTCTTTTTTTGGGTTGACATTCGGAATGCTCCTCCGACGATAACTGAGCTCCTCCGACGAATTTTTTGAGCTGTGTTCACGAGTTTTCTCAGTTTGGACGAGATGGGGAGAGTGGGGGGGGGGGGAGAGAGAGAGAGAGAGAGAGAGAGAGAGAGAGAGAGAGAGAGAGAGAGAGAAGATCTGGACGAGAGAGCATGGACGAGATGGGGGAGAGAGAGAGACAGAGAAGAGATGGACTGGAAGAGAGAGAGAGAAGAGATGGACGAATGAGGAGAGAGAGAGAGAGACTGAGACCTATGTACTGGACGAGAAAATGGCTGAGTAAACATAGATGCCAATTTGTAAAGAAAATAGATAGTGAAGGGCAAACTTGACTTTTTACTCTTGTCATGGTGGTATTTTGGGACAAATTAAGGTTTTAGTGGAATGTGGGAAAAAGTTATCAAAAGAGTGGCAAATAGGGCAATTTCTCAAAAAAATATTGAGGGTATATTTACAGTCTATTATTAATGAGAAATTGCACAAATCAAGCCACTTAAAATAATGACATTTAAAAAATAACTGTAGTTTACATATTTTTAAATAACTAGTCGATTTGAATTATTTAGACAATTTTTATTTGAACAAATTACTTTTATGTCCTTCTATTATTTTTTTCATTTTTTTTTAATTTTAGGCCGAAAAAATAGTTGACTTTCTATTTTTATAAAGGAAAAATTGTACAAAATAGTCATTTGAAACTTATTGGTTAGCAAATAAATAATTAATAATCGCAGATTTTATAAGGTATAGATAGATTAGTTTATATCCTTAATAACTTCTTTTTATTTTCGTATAAAAACTTGCTTATTATAAGGGATTACTTATTTGGTCAATTAATCAACAAAAATAACGTATATGTTTTGTAAAAATCTTCAGCCACGTATTTTCCTCTTATATCACATTTACAAATAAAAATATTTAAATAATTGTTTGTTTGAAAATAAACTGTTCAAAATCAAATTTTATGTTTGCTTACAAACAGATCAATCTCTGTTTGTTCACAAAAAAATAATATTAACTTTAATTTCTTAAACACGTGATCCCAATTCCCAGCTATCGGACTAAACAACAAATTTCTTATAGATTTTTATAAACATGGTTGTAGGTTTGTATATGTTGATAAACGGACGTTATTTTTATATAATAAAAAAAAATTAATTCTTAGTTTATAAACAAACAAATATATTAACTTTAGTTTTATAAACACGGGACGGCAACTCAAACTAACAATAAGTTTGATAATATAATAGATTATTAACAAACAATGCCGTTTGTAGCTAGATATTACTAATTTATTTGTTTATCGAACTTAGTATTGCTTTTAGAAAATAGTCAATTTGTTATTTTAGTTTGTTTGTTAACAAACATAACATTCTTTTTATAAAGCCTACCCAGCCGACTTTAAATCTTTATTGAAAAAGGAAGGTTTCCTCTTTCTTTCTTTTTTTTTTTTTTTTTTTTTTTTTTTTTTTTTTTCAAGTGTATTGAATTAGATATATGTTTTAAGCCACAGAAACATGTAAACAAAAAATATCTATATATATTTTTACTTTACACAGAAATTAAGAAAATAGCCAATCTAAACGTTTGGTAAACCTTAAATAAATATTCACTTTCAGACGTAAATTTTAAGTAAATAGTCATCGTTTGGTATATGAAAGTGGTTATTTACTTAAGATTTACGCTTGAAAATTTCTATTTATTTAAGATTTACCAAACGTTAACTATTTAGCAATATCAAACGTTTAAATTGATTATTTTCCTAATGAACCCTTTTTTAAACTATATGAAAGTATTGTGTTAGATATTTCTCCCTCCTTAATTGGTCAACAAACAAATCACGTTTAATGCTTAATTTATCTCAATCAATTTGTAATAAATATTTATATAAACCAAATAATATTGAGATTGCATTATTAAACCAACGTAAATTATTTCCTGTGCTTTTAATTCGAAAATAAGAGCATTTTAGCAAGTTTAATTTATTAAGTGGACCTATTGGCTACTAATTTAAAATTGTATAAACTTTAGCTACTTTTTAATAGTAAAAAATTAAAAATGTTGTCTCTCACTTGCCCATCATTAATCAGATTTTTTTAGGGCAAATTTATACTATTTTTTTTCTTCGTAAGACTAGGTGTCACGAGGCTGCAATTATTTGAATGTGCTTCTACTTCTATGGCTCATATATTTTCAAACTTATGATACATATTGAATACGTATTTGTATGCATTTTGAGATACATGACTGTATGTACATAAATAACTTTGGGGATCCAAATTCCATAGTTTTCATCTCTTGTTGACTACTAACAAGTTTATTACTTAAATATACTTTATTTAATACAAGCGATTTTAATTAGAGAGATCTAGCAACGTAGACAATTTCAAATTTGATTTTAAGGATCTAGTCAACGTTTGATAAATTTTGTAATCTAACAATTTACTAAAATAAACAGATAAAAAATATCGAAAATACTCTTATGTAACGTAAATCATATAAATAAATCACTACCAAACATTTCGAATTGATAGTCAACCAAATCAGCTAAATAAATGTATATCCCATGTTTGAAATTTTAAAAAATTTAAAATAAAAACGGAAAGTCATTATTAAATAATGGAAAAGGAATGAAATTAAATATTGCTTAGAATATGTTGAAATCCTTTGACACAACGTAAAAGTGGAAGAAATCTTTAATAAAATATTTAAAAATTCATCAAATCATTACTTTCACTCATATGAAATTTAATAAACGATTTTACATTACAATCGCCCTTATTCACGGTTTCCAGTTCTTCATAGAGTATATTGTTGTTAATATGGTAGTTGTTATTCTTTATGTGAGATAGGATGTTAAAATTTACGTTTTAGTAGCTTTCTGTAGATTTGGTTTGAATTGATTTGAAATATGATACAACACTCTGTAAATTATGGTTAATCTGAGTTTATTTTTGTTTGAAATAGAATGCAGGTTCAAGAAATTGGCGGACCCACAAAGTTGCAAACTATTGTGTAAAAGATATCAGCAAAAATGGCAAAGAATCAATTTTTTCCAACCACAAAACTAAAATTAACTAAAATTAATAAAAGAGGTTAAAATCTGAAAAATCTTAAAGTTAGAAACATACAACCTCAATAATAATCTATTTGACAAAACTTTGTCTACATAATATTTTTCAAATAGTTACGAATCATGAGAACTATATGTAGATTATTGGCTTCAACTTCTGGTGGTAAGTCTGATGAGCATTGATTAGCTCAACTTGTACGTATAAAATTAACCATAATTAACAATATTTAATTTGACAATATTGAAATAAACCAAAATATACTGAAATAAGCAATCTGGAAGACCAAAAAATTTACAATTATATCACATTCTTCTTTCATTTCTCCGAAAACCACGTCAACTTTCCGAGGATGAGATTCTTCTCTGAGCTTCTCGATTGAATGTTGAACTCAGACTGAATCTGGAAGGTCGATTTTATTGAAGTGGGATAGTCCCACATTAGTTATGTGTGTGGATTGAGATGTGTTTATATATCGGTTGCACATCTCCACTTGACACCAATTGGTTTTGAACTGAGATTTAACATGGTATCGGAGCCTTGGACATTCACACAGCTTGAATTTGGGCCGGCCCACGTGAAGCATGAGGGAGATTATTACTCGGCCTGGTCACGCTACGCGTGAGGGGGAGTATTGAAGTGGGGATAGTCTCACATTAGTTGTGAGTGTGAATGGACATGGTTTTATATATCGGTTACACCTTTCCACTTGACACAAATTGGTTTTAAGATGGAATTAAACAGATTTGTCGATCGCTAAGAAGGAGTTTTCTCGATGAAGACAGTGGAAAGCAGTGTAGATCAAGTCTGACTTTTGTGAGTCCGCGACGATGGGGACTCGCGCCTTCTAGATCCTTGGATCTGAAGCGCCTCTCCGTTGAACGGAGAAATCGTAGAAATGGAGCCTCGGCACCGAATCAGATCCGACGGCGGCGATCTCTGACGATCGACTGAGGCGACCTAGGGTTGAGATCTCGTCGTGGTGAGTCTAGATTGTGGCGGATCAGAGGAGGTGAACATATAATCCCATTGACGATCTGAATAAGATCCGATGGCGGCAATCTCCGATGATCGACTAAGGCGCCCTAGGGCTGAGATCTCGTCGAGTTGAGTCTGGGTTGTGGCGGATCAGAGGAGGTGAACTTATAATCCCATTAATGATCAGACTCTCAGAGAGAGAGAGAGAGAGAGAGAGAGAGAGAGAGAGAGAGAGAGTAATTTTCAGCAAATAAAATCGTAGCAATTAGGTTTTAAAAGAAGTAAAGTCAACAATATTGAATTAACACAAAATAAATAAATAAAAACATTGGCTGTCGAATAGCTTCATCAACGTATGAATTAAAATAGAAATTCAAAGACAATCAAATCTCAAACGTTGGCTAGTATTTTCTACCGATTTAAAAAAAAAAGATAATCATGTAATTTGCAATATGAATAATAACGCCACGTCATCAATTGTGGCTACATTTTAAATTTATATGAAACGTTGGATAGATTGCGATTCCAATGTTTCAAGTGGGTTAGTCCGTGCTATTTTTCTTTAATTTACGGTAATTAGTAAATTTTACTTCCTCTTATTATTTCTACTAATCTCAATTGTTACAAGGGTAAATAAACCGATTAGATTAATAAAAGGCCTTCTCAACTTACCTCTAATCGTGGGTATGACTATCCACAATCAAAGAAGTTGGACACTTTAAAAAAGTAAACTAGAAGATGGAGAAAGTGAGACGCTCATTAACAGTCTATATTTCGTACCTATCATTAATCTTGTTAATCTTCTCATTTTAATTAAATTTGTCTGACAAAAACAACTCAAACTATATATATATACACATACATATTTTATTGTACCCGGAGTCCTCTAGTTTGCATATTACGATTTTTCAGTATTTGCTTTTAAGTTTTTGTTATCAATAAAAATAAAAAGAATAAAATAATATGGAAAAAAGGATAGCCTAGAACTTTAGGTCTTTTCATTTCGCATGCCTCTTGTCTGCTTTGTAATCATATGGCTCCACCATAATATACCCCAAATATTTTGCTTAATTAAAATGATTATTCGTTACAAACTTACAACTTTTATTATGAAAAGAAGAATGTCAATACGGATAAACACAATAAAACAAACATAATTCCGTTGTTTTAGGTATAAAGAGAAACCTATATCCCTTGGACTATGATACTAGCTTTGCCTCTTTAGCTCAATTATTGGTCCTAAATTGAATTGTGAGTTGGACCGACTAATACGGAGACTACAATGACGATGAGGTCATTATCATCCTCCACGACATTGGCCTCCTTATTCGTCTTTGGCTTTCTACAATCTGCAGATCGGTGATCAACTTTATCGCAATTGTAGCATTTACCAACAATCTTTTGTTGGTACTTCTTCTTGAACGTCCCTCCCTTGACTCCAAGCTTGTGGTGTGCTTCTTCCCCTTTGAGTTCTCGTCATGTTCGACGACATTGGCTCGCACGGAGACGGTTCTCAGTCTCTTATCGGAGCCACGGTTGTCTTCCTCAATTCGGAGGCGAACAACCAAGTCTTCAAGACGCATCTCCTTTCGCTTGTGCTTGAGGTAGTTCTTGACTCCTTCCATCCCGGTGGCAATTTCTCTATTACGGGGGAAACTTGGAAAGACTCGCTAATGGTCATTCATTCGGCTTGAATCTCATGGAAAATGAGTTGAAGCTCTTGCACTTGACTCACAACGGTCTCGTGTCCACCATTTTGTACTCGAGGAAGCGGCCCACAATGTACTTCTTAGAGCTCGCATCCTCAGTTTTGTACTTTCGATCCAACGAATCCCAAAGCTCTTTAGACGAGGCTTTTGAGCTATACACATTGTATAAAGAGTCGGCGAGACAATTTAACACGTGGTTTCGACATAGGTAGTCGGATTCGTTCCACCTCACATAGGCCCGAAGCATTTGTGGGTCGGCTTCATCCTCTCGAGGAGTGGCCGGAGAATCTTCGGTCAAAAACCGAGCAGGTCTTAATAAAAAAAGTGCGGGTCATCATCGCCTCCATGACTGGGTGCGTGGACTTACTCAAAACATCCAGAAAACAATATATTTTTGTAATCTTGGGGCCTAAAATATATGAATGAAAAACATAACACTAATATTAAAGTACAATCATTAATGCCTAGATTTTGTTTCACACACAGAGATATATAAATTGCTCAACAAAATATCTCGATTAGAATGATAAAAAATTCCACCAGTTTTTCAACTAATTAAAGAGGACTTAAAATAGACGAGGAATTCACATTCCATTAATCAAAGATGCAATTATCTGAGTATGAAATGAAAACAAGGAGAAATTTGGCTCAAAGGAAGAAGAAAAAAAAATGTACTCATCAGCTAAATAATAATCGCTCGAAGTCTAGCGACTCAATGATCGATTCTTAAAAGCGATCAAGGACATGTATTCGGTGATTATTATTAATAATTTAAAATAACTAACAAATATGAATACCATTAACCCACGATCAACTAAAAAAATACTAATTATGAAAGACAAACACAAGGAAACAAAAACGAACGCTCTCGAGCACACGTTCAAACTCATGGACAATCTTCCCTGATATGATTCCACATTGATAAGAGAATAAGAATCAACATATATAGGTTTATAATAATTTTATAAATTATTCCTCTTATTACTAATTGATGGGGCATATTAAGAATCTCACTCTTGACAAGTAAAATTAGTACAACAATTATCTCACGAAATACAATTTGGTACCGAGAACGTTGTCCCGAGAACTCCAAGTAACTAGGCAAGACTTTCTTTAAATAGTCTAGTAAAAGAAACTAAGTAAGCGAGGGTGTTGAACGATAGGTGAAGCTTTGAGATTATATTTTGTGCGTGAAAAGTGAAGTGTCTTTCTCCAACGAGCTTCTCTTCTATTTATAGACGTTTTGAGTTGAGTACTTGGGGTGATCAATCCCACGTCCTTGACAGTTATCAAATAACCGCTCCCAGAATGTGTGTAGTGGGTGGTTGTTTCTCGTGTGCTCAGCAGAATCGTCGAGGCGAGCGTTTTGCTTAATTTTATATTATGTACACGTGTTTGTTTTGTTTTGACTAGTCTTTGACCTACCATCTTCTTTTTTCTTCGAATTTCTGCTTGATAGAGTTCGTTCTTGATTTGTGAACGGGTCGTTTCTTAACCTTTAAAAGTTTTCGAGCCTATTTCACTAAAACTCGGTGTTGGATCTCTTCTGTTCTCGGACCATCCAAGTACTTTCTCGGACTCTGCAAATCACACGAGTAACACTCACATTAAAAAAATTGAGAATTGATATAAATTTATAAGATCGATCGTGTTAACTTCACATTCTTTATCACACAACTTATCCTCAACAAAATTTGTTTTTTTTTCTTTACTATTTTTAAATATTAGTGGTAATAATTGGAGATCTTGGTCAAGAATCTTCATTTTACTCTACTTTTAATCATCCATAATAGTTGTGAAGTAATTTTGATCAAAGACAGTGCTTTACAAATAAATTAGGGGTCCATTAGAAAAATAGCCAACTTAAATGTTTGACATTGCTAAATAGCTAACGTTTGGTAAATAACTATTTTCATGTATTTACAGACGTAAATCTTAGATAAATAGTCATTTCCATATATTAGACCACGTCATTATTTACGGTTATCTATCTAAGATTTATCAAATTATTGGCTATTTAGCAATATCAAGTGTTTAAGTTGATTATTTTCTTAATTTTCTGATAAATTAAATATATAGGAAAATGTAAGGTTCAAGGACGTCATGAGTTTGCTCCCAAGAGGCCCTCTTGAAGAGGGTATTGATTAATAATTATAGAGAAAAGCCCATGCACAATAGACGAAGACTCATTTGTTTCACTTCCATTGGATCTTGGATCATGTTCCAAATTCTCTGAACTTTCTTATTCTAGTACGTGTTCCGATCCATTTTAAATTTTTTCTATAATTAAGTCTATTGGAGTTCTCATTATTAAAATAAGATCATCATGAGCTAACCCGTATAGGCTCCCGTATGGTAGCTGAATTCCACATAGTCATCATTTTTTTTCCGTGGCTTTAATCACACCATTTGAATGTTGTCTTGTCTACAGCTTGTGGATATATATTTTCATAATTTCCTCCAAGAAAATGGATGTGTATACATATATATACATAGTATATATCTTGAGATTGAGAAGACTCCATGCTTATTTATTACCATCTAGTGAGTTAAAAGACATATCATGCATGCATGTTCTATTCAACGCCTACTAATTAAGTAGGCTCTCTATATTTATTGCATTTAAAATTGTTTATATTATATGTGCAGGTACGTACTTGTCATCACGGGAGTCCTTAAATAGCACATGTATTATTTACCATATCCTTGCTCGAGGTGGATGAAAAAGAAAAGATTTTTTTTAGTGACATCTTGCTCGTCAAACCGGTGAAAATCAACGTAGAAAGCAATAGCTTGAGAATGTTTGAGCGTATCTGATCGCGAACAGATTGACAGTCAATCTTGGTGTGCTTCATGCGCTCATGGAACACCGGATGAGAAGCAATATAGATAACGACATGGTTATCACAAAAAAGAATCACCAGAGACGACACATGTAAGCCAAAATCATAGATGAGTTGCTGAAGCCAGACGAGCTCACTTGAAGCTACGGCAAGAGCATGATAGTCCAACTCGATAGATCAACAAGACATGGTAATTTTTTTTTATATATTGCCAAGAAACAACAAAATCGCCGAGAAAAACCCAGAAATCGATGATTGAAGAGTAGTCAGGCAGGTGGCCCAGTCTATGCTAGAGAATCTGTAGGAAATAGGTCAAGACGAGGCCAATTAGAAATTCCAAGTCTCGGTTGATCTTGGAGGAAGCGAAACAAATGATGAGATAATTGTAGATGAAAATCACGATGAGAGGCCAAAAACTAACTCAAACCATTAAAATAATAAGCGATGTTCGGTCTGGTGATTGTCAAATACAACTTCCTAATGAGACGAAAATAATGTGTGGCATCAGTCTACACAGTGCCATTGTAAGATGGAGTGTGTGAGCTTGATGTTCCACTCCAAAGAGGCTTGTTTCAACTCATAGGTCGACTAATGTAGTTTGCATACTAGCTTTCCAGATCGTAATAACCCTTGAGTCTTATAACCCAATGGAAAATCTATGTACACCTATTTACATATATCCCCATTAAATAAAGATATTGTCAAGATGAGCAAGCTTATTGGAATGAGTTTTGATTTAGGTCGTTTTAGCTAGTTAGTGGTCGTTTTATTCTCTTTTCGTTTATTTTGTTATCAATAACTATAAATACCTCATTTTGTTCGTTGTTATTAATTAATGAAGAATATTCCTTTTTCAAATTTCTTCTCCGATCTTTCTCTGCAAATCTTCGACGAAGCTCAGTCGTGAAATAGTATCAGAGCAATTCGCTCCGCTCATATCCACCTTCGTCTAAAGCAGACTTTCTGCTTTTTATCTTCCTCTCCTTCGTGTTCATTCTCTCAATGGCGACTCAAGAATCTGATAATGCATCTCCGGCGACGGGAAACACGTCGCAACGATCTCTCAATGAAGAAACCCT
The DNA here is from genome assembly GCF_054948205.1 of Urtica dioica subsp. dioica. Classification (NCBI taxonomy): domain Eukaryota; kingdom Viridiplantae; phylum Streptophyta; class Magnoliopsida; order Rosales; family Urticaceae; genus Urtica; species Urtica dioica. The sequence goes on along the minus strand of NC_142764.1, from coordinate 16,609,788 downwards.
AGATCCCTTCTTTTTCCATCACATCGACACCACATGTCAAATTCTGGTTACAAATCCTCTCACAGGAGACAATTATCCTACATGGAAGAGATCAATGAAGATCGCGCTCTCTGTGAAGAACAAATTCGACTTTGTTGATGGATCTATTCCTGAACCTAGTGGCTCCGATCCAAATCACCTCAATTCTTGGAAGAGAAACAATGATATCATCATTGCCTGGATGCTCAATTCAGAACACATTGTCGAAGATACAGAACACATTGTCTCACTCCTCAGCAGAATTTGAGTATCGAGCGATGGCTGTTGCGACTTCAGAGATTGTTTAGTTACAGCAACTACTCAGAGATCTCAAGGTCTCATGCCTTAGTTCTCCATTTTTATACCGTGGCAACCAGGCAGCAATGCACATTGCATCAAATCCTTCGTTTCATGAACAAACAAAGCACATTGAAGTCGACTTGTACTTTGTCCGTGATCATTTGCATCGAGGGGATTTAAAGCTTTTGCCTGTGAGAACTCACCATCAACTAGCTAATGCTTTTATCAAGCCTCTTCCATCTTCGAATTTGACATCTATTATCTCCAAGTTGTCTGTCAAGAATCTCTACCTTCCAACTTGAGAGGGAGTACTATTGGAATAAGTTTTGGTTTAGGTCGTTTTAGCTAGTTAGTGATCGTTTTATTATCTTGTCGTTTATTTTGTTATCAATAACTATAAATACCTCCTTTTGTCCATTGTTATTAATTAATGAAGAATATTCTTTTTTCAAATTTCTTCTCCAATCTTTCTTTGCAAATCTTCGACGAAGCTCAGTCGTGAAAAAGCTCTCAATTTTGTGTAGCATGATAGTGACCAAATTAGCCACCGGAGAAAAGGTGTCGATATAATCAACTCCTTCATGTTGATTGTAACCCTTTGAAACTAACAAAGCTTTGTGCCCAGCCAAACTACCATTGACATTGAACTTTTGTAAACCTATCCATAACTCATAGATTGCTTGTTATTCGGCAATGTGACAACTGGACATGTATGATCCTCATGCATATCACTGATCTGTCCATCTATGACATGTCTCTAATGTGAATGCTAAGTAGGTTAGCAGCCTGGTGATACTAGTGTGGCTCAGATTCTATAGAGACAGCTAGAGTCAAATCCCTATATGAAGGAAAAATGGTTTCATAATTGAGATACTTGGATAATGTGTGTGGACTAGTGATGATGGGCGAGGATGTGGTGGAAATGTTGTGCTGGTATTCTTTTATGTAGTTCATAGGGTGGGTACGTGTCTAATGGTTCGAAGAACACGTAGAACGAGTTCTATATGAGTACAATGAGCATCATGTAATGGACTTGTGTGAGGTTGATTTTGTGGTTCAATAGGAATTGTTTATGACTCAGTCGGAGGTGGACTATTAGGACTTGTGTGTGATGTTTCATGCTAAAATGAAGGGTTTTGTGAGATCCGAGGTCATAAGTGATGGGGTGTGAGGAAATGTGTAGAAGGCATTGATAAATTAGGAAAATGGACAAGATCACATAACTCCGTAGATGCATGGTGAAAGCAAAAAATTTGGCTTGTGAAAAACAATATCACGTTTTATGAAAAAACTCTATTTTTACAATATGCAAGATTCCATATCCTTTGACGCCTTGCGGATAGCCTAAAAAGACACATCTTCTAGCTAGATGTTCAAATTTGATTTTGTGTGCTTTCAATGTAAAAGAAAGGACAAAAAATTTAAACACACTCCTAGAATTGTAATTAGGTCTTTTCTCATATAGGCATTCAAAAGGTGACTTACCAACGAGTAGTGGTGTTGGTGTTCTGTTGATTAGAAAAATAGTAGTTAGCACACATTCTTAGCAAATCTAATAGGAACTTGAGATTAAAAGACCAAAGCTCAAGCAACATTGATGAGACGTTGATGCTTCCTCTCGGAAACTGAGTTTTGTTATGGTGATACATCGCATGAGAATCGATATACTATCCATGCCTGGGAGAAATAATCCTTGTAAACTAACTCATGTTCATTATCGTATCGAAACTGTTTGGTAGACTTTGTGAATTGAGTTTAGACCATGGAACACAACTTTGGTACGAGAACAAATATTTCATGAGAAAAATCCAACAAAAGCAAGAGATATCATCAACCAATATAAAAAATATCTTTGATGAGTGTGATGAAACATGATTATTAAGGATATAAATTGGCAATTTTCCTTCACATATCACATATATATATGGGTATAATGGCTATATAGCCATATATATGAAATGTTAGAAATTTCTAAATAGCCAACGTTTTGTTAATTTTTGGTAAATAGCCATGTAAATTTATTTACGCAGGGTAAATTTTTAGTAAATATGTGTAAATATTGTTGGTTACGTCATATTTTTTTGCTATTTATGAAACATATATGGCTATTTACGAAAAATTTACAAAACGTTGGCTAAAATACAAATGTTTATGTTTTTGTGGCTTATATCGCTAAATACCACAAGTATAATTAAGTAAAATAAATTATTTAACTCTTGCCATAAAGACTTGAAACGAGTGAAACAGATCGCAATGAACTTTTGATCCTATGAAATGTTAAAAATTTCACGACGGAATTGAAAAATCCTAAGACCATTACTCTTTCCAAATATTTCTTTCAAAAATGCCATATCATGACCTAGGCCACGGATTAATATAAAAATGTACAACTCTTCCCATGCATGACTTAGGCCACACGGATTATTAAAAATAAATAAGTCAATGCCATGTCGACATGTCATTAGCTCTAATAATATGTATACAAAATATAATCATTTAGGAAAATTGAAAGGTTATTTCGCTTTTGATCATAGGTTCTCTTATATTCTAAATAACGTGATAAATATTGTTTGATAAAACTGATGAAAGCATTGATACGCCGACCTCAATGTGTACGTTATATTATATTTCAAACAATCCACTTCCATTTAATAACCATCCCCATGATGCAAATTGAAGAATATAATCTATGCATATGAGTAATTTAATTCACATTGATAAACAACTGCAAGTAGGCGGTATATAAATGGGAATAATTAAATCTAAAGAGTTCGACGTATTTTCATCCGAAAATTTTATCGACTTTCCATAAGGAGGGAAAGTGAGAGTGTGAGTGTGACCACACATTCTAAAATCTAAACTATATGCAAAAAAAAAAAAAAAAAAAAGTTCATTCTTTCAGGAGATAATAATAATCGATAAACGTCCTTTCACGTCTACTGATCTACTTGTAAATTCCTTTCTCAGCGTGCATGATTTATACTTTATACCTCATAAAGGTAAAAAAAAAAAAAAAAATCAAATCATTGGACCAAGACCAACAACGAAGTAATTAGTTACTATTTATATATATTGATTTGAGACCCCACGTGAAGATATTGGACGAAAGATATCAGTCGAACATGGGATTCAGATCTTCCCTTGTGAACATGGGACCCGCCAGCTATTGTTTTCCTCTTTGATAGATCAATCAAAGTGAGCACGACCGTGTGGTTTGACGGTTTGACCACGATAGCAGTGGATAAAGCTCTTTTGTTATGTGGGAGTGGGACCTAATCAGCATGCTTAAGTTATGGGATCCTACAATTTCAACTCGATCTACTTTATCGAAACTTACGTATGTCTATATGTAATATTAGGGCTTATCCGACATTGCATTTAACAAAATCCGGTGACTTCTATGTCAATATATATACATATATATAAGGGTATTAGATATAGGAGAAAGTTAACTATAAGAGATAGTTAAGAGGCTAGTATAATTACAAGTCTTATTACTCTTTAAATAGGAGAGATTTATAAGAAAAAAAAGCATCAAATAATCAGACTGGTATATTGCCAAAGCACAGGTCCAGTCAAATTTGCATCTCTAATCACCAGAGTCTTAACAGTTGTATCTGAAAAAAATGCTAAATAGGGGAAATTTAATAATAAGAGATAATTAAAAAGTTAGTATAGTATAATTAGAAGTTCTTTTTTCCCTTTCTGTATAAAAATTAGTAGTTGTATTAGTGTTTTAATATGTGGTAGTTATTAGTGAATAAGGACATGAATAATAAACAGTATTATATTAGGAGAGCCACGAGTCTTTCGAATGTCCCTAGCGCCTGATATTATCTCAATTTGCATTTTCGATGCCAAAGTCTCAACAATTGATACCTACTACCAGCAAAAACACAATGCAATAAACTTGGTTTTTTTCGACTCATGGTTACGTTAAGGGTGAATATGTTTTTTTTTTACTGTGAATCAATATTATGATATTTACGCTGAGACATGAAAAAATGCGTAAAAACAAACAATTACATAATATTTGTTCTATGTTATGCTTTGAAATTATTTAGCTACTAAGTTCACACAAAGTATAACCGTAAATGGATCACATTTGTTCGGAAATATCCAACTACCAAACAGAGTAGCTTTGCTCACAAAGTATGCATACACACATATGATACATAAAAAATTAAAATACGTACATAGCTTTGCTCCGATAATTAAATAGCATGCCGAACGTGTTTTTATATTTTCTGTTGATCATTGTTGTGTTACGTATAGGTGTTGTTTGTTGTATCTCTTACTTATATTAGTAGAGCGTGCTTAAGTGTAAAGCTGATGCTGAATCATCACATATGAGCAAACACTTAGAGTATATTATAGCATTGTATAAGAACTCTGTATCAAGCCATTCGTTAGTTAAGATTCATAATACAAACTTCAGCCTTTCTCTCTCTAGTTATATTCTCTTCTCTCTTCATGGTATCAAAGGCTTAGAGAGTACCAATGGTGGCTCAACCATTAGTTTAAGAAGAAGGAATGTTTCAAGGAGCTCCAAACTTCGCGCCTCACTGCAATCCGCTTCCGATGCGTTTGGATCGGAACAATTACGTGCTCTGGAGTTCACAGGTTCTTCCAATAGTTCGAGCTCATCGATTTGACTCCATTCTCGAAGGAACTGCTCGAATTCCGACTCAATCCATTAAAGTTCAGCCGGATATAGCTCAACCACCAGTCTGTCATCCAAATCAAGAGTTCCACAACTAGATGAATTACGATCAGTTTCTTATGAGCTAGCTATTCGCATCAATATCGGAGCAGACGCTTGGAAATGTTAATCGATGTAGAACCTCATCAGAAGTCGGGTTCACTCTGTTGAGGTGGAATTCCACACAATCAAAGGCGAGATCGTTGCAGCTCGAGTTACTCTTGCAAATGATGAAGAAAGACAATCAGTCAATTGAGGACTACATTCTCAAAATGAAAAATTTAGCTAATAGTCACAATTTGAGTGGTCAACAATCACCGATGATGAATTGATATTGTATAAAATCGGAGCACCAAGTCCAAAATATAAATCGGTTGTCATCAACTTGACCTCGAGGCAAGAGGATCTGAATCTGCAAGAAGTTCAGCTTATGCTGCAATCTCAAGAAATGCGGATGGAAACTCTAAGAATTCAAGTCTCATGTCTACATATTTTTCTTATCAAGGTCTAGCTCGCGGAGGCTTCAATAGCGGCGGTCGAGGAGGCTTCAACCACTAGTACAAAAAATACCTTTGGGTGCGATTTTTTCGCACCCAAAAGTCAATTTTCGCACCCAAAGATATCTTTAGGTGCGACTTTCGGTGCGACTTTTCCGCACCCGAAAGTCCGCACCTAAAAGTCTTGGGTGCGAAAAGTTGCACCCAAAAGTCTTGACTTTCGGGTGCGACATTTAGGTGCGACTTTCCGCATCTAAAGTCGCACCCGATATTTTCCCGCCATGACCATTGGGTGCGACTTTTCGCACCCGATAATCATTTGTGGATTAAAAGAAATAGTGCTTAAGATGTCGCTCTATTATAAAGTGACTTTAAATTTTTGAAAAACGTAATCATTAGCAGTGCTTTAGTTGTCACCTGATTTAAAAGTGACTTCGATTCTTAATTTATTTATAAAAATATTAAGCAACTAAATACGTTCAGCCTCGAACTTTGAAACACAATATGTCCTCAAGATCCACTTAAGAGAAAAAAAAAACCTCATTGAATCAACAATATCAACATGTTTAGCAAATGGAAATAGAGCAAGGGTTTCTATTGAGCGTCTTTACATGCTAATCAATAAATTAGTACTTGAAATCCTTAGCTACAAGCAACTTCCATGATATGCTCTTTTTGGAAAACCAAAAATAAGCGAGATAGCTAAAGGCCAAACCCTAATTTGAAAAAATCCAAAGGCCGTGAATAGCCCCCGAGAGGCTGCGACAACGTCCCTGCCGCTTCTGGTCGAACAGCTCAATTGTGTAGGATTTCATAGAGGCGGCATTGTCAATGGAGGAAAGTCGTGGTCACAAAGGATGTCAAGCTCAACTAGCATATTTTGACTACATCAACTACTCAGATCAGTACTACTTTGATGAGTCTAAGACTGATCAAATGTACTTCGAACAGAATTTCTGCGATCTTTCAGAAGTGATGAGTGACTAGAGCTACAACTACATCTCAAGCTTCATATGTGCCTTACCAATACTCACCTCAGTTTGCTTAACACCAGTGTCCTGTACAATCCTATTCTCATCACTTTCCACCACAAGCTCAAGAACTCCACGCTAGCTCAAGAACAATCGGGTTTCTTACAACTGCATCTGAAATTGCGTGGTACTTGAATAGCAGAGCAACAAATCATGTGATGTCTTAGCTTGGAAATCTAATAGTTCAGTATAACTACAAAGGCAAAGTCAAGCTCACAATAGGTAATGGATCCTTGCTCTCCATTTCTCATATTGGTGATTCGATAATGCATATTTCCGTTCTCATAGTTAATTGAAACTAAAAAACATCATTCATGTCCCACAAATATACACTTCTTCACTCTCAGACCTAGCTTGTCCTCTCTTTGGTGCATGTACGCCACACAACCATATACCTTCAAGTTGTCGAGCTTCAGTGGAGAACCATTCCATTCTTCTTCCGGTGTCTTGCAATTCAACGCCACCGATGGACATCGGTTTATCAATTAAACCGTCGTGATAATGACTTCTCCCCAAAACCGCTTTGGCAAACCGGTCTCAAATAACATGCATCTCACCCTCTCAAGTAGTTTTCGGTTTATCCGCTCCGCAAGGCCATTTTGTTGCGGGGTTCCCCAGACGGTCTTGTGCCTAACCATCCCTTCTTCCCTGATGAACCACTTGAACTCATCACCCAAATACTCCAAACCATTGTCCGTTCAAACCTTCTTGATTTTTCTCCCGGTTTGTACCTCTACCATTTTCTTCCATTCTTTGAACTTTCCAAAAGCTTCATCTTTATGCTGCAAGATGAAATCCCAAACCTTCCGAGAACAATCATCGATGAGCGTGATGAAATATCGGCCTTCACCTAGAGTTAGCGTCCTCGACGGCCCCTACAAATCTGAGTGCACATAGCTCAACGTGTCCCACGTCACCTCCGCAGACCGTGTAAACTTCACTCTCGTGACCTTGCTATAGATGCAATTCTCGCAAAACTCCAAGTCACCAAGCTTATCACCCTCGAACAAACCTTATTTGATCAACTCCTTCAAACATCTATCACTCGCATGACCCAATCTCTTGTGCCAAAGGCTCACCAAAGATGTCTCTTACGGTTCCGTAACCGCCGCCGCATCACCGACTAAGGTGCTACCTTGAAGAATGTAGTGATCACGCTCTCTAACACCATCATATAAAGTAGCGACCCCTTCGTGACCTTCAAGACATTATTTTCACATTTCCAAGAAAAGCCTTGTTGGTCCAAGATTCCAAGTGAAATGAGATTCCTTCATAATTCTGAGACTTGCTGTACCTCCGTCATAATCCGCTCGATCCCATCGCGCGACTTAATCTGCACCACACCGATTTCGGCCACCTTACATGACTTGTTGTTTCCGAGCAACACTTCTCATCACGACTTTATCGTAGCTCTAGAACCAACTTTCATTCGATGTCATATGGAATGAGCATCCGGATTCCATGATCCAACGTTTGTCGAAATGAGTGGTAGAAACAACTAGAACATCAGAGCTCTCGTAACCGTCAACAACTTCTTGAACAACCGCCGCATCTCCGTCTTGTCTCTCGGTTGCACCCTCTCCCTGATTCGAACAATTCTTCACCACATGCCCTTCTTCATGCCACTTGTAATACTTGATGACGAATGTCTTCGAGTTCCGAGACTTCGATCGTGACTTTTTCTTTCCCTTAGTGTCTCTCTTGTCGGATCTACCTCCAACCATGAACAAGCCATCTCCACTAGTATCTTCCATCTCTATCTGTCGTGTGTGTTCCTTGACTTCAAAGCTCCAACAACCTCGTCGAGAGTAATCTTCTCTCTACCATGTTGAAGAATGTCAACCATGTGCTTGTACGACCTCGGCAAAGAATAAAGCAAAACCTATGCTTGATCCTCGTCGTCGTACTTCACGTCAATGTTCTCCAAATCGACAATCAACTTGTTGAACTCGTCGAGATGTTCCATCAAATCCTTTCCTTCCGCCATCTTGAATGTGAAAAATTGCGCCTTGAGAAACAACCGACTCAACAACATTTTCTTCATGTAAAGTAACTCTAGCTTCAACCATATCTCGGCCGTCGACGTACACAGTATCACCTCATGTAAGACCTTATCATTGAGACTAAGAATTAAGGTGGTTAAAGCCTTCTCCAACACCTCATCCTTCTTCGTCGCGTCCCATGTCGCCAGAAGCTTATCGGACTCGTCAAGAGCCTTCCCGAGACCCATATTCCCGAGGTGAGCCAATATCTTCACTTTCCATAACCCAAAGTAATTTGAGCCATCAAACTTCTCAATATCTACTTTCGAGGTCGATGCCATCACAAAACAACCCAAAGCTTCAAGGAAACAATTTATCGAACACTTGGTGTGCACACGAAACCTCAACACAAAACCCCTCAATTCTAGCCCAACCTTGCTTTGATACCAATTTGTTGGAACGAGTCGGGGTCGAGTATGTGCGGAATACGGAATATACTAGCACAACGATATATATGCATCCGTGGCTACAATCGACAATAAATAAAAATATGAGACGAGGAATTTTATCCACGTTCGGACCAAAAATGTCATACTTTCTGTTTGGAGAGTGGTTTTACTAACAAATAATAATCCGATATTATAAAGATTACAAGCCCTTAAAACTTTCTCTTTTTCTCAAAAAATTTCTCTCACAATTGTTCTAGGTTGTTTTTCCCAATTTCTTTCTCTCATCCAAACCTTTTTTTTCATCTTTTGTTCTCTCGGTATGTATCTCTCGACAACACACACTCCCTTTATATAAAGGAAACAAATAAATAAACAAAGGGTAGAGCTCACAACATATTAAAGCCATGTTCACAGTATGTTAGAGTATTTTAGTCTTAACCTTTTTATTATGTCTTAACTATTTATATTCTCTTGTGTTATTTTACGATTACTTTTGCATTGTCTCATTGTGTTATTTTAGGATGTATCATCATGTGTTCGATCGCGATTAGTTTCCTTGCGTTTTTAATTCCTTGGGATGACTTTTAAGAAGATATTTTCTTTGAACTCTTTAATCTTTCACTTTTATATATATATATATATATATATATATATATTATATATATATATATATATATATATATAATATTGTTAATTTGTTATCGTTCTTATCTTCTTTAAGCCATTTGCAATGAGATGGTATATCACTATATACGCAGTGATATTGCTTTCAAGCACACGGTAAAAGTTAGCAGCAAATTTGGCGTGAGTACAATATCACACCAAATTTGATGTGATACTGTATCACACGGCAAATGTTTTTTTTAAACTATGTATATATGTTTATTAATAAAAGATTAAATAATTTATAAAATATAATAATAGAGAAAAGTAGTTTTAGTGTTGAATTTGGTGTTATGATTGCAGTAAAAAAAACAAATTAGTGCTAAAAACACACAAAAATAGTGAGATTTCAACATCAAATTTAGTGTTAAGGTTGAAGATGCTCTTAGAACCTTGGGATCTGTACATTACCAGCCGAATTCATTTAAAAACAAGCCATGAATGTGTAAATTAGTGTGAATAGTTGACGGATATATATATATATATATATATATATATATATATAATAAAAGATTCAGCGGAGTTTTAAATGCCGTCAAAAATTGGTGGCGGCGCCGCTGTCGGAGCAAAAACGGCCGATAAAAGAGTATTTTGTCGTTTCTTCATCTTATGTCGCTGGAAATTTATCGAAACGGCATGTTGTTCGGCGTATTAAATACCGCTCATTTTAATTTCATTCAAAGAGTAAAAGCACATTGGATTCGACGACATTCGTGGAAAATCGAAGAAAACGGCGGGGCTTTGGCAAAACTCGGGTGATCCACTCGGCGGTGGCGACCACCCAGAAGTCGGCGAATTTCGGAGGCACTCGGTGACTCGGTTTCGTTTTCGATACAGCTCAGTATATTTTCAGCAATATTTCGGCGAGTATCGTGGATTTTCGGTGAAGGTAGGTGAGTTTATTGCGGCGTTTTTCTTTGTCCGGTGGTTTTTGTTACACTGGTTCTAACAAAAAGGGCTGGTTTTTCTTACGCTGGTTTTTCTTTACACGGCTCAGTATGTTTGTTTGTTGCTTGATTGGAGGAGGCTATTTAAAACCCCAGTGGGCCAACAAATGCTCAAGTGGGCTTAATGAATCAGATTGGGGTATAAGCCCATATGTCTATACACTTTAAAAAACAAACAAACAATAGTTAAAAAAAACAATAATTGATGCCTAATATATATATATATATATATATATATATATATATATATATATATATATATACGCATATTTATATAATATGTGTATTAAGTAGACATATTATTTTGAGATATATATCTAAGTTTACAAATTGTAAAATATATGTGTATGCATATATTTTTAATAGAAGTATATATTTATATTATGTGTATATATTTTAAATATGATTTGCAACATTATTTTCGTTCGATTTTCTGTTGGCACATTGATTTTCCATCGAAAACGACATTTCATTTTTCCTTATCCACATTTTTTCCGTCCGATTTTCCGTTGGCGTGTCGATTTTTCGTAAATCAGGAGGCTCGAAACGGCATGGAAAACGGCATTTAATCCCTTGGTTTTTTCAAGAAGATCTATAATGTAATTCGTTGATATGAACAAGACTCAATATTGTTTTTTAGATAAAATAAAAATAAAAAAACTCAATATTTTATTATATTGATGCGGATGAATGAAACTACTATATTTTTTTGGCTCAATCCACTCGTATAAGTCCCCACATTAATATTACCTGAAAATTATAAAAAGAAATTATTATTATTAAAGTGTAAAATTTTCAAATAATAGTTGTTTTTATATAACGCTCCTTTTAGTCTTCGTTTTAGTAGAAATTATTCTTTCTAGTTATCTCATTTTTAAAATTGATTTTGATAATATATCACTTTTCATCTTTTGATAATATATAACCTCCCCCCTCAGACTTTGAGTAGAATCGCGGCCGCTCTCACCGCTTTGTCTCTTCCTCCTCAAAATCGGTCAATTCATAATTTCCACGAGCCTCGATCGCCGGGAAGTTCAGATCAATTTTCTAGACCGTGTCGAGCACTGACGGCCGGAAATTTTCCGAAGAATCACGGTTTCAATGAGCTGTTTGTCGGGAGACTACTACCGGTGTTGATTATGAAATTAAATGAACAATTTTTTAGTCGACATTTCATCGAAGAGTTGCAATGCGAAAGAAATTTGAGATTTTCCTCTCCTCAAAACGAAGGCAAGCTCCGGGTCAGTCTAATATCTATTCATATCCACTGAAACGCGACATACTTCAAGCACCACAAAGAGGAGAATAAAATGAATCACTAGTCATGCGCAGTGTGAATTTTCATCCAAGAGAAAGAAGAAGACCAAGGTATCCTTACCTTGGTGGAGAGACAGATAAACGAGCACCTTCTACACTGGAAATTCCTCTTCTTCTAACAGTGATCCTTCTCTTTTGATCATTCGAGGAGAAGAACAGTAAATGAAACCATGTGAAAGCTTTTAAGTTTCTTGGTTCATATTTTTTTTTTTTTTTTTTGTGATTTTGTATCACATTTAGAAATAACAATTCCTCGCTTTTGAACTCAGTAAACATCATGTCATTTGTTTAATCTGAACATCTTATATACATTAACGAAACTATTGATTTTATATCTATACATCAGTGTTTATATTTGTGTTTGTATTAGTTTACTTTTCTTTACTGTGTTATATGTTTCGTGGGTTGAGAGAGGTAGAGAAACTTCTTGTTTAATTTTTGATATTATTTTTATAGAGAAAATGACTAATATATCAGCCATTTCTAAAGCTTTTCGTATTAAAAAGTAAGTGATTACGAAAAAATAAAACATTTTTTTTTTTCATTTTATTCTAAATACTTCGAATCAATTTACATTAATTTACATTATGTATTAGGTGTATGAAATACTTGAACAATTTGATTTTTTAACTTTGATTTTTTTACCATAAATGATGAAGAAATTGTGTTCTTTATGTCTATTGTTGACAACTATGTCAACAACTCATGTCGATTAATGATATCTTATGTCATTTGTTGACATTTATGTCAACAAATCAACAAAACTTTTCAGTGTTCATTTGTTAACATATATATGTCAACAAATCATGTCATTTGTTGACATCTATGTCAACAAATCAATAAATTTTTCAGTATTGTCATTTGTTTATATATATATATATATATATAACAACAAATTGTGTCAATTGTTGACATATATATGTAAATAAATCGTCAAACAAAATCATATTAAAAAAAATCAGATTTCTTGCGAGACTCGGAAAAAAGGGAAAAATGAATTAAAAAAAAATATGATCTCCCCTCTTTTTACTGATATATTTATCCAAATTATGTTTTTGGTGTAAGTTGGGAATTGAGTCATAAAATACTTAATATATTAGTGTTTTTCTCAATAATAAATTATTAAGTACACATTCATATTTATTCCAGCGTGGTTCTTGTTACGACTAAGCTCCTCATGTCATTTTGTATTGTACTTAGCTAATCTTAGTAGTTTTACTGTTTGTAGTAGTTTACGTATATTGTACGGCAAACATATAAAAGCTTTCTTATGCTGTAATTCATTCTCAAGATCAAATACACTCATTCAATCCAAACAAATCTTCTCTCTCTCTCTCTCTCTCTCTCTCTCTCTCTCTCTCTCTATATATATATATATATATATATATATATATATATATATATATATATAACCTAAATATGGTATCAGAGCCATAGAAGCTGAAAATTGCTCCGCATAACCTAGATTCGCTCCAATGGAGGATTCTCAGAACACCAATTTGAGGCACAACACCAGTTCGCGGTGAACCTTCAATGTTCCACCAAGCTCCAAACTTCACTCTACACCTTAATCCTCTCTCAACTACGTTCTATGGCGATCTCAAGTAATTCCGACATTTCGAGCTCATGGATTTGAAAGCATCCTCGACGGAACTGCTCCGATTCTAGCTCTATTTGTTGATCTGAGAGGCGATCTAACTTAACCTCCAATCCGAATCCAGAATTTCTGAATTGGCTTCGCTAAGATTAGTTCTTAATGAGCTGGTTGTTCTCATCAATTTATGAAGCAACGCTTAGTCATGTAAATTGGTGTCGCAGCTCATCAGAGGTGTGGTTCACACTCGAGCGACTCAATGCAACTTTGAGCAAAGCCATAGCTCTTCAACTCAGGTTTCTCCTTCAAATTACTAAGAAAGGCTCATTCTCAATCGAAGAGTACTTTCCGAAAATGAAGAATCTGGCTGATAATTTCAACACCTCTGGCCAAACAATTTCTGATGATGAGCTTATCTTATATATACTTGGAGGATTAGGAACTGAATATGAGTCTGTAGTCATTCATCTTACATCTAGGCAATGAGATTTGAATATGCAGGAAGTGCAATTCATGCTACAATATCAATAGTTGTGCATTGAATCTGCAAATTCAGTTCAAGTTGCTGAGAGCTATGGATTAACAGCAAATTTATTGACAAACTCTACTTATCCTGGACGTGGTGGATCTAGAGGTAATCGAGGTGGCTTCAGAGGAAATAGATGTGGTAACCGAGGTCGTGGTCTTGGTCAAGGTTGTGGAAGAGCGTTATGTCAACTATGTGGCAGATCGGGACACATTGCTAGCAAGTGCTTTCCTCGCTTTGGTGTGCACTATGCAGGTGTTGATCTGACTTCACATCAGTCTCAGCCTCAAGCAAATCAGGCTCAATATGATGATCAGGAGTGGTATGGTCAATCTGATTAGCAACAGTTTGAAGAGGAATTTTGTTCTCAGCATGATATTCAAAGCTACAATCAGACCACACACACATCAGCAACTGTGAGCATTACTCAGAGTCCAAGCTCTCAATCCTCAGCTCAAGCCTCATCTCACTATGTTCTGCCTCAACCACAAGTCAATTATGCCTCTAGTTTTGTTCATCAGTCAAGTCACTCAGCAAATGCAGCTTGGCTTCTTGACAGTGGAGCAACAAATCATGTAACTGCAGAGCTTGAGAACCTGTCACTTCAGATGGACTACAAAGGCAAGGGTAAACTTGCAGTAGGTAATGGATCTCTTCTATCTATTTCTCATATAGGTGATTCATTCATTCATGTACCTGCTGCTCATAGCCATCTCAAGCTGTCCAAAATCCTGAGAGTCCCACAAATAACCAAAAATCTACTGAGCATTTCTCAATTTACCAATGACAACAAAGTGTTTATTGAATTTCACTCTAATTGTTGTTTGATTAAGGATCAGTGCTAGAGAAAGACTCTTGTTCGTGGTGAGCTTAGGAATGGCCTATATCAACTACACCTCTCATCCTTTGTCAAGTCCAGTCTAGTCAATCATGTAGAGTCTCAAGCTTTTCCAAATGGGTCTTTCAAGTCTTCCACAAACGTTGAGTCTGCCTCCAAGCAACCTATTGTGTGTAGTAGTTCTGTTTTGTGTAATCATAATAAGAGTGGATGTAACTCTCATAGTGTTGATTCATGTACTAAGAAAACTTGCGGTATTTCTCTTTGGCACAGGAGATTAGGACATTCATCTTCTTTAGTGCTTAGTCTTGTTATTCCTTACTCCGTGCATGAAAGAAAAACAGTCTCTACTTTGTCCACCTTGTATACTTGGAAAATGCATCAAAAGCCTTTTTCGTGCTCTTTGTCAAAATCATCTCATATTTTTCAGATTGTTCACTCTGACTTGTGGGGACTAGCTCCTACTAAGTCAAGAGATGAATATCGTTACTATGTTATCTTTGTAGATGATTTTAGTCGATTCACATGGATTTTTCCATTAAAACAGAAGTCTGATACATGTCAAACCTTCTTAAAATTCAATGCATTTGTTGATAGACACTTTCTTCACATAATCAAAACTCCACACACTGATTAGGGTGGAGAGTACAGATCCATTGTCCCTTTTCTTGAAAACTCAGGCATTCATCACATTCACTCATGTCCACATATCCATCAACAAAATAGTAATTCTGAACGAAAACACCAACATATTACACAACAGGTCTCACAATCTTAGCTCAGTCTGACCTCCAAACTCAATTTTGGTGGGATGCATTCTTTACTTCGGTGTCTCTCATAAATGTCCTTCCAACTCCAATCTTACAAAAAAAATCTCCATCTCATATTCTTCATTCCAAATCACCTCACCTGTCCAAACATAGAATTTTTTGTTGTACCTGTTTTCTTTTCCTACGTCCATATAACTCAAACAAGTTACAGTTCAAACCTTCTAAGTGTGTCTATCTTGGCCCTAGTGTTCATCATAAAGGTTATAAGTGTCTAGCCTCTTCTAGTCGTGTTTATGTTGTACGTGATGTTGTGTCTGAAGAATCAGAATTTCCTTATTAATCACTTTTTCAAAAACAACCTTCCTCACTTCCATCACCACCTCAAGCAGTTCACCATCTTCCTAATGTAGGTCTCACGCTACCATATCCTACATTTCATCACTCACCTCATCACACATGCACTAATCCTACCCCATCTCATATACATGCCTCATCTCATCAGTCCATATCACCACCTCCTCCAGCTGTTTTATCACCACAACCACATCCTTCACCATCATTTTCCCATCCATCTCCACAACCTTTTCATGTAGATCCATTTCCGGACTTTCCACTGAGAACTCACACCATGGTCACTCAATCTCAGCTTGGTGTTTTCAAACCAAAAGCCATCACCATAGAATATTGCTTAGATGCCTCTCCCAGTGAACCACTAACAATCATTTAAGCTCTCTTCAATCCTGAGTGGCAGCGTGCTATGAATATTGAATTTAATGCCTTAATGAGAAATAGTACTTGGGATCTTGTGCCTACTACACCTGATATGAATGTGATAAGTAACAAGTGGGTGTTTCGTACTAAGATCAAGTCAGATGGCTCTCTGGATAAGCTTAAAGCACGGCTAGTAGCAAGAGGTTTTCAAAAAAATGTTAGAATTGATTACTTTGACACGTTCAGTCAGGTACCTAAACACTCAATCATTCGAATTATGTTCTCTCTGGTTACTACTTTTGGATGGCCAGTCTAGCAGGTTGATGTAAACAATTCTTTCTTGAAAGGCTTGCTCTCAGAAACTGTGTTCATGGCTCAACCAAAAGGATTCAAAGATCCCACCAAACCAGATCATGTATATCAGTTAAAGAAGGCGCTTTATGGTCTTAAGCAGGTGCCACGTGCCTGGTTTGATCAGCTAAAGCTAGCACTACATGGTCTACGTTATTTTCATGGTTCTACCTCAGATCACTCTTCTTTTTATAGACGGGCTGGTAATGATCTCATCCTGCTACTGGTAATGATCTAATCACAGGGGGTGATGTGTCTGTTTTGCAAAGTGTTGTGACAAACCTCAACTCTCAATTTTCCTTGAAAGATCTTGGTGCTGTTAATTTCTTTCTAGGCTTTGAGCTTGTTAAGACTGGCTCAGGCTATCACTTGACATACTATGCTGACTGGGTTGGTTTGACAGATGGCAGACATAGCACCACTGGGTATTGTGTGTACTTGGGAAGTAGCCTGATAAACTGGTGTTCACGAAAGCAAAGAGTGGTCTCTAGATCACACTGTGAAGCTGAGTATAGAGCAGCTGCAGAAGCAACTTCAGAAATTGTTTGGATTCAAAGCTTGCTAAGTGAATTGCGTCTGAAAGCATCAAGCCAACCAATTATTTGGTGTGATAGTGTGGGAGCTACATATCTGGGCTCAAATCCTGTGTTTCATGCGCGTACTAACACATCAAAGTTTATGTTCATTTTGTCAGAGACAAGGTGATGGTTAAAGAGCTTGAAATTCGGTATGCTCCCACTGAAGATCAGATCGTCGATGTGTTCACAAAGGCGTTGTCAATACCAAGATTTCGTTGCTTGCGTGACAAGTTAATCTCAGCAATGTAAATGTGCTTCTCACATTCATTGCCCAGCTTAACTTGAGAGGGGCTGTTACGACTAAGCTTCTCATGTTGTTTTATATTGCACTTAGCTAATCTTAGTCGTTTTACTGTTTATAGTCGTTTACGTATATTGTACGCAAACCTATAAAAGGTTTCCTCTGCTGTAATTCATTCTCAAGATCGAATACACTCATTCAATCCAAACAGATCTTCTCTTTCTCTCTCTCTCTCTCTCACCTAAACAGTTCTGTATAGCTTGTACTCCTCCATTCAAGCTTGCTTTTGGCTTGGCTTGCAACTCCATTTAGACAATACCATAAACAAAAAGTCCAACTACCATATATATAATTGTTTTTGTCAGAGCAAAGTTGTTAACATGTCATGAGTCGTCTGATCAGTGTAAACACAGTATAAATTCCATTTCACAAGAACAAGTAAATATCACACCGCAATTTAGTTGCGTTTTCAACATATGCAAGTATGACTAGATAGAATATTTATTTCTCAATAGTTATTAGTAATATTTATTTTACTGATAAGAATAAAGCAAGGTTTCAAAAGGGTCAGCCCGAGGCGAATTGGCCAATCTTCTTCAAGCTCAAACGAGGCTCGAGTCCGGACCCGACCCAAATATTTTTATTGGAGGGTCGGGCCAGACCGGGCCTAAGGAATATGACCTTAGGCCCAAATCAGAACCAAGCCCTCGATCCTCGGAGTCGAGGGTCGGGCCCGGGCCCAAACTTGAAAATGGTCTAAGATTGCCCTCAAAAAGCTCAAATTATAATAATGAAAAATAATATAAAAATATTTTTTTAATTAAAAAAATACAATTTTAATCAAAACAATATATATATATATATATATATATATATGTTAGTAAAAAAACATTAATATCATTAATATTAAATGAAATTTATGTGTCAAAAAGTATTTTTTATCCATAAAAACATAAATGTGAAACAAAAACATAATACTATTTTATTTAAAAAGAGTTGGGCCCGAACCAAACCTAATTAGGGTTCGCGCCGGGCCTGAAATGGACTTTTTTGAGGGCCCGGGAGAGGCCGGGCTTGAGGGCATGTACCCTAGGCCAAGCCCAAACCCTTCAAAAAGCCCGGTGCAGCCCAATCCTTTGCGAAAAGGGCTGGACCGAGCCAAAACCTCTAAAAAAGGGCCATCCGATTAGCCCACGGGCGACCCGGCCCAATTGAAAGCTTTGCACAACTATTCATTTAAATTTTTCACTTAAATTTTTTTACGAAATGAGATGTGTATTGATTCTTCCTTGATCGAAATGGCTTACCACCTAAGGGTAAGCACGGCCAAGATTAATCACTGTGATGTTGTCATCGACTAATCACAATTTTACAATTTACTAATCATATTTAACTAGTTTAAGGCTAATAGAAAAATGACATGTGTAAATTCAAAGATAAAACTTGATTTTATTCCACAGCCGTAATCTCAATTATTACTTATAGTAATTTCATTTAACATCATATGATAAACCTCAAAAATTGTGTTTTTACTATTCGGAAATTTTTGTAACAAAACAAAATTTAAACTAACTGACTTTTTAAATTGCAATCCAAAAATTGAACTTTATTAAACCTTTGAATCTAATTCAAAATTTAGCTAATTCAACATATCATTTATTCGTTGGCTGTTTAGAGAGACCGTCGATGTGAACAAAGCTTAATATTGAATTATTGGACTCTAAAGTTCATAAACCTTTTCAAATATTTAATCATAATAATGTCAATTGACTAAACTAAAGAATTGTCACTGAAAATCTCTAAACTCATATATTTTAGTTTTCTCCTATATGCACTACTACATTAATACATTGTGATCCATTGAATTTTTTTTAGGTTTACCCTTCATGAATATCTCAAAGTAGATGAGAATTATAAAATTACTATTTTACCATTTTAGTTATTATTTCATGGATAAATTACATGAATGTCCCCTGAACTTTTGACCATTTAACAACGTGGTCCTTATTTTTATTTTTCTTACAGTGTCACCCTTGAACTTTGACAATCTTACAAACTTAGTCATTCCGTCTATTTTTCTCAACAATCCATCCATTTTTGCCCATGTATTGGCATGTGACTATTTAAACAGGGACAAAATTGTAAAATAACAACAAAATATTGATTTTATAATTATTTAATATTATTAAAAATTATTATTTATTATATAAAAAATAAATAAAAATAAAATAATTATGTAAAATATGAATTTTTAATAAAAATGAATTGTAAAAATGAATTATTATTTATTATTAATTTTCTATTATCGTGAAAAAAAAAAAGTATAATGAAAATGTATAAAAAAAAGTATTCAAAAAGACAACAAACAAAATGAAAAATGAAATTTTTAATTTTAATTTATTAATTTTAAATATAAAATAATTAAATAAAGGATATATAGGTAATTTTAAGAATTCAAGTTGTAATATGTCGATTACACAAGTTAAAATAGACGGAATATAGAAAAAATTTGACGGAATGACTAAGTTTGTAAGAATATGAAAGTTTAAGGGCGACGATGTAAGAAAAATAAAAGTAGGGACCACGTTGCTAAATGGTCAAAAGTTCAGGGGGCATGAGTGTAATTTATCCTTATTTCATTCAACTCATTTGTTCTGTGAATAAGCATCAGCATTGTTTGGATGGAGCTATCATATCACAATGCTTGATTTATCTCTCAATTAAATACTAGACCTAGTTAATTTATTCACACTGTATAAGAACAAAACATGATGTGATATACATTTCATTTCAACAATCTTTTTCATGAAGTATATATCTATGAGACTCATAACTCCAGCATGACTAAGTCATTTCACCAACTGCTTAATCATAACTTTCTATTAAAGAACGTTGACATTGGTTCATCATGACACTACTACATATTGTAGATTTAAAGACATGAAATTTAAGACATTTTTCAAATCGCACGACTTAAAAAGTCCAAATTATCAAATCGCATTGCAAGTCGTTTCTAAAACGACTCTAATAAACTTTTTAAGTCACTAGAATAACAACTTAAAAAATGTGTACACTAATATTTTGAGACAATAAAAAAAAGACTTCAAATAGTTATATATTTTAAAGACGTTTAAAGATCGACTCTAAAGGATATATTGAGTATTTTTGTAAACGACTTTATAACATCTACATAGATTTAATTTATTTACTTTTAAATCATGTTATAAACGTCTCAAATATGTCTATATTGAGATAAGTATTTTTATAAAATATTTTGACACGTGCTCTTTGATTTAATTTTTTATTATAAAAAGCCCACTTTAATATTAGTGTGAGCTGTCAATTGGGCCGGGCCGGCCCAAAAAAATGAGGCCCTTAGCAGGCCCGAGCCTAGGCCCAACCCGGCCCAATAATGAAGGGGCCTGGGTCGGCCCAACCCAAAGTAGAGAATCATCAGGACCAGCCTGGGCCCAGGCACAAGGCCCTTTGGTTCACGGGCCAGCTCTGGGCTTGGTTCAAGTTTGGTCTTGGGCCTTGTTTGGAGTTTATTTTGGGCCTGTTTTGAGCTATTTTGGGCTTTTTTTAAAAGGTCTTGTTTTGGGCTATTTGTTTTTTAATTGTTTGACTGCTTAAAGGCCTATTTTGAGATTGAGATTGATTTGTATTTTTTTTTATATAAAACACTGATAAATTATAAAACAAAATTCCCCAAATAAAATTATTTCATAAATATAAAAAGAATGACAATACTTAACCGCCTTCATTAAAAACTTTTCTAAGTAAAACCCAGAAGATCGGGATAAAAACTTAGTGAAAGAAAAGAGTACGGTTTGAATAAATAAAAAAATTACATGTGACTACTTAAAGAAGCATAAACTTCATTCTCTAATATTGTAAAGTACAATATTCATTCTCTAATATTGTATAATACGTTGCAATCGAGTCTTTATAACTGTTTTGTTTTTGCCTTCTTGCATCCTCCCAATCATTTAAAACACATTAGGACTTCTAGATTATCTGGACTCATTGTTGATCTTCTGTCGTCGAGAACATGGTTGCTTACACTAAATTCTCGCTCTGACGCAACACTTAATACCAGAGTGGCACACTAGGACAAAAAACGTCATCCGGTGCGACGGTTGTCGCACCGAATACTTCATATGTCGCACCTAAAGGTTTATTAGGTGCGACGGAGTCGCACCGAATAACACGTCGCTAAAGTCTTGCGCAAGAATATCTCGTGCAATTAAGGACAGTGTCGGAAAACACCCTTGTTTGTTTTTTCACCATTCTAGAATATCCAATTCGTCTGGATTCTCTGTGTAAAATTAAGTTTCCAAATATTTCACAAGCTTGGAAGATGATGTTTGAGAAGATGATGACGACGAATGATGTCTCGAATTATGAATTAGATAATACTTCCAAATAGTATACACCTCATAATACTTTTGTGCCTTTGCAAAACACTAAGAGCTAGAATATTACGTACAAAATGAACCAGATCTCACTCGTAGTTCTCAATATGATAAATAAAGATGTACAAGAGTATCAAATAAATCTATTGACTTTATATAGAGAATATTACGTACAAAATGAACGATTTAGACAATTAAACACTAAGAGCTAGAATATTATATATTTTTCTACTTTATTTTAAACAAGTGTAAGTATTATTGATAATATATATATATATATATATATTATATATATATATACATATATTTAGAGAACAAAAAAATTGGACCTCAAACGGGTTTGTGCCTGGGCCGTGTCTGGTCCGTGCCAGTTCTGTGCCTAGGCCGTGCTGGTTCTGTGCTTTTCAAGGGCTTTGGGCCGAGCTCGGATTTTGGGCCTAAAACGAAAGCCCAAACCAGGACCAATTTAAAAATCGGGACGGCCCGGCCGTTCTTTAATCCGGGCTGGGCCAGGCCAAAACCAATTAAAATAAGGGTTGGGCCGGGTGGCCCGCGGGTGGCCCGGCCCAATTGACAGCTTGGAGTGTAACAGAAAATCCTTAAAAAGGCTTTCAAATCGTTTTTTATAAAAAAAAAAAGATTTTTTTTAAATTAAAAACAATGTTGTTAGGATTATGTTAATATTTAATAACCGCCCCCAAAGTTCTACCACACATCTCCTAAATCCACGTCTAATAAGTTTTAAAAAGGCTTTCAAATCGTTTTTATAAAAAAGATTTTTTTTTTAAATTAAAAAACAATGTTGTTAGGGTTATGTTAATATTTAATAACCGCCCCCAAAGTTCTACCACACATCTCCTCTCTTGGATTTTTGGGGCAATTGCCCGGGATTTAAGACAGTTAAATTTCACTAAAATAGTTTCATTAGCACCTGAAGTATTATAAGATTAGGAAACTCTTCATGTTGGTCCGTCCTATCATTGAACCAAATTGACCCGTATATTAAAGTCCCAAATTGAAATGCTATGTCTGGACCTCCCCAGAAGGTAATAATAACGAACTTGCAAAAGGAATCTCTTTATGAAATTCTTTTCCTTCTCTATCTATTCTTTCATTCTACGCAGTAACAAATTTCATTTCTTCTCTGCCTCTTCTTGCGATTTCACAAAGGAAAAAACACTTCGCTGCCAAAAAAATTTGATGACCCTCACCATTTCCCAAACAACCCCACCACTGGGTTGCTCCTCGCCACCGCCTCTCAGGGTTGTCTCTATCACTTTCTCTTTCTTCCCCTCTCAGACTCGCACTATTTTTTTTTTCATTCCACTCTAGCCAAGCCCAACTCCGTCCTTGCTTTACCCCGTCGTCGCTGATTCAAACCGTCGATTTTTTGTGTAGTAGGTTTATGGCTCGAGGGATGTTTTCTTGAAAATAAATGATGAGAACAACATAAATACTTTTTTTTTAAAGTTTTGATACTTCTCTTGTACAGGAATTTTTGTGTTCATTTGATTTTGAGTTTTTATTTCATAGCTCAATTCGAATTTACATCGATTTGAATCTAGAATTAAGGGCTAGACTTAGAATTTTGTTCAACTTAATTTTTCATTTGATAAATATTCGATTCGTACTTTCAAATTGACAATTCAATTTGAAATCCAAATTCAGAATGGGGTCGGCAAAAGATAACGAACGGTTTAGATTGTTGTATAGATTTGGGAGCAATGGGACCGCTGGGAGTCGGAAAGTCGACCATCATGATTCATGAACCGCCTCTACGTCTTTGACACTTTTTCACCAGGTCTGACTCTGTCGTCCCTTCTCGACTCTAAATATAACCAACCTTATGTTCTTGATTTTAAATGCTTACTAATTTTTTAATTTTTATTTTTCTGATTATCAAGATTGTTATTAAAAGCTTGATTTTAATTACACAAATCAACATTTTCAGGAGCGTCGCGACTCAACAAGACAACATGAGAGATATGGCCACGCAATTGAGCACTGGAATAGAACCTCGATCGAGTTTCTTCTGACTGTCTCATTCTCATGACACTCATAACTTGCTTGTTCAAATGGGAAATGGTAAATAACCTTTGATTGTTTGGAGTCGCAGCCTGTGTTGAGCCACTTAATCTTATCTGTGTCTTTTATCCTAATCCCATTATTTCAGAGGACTTTGTTGATGATAATACCAATATAAGGGGGATCAAGGGGCTGATGAGACACTGACGTAGTTCTAGAAATCTACAAGATGCAATGGTATTACATTTTTGGCGTTAGAGATTCAACCGGAGCGTGGAGGGGAATGGGGACGATGACCAGGATTAGGGTCTACATAAAATCTATGTTGTAGTTATTTGATTTCTTAACTTTGTATGTAAATTATTGTACTTTGCCTATAACATTATCGATAATTTTTTTAAATGTATTCCAAATTCTTATTTATTTGTCTTTTTTTTTTAAATTGAATGTTGTATAATATTTCCATACTAATTTATCTAAACTAATTAAATATAAATCAGAAAATAGAAAAGAGAAACCATTACAAAATAAGAGTAGCCACCTATTAAACAATAAACGTCTTCATAAGTGGAGTCTACATCAGCATTCTGCTGCCCAGGTGGATCAATTTTAAGTCGTTTTTTAAGATATAAAGTCATTTTTCTTTTAGAAATGAAGATATTTTTCAAACGTCTTCGTAGACCTCTCCACGTCAACATTTTTAAGCCAAAGTGGAACCTTTTCTAAGTCGTTTTATCAGGGATTTGGAGTAATTTTTTATAGATATTTGGAGACAATATTTTATTGTCTAAAAAAATATGGACTTTTTAAGTCTCTCACTTAGAGGTCGTTTTCTGGTACGATTCAGATTGTTTTTTAAGTCATGATTTTGATGTCTTAAAACGCAATGTTTGTAGTAATGAAGATAAATAGCTAAATAACTATATCTCATCTAAGGATTTTATGCAAGCTTGAGTCCATTTATACATAGTGACTGTTAGACCTTAACAGTTAAATAGTTTTAGCTTTATTTCTTTGAAAGTGCATGGGTAATATTCAACATCTTTATAAGATATCTATGAAGAATTATAGAGTCTACAACTATCTATGTCTCGTAACCAAACATCATGAGTTTGCCTGACAATCATCTACTAAAATCAATTGTTCATTAGTTCCTCAGATTTTGAGTATTACTTATAAACAATTATTAGAAGAGATGTTATGAGAATCTCAATTTGACTCTTCACATGTTGTAAGTTGCTTCTAACAAAAACTAATAAATCATAACACATACTTGTAAGGACTGAAAATTTCATTTTATTGATTTAATTGAGTTTTACATCAAATTGCCTTTAAAATAACTTATTACACTTAAAAGTAAATACATCATTACATCTATTTGTGGGCATTAAAAAAACACTCTCATTTTCAAACACTTCACCGACTCCGAGAGTCAGGGATCTCAGCGCCGAAAGGCCCATGAAGCTCATTGGGATCTCGCTGGAGTAGTTGTTGAAGGACCTAATCACGGAAATTTTCTTAGGAGTCTTGGATCTAGATGTTCCCATATGAGGATTTTCGAGTCTCGAGCAAGAGATTATAGTCTCGAATAAAATAAGGAAAAGAGTATGAAAATAAAAATAGAAGAAGAATAATGATGGGAGTTGAGAACTAAAGGTTTGCTTAGTTCTTTGTTTCTTCTAGTTCATTTTATTTTATTTGGTTTTGTGGGTAAGACCAAGAGCGAGTGGTCTGACATTGAGAGAGATATATATTTATTATTTTTTTTAAATTAAATCTTAAATGAGCAAGGACAAAATCGATTTCTCAATAAGATGTTGAAGTCAACTTCAAGAAAAAATCAAAATATACGAGGCAGTTATGAATCTCAAGTGGGAATGACAATATTATCCGAGACCCGCTAATCTGCCCGTTATCCGGCCTTAATGGGTTGGGTTATACCTGTTTAAAACAGGACAAGTGGGTACAGGAAGCGAATAACTCATTTCATCCCGTTAACCCGACCCGTTAAGATTTAAAAATTTAAAACATAATTAAATATAAAAACCTAATAATCTAATATCGTGTGGTCGTATTTATATATGTATATGTTTATATTGTGTGATGATATATATTTATATGTATATTAGGCATGTACATCGGATTGGGTTATTTGGGTTTGTATGTTTATGACCCGACCCAAAATCTTCGGTTTGTTATTTATATAATCCAATCCAAACCGTTTATGGTATCAAAACCAAACAAACCCAAACTGATAATAGTCGGGTTGATTTGGTTTGGTTCACTTGGGTGGCTTAAGTCGGTTTGTTCGGATTATTAACTTATCGCAACAAAAGTACAAATAGAATCCTTGAATCAAATTCAACAAAAATCATGCAAATACTAAGAATAAATAAACCACATCTCATTTCAAATTTCATACCTCCATGAAATATCTATACCTCGTGAAAAATCCATAAAGTAATAAAAAAAAAAGTTGTAGAATTAATATAAATAGGTCTTTATGATCATATTGAGTCTATTGTATTATCTCTTTGCCAACTGTCGCGAGCATAAAAATACACATACAAAATAATTAACTAAATTAAAAATGCATTTATACTTTTCATTAATATGGTGTCTTTTTTATTTTACATTGATGAACATTTTTCATTTTTCTTAATTTTTATTAATCTAACGGCATCGGGTTGGTTTGGTTCAACTCAATCTCATGACTATAAAAACTCAAACCAACCCGAAACACTTGCGGTTTGGATTGGTTACAACTCAAATTTTTTTGGGTTTTAATGGGCCGGATTAGAAAAGAATGCGGTTTAGTTTGGATGATCGGGTTGTTTGGGTTATCGGTTCTCATGAACACCCCTAATGTATATTTATATTGTACGGTTGTATATATGTTTTTATGTATATATTATATTGTGTAGTTATATATATATATATATATATATATATATATATATATATATATATATATATTATGAAGATGTTTTTTAGCTTTTGCTCTGAGATTTTTTTTAAAATAAAAAATTTAGTGTAACGAGTTAACGGGCGGGTGTAAAATTTTAGCACATGTTACCCGGCGGGTATGCTTGTTACCCGCCCCATTAGAAAAAAACGGATTAACAGATATTTTTTGAAACGGGTGGAGGTAACGGAATTGGTAAATCCGCTCATATTTGTGCCCGTTGTCATTCCTAATCTCATAGCGTATTTATGTTATTTATGGTAAACTATTGGTACAAACGTCATGATTCTGAAAATTATAAGTACATATATATATATATATATATATATATATATATATATATATATATATATAAAATATCATTTTCCCTTCTCTTTATGATTATAATTATCATTAAAAAAAAAAAAAAAAGTTGTGTGACTCAACAAAAGATAGTAATTCTTCAGCCAAGACAATGTGTAAGTCTTGCATCTTTGATAAAAGAAGGAGAGCACACATGTACACGGTTTTAGTGTCTATAAATAGGACCGAAATCAAGGTTGAAAACACACTTGCATTCTAGCTTTTGATTTTGGAATAAATACTTTCTCTCATTATTGGCACTCGATCTTCTCTCACACAAGTTGCCCGAAAACTCCAACCGGTCATTTGACTAAGAAAATTGATTCTTAGACCATCTCCAACTTAAAACTCTATAATGCAATTTATGTCACTTCAAACAGTATTTCATCTCCAACTCAATACTCTATTTTTTACGCCAAAAAATCATAATCCATATTTTCTCGAATATTTTAATAATTTTAACTTGCTAATTATTACATTATAGTCCATATATATTTATCTTGTATCTTTTGTATCCAATCATGCTATACAATTTTATACATATTATATATATATATATATATATATATATATAAAATAATTACGTGACTCTCCAATAAATACAAAGTAATATATTTTTTAAAATAAACACACATTACATATACCATATTTTTTATGAAAGATTTCAATTCGATAAGTGACCCGAACTTAAAAGAGTTATTAAAATACATTAAGTTTTGGGATCATTTTGTAATTATTTATATCATTTTAATGTTATTAAAATCCCACTAAAAAATTGAGTGGAATAAATAGAGAAACTCTATATTTGGAGTTTTCATATTCAACCCACTCCATAGTAAAGTGTGAAATGTGGTTGAGTTCGAGCAAATCCAACCCCGTTTTGTCACATCTCATTCCATAATGATTTCACTTATGCCCAAACAAAATTCTAGATTGTTTTCTTTGAGTATAGTTATAGAATCTTATTGTGGTTACTCGTGCACATCAAGCCAGCCAAGTAAACGTTGTGGAGAGTTGTGTTCAATATCCAAAAGCTATTCAAAGATCAAGCACGCTTCAAAGAGGTTGATATTCTTTAAAGTCATAATGCAGACTGTTCCGGTTTCACGTAATCAACAACAACAAAAAAATAAAATAAAATAAAATAAAATAAAATAAAATTTGAATTCCGTCGCAACATACTATGTCAAAAAAATTCTCAAACCTTGAATATTGTTTTCAATACTCAGTCCATGAGGCCGCGGTAGTCAGACCATGGCCTATGAGGCGTCGGCCATTTTAGGCCTTAGCTTATAAAAAAAATGGTGACATCCATGGATATCTAATCCATTCAAAATCAATTTTTGGTTATCTATCCATCCAGCTTACCAAACACATAAACTAGACTTTACATCCATTTCAACAATATATTTAAATTTAGAGTTTTGGCAAAAATAATAGTATTAACCTTTTGTGATAGTTTCATTATGGTCTTTAACTAATTGATTTTATAGCACTCCGATTTTTATTTTGATTTTTTTTTTTTGCCTTCTGATTTTGATCTTTTTTCCCTTTCAATTTTGATTTTTTTTTCATTCCAAACATCAATATATTTTGTATAATTTTTTTTATTTATATTATAATAATAACTACTAATACTATAATATACTATATCAATAACATATATTATACTTTTTTTTCGACCTTTAATTTTTTTTCCCTCTCTCATCAATATATATTGTATATCTTTTTATTTCAATTTGTATCCTGGTGCCGTCTCGTGGCGCCGTCAGGCGGCGACACGTGGCGGCCATTTTTTTTTTGCCTTCCGATTTTGATTTTTTTTCCATTCCAATTTTGGTTTTTTTTCCCCTTCCAAACATCAATATATTTTGTATAATTTTTTTTATGTATATTATAATCATAATTACTAATACTATATTATACTATATCAATAACATACGTTGTCCTTTATTTTTTTTTCTCGACCTTTAATTTTTTTTTCCCTCTCTCATCAATATATTTTGTATATCTTTTATTTATATTATTTTCTTTTTTCTCCCTCTTTCATCAATATATTTTGTATAATTTTTTTTATGTACATTATAATCATAATTACTAATACTATATTATACTATACCAATAACATACATTATTTCTAGTATATGTTATTATATATCTATAACATAGTTAACAAGGAGCAACTCCTCTCCCACATGCATTTTAGGGCCGTCACGTGGCCCCGCCTGACGGCGATACGTTGCGGTTTTTTTCTGCCTTTTTTTCCAGCCTTCAAATTTTTCTTTTCCAGCCTTCAATTTTTTTTTCATCTTTCATCAATATATTTTGTATAATTTTTTTATGTATATTAATTCTTTTCCTCCCTCTCTTATCAATATATTTTGTATAATTTTTTTTTATGTATATTATAACCATAATTGCTAATTTGTTGTAACTAGCCAAGTTTGTCATTCTTATTGGGGGAATAGCCCAAGTTTTATTTTATTAAGCAAATAGCTCATATTTTCGGCTCAGACCATAATGCCATTGGTAAATTCACGAATTGGTTAATTTAATTAACCTACTGGAGTGAGTTAGGTTAATTAATTAACTTATTAGTTGAATATTAGTTTAGGTTCTGATATTTAAGTTAATTTACTAAATGATTGAATTCGGAATTAGGTTAATTAATTGAATGTTTTGAATATCAATTGACTTAAGTTATGATTTTTATAAAAACTTTTGTGAATTTCAAATCTTTCACGAATCAGTTAATTAATTAACCTAACTCACTCCAGTAGGTTAATTAAATTAACCGATTCGCGAATTTACAAAGTGCATCTCCTCAATCCCCTCCATCGCCGCCGATTTCCTCTCCGCCGCCGATTCCTCTCCCCACGCCGATTTCCGAGTCAATCCGGTTCCTTCCGGTGAGGTCGAGCATTGCCGCCGCCGGAGCTCGACTGAATCGACGCCGCCTATGGCGGATCTTGACGGCGTCTATGGCGGATCTCGCCGGCGACGTGTTAGGGATCAGCAACGAGGATGGACGACGACCGGCAACGACGCGGCGGCGTGAAATGGATCGGCGGCGATTAGCGGCGTGAAGTGGATCGGTGGCGTGAAATGGACGAAGACAAGAACGAGTTTAGGTTTAGGTTTTGGGAAAATTGAGTTTTGCTCTTATATATGAGGGTAATTTAGGTAGTGAAATATTAATTGGGCTATTCACTTAATTTATTTAAACTTGGGCTATTCTCCTAATATTGATGGGTTGATTGGGCTAGTATGCTCACTCTCACATACTATATTATACTAGGGAAATTGCCCTAAATAGGAGTAAAAAAAAGTGTTTTGACTTTTTTGAACTTTTTTTTTCAAAAGGTCACAAATAGGACCTCTGACACTTTTTTCATTTATGTAATTACCATTATATCCTTATTTATTTACTTTTTGTAAATGTCAATATCTCATGGACTCCACTCTCACCTACCTCTCTCTCTCTCTCTCTCTCTCTCTCTCTTTCTCTCTCTCTCTCTCTCTCTCTCTCTCTCTCTATATATATATATATATATATATATTGTTTGTTCTTATATGTTATAATAAAGTACACATAAATAATTAATAAAATAGACACATTTTTTATTTTATGAAATTAGGTAGATTTAACTTCCATGAAAATAATAAAGTACACACATAAATAATTAATATATTAGACACATTTTTTTATTTATTTTTATGAAATTAGTTTGATTTAATTCCATGAAAATATTAAAGTACACACATAAATAATTAATAAATTAGATACATTTTTTTTTATGAAATTAGATACATAAATATGAATCCTACGTCGTACGAGTACATCGTGTGCAGGCAAGGGATCTCCGACTCGGACGCCGGTTCCGAGCTGAATGGTGCAAAGAAGAGCATGATGGTTGTGTCGGAGTTCATCGGGTGTTCCCCGTCGCTGTTTCATTAAAAATATTATATCATTCTAACAAATATAATGTTAGATGTATTGTATTTTATTCTGACCCCTTCTATCTTAAATTATTTGCGTCTAAATAAAATAAAAAGGTGATGTTATGTGATGGCATATGGACATTGATTGAAGCTTTGGAATTTTAACTCTTAATTGTGTAGATTAGAAGATCATAAACTACTACAATTTGGTGACAAAGTTTTTCATGAAATTTTCAGTTTCGTGACAATATAGTCACAAAAGTAAGCACTTTTGTGACTATATAGTCACAAAATTTAGCACGTTCGTGACAAAATTGTCACTAAATTTTGATTTTTTTTTAATTCATCCAAAATTAATGGATACTTTGATGTATTATTCTATTGAAAGTTAATCCAACCTTCAATGGACTACTAGTCCGTAAGCAAATATATGTCAAAGGAACAAATTATTTCTAACGAAAGTGTATAAGAAAGACCTTATTTCGTGACCATCTTGTCACCAAATCTTCCAATTTCGTGACAAAATGATCATGAAATCCATTATATTTGTGACCAAGTGGTCTCGAAATACATTATTTTCGTGATCAAGTGGTCACAAAAGTTCAATCTTTCGTGACCAAAAATTCACCGAAGTCCAATTTTGGTGACCTGTTTCTCACGAAACAAATGTATTTCGTGACTTTTTTGTCAAATTTTTATGACTTGTTTGTACTTTAAATATTTAAGTACAAATTTACCCGAAAATAGTTGTTTTCAAAGTGGTAGAAGAGTGGCGTTGGGAATTAAAATAATAAAATAACAAAGAAACTTAAGAACTAATAATCCATGAATACACTTGGATAATGAGATAATGTTTTCATTTTAAAATTTAAAGAATATCATATAGTCTAAACACATGTATTTACGTCACAAATGAAATAAAAGCAGCGAAAGTAAGCTTGTTTATCAAAATTGAGGTCGTTTTCGTGACTTATGTGTCACGAAATTTTAGACTTTCGTGACTGTTGTGTCACGAAATTCTAGACATTCGTGACCTCTATGTCACAAAATTTGGGACTTTTGTGACCTCTATGTCACGAAATTTGAGACTTTCGTGGCAACTTTGGTCACGAAACGCGAGAACTTTGTCACGAAACAAGTTTGTTACAGTCACGAAATAGAATTGTTTTGTGACTTCAGAGTCACGAAATGGGGCTCTTTTAAGGAATTTAGGAAAAAAAAAATCACTTGTTTATTCGTTAAGTACTTTATAGGAGACCAGTGGATTTTATAAAAAAAACAAAAACAAAAACAATGTAAGTCAGCCTCTACATAGAAGATGATGTTATGTCTTACAAAGTTTTGTTCAAACATTTATTTGTCTAATGTTATCATTTTAAAATTTACATAAATAGATATAGTCTAAACTCATAAAATAACAACGCTAATACATGAATTATCAATAAATTCTCACATTAAAGATAAGTTAGAGGAGAAAACGACATGTCGGACGACATGACGTTAAACCTCATTAACTTATAATCATATGTTTAGACTACTTGACATTCTTTCCCCTAAGACCTAAGACGTATTTAATGAAATAAAAGAGAGATTTCTCATTAAATTCCATAAAAGTATCCAATTTCATGACTGAAATGTCACAAAAACGTATTGTTTCGTAACTTGAAGAGTTTGTTTCGTGACACATACGTCATAAAATTCCAAATTCTCGTGATATAGAAGTCATGAAATCCTCATTTTTCGTGACATAGAAGTCACGAATTCCCATTTTTCATGACAGATAAGTCACGCAAGCCCCATTTTTCGTGACAGATAAGTCACGAAATCTTCATTTTTCGTGACATAGAAGTCACGAAATTCTAATTTTTCGTGACATAAAGGTCACGAATTCCCATTTTTCATGATAAATATGTCACGAATTCTCAGAATTTCGTGGAAGAGAAGTCACAAAATCCGAGCCAATTACGTGAAACATGCTATCTTTCAATCATTTGATCGTTTGGTCCTCATAAACTTGCTTCTAAACTATTAAATGAGTGGATTTGGGAGGACTAACAATCCCAATACATACGTTATCAATAAAATCCACACATTAAAGAGAAGTTAGACGGGAAATCGACATAACGGACGACATGACGTTAAACATCATCACCTATGTTCATATGTTTAGACTATTAACATTCTTTTCCCATTTGAAATGATGAAATAGTACAAATTAATGTATGTCAATAACACTTCACTATACATGACACATTCTTTCATCATGATCTTCTAAGTAAGTAGAGTTTGACTTACCATCTATTTTTTCAATTTTTTTATTTTTAAATTTATAACAACCATTGGTCCCTTAAGACGTATTTAATGAAATAAAAGAGAGATTTCTAATTAAATTTCATCAAAGTATCCAATTTCGTGATTGAAATGTCATGACAACGTACTGTTTCGTGATTTGAAGAGTTTGTTTCATGATAGATACGTCACGAAATCCCAATTTTTCATGACAGGATAGTCACGAAATCCCCATTTTTTGTGACATAGAAGTCGCGAATTCGCAGATATATGTGTCAATTACATGAAACATGCTCTCTTTCGTTCATTTGATCTCGTTTGGTCCTCATAAACTTGCTTCTAGACTGTTAAATGAGTTGATTTGGAGGACCAACAACGCTAATACATGAGTTATCAATCAATTTCCACATTAAGGATAAGTTAGAGGGGAAAACGACATGTCGGACAACATGACGTTAAACCTCATTAACCTATGTTAATATGTATAGACTACTTGACATTCTTTTTCCATTTGAAATGATGAAATTGTACAAATTAATGTGTGTCAACAACACTTTACAATACATGACACATTATTTAGACATTATATTTTTATTTTCCACAGTATATTTATGTGTGTACTTTATTATTTTCATGGAATTAAATAAAACTAACTTCATAAAAATAAAAATAAATATGTGTCTAATTTATTAATTATTTATGTGTGTGCATTATTATTTTCATGGAAGTTAAATCAAACTAATTTCATAAAAATAAAAAACATGTGTCTAATTTATTAATTATTTATGTGTCTACTAATATTTTCATGGAATAAAATCAAACAAATTTTAAACATTTATTCGTCCAATGTTATCATTTTAAAATTTACATAAATAGATATAGTCTAAACTCATAAACTTTGTAATTTAGGTATTTAAAACGTTGTAAAAATTACTCCATGTCGTTGTCTCGTGATCCAAGCGAATCCCTTAAATGCATCAAACTTCTCTTTAATCTTAAGTTTGATTAATATAATATATTATAGGGTTTGATATTCTAAAATTCACTCATTGAACAGTCTGGAAGCATGTATTTACGTCACAAATGAAATAAAAACAGCGAAAGAAAGCTTATTTCACAAAATTGGGGTCGTTTTCGTGACTTACGTACGGTAGCAATAACACTGAAATGTCATGAAAACGTACTGTTTCGTGACTTGAAGAGTTTGTTTCGTGACAACTACGTCACGAAATCCCAATGTTTCGTGACAGGAAGGTCACGAAATTCTCATTTTTCGTGACAAATAAGTCACGACATCCCAATACTTCGTGATATAGAAGTCACGAAATTCTAATATTTCGTGACATAAAAGTCACGAATTTCCATTTTTTCGTGACAAAAACGTCACGAATTCCCAGTCAATTACGTGAAACGTGCTCTCTTTTGCTCCTTTGAAATCGTTCGGTCCTCATAAACTTGCTTCTACATTGTTAAATGAGTTGATTTGGAGGACTAACAACGCTAATACATGAATTATCAATAAATTATCACATTAAAGATAAGTTAGAGGAGAAAACGACATGTCGGACGACGTGACGTTAAACCTCATTAACTTATAATCATATGTTTAGACTACTTGACATTCTTTTCCCATTTGAAATAATGAAATTGTACAAATTAATGTATGTCAACAACACTTCACAATGTACAAGATACATTTTTTCCTCAAGATCTTATAGGTAAGTAGAGCTTGGCTTACAATGTATTTTTTCAATTTTTTTAATTTTTATGTTTATAAGAACCATTGGTCCCCGAAGACGTATTTAATAAAATAAAAGAGAGATTTCTCTTTAAATTCCATAAAAGTATCCAATTTCGTGACTGAAATATCACGTTAACGTACTGTTTCGTGACTTGAAGAGTTTTTTTCGTGACATCTACGTCACGAAATCCCAATGTTTCGTGACAGGAAATTCATGAAATCCTCATTTTTCGTGTCAGAAAAGTCACGATATCCCCATTTTTCGTGACAGGAAAGTCACGAATCCATTTGTTTAGGGACAGGAAAGTCACAAAATTTTATTGTTTCGTGTTATTATTTATTAAAAACGAATTTCATAAAAATAAAAAATGTGTCTATTTTATTAATTATTTATGTGTGTACTTTATTATTTTCATGGAAAATTAACACAAAATTATTTCAAAAAATAAAAAAAAATGTGTCTATTTTGTCAATTATTTATTAAAAACAAATTTCATAAAAATAAAAAATGTATCTATTTTATTAATTATTTATGTGTGTACTTTATTATTTTCAAATTTTTATTTTTATATTTATAATAACCATTGGTCCTCTACGACGTATTTAATGAAATAAACAAGAGTTTTATCATTAAATTCCATCAAAGTGTCCCATTTCGTGACTGATATGTCACGAAAACGTATTGTTTCGTGACTTGAAGAGTTTTGTTTCGTGACAGATAAGTAACATTATCCTCATTTTTCGTGACAGGAAAGTAAAAAAATGTGTCTATTTTAGTAATTATTTATGTGTACTTTATTATAACATATAAGGACAAAGAATAGAGCGAGAGAGAGGGGTAAGTGAGAGTGATGTCCGTGAGACATTGATATTTACAAAAAGTAAATAAATAAGGATATAATGGTGATTACATAAATGAAAAAAGTGTCAGAGGTCCTATTTGTGACCTTTTAAAAAAAAAGTCCAAAAAAGTCATTTGCATTTTTTTACTCTAGTTTTGGAAAACTCTCATTATATTATACCAATAACATACATTATTCTGAGTATTCTTGGAAAAACTATGTGGTATTAATATTATACGTAGATTTTATATGTTATTGTTTGATGTATAATAAACTTTTACAAGTTAACATAACAATATTTATTATTAATATAAATATAAGAAATTTTTTATACTTTCTATTTCTCTATATATTTTTTTTTAATTTCTTTTCTCAAAATTTAACTTCAACTTTTACTTACCTAATTTTTTTTCCCATAATACTTTTAAGAAATCTAACAGATAGAAAAACATGTAGTATTTTGAAAACCTTTGAATCATAAGAGAATTTTTTTTTTACCTTTTGTTATTTTTTAAACATCTTTGACAACGATTTTGCTAGATTTAATTTAATACAATTAAAAGTCTTCAACTTGCTTTATTTTACTTATTTTTTCTTTTTCACTTAAAAAAAAAAAATTCTGACTCGTGCATCGTGCATTTTTTATACTAGTCCAATAATAATTCAATAAATTTTTATTGGGTCCACTAATTTTTTTTAGAGTTAATTAGATCTATAGAGTCAATTTGTTTTAGGAAACAAATAGCTAAATTTTCAACTTTATAAAGTTTAGTAGGAAGTCTTGAAGAGCAACCATTCATTGTCAGTGATTCCATGGGTAGAACATAATACAAATCTGAAAGCAGAAATGCAATACATTCTGAATAAATAAAAAGAGTATGAGCATTTTTACACATGAGAAACAAATGTAAATAATAGAATTAGGATGAACAAAGAAAGAAGAGAAGAGATTGGGGGATTTGATAGGATAAGGATTCAGAAGATGTCAAGAATCTCAAGAATGGGACGATTACAGAGAGGGCAAGAGCCGCGGTTGAGCCAAAGCTCTCTTGAACACACTCTGCAGAAGGTGTGACCGCACGGAATGAACGCCGCCCCTTTCCGCCGCCCCATACACACGCAGCACCACTCCGCCTCCCCTCCGCCGCCGCACCTCTCCGACTCCTCCAGCAGCCTCATCAGCGAAACCCTCCCCGCCGCCGCCGCCGAGTCTCCGGATCGGAACTGCCTCTCCGCCGCCAGCGCCGTCGCCAGGTTCATCCCCGGCTGAGGATCCGGATCCGACTCCCGCTCCGGACTCGGATCTCGCTCCTCCGGTCGTCGCCGCTCGTCTTCCTCGTCGTCGGCGACGCTGATCGCGACGCCGCAGCAGCCGATTCCGATGAGTCCGAATCCGAGGCGCTCCTTGAGGCCTCTCCGTCGCCCTCTGGCTTCGTCGGAGGAAGCTTCGGCCATTTGCTCCCTCAGAGAGCACAGGACTGTCTCCGTCGCCGCCGTCCCGGTTCTGCTCTCTCCGGTGGTGGCCGGTTCCTGCAACAGGGCGCTGAGTCGACTCATTTCGTTCGAGACTCGGAAGGAATGGATGTGTTGGGGAATGTATTTGCGAGATTGGATCGATTGATCTATTTTGGATGTTTTTTCGTTTCGGTGGCCATGGAAACCCCGTGAGAAGTTACTTGCAGATTTTATGACGGTGAAAAAATAACAAAAAAACAAAATATATAGGAAGAAAGAGAGAGATGGAGAAACAAAGCACACCTCTTTATTATTGAACATCTGCGACGATAGGACCTTTGAGCGAAAGCGACTTGGACATGGAGTCCTATTTCCTAACCCCGAAACCCAGCTGCTTAGT
This sequence comes from Urtica dioica subsp. dioica, assembly GCF_054948205.1. NCBI lineage: Eukaryota > Viridiplantae > Streptophyta > Magnoliopsida > Rosales > Urticaceae > Urtica > Urtica dioica. Next base: position 16,571,857 of record NC_142764.1, on the reverse strand, counting down.
AGTTAGTAAGTACTACTATTATTATTATTATATTATGATGATAGATAATGAATTCTGGATTTATGTCGTGATGTGAGCTTTTACGAGCCAGGCCAGCTAGTGTGAAATTCAACGTACAGAAAATGACAAAATGGAAAGAAGAAAAATAAGTAAACAACAAAAGAAATAAGAAAAATAAATTAGCTTTACAGTTCTCGAAGTTTGGACAGAGTAACGGGAATGGCTGGCCTGACTGGGCTCACAACTGTGCATTCCATTCTTTATTGTTCATATTCCTTTTGTGTTGCGTTTATATTATTTAGTTACAAATATTTATAGGATGAGAATCAGAATCGAGCGTTTGTTTATCAGCGTAAGAGGTGAGTTGTGTGATTGAGTAGACAACTGCGTTCTGTTCTGGTATTTGATTGCCGGCAAGAAAAAAACGAAGTTAAAATACCATTGGAGCTGGCGCGTCAACCGATCGTCGCCACGTGGCATTGTTTTTGGTGCAAATGCATTTGCAAGCCAAAGCGCACTTCATGTTTTTCCACTCCCGCTTTGAAATTATAAACGTCATTACATTCACACACTAAACAAAATCAAGCCCAAAAAGAAAAAGAAAATGGTAAATCGCAAAATCAAGATATGCTTTGATTTCCTCATTTCTAAGCGAGTATACAGTGCTTTGTTAAAACTTAAAATTCAAAGTAAAGAGATACAAACAGTACTCGTTTTGGTTAATAATTATATAAATTTTCCAGTGTCATGACTCATGATGCAGCTTAGAGAATTCTTGTCCCCTCGACAGGAAAGATTGGTGCACTGATTGCGCTGAAAAAAGGGGAAATCAAATCATTTGCAGGGGAAATTCCCGAATCCAAAAGATCTTCTTCGAAAGGTTTTCATGATTGATCACCACCTTTTCTTTTCTCTTTTAGGGACGCGATTTTGCAATTCAGTGGGGCTCATCCCATATTCTAATTTATTGAATATATCTTTTCATCGCAACTTTGTTTCACTAATTGTTTCAGTCTCAGTTTTGTTCGGTTTTGTTTTGTTTTTTTTTTTGTTTTTTTTTTTTTTTTTTTTTTTTTTGTGAAACTCGTGCCTGTTGATTATTCTGATACTATTATAATCGAGACTTAATCCTCTTTCCTTTTATTGGTAGTCATCCGCCATATGTTACAAGCAAAAGTTTGAAGTACCGTTTACCGTTATCGTATCGAGACTCAGATTTTATGGGTATATCACTTACCACAAAAATTTATTGTGGGTTTTTCGGGAAGGAAACCGGTATATTTTTCATAATAAAGTAATATAAAATACGTTTTCATAATTTTAATTTTTTAGTTAAATTTATTTTATTTTTATTTTTATTTAGAATTACGGTAAACCCCGATTTTTATAAAGTTTTTAACTGGTTCGGACCGATTTTTTTCATCACGGAATTCTCTATCGGTATCGGTGCAATAAATCCGATTTCATGAGTATTTTACGATTTTGTACGTTTCGCTACCAAGATTTGACGATAAACAGTATACTGCACGGTAACGCACTGACTACCTCGGTAACTCAAACCTTCACGAGTTACTGATTGTAAGATCCGAAAGAAAAAAAATGTATATGTGTATATGATTGAATCGAAGCGTGAATAAATCGATCGAGTCTATGTTGTTGGAAATGAATTAATAACAAATATAATCTTTTGTGAATTAAATGGTAGTCTACTAATTGAATCAAGATGAATGATAAATCTTTTTTGGTCTAAGAGCATCTCCAATCAGGCTCTCTATATAAGCTATTTATCTATTATAGCTAACAAAATAAAAAATGACCACTTCAACAATACTCATGATGGCTCCATACTTTAACTTTTGGAATAGAGAGCTATCCAAATGTTGCGAGCAACCATCCTCTAGCTAAACTTTTTTAATATTATTTTAATCACAGTTATTAAATATATTATTATTATAACATTATTCTTACAACAATTTTTTTTCAACAACTATTTTCTCCAATAGCTCTTTTGTTTCCAACAGCTCTGTATTTAATAGCTCTTTTTTTTTCAACAGCTCTTTGAAGCACTCTTTTTATTGCTATAAATATTGTGTTATTTGGAACAAATTTAAAATCAATCTTTCAATTATACTCCTTTTTTAGTCTATATTGAAATTATGGATTCTCAAAACTTTTCATATTACACTAATCTTCTCAACGAAGAGTGTATAGATATTTTTAATCAACCTACACCATCTCAAATGCTTAACCCAATTGAGTCTTCAACAAAAAAAACCTTCAAGACCCGTAATTTTTCTATTGAAGAAGATAGTCTTCTTGTTTCGGCATGGCTCAACACTAGTATTGATGCTATACAAGGCAAAAACAAAAACAAAACAAAAAAATTAGTGAAATATTGGCAAAGAATATGTGATTACATTCATGAGTACAAAATTTTTGAATCTCAAAGCACTGCCAACTCATTGATGCATCGGTGGTTGGGAGTTCAACTCTCGGTTAATAAGTTTTGTGATTATACTATTGATGGAAGACAATAAAGTGGTATCAACGAGCAAGACAAGGTAAATAAATCATATTTAAATATATTCATATTTATACTATGTTGTTTGATTTTGTTTTTTTTTTTAATTTGTTTTTAATATTCAGATTATTCAAGCGAAAAGTTTATACCAACAATCTCAAGGAGGTCAAGCATTTTAATTGTTACACTGTTGGAATGAACTGAAAAACCATCCAAAATGGATGTTTGAAATCTCAATGAAGAAATCAAAGTTTAAAAAAAGTTATACTCCAGCCACCGCTTCTCTTTCCACCCCATCTTCTATAAATTTAGAAGAAGAAGATTTGGAAAATGTAACAAATGTTAACTTCGATCGACCAATAGGAAGAAAAGCATCAAAGGGTCAATTGAAAAAAGACAAAGTAAAAAAAATCAAGTGACACCTACGGCTTGGCTATGTAGGCAACTTTTTGAAGACAAGAAGGAAATGGATCGCAGAAAAAGAGAGTTTTATGAAAGAACATTTGCTCAAAAGCAGGAAAGACTATATTCTTGATTAAAAAAAAATCAGCTAGAAGAAGAGAAAATAATGGCAATTGATACTACTAATTTGCCTGCATTTAAAACTTTCTTAGGGAGATAGTTGAAAAAAAGAGTTGGATATGTCTAAATAATAGCAATAACATGTTTGCGTTTCAAATACAATATTATCTAGTATTATTAAATTTTGAAATCATGTAATACAATCAAGTATTTCACCCATCTAATAAATTAATACTATTTAGTTTATGTTGTTCCCACGTATATTCCACAATATCACATTGGAGTTAAGAAATCATGCATATCTTAAATCACGTGTACGCTCATGTGACTCTCACGGTCCAATTTCATCAATACCACGTCATAGTTAAAATCAGATTGACCAATATCTCTCTCATCTTCAATAATCATATTATGCATTATTATGCATGACTTCATAATATCACCAAGTATTTATTGATCCCAAAAATGAGTTGAACCACGAACACTTGCAAATTGCAATTGAAGCACCCCAAATGCTCTCTCTACATCTTTCCTTTCAAACTCTTGAGATGCAGCAAAATGTTTCTTCTTATTTCCTTGCGAAGCTGGTATGGTTTTGACAAATGTTGACCATGATGGATAAATCTCATCAGCAATATAGTATCCCATTGTATAATCATGACCATTAGTTCTATAATTAACAAGCGGAGCACGCCCTTCCGTGAGATCATTAAACAGAACGATCATTAAGAGATCATGGTAAACCAAAAAGTGCATGTCATATCCAAAGATCATAAGATGCAATAGCTTCCAAAATGATATTAGGCTCATGAATGTGACCAGAATACATCCATTGCCATGCAATAGGACAATTCTTCCACTTCCGAGGCATACAATCAATACTTCCCAACATTCCCAGAAATCCACGAACAATATTAACCTGCAACAATCTTTCAATATAAGCACTATTTGGTGATCTCAAATATGTATCCCCAAATACTGCTATAGTTGCTTTGACAAATTTTCTCAGGCTTTCAATTGCAGTACTTTCCCCCATTCGGACATATTCATCCACGAAATCTGATGCCAACCCGTAAGCAAGCATTCTAAAAGCAGCACAAATTTTTTGAAGTGATGAAAGACCTACAATTCCACAAGCATCAACTCTTTGAACAAAATATGGATCATAAGCTTCCACGGCCTATTGTATTCGAACAAATAATGATCTATTCATTCAAAACCTCCTCCTAAATAAATGAGGACCACATTTGTTGTTTCCGCAATGTAGTCACGATAAAGCCTTTCATTACGTTTAACTTTATCGCGTTGAATAACAGTATGACCTATTGTAGATCCACGACATAATGACTTGCTCGACTCTCATTTTCCATTTCTTCTTCTTCATCTTCTTCTTCAGCCATCGCCATTGTTAATAATAAAAGATCATCGTTGCTATCGTCATCAAATAGCATTTTATCTAATCGATTACGATCCATCTCTATTTGTAAAATATATTATAAAAATAAAAGTTGATATAATTTTGAGATATAAACTTGATAGACACAATTTAGATGGACAATCTGTGATGATAAGTAGTCTTATTTATGTACTAAAAAAAAGTAACCGTTAGAAATATAGCCGTTGTAGTTAATAAATTAATATATGTTCAATATTTAAAATATAAAATAAAATATTAAAACAATGAATATTAGCTAAAATAGAGACCGTGGTTGGAGTGTGATGAAATAAAATGGCTCTTTATTGTAGCTTTTAGCTAAAGTAGTTAAAATGTAGCTAAAATATAGAGAGCACCCTCTAACACTCTAACTTAGCCAATCGGGTTGTGGACATGACACCATCCAAATACAAAGCATAATCTCTCATATGTATACCCAAATCATCCTCTCACAATTCAACGTAGTCATTATTTAAAGAGAGAGTATGCAAATTCATGGCCTTTTATCATATGTATTAAGGTTAAGGGTATTATAGTTATAAGCAAGGACGAAGTTAGATAGATTAAGGAGGTTTTAGCCTCCCACCCTTTAAAAAAAAATAGAGTACTAATTATAATCGGAGAGAAAAATAAATTTAGTGTAAAAATTACACCAAATATGGTGTTAGCACTGGAGATGCTCTTAAGAGCCGCTTACATAAAAAATATAGTATAATTCTCAAATAGTTACAAATATAGTTCAAACTAATGCATACAACATATTATGTGAAACATATGCAAGACCATTTATTATAGTGGTCAACACTTCTGGAAGTCGAATTAGTATTTTCTTACTCATTCACGCGGAGAAAAATATATGTAAAAAGGCCTTCTGCGTATCATTATGAAGAAACATAAAACTTGCCAGAAATACATATTCTGGACACAATGGCCAAGATGTCTCAACATATCGTGCATAATGTTGCAAGACATCTTGCGGAACAAACTTGTCATGAAAAATGACCCAACAACACATGTAACAACTACTAAGAAGTCGAGACCCCTTTGGTGTAGGTGGAGTGCTTTAGATGGCAAAACGACTGAGGTTTTCAATGACAATTAGATTCCCTCCGGCCATTCTCTGAGAACTATCACAACGCCATTCTCGGAGCACTAGCATTTGAGAGTCGCTGATCTGATCAATAGCCCCTCACAAAGGTTGAATACGGAAAAAATTTGAGAGTGTTGTTGGTAAGTCGATGTTCAGGCAATCGTGCAGATTCTTCTAGACCAGGCACACCGAGACAAAGTAGTATGGCATACCAACAAGAATGGTAGGTATGCACGATCAAATCGGATTATGTTAAAAAGATGGAACTGACTATTCCTCACAATGTGATGGATTTCGGAAATCCCTTCAAGTGGAGACTCGCAACTGCCTCCCCTCTTATGGTGCACTATATGATCGGGGAATAAATTGCAAAAATCTATGTTCTCTATGTGGCTCTTTAGAATCTTTGGGCCAGGTTTTCTTGAGATGCTAGAGAATTAAGAGAATTTTGAAGAACACTACATTTTGGTCCAGTAGAAATGCTTGTTGGCTGTGCATAATCTCATCAGCTCTAATTCGACATCAGTGATTGGTTCAATAGTTTGAGACATTCACAGCCCTCTCGGTGATAATTTACAGCATGTAGTTTCCTTCCAAGGAGAGTAATAATGCAGCTCATTTTATAGTCAGATACTCATTTAGCTTGGTTGGTAATACCTTTTGGATTTTTGAATGTCCTTCTTATATTCTAAATATTACGATTTGTTTGTTTCTTTTCGTTAATGGAAGGTCATTCTGTTTTTTTTTTACCCTATCTATAGTTTATATAGTAAGACCACTTCAATCTTATTCTCTTTAGGAGGCAAGAATACCAAAATATTTTATCTATATTTTTAGAGGAGAGAGAGAGAGAGAGAGAGAGAGAGAGAGAGAGAATCGGCCTAATATATCAGCAGTTGACTATAAATGTTTTTGTTATACATATTTATTACATTTTTTATGTTTATATTATTAAACATCCAAGCACTTACTCAAAACCGTAGCTTGATTTGAAGCAGGTGTATAGTGTTAATGCATTTTTTTTTATCAACATTCACGAGACACATGTCGGGGTGCGAGCTTGCGACGTGTATCGATCTCGAGTTGCAGGCATCGAATCTCCTATGGCTCTAAATGGATCATAACGGATCGGGGATATCTCGTGGCGTTACGACTGTGGTGGAGACTTTCGGGAACTCGATGTAGGTGGTGTGGTATGTCGTGATCTTCATTTTCCTTAGATGAAATAGAAGACACAAATGGTGATATATAATGGAATGTTCCTCTTACTAAGAAGAACATGATAATTGGATTTCTCAAGTTCTTGGACACCTTTTTAGAGAGAATGTAGTGTGGCATAATTTTAGCCTTTGTTTGTGAAAAGAAATATGAGAGAGAGAGAGAGAACAATTATTCTTCAATTCTAGAGAGAAATGAAGTAGATCATTCCTCTTTTGTGTTTTTCTAAATCAAAGGTGATGGATGTTGAGTAACTCTAGCATTATTTTACGAGTATGTGTTGAGTGAATTTTTAGAGTGAGAAAGAGAGAGAGAGAAGTGGTAGTATTTTTCTTCTCTTAGAATTGGTTTCTCCTTCTTCTACATCATGGATGGTATTTATAGGGAGAGTTGAACTTTGACTTGTCTCAGACTTGTCTCAAATGGTGGTTTTACACTGTTGGAACATTATGGGCTCAGAGCCATTTGTGGCTCAACCTCCAAAGTTGTTTTACGGCTCAGCCTTCAGAGTCGCTTATGGGAACGTTTGGAGCTCAGAGCCGTTAGAGGCGCTTCCTTCAGAGCCATTTGTGGCTCAGCCTCCAGAGCCGTTTTGCGGCTCAGCCTTCAGAGTCACTTGTGGGAACGTTTGAGACTCAAAGCTGTTAGAGGCTCTGCCTTCAAAGCCATTTGTGGTTCAGCCTTCAGAACCGTTTTGCGGCCCAGCCTTTAGAGTCGCTTATGGGAACGTTTGGGGCTCAGAGCCGTTAGAGGTTCTGCCTTAAGAGCCATTTATGGTTCAGCCTCCAAAGCCATTTTGCGGCTCAGTCTTCAGAGTCACTTGCTTGTCGTTTTTTTTTATTAGGATTGTCATTTTCAATTGTGAAAAATAATGACATAACATATAGCATCATGAATTCGTGATTCTCTCCTCTCTCAGAGTTTCCGTAATATTTGTTAAATATAATTTCCCACCAATTATTTGTATCAATACCTGTAGAAGAAAAGAAATTAGAAATTAGCAGGAGCAGGACGACAGAGATAATTGACTTACATTGGAAATTAGCCGTCCAATATAGTTATGTACTGAAAGAAACCATTTTTTTTTCTTCTTCTTTATTTATCTAATGCGTATACATGGGATTAAAAAATATTATTGTTTATAAATATCTAAATTGTTTTTTCTAAGGGGGTTTTTTTTTCAAAGGGGAAATTGTTTTTTCTAAGTGCCCCTTTACGTGTGAGTATGGGCCTGATCCAACAGAGAATGTGTTTACATGAGCTTTTCCTAACTTTGGCATTCTTAAGTAGTGAAAAATGAAAATTATCTCAAATATCTCAATTTTTATTTCATAAGTAATTGTTTTTGCAGAATTTTTCTTGCCATCAAAATTTTCTTTATTTTTTTATTGTTTAAATTTGCATTTCAGTTTTTCTTTGTTATTTATCGTACTCATTTTAAATAGTGGTAAAATTGTAAAAAAAAATTATAATATAAATATATTTCTATGCAAGGTTTAAAAAATTGAGATGAAAATTAACATATTCAAATGAGGTATTGTGCAGTTCTCCCTTTTAAGAAAATTTATAGCTATGTCTAACTCATTTAACATGATATAATTTAGAAATAATTACGTCAAATTTTCTTGAACTTCTCCTCAATCTTTGAATTGTTGCAAACATTTGCTATCAACTATCTCATAATTTATTTCACTAATGCTTCATATATAGCCACTTAATATGGCGTGGACAATTTGATCCGATTTTCAATTACTTATTTAACCTTTTAAAGAAAATCTTAAAACCGTCAAGTACCATTTCAAGACATGTGACGTCGGAGGAAAGAGGTGAGCCGTGGATGACGACACCGGAGATAAATGAAATCACGCAAACACGTGAGTTGGAGAAAACAATAAAAACATACTTGGATCGTTGGTGACTGTAAATATGACGATGAAGTAGCGGAGAGGGGGTTGAGCTCGTCGACGATAAGCACGAGGTTCTCAAATGACATTTATGCAGCAGACAAAATGAGAATGTGTATATGTGCATATGTATAACGTTTGTGTTTGTGATAGAGTTGTTCAAAAAAAATTTAACATTGAAGAATTAATTTCAAAAGTAAAAAAAATAACATTAAAAAATATATATATTTTTTTTTTCAATCAAGATAATTTTAGAAAAAAAAATAATTATACAATGTAATGGCTAATTTTATCAACTTCGTGGTATGTGATGAGATGGAATTGAAAGAATGAGTATTCCATAGAATGATGATTATGTACCCAAAAAAAAAATGAATCAAACAAAGTAGTAATACCCCAGGAACTTAGATTGGGTGACATGACATTTTGCCTGTTAGATAACTTCTACGAGATGACGAGAGTTCAATTCTTAAAAACGTAATATTGATGTTATGTCGTTATTTTTCACAAGTGAAAAATGACACTCACAATAAAAAAAAAACGACAAGCAAGCGACTCTGAAGGCTGAGCCGCAAAACTGCTCTGGAGGCTGAGTCATAAATGGCTCTGAAGGCAGAGCCTCTAACTGCTCTGAGCCCCAAATGTTTCCACAAGTGACTCTGAAGACTGATTCGCAAAACGGCTCTGGAGGTTGAGCCACAAATGACTCTGAAGGAAGAGCTTCTAACGGCTCTGAGCCCCCAAACGTTCCCACAAGCGACTCTGAAAGCTGAGCCACAAAACGGCTTTGGAGGCTAAGCCTCAAAACGGCTCTGAGCCCTTAATGTTCCCACAGTGTGAAACCACCATTTGAGAAAAGTCAAAGTTCGACTCTCCCTATAAATATCATCCATGATATAGAAGGAAGAAAAAACCAATTCTAAGAGAAGAAAAATACTACAACTTTTCTATCTCTCTCTCTCTCTCTCTCTCTCTCTCAAATTCACTCAACATATACCTGCAAAATAATGCTAGAGTTACTCTACATCTCTCACTTTTGATTTAGTAAAACATAAAAGAGGAATGATCTACTTCATTTATTTCTAGAATTGAAGAAGAATTGTTCTCTCTCTCTCTCAACAAAGGCTGATCTACACAAACAAAGGCTGAAATTATGCCACATTATATTCCCTCTAAAAAGGTGTCCAAAAACTTGAGAAATCCAATTCTCTTGTTATTCACTTAGTATGAGGAACAATTCATTATATATCACCATTTGTGTATTCTATTTCAGCTAAGAAAAAGAAAAATCACGGCAATTCACACCACCCGCGTCGAGTTCTCGAAGGTCTCTACCACAGTCGTAACGCCACAAGATATCTCCGATCCGTTACAATCCATTCAGAGCCATAGGAGATTCGATACCTGCAACCCAAGATCGATACACGTCGCAAGCTCGCACCCCGACACGTGTCTCGTGAATGTTGATAAAAAAAACACATTAACAATTGACATTTGAAAATTATATCTTATAATTTATGATTAAATGTTCAATGTAATTAATGATATAATATATGATGTAAAATTGAATTATCGAAAAGAAAAAGCAAAATAATAGTCTCTTTTAGAGTCTAGTCCGTTCCATTCATACTTGATGTCCCAAGATTTGGCCCGAATTGTGAATCTCATTCATGGCCAAAAAATAAAGGAATCACCGTGAAACACAACCCTACAACTTGTGTGGACCTAAATCCTTCGCAAATTCAAACAATCGAGAGATCATTGTTGAAATTGTGCCTTAGAAATGCATTTGTTGTCACCGTGGATACGATATTTTCATGCACCAAAAAAACAATTGTTCACTGTCCACAAATATAAAAAAGAGGGAAAAAAAAAAACCACAAAATATTTAAAGATGATTCTGGAATCGGACACGTCACACAATAACTAACAAATATCAATATCAAAATCAAAATCCCTCGTTGTTACTTACATCAACCACGTGTCAAATCCAGAGCAGTTTATTCTCGTAACCCCGCATCCTCCAAGTCTTTGTTTTACGATCCTACCCTCCACTATAGCATGGAGCTCTAGCGCTGGTAAGGGTAAACCTGTCTTTGCGAATGAACTTGGACAGTCCTTCCCTCCAATTTATTTATACCCTGTCCTCTGTAGTCATAGGTAATTTAAAACAAGCCAACGAAGCGATAACCAGTCTCTGTTTCCAAACCAAAGAGAGAAAAAAAATCTTAGCTCGAAGAAAAAACTAGAAATGGGGTCTATGTCCCAACTCAACCAATTTCCTTGCAAGTCCATCTCTGTAGTGGCACCGAAGTACCAATCAAAGGCCTTTACATCTCCGAGCACGATCGGAGTCCCGCCGAGACTCGTCGCCGCGGAGGCATCGAAGCTCTCGGCGGTGAGAGATTCGTCGCGCGCGAGGCCTGTTTTCCGAGTCCGAGTGGTGGACGACGACGAGTGGGGGCCAGAAATCGACGGACCGGCCGTCCTGAAAGAGGGATCGGGGGTTTCGGTGGCCGAGAAGGAAGATGAGAAGCCCGTCGAATCCGAAGAGGTCTCTCGGCTGAAGAAGACGTTGATCGACTCGTTCTACGGGACCGATCGCGGTCTCAAAGCGTCGAGCGAGACTAGGGCAGAGATCGTCGAGCTCATCACTCAGTTGGAGGCCCTGAACCCTAACCCTGCTCCGACCGAGGCCCTCAGTTTGCTCAACGGAAAATGGATTCTCGCGTAAGCTTTTTTCTTTTTCCTTTTCTTTTTCTATTGCTATATTCATTGGGACTAATCGATTGCTCTGTTCACTGTAAAACTAAGTCTACGCTTGGAACCAAAATTCTTTACTGTGTTTGAAAATAAATGAAACGTTAAGTTCTTATTATTTACCTATTTTTCAAGAAAATTGAATTCTATTTTAGTACATAAGAAAACTACAGTGGATTCTCTTTTTCTTTTTTTTTGTCTTAGGTTTTACATGTTACATAAATACCCTAAAATAATATAAATGGAAATCCCTTAAAATGAATGACGAAATGGTGTTTGTGAACGTTGCTGCAGATACACGTCATTTTCTGGCCTGTTAACGTTGTTTTCGAGGGGAAGGCTTCCTCTGGTGAAGGTCGAGGAAGTTTCTCAAACGATCGACTCACTGAATTTCACCGTTCAAAACTCCGTTCAGTTCGCCGGTCCGTTGGCCACGACTTCCATCAGCACAAACGCCAAATTCGAAGTCCGAAGCCCCAAGCGCGTTCAGGTTTGTTTAATGTCCTCATATAATATACCTCAAGCCCATCAACAAGATTCCGATTTAGGTTCTAAATCTAACCCATGCCAATTCATACGACACAGATAAAGTTTGAAGAAGGTATCATCGGAACCCCGCAATTAACGGACTCGATAGAGATACCGGAGAAGGTGGAATTCCTGGGACAGAACATTGATCTGTCGCCGTTCAAGGGACTGATCAGCTCGGTACAGGACACGGCTTCGTCGGTGGTGAAGACGATCTCGAACCAACCGCCTTTGAAGATTCCGATAACAAACAGCAGAGCTCAGTCGTGGCTGTTGACGACTTACCTCGACGGCGAGCTTCGGATTTCGAGGGGAGACGCGGGGAGTGTGTTTGTTCTCATTAAGGAAGGAAGCCCCTTGTTGAAACCTTGAGCGAAAACCACAGTTCGTACGTGTCTCTTGTAGTCAATAATATCTAGATTACCATATCAGTATCAGAGATGAAATATATATATAGTTTATACTTGATACTACTTTGTTAATGTAAAGGTGTCCTAAATATTAATATACTTGATACTACCATACATAAGAAAGATGCGACCAATTTGTGTATTTGAGAAGAAGGATACAAACGTGGGGAATTGTTTACCTTGGCCTGGAACCAAGATCATGTCGCGTAGACTGAATTTTTGTGTGTGGAAGAAATGTACCTCTTCTTCGTAGCGGGATGAGGTGAAACACCTCGGCTTGCTTGTCCATTTGAAAATACTCAACAAACAAAAGAAGTTACATCAACGGAGACGATGTGTGAGCGCCTTTTGTGGGGGACATCTGAACTCGGGTTGTTGGTTTTGGTATGAGATATATATATGGCAAATCAACAATCCAACTATCCGTTGTATAGTGAGGTCGTTAAACTCAGAAGCTTGCATTTTTCTTAAAATGCCACCCAAACATGTCTCTCCCTCTCCTTGGTTTCTTGTCCCACCCCCAGAGGATCATTGTTGCGCTTGCGTGGCAGCAATGCGAGGGTGGTGGCGGTATGAAGAGAGAGAGAGAGAGAGAGAGAGAGAGAGAGAGAGAGAGTATGCAAGGAATAGGAAATTCATAAAAAGCAGCGGAAGGATGAAGTAGAAATATGTAATGAAAAAAGAATTCACTACAAAAATCTACGCTTCGAGCGACAAACGTATCCGTCGCTCAAAGCTAATTTATGTCGCGCAAACATTTTGCGCGACAAAAACTCAACTGAATAATCTGCAATAACAGAGTTTGCGTGACAGAATGTTTGTCGTGCAACATAAATGAACTCACGCTTTGCGCGACTGAATAGGTGTCGCGAACGAGTTTGGTGCTTTTTTTCGTTTTTTTTTTTTTTTTTTGCAAGAATGGTTGGGCAACTGAACAAAATGAAGATTTTTTTAAAAAATAATTATATATGAATATTATTAAAGACTTCTATAACAAAGTTATAACAGACTTATATTTATAAACGATTTATATAGGAAAGTTAACTGAATATTTATAAATAAATAAGTTGTAGTCAAGATACAAAATTCATATCCAGGATTGCTCAAGTACATGAAAGAAAACATGCCTAACAGAGTCTTATTTAAATTAAAGCTACTCATTACCATAATCGTTGTCGACTACAAACACGTTTCCAAAACTTCTTTTTCATGAAAGACTTGACTGGATCGAGTTCCTTCCTTTGTGCCTCATTCTCTTTCCGCAAACTCGACCTCGATGTTGATGATCCCCCCCCCCCCCCCGCCTTGTCTTCTTGTCTACGATCTCGTCTAAATCCAGTGTCAAAACGCGAGCTAGACTTGTTGGAATAAAGTTAATAAATTTTATTTATTAACATGTGGTTGGCTGATTTGTGGCAACAATTCCACTCATCGGAATTGGATATTTGTTTGCCAAAATCGGACCTAAGGTGAATGAGAAAGTGACGAGCTGCGAGGTCGAGCTGGACGAACTCAACTTAGTAGCTCGACTGGGTAGGTCGACTGGACGAAGTGACTAAGTCATTCCAGTTCGACCAAGCTAGGCCAACGTACTCGAAGTGACGACGTTATTTCTGGACGAGCTCGACTGGGGCGAGCTCGACCAGACGAACTGGACAAACTCGACCAGGTGAACTGGACGAGCTCGACCAGACGAAGTGGTGACGAAGTCATTCCAGTTCGACTGGACGAGCTCGACCAGACGAGGTGACGAGCTCGACTAGACGAGCTCGACCAGACGAGGTGAAGAACTGTACGTTTGAGAATTAAAGCCAACGGTTTGTGGGCTTTAACTCAATGGTTTTTGAGCTTTTAATGCGCATTATGGTTGAGTAATAATGTCATTAAGGCTGGAAAAACGTTGGACGATTTCGCATGGTTTGAATTCAGAACGTTGAGTTAAATGCATGGTTGTTATAACTTGCGTTAAATGCCTTTAAGGCTGAGCGTTTGTGAACTTCAACCGAGATAGCCCAGCCATGGCCTATATAAAGAGGCTTCATCTCTCATTCAGAAACACACAGAGAACACACAAATTCCATAAGTATTCCCCACTGTTCCCGTGTTCCATTGTCTCCCAGAAATATCTTTTTCTGTTTGTCGTGGTGGTGGTTTCGCACAGGTTCTAGTTCGCAGAGAGAGTCAAGTGGATTGGTGCTAAGCTTGTCTCTGCAAGTCGTTGTATCCTGGGAGGCTTTCGCTCACGTGTTTCAGAATCCGTGGGAGGGCGATAAAAAGCTTCAAGGAGACCGTCAAACGGGCCTCGGCTTTTTCCGATTTGTTTTTTCTCCGGTTCAAAGTTCAAAGGTTTAACCGGGTTATTTTGTAATCTTTTTACGTGTAACTTTTTCATGCAACTTGTCTTTTATTTTACGTCAATATTATTTGTAATATTGCTAACAATCTATCCCCCACATGAATGAAATTGAGACGACAATTATAAAGACATGACTCGATGTGGTGATAGATTCTACGGTCAATACCAGTATAGGATAGGTAGGCAAAGCCTTTGAACCTTCCCTCGGAAAGATATGCCATCTTTACTGACTACTCAGTAGACACATTGTCCTTGAATTGTTAGCCGTTTTGTATAAACGATAAACATATCTCCCACTGATATCTCCCTGACACAGGTTCTGTTCTCATGGTTATGTTCATTTTGGCCCTGAACATCAGCATGGTTCTGCAAGAGTTTCTAAAGAATTAAGCCCAATTAATTCTCCTTCGAAGCGGCCCCACTTCTCTCTCACATAGGTGATTCTTTTGTCAAGAGTAATCCTTCATTACTAGAATCATTAAAAGCTCTAAGCTTAACCTCGTACGGGAGTCACTGTTTAATATAGGAATAGGACTAGGGGTTTTCCCCCACAGTGACCTCACATAGCCTTTGACAATTAGGTTGTCCCTTTGAACCATGATCTTGGGATCTCCAGTCATCATGGTTGGGTTTCCTTTGCCTTGGCTTTATTTGCCATGGGCTTTAGCCCCATTCCTTTGGTTGTCTTCTCTACTTGGTCCCTATTTAACCATTTGGTTAGTGGATCCGCAATATTCTCTTTGGACCTAACATAGTCAATACTAATGACTCCAGATGAGAGAAGTTGTCTAATGGTATTATGTCGTCGACGGATATGTCTAGACTTACCATTATACATCACATTATGTGCCCTACCAATAGCAGATTGGTTATCACAATATACACATATTGCAGACATAGGATTTGTCCAATTAGGAATATCCTCCACGAAGTTTCTTAGCCATTCAGCTTCTTCTCCACATTTATCCAATGCAACAAACTCAGATTCCATCGTGGATCTCGTTATCACAGTTTGTTTGGAGGATTGCCAAGATATGGCCGCACCTCCCAGAGTGAATACATAACCACTCGTGGCTTTTGAATCTTGAATATCAGATATCCAACTTGCATCAGTGTAACCTTCAATTACTTCAGGATATCTCGTATAGTGTAGACCATAAACACGAGTGAATCGTAGATACCTCAAAACTCTTACGATTGCTTTCCAATGTTCAGCACTTGGATTACTCGTATATCGAGCTAGTCTACTCACGGTGTAGGCTAAATCCGGTCTCGTGCAACTCATCAAGTACATGAGACTGCCTATCACTCTAGCATATTCAATTTGAGAGATGTTTTCCCCTTTATTCTTAGACAAGTGTTGACTAATGTCTATGGGAGTTCTCGAGACTCCAGAATCGTCTTTTCCAAACTTGTCTAGAATTTTATCAACGTAGTGTGTTTGATCCAGTACAATCCCGTTGGGTGTTCGGGTAATCTTGATCCCCAGAATTACATTAGCGATTCCCAGATCTTTCATATCGAACCTTGAGTTCAATATATCTTTTGTGGATTGGACCATACGATCATTACTCCCCACTATGAGCATGTCATCTACATATAAACACAGAATTACATATCCATGTTCAGTGGTTTTAATGTACACACATTTGTCACACTCGTTGATCTTAAATCCATTTGACATCATGACGTTGTCAAACTTCTCATGTCATTGCTTTGGGGCTTGTTTAAGGCCATAAAGCGACTTGACTAGTTTACAGACTTTCTTTTCTTGTCCAGGTGTAATACAACCCTCAGGTTGATTCATATAGATCTCTTCTTCGAGATCTCCATTAAGAAATGCTGTTTTTACATCCATTTGATGAATTTCAAGATTGCGTAATGCAGCAATGGCAATTATCAATCTAATAGAAGTTATTCTCGTCACGGGAGAATAAGTATCAAAGTAATCAACACCCTCTTGTTGTTTATACCCTTTGATTACCAGTCGAGCTTTATATTTATCAATTGAGCCATCGACTTTCATCTTCCTCGTAAAGATCCACCTAGATCCAAGCGTTTTACTTCCAGGAGGAAGATCAACCAACTCCCAAGTGTGGTTTTGCATGATAGAGTCTATTTCACTTCTTATGGCTTCTTTCCATAAGTGACCCTCAACAGAGTTCACTGCCTCTTTATAATTTAGAGGTGGAGCCTCCAACATATAGGTGAAATAATCAGAACCAAATGATTTTTCTACCCTCGCTCGCTTGCTTCGTCTAAGTCCCTCAGACTCTGTCTCTTATTCGGACTCTTCATCATTATCTTGAGTTATTTCCTCAATATCCTCAAGAGAATGGTTTGATGAACTCGGTTCATCTTCCTTAGACTTATAAGGAAATACATGTTCAAAGAACGAAGCATTTTTAGATTCCATAATCGAATCATTGTGTATATCGGGGTTTTTCGAGTCATACACAAGGAATCTATATGCATTACTATGGTGTGCATACCCAATGAAGATACAATCTACAGTTTTTGGTCCTATCTCCATTTTCTTAGGAGCGGGAGCCATTACTTTGGCCAAGCACCCCCACATTCGCAAGTATTTATAGGAAGGTTTCTTTCCTATAAATAGCTCAGACGGAGACTTATCCTCCTTCTTTCGGGGTATCTTGTTCAGAAGATAATTTGCAGACAAGATCGCTTCCCCCCACATTTCTTGGGGTAACCCAGAACTTAACAACATCGCATTCATCATCTCCTTGAGAGTGCGATTCTTACGTTCGGCCACGCCGTTTGATTGAGGAGAATAAGGTGGAGTGACTTCGTGAATAATACCATGTTGTGCACAAAAGGCACCAAAAGGTTCAACATATTCACCTCCTCGATCACTTTGCACTTTCTTAATCTTCTTATTAAGTTGATTCTCAACTTCCAATTTGTATATAACAAATTTCTCAATTGCTTCATCTTTGCTTTTAAGCAAATATACGTAACAATATTTTGTACAATCATCAATAAAAGTCACAAAATATTTATTACCGCCTCTCGTGGGCATGAACTTTAAATCACATATATCGGTATGGATTAAGTCGAGAAATTCATTACTTCTTTCAACACTATGAAAGGATGTTCTCGTGAGTTTTGCTTCAACACAAATTTCACATTTATGATTTGAGTCAATATTAAACTTTGGAATACATTCCAAATTAATCAACTTTCTCAGTGTGTCATAATTTACATGACCTAGTGTACCATGCCATAAATTAGACGACTCAATCATATACGCGGAAGAAGAAGCTTTATTCATATCTTTTGCCTTGATGGCCATTACATTCATTTTGACCATGTCATTCTTGACATAGCTCTTGCCCACATACATGCCATTCTTAGACAATACAAGTTTTTGAGACTTTAAAACCATCCTAAAGCCATGGTTATCCAGCACAGTCCATAAATCAGATTCTTCCGCATATCAGGCACGTAGAGCACCTTGGTGAGCTTCATCTCCTTCCCAGAAGTCATCTTTAAGAAGACTTCGCCTTCCCCCTTAACTTCAGAGGTAGCAGAGTTGCCCATGAACAACTTCTCTCCATCTCCAGGTAGCTCAAGGGTGGAGAAGGAGTTCTTGTCAGCGCAGATGTGACGGGTTGCTCCAGTGTCCAGCACCACTCCTTCGGGTTCGAGTCAACCATGTTGACCTCGGAGACCACAGCGACGAGGAGGTCATTATCATCCTCCACAACATTGGCCTCCTTCTTCTTCTTCGGCTTTCTACAATCGACAGCTCGGTGACCAACTTTGTCACAATTGTAGCATTTACCAACAATCTTTTGTTGGCCCTTCTTCTTGAACGTCCCAGTCTTGACTCCAAGCTTGTGGGCGTGCTTCTTCCCCTTCGAGTTCTCGCCATGCTCGACGACATTAGCTCGCTCGGAGACGGTTCTTAGTCTCCTATCGGATCCTCGGTTGTCTTCCTCGATTCGGAGGCGAACAACCAAGTCCTCAAGACTCATCTCCTTTCGCTTGTGCTTGAGGTAGTTCTTGAATTCCTTCCACCCCGGTGGCAACTTCTCTATTACGGAAGCAACTTGGAAAGACTCGCTAATAGTCATTCCCTCGGCTTGAACCTCATGGAAAATGAGTTGAAGCTCTTGCACTTGACTCACAACGGTCTTTGTGTCCACCATTTTGTACTCAAGGAAGCAACCCACAATATACTTCTTAGAGCCCGCATCCTCGGTTTTGTACTTGCGATCCAATGAATCTCATAGCTCTTTAGAAGAGACTTTAGAGCTATACACGTTGTATAAAGAGTCGACGAGACAATTTAACACGTGGTTTCGACATAAGTAGTCGGATTCGTTCCACCCCACATAGGCCCGAAGCACTTGTGGGTCGGCTTCACCCTCTCGAGGAGTGGCCGGAAGATCTTCGGTCAGAAACCGTGCAAGTCCGATGGTGGTCAAAAAGAAAACCATCTTTTGTTGCCAACGTTTGAAGTTGAGCCCGTCAAACTTCCCAGGCCTCTCGGTCGGCATCACCGTGGGAGGCCCTCGAGCCACACCCATGTTTGGACCATCTAGGCCCAAACCAGCCATCGGTTGAACGAGACCCGCGGGTCCGTTCCCGGCCGTAGCCGCCATCGAGCCTTGTCCCAAAGCCACAGGGATTTGGCCGATGTTAATAAAGTTTGGCGGGGTGTTCACCAAGGAGGGGTTCTCGGTGAGGCTCCCATCACCAGTCACAAACGTCGTGTCGTTAGCGTTAGTCATATCTTCTACAAAAGAAAATCACAAGTCAGTTATCTTCAAATAAAACTGGAAAATAATGAAAATATCACTTATTTTCCCTTCCTTGCAACCTGTCTTAAACGAGTAAAAAAGCTTCAAGATTGTTAGCAATATTACAAATAATATTGACGTAAAATAAAAGACAAGTTGCATGAAAAAGTTACACGTAAAAAGATTACAAAATAACCCGGTTAAACCTTTGAACTTTGAACCGGAGAAAAAACAAATTGGAAAAAGTCGAGGCCCGTTTGACGGTCTCCTTGAAGCTTTTTATCGCCCTCCCACGGATGCTGGAACATGTGAGCGAAAGCCTCCCAGGATACAACGACTTGCAGAGACAAGCTTAGCACCAATCCACTTGACTCTCTCTGCGAACTAGAACCTGTGCGAAACCACCACCACGACAAACAGAAAAATATATTTCTGGGAGAGAAGGGAACACGGGAACAGTGGGGAATACTTATGGAATTCGTGTGTTCTCTATGTGTTTCTGAATGAGAGATGAAGCCTCTTTATATAGGCCATGGCTGGGCTATCTCGGTTGAAGTTCACAAACGCTCAGCCTTAAAGGCATTTAACGCAGGTTATAACAACCATGCATTTAACTCAACGTTCTGAATTCAAACCATGCGAAATCGTCCAACGTTTTTCAGCCTTAATGACATTATTACTCAACCATAATGCGCATTAAAAGCTCAAAAACCATTGAGTTAAAGCCCACAAACCGTTGGCTTTAATTCTCAAACGTACAGTTCTTCACCTCGTCTGGTCGAGCTCGTCCAGTCGAACTGGAATGACTTCGTCACCACTTCGTCTGGTCGAGCTCGTCCAGTTCACCTGGTCGAGCTCGCCCCAGTCGAGCTCGTCCAGAAATAACGTCGTCACTTCGAGTACGTTGGCCTAGCCTGGTCGAACTGGAATGACTTAGTCACTTCGTCCAGTCGACCTACCCAGTCGAGCTACTCAGTTGACTTCGTCCAGCTCGACCTCGCAGCTCGTCACTTTCTCGTTCACCTTAGGTCCGATTTTGACAAACAAATATCCAATTCCGATGAGTGGAATTGTTGTCACAAATCAGCCAACCACATGTTAATAAATAAAATTTATTAACTTTATTCCAACAATACTTTCAAATGTGATGAGTGACTTGATCCTCGATTGCGGCTACATTTGAAGATGGCTTCGAAGTTTGTGTGACCTAGTTTTACTTCATTTAAAAATTTACGCCACATAAGCCCACTAGTCAATTTATAAAACCATGCTAAAATTCAAAATGCCAATGATAGTGTAAAACATTGAAATATAAAAGCAAAAAACAAGCTAAAAGTTCAAAAATCAAAGCATATGTATAAAAGTTTGAAATATCAAGTTTACACAGCGCGTTTTATGATTTTCGAAGCTTTAGCGAATTTTTTTTTTTACTTTTATTTTCAAAGTTTAAGCCTACTATTTAAGTTGATTTTCAAATGTTTAGCTTGTGTTTTAAAGTTAATCTTCGGACACTTCATTAACTTAATCGACGTGAATTTGATATATAGTCTTTGATTTATCAATTTTCTTAAATTGACACCCTTAAATTTCTCTATACCTTCACATTTTGTAATATTATTTTTAAACGATGGTTGAGTCTCGACATGCGTACTTCGTTTACATAATTATAGAATTGAAGTTTAACGTTTAAATATTAATCAAGATTAGTTAGGTTGTTAATGTGAGAGTCACGTGTCCACCATTATCTACTTTGGAGAGTGATCACGTGCAATGTTTCATTTGTGTGTTTAAGTTTAACCAATGATGATTTCTATAAATGAATCACGAGATAGAGTAATAATTTAAGTAAAAGTTAGCATCTTTTGCTGGTTTCGGTGCACTTTTTTTTAGAAAAGTGAATCGCTTCAACCGCTTTCGCGTATTCGAATTCTTATATTTTTACGTGAGAAAATGGGGGCCATCCTCTCAGTAGTCAAGACTCAAGTATGACTGATAACGTACAAATAATTAAGGGCTAGGAAATTGTGAAGAAAAAAAAAATACTCTTATGATGGAGTGAAATAGGAATGAGAACCCGAGATCTAATGTGCACAATAATCAATGAGACACTTCAAATTAGTACAGTTCCAACGGCGTATAACAATGTAGTTTTATTTATATTTTCAATTTATTTTTTTACCCGTAAATAATGTCAAAATATTTTTACATGTCTTTTACATTTAAAAACATGTTAGATTTATTTTCTTTCAGATTATTAGTTGTTACTATACATAAACATGTTTTAGTCTATTTATAAATATATATATATATATAGTATAATTAATATATAGTCAGTACAACAATATTTAATATTATTATTTTGTTCTTAATGATAATAATTATAACATCAATATCAATATATCAATTACTTGTATATGTAGTTTATATATCTAAGTAACATGATTTATATTAGTTTTAATTTAACTGGTCAAAACCTTTTTCCTTCCCAAATTTAAGTTTTTGTTCTTTTGAACCGTTTAATCTTTAAATAATTTATTGCTAGCGTAAACAACTTCTATTTTTTTTTTCTTACTAAGAGTAGAGATTTAAACCGGCCAAAACCAGCAAAAGTCAATTTTAACTGTTTTCGAATTACACAAACAAACAATAGAATTCATCATTTGAAACAGTATTAAAAGTCTAAAACATATGGTTGACCAGTAAAAAAAGTCAACAATACCGTGATTTACAAGAGTAGGAGGAGGAGGAGAACAAAGACGAGCAAACCTCGTGAAAGGCCTCCAATATAACCTCTCGACAATCATCGGAGTTCACAGAGACGTAATAGTTAAGGAGCCTCCGGAGATCTCGAGGGTCCTCGATCCGGTTCGCCGTGATCATCTCCACCATGGACGCCCTGAAATCCTCTCTCGGATCGTCCGTACATTTCTCCATAGCCACCATGAGCACCACGAACTTGGCCGTTCTGTGTCGCCGAGTAGTACTAGCCCTAGAAGCTTGATAAGGTTCGTCTGGTTTTTGTGTCTGGTTGATCATCTGGTCGAGCCTTTGTTGGACCATTGCGTGTGCGAGGGTTGACACGGAGGCGAAGCGCTCGGACGATGCGCTCTCGGTTTCGGACGAGACGCTGAGTCGGCAGCTACAGCACAGGGCTCGCTTGCATCGCTGTTGCAATATGTATCGCTGGTTTTGCTGCTCTTGTTTTCGTTCGTTCTTGTCTTCTAGTTGCCTCATGGTCATAGATAATAAGGATGTGCTTTATTATTAGTGTGTTTGTGTTTGTAATTGTGTGTGTGTGTGTGTTGTGTTTGGAGATATGGAATGTGATTATGTTGGAATAGTTAATGGTGAAATGGTTTGTGGAGGATTAATTGGCAAGTGGGTCACGTTTATCATGATTGTGTCTTGTGGATTTTTTAATTTAGTTAATTAGACTTTGAGTTGATTAGTAATTACCTAGTTGATGTTTAATTCTTGTAAACCGGCCGGTATCATATTTGTCTAAAAGCCGTTAAGTTAAAAAGGGAAGTATGTGTGTCAGTGTGTGTGGGACTTCAATAATTTGCTCTATAAGGTAGTGTTAGGTGTCATAGCGGAGTGCTTTTTTTAGATCAAAGCTAGCATAGCATGGTTAGTAGCGTTGGAAAAGCTCTTAGAGTGGTCCTAGAGAAGAACTTTGATTTGATTACTTGATGAAGAAACTTGATTGTGTTTTTGTACTACACACTCATATATTCATTTTCTTTAATCTTCGAATGGCTGAGCAATTATGCGCGAGATAGAAGGAGTTTTTCAGAACAAAAAAGATTGCTGAAAAGAAAATAGAGGAAGAAAGAAAATAAGAAGAAGGAGACGACGAAGAAGAAGAAAGCCATGAAAACTATACCATGTTTGCTTTTTCATCCCTTAAATTTAAAAAAATAAATAAAAAAATTATAATCTTTTGAACCAATGCGTGAAAATAGTGAATCATGAATATTGTTCGAACATAAGAATCCGTATAATGAGGAAAAATCAATAAATAAATTGATTATGACATGCTAAAAATAATCAGAACAGTACTAATTTTAGAGGACACGAGCCAATTACCTTTGAAGTTTGTATTTATTAATATTCAATTTGTATTTATTAAGACCGTATTTTTGAAACATTTTCCTTAAGTATATCTAATAGAATGCATTCATTTGTTAAGTATTTTTTAAAAAATCCCTCAACTAATCTACAAGAGAAAAAAAAAATTAAAAAGACCAAAAAAAAAAAAGAGTTCAAGAATATGCTTTCTTACCTCCATTTTTTTTTTACTACAGTTTAAAATTTTTAGTGCCACTGCTTTCTTCGGAGCTTGAGATTCTGGTGATCTAAACTATCAGAGGACTCTCATCCTAAGGGGAGGTATTTCTCTTTTTTCTTCTTTATGTTTTCATCAATTCCGCCAAATTTTGTTGTTATATGGAGCTTCTTGACTCTTCTCGGTCGTCGTCGTTCCCTTCACTATGAGCATGTCTATGTCGTACACACAAACATCGATCGAGCATCTCCGACGGAGGATTTATTATTGTTTTCTCTAATTTTTATATTTAATAACTCATACATGATTTAGCTTTTGTACCACCAGCTTTTTGATCCTAGTGATTTTTTATTTCATTCTTTAGACTTGAACCTTAGATATGAGATACGGTTTGTTTTCTTTGGACGTGCATCTTAATCAGGCAAATTTCCCTAGAACACAATCAGTAAGAGGTGGTGGTTCGTGATACATGAAAAAACTAATAACCCATTACTTTTGTTGTATTATCGTGATTATGTTTGTAACCCACTTTTCATCTTTTTTTTTTAAGAAAGTTTAAATTTTTCATTGAGTCTAATTTTTGTAATCAAAGTTGTTTTTATATTATTTTTATCAATATATTCATATGAGAAATCTGTTTATATATTAAAAAAAAACAATTTAATTTATAACTTAATGTAACTGACATCGTTCAAATAAGTTTATAAGTTCTAGAAAAAAAAAATCTTAATATGTGATTTTATCATTTGTATTCAATAGATAGCTGTAAATGACGATTCTAGTTTTCATTGCAATTTATTCTAAAAGTGAAATCAATTTAAAAATTATCAATTTAATTTAATAAGCACTAAAATTAGAGATGCTCTTATAAGAGACTATGTACCTAGTGTAATACCACTAGTAGTCTAGTACTATAGCTTAATTTAACGAACTTATAATTTATTTGTTAGATGTGTTGTTAGCGACGATCTAACAAAAGTATATATATATATATATATATATATATATATATATATATATATATATAGCTATAATATTTGAGCTGATTTTATCCACAGTAAACCTTAATAACCAATTACTACTATATCGGATCATCCACTCCCACATGCTGACATTGTATGAGGTGAGATTGTCAAGAAAGTGCAATGAAACAATGATGGAATGGGGTCCAGTCTAAGTCTTTAAGTGTCCAAACAACTATATATATACCATTTATTTTATGTATTAATTAGGTTGTTAATTGCGGATGATAAGATGAACAGAATTGCTATTTTTTTTCCTCTATCAACTTCCACTTGCATGCATAGTGGAGAAATCCTTCCCTTGCCAACACTTGTGTCGTTAAAAAGCATATTCCAAAAATTTACATTTAAAATTAGACAAAGATGCATTAGTACAGCTGTTGAGATCTTCGAAATAATCCAAATATATCATTAATCAACGATATTATTATAAATATTGACATTTCGTGTCATCCTTGTTTCCTAATCGACGAAGCAGTCATCGGAAAGTAGTATAATTAATTATCCAAGTACAAATAAAGATGGAAACAACGAATGTGATGTACATGTGCTCGTATAGAGTAATCTTTTTACAAACAGAATGTGCTTTAATTTATACTGCCAAAAAAAAAAAAAAAAAGAATCTTGCTCCTAACTCATGATTAATATTTGCATCTTTAGTAGTACAAGTTATCGTATGGACAAGGGTAACAACACATGATGTTATAATTATCGTGAAGTTAAACATAAAACCAAACTTCATTAGAATGTAATAGTTAATTTATTGAGGTGCTTATTACTAAAGGACAGACTGCTATTTCCGCTATACGTGACTAAACCAAGGTTTGAGTTACCAAAGTATAACTGATGGATTACTGTGCGATATACCGTTTACCATCAGATTCCAATAGTAAAACATACAAAACCGTAAAATACTCATAAAATCGGATTTTACCGTGCCAATGCCGGTAGAGAATTTCGTCATAAAATCGGAGTTTACTGCGAAAATACTGGAGTTTACTGCAATCCTAAATAAAAATATAAATAAAATATATTTAAATAAAAAGTAAAAGTGATGAAAACTTATGTTATATTTATTTATTATGACAAATCTATCGGTTTCTTTCTTGGAAAACCCATGATAAATCCTTGCGCATTAACGATAAATCGTATCTCAAACCTTGGACTAAACAAAAGACTTACACAGGCTCATCACGCCTAGTGGAATATATAAGATATACATACCTTTTTTTTTTCCTATAATAAAATAAAATAACATTAAATCCTAAACTAATACATCACTAGTTGTTAGTCGCATTTTTTGTTAACATTTAGAATCGTCCGTGGTTCGATCTAAGGCCGGACTCTATGACCGTATGTAGTCTGGGTGTGGTGGAGTTTTCTCTTCTCTTCGTTTCTTGCTGCCTCGTCAATGAATCTCCTTCGTGCTTCTCGCTTTTGTCATGCTCTCTGTTATCGAAACATTCTTCGTGTTTTTCGAATCTTCGGATTTCCGAGTCTCGGGATCTTCCACGTTCTTCATGTTCTTTGTTGAGTTATTGAGTCTTTGCTTCTTTGAATCTTCAACTCTTTGAATCTCTCTCCAAAGCATTGCTTTCAACCTGTAAAACCTCTTTTGAATCTTTATCTTCAACACTTAATCTCTCTCGAATCCTCGCCTTCAACTCTTTGATCTCCTCTCCGAGTCTTCACATTATTGTGTTCTTCGCGTTCCTCATCGTTCTTGGATCTTCAAGTCCTTCGTGTTTTTTATCGGGTATTCGAATCCTCGCACCTTCACGTAAGCACAAAAAACGTTAATTTGGAGGGACACGGAGGGTTTTCTCTAGGCACGCGCTCCGACGCTCAACATTAGTCGTGTTGTATTATGTTTTTGGTGAAAATTTTGTACTGGTCTCTATATTTTCTAGAGAGAAAGAGTCGTGGTGTGAATTGTGTAGAGTTTTGACAATTCAAGATAACTTACCTTGAGTGTGAGTTGAGAGAAGTATTTATAGTGTGAGGAGGTTTGTTGGTGTCTTGGAGATACATGAACCAATATATGGTCATGATATAGGAGTTGGCGGCAGCTTAGAGTTTTGTGGCTCAAGGGGGTTGGCGGCATGTAGGTTGGCGACAAACTTGAGTTGGCGACACCAGGTTGGTGGCACCTCAGGTTGGCGCAAGGCTCATTCTGTGCCAAAATAAGCTGAAGACAATAGTTTTTTTGTGGTCAAAATAATTTTCGACAAGGCTTGTTTGATGACCATATTGGGTTGAAGGCAAGACTCATTTTGTGGCCAAAATGAGTTGAAGGTAAAGCTTATTTAGTGGACAAAGTGGGTTGGCGGCAATACTCATTTGGTGGCAAAAATGGGTTGACGACAAGGCTCATTTGGTGGTCAAATGTGTTAAAGGAAAAGCTCATTTGGTGACCAAAACAAGTTGAAGACAAGACTCATTTGATGGCCAGAATAAGTTGAAGGCAAAACTCATTTGATGGCCAAAATGGGTTGAAGGCTAGGCTCATTTGGTGGCCAAAATGAGTTGAAGGAAAACCTTGTTTGTGGCCAAAATGAGCTGAAGGCATGACTCGGGTTGAAGGCAAACGTCGGGTTGAAGGCAAGACCAGAGTTGAAAGCATCAAATTGAAGGCAAGACCCAGGTTGAAGGCAAGCTTCAGGTTGAAGGCAAGACCTGAGTTGAAAGAAAATGTCAGGTTGAAGGCAAGACCTAGGTTGAAGGCAAACATCATTTTGAAGGCAAGACCCGAGTTAAAGGCAAGTATCATGTTGAAGGCAAATATCAGGTTGAAGGCATAACCCGGGTTAAAGGCAAGCGTTAAGTTGAAGGCAACACCCGTGTTGAAGGCAAGAGTCAGGTTGAAGGCAAAACTCGAGTTAAATGCAAGAGTCAGGGTTGAATCGAGGTTTGATCAAATAAATTTCTTGTGGGCTTGGGTCCTATACATAAGCTTGTCTTATTGTTTTTTCTCTCGTGGTGTCAATTTTATGTTATGAAAATGACGGAATAACACTAATAGTTTACCAGTATCATATGGTACAAGTTATTATGGGAGTATGGTGAAATTAAAACGATTTTTTTCTCTATATGTTCAAATCACGGAGTAGTCACCATCAATTTTGACATAATATTATCATCATGATCACATAAGCATAAACATTGTATCTGAAATCATATATATATATATATATATATATATATAACAATTTTTTATGGTCTCTTCTTGGACGAAATTCACTGCAACTAATTTATTTTTATAATATTTTACTCTAGTTATATACCTGGAAGCCAAAATGGCTCGACATATTTGAGGGTCTTTGTTGGCGATTAAAATAATAAAAATTAGGTAAATAGCCGATTAAAACGTATTGCTATGTAGGCAACATTTCGTAAATCTTAGATAAATAACCATAAAGATGGCATGACCTAATAAATAGAAGTGACTATTTACCTAAGATTTACATCTATAAATATATAAAAATGATTATTTATTTAAGATTTACGAAACATTGGCTACTTAGAAATATCAAACTGTAAATATGACTATTTACCTAATGAACCCTCAAAATAATGAGCTTTATATAAATAACAAACAACATGTTCTAAATTATGATAAAGCAAAATTTTAAATACGAACTTACACGATAAAACTAGTTTTAAATTATTCATATAACTTATGTCTCATATTTATAGTTTTCTAATTTTTCATGTCCTAATGCATATTTAGACATATATTTATGTTTAATTAATGATTATATTTCATTTTACAATTGCATACTATAATAGCTGTAGTGTTGACGATAAATGAAAAATAAAAAAGACGCACATACACAAATATATACAATACAAATAACAACACAAATTGAAAAATCAAAGAGTTTTAGTTTGATAATATAAATATAAATGAAGAGTTACAGAAAGGTCTTATATAAACATCTTTTGTTGACAAATTTGTCATTAAATCAAGAATATAATGACATGGTTATCATCAAATCTGGGATTTAATGAGAAGTTTTTCACTAAATATTTGAAATAAAAGTAATGTTGTACCTGTGAATGATCCATTGATTTCGGCTCTGTAAAAAATTTGTTCTCTTCTCTTTTGGAGGGCTTCACTGGTTATATTTGCCTTATTTTGTTTTTGCTTCTGGTTAGCTTGGCCTTTAATGCCAATTGCATCGAAGACTTTTTCCAATGACTGAAATTGATATTATGCACAGTGAACTCAGCAAGCCCGGCCCAACCTTAAGAGCTGTAAAGCATGCGCTTTAGGCCCACTCACGAAAAAAGGCCCACAAAATTTAAGCGGTAAAGTTTTATGAAAAAAAAGAAAGAAAATAAGACTTTAACGTGAAGACTCACAATGCCATACCCGAATAAGACTTCCTGTATTAGAGGAAATTAAAAAAAAAAAAAAAAAAAAAAAAAAAAAAAAGGCCCGTGTAAAACACTCTGATTAAAGCCCATTTGTTATATAGTTGTGTTTTTTTTTTTTAAATAAATTGCTGTGTCATTCCATAGACAATGATATTGTACAAATATTTTTTTTTCTCAAGGAAAACAAGGCTTATTATTTCATTTACACTGAATGTAAAAAAAAAAAAAAAAAAAAAGCGCTTACAGCACAAATAAGAATAATTCTCAGGATATATTTTAATATTTATTAACTTATTTATATGGTTTGTTTTTATATTTAAATTAATTATTTTTTCTCTGTTTGTATTTTTTTTAATGCTAACATATTGTCAGTATTTTTTTAGTTCAAATATAAATATAGAATAATTATGTCTAGTAAAAAAATATCAATTAAGATTAAAAGAATATGATTTTTTTTTCATTTAACCTAACAAAATGCTCTTGTATTTTTCAATTTTTTTTTTCATTCATAAATGTTTTATTTTAAATTTCGCTTTAGGCCTCGACTTGTGTTAAGCCGGCCCTGGAACTCAGAGATATAAATTGATGATTTCAAGTGACCCATCAATAGTAGCGCAGCCTCAAAGACTTTTTACTATTTTTCTATGACAAATAAGGCCTTTAGAAGCGACACAAGTTGCTTCTAAAAGCCCACAAGTCGGTTCTAAATTCATTTATAAGCGATTTTAGAAGAGATAAGTCACTTTTAATGAGTCATATAAATATGATTCCTGTGGACAACATCAACTTCTTTTAGAGTCGTTGTTTCTCGTTTAAAATAAATAAAAAAAATTCTTATTTTTCTCTGCCGAGTCCCACACGTGCAATAATCCCATACTTGGGCGATAAGCATCAATGAAACACAAGAACACGAATAAAACAACTACACGATTTTATGATCTCTTATTTTAAAGCGAGCATATATTCGAGAGATTATATTGGGAAACTCAATAAAACCACAAAATTTAGGAGAAAGAAAGAAACACAAGGAGAGCGAGGCAGAGAGAGAGAGAGAGAGAGAGAGAGAGAGAGAGAGAGAGAGATAACTAATTAAGGTCGAAGGAGGCACGATTGTCGGGAAGAAGAAGGGAAAATTAAGCCCGAGATTTATTGATCCATTTGAAATTATGGAGAATATTGCATACAAGTTAGCGCTTCCTCCAAATCTATCGGTTGTTCACAACGTCTTTCACGTTTCTATGTTGAAGAAGTATGTGTCAAACTCTTCTCACGTGTTGGAGAACGAGCCAGATGGCATACACCACGAGGAAAAAATAGGCTTTTGGATGGAACAAAGTCGCATCCAATACTCCATAGCCAAATGTCTTGGATGCGACAAGATGCATCAAAAAGTCATGAATAATTACTTGTCGATATCCTCGATAGGAAAGAGAAAGAATTAAGGAAAAAAAATCGATCAAGCTAGTGAAGGTGCTATGGAGAAACCATTCAAGAGAAGAAGCGATGTGGGAACGAGAAGACGAAATGAAGCTAAGTATCCAAGCATGTTTGATAACTGAAATTTCTGGGACGAAAATTTTGTAAGGCGGGGGAGAATCGTAAGACATGAACTTTTGTAAGGCTTGTTTAGTGAAAATGAAACTTGGATGCGAAAAACGAAGACTTGAAAAAATATATTGAAGGTTGAAGGATTGTTTTAGAAAATATTTAAAGGATTCCAAGAAACAAACAAATATTATGAGAGACCTTAAATATATTTAAATTATTAAAATGGAATGAGAAAATCTCAGTTTTAATTTTAGAATTTCTTATCCATATACTTATGGATATAATATGAATGTTATTTGAATCAAAGGATCATATGGCGACAAAATAAATAATGGTGGGGTTATTTTGAGGTGGTGGAAACCTTGGGGATTTAAATGAGCAAATAATGAATTTTTCTCATATAAAGACCACATGGTCTCTTGTGCACCATCATTTACACACAAGAACAACCAAAAATAAAGAGAAGAAAAAGGAGAGAGAGAGAGAGCCTTGGTCGGAGCTTCCTACACCTCGCTGGTAAGTTCAAAGCTTTCTCTTTTCTTCTTGTTCGAATTTCAAAGATTGAAATTTTAGGATTTGAGTATTATTCTTTTTCCATCTTTCTTCTCGGTTTAGCTTAGTTTTCAAGGATTTAAAGTGAATCTGTGGAGAATAAGAGGATTAGACTTCCACCAGAGTTCGTCGTTCTTGAGTTGAGGTAAGGAAACCTCAAAATTCCTTTTTCCTTTGCTGAATCCAGCTTTGATGTTTTTATTTGGGGCTTTTCGAATCCGAGTTTGAACTAGTAAATTGGAGTTTGATTCTTGGATATTTGCATTGGCTAAGTTGTTCTTTGTGGTTGGTTTCTTGAAAGTCTTGTTTAGGTCCGAATTTATATAAATGGAACCACACAGTCTGGGAAAACAAATGTTTACAATTTACCATGGTCTGAGATGGTTTATGTTGGTATTTTTCCTAGAATGTAGATGTCTTGAGCTTTCTATAGTCCAAGGACCTGTAAATTCACGAAGTATGGAATTAGTTATGATTTTTTTTAAAAAACTTATTCAAAGTTGTTGTTATGTGTGTTGTTGACTTATTTTTTTATTGTAAGTTTGTTCGGCAAAATGTCTTGCAACATGCTCCAGGATATGTTGAGGCATCTTGGCTGCTGTGCGCAGATTTGTAATTTCGGCAATTAGAGTTTTTTTAGACGAGCAAGACCGGCGGACTGGGAAACTTATTGTGTGGTGGGTGTGGTATAATACGCTGAACGCTATTCATCGTCTTATTCAGCGTCATTGTTTATTTTGGATTTTGTGATTTCATGATTGAAGCTTTCACGAGCGTTAACATAGAAAAATACCACACTGGGAGAATGTTTGAGAGAGGAATCGAGGGCAGCTCAGATTTCGTTGAGTACTAAACACCGCTAGGGTGTTTGAGAGTGGAAGATCTCAGATTAAGGGGGAGCCTGATTTGGAACTCACGGGTAGTAATAGGAAAATAGCATTGGAGCAAGGATCGTTCATGTAAATCCTTTGTTGTACTATTGACTACTTATTGATAAATGAAATTCCTTTCCATTGGACAGTGTGCCCTCCAGAGTAGGTGGTGTTGCACCGAACTGAGTTACCTTTCTCTGTGTCATTTTAATTTAACGCGTTCTTTTAATTATCCATCCATTGCATCGGAATATATTGTCGCATACATTGACTCTACCATGGATTCAAATGTCGGCGAATTTCGCCGACTTTCGGCGGCGGCGCCGGTGCCGGTCAAAAAACGGCCACCGA
The DNA here is from genome assembly GCF_054948205.1 of Urtica dioica subsp. dioica. NCBI lineage: Eukaryota > Viridiplantae > Streptophyta > Magnoliopsida > Rosales > Urticaceae > Urtica > Urtica dioica. Next base: position 16,539,334 of record NC_142764.1, on the reverse strand, counting down.
AAGCGTAGATGTCGCTTTCCCTCTAAATGTCGCTGGAAATTCGCCGGAACCGACATGCCGTTTCCACAACATTTCACCGGTCATTTTATTTTGAAACCCAATTTGATTTCAATTTTGAAAACCCTAGAAAAATCCAAATTTGATTATTAGCCTTTCCAATCGAAATCAGAAGAAGAGAATGAACAAGAATGAAGTGACGAGACTTACCCGCGAAGACTCCGGCGAAGAACTCTCTCCTCGGCCGTCTCTTCACGAGCGTGAGTCCGGCGAAGAACTCCCTCTCTCGGCCGTCTCACTTTTTCTCGCTCTCTCGATTTCTCTCTTCCACTTGGTCTCGCCTTGTCCCTCTCTTTCTCTTCTCCGATTTCTCTCTCTCTCTCTCTCCTCTCTCTCTCTCTCTCTCTCTCTCTCTTTCTTTCCTTGTTCGATTTTTCTTCCTCTGCGTTTTTTTCTTCATTCGTTCTTTTCCCCTTTTTTTCTCTCCTCATGTGTATCAAATAAACAGAGAGAGAGAGGCAATGGATATGAATGAAGCCTCAAAGGAAAGTTCCCGAAATTTGCTTTTTAAATCCTTCATATTTATGTCTTTTATACTTTCCTCCACAACCAACTTTTTTTTGTCTTTTTAGTTGTTGCAAATTGATCCATGACAATTAAAGCTTGATATTCCAATCCAAAATAATGAAAATAAATCTTAGAAAATTAATTACATAATTGTCTCATCTATTAGTCTTCGAACGAAATTTAATTATATTTTCGATTAATTTCCGTCCATTCGAGAACCTTAATTTGCAACATTTTTCTTAAAATTTCGAATCGTTAAAAAAATGGAACATAAGAGTCTTAGCGTAAATAATAACCATTATAAAATAAAATAAAAAAGACTTGACACTAACAAATGAGTTATAAGCTTAGTTTAGAAAAAATAAAATAAGAGGCTTAGCTATAAATGGAACATTTTGGTCTCAAACTATTTTTTAGAATAAGATGATCATTAACAATGAATTTTGCAAATATATATGTTTTAAATTTGAACTACATTTAAATATATATATATATATATATATAATATATATATATATATATATGTGGTTGTTTCGCCACATTATTTCCGTTCGGTTTTCCGTCGGCACGTCGGTTTTCCATCGAAAACGGCATTTGAAAACGGCATTTCACTTGCCCTTTTCCACAATTTGTTCGTTCGGTTTTCCATCGGCATGACGATTTTCCGTAAATCAGGAGGCTCGAAACGACAACGAAAATGAATTTTTTTTCCTTGGACTCTACATTGTGTGCGACATCTTGTCTCTAACTAAACATAATTTTAAAAGCTGTCAAACAAGAAATCCGAAAATTGTAACTGTGACTTACGGGCTGTTTTTTTTTTCTTCAAATAGCTACTGTGATTTAAATTGGTCGTATAGTATCTTGTTAGAAAGCTATTGAAACCTATTTTCTTTTGAAAATGGAAGGGATTGATTTGGAAGTTTTTCTAGCTCGATTTATGGAGCGTTTTTTATAATGGTGGTACGAACTGGTGAGATTTAGTTGGTAGTGTTTTGTCGCTGAAATTATGAAAAATAGTTTTGAATTGTACTTTTTTTTAGTCTGAGATTGGGTGGTGTTAGGGATAGGTTTGAGTTTGACTCGGTTGAGAGCTTGACTAGCGTTATAGTTCTAAGAGGTTGGAATATTCGTTGACAAATGCATTTTGAAATTAATTCAGGATCTTGTTAACTAAGAGTTTTTGCGCGTGAGTGATTTTATCCGAGTTGGAGTTTCGTAATCTGATCGCGAAAAAGTAAGCAGAAACATTTCAATTGTATCACAAAAAGCAATGTGATATGTGCTTGCGTGTTTACGTCCTTATATGTGTGCATTACATGAAATATTATGCGTTCGTTAAATTTGTTGTATTTGTATTCAAGTGCATCTCATTTAAAAAAAGAGAATATTTTTTTGTTACGAGACACGGGGTTTTTCAAAATGGTTATTGTTGTTGGTTCTGACCTCTCACTAAACACATAAATTAATTGAGATGTAAAACAATTACATATCCTACTTTCGCAATAACTTTAAAAATCCACTAACATTATTAACCTATATCAAAATGGAGAGGGAAAACACTATAGTTTCTTGAGAGTGTGATGCAATCAAATATTATCAATATCAAAACTACACGTGTTACCTTTATGTGTGTGTCTAAGTAAAATGAGTCAAAGAGGCTCGTATGTTTTTTTTATTATTTTTTATAATGTTACCTATGTATTTATTTCTAATAGAATTTATCGTTATTAGTATTATTTAGGACGTAAATCATTAAATACTTTTGAAAGACTATATTATATTATTTAATAAGATCCAAAAAAGTATGCTAACGTGTGAAAAATATATGTATCCCTGTTAGTTATTTCTTGAGACAAAATTGATTGATGCGTTTTTTTGGAAGAGGCGGTAACATTTAAATAAAGAGTAAATGCAACAACTTTTTTTTAAAAGAATAGCTTATATGTGACGTAAAACCAAGATACACTATACAAATTATATATATATATTATGAAAACAATGTTCATAAAACACTAATAACTGATAGGAAAACATGTTACATGACAATGTAAAAATTAATTAATTACACTATAATTTTTATGTATGTAGCTTTTATAAAAAAAATGAGAAAATGATGGCAATAATACTCAATGTTTAATCAAACCATGACTTATATACTCAATCTTTTTATTCTTTGGCAAAAATACCTAACAATACTATTTTACCATCCGTTACTACTAAGTCTGTTAGTATATAAACGGAGATACACGTGTCATTGTCCTTCGACGACGACGAGGAGCAATAATAACACTCTGTTCTTCATCACTTACCCAGTGGCTATACGCGACACTTTTTCCTCCTTGGCGATCGAGTTCAACACCACCGAGCAAGCCATCGCTCGGTCAACGCGGCGAGCTTGAGGCCGTTGACTTCTATTATAATTCCGGTGAGTAAGAAGCCTTTCTTTGGCGGCGGATACGACAAGCGGAGGCCGAAGATGCGAAGGAAGATCGGCGTCTACGTGGCGGTTCTTACCGGAGTTCTCGTCGGAGTCATCGCCGCCGGCGCGGCGGCGTTTCTGCTGATCCGAATGAATAAGAAGAAGAAGAAGAAGATGAAAGTGATCTCCGATTTGGAGCTTCAACAGCTGAGCCTGAGCGTGAGGACGACCAGCGACAAGAAAGTCTCGTTCGAGAGCAATCTCGAAGGCTCGGTGGTCACGCCCAGGAAACCGACGGCGATCGTCGAGAATTTCACGGCGGATGAGATTCGGAAAGCTACCGAGGGTTTCAGCCAAGGGAACCACATCGAAGGCTCAGTTTTCCACGGCCGTCTCAACGGAAAAGACATCGCCGTCAAGCGCGTGAGTCCAGACGCGATCTCGGCCGTCGATCTCGAATTTGGGATAATCCACCGCCAACACCCGAATCTGCTGAGGATATTAGGCACGTGCGCGAATTACGACAAAACGTCGTCGTTTCTGGTGTTCGAGTACGCGGCGAACGGGTTGCTGAAAGATTGGTTCCACGGCGGTCTGGCGATCAAGAGCCAGTTCATCGCCTCCTGCGATTGCTTCCTCAGCTGGACCCAGAGTTGTTATTAAATTTATTTTATCACATTTAATTGAAACAAAATAGTTACTTTTAATGAGATAATGACACGTGTATCTCCGTTTATATACTAACAGACTTAGTAGTAACGGATGGCAAAATAGTAACGTTAGGTATTTTTGCCAAAGAATAAAAAGATTGAGTATATAAGTCATAGTTTGATTAAACATTGGGTATTATTGCCACCATTTTCTCAAAAAAAATTATGTACGAACCATACTAAAATATGTGACCGGCGATTATTTAGTATCAAACCCGGGCTTGTGAAAGGAAAAAAAAATCCACTTCCATAGGACACGAAATTCCGTGTTTGACTGTTGACCGGAATTCCACTCACTATAAAAGGGAATTTCCATTTTCATACATAAAAAAAAAAAAATTTAAAAATAATTTTTCAAAGAATTAAAATGTAGTATTTTTTTTAAATAAGGAGTAGAATGTAAAGTGAAAACATGAAGAATAACTTATAATGTATTACAAACTATATACTAAATATATTTATGAAAATAATATATTAAAACTATATTTGAAAAAAGAAGAAAAAAAGTGGAGAAAAAGATAATTTTTACTAAAATTATATATTAAAACTATATACTAAAATTATATATGAAAATTAAATTAGAAACTTTATAATAAAAATAAATATATGAAATTATTGTATGAGAATTAGAGTAGTTGAAGAGAGTCGGAGAAGAGATCATATGAGAAGGATGTGAAAAAAATAATATGAATGAGTGTGATATTTATATGATAAGAAAATTGAAGGGTTGCAAAATAAAAAGCCTGAAATCAACAGAAACCACTGGAAAAGAACATTTTCGCACACTTCCACTCATTTTCGCTGGTCCAGCGGAAGGAATAATTATTTCCATACGCTGTCAGCGGAAGAATATTTCCGTCCCTCACTTTCGGCCGGAAGGAAAGAATTTCCGCAGCAGTTTCGTGCCACAAGCCCAGTAGTGTTATTTAGTATACATAATTTGAGAATCATAGTTCTTTGTTGTGCATTTACATACGAGGAAAGGTTGAGTATTTTTCTTCAAAACATTTAATTAAATGCCTAAGCTGTTGGTATTGACAGGTTTATGAATGTTTAATGGATAACTATCGAACTGCTTATTCTCTATGAAAGATTAAATTAAAGCGTAGACAAAAAATACTAACTAATTTTTTAATTTATAAATTTAGTTTAAGAGAAGAGGAAAAAAAATACTAACTAAGTACTAACTAAGAAAGTTGGTATTAGTATACTGAGAGCAAATATTACTTCAGAAGTATTAAAATAATAAATAATGTCGTAGGATGAAGTAGAAAATACAAATGCAAAAATGCAGTTTGAATATATAAGGGAAAAAAAAAACACGCTTGAAGTTCTCTTTTTATGGTAGCATAATGTAACGGTCCTAAGTCATGTCTAACATACACTGACATGTATATATAATTTGTTGAAAAATGTTGGTATTTAATACTAAATTAATGGCTGATTTGTGGTAACAATTTGAGTGGGGTTCACTCATTGGATTTGAATAATTTCAAGTGCTACGTATTCCTCGTAACGAGGGGTATAAGATTGAATATTTATTTTCCAAAATCGGACATAGGATGAATGAGAAATTGATGCTCAAAGCAACACATTTATGTTGTGTTGTGGAAGTGAAATTACAAGAGTCCTACATTAGTTGGGGATGTGTGCTGTGGTAGCGATAAATACTTTCCTCTATCCGTTAGTGGATAAGCATGTGCAAAGGATGAGAGTGTAGGTGAGTTAACTTAACCCCTCACACGCACACACACACACTCGTCGCCGCTGGGCCGGGCCCGGATTTTGGGAATGTCTCGGGCTCGGAATCGGATTCAGATTCGGATTCGGATTGGGTTTGATCCTTACCTTTTTATTGCGAATTTCATTTCTGGATTGGGCTCGGGCCTACGCTACCATGCGTGCACGTGGACACTTTGCATAAGAGGAAACCGTATGACCCTTGAGCTCCATTGTAACCTCTGACCCTTCAGAGTTGAAACCTCTCATTTATCTGAGGTAAAGAGCTATTATGGACCTTAATGATGGACCTTTTTGGGAGCTGAAGCTTAGGTCTCAGTGCCTATAAAAAACAGAGCCTTTCTCTCATTTGAAGACACATGAAAGTGATATTTCCTTATTATTCCCTACTGTTCAAGAGCTATTATGGACCTTAATGATGGACCTTTTTGGGAGCTGAAGCTTAGGTCTCAGTGCCTATAAAAGACAGAGCCTTTCTCTCATTTGAAGACACCTGAAAGTGATATTTCCTTATTATTCCCTACTGTTCCCTCTGTTCCCAAAAATTTTCCTTCTTTCTTTTGTCCGAATTTGGTGATAGTTCAACTTCGGTTCTAGTTCGTTGTTCGACGTACTCAGTGGTACCTTAATTCGTCGAGATTGTCGTTGTATCTTGGGAAGCCTTGCTCAAGTGTTCCAGTACCGGTGGAAGAGCAACAAAGCTTCAAGTAAACTGTCCAACAGTCCTCGACATTTTCCTCTCTGTTTTATCTTGTTTTCGGTGAAGGTTTATTATTTTATTGTTGTTCATCTTCATATGATCAGTTGTAATTTCTGTTAATTTAATTTTTCTCCGAATAATAATAACCTGTCTTTATTCTCGAAAATATTTGTAATATTTCTAACATAATTATTAATAATATTATCATAAATATCTGTATCCGATAAATTTAAATGATATAATTTCATTAAACTATTTCTATAGATCTAATTGTTATGAAAAATAAATTAAAAGATTTTTTATAAAGCTCTTTATGTGCGAAAATATTACAATTTTTTTTCTTGCACTTATCATCAATTTCTACTATGTTTTTATTACCGTATCACCGTAGTAAAAACAGATTATATAAAATAACATGACCTTTAATCGATTTTTTAAAATTTATTTACTAATGAAATATTAACTCTCCGTTGCAAGTTGCAACGCATGGGTATTTAGAGTCGTGTATATCTAATTGTGGAATTTGCTGTTGAAGTCACAACAACAACACATTATTTCATTTGTATCACAAATGAGTCTAAATTGCATTCTTGTCTTTTTTTTGCATATTTGTCACCTATACAGTGTATTAATTACCCTTCTATTTTATATCCAACAAAAATTCATATCCACACCCAAACCCTAAACTCTCATCAAATTCCCTCCCAAACCCTAATCCCTATAGCTTAAGCTCCGACTACCACGCCGATTGCCGCTCCGACGAGGCCACCGCCGCCGTAACCCTCGCCGGAGCTCTCGCCGGAATCACAAATTCAGCCTTCTAGTCTACTTTTGTTTTGTAAATATTTAACTGTGGTTCTACTTTCTTCTTCTAGTCTAGTTTTGTTTTGTAAATATTTAACTGTGGTTCTACTTTATTCTTCTAGTCTACTTTTGTTTTGTACATATTTAACTATGGTTCTACTTTAAGAGTATTTTGGTCTAATAATAAATAAAAGTGACTTACTTGCAACACATTTTTTGGTGGTGACATAGATGCAATTTTGTTCATAAGAAACGACTTTAGTGCAAATCTCTCTATCTGGACTGCCAATTGTATTAGCCCAAATAAAGCCCATCGTATACTTGATAAAAATTAGATTGGGCTAACTATGTGAGCCCAAAACAGCCTAAACCTACCACACTCTTTAATTTCTGGGAGTAAGGCGTAATTTACAAACAAGCCCTTTTTCCATAAGCTTCATGTTACATCATAAACCCAAGAACCACCAGAATGTTAGGTAAACAATGCGATGCCACCAAAACTCCTTGATCATCTACACTTTAGTGCACCATAAGTTTCCATACACCTCTCCAATTCATACTCAATATTACCATAATATCCCGAAAACAAGTGTCAACCGTACTTGGCGGAGAGTCCAAAGATCCAAAGACGTATTTACCCTTCCCAAACAGTGCTTACTATATAGATCGAAATGTCCGCTAAAACATTGCGTTTTAGTCTCAGCGAGTCACACTCGAGTCAGTCTCACTCTTCGCTGATAGATCGCAGTTTCAGAGATATTAGGTCTAGGTATGGCTGCCACATTGGTTTCGAACGGTGATGTGCTCGCCGGGAAAAGTTCTCCGGCGCCGAAATCGCGAGTCGCCTCTGTATACAGCGAGGTTCAGGCGAGTCGTATCGATCACGCGCTTCCTCTACCCTCTGTTCTCAGAAATCCCTTCAAGATCGTCGACGGTCCTGCTAGCTCCGCCGCTGGAAATCCAGGTCGCTTTCTTGTTCCCTCGGATCAACAAAGTTTTTGTCACAAAATTGATTTTTGTAACGCTTCGATCTATGTATTATTAAAGCTTTGGTTTTTACCAATATGACTTTGAATATTTAACAGCTGAAATCTGATTTCTTTTGTATTCGTTCTAATTATAGGTTCCAACCAGTTTTTTTTTTTTTTTTTTGTATTATTTTACTGCAATAGTTGAATGCGACTGAGATATTGTACTACTTTCAGATGAAATCGCAAAGCTTTTCCCTAACCTTTTCGGCCAGCCATCGGCGGTGCTGGAGCCAAACGACAGCTATCAACCGGAGAAGAAGTTGAAGATCGGCGTCGTTTTGTCTGGAGGTCAGGCACCAGGAGGCCACAATGTCATATCCGGGATTTTCGGTGAGCGATTCGGTTTTTTTTTGTGTGTTTTTTTTTTGTTTTTTTTTTGGTTTTGTTTTTTTTTTTTTTTGGATTTTGCTATATATTAGTTAAGTTTGTTTGGCTGCTTCGATGTTAGATTACTTGCAGGATCTGGCTAAAGGAAGCACGATGTATGGATTCAAGGGAGGTCCTGCTGGAATCATGAAGGGAAAATACGTGGAGCTCACTCCAGAATTTATTTACCCGTACAGAAACCAGGTGAGATTTTTAAGAGTATACTTTGTTATTTTTTTTGGGATTTCGAACTGGTCGAATCTGATACGATGTTTTTGAATCGGAATCGAATGAACTTGCACAGCATGTGTTTTATTCAAGGTAATGATTGTTTGATGGGTGTCAATTTTTCCTTGTACCAGGGAGGTTTTGATATGATTTGCAGTGGAAGGGATAAGATTGAAACCCCTGAGCAGGTGAGTTGTGTTTGCTACTTTGCAGATTTCGTATGAATTTTGTGCATGCTATTAACCGTTTAATGTGGTATTGCTTTCAGTTTAACCAAGCCTCCGAAACTGCATTGAAACTTGACTTGGATGGCCTCGTTGTCATTGGTGGGGATGACTCCAATACAAATGCCTGCCTCCTTGCTGAAAATTTCTGGTATATCATTTTGTGAGAGGAAATTTTGGCAATGGTCAATTTTTTATTTTTTTGTAAATTCGCTGTTTGTCTAAAAATAGAGCTTGGTGATGTTTTCTCTGATAACTATAAGAAAATGTCTTACCTTTCTATGTGGCATAAAGTTCTCGTGTGGCTTTATTAATCCGTTTTGCTCATTCAGGGTCAAGAATTTGAAAACTCGGGTTATCGGGTGTCCGAAAACCATTGACGGTGACTTGAAATGCAAAGAAGTTCCAACAAGTTTTGGATTTGATACAGCTTGCAAGGTGAGTCTATAAGTTTCAACTTGATTCTTAAAAAAGTATAACTTTTCTTTGACATATGCTATTATAGTCACTCATTGAAAATCATATGCCATCACTTTCTTATTGCTATGCAGATATACGCTGAAATGATTGGAAATGTGATGATAGATGCCAGGTCAACTGGAAAATACTATCATTGTGAGTATTCTAGTTGAAACTTATCAAACCATGCCATAAGTAAAAAATTCTCTGGCTTTACACAATCTCTAAGCCAATATGACGGGTCTAACTAAATGTATTTCTTTCACAGTTGTAAGGCTCATGGGGCGTGCTGCTTCACACATAACCCTTGAATGCGCTTTGCAAACCCATCCTAACATCACAATTATTGGAGAAGAGGTGAATTTCCGAAAGATGGATCTTATTTTGTCTAGATAGTTATGACACATGAAAGTACACAACCTTTATTTTTTTAGCAAAAAGGAATTATTTTTCTTCCTTTCTTTCTTTAGTCTAGGCTGTGATTATAGTTCATTCAGCAAAGAACCCCAAGGGGTTGGTCTCACGGTATGTGTGATTCTTGGGACCTTATCAAGGTTTAAATAGGCGGAGGCGGGAATTGAGACGAAATCCATTTCTAGGCGGAGGCGGTAAGCCTTTAGGCGGTACGAGGCGTAAGCCTCAAAAATAATATAGAAAATATATAATATATATAAAATTCATAGTAATTTTCAAGTTTTCAGAAGTTTTAAAACAAAAACTAAAAAAAAGGAGTTTTAGACTCAAATATAAATTAAACCGAGTCAGTGAGGGAGGGACGAGAGCAGCGTGAGGGACGGAGAGGGTTGCGTGAGAGACGGTTCACATACCGAGTGGTGTGGTTTAATTACTTATAGTTAATTGTCATTAAAAAAAACCTAAAAAGGCCCGAATTACAAGCCCGGCTGATTATTTTGGCCCAGATTTTTTTTTAAAAAACCTCCCATTTCAAAGGCGGTAAAGGGCGATTATAAGGCGATTCTACCGCCTAAGGCGCTCGCCTTATTCGACCGAGGCGCATAACGCCAGAAAGACTCCCAGGCGTAAGCCTTAGAGCGGTATGATCACTAAAAGGCGAAAGAGGCGCGCCTCCAAACCGCCTTTTTAAACCTGGACCTTATCAGTCCCCAGTTGGATTCCCCGGTCAATAATGCCAGGGCCTCGTGGATATCGGTTGGGTTTAACTCCGGACACCACGGTTATCTAAAGAAAAATGTTCATGCAGCGAAGTTACCTCATGACTAAGAATGCTTGTTGACATTATTCACTGATCTGTAAATTCCATCGTAGTCATTTGATTTTTATTCTGATTACCGCCGATGGTACTAAAACTAAGGATACTGTTGTCTATACCTGACACTTGGTGTAATCAATTCCCTAACCACAATTAGGTTATTATTCTATCTACATGTCTAAGTTTAGTTTGGTAAAATCTATCTTATTTTATTATTGAGAAGATGAGGAAAGTCAAGGCTATCGAGTACTTAATTGACACTAGGTTACCCGTCAAAAGATTACTATTTTTTTTTTATGAACTTGAGACGCGTATTTTGGTGCTTGCTGGTACATTTTGTGAAAATATAGCTTTACAGTTTACACATCTTTATCTGTGTAGGTTGCTCTGAAGAGGCAGACTCTGAAAAATGTTACAGATTACATTGTGGATATAATTTGCAAACGTGCTGAACTTGGTTATAACTATGGCGTCATCCTTATTCCAGAAGGTCTAATTGATTTCATCCCCGAGGTTTGACCACTAATGTGAAAGCTTCTATGTAAACTAGTGTAATATCATTCTCATGTAAACTAGTGTAATATCATTATCATGTAAATTAGTGTAATATCATTCTCTTTTTCATCTTTGCATGGTACCTGCTAAAACATCATTTATACTGCTTTTTCACACAGTCCCATTTTACCAGGTTGATGACTTGTGTTTCTTTTATAACTTTACTGTGTACAGGTTCAGCAGCTTATTTCAGAATTGAATGAGATTCTTGCTCATGAAGTCGTTGATGAAGAGGGGCTATGGAAAAACAAGCTCACTAATCAATCATTGCAGCTTTTTGATTTTTTGCCAGAAGCCATCCAGGAGCAGTTGATGCTTGAAAGAGATCCCCATGGAAATGTCCAGGTACATATTTTTGAATTACTAATCAGCTGTTTGATTTCCCTCCTGTTCGTCAACGTACAAACCAGCAATGTAATGTCGTGTTTTCTTGTTTCTATTAGGTTGCTAGAATAGAAACAGAGAAGATGCTTATTCAAATGGTTGAAACTGAATTGGAGAAAAGGAGACAGGCTAATGTGTATAAGGGTGGATTCCAAGGACAATCTCACTTTTTCGGGTACTTAATGGCTAAATAGTTTGTACATTTGAGCCGAAAGTCTCAGTTTTAGCGCTACGCATAACTTTAACTTGAAAATTCATACACCCAGTTGTATCAGTATATACGTGATTTAGAGATGCTATGTTTGACCAACTTCCCTTTTATCCAGTACTTACACAACATTTTTATAATATGCAGGTATGAAGGCAGATGTGGATTACCAACTAACTTTGATTCTACCTACTGCTATGCCTTGGGGTACACCGCAGGAGCTCTCCTTCACAGTGGGAAGACTGGGTTGATTTCATCGGTCTGAAACTATCCTTTTCTGTCACTCCTTAGTAAATCTAATCCTCCGTGTTTCTGTGATCAAGTTCAGCTAATAAACCCAACTTCTTTATCTTTTTCTTTTTGATTTATATTCATGTAGGTTGGGAATTTGGCTGCCCCTGTTGAAGAATGGACTGTTGGTGGTACACCTTTGACATCACTGATGGATGTGGAGAGAAGACACGGTATGTAGATTTATTAATCGCATCAATTTATTGATGTCGAGGTTTTTATTCTCTCGGCTTGTATCGAAATGTGTGCTTTTATACCAAGTTGGCGATGAACTTCTCCTTTGTCTTATTTTGGTTTGAAAGTATTACAAATTAACTGATATTGGACACATATTTCAGGAAAGTTCAAGCCTGTGATCAAGAAGGCAATGGTGGAGCTTGAAGGTAATACTTAGAAATCAGACTCTACTATATTACATTTCCTAGCTGTACATATCATCCAAGACTCAGTTATCTTGTTAATTAGGTTACCAGCTCCTGAAATCGAAAACTTTCTTCTTTGGGTAATTAGCAATTTACGCCTTTTACTGATACGCTGATATAATAATTTCCAGGTGCACCATTTAAAAAGTTTGCATCTGTGCGTGACGAGTGGGCACTCAAGAACTGTTACATCAGCCCTGGTTAGTGATAGATGAATTTGCTTGGCGCTAAATGTTTTTCGTTTCTCCTTGTGTCAAATTTCAAAATCTTGACCTAATTAATAAGTGCTGTTACATGTGTATTAACATTCGGGCTTCTAAATTTCTCATCGCAGGTCCCATTCAATTCGTTGGCCCGACATCGAATGCACTGAATCACACTCTTCTCTTGGAGCTAGGTGCCCAAGTTTAGTAACACAAATTTGGTTCCTTTATTTTAATTATTATTCGATGCAAAAAATTTGAAAATAGCAAGAACAATCCACAGCTTTCTGGATAACAGAAATAATGTTAGTGTTTTTTGGAATTGAGGCTGTAGATTAGATAAAGAGGTGTTTTCTCTATTTACGGCTGAACACACTTGGCATGAGCTATTTTGAACTGGGTTTGAAGTGCTTAGCGCTATTATTATTTTCATATACCATGCAACCATGGAAAATTACGTTAATAAAAGTTGAGAGTTTTTCGTTTCCAGTCGCCTAAAAAAGTGATGCAGTTTTTTGCTGGAAAGTTCTTGTACTTGAAGATGCAAGGGTATGTGCAGGGACAAGTGTGATTAACGTCCTCGTATGTTTAGTTTAGGGTATAGAGATAGTTCTTCGTTTTAAATACAAACGGAAAAGAATGCTGATTTTAACACCATGGTATATGTTTTTCTCAGTTCATTTCTCAAGCAAAAATGTGAAATAAACACAGAATAATTTTCGAGACCACGATGGAGGCTAACTGGTGGTTGAGAGAAAAGATATGTGAATCGTGAGGAAATTCATTGTGAAGGAAGGAAGAACTTTCTTAGCAAATCTATTTAACCTTATTTTTATTTTATTAGTATGCAAGCACAGTAGGAGGGATCGTATTCGTATCAATGTGTTGTTATGAGTTATGACTTATGAGTCTTGTGATAAGCATGATCTCAAATAGATAATGATGTCATATCAGCACTAGGAAATTGTTGCTGAATGATTGTCTATTAATATTATTTCGTAATTGTTACGAATGTGTATATTATCCGCTACTGGTTAGTACATGTTAACAAACAAAAATGTTACACCGATCGTCCTGCGAAAAATACTATATATAGAGCACGCATTGTCGAACACTTGGAGTTTTTAGGCGGAATTTTCTCTTTATAGACGAATTTAGTAAAAAAGAGAACGTAAATGAAGGTGTGGAACGGTAAATGAAACTTTTTTTTTTTTTTTTAAATCGAGTTTTTGTGTCAAATTGTCTGTCCTCACTATTGTTGCTTCTTTATCTATTTCGAGCTGTGCATTTTATATAAAGTTTTATTTATTGTCACGTATTTTATAGACTAATCTTTTGACCTATCAGTTTATTTTGCTTCCGAACTTCTGTTCGATAGGATTCGTTCTTAATTTATAAACCAGTTTATTTTCCTTTCAAAGTTCTATTTGACTCGAATTCAGTGCTGAATTCTTATTATTTTCAATGCGTCCAAGCTCTTGCTCGACTACACACATTATATGAGTAACTACACACGAATCATTGTATAAGTAAATGAAGAACAATTTGACTTGCATTTCGCAATCTCACACCAAGAAATGAATCACAAAACTGACAATGACGAGTTAGGAGATGATAGACTTGACATAATCACGAAAGCTGTTGGGTTGTTGTTCTTGGGTCCATATACAATGTACAGTGGAAGCAAAACCCAAAGTCACCGCTTGACACCTGTAAATTTATCATCAATATATTCATTCTTTTTGCTATTTTTCTTTTAACAGGTTTAGCCTTGTGTGTGAGCTGTGTGGAAAGCAACTTCTGAGCTCTCACTTTGATGCAACAAAACGGAAAACACAGTAATTACTGTTCCCTCTCTCACCACTTGTTTGTCAGTCACATTTCACAATTCACACCACTGCCTTTTTTTTTTTCTTTTTTTTTTTTTTTTTTTTTTCCCTTTTTCTCTCTCCCCGGATCACATGCTTTTCAATATAAGCTACACACTAATATAAAGCATGCGTCACTTCATTTATTATTCGCAAAATTGTATTATGTTGACATGCTTTTCAATATACCCTCAGTTAGCCAACGCTATGAGGGCCACGTGTTCCTCCATGGAGATGCTAATTCTTTGGCCAGCACAACCAAGAAACACTTTTTGCTCTCGTTTTTATGCATGTTTGTTTGTTTCTGATTGAATAATGTATTATAGTTGAATTGTATGAATTCGAACGTGATGGTGGGTTAATTTACGGCAGTTAAATAGAAACAAATTGGAGGAGAATAGAAGTTTTCTTTTTCTTATCTTTCCAAGGAAGTGGAAGTCAAATTGCGAAAGGAACGAGACATTGTGCTTTGAGCTTAACAAGACTAGCCTCTGGGCTGACTGTTTCTATAAGACCACTCTAAAACGGTGCGTTTTTATGTCCCTCTTTTCTTATTTCTCTTTAATTTTATTACTAATTGCTCTAATGAATTCTTTTAGTAGAAAAAAAAGCTAACTGTACTTTTTTTTTTTTTTTTAAATTACTGATTATTTTAGGAGTATTATACGCTGCATTCAAAAGTATAACGTACACTCAATTATATGGTTTTGGATGCATTTTAGACCCCCGAATTAAATTTAAGAAGTATAAAAACTTTTTTGCAATATTTAGTGGATATGACTGGTGAAGATTATATTTTAAGCAATCACACCAGAATCGTCGAAGATTTTTATTCTCTTTTCAAAACTTAATCAATCGAGGATTGAACTACAACCCGAGTTGAGCCGACCGTGCAACCAATCCACAAATACAGACATGTTTCAACAACTCTATCATCACGTATGAGGTGTGCATAGATCTCCAAGCCAATTGCCAACTTCGTCAAGATTATCTCAAGATTAGGCCAGCAACGAGGAGATTGTACTATACAACACGTCCTGGTTTGTTTCCATGCAACAACGCAGGGGCCGGCCTTAGGCTAAGGCGGGCTAGGCCCAGGCCTAGGGCCCCATATTTGGATGGACCCCAAAAAATTTTCTGTATTTAATGTTATTGTTATCAAAAGAATTTCTGTATTTAATTTTCACTAATTTTGTTTTATATTTAATTTTTTATTGTTATCAAAAGGCCCCAAAATGTTTATTCGCCTAGGGCCCCGGATGAGTTCGGGCTGGTCGATACACTTGACGTCCTAGTGTGGTGGAGGTAACGCGAAAAACATGTTTCTCATCTTGTCAAGAGTAGCTCGTGACATACTCTCAATATTTGTCTCGACTATTTTATTTAAGGCCGCATTTAGTAGCTTCGGTCGCATTATCGAAGATAGGAGATAATGTAGTCTAGCTCCTGAAATGGTGGAGGCATTAACTGTTGAAAAATATTGACTTCTATATGGTGGAGGCATTAATTTCGATCTCGTGCATGATTTCGATTTCGATATTTCAAGTTTAAACATTGATGATTAGATTTGTATTTGTAACTTTGAATAATTATGAATATAAATAAAAGTAACCCTCGGAGAGGTTTTAAGGAGGCCGTTTTCAATAAATTATTCTTCATTCCACGGTGAATGGAATTCCGGTCACCACTGTAAGTAATAATTCCTTCCAGTTAAATCGGAATTTCATCCCCAATGGAAGTGGATTTCCATTTCCTTCCACAAACTCAAGATTACTTACGATGGTTAGTTTTGGATGTCAGTTCTCTATTCTATTTTGTAAGGACTGGAATGTAATAAGTACAAAATTAATCATTTGAGGAGACTCAAACAACTGTTTTATTAACAACAACAAAAAGGCTACATGTAACCGTGCGAGTGTATTTGTGAATACACAACATGGTAGTTTGTTCATGATAGCTTCAGCTCGACATACCCCTTTTAAAAAGAGTCCGAAGATGAAGCTGAGAGATCAAACGAAGAGATACGAATTAGGTGGGTCTAAAATCACAATTGGCAGTTATTATAAAGACTATTCAAAATAATATTTAAGTATGACCACGTAATCATAAAAAAATAACTACCTTAACCAAAGAAAGAGTGGTATTTGCACAAAATCTCACGCACATATATGTGGGTGACGATTATCATTAAATGTTGAAAAATTTATATAATTAAAAGAATTTTTTTTAATGAATAGTGGCTTTTTATTGGTTGTTCACTGAAAAGAGAAATATTGTGTTGTTGATGAGAGAATGTGTGTGTGGGAAAGAGTCCCACATGGGCTTGTGGCAAGTCCGGCAAAACAGTGCGGTTCGCGGTGATTCTCGCTGTGGCGGTTGTCTTACCAACGGTCGCGTCCTTTGCATGACGGTTATTTTTCAGTATCCGTTTGAACGAACAATTGTGTCATTTGAGAAAGGAACGTGTGTGTCGTTTGCGACTATAACTGTAGTTCAAACGAACGAGTACGACTATTCGTCGTTACCATTCGCGTCCGGATACGTCTATACGTTTTGAGGGACGGCAATCTGCTGGGTGTCGAGGTTACAGAAGATTGTTGCCTTGTCAAGTTGCGAGGCGGAGTACGTGGCCATCACCGACGCAACTAAGGAGATGATATAACTGCATACATTTATGTGCGAGATGGATCAAGACCACGACGGGAGTGTGCTATACAGTGATAGCCAGAGTGCTATTCAGTTGGCAAAGAACCCGGTGTATAATGCTCGGACGAAGCATATACAACTACGATACCACTTCATCAGGTCGAAATTGAAAGATGGAGTTCTCGTGCTTGAGAAGATCGCAGGAAGTCAGAATCCAGCTGAGTTGACGAAGTTAGTGTTATATGACAAGCTGAAATTGTGCTCGACTTCAGTTGGACTCCTTGCTTAAAGATCGGAGTCGCCGTTGCAGATGGAGATATGTGATGAGATCGATTAGGTCTCAAAGTGGGAGATTGTTAGAGGTGTGGAGCCTAATTGGTGCCGAGATGACGACTGAAGACATTACGACGATGATTTATGGATCGACCAAGTACGATTGTTCATCGTTACCATTCGCGAACATATATGCATTCCTATATAAACCACGCTGGGTTTCTGGAATTCGTCACCTGGTTTTCGAACTTATCTTTGTCCCTCTCTGAAACATTTTTCTCTTGAAAATTGTTCTTGTCTACGTTCAGATTTCATTGCGTCATGGTGCTGTCCGAATTTCAGGCTTGTCGCATCCTGCGATATTCTTGTATGAGACTTTACGATATTTTCGAAGTGCAAGAGATACTATAAGACCAGGGCATCTCATGCGTGATTCAAATTTAGACGTCTACAATTTCGAAGAGTTTCACAACATTAAAAAATCGTCAGATTATATGGGTCTGATCAAGTCACTAGCATTAAAATTCTGACACCATAAAAAGAAAAATCTTAACATAAGGAGATGAACTCATTCACTCTCACGTTCATAGACTACTACTGAGAATTTTACTTTTCATCAGCATCCTCATATTATTTTAACTTGTTCTCTCTCTCTCTCTCTCTCTCTCTCTCTCTCTACTTAGATTTAGCTGGTGTAAAAACGATACACCCTAGATTGAAGTTTGTTTGAGGTGTTCTACTCGGCATGCGGAGACAATGTCGTAACTAGTTTTGGTCAGTTTATAATCATTACAAACTATTATACGGTTTTATATATGTACGTGGTAGACCTATTCTGTCCTTACTATCGACATGTCTAATGTCAACTATCAGATATTACTATAACAAATCAATATAAAAGATATATAATAATCATGTGAAATGGAACAAACACCATAATATTAACCTAATCATAGCATGATGATGATATGTGGTGCCCGAAATCCGAATATATATGTATCTAAATGATTAAAAGTTGATGATTATTTAATAACTTTATTTAGTCTTTGTTGGATATCATTTAGCTCTACTCTTAACGTTCTTGCCTAAAATAAATAGTATTACAGGGTTTCCGTGTTATTGACAAGTCGGCCCTTGGACAAAAAAAAAAAAAATGGGCACTTGGGTTCTTTTCTATTTGGGAGCATATGTATATATAAACCCTTATGGCTTTTTAATCAAACATACAATTACGATATTTAGACCTTTTGCATGACATATAAAAAAGTTAGATGAGGCTCATTTCATTGTCACTTTACAGAAATATGAAAAGCAACTTTTCCATCCCATTATATATATTTTGTAAATTTACTGTTTGTCATATAAGATATGAATAAATGGCACAACCTTACATGTTGTAAGAACACGTTTGGGACTGTTTATGGCAGTATAATATCCATATGATAAATCTGGGTGTAATTTAATAAATTTATTTAGTGGACGTGACATAACTGCATTACATGTTTCATCTCTATTTTGCATAGTAGGACCGTTATAGTCTAATTCACAGACGTAGATCCATTTACAAAGGAGGAAAAAAAATGTGTACATATAGACCACATGATTATTCCGAGGGATAACAATCATGTTGAAATTGCGAACAAAAATCTAGATTGTAGTCATAGGCCTTAACCATTATGTTTAGTGAGTTTATACACAAATTTTAAAGTAAACTTGATAATATGAATATAAAAAATCTTGTATTGAACTTAGTGATCGGAATTTCATAACAACGAACCACCACAAAATACCGAACAAATTCTATTCGAGGTGTAAAGAACGTGATGAACGACCAAGAACATAAATTAAGTTCCAAATACCGATCAGCATAACCATGAATAACAGAGAAACTCTTGGTGTAGTAAAAACTAGACAAATAAAGCTTACAATGATCACGTAAACACCAATAATTGTTAACCCACGAACGATTATCTGGGTAGTTACATAACACGATCAGAACAGTTATTGAATAATCGCTCTAGACGTGTGTTTGATCAGCACACGTTCACACCTGACTCTCGCCTATAAAAAGCACATGACTCCCTTAAGGAAAGGTTGGACACTCATTCACCCTTATTCACCTATGTTGCACAACTTTTTATATTTTTTTCACATTTGTATTGAATCACTTTGTAACAACTGCTTCTTGTATTGAGATTCGTCTAATATAAGAACAATCCGATCTTTACATTTATTATATTGTCGAATTTATTTAGTATTTATCGTGTAATCATCGAGACAACTGTTGTATCTATTTTTTGACATCAACAGTAATAATATTCATCTTTCAACATTGCACTAAATTAGAAATGAGTAATATATACGCAGATAAAGTTGTAAAGTATCTTAAAAGATTGCATAACACATAACACATAACACTAACATAATAAATATACGTGTTAGCTTAATATACTTCTAACACATAGAAAAGGACAAAAGAGACATAAATTTTCGAACACTTATTTACCTCTTTTAATGCGTACATTTGGCTATAATTATCATTTGTATCATTGGCTTAAATTTATGTATTGTGAATGTATAGTATATTAGGTATAGCTTTATATTTTGTTACTTGTAGAAAAGAGGTGAATTCCGATGTCGGACCCAGTGAATATTATTTAGATCTAAATCATATCAATGTAGAAAAGTGGGACTCACTTTCTGGGACATTCAACGGTAATGGAAAAATGAAGAATTTAATCTATAGAGAAAAAAAACACAGACAAAGTATATATATATATATATATATATATATATATATATATATATATATATATATATAAATATATGTGTGTGTGTGTATATACATACAAGCTTATAACTTCTACGAT
Organism: Urtica dioica subsp. dioica; assembly: GCF_054948205.1. Taxonomy (NCBI): domain Eukaryota; kingdom Viridiplantae; phylum Streptophyta; class Magnoliopsida; order Rosales; family Urticaceae; genus Urtica; species Urtica dioica. Next base: position 16,519,135 of record NC_142764.1, on the reverse strand, counting down.
AAGTGTAAAAAAAAAAAGCAGTTGCCAATGCCATCAGGATTCAGGCATCAAGTAATAAGACCCCGTTTATAGCGTGGGACCCATTGCTCTGATGCTGTAATATTGTTTTCTGCTTACACATCATCATCATCATTTTCGCCTACAAACAAACGCCATTAACGAAAGAAAAACACACATCTTTGCTTCTCAACCACAGGCCCGGCCCAAGGGGGGGGCGAGTGGGGCAACGGCCCAAGGCCCCCTCCCAAGGAAGGCCCCTTCTTCTGTTTTTTTTTTTTTTTTTTTTTTTTTTTTTCTGGTCTGCATTAATGATTAAACCCAGCCCAAGTATAAAATCTAGCAGCGTTTTAGCTGTGCCTTTTTGGGCAATTAAGCCCATTCTTTAAATTTTTTTTCCTGCTTTGCATTAAACCCAGCCCAAATATTAAACCTATCAGCGTTTTAGATGTGCTTTTTTGGGCAATTAAGCCCATTCTTTAAAAAAAAAATCCTGGTCTGCATTGGTTTACAACAGCATTTTTTTTCTGGCTCATTATTAGTATTGTAGTTCCAGGTTTTTAAGAGAGATCAAGCTTCCATCAATCTATTTCCATCTTACTGATAATGTAAAACACTTGGTGTTGTTCTATGGTGTTGAATCGTGCTCCAATGTTTAATTGCAATCTGATGTGCCAACATGTTACCAAAGATATCCTCTTTTGTTCGATAGTATAGCTTCAGTATACATATCACATCAGATAATGAAATTCTCATTGTTATGCAAAATTTAAATTCAAAATTTCAAGTAACTTACAATATAAGTTGATAATAAGGATTTACATTTTAAACTTGCATCTAAAAAAAATATAGATTTTGTGTAATTTTTTTCTTTTTATTTTATAATATGATTTTTTATTATTAATTTGAGTTATATTGTAAGTTGATATTCAGTATTTTTTTTAATAATAATTTATAATGTGTTTTTTTTTTATAAAAATAAGTATAATTATAAAAGGCCTTTTTTCGATGCTCGCCCAAGGCCCCCGAATTCTTTGAGCCGGCTCTGCTCAACCATTCCTCTCTCTTTCTCTCATTTGATTCCACTAGTTTTTCATGGCTTCATAAACACCATTACATTACAGGGCCGAGCTAGGCTACAGCACAACCACTTACCCATTATCACCTCCTTGGGCCCAGACTAGGGCCCACTACCAAATTTTTGTCATTTTGCAATTAAAATTCAAAATCTCATTTGGTTTTGCATAACTCCAAATTATATTTTCAGCCGTGTGATTTTAATTCCACTGTTTTATTTTAATCACACTACCATGGATTTAATTTGTGCCCATCACATGGTTGATGATATCAATTATTGTTTGCCTTTGTTGAAAGAACAACCCACATCCAAACCAAATATTTCACTTTTGTTTACACGTTTGAATTTTCCTCATTACATATATTATGTATATTAAACAATGTAACTCCTCGTTCGGTCATGAATTGCATTGAAAGAATATCCAAGTTTGGGAATCAACCAAAAAAAAGTTCGTCACCAAACGCAGCTTTACAGCCCTGGCCAGCTCAAACAAGCGAGTCAACTGTTTGACAAAGTCAATATATATATATATATATATATATATATATATATATATATATATATATATATATATCAGGAAGGATCAAGGATACCATAAAAAGTATTATTATATCCACTAAGCTTGTGGTACAGTACATGGGAAAGTAACTTCAAAATTTTCATATAAAATAAGGGGTTTGAACTTTGAAGTCGAACTAATGGGTTTGAAAGAATATCCGATCTAAAGCATTTAATAAATACAAAACCATGTAATTTTTATTCAACGTACTCAGGCAACACGATGTTATGGCGAGCGCCCACACACACACACACGCATATATAATAATAATAATAATAATAATAATAATAATAATAATAATAATAATAATAAAAGATGACCTCAGTCACATGGCAATAAGCCTAAGGGAATGTTTAGATGAGAAAGTAATTAGTAATGACGGTCGTGCCTAATTAAGTAATTTGGCAGAGAACGCGCAAAGGAGACTTAAATTTTGGAAGGACAATCAATAATGCGGTAGATTTTGTCAACGCCATTGCAGGACATAATTGTGACGAAGAAGTTATATGAAATGTATTGAAACCATGGATTGACATGTTCGTAATAAGAATGAGACCACTTGTTTATGTCATCCCACATGCAAATTCAAAAGTGACATGACATCATTCTCGCTATATACTTTATACATTGCAAAATATTTTTGTATAATTATATTAATTATGGTTTCGGTAGGTTTGTAAAATTTTGTTGGCTAAAAGTTGGTTTCATAATTGGGATATCATTGATGGTCCAAAATCAGTGTTCAATCATCCAAAAGGAATCCAATAGAAATGAAGAGGACATTGGTTGAGTTGCGTAATACGTAAATTGATGCGTTTTTAATCGATTATGCAGATTTATGAATTCATGATTGATGTTGAAGGAAAATTTAGACGCTGAAGAGGAATTTTATGATTAACTAAAGATACATTGCCTATTTGTCACTAAGCTCTATAGTTTTGTGCCACTTCGCCACTCATTTAAAAATATCTAAATTTGCTGTCGAATGACAAAATGGATATTGGGAAAGTGGACACGCAATTTTTATTTTATATTTTATATTTTTGCTTTTATATGATTTTTGTTTGATTCCATATTCTTCCATGTTTTGGATGTATTTTATACACTGAGGTTGAGTCCGTAAGGACCGTAACAATCGATTTCTATGTAGCAAAGTTGCACGAAACGTTATTGTTATGACACTATAAAATCTTGTACACGTCGATCTAAAAAAATCGTATACGCGACGTAACACCCTGAAGAAAATAAATAAATTCCGACACACGTGGACTTCCATTACAAAAATCCTCGTTGAGCTACGAGGGGATGCTAAAAAGATGTTATTTTTATAGGTGGCTTAATAGTAATACCCGTAAAAACAGTTATTATAGTCTATAGTCTATACTCCATGCTACATCACTACAATAATAGCCTAGCACTTTGACAGATATTAGTGTCGTAATTATATCATATTTAATTTGGGAAATACAAAGTCAACAAAGATTAGCATGATGTGATGTTATAAAGATTACCATGATTTTAATGATTTAGCGTCTTCAAGCAACAGAGATTACCTCAATTACTTCTACTAATTATCTTAATAAAGAGCAACAGTTTTAAAAAGAGGACACCTAAACTCATACATGCACAGTTAGATAATGTTTTATTGGGACTGACTGCGATCACGGAACCGTGTAAAAGCCGTTTTGTACACAAATATCACGTTCATAACATAAGGATATTATCAATTAATATTTCGAAAGATATTATTTTTAGTGAAGACAAAAACTGTCTGATGTAGTAATATTTTCTCCCTCTCTCTTCTCTCTCTTTTTGGTCACCAATAGTTCATCCATCTAATTGATGATTTTATTAATTTATCTTATTCCTATCCTAATCGGTTGCCAAAAACCGCCAAGAAACTCAACATTGTATTTTAGTTAGCAGGTAACAATCAAACCATGCAAAATTCCTTAATCGCTATTCACTATATTTAAACATGCATATATATATATATACACAGATAGATAGAGATAGAGAGAGGTGCATTATCCTTTTACATCAAAGCTACACCAATGATCCTTTGAACCTATGACATTTCTCCTTTCATGCACTGTGGACCCCACTTCGCTCTTAATATATCTTATTTAAAAAAAAAGTAATTTATAAAATAAGTATAAAAAAAACTCCTATATTTAATGCGCTGTAGTACGTAGGGTCACTCTCCTCTCCTCTGAATCCTGAGAAAGGAAAAAAAAAGAGGTAATTAGCAATTGCACAGCCAAACAGAAACTCTCTCTCTCTCTCTCTATCTCTCTCAGAACTAATAACTCTCAAATGGACAGCCCAATCGTGATTCCGGAGGCCCAAAGCAAGAGGCCGACGAGCGTGAGGCGGCGAGTGAGTCTGGACTCAAACTCGCCCGAGTTCGAGTTCTGGATGGTCCGAAACCCTTCCTTCCCTCAGCCGAACCTCATCTCCGCCGACCAGCTCTTCGTTGACGGCGTTCTCCTCCCTCTCCACCTACTCTCCGAACCGGATCCCGAACCCGAACCGGATCCCGAACCCGAACCGGATCCGGGGCCGAAGATCAGCTCCTCGTCTGCACCGTCCTCCCTCGGCCAGTCGAAGCGGTGGAGAGACATATTCAAGAAGAGCGATACAGAGAAGAAGAAAGACAAAGAGAAGGAAAAGGAAAAGGAAAAGAAGAGGGAGAGAAAGAGCGGGAACGGCTCAGCGAGCTCGGCGGAGCTGAACATCAACATATGGCCTTTCTCGCGGAGCAGATCCGCCGGGACCAGGCCCAAGCCCGTCTTCGGAGCCCCAGGCCCAGCGCGCAAGGCCAACAGCGCGCCGTGTTCGCGGAGCAACTCCGCCGGAGATTCCAAGTCCCGGAAATGGCCGGGAAGCCCGGCCCGCCCCGGAGTCCACCTCGGCCGGAGCAGCCCGGTCTGGAAGGTCCGCCGAAACAGCGGAGGGAAAGGAATGGACTCGAACTCGCCGCTGGCGAGGAATGCCGAGAGGATTGGGACGAAGAGAGAATCGGCGGAGATTCCTCACCGGAGTAAGATCCCCGCCGCCGTGACCGGCGACGGAGCATCGGCGGGGAAAGCGAAGGTGATCAATTTGAATGTTCCGATGTGTATGGGTTACCGGAATCAATTGAGCTGTCGCAGCGATGAAATTAGCTCTTCTGGCGCCGGAGCTAGCGGCGGCGGAAAGAATCGCCGAGGGAGTGCCGGAGCCGGCGCCGGAGGAGGACGTGGCGGTGTTGGGAGCGTCGGAAGTGGAAATCTATTTAGCCTCCGCAGTCTTTTCACAAAGAAGGTCTATTAGCAGTCCCAATCTAATTTGTTTGTTTATTTATTAATTATATATGCTCAAGTTTGCAGTAATATAAATATATATAATTTTTGTTAATGTTGCTAGCGATGTATTTAACAGAGTTTTCACGTTGGTGAGCCTGTTGTAATTACCTAGAGAAAAAAGAGTGTTAGATGTTGTTACTAGTCTAACTTGGACAGAGAGAAAATGTAATGAAGTGTGTGTGTGTGTAAATTCTGTTTATTGAATTTGAATGTAATATGACAATTTTAAAAGATAAAGTGTGGTTTTTGTTTCGTTGTTCGATGAGGAAGCTGCGACTGGGAGGAGTGTCGTTGGTTCAGGGAAGGAACAGAGTCATTATGTACCTTTCTTTTAACTCCAACCTATATTTGACTTTTTCTGTTTACACAAACCCACACACACTTTAGCATTAGTAATAGTATTAGTTTTAGTAACCTTGTTATGAGTAGTGGTGGTAGTGATTCCCTTTCCCAAGGTTGGATCTCTAAAATTTGCTTTCCTGGGCGTGGAAAAAGGAGAGGGATTGAAAGCTTGAATTCTGTGAGCCTTTTTGCTTTTGATGTGGCCAAGTATTGGGCTAAGGATCGAGGCCCAATCCGTGATTAAAAGTAGTCACGGCCCCTGAAGAAACAACGGGCTAGCCGGGACCGATGCTTCTGCCCAAGCCATGACACTTGACGACGTTATAGGTCTCAACTTTAATGTAAACTTTTCAATTAAAGTGGAAATAGTCCTAAGTAACCAAAACCGTTTTTCGTAACTTTTTTCAATATTAGTCATTGAAGCTTCTAATTTTCATAAATAACTGTTCTCAATAACAGTTAACCAGATTTCAATAACAGGTAACCAACTTTAAATAGTTGTTGACTAGATTTCAATAATTAGTTAATCGGATTTCAACAACTATTGACCAGATTTTAATAACTATTGTTAATGCGTTTTTTAGATGAACATTCATGTGACACGTGTCGGGATGCGAGTTTGAGACGTGTCTCAATCTTGGGTTGCGAAGCATCAAATCTCTTATGGTTCCGAATAGATTGTGACGGGTCGGGGATAGTGTTACGACCGTGGTGGAGACCTTTGGAAACTCGACGTGGGTGGTATGTTTCGCTGTGCCCTTTCTTTTCCTTAGCTGAAAGAGAAAATACAAAGGGTGATATACTTTGGAATGTGACTCTTATTAAGTGAATAACAAGAGAATTAGATTTCTCAAGTTCTTGGACACATTTATAGAGGGATTGTAATTTGACATAATTCTAGCCTTTGTTTGTGAAAGAAATATGAGAGAGAGAATATTTCTTCTTCAATTCTAGAGAGAAATGAAGTAGATCATTCCTCTTTGTGTTTTGAGGTGAGATAGTTTGCCTCGATTATGAGAGAGAGAGAGAGAGAGAGAGAGAGAGAGAGAGAGAGAGAGAGAAAGATAGATAGAGAGAGTTCTCTTTTAACTCTAGAGAGAATTTTATAGAGAGAAGTTGTAGTCTATTTTTTCTTGGTAGAGCTTTTTCGATCTTTTGAGTGTGTTGAGAGCTTTTGTGAGTTTTGAGAGCATTTGTTCTCTTGAACTTTTTCTTCATTCCTTTGGTGAAAAATGAAGGGGTATTCATAGGATTTTGAGTGTGCAAAGTCATGGACACTTAGTCAGAGGGATTCTCCGGTTTTGTGGATTTTACCGGAGGGATCCCTCAGTTTTGTGGGTTCTACCGGAGGGATCCTCTGGTTTTGGGGATTTTACTAGAGGAGTCATTCGGTTTTGTGGGTTCTACCGGAGGGATCCTACGGTTTTGAAGGTTTCACCGGAGGTATCCTCTGGTTTCGAGACCTTTGGCAGAGAGATCCTTCGATTTTGGGAGTCTTGGCGGAGGGATCCTTTGGTCTCGATGTTTCGGTGGAAGGATCTTCCGATTTTATGTCGTTTTTTTTGCTCTCGGGGTGTCATTTTTACTTCATGAAAAAATGGCATAACTATTAACCAAATTTCAATAACAGTTAACCAGATTTTAATAGTTGTTGATCAGATTTCAATAAATTAGTGATCATATTTCAATAAATGTTGACTGAATTTTTGAAACACGAGGGTGTGTTTGTCCAAAAAAACGGTTACTTGTGAAATGTTTTGAAAATATGAATGAAATATGAAAAATGACATATATATGTTCTAGGTTAGTTATGAAATTTTGCCTCTATTCAAAAATCAATTAACCCGTGTTACAAAACTCACATTTAAAGAGAATGAGAACTAACTAGATTTATTAGGTAACGGGATATTCATTTAAGGAAAAATTATAAAAATATTTATCTGAAACTAATTATTTAGTAAAATAGCCAAAATTTCAAATTTTCAGCAAAGTAGCCAAAATTACGTTGTTAAGTTTTTTTTTTTGACACTAAGATTTGTTTTTTTTTTTTTTTTTTTTTTCCGATTATTATTAGAAATTTATTACTTACAAAAAACTTAATATTAGGGTCGAAAATAATTTTTGAAACCTGATTATTGTCCATTTTGACTATTTCACTAATTTTAGGAAAACTTAGGCTATTTTGCAAACTGTTACTTTAAATTGACTATTTAATAAAATCACCCTTCATTTAATTATTATTAGTTTTGAGATGAAATAGTATAATACTTGACATGGTACCTGAGTTCAACCAATCCAAGCAAATATCCTATCTAAATTTTTAAATTAAGCAACAACATGAATAAACCTTTGATCCAGTGGAAAAACTATACACTATGTGGGCTATATCATCTTTAGCAGTCAACCTAGACTGTGACCACTTCATCAATTAGACGTGAAGAATGTGTTTTTGAACGAAAAATTAGATGAGACTAGCCGAACATTGCTTTATCTATGGGAATGGTAAGTCAGAATATGTGTTATAGAAATGAAGATCATTTTCATAGTTGTTCAAAGAATTCTCTGCTACTTGAAGAGATATACCGGAAAAATAATTTAGTTCACTTAAAGTTTGATCCGGAAGATAGAAGTGTATACTGGCGCTAACTAGGCAGGGAAATTGAGTGATCAACGATCAAAGTCTCGATTGTCTGGGTAAATATGGTTACATGGATAACTAAGAAGCAAAAATTCTTTGCAAGAACTAGCACGTAAGTGGAGTTTCGAGCCATGGCTCGTGTGTAAGGTTATGGCTACAAAGAATATTTGAAGAGCTGAAAATTCCAATATGCCGACCGATGAGGCTATTCTATGAACACAAGTATGCAATTATCATTGCTGTTATGAAGTGATCTAATCCTAGCTGCGAGCTGCGAGCTGCGAGCTACGGAGCTGAGCAAGCTGCGGAGTTGAGCGAGCTGCGAGCTATGTTGAGCGAGATGCGAACTAAAGAGTTGTGCGAACTGCGAGCTTAGGACAGCAGTTCGTCCGGCCGTTGGATCTTCATGACGTGGCGTGCAAGCTTTCTTCTCCGGGTCTTTAAATAGAGTTAGGCTTGGCCTCTTCGATATAACTTTTCATTCTGTATTCTGAGAGACACTTTTGTAGAGAGAGAAAGTATTGAGAGAGAGAGAAAGGCTGTGAGATCAAGAACAGTTGAGAGATTTCTCGAAGTACTTGTAATCTGTAATATCTCCAAGAGGCGATTGATCTCATTGATAGTGAAGAAACCCCAAGGCTGGACGTAGGTCAATTCAAGACCGAACCAGGATAAAATCGCTGAGTCCTTATCCTTTCCGCTTGTTTTTTTTGTTATTGTTATTGTTTGCGTGTGTTGCTTGCGATTCAAGTTACTTCTGTGTTCATCAATCTTGTGCGCAGATTGGATTGGTTTGAATCGAAGACTCAACAATTGGTATCAGAGCCACCCTCACACGTACCAAGAACAAAAGATGGGACTCATGAAGATCGAAATCGAAAGATTCGATGGGAAGGGTGATTTTGCACTATGGAGAGTCAGAATGAGAGCCATACTTGTCCAGATGAAGATCGCCAAGGCATTGGAAGGTGAAAAGGGATTGCCTGAGACAATGTCGGCATCAGAGAAATCAGACATCCTCGAAATGGCTTACAGTACCCTTATTCTTCACCTCGGAGATAAGGTGATGAGGGAGGTTTCAAAAGAGAAGACCGCTGCTGGAATTTGGTCAAAGCTTGAGTCCCTGTACATGACCAAATCACTCTCCAACAGAATTCTTTTGAAAGGAAGACTCTATGGATTCAAGATCCAAGAGGACAAATCCCTTTGCGAAGGACTCGACGAATTCAACAAGATCATTCTTGATCTCGAGAATATCGAAGTGAAGATTGACGACGAGGATCAAGCCGTGCTCCTTCTAAACGCGTTGCCAAAATCCTTCTCAAATCTTGTTGAAGCAATGAAGTTCGCCAAAGAATCCCTAACACTTGAAGAAGTTCAGATCGCCATGAAAGCAAAAGATCAGGAATCAAGATCAGAAAAGCGATCCAACGCCGAAGGTCTGAACATTCACAGCAAAGGCAAAAGGAATTCCAAATCGAACTCGAAGAACAAGCACAAAACTAAAGGCGGAGATTCCAAGGAATCAAAATCCGAAGAACAAAAGGAATTTCCCTACAAGTGTTATCACTGCCACAAGGAAGGTCATATGAAGAAGGATTGCCCTGACAAAGACAAGACGTTCGAGAAGCCAAAGAAACACGCCAACGCTGCCATTGCTCAAGAGGGATATGAAAGCGCTGAAGCTCTGAACATCTCCGACCAAGATCCATCAAAGAACTGGGTTCTTGACAGTGGTTGTACATACCATATGTCACCAAACAAATCCTGGTTTGAGGATCTAAAGCTCGAAGATGGAGGATCAGTGCTACTCGGAAATGACAAGGCTTGCAAGGTTCAAGGGTCAGGTAACATTCGTATCAAGATGTATAATGGTATTGATAGAGTTATAACCAATGTCCGATATATCCCTGATCTCAAAAGAAACCTAATTTCTGTGGGAGCTTTAGAAGACCTTGGTTATAGTTTCAACTCATGGAATGGCCATATCCTGATCAAATGGAAATCTGAAGTTCATATGAAGGGTTTCAAGAAAAATGGTTTGCATTTTTTTATTGGATCTACTGCTGTGGGTAGTGCAAATGTGATTAACAGGGAAAATCTGGCAAGGCTATGGCACCTCAGACTTGGCCATGTCAGTGAAAAAGGGATGCATGAACTTGAGAAGAAAGGCTGTTTTGAGGGCCAATCCCTAGGGAAATTGCAGTTCTGTGAGGACTGTGTCTATGGAAAAACAGTCAGAGCCAAGTTCACAAAGGCAATTCACAGGACTGAGGGAATTCTGGACTACATTCACTCAGATCTTTGGGGTCCTTCAAGGATTGTCTCTCATGGAGGGAGCAGATACTACATGTCCATCATTGATGACTTCTCTAGAAGGGTATGGGTCTATATCTTGAAGCACAAGTCAGAAGCCTTTGACACCTTCAAAGTTTGGAAGACTGCAGTGGAAAACCAAACAGGTAAAAAGGTAAAACGTCTCAGAACTGACAATGGACTTGAGTATTGTGCAGATATCTTCAATGATTTTTGCAGGATTGAAGGAATCCAAAGGCATCACACTGTTGTACATACTCCACAACAAAATGGTCTTGCTGAGAGATTCAACAGAACTATCCTTGAGAGAGTAAGGTGTATGTTATCTCATGCTAAACTGCCTCATACCTTCTGGGCAGAGGCAGTGAAAACAACATGTTACCTTATTAATAGATGTCCATCCACTGCTATAGACTTGAAAACACCAATGGAAGCTTGGTCTTGTCACAAGTCAGACTATTCAAAATTGAGAGTTTTTGGATGTACTGCTTATGCTCATGTGAAACAGGGAAAGTTAGATCACAGGGCAATCAAATGCATCTTTGTGGGATATCCAGATGGGATCAAGGGATACAAGCTCTGGTGTACAGAACCAGGACAAAGAAAATGCATTATCAGCAGAGATGTGGTGTTCAATGAAGAAGATTTTCAAAACAGGAAAGAGCCCTCAGGACAGGACACCTTCGTGATACAAGACCACATCAACAATGATCGAATTGAGGTGGAGCTTGAACCAGAAAATGCTCAAGAAAAAAATCAACCTGCTCAAGAACAACATCAAGATGAACCAGTGATTGAACATGATGATGAAGTTCAGAATCCAGGTGGAGCTGACCATGAACCACATGATGAACCCAGAAATGCAACTCAAAATCAACAAGACTACAACCTTGTTAGAGACAGGGAGATGAGAGTCCCCAGACCCACTCAAAGGTTTGGTTTTGATCTTACTGCATATGCTTACATGACAGGTTCAGAAATCCTAGATGAAGAGCCAAGAAACTTCTATGAAGCCTGTCAAAGCAAGAACAAAGACATGTGGAAATCAGCCATGGCAGAAGAGTTGAACTCTCTTAAGCTGAACCACACCTGGATAGTTGTGAACAAACCAGCAGGAAAGAAGATCATTGGATCCAAGTGGATCTTCAAAGTCAAAGACGGGATACCGAGAGTTGAGAAGCCAAGGTTCAAAGCCAGATTAGTGGCTAAGGGCTACTCACAGCAAGAAGGCATTGACTACAATGAGATTTATTCTCCAGTAGTCAAGCACAGATCCATAAGAACTATCCTAGCTCTTGTAGCTCATTTCAACTGGGAGTTAGAGCAAATGGATGTCACTACTGCTTTCCTGTATGGTGACCTAGAGGAAGACATCTATATGCAACAACCAGAGGGTCATGAAGTTGGAGATGCCAAGTCAAAAGTCTGTCTACTACACAAATCACTCTATATTTTGAAACGGTCTCCAAGACAATGGTATTTGAAGTTTGATGACTTCATGATTCAGCACCAATATATGAGAAGTGAATATGATTGGTGTGTCTACTATAAGAGAGTATCCAACAATGCTATGATTTATCTGTTACTATATGTAGATGATATGTTACTAGTATGTCAAGATAAATCAGAAATATGCAGGTTGAAATCTCAGCTTAAAGAGAGATTCAAAATGAAGGATTTAGGTCCTGCAACTAGGATACTGGGAATAGAGATCAAAAGGGACAGGAAAGTTCAAAAGCTTTGGCTTTACCAAAAGAATTATCTGTCAAAGGTTCTAAACAGATTTGAAGCAGGGTCATCAAAGCCGGTAACAATCCCTATGGCAAATCATTACAAACTCACTGCTGACCAGAGTCCGGTTACTGATGAAGACAAGAGATTCATGGCAAAAATACCTTATGCAAGTGCAGTTGGAAGTTTGATGTTCTCCATGATTTGCTCAAGACTTGACCTAACTTATGCAATAAGCTTGGTCAGTAGATTCATGTCTGATCCAGGAAGAGAGCATTGGAGTGCAGTCAAATGGGTTCTGAGATACTTGAAAGGTACAATGGATTATGGTCTTGTTTATGGTAACTGTGTGTCTGATAGTATGCAGGTACAAGGCTATGTAGACTCGGACTATGCTGGGAGTATAGACACCAGAAAGTCTCTTACTGGTTATATATTCACAGTTTGTGGAGGAGTTGTGAGCTGGAAGTCTACACTTCAATCTGTGGTTGCCTTGTCTACCACGGAAGCTGAATACATGGCTATCACAGAGGCTGTTAAGGAGGCACTCTGGATGAAGGGCTTGCTGACAGAGCTAGGCTACAATCAAAAGCAAGTGACTGTGTTCAGTGACAGTCAAAGTGCCCTACATTTAGCCAAGCACCAGGTCTTTCATGAGAGATCAAAGCACATTGATGTGAAGCTTCATTTTGTCAGAGACGTGATTAACTCAGGTGGAGTTAATGTGATGAAGATTGCTACTGAAAACAACCCGGCTGATATGATGACAAAGTCTCTACCAGCAACAAAGTTTCAACATTGTCCGAAGATAGTCAATGTTGGAAGCTATGAAAAAGGAGAGTAAATGGACAAGGGGTTTCTGATCTAGATGATTTGAGAAGTCTTAGATCAAGGTGGAGAATTGTTATGAAGTGATCTAATCCTAGCTGCGAGCTAAGCGATCTGCGAGCTGCGGAGCTGAGCGAGCTGCATGCTGCGGAGCTGAGCGAGCTGTAGAGCTGAGCAAGCTGCGGAGTTGAGCGAGCTGCGAGCTATGTTGAGCGAGATGCGAACTAAAGAGTTGTGCGAACTGCGAGCTTAGGACAACAGTTCGTCCGGCCGTTGGATCTTCATGATGTGGCGTGCAAGCTTTCTTCTCCGGGTCTTTAAATAGAGTTAGGCTTGGCCTCTTCGATGTAACTTTTCATTCTGTATTCTGAGAGACACTTTTGTAGAGAGAGAAAGTATTGAGAGAGAGAGAAAGGCTGTGAGATCAAGAACAGTTGAGAGATTTCTCGAAGTACTTGTAATCTGTAATATCTCCAAGAGGCGATTGATCTCATTGATAGTGAAGAAACCCCAAGGCTGGACGTAGGTCAATTCAAGACCGAACCAGGATAAAATCGCTGAGTCCTTATCCTTTCCGCTTGTTTTTTCTGTTATTGTTATTGTTTGCGTGTGTTGCTTGCGATTCAAGTTACTTCTGTGTTCATCAATCTTGTGCGCAGATTGGATTGGTTTGAATCGAAGACTCAACAATTGCACAAAAACCGGTGCAAACTGATAGAATGAAGATGTCGAGATCGACCTTCACTCCATCAGAGCGGACTGATTTTGATAACTTACGTTCCTACAACAAAGCGATTGGAAGCTCACCACAAGCTTATTCAAACAAGCTTTTTGTAAATTTTACAAACGAGCTACGCATGCTAGATATCTTTTGCGCCAACTTTAGGGTAGTACCAAATATCTTAGTATAAATTAGTTTCATGTATACTGAGTGATCTTGTGTTATTAGTTGTATATAGTAAGAGATATTTTAGATACTATTTTCTAATTTTATTTTAAATTGTATTCAAATCCTAACCATTGTATATATTTAAATAGTTCATAGTAAGAGAGAGTAGTTCATTCGGCTATTTATTTTTCCTTCACTTCACTTATTGTCAATTGCTTTTGTGATGTGATCTCATTAGAAATATTTTTTAAAGGAAATTTATCATTAACAAACAAAACTAGCTATTCGGACAGAGTCCGGTACCTCATTCAAACAAATTAGATGCCTTGAATTGAAAGAGAAATTTCATTAATTGGGCTTAATAAGCCATTAAATATCAAGATTAGACCCTAATGTTTAAAAATATCTAAATATGGACTTTTGGACACATTTTGGACGAAAATACCTCTGATTCAAAAAACCCATATTTTTTTTCTCATTTTCAAATCATTTTCATCACAATTCTTTTCATCTTCGAATTGGTTGCGCTAGGATTAGAATTTTCGGTGGTCGATTTTGAGGGTTTCACATTGTATCTCATCGTACGGCATCGTATCGCATCGTACGACATCGTATAGTATCGTACGACATCGTACAGTATCGTACGACATCGTACATCATTTGATTGTTAAATTTTGTTGAGTGCTTCATACACATGATATCGTACGATGTCGTACGATGCTGTACGATGTCGTACGATGCGATACGATGCCGTACGATGAGATACAATGTGAAACCTTCAAAATCGACCACCGAAAATTCTAATCCTAGCGCAACCAATTCGAAGATGAAAAGAATTGTGATGAAAATGATTTGAAAATGAGAAAAAAAAATATGGGTTTTTTGAATCAGAGGTATTTTCGTCCAAAATGTGTCCAAAAGTCCATATTTAGATATTTTTAAACATTAGAGTCTAATCTTGGTATTTAATGGCTTATTAAGCCCAATTAATGAAATTTCTCAATGATAATTATAGTAGAATAAAATAGTATATTGGATACAAATTTCGATAAAGTATGCCGCATATTAACGAATATACAGTGCATAAATTAAAAAAATATGGATTATTTAAGTCATAGTTTTTAAAAAGAATTAATTGCTTTTACTTAAAACTAAAATTTGGCAACTCAAACGTTAGATGCGGTTGTCAATGACCTAAAAAATATGGGTTAATATGCTCACTACTCGAACTACATCATTTGATTGTTAAATTTTGTTGAGTGCTTCATACACATTATAATGTACGATATCGTACGATGTCGTACGATGCTGTACGATGTCGTACGATGCGATACGATGCCGTACGATGAGATATAATGTGAAACCCTCAAAATCGACCACCGAAAATTTTAATCCTAGCGCAACCAATTCGAAGATGAAAAGATTTGTGATGAAAATGAGAAAAAAAAATGGGTTTTTTGAATCAGGGGTATTTTCGTCCAAAATGTGTCCAAAAGTCCATATTTAGATATTTTTAAACATTATGGTCTAATCTTGATATTTAATGGCTTATTAAGCCCAATTAATGAAATTTCTCAATGATAATTATAGTTGAATAAAATAGTATATTGGATTCAAATTTCGATAAAGTATGCCGCATATTAACGAATATACAGTGCATAAATTAAAAAAATATGGATTGCTTAAGTCATAGTTTTTGAAAAGAATTAATTGCTTTTACTTAACTAAAATTTGGCAACTCAAACGTTAGATGCAGTTGTCAATGACCTAAAAATATGGGTTAATATGCTCACTACTCGAACTACATCATTTGATTGTTAAATTTTGTTGAGTGCTTCATACACATAATGTACGATATCGTACGATGTCGTACGATGCTGTACGATGTCGTGCGATGCGATACGATGCCGTACGATGAGATACAATGTGAAACCCTCAAAATCGACCACCGAAAATTCTAATCCTTGCGCAACCAATTCGAAGATGAAAAGAATTGTGATGAAAATGATTTGAAAATGAGAGAAAAATATATGGGTTTTTTGAATCAAGGATATTTTGGTCCAAAATGTGTCAAAAAGTCAATATTTAGATATTTTTAAACATTAGGGTCTAATCTTGATATTTAATGGCTTATTAAGCCCAATTAATGAAATATCTCAATTGAAAATGAGAGGCAAAAACGGACAAAGCAAACAAAGGCTACACGGGTCAATCATGTCCGGAATGTCAAAACCGGACAAAACTTCTCTTGGGCTCCTTCAACAGAGATCTTCTGCCATTCTTGAAATGAACAAAAACACTGTCAATAACAAGCATGCGCTTGAATCCTACACCCTCCTCGAAAGCTCGAGGGACACCAACTTGACAATGATTTCCTCAAACAACAATAAAAAAAAAATTAGGACCAGAGGGATCGCTCATCTAACTGTGAAATTATCTTCTAGTACTAAAAAACCCACCTACGTCATGGACTAGATCCAACAAAACACCACAAAGTAAACAACTAAACTAAACATATACCAAGTAAAAATGAAAAGAACGAAAACTAAAAATGAAAACCAAACTGAAAAATAAATACGACGTCTTTACACCCAAAACGCCACTTTCAACCATATCACTCTAGTCCACCACATGCAGCTTCTCTACTTCTGCACCGAATCTCACCCCAACCAGAGAAGAAAAAAAAAAAGGCGGGCTCCTCCGATCTCCATCATTGACAAGGAAGCACTGCTACCGAAGGCCAAGACCACCTGAGAACAAGGCTCATGTACGCAGCAGCCACCGAAAGCCATCACCCGAGCAGATCAGAAGTCGGAATCGAGACATGTCAGGATGGAACCTCCCCGTCTGTACCAAGCCTTGAAAAATCTCATATCTAAGATCCAAGATTGATTCAAAGTCACTAAAAAAAAGAAGTGCTTTCACAGACCAACGGACCACGGACTCCGAAGAAAACAACGGCCAGCGAGATGATTGAGGGAGCAACGATGGTGCTGAGAATAAGGAGAGCCTTGCTCTCGAAGTCACACAAAATATGAGAGGAGAAAGTCGCCGGAGAAACTACTGTCGAGAATACATGCGACCAACGCCCTTCCCCTGAGCCAGAGTCATGAAGCCAATGACCAAGTCCTCAGGTGGTTGGTGGCAAGCTTAGAAACTAGGGTTTTAACTCACGGAGAGAGAGAGAGAGAGAGAGAGAGATGGCCTACTCATGAATACTTTTGACCTATGGTCCCATTAGACTTAACAATGTTTACACTTTTTGTAATAATTTTTTTGGTTAAAGGTTGATTTTATTGGATAAAAATAAGGGAAAATAACACATTTATACCCTGTGTTTTAGTGAAATGTCGAGTTTAACCCTCGATTTTCAAAAATGTCGAGTTCATACCCTCTGTTTAACTAAAATGACGAAATTTTACCCTCTGTTTAACTAAATTGACGAAATTATACCCTGAAATTAATAACAGCGTCACAAATCTCCCTTTCATTGATATTAACTCTTATATAAGAAAAATCAAATCAAATCTAAATCAGTGCCCTAACTTCCAAATTCTCAATTTTGAAATAAAAATAGCCTTAAATTGAAATTAAATAATAAAACTCATACCTCCTAAGAAATGACTTCATTCCGTGTTCGAATTGTAACTCTAAATCCTGGATTCTCTGTTCGAATATGCGATTTTGATGACTATCAACTATCGATGTTTACCTCTTTGCATCTTTCTGTGCTCTTCACGATTAAGAGATTGTTGTTTATTTTTTTTAGTTTTTAAGTAAATTACATATATGGCGCGAATGAATAAAGATAATTGGTCTTTATATATAAATATTATAGTCAACGTCAATGAAAAGTCAATAAAAAGAATATCTGTGACACTGTTGTCTATTTCATGGTATAATTTCGTCATTTTAGTTAAACAGAGGGTATAATTTCGTCATTTGAGTTAAACAGAGGGTATGAACTCGATATTTTTGAAAACCGAGGGTTAAACTCGACATTTCACTAAAACACAGGGTATAAATGTGTTATTTTCCCTAAAAATAATAATTAAAAAGACAGCCTTTTTTTTTATTATCTCCAGCCGTGACGATATTGGACCCAAACGAATGGCTAACATCATGGCCGAACGATTTGGTTCGTCTAGGTTCATCCTATTGTTCAAACTTCAAATCCCTAGTAGAGGGAACGTCGATATCACTAGGTGTGTAAATGGTTCGTTTCTCCAAAGCCGAATCCCGGTTCAATTCCTATTGGAAAAATATTGTTACACTAAAACAATATGTCCTGTCATAGGACGACTTGAAATCGACCTATGTTTGGACCACAAATTAATCACAAACCTCATTTTAATTTTATCATTGATTTTGTTACGGATACTAAAGGTATTTTTTTAAGGGCATTTGCTACTGGTGGAGATTGAACCTATGACCTCTATTATAGTCTATCGAGGTGGTTTTGAATTATCACTAGACTAAATTAGATTTGACATCAAATGTGTTGTTTTTTTTGCTACTAGAGGAATCTAGTTTGTCTCATATCTAACTCTAATGTTGTGTCTACTAGTGCCTTTGATCGCTTTTAGGTAATCCGATGTGCTATGCGGAGTGAGAAGATCCTTCTAGACTTTATTCTCCGTACATGACTCGTCCAGGAGGAGCTGACTCAATTGAAACCTCAGCTAGCTTGGACTGAGGGGAGTACCCACTCAAGGGCGGAGCTTGTGAGACTTCGTGAAGAACTTCAGCAGACTCGATTAAAGTTGGGAGTCATTCGTGATCGGTGCGATCATGCTTATTCGTCAGTCGTAAAGATGGCAAGCTATCTGTGGAGGGTAAGGCTTCCAATGGGGCGGCCTGAACGGTAGAGGTTTTCTACAGCGAGGTACAGGATCTTAGGCGGAAGCAGTTGGACACTTGGACTGATGAGGTGGACATCGTGCAGGACTGCCTCAGACGAGTGAGGCTACACATATTTCGAGTGGAGCGCGAGTGCGACTCTTTGGAGGAGGAAATCACTCGGCTTGCCTAAGAGAAGGCCAATGCGGTGCAACTTGCATCCGACCTATGGGACGACTTTGATTAGAGCCGGGGCGGTGAACTTGTCACGTATCAGCGTCAAGATTCGGTCCGGCGTCATGTTCAGTGGTGTGAACGAGGAGTATCCCTTGAAGTCTACCACAAGTTATGGATTCTGGGACGCAGGTGGCTGACTCTTGGATGTGGTAGGTGGGATCTACTTTTCCATCGTAAGGGCGAGGTTCGAGAGTTTGAAGTTTTTCATGCAAATCTGGTCAATATTTGGGCCATGAAAGGCGATGAGTTCTCCTAAACGACCCCATAAGCTCTGTTGCTACCTACTCCTTATTCTCGGAGGTCACACACTTCATTTCAAATGTTGTGTATCATGATAACCACTTCAAGACCAGTGGTCAGAGTAATTCCCTATTCGGAAGGAGTCACTTGTCCTTTCGTTTAACCCTTGGTCTGTGCAGCGATTTTTGTTAGTAGGAAACAGAGGAGAAGCGCTAGGTCGAGAACTTAATTGTTCTCTTAGGTCTTCACCACGCTCGTTGCGTTGGGCGGTGGCTGATCCCTAAGATATTGGTTTGCGGAGCGAATGCACGAGCTTTGGCTAGGACGCCTCACTCTTCGCGTCTCGTGGCTTTCTGCAATGTCTTCCCTTTGGCCAAATCAATCATGGGCTGGACATCGGGAGTCTTCTTCTTGGGAAGGCAGGCGCATTGCTCGTCTTAGGCGAAAGGTTCGAGGGACCGACTCCATTCACGACATGGAGTCCCCCGTCTTTAGTGTGAGAAGTCTCAATATCATTGGAATCCTTGAGGCCTTCGTAATCGGGATCGTTTTCACGACCTTCCTAATTGAGATTTTCGGGCTCCCCGTTGGGGATTGTGCATAGATTTTTTTTTGCAGCCAGTCGGCTACGAAACCTTGAGTTTTTGTCGCCTTTAGTCGGCGAATATCCTCCTCCATCTCTTTGATGCGGGCATCCCGACTATCTGGAGACGGAGATAGTGAGCGGGTCGAACTCTCTTCGGGGAGCGGCTGTTCGTCACCATGCGTGCGCTCGATAGCGCAATAAATATTTTGAACTTCTACCGGCGTTTTTCGGGTTTCAAACTCCCTCAGAACGTGCGGGTTGTTGATTGATGATATTTTCTCAATTTTGAGAAAGTTGGATTTCAGAAGAAGAAAAGAAGAGATTTCGGGCTGTTTGAGTCTAGAAGTCCCATCCTTCTATCACCCAAATGTTGTCGCACGAAATTGAATAACGATTTAAAGCTTCGGGCAGTTCGACTCAATGCTGGATCAAGTGGCCGCACCCGAGCCAATTGGGAAAAACTTTGAAGTCATGAGCCAACTGGGGGAATGCTTTGAGGGCACTTTCAAAACTTGTGTCAACCAAACTTAGCTTATTAATTCATTGAATTTAGTCTTGAAATCTAAGATTCCAAGTATTGTTCAGGTTTAACAAGGAAAAAAATTAACCAATATTATAGAAACCCGATCATAAGAGAGAGCTATTTCTTGTTTTTTTTTTTTAAACAAAATTTTAAATAATTATTTATTTTTAATTTTTTTTTAATATTATCAGATGTTGACATATGTTATTTCATCTAATTTCACGACGGAGATATTAGCAGAGGGACAAAATCTTGATCTGGAGTATTTTGCCTACAACTTTTAAAAATTGATTACTTAAATGTTACAACCCATAAATATTAAGTATTTTTATCGCTATTTTCTATATATTTTATAATGTTGCTAGCGATGTATTTAATCGAGTTTCATGTGGCTTACAATTAGCTAGAAAAAAAAAAACAATGTTATATGTTATTAGTTTAACTTGGACAGAGAGTGTTCCCACACAACGATCCATTGGTTATCTCTGTCCTCATTTACTTTTTTTCTTCTACGAGATTAATCTGTAGTTGAAAAAAGTCTTGTGTTCGTTCTCGGTATCTAGTGTCTTTCGTGAGATTTTGTTGTACTAATTTTTCAGGTCAACAGGGAGGACGTAATGCATGTAGTGTTGTATAAATTTTGTTTATTTGTTTAAAGAGCTTTTAGACTGTATTATGGTTTTTATTGGATGTAATATGACAATTTTTAGTGAAAGTGTGTTGTTTGTTCTGCGATGAGGAAACTGTGTCGTTGGTTCTGGGAATGAACAGAGTCATTATTGAGTCCATGTGCGACCCACCAGGGGAAATTATGTACTCCTTTTTTTTTTTTTTTTTTTTTTTTTTTACTGTTTACACAAGTCCACACTTTAGCATTAGTATTACTATTAGCTTTAATAAGTAACTGAGTATGAGACTATGAGTAGTGGTGGTAGTCAGGACGAAGTCAGGATTTCACTTTAGCGGGAGCTAATTTGTAAAAAAAAAAATCAGAGGGGGCTAATTTTTAAATTTTAAGGGTAAAAAATTGTAAAAATAAAATAAAAAATGGGTAAAAAGTACAATTTTTTTTTTTTGAGGGGAGGGCTATAACCCCCCTCATATACACATGGCTTCGTGCCTGGTGGTAGTGATTTCCCTGTCCTAGGTTGTATCTCTAAGGGATTATTCCTATTCTATGACTTGTACCAAGATTTTGGACCAAAATCTACTAAACCCAAATAAATCCTAAACTATGACTACCTATTTTCACTAAATACAAAAATACCCTTTTAATAATATTTGATTTTCTTTTTTATTTAATTATTTGACTTTCTTTTTCGTTTTGGGTTCAGCTCTCTTCCACTCTCTCTTTTCGTTTTTCAGTTCGTCATCTTTGTTTGGGTTCATCTTTGTTTTTTCAATTTGTCTTTTTAGTTTAGGGTTATAGATTTTCATGAAAAAAATTTGATCCTATTCAAAGTGTTTAAGTCGTTAAATTTCTGTGGTTTTTGAAGTTAAAAAACAAAGAAAAAACGATTCTCGAGATTCTGGAAAATTTTGAAAAACATCTGAAAATTTATGGGTTTTCGTTGAAGATTTATTGACATTGATGTCAATAAATATGCATTTTTATTGACATTAATGTAAATAAATCTTCAACGAAAACCCATAAATTTTTAGAAACTTTTCAAAATTATCCAGAATCAAATCTTCAACGAAAATCCAGAAACGTTGAAGATTTATTGACATTGATGTCAATAAATATGCATTTTTATTGACATCAATGTCAATAAATCTTCAACGATTCTGGAAAATTCATTTGAAGATTCTGGAAAATTCTTTAGAAGATTTATTGACATTGATGTCAATAAAAATGCATATTAATTGACATCAATGTCAATAAATCTTCAACGATTCTGGAAAATTCCTTTGAAGATTAATCTTCAACGATTCTGGAAAATTCATTTGAAGATTTATTGACATTGATGTCAATAAATATGCATTTTTATTGACATCAACGTCAATAAATCTTCAACGAAAACCCATAAATTTTCAGAAACTTTTCAAAATTATCCAGAATCCCGAGAATCGTTTTTTCTTTGTTTTTTAACTTTAAAAACCACAGAAATTCTACACGGAATCCATGGCGGGCTGTTCCGGTGGACACTTCGAGGTCGCCGCCGCCGGGATGGCTATGGGCTGCTCTCCGGCGGTCATGACCGTCGTTCCCAGGAGCTTTAGCGTCGAAGATTTCCAGGGCTGCTCTCCGGGTTTTTGTAATGATGTTTGTTTTCATAATATAAACTAAATAATTGTTTTTGTTTTATTAATTAACTAATAAAAATAAACTAAATATGAAAGATAAATATGTAATTACTCATTTCATTAAGTCATAGTTTAGGATTTATTTGGGTTTAGTAGATTTTGGTCCAAAATCATGGTACAAGTCATAGAATAGGAATAATCCCTATCTCTAAAGTATTTTGGGCCTCTAATCATGGGAGTGGAAAATGCAGAGGATTGAAAGCTTAAATTCTCTGAACCTTTTACTTGTGATGTGGCCATGTATGGCATCTTTGGGCTTCGGATCCGAGTCCAATCGGTAAAAAAAAGTATCATTTGGGATGTTTTTGCCACTGCACTACTTCACTATAATGAAATGACGATCATTTGGGATTTGAACAGATCTATTATACTCATTTCAATGGGTTTTTTTTTTTTTTTTTTTTTTTTTTTTTTTTTTTTTATATGGGATTATTCCTATTCTATGACCTCCACAATGATTTTGGACCAAAATCAACTAAGTCAAATTTTATCCTAAAATATGACTACCTAAAATGAGCTATTACATTTATATCCTTCCTATTTAGTTTTTTTATTAGATAATTAAAACCTTTTTTTTATTTTAATCCTATAGCAATTATTTTTATTTGGAATTAAAATTTGAAACCGTCCAAAATCATTTCTTTTCTTCATCTTCGTCCAAAATCAAAATCTCTCTCTCGTCCGAAATCCTCGAGTTCGTCCAAAATCAGACCTCACTTCACTTCATCTTCTTCATCTCTGTCTCTTCGTCTCTCTCTCTCTCTCCATTTCGCTCTATCTCTTCGTCTCTCTCTCCATTTAGCTCTCTCTCTCTCTCTCTCTCTTCGTCTCTCTCTCTATTTCGCTCTCTCTCACCGCGCCTCTCTCTCGCTCTCCAGTTCTTCTCCATTTCTTCGGCAAAAACCACAAGAAATGACCAACACCCAGACCCCTAATGACGAACACCCAGACCAAAACCCAAAAACGAGACCCATTTTGACCGGAACCCAACCCCAAATATCGGACCCAAACTCAAACCCTAAGAAGAAATCCCCCGCCAAGAAACCCAAACCATTGGCGTGAAGTTCAAAGGCTTGGTTGAAGGAGACGTTCCAACGGCCTGTTTGAAGGTGTCGATCGAGCAAAGAGCAGAGTATCGACCGGGCGCGGGAATTCCCGAGATCTACGACTCCTCGGTGGTCTTCGAGTCGGAGCTTCCGTTGCTAAAAAGGTGGATATGGTACTGGAAGATAACCTTATTCGCGTGGATCACCATGGCTCTGTTTATGCTCGAGTTTTTGTTTGCTCTACTCTGTTGTAGACCTATCCTCATTCCCAGGCTAAGGGCAAGAGTTAGAACTAGTACTCGTGGTCAAATTAGGCTTTGATAAACAATGTATACTCTTTTTCGACAAATGTGGAAGCGAAGTGTTGTTCTTATGATGATATGTACATAGGTTTATTTGGTTTATAACATCATTTATCTCATCAAAGTCTGTCCCTATCCTCATTCATGTTTATTTATTCATATTAATGTCAATAAACATTGGAACTTATTGATATTATGTCATCAAAGTCTATCCCTATCCTCATTCATGTTCTTATGATGATATGTACATGGATTTATTGTTGCGATGTTAATTATGTTACTCAAAATGCATCTCTAACTCTTGGCGCCCAAATGTTTTTTTTATACAAAGGTGTTGTTTCCCAATTTTGATAACATGTGTTTGGTATTGACAGTAGCTAGTTTATTGATATCAATGTCAATAAACTGTCTGGTTTATTTACATTGATGTCAATAAACAAGACAATTTATTGACATCAATGCCAATAAACCTGATAGTTTATTGACATCAATGTCAATAAACCGACAGGTTTGACATTGTTACTTCAACGTTATCATGTTTTAAGTTATTTTTTTTTGTCATTTAGGGTTGACATGTTTTCAATGAGGTCATCAAGAAATCAATGTCCGAGGAAGAGGACCATATATTCAGGCAGTCTTATTTTGGGCATTTCCTTGATGTCCCCGAGATAGCCAATTTTTCAGCGATAGTCAACCATCATTGTCAAGAAAACTTAGATTTTATTGACATCATTGCCAATAAGACTGAGGCTTTATTGACATCGTTACTGTGGTTTTATTGAGATCGTTGTCAATAAAATTGAGGTTTTATTGACATCATTGTCAATAAAACTGACAATTTTATTGATATCATTGTCAATAAAACCATTATTGTCAAGAAAACTTAGATTTTATTGACATCCTTATCAATAAAACTGTTGGTTTTAAGAGAAGTAGAAGAATTTCATATTCACAAAAGTCAACATCCATAATTATAAAGTATTACATCATATTCAGAATTACAAAATGGTTACAAAATTAAAACTTATTCAACGACTGCTTCTCTGAGACAAAGGAACAGGATCATCACATGTCTTTCTATTGTGTCCATCTTTGCTTAACTTCAACTGGAATGTCCCATGCTTTAGCACTGCCATGGGGGTGAATGACACCTAAATAATAACTTCAACAGAAAAAGGTCTCACCTACAATGAACAAGTATTTATAGTTAGTTCTGGAACAATAAGTAATTTTTGTTCTTTTTTTTATTCATAATAATGTCAATAAACATTGGAACTTATTGATATTAATGTCATTAAAAAGTCACTGAGTTATAGAAAAGTAATTAGTTCATGTTTTTTTTTATTCATATTAATGTCAATAAACATTGGAACTTATTGATATCAATGTTAATAAAAAGGCACAATGAGTTATTGAAAAATAATTAATTCCTGTTCTTTTTTTATTCATATTAATGTCAATAAACATTGGAACTTATTGGTATTAATGTCAATAAAAAGTCACTGTGAGTTATAGAAAAATAATTAATTCATGTGAAGATTTATTGACATTGATATCAATAAAATTGCATTTTTATTGACATTGATGTCAATAAATCTTCAAAGGATTTTCCCAGAACCGTTGAAGATTTATTGACATTAATGTCAATAAAAATGCAACAATGTCAATAAATCTTCAACGATTCCCATAAATTTTCAGAATTTTTTCCAGATTTTCCATGCTTTCAAGAATCGTTCTTTTTTGTTTTTTTAACTTCAAAGACCACATGAATTCAACGAGAAACTTTTTTCATGAAAATCTCTAAACCCTAAAGTGAAAATGACAAACTATAACATAGTAAAAGTGAACGAAAATGAAGAAAAAAAAAGAGAGCAAAACTTCTTTCCTTGAGTTGAAACCACTGAAAAACAAGTTGAAGACTAGAGAGAGAGAGACGAGTTGAAGCTTGAAGAAGAGAGAGAGAGAGAGAGAGAGAGAGAGAGAGAGAGAGAGAGAGAGAGAGAGAGACGAGCTGAAGCTTGAAGACGAGAGAGAGAGAGAGAGACATAGTAGAAGAGAGAGAGAGAGAGAGACTGTGAAGATTAAAAGACTGTGAAGATTTATTGACATTGATGGCAATAAATATGCATTTTTATTGATATTGATGTCAATAAATCTTCAAAGGATTTTCCCAGAACCGTTGAAGATTTATTGACATTGATGTCAATAAAAATGCAACAATGTCAATAAATCTTCAACGAATTCCCAGAAATTTTTACAGATTTTCCATGCTTCAAATAATCGTTCTTTCGTTGTTTTTTTAACTTCAAAGACCACATGAATTCAACGACTAAAACGCTAGTACAACAAGAAACTTTTTTCGTGAAAATCTCTAAACCCTAAAGTGCAAATGACGAACTATAAAAGTGAACGAAATTGAAGGAAAAAGAGAGCGAACCTTCTTCCCTTGAGTTAAAGCCACTGAAAAACGAGTTGAAGACGAGAGAGAGAGAGAGAGAGAGAGAGAGAGAGTTGAACAGAAAAAAAATCGGGTCTAACCCGAGAGAGAGAGAGAGAGAAGAAGAGAGAGACCAGGAAATTCAAATACTAAAATAAAATAAAAAAAACGAAATGTTAATAAAATTGAGGGTATTTTTGTACTTAAAGAAAATAGGTAGTCATAGAATATGATTAAATTAGACTTATTTGATTTTGGTCCAAAATCATTGTGGAGGTCATAGAATAGGAATAATCCCTTTTTTTTATTAAGATCAACAAAAATATATTTTAGAGAAATTGCCTAATTTATCACCAATTTCATAATATTTTCCCACTTTTCACCAAAATGCTATTTTTTCCCAAAATGCCACCATCTATGTCAACAATGTTGACATGTATGTTTGCCCTTCACTATTATATATCAACATTGTTGACATAGATGTCAACATTGTTGACATAGATGTCAACATTGTTGACATAAAGGTGGCATTTTGGGAAAAATTAGCGTTTTGGTGGAAAGTGGGAAAATGTTATGAAATTGGTGGCAAATTAAGCAATTTCTCTATATTTTAGTACTTTTCTATTTGTATGCCTAATGTGTAATGATATCCGGCGCCAGTGAGAAACAGACTAATCTCTGGATGCTCTATTCAGAATAGCTGCTTGATATTAATTTCCACATTCAGATCCTCTGCAACGTTGTTAATATAAACTTGTGATTTTTCTGGGTATATAATGTTGGGGTCATTTAGTTAGTGTCGTGATTAATTGCTAATTTTGCTACTGTTTTGAAATGATTGACATAAATAGGCTAACACAAGGCAAATGATGAGGTTATACCAATGTGGCTTTGCTTCCCTAACTTGAGATATGATCATTCTTATCTTTTCTCAGTAGTAGCTAAAGATGTAGATACTAAAAAGGATGACAAGATGCAATGAAATTGATGTGAATTATAGAAATTAACTCACACCAATTCAGTCAAGAACACATGATTTAGGGTACAGAGATAGATAACTTTATTTCTCTTGTAAAAGTATTACACCAAGATGAGCCACGAGAGGTAAAAATACAAGACAGTACATGCCTCTTTCCTTTTATTCTAACTAACTTTTGCTGACTAGACCAATCTCACCTTACTGAAATACTCCTGCTTTATTGATTAACTATCCTCCTGCCCTTTTGTTTCCCAGAAACCATCACAGCCAGAGATGGCCACTTAAGACTTGTTCCTTTGCCCACTCCTTACTTCCTTCGACCGTACCTTACCGACATTAACGTATCAGAAATCTGGGCTGAGAAAAGCATTTTTCGTTTATATAGGACTGCATAATATGATTCCAATTGTGCTCAATAGGTTCCTACTGCTTTTTGGACTTTTAGACTTTCTGTTGAAATATCTTTGCTTTAACAATCAAACTTATCATAAGCTTTTATGCATATTATTTGGGCTTCCTGGTGACTATTCTGGATGTGAGTTTATGTATTTGTAAGTGTTTTGTTGTGACTGATATTATCTGATAGGAGCAAAGCTAGAAGGGAACGGGTCGAAGATATTGGTAGCAATGAAGGGGTTGGAGGGTCGTACACAAAGTCAAACACCTTGTATGATTCCAGCTGTGCTCATAGGTTCCTACTTTTTTTTTTTTTTTTTTTTTTTAAGGGAACTTTGTCCCAATTGTGACTTCAATTCAAGACCTCAATTTGGTCAGTTGATGATAAATTATAGGTGTCCCATGATACGGTTGGACTAAATTTGCATATATTAATAGATATTTCAGTATGATACGGTTGGACTCGAGAATTCATTGCAATACTGTTCACTTGTATATACTAATAAATATAATCTATGTATTTTATGATATTAGAAGTGTGAGACTTTTCCATTCTAAGATGGACATATTTGGTTTGCTATAACTAAGAAAATCAGTTAAATAAGTAAGAAGCACAATATAAAATAAAAGAACTCTCGCTGAACACAAATTGTAATTGTAGACCAACATGTCTACAAATTTTGATAATTGCAGACATGTATGCCTAGAAATTTTAATAATTATAGACATGTATGTCTACAAAGTTCTGTAGCTTTCCCAGGCATTTTCTAAAACACCTCACGTGCGCAACGAGGCAAACAAATGGAGGTCGTCCGCGTACAGCTGCGATTTGGCCTCTAGGTTCGCGTCCCCGTACCTTCATCATAGAATCATGAAAAGAGCATTTTCCACGTGATTAAAACCCATTTCCGAGCTTGAATCTCATGCGTTCTCGAGTGATTTTTAGTGTGTAATGTGTTATGAGTGGTTTTCAAGTTTGAGAGTGATTTGGGATTTTAAAGAAGTGCGTTTGTGAAGTTCCAGAGAAATAGGACTGTCAATGGCACTCAATAGGAGGCCTTTGAGAAGAGAAACGATGATTTCTGGAGCTGCGCGCCACGCCGAAGCGAGGAATTTCTCCAGAACATTCTGCGCGGAACGCGCAGTCAGCGTGCACGAAGTAGAGCACCTGAACTAATCGGGATCACCACGAAGTAGAGCACCACGAAGTAACCAGTTTTCATGATTTGGTTTTATTTATTTTGTGTTTCTGTTACTCTCGTCGCCATGAACTAATCTATGAGAGAGTGATGGCTTAGCGTCTTTAACATGGTTGTGGATTTATTTATGGATTGAAGTATTTTTCATGTTGATCATCTCTATCACTTTATTTAATTTCGTGCTTAATGCGAGATTCGTGACCACATTAATGAATTCTCGGATTTATTTGATGCTCGAGATAGATTAAATAATCGTGTATAAGAATTAGATATAACCGTAGTAAATTCCTAAGACTAGAGATAGCTAGGCTATTGCAGAGTCGTGTGTACACTCCCGATTGTAATGCTTGTCATGTTTTTAGGGCTTGAGATCGAGAGATAAAAAATCGGTGCTGAGATAAGTTGTTAGATACTCGATAGAGATTTAGCGATAATATTACGTGAGTATGATTATTGAAGAGAGTGAACCGAGAGATCGTGCCTAGTTCTAAGAATCTTGACCATATGAGAGTTTTGCGAAACCGTTGCCCTTGCTTCTACATATCGTTTATCCGCATTTATTTTCGAGTTTTATTTTAAATTTTTAATTTTAGTTAACAATCTCATTTGTAGTCTTGAGTTCAATTCGTTGCTAGCTCGTTTATTTCTTCAGTTAAATTTATCCTTGTGGGATCGGCTCGTTCTTATGATTATACTACTTGAGCGACTACGTGCATTTGCGTACGAAAATATCGTAACAACTCCACGTGGCGGCTGAGCTCGGTGATGGTTGCGATTTTGCCTCCAGGTTCGTGTCTGGGTACAGCTGCGATTTGGCCTTAAGGTTTGCATCCAGTAACTCGCGGAACACCATCGGCTCCGACTCTGATGCCGCTTGGATGGTTGCACAGTAGGAGCAGGCAACGTGGAGGCTGACTAAGTCGTAAAGGCAAGGGCTTAATTTTTATTTTTATTTTTTACGAAGAGCGTATGTACTGTCACGAGGAGAGGAAAGAGATAAAAAGAGGGGAGAGGAGGCTGAAGAGAAACGAATGAGAGAAAAATAAAAGAAGAGGGTAAAAAGGAGTTTCACATTGGACCTACTAATAAACTTTTTCTAATTTACACTTTAGTTGGTTTTGATAAAAAAAAAAAAAAAAAACTTCACAACTACTAAACTACTAATAGATCTGTCCAAATCCCAAACCATTTCTTAAAACTCATGTTACTTTGCTTGGTTTAACTTAATTAACGAGAATGACCATTCCACACAATGTTCAATAACCCAATTTTATTTCTTTTAAAATGGGATGAATCTTTCATTCTATTATAATATATTATTTTTACAAAATTATCTTTTGCATATTATTATCTCCCTACTACTGTCTCATTCGTGTTACTACCAGCACTAACAAAAATCGCTCTCGTCATCACTGTTCCATAGTATCGACGCCCTCCCGCCATAGGAACCAGACTACGCCGATGATGTCAGTCATCGTTCTTCCACATTGCTACAGTCCTCGATCTATTGCTCTTCCGCTACGAACCACTTAATCTACTGGTGCTTCAGATTTGCTGCCGCACTATTGTTCACCTCGTCATCATAAAGTGAGTGTGGAAATGAGGTTTTAAATTTGTTCAATTTTCTATTTTTCTAATTTTTCTATGCATGTTCCCAAACACTTTTGGGGTAAGGCTATACTCACAACATCATATCTCATGAATGGAATGCAACCACATGTTTTAAACTACTTTACTCCTTTGGAGACACTCAATATTATTTTTCCCTTAATCGGTCCTTTACTAATTTTCGCGCAAGGTGTTTGATTGTACCACTTTTGTTATGCTCGATCACAATCGTGGCAAGTTAGATCCTAAAGCTCGCAAGTTTGTTTTTCTCGGTTTTTCACCAACACAAAATGGATATAAATGTTTTGATCCCTTTTTGGGAGTAGTGCTAATCTCATGATATAAAATTCTAAAATGGAATTTTCTTTTGACTTAATTTTTTTTTCCACCCAAATGAAAAAAATTTCACTAAATAGCAGAATCGTGGATCCCTAACCACAACTCTTTTTTTAAAATAAAATTTATTTTTTAAAAAACAATTACACTTTGGAGGGAGAATGAGAATGTGGAAACCAACTACTAGCCGAGCCTGCACACCACATAATGCAAAAAGAAGAGAACATGATCACATCCTATCTAACACTTGTCACTCCGCAAGGTTATACATCTCTCTGTCATAACCTCCAGAATGACAAGAGACCAACTTAAGACTTCGAGCAATAGTCTTCCCCTGGCCTAGGAGTTTTCGTTTTGTCTGGGATCCACTAGTGGTACCATTTTCTTTTTATTATGACGTCAGTGCATACTGGGCTCTGACGGCAATGAGCTCGCGAATCGCGAATTCACCCATTCCGCCATACGGTGCTTGCATCAGCTACCGTCGAGTCTCCAGTCTCGCAATGAGCTCGCGAATCGCGACCTTCACCCATTGCGTAAAGAGTACGCAGAGCACGGACTTTTAAGTCCGCTACATACAAGTCATTGATTTGTAGGTACTGCCAACAACGTTTTTAATCTTTTGGTACTCAAGCGTATAGAGTACACAACTAAGCATATACAGGAAAACGTCTCGGGTTAAATCCCGAAAGAATTATGGTTTCCCTTTCATGCTCGTTAAGTGTTTTAGATTGAAGACTTACTTCTACCATCGGCTCAAATCCGAGAGTCAAACCTGCTCTCCTGTCACCTCAGATCTAGCCAAAGTCTATGGTTAGCAGAGGGATCTAACTACAACAAAGTAGCAATGTGGCTGGTTCAAATTAGCGTTTGAACCTATGGGTAAAAACCCAACTAAAATTTTCCATAAAGAGTGGCCGAAGCCTTAATCTTCAGTGTTTGTGTCTTTTAAGGCTTTTCCTACTCTTTATTATTATTAACACGTAAATGCACGTAAACAAGATTATTCCCTTGGTAAGTAGTTGACTTATGTCTCCACGCTTACCCGGAATAGATCGACAGAAGCTCGACGATTCTCGGCGATATCTTGATCTTCACGTTTCTCCGAGATACGTGACACTTGTCGAAACGTCAAAAGAACTAACATCCGAGGTTGGAAGTTCATTAGTTATTGGATTCGAGATTACTTGAAGTTAGGGTTCGTTGTCGAGATTAGATTCGAGTCGGTTCGGTATTCGAGAATTTAATTTATTATTCTCCGGTTTTTCGGAGGTTAAACTTATTCAAGACTCGTATACTTTCGTATTGAGAATGATACGAAATAAAATTCAATAATAATTATGAGTCTTAAATAATTTAATTAATCCGAAATTAAAATAACTGAGAATTCCAAAATGAATAATTAAATTAAATTCTCGAACGTTATTAAATAAATAACCATAAATTATATATTTAAATAAAGGAAATACATAGCATAAACCAACTAAGAGTATTTAAACGCTATAAACGATTTAAAAAACTCATGAGTTAATCAAGCTTTAATTTCGATAATTCTTTTCTTGAAAACTTCAAAATCCGACTTCGTCGCCTTTGACTCGTCCGGTTCCCGCTCGTCCGTCCAAATCACTTCCAAACGTGAGATTAAGCTTCCTTGGCGAGTCAGCACGCCTTCCCCGGTGTTTTCTCTTGCTCTGGTATCGCCGTGGCTCTCGGTGACCTCGTCCTTCTTCTCAGGTGGCGCGCGCGGAGGAGAGACTTGGCTGGAGAAGATGGAGCTCGACGAGGAGAGAGGAAGAAGAAGTTGAGGTAGGGTGATGGTGAGGAGGCTCGGTGGAGAAGGAGTAACGGCTGAGCAAAGCTTGTTTGTTGTGTTGATTTTTTTTTTCTTTTCAGGGGGGAACTCACGTGCGTGAAGAAGGAGAGAAGAAAGAAGAAGAAGAAGTAGAAAAAAAATGAGAGAGGGGGTGAGGTGGCCGAATGGGAGAGGAGAAAAGAACATGATAAGACCGCCACGTGGCAGCACTCCATTGGGCCACATGTCTCCTGAAACAACCCCTCTTAAATCTTTTTCTTTCACTCTCGTCCCTCACTTTGTTACACTTAAGAACTTTCCAATTAAATCCTCTCAAACTCGTCCTTAATTAATAAAAAAAATAATATTGAAAAATAACCGAGAATTTCTCATTAATTCTCGTTATTTTAAATATATTTAAGGAATTTCGGAATTTATTTTCACTCTTGAGATTTCAAATCTCCGAGTATGTTCCAAATAATTTTATTCGGAAATAATATCGAGTTTACTCGAATATCCTTATTCCGAATTTCATCGACCTTAAATATATTTATGATTATTATATTTTTTTTCCAAGATATTTAAAATTTAAGGATGTCTCATGTGCAACAAGAATTTGATTCAAAATAAAACTCGTTTATTTTATTCAAATTCACAAATCGAGCGTTACAAAAGTTCGTATATTACAGATGAACACTGAACATGAGGAATTTACGGAGCTTAAGTAAGGGACGATGACTGTGACTGAAGTTGTTTGTAAGTATAATCGATTGGCCATACTGTGCCCACTTGGTTCCAACATGAATTGGCATTAGCCATTGGTAGTGGAAGTCAACCACCTACCATTGTTGCAGACTGCCTCGAACGTGCCATGCAAGCCGAGTACAACTTGATCCAAATAAAGGAGGAATAAGTCCAGTTTTCTAAGGCTCGAAAAGAGGAGAAATGTCAATACAAGTGACCCAACACCAACAATAAATCAAATCAACCAGGAAACCATCAATCTAACAGGAAAAATCAAGGCTTCGGGGTGCAAGCCCTTGGAAATGAGAATGGAAGGAAAAGATGCGATTATGGAAATGGGGGTAACGCCAACAACAAGGTCAAGATATGTGAAACGATTTTTCCAGTATGCAAGACTTGTGGAAAGATGCATCTTGGAGAGCACCAGAAGGGAACCATGACCTATTTCAAGTGTGATCAGCCTGCCACTTTCTCAAAGATTGTCCAAAACTGAATTTTGCTCAGAATGAACAGAATCAGGAACACAATCAAACTGGACGACTAAATTTCATTCAAGCTGCAATCGAAAGGCCACAAATTTTCTAAGGTCGACTAGAAGCACCACCAACAAGTCTGTCCCCACTGCCACCTCAAGTTCGCCCTACGCCTACACCAATGTCAATGCCTTAACCAACACTTCGAATTTGGTAGCAGGTCAGCTTCCTATAGCTCGTTTTGACGCTTTTGTATTGTTTGACTTTGGTCCTACATATTCCTTTATTTTGTTAGAGCTGACTACGAAATTTGACGACAGTATAGAGAAAACCAGAAAAGTTTTCAGGACGGCCTTACCGTCCGGCAATGTTCTATTAGTAGAGTATTGTTTTAAAAGAATACCGATAATAAGTTGTGGTCATGAGTTAAAGATCGATTTCATCGTCATGGAGATGAAAGATTTCGATGTCATTTTGGGAATGAATTTTCTTGGAGAGAATAATGCGATAATTAACTGGTGAAGAAAGAAAGTGGACAATGGTTTAAGAACATGTTAAACAATCATTAAACAAGACCACCCAGTCATTTTCACTCGGCCAATATCACCCGGTCATCTTCACTCGGCCAAGCCCACCCAGCCAAGCCCACCCAGCCATCTTCACTCGGCCAAGATCACCCGGTCATCTTCACTCGGCCAAGACCACCCGGTCATCTTCACTCGGCCAAGATCACCCCGTTATCTTCACTCGGCCGAAATCATCCGGTCATCTTCACTCGGCCAAGATCATCCGGTCGTCTTCACTCGGCCAATATCACCCGGTCGTCTTCACTCGGCTGTCTTCACTCAGTCAAGACCACCCGGCCATCTCCACCAACCAATCAAGTACTTTTCACCAGACTCTTGGCTCCTATAAAGACCCCACTCATTCACAACACAAGGAAAGTTTCTCTCAACTTGTCAAAACTCTACAAAAATCACACTACAACTCTCTCTCTCTCTCTATCTCTCTCTAGAACACATAGAGACGAGTACAAATCGTTCACTACGAACACAATACAACACGACTAATGTTGAGCGTCGGAGCACGCGCCAAGGGAAAACCCTCCGCGTCCCTCTAGATTCACATTTTCTTATGGTTAGGTGAAGGTGCGAGGATTCGAAGACCCGGCGAAGAACACGAAGAACGTGGAAGATCCAAAGACTCGGGGACTCGAAGATCCGAAGACCCGAACACTTGAAGATCCGAAGAACACGATGAACACGAAGAACACAAACATGTGAAAAACACGGAGAACGTGGAAGATTCAAAGGGTTGAAGACTCAAAGAAACCAAGACTCGAGAACTCAACAAAGAACGCGAAGAACACAATGAACGTGGAAGATCAAAAGACCCGGAAACTCAAGGATCCGGAGACCCAAAGATCCGAAGAAGAGAAGAACTTCACCAAACCCAACCTACGTGCGGTCATAGGATCCGGCCCTAGATCGAACCATGGACGGTTCTTAGTGCTAATCCAAAAACGAGATTAACAGTTAGTATTGCAATCTAACCAACGTTTCATTTACATTTCAAATGTAAACACAAATGATGACGTGATTTTATTAATCATTTAACAAATTACTACATTAACCTTTATTAAAATCGGCTATACATAAACATGTAGCCAACGTTTTGATGCAGTTTTAATACACGTTAACTTGATTTATTCCATAATATTTTCTTTCCGTTCTTGTAGTCCAATTAGTTGCGATATCAAGTTTTTTGGGTTTATTTCAGTTCATTTCAGTTATTTGATTTTTATGATTTATGTTATATAAGAGTATTTTCGATATTTTCTAACAGTTTAGTTTTGTAAATGATTAGATTACAAAATTTACCAAACGTTGCTTGCATCTAGATTACCTTATATATATATATATATATATATATATATTATTTATACATAAAATATGTATATATATATTATTTATACATAAAATATGTATATATGTTGCACAGTCATTTAAGCGTTTACAGATCACTTTCCAACTCTTATGTTAAATAATGAAAAGAATATATATAAATATATATGTATGGATGCATTTATTTAGCTAGTGTATAAATCGTTATATGCCAGCTAGCTACATTTCCACGGAATAGAATGGTCCACATAAAATGAAATGATTTAACAATATTCATTATCTTTAGTTTCATAAAAGTAAAACATTTACAATCTATCGAGCGCTTCGTTTCGGAGATTCTTTTTTAGTTCTCTTTTTATGTTTGTTCATGGGGACGTAGTACTTGATCAGACTAACTGATGATAATGTGTGTGTGGGATATTTGTATCTTTGTTGCAATAAGACGTCCAGTTATTAAATTCTGTTTGATTTCGGTATATTAGTCTGTTTTTTATTTATATTAATAACTGTGTCGATAGGTCTTTTAAGGTGTGATAAGAGTTGCAGATTGAGGAGGGCCAATTATTTGAGACCTGGTCCAAGGAGAGGCCAATTATCCTCATTTTTTCTTGTAAAAAAATATTTTATTTATTTATTTATCATGAACAGACATGCATATTAATTAATAACCTAATAAAGGGCCCAAGGCGCAGGGCAAATAGGGCGGTCCCTCCCCTAGCTTATTTTTTTACTTTATTTTATAATATATAGTATATATTATATATGTATATAATAAAAACGCAAGTGATAAAAAAGTCATTGGATTCATTGTTCTATGCTAGAGGGAGCATAGTACAAATTAAACCATGAAATCGTAAACCACTCAATACTCCAGCCGAAGCAAACTCATTGTCCTCGTCATGAAAGGAAAATATAAGGGACCTTCCTAGCATAGTCATTCATTTCGTAAAATATTTTTCGTCGATGGGTACGTCAGTCCTCCGCGCCTCTTGCCATTGCGTCTTCTAGACACAAACGCCCAATCTTTACATTATGAAAACCATTATCATATCATTACGAGCGTTTTATTCATTGAAAATTTAGGATTCATCAGTTTTAAACCTTAAATATTTTATCACGATATGCTATGCATGAGACATAAATTCATATGTAATATATCATGACATATGACAATATTTGTTATAAGTTAAGATTAATAATGAGAAAGATATATTTATGGTTAGGATGAAGTTTTGACAGTCTGTGTAGTATAAATATTAAGCTGAACTAATAGACATACTTGATCATGACTAAGTAATCTTAAATTAATTAATTGAGAAATTTTTTAATAGACATATACTTCATCGGGACTAAGTACTCTTAAATTAATTAATTGAGAAATTTTCTTCTTGACCTTCTTCACCTTCCACCTACTTTCGCCCCAAATTGGACATAAATCAACGTTCTAGTGTTCTTTCCAGAATAATGGGCAATCGTTCTGGAATACATCGATCATATGATATCTCATTCCAAAACGTTTAGCTTTGCTTTCACCTGGTAGTGCGTTTCTAGAATTATGTTTTCTGCCGGGTGAGACCTCTATAAAATCTTCAATAGGTTGGTAAACGACTTCGTTGTCCACTTGTTCATGGCTTTTATATGCATCACTGAAACAAGGAGTTCCAACGATGAAAATTCTTTGCGCCTAGGGTAATATTATGATTCGAGATCTGTGAGGTGGTCTTTCATTTGATTGTGAACGCACTCTTCACTCGTAGACGGTTCTTCAAAATCGTCAAGATCATCGTGATCCATGATGTCATACAAAGCATTGTGCATCCCTCCTCATCCACTTCCATCTCGATCGGTAGTGGACTGTTCAATAACCAACCGAATCCATTCTTCGGTGTAATGAACAAAGCATGTGTAAATTATTGTAAATCCCTTTAGAATTAATTGTATTTCTACAATTCCAATGAGCTGGTACCTTGTGTTGGTGAACTACTTGCAAGGAACTCTGACCTTCCTTTGACTATTAAATTGGGTATTGGTTACGAGCAAGATCAATGAACTTAGCCACGCCAGTCTTAAACTCGGAACTCATTTTATCATCCTCAGAGAGAGAGAGAGAGAGAGAGAGAGAGAGAGAGTGAGTGAGAACGTAAATCGCATGTCGTTGAGTTGTGGCTTGCTGAAATTTTATTTGGTCTCAAGCATGTCTGAGTTGTGGCTAGCTTGCTGAGCGGGGATCAGACGCACAACAAACATACATACGCTCAGACATAGACACATAGAGAAACACATACACACATTCACGAAAACATTCACACCCATTCAAGAATACAGAGTGTGTTTACACACACATTCATGAACACAGACACACCCAATATGGTCAGACAGAGAAATCAGAGAGAGAGAGAGAGAGAGGTTGAACGACGCGGAGGTCAAATTTCTATTCGTTAAATTTTGGGCCTTTTCATGGACGTGGTGTTTAGCGTTGGTCGTACTGATTTAGGGGTGAAATATCTAGCTTTTTGCATTGATAGGGATCGTGGTCGATTGGCGGAGTGGTGGTGCGTGGTCGCAGTGGTCGTGGTCAATTGGAGGAGTGGTTGTGCATGGTCACAATCGTGGTGCGCAATTGTGGTGATCGTTGTCACTATGGTGGTGCGCGGTGGTGGTGGTTGGCAGAATAATGGTCGTGGAGATTTAAGAGAGAGAGAGAGAGAGAGAGAGAGAGAGAGAGAGAGAGATTTAATGAGACGTGGGACGTGTTCGACGAGCTCAGAGGCATGAGCTTTGAGTCAGACATTTCGTCGAACAGCTGCGATGCGAAAGTTGAGAATGGGACTATCTGCGCTGACTCGGAGGTTTTCCAAATCCTTTCTTTTTGTTGTTTTTTTTTTCATTTAATTGTTTAATTTATTATTTAATATGTGTTTTCAGACAAAACTAACGTTTTTCGCTAACATCATATCGGGGTTAGGGACCTACGGAATTAGGAAAACTAAACATTAAGAACTTTTACAATTAAAAAAAAGATTAGGGACTAATTTAGATGTTTTTGGAAACTTTAGGAACTTTTACCGTCATTTTCTCTTACTCTTTCTGTATAAATCACCGTGTCGATTGGTCTTTTAAGGTGTGGGAAAAGTTGCAGATTGAGGTGGGCCAATTATTTGAGACCTGGTCCAAGGAGAGGCCATTTCAGTCCTGATGAAGACGAAACTATCACCCGACTTCATCCGATTCTGGGAAAGAAGTGTGGGGCGGAGCTACGTGGGGACCAGCGGGTGCACGGGTCCCCACTGGCTCGGGACAAAAAAAATTAATAGGCTTAATTATAATTATTAAAAAATTAAATAATGCATATTAATAAATATTCATTAACAAGTCTT
Source organism: Urtica dioica subsp. dioica (assembly GCF_054948205.1). Taxonomy (NCBI): domain Eukaryota; kingdom Viridiplantae; phylum Streptophyta; class Magnoliopsida; order Rosales; family Urticaceae; genus Urtica; species Urtica dioica. The sequence goes on along the minus strand of NC_142764.1, from coordinate 16,480,085 downwards.
CTTTCATCTTCAATGTTAAAAAAAACTCCAAATAGCAACCATACACTTCTTTCATTTCAACTCTTCTCCTTTCTTGTTATCATTAATAAGGTAAATGTTTAATATATAATTCATATGCGCATTGCTCATTTTGTATTTTTATTATTAGAGTTTTCTAATCTTTTAATGCATACTATGTGTTTAATGAAAGTCTCAAATGAATTTTTTTTTTCTCTAATCATTTGGTGTTGATTTTTTTGATGAGTATAGATATGGAGAGATATTTCAAAAGAAAAGTAGACTCAACAACGACATTAATGGAAGAACACGCTAAAAGTGCAAAGAAGAGAAGTGAAGATTTGAGGTCAACATAGAAGAGCTCGCTACCGATCCGGGGTTAAGGATTCCGATTTTGAATTATCATCCTAATGTCAATGATGATATGCGTAGAAGGTACATGCTAAAAGGCCCTTGCCAACCACACAATCACGATTTTCCAAAAACTCTTTTCGGAACGAAACCTAGAAAATTCAACCCATCAAGATTTCAAGACTATCCTACTTGGTTGGAGTATAGCATAGCAAAAGATGCACTCTTTTGTTTACGTTGTTATCTTTACAAAGAAAATAATGGAGATCAAGGAGGTATTGATTCTTTTGTTGGAAAAGGATATTCAAATTGGCAAAAGAAGAAAGAGAGGTTAAAAGCTCATGTCGGGGGTGCGGATAGTGCTCACAACTACGCAGAATAATGGTCGTGGAGATTTAATAGAGAGAGAGAGAGAGAGAGAGAGAGAGAGAGAGAGAGAGAGAGATTTAATGGTGAGAAAGGAAAGAAACGAGTTTATACTGAAGTTAATCTATATTGAGCCATGACTGGTCGTGGCTGTTGTCGCTGCTGTAAAATTTTATACAATGTCCAGCTGCGGCAAAAGTCGTGGCTATTGAAAAATTCCCAGATACTAAGCGCGAGAACTAGGCGGCCTAAATAAAAAATTTGAAACTGGAAATAGCCATGACTTGCCTCAAATGTCACGGCTATTTAGCCTTGACTTGTCGCGACTATTCCCAACCATAAAAGTTGAAGATGTTCCAATATTTGCTTTAGTGGATGCCTGCAATTCAAAAAGCTTCTCACTCTGCCACTGCGAAGTTCCCTCTCCAACACCTTGACGGAGGTCTTGCCTCTGGAAGAGAAGAGATCCATGTTTGGTTTCTGCACAGAACCCTCGCTAGCAGTCATCAAAGAATTCTCAGTGCGGAACCTGGTACGGCAAGGCCGATCTAGACACGTTAAGGTTCACAAGGAGACTGTGGATGCTTTGATGGATTGATGTCGCCAAAGACCTCTTGGTACGGGATTAGGCACGGCGAGGCTGATCTAGACACGTTAAGGTCAACAAGGAGGCTGCAGATGCTCTGCTCCCCTACGTCAAAGAATCATTTGCGCAACTAGACACGAAGATGCCGATATGGACACGTTGAGGTTCGCGAAGAAGCCACGGATGCTCTTATGGCCGGTGTGGAAGAATACTCATGGCAACAAGGAAGATTTGCTTTATATTTGGGATTCTTTTGAAATTCATTTCAGGTGCTCATGAATACTTTATAGTTGTGTTTATTTATGTTAATGTCGGTATATGTATGCAAATTTTTATTCATTTATATGATATTGATGATAAATTTGGTATAAAACAACATGAAAAAATTATCAAGCGCAACAAAGAGTGATATTTTTTCTTCAAAATCAGATTTTATTATTGTTAATTGTGTTTGTTTTATAATTTTTTTTAGACTATAAAAATTCAGCCTCTTAGCCGATCACTACTACAAAATTGATTTTCTGATGCGCAAGACTATCAGATGCGACTAGTCGCATCGGATAGTCAATCAGAAGCAGAAAAAATTCGCTCAAATTGTCTTTTGATTTTGACAATCTGATGGGAATGGAATTCGGAAAAAAGTCGCATCTCCCTCTCTTTTATTTCATTAATCTGACGTGGCGAATGAAATTTTTATTTATTTTTAATTATAATCCTGATGACACTTTCAGGTGCGATTGTGGTGCTTTCAGGTGCGACTTTTGTCGCACCTGATGCTATATTTTGTACTAGTGGATTGACTACTCTTTTTAAATATTTATGATTTTGTTTGATGATTCATTTGTAAATTATTTATGGATCTTAGTCCATTTATGTTTATAATGATTTATTATATTTAATTTCATTTTTTTTAACTCTGTTTTAAAGTTTATTTCTATTAATGTCAGTACATATATGTAAATTACTCTCAATTTCCATATGTTTGTGTTTATTTGAGTTAATGCGGTTTAGTTTGTTACATAAACGCAACCTGCGAGTGCCATTTTGAAGAATAAAAGTCGGAGAAAAAGACAAACTAATTGTTCAGAGAGAACGAGAGAGAGAATTACGAAATGAAGAGTCATTAAACTTGTCTAGGTCAACTCGTTTAATAACTTAATTTTTTTATTCTGAAATGTTTATTGAAAGCTATTTTGGATATTTGATACTCGTTAATTTATGTTAATAGCTATTTTTCAAAACTAATAAAACCTTGATTATTTTTCAAAATTTAAATTTGTATTGGCTAGTTAATTAGCTCTAGGGTCCAATTTTTACTTTATATATAGAAAAGAAATATATATTCAGTTCTACTAACATAAATTTCTCTCTCTCCCTCTCTCTCTCTCTCTCTCTCTATCTATATATATATATATATATATATATATATATATATATATAGATTAACATGTCAATACGTAGATAATATGTGTTTGCAATTCGTAAATTACCCAGAAACAAAAAAAACAAATGACATAGTAATATGCAGCAGTTTAACATATACAAAATGCAGAAACTTAGAATATAAATGGACTTCACGTGCTATCTACTTTTGTTTGGAAGTATTGCACGTGGTTTTAATATGTGGTACATGAATTTTAATCCATTTCATAAGGTATGTGAAGTTTGTGGTGGAAAGTGGAGCTTGGATGGTAGAAACTCTACTATATAAGTTGGTTATCGGTAGGTCTAGTTTCATCAACATTTCATAAAAACAAAGTGGTATTTTGTAAGAAAAGATTCAATAGTGCACTACGTAGTCAAGAGACAATGGAAGGAAAGAGTGTTGCTGTGACCCTACTCTTGCTGAGCCTTGTTCTGGGACAGATTCAAGTTGAGGCAAGGAGCTGCTGCCCATCCACCACTGCCAGAAATATCTATAACACTTGTCGTTTGGCAGGAGGCTCCCAAAGCCGATGTGCATCACTGAGTGGATGCAGACACGTTACTACTGCAAGATGTCCCACTGGTTGGGAGAGGAGCACTCTCGAAAACACTGGTAAAAAAAACTTCTCATTTCGCTTCTTTAATTACTAAATGAAGTTTCTGCAAGAGATTTCATTTTCATGTGCTTTGACTCAAGGTGACGCTGTCAATGAATACTGCAAGTTGGGCTGTGGATTCTCCGTGTGCGGTGCCATGACGACTCTCCAAGACTCTGGTAAAGCCCCAACCCTTTTTCCTAGTTTAAAAGTTCGTATTCTATTCACTTTTTTTTTTTTTTGTTATTCTAATTATATGAAACCTGTTTCGCTGACTAGACGCAACTGAGGATATCAATGGAGCTATTGAGAAATGTAACAACGCCTGCTCTGCTCTCTGCACCAAGAACTCTATTGCTGCATCTGAAATTGCCTAAACAAGCATTTATCCACGGAGACGGAGATGCCATGTAAAAGTGAAGCATCTAAATAAATGTACTTTTCCTTTTCTTTGCTTTCAATTAATGTCATCTATGTATGACAAAAATAATATGCTACACGCTCGTGCTAGCTGCTTGTGTTTGTGCCATAGAAGGTTATCGATCCTAGATTGTATGTCCTTCAACTTGATATCCGAATAAAGAGTACGTAATGTGTCTTTTTAAATATTCTTCTCGACTTTTTGTTTACTATATATTTCACACATCCTACCATTTTTTTTTTCTCGCATACAGTTACGAGGTGGTGTTGGGATTACGAAACTTAATAACAGTTTGTTGGGCTCAATATGTTAAGACGTGGTTCACTTATCCCATTATAAAGAGTATGGACTAGTTGAAAACGATACACGACGTCATGAGCACAATAATGGTAACACCCAGGTTTTCGTGAGATGTTATCAATAAATAAAGGAGTTAAAATATATATAAACCCATACCACTACATTTCCTAGTTTCCATGTGGAAGTTTTATTTCGGTTGACCAAAATTATTTTCGATAATATTATAAATAAGAATAAAAACTAATTTTATAAAAAAATTATTGAAAAACAACATTAGACCTGAGGTACGGGAAACACTAATATTTAATAAATTCAAACAAAATCATAAGACCTAAAAAAATTCCTTTAGACACGTTCCATTTGATTCTCTATACCGGAAGGACTCCGAGAGAACAAAAAAACAAGGTTCTTATTGTGACAAAATAACGGTTTGAGCATTATAAATATAATGCTTAGCAAAAGTTTTTATTTTGTGAGTGGAAATCACAACCCAACATTTTGCCATCGTCACCATTGGTTCATACTAATCATTTAGTCACAGGTTCTATACCTACAACGTATACGCATATTTGTCGTCACACTACCACAAAGGCAATTCGTTAAATTGCTTGTCGATTAAGGGTATACCATTTAGGTCTTCATAGGGCAGAAAATTACAAAGTGTCAAAACCAAAGACCAGGAAACTCAAAAGATATGCTCGACCCAAAGATCCGAAGAACACGAACACGACGAGAAGAGAAAAACTTCACCAAATCCAACCTACGTGCGGTCATAGAGTGCGGTCCTAGATCGAACAATGGACGATTCATAGTGCTAATCCAAAAACTCGATTAACACATGTAATCTCCAATTTTTGAACTATGGATGGGTTATTCGAATGAAAAGTAAATTTTTATGAACAAAATTGAACAATAGATATTTCTCAAGGTAGGCAATTTAAGGAAACGATAAATAATAGGAACCAATGCAGTAAAGCCAAATTTTGTCACCAATAATTATAACAGCTTAGTTTAGTGGTCCAGTGTTTCCACCTGCGCACACATTTATGTATCCTACACCAGCATAACCATAGTTGGTGAGTTTCTATTTCAGATATGTTTTTCAGTATATGCTCTTTCCATACAAAGCTATGGGAAAGACATCATGTACTTCTAATGATGGATTGAGGAAAGGGATTTGGATTAAAGATGAAGACAACAAACTTTTCTCCTATGTTCATCAGCACGGTGCATTTTTTTAACCTTATAAAATTACAAATCAGTATCCCCTAAACTTTTTTCTTGGCAGACTAGTCCCACTTTAGTCTAAATTAATTAATCCACTTGAAACGTTAGTACTGCAATCTAACCAACGTTTCATTTACGTTTCAAATGTAAACACAAATGATGACGTGACTTTATTAATCATTTAACAAATTACTACATTAACCTTTATTAAAATCGGCTATACATAAACATGTAGCCGATGTTTTGATGCAGCTTTAATACACGTTAACTTGATTTATTCCATAATATTTTCTTTCCGTTCTTGTAGTCCAATTAGTTGCGATATCAAGTTTTTTTGGGTTCATTTCAGTTCATTTCTGTTATTTGATTTTTATGATTTATGTTATATAAGAGTATTTCTGATATTTTCTAACGGTTTAGTATTGTAAATGATTAGATTACAAAATTTACCAAACGTTGGCCGCATTCCTTGTTAGATTACCTTATGTATATTATTTATACATAAAATATGTATATATGTTGAACAGTCATTTAAGCGTTTGCAGATCACTTTCCAACTCTAATGTTAAATAATGAAAAGAATATATATATATATATATATATATATATATATATATATATATATGTATGGATGCATGTATTTAGCTAGTGTATAAATCGTTATATGCCAGCTAGCTTCATTTCCACGGAATAGAATGGTCCACATAAAATGAAATGATTTAACAATATTCATTATCTTTAGTTTCATAAAAGTAAGACAATTACATTCTATCGAGCGCTTCGTTTCGGAGATTCTTTTTTAGTTCTCTTTTTATGTTTGTTCATGGGGACGTAGTATACTTGATCAGACTAACTGATGATAATGTGTGTGTGGGATATTTGTATCTTTGTTGCAATAAGACGTCCAGTTATTAAATTCTGTTTGATTTCTGTATATTAGTCTGTTTTTTTATTTATATAAATAACTGTGTCGATAGGTCTTTTAAGGTGTGATAAGAGTTGCAGATTGAGGAGGGCCAATTATTTGAGACCTGGTCCAAGGAGAGGCCAATTATCCTCATTTTTTCTTTTAAAAAAATATTTTATTTATTTATTTATCATGAACAGACATGCATATTAATTAATAACCTAATAAAGGGCCCAAGGCGCAGGGCAAATAGGGCAGTCCCTCCCCTAGCTTATTTTTTTTACTTTATTTTATAATATATAGTATATATTATATACATATATTATATATGTATATAATAAAAACGCAAGTGATAAAAAAAATATATAATAAAACGTAAACGAGCCTTGAGAAGATGATTATTATACGTATATGTATATTATATACATATATTATATATGTATATAATAAAAACGTAAGTAATAAAAAAAAATATATATATATATAGTAAAACGTAAACGTAAATTATATATGTTTCGCTGACTAGACGCAACTGAGGTTATCAATGGAGCTATTGAAAAAATGTAACAACGCATATATCCACGGAGACGGAGATGCCATGTAAATGTGAAGCATCTAAATAAATGTACTTTTCCTTTTCTTTGCTTTCAATAAATGTCATCTATGTATGACAAAAATAATATGCTACACGCTCGTGCTAGCTGCTTGTGTTTGTGCCATAGAAGGTTATCGATCCTAGATTGTATGTCCTTCAACTTGATATCCGAATAAAGAGTACGTAATGTGTCTTTTTAAATATTCTTCTCGACCTTTTGTTTACTATATATTTCACACATCCTACCATTTTTTTTTTTTTTCTCGCATACAGTTACGAGGTGGTGTTGGGATTACGAAACTTAATAACAGTTTGTTGGGATCAATATGTTAAGACGTGGTTCTCTTATCCCATTATAAAGAGTATGGACTAGTTGAAAAACTAAACACAACGTCATGAGCACAACTATGGTAACACCCAGGTTTCGTGAGATGTTATCAATAAACAAAGGAGTTAAAATAAATATAAACCCATACCACTACATTTCCTAGTTTCCATGGAAGTTTTATTTCGGTTGACCAAAATTATTTTCGATAATATTATAAATAAGAATAAAAACTAATTTTATAAAAAAAATTATTGAAAAAAAAATATTAGACCTGAGGTACAGGAAACACTAATATTTAATAAATTCAAACAAAATCACAAGACCTAAAAAAATTCCTTTAGACACGTTCCATTTGATTCTCTATACCGGAAGGACTCCGAGAGAACAAAAAAAAAGGTTCTTATTTTGACAAAATAATGGTTTGAGCATTATAAATATAATGCTTATCAAAAGTTTTTATTTTGTGAGTGGAAATCACAACCCAACATTTTACCATCGTCACCATTGGTTCATACTAATCATTTAGTCACAGGTTGTATACCTGCAACGTATATGCATATTTGTCGTGACACTACCACAAAAAAGTTTATCAACTACAGCCTTCAAGTGTAGTATTTAATCTATGACTACGGTTTTTGTTTTGACATCTATCATATCGGAGTCTTTTCACTACATAAGACTTCAGTTTTTGTCGTAGTTTTTATAAACAAAAAAATTGTAGTTAAAACATTTGACTACAATTTATACATATAGTGATTACAGATAGTAGTTTTATTTTATTCAAATAATTTATATATTATTATAGACTACCAATATTATTGTAGTCATACAATACGAGTACTTTAATTTTATGAAGTGTTTACGTATCTAGTTTTTTATCACTACTTTGATTAATAATATATTTTGTTAATTTTGAAATACACAATTTTATTTCCATTTAAATAAGATTTAAAAAATCAAAATACAAGTTACTTGATCTCATTAGTATAAAATCATGATAACTGTAACTATACATCAAGAATTTCTTGCAATTCTACAAATTATGTGGACAAGATATTTTTCTAACAACAAAATATATTTAGTACTTAAAATTATATGCCTAGTTTGAACGTTGAAGGTCACACCGCTCTTTCATTGTGCAGCGAGCTCAACTTAAGCAGAATAATCTGAAAAAAGAAAAAAAAATACTCGACTTAAACTCTCAGTTAATGACCTGCGAAGAAAAAAAGAAGTTCGTTAAATTACTTGTCGATTAAGGGTATACCATTTAGGTCTTCATAGGGCTGAAAATTACAAAGTGTCAAAACCAAAGACCTAGAAACTCAAAAGATCCGGAGACCCAAAGATCCGAAGAACACGAACATGAAGAGAAGAGAATAACTTCGCCAAATGCAACCTACGTGCGGTCATAGGGTGCGGCCATAGATCGAACAACGGACGATTTTTAGTGCTAATCCAAAAATGCGATTAACACATGTAATCTCCAATTTTTTAACTATGGATGGGTTATTCGAATGAAAAGTAAATTTTTATGAACAAAAATGAACAGTAGGTATTTTTCAAGGTAAGCAAATTAAGGAAAGGATGAATAATAGGAATCAATGCAGTAAAGCCAAATTTTGTCACCAATAATTGTAACAGGTTAGTTTAGTGGTCCATTGTTTCCACTTGCGCACACATTTATGTATCCTACACCAGCATAATCATAGTTGGAGAGTTTCTATTTCAGATCTATTTCTCCGTATATGCTCTTTCCATACAAAGCTATGGGAAAGACATCATGTACTTCTAATGATGGATTGAGGAAAGGGGTTTGGACTAAAGATGAAGACAACAAACTTTTCTCCTATGTTCAACAGCACGGTGCATTTTTTTTACCTTATAAAATTACAAATCAATTTCCCCTAAATTTTTTTTCTTGGCAGACTAGCCCCGCCTTAGTCTAAATTACACAGATTAATCCATTTGAAACGTTAGTGTTATGCCGTTATTTTCACATGGTGTAAATAACACCCCGAGAGCAAAAAAACGACACATCAACCCCATACACAAGGTCCAAGCCCACAAGCAAATTCACGCGCCAAGCTCCGAGTCAACACTCATAAATGTATTTCAAAAGAGACTCTCAAAAAATATTTTCAAGCGAGAATTCTTGACAAATCATCAAGACAAAACCACAAAAATGACCCGATCGGCCAAAGAAAATGACCACCGGTCGGCCAAAAAAAAGACCATCCGGTCATTTTCACTCGGTCAAGACAACCCGGCCATCTTCACTCGGTTAAAATCACCCGGTCATCTTCACTCGGCCAAGACACCCAGTTATCTTCACTCGGCCAAGACCACCCAGTCATTTTCACTCGGCCAATATCACCCGGTCATCTTCACTCGGCCAAGCCCACCCAGCCATCTTCACTCGGCCAAGATCACCCGGTCATCTTCACTCGGCCAAGACCACCCGGTCATCTTCACTCGGCCAAGATCACCCCGTTATCTTCACTCGGCCGAAATCATCCGGTCATCTTCACTCGGCCAAGATCATCCGGTCGTCTTCACTCGGCCAATATCACCCGGTCGTCTTCACTCGGCTGTCTTCACTCAGTCAAGACCACCCGGCCATCTCCACCAACCAATCAAGTACTTTTCACCAGACTCTTGGCTCCTATAAAGACCCCACTCATTCACAACACAAGGAAAGTTTCTCTCAACTTGTCAAAACTCTACAAAAATCACACTACAACTCTCTCTCTCTCTCTCTCTATCTCTCTCTAGAACACATAGAGACGAGTACAAATCGTTCACTACGAACACAATACAACACGACTAATGTTGAGCGTCGGAGCACGCGCCAAGGGAAAACCCTCCGCGTCCCTCTAGATTCACATTTTCTTATGGTTAGGTGAAGGTGCGAGGATTCGAAGACCCGGCGAAGAACACGAAGAACGTGGAAGATCCAAAGACTCGGGGACTCGAAGATCCGAAGACCCGAACACTTGAAGATCCGAAGAACACGATGAACACGAAGAACACAAACATGTGAAAAACACGGAGAACGTGGAAGATTCAAAGGGTTGAAGACTCAAAGAAACCAAGACTCGAGAACTCAACAAAGAACGCGAAGAACACAATGAACGTGGAAGATCAAAATGTGAAACCCCGAAACTTAGCCATTTCAGAATTTAAAATTTGGTGTATGTAAATTTTATTTATGAGTTGTTTATTATGTGCTACTGCTATATATGCTTTAGCTTGTTCCGCTGTTGATTGATATGAGCTATTTTTTTAGGTCGGGAAATATAAAAAAAAAAAAAAAATTATTGAATTTTTAAGGTGTATATATATACATCTGTATATATATATATATATAATATAAGTTATATATATATATATATATATATATATATATATATATATATGAAAGATCGTTATGGGTATATATGTATATAGTTATATATTAAATATGTATGATGATATTATATAGGTCTTCATACACGTTTGGCTGTTTTATATTACCATTAGAACATACTTTCTAAGTATATATATATATATATATAAGCGGTAAAGAAAAAAAATTAGCTAAGAGATAATATATATGTAAATATATATATATATATATATATATATATACATTTAAGTTTCTTTTTTTTTAAATGTGGGATACTTTGCAATTACTGTAACCGACGAAAAGAATGAGGAAATATATACATTTATGTCTTAATTTTTTTTTATATACATGGGTATATTTGTGTAGACTTACCGCTTTAATATTTGTGTGTATATGAAATGTATATATATGCATATAGGTATTACGGATAGAGAATGTTCCTAGCAGCAAAAGTTGACTTTTATGTTTCTTTTTTTTTTACAATTAAAGCTAATAGATTCTATGTATTAAGGAAGCAATTAGTATTCCTTTTCTACCGATTTTATTTAGGCCTTTGCTACAACCTTTTAAAAAAAAAAAATGAATCAAAAGTAGTTCTTTTTCTTTCAAAAATCCTCTCCCTCCCTCTCTCGTAGAATCTCTCTATCTCCCCTATATACCTTTCCCTATCAGTAAAGACAAACCCTAATAACCCAAAGACTTAATATCGCCTAATTTGTGGTTCTAAGAAGAATTAAGAGCAGTCTTTCACGTTTTCCTCAAGGTATTTTCAGATTTTTGCTGGTCTCTCTTATGGTGTTCATATTTTTGTTAGGTATGATATATTTATGAAGAAAAAAATATATATATATAGTCTTAACCGTGTTGTATTTGTCAAATTTTAGGCAGTAAGAAAACATATGAATCATTATTAGCTACGCATATTATTTTAGTCTGATTTTTTTATACCGAAATAATCAAGATGTTAATAATATGTATATTAAATTTCATAATTTTTGGACAAACCGTTTTGTTTCTAAAATTCAATTATGATCAGCGCGCATAATTTTTGTTTTCTGTTTCAACAGCAAGGTTTTGATTTAAAATAAAATAGCTAACAAAGGAATGGTGATTTGGAATTTTTATACCAGAATATTCCACAAGTTTTTAGTATGTCCTAAAAATCTTGTAATTTTTGGATTAACGATTTAATTTCTAAAAATAAATTACAATTATTGCACGAAGCTTTATTCCTGTTTCAAACAGCGAGGTTTTATATTTTTAAAAAAATACTTGCATATCGTATTTTGGTATGAAATTTTTATACGAGACACATATGTTTGTTATTGTTGTATATAAAAATCATTAGGAGTTTTCTGTAACTGGAAGTATTTTTGTTAGTATTTATTTTAACAGCGCTCAGATCTGTCCTGTTTTCTCTAAAACCCAATTTTTAGACAATATATGTTTAAATTAGTTTTCGTCATGTTGGAGTCGGATTTTGGCACTGCCACTGAAAAAGAAAATGTTTAAACTTTTATTTCCTATCCTCTGGAATTTTTCCAAAATTTTTCTCTAAAATGTTTGTTTTGCCGAAACCCTAGGGCAAAGGGTATTTTTGTCTTTTTACTTTCGAGTCCCGTCTCTGTGATTTTCCAGAAACTTTAGTACGTCCAAAAGTGATTATTAAAACCTATTTTCCTATCCGTTCGAATAGGTTTCGAGCCGCATAGCTTTTCCAATCGTTCGAGAGTCTAAGATCTTTTCCCCGACTCAATAAGGTGAGAATAATCTCACTACAATACGGATTAGTTGAAAATTAATTACGATGAGTGTGTGATCTGAATTGGTTGATATGTGTTATATGTTTGATTGTGTGATAATTCTTATGTGCGTGTATATGTTATTGAGCGAATTGTGATTATTATGTTATGTCTTGTTATGATGAGTTTAGTACAATTTTGGCATAACATGTTCTATTTATTAGCATGTTTCATTTATGTTTATGTCATATGTCATCTTTGTATGTAACGCAAATAATCAAGTGATAAGATAAGTAAGAGAGTCGTACCGCCTCGAGCTACGGAGGTATTAAGAGAATTCTCTCGAGCCGACCTACGGGCTCATAAAGGGAGTTTTCTCATATGATATGTTTATTAGATGGTGCGAACTATGGGAGGTCGCAGCCCCGTAGTTCGTTTCCAAAGTGTACACTGAAATTGGTACGACTACTCTAGGGGCACCCCGAATAAAATATGATAAGACTTATGATACGAAAGACCATGACACTTTTAGAGTTTAAAACACTAATAACCGGATCATGCATCGCATTACTCATCTTTTTGTGAGTCATAGTTATTCTCGCTGAGCGTTAGCTCATATTATGTATATTCGTCCGTATTGTAGGTAAGCAACAAATGAACAAGTGAGGAGGGTGGATCAGCGGCGTTCGATGGCTAAGGGGTTGGGTTGTGGTTCCGCTCGCTTATTTAAAAGACTTCCGCTATGCAATTTTCTAAATATTCGGTTTGAGATTTTTTATGCTTAAGATACTTTCCAAGTTTAATTAGTTTTGCAAAACTGAAATTAAATTTTTATGGTTTTATTTCCGTTGAATTTTCCAACCATCTACTTTAGTTTGGAATTCCGAATTAAGTAATTTTCTTATCTTCATTAAATATTTTGTAAGATTTCAAGTGTTGGTTATTTTCAAAGTTGTTTTTATTTTAAAATCTAAACTTTATATATTTATGAAACGATGTTTAAAAAAAAAAATTATTATCCACTTTTTTTTTAAGTAAAAGAATTAGGCTTAGTATGACGGTCCGAAAAGTCGGTCGTCACAGTTGGTATCAGAGCAACGAACCTACGACCCCCTTTCGCTATTCGATCGCACGGCTGTCCCCCTTACTCAAGTAAGCTTAATATGTTTTAGTTGCAATTTTTTTTTATTATTATTGAAATGAAATTAGTAGTGAAGTTTACGGAAGAGCTAGAAGTCAAGATGTTTTCGTTATTTTATTGACAACCAAAGACTTGTCTATTTTATGGATGATTGGATCGTGGTCCTTACCAAACAAAACCCCGCTCTTTTTTTTTTCCTTATTTATAAGATGTTATTACCTCCATTCCGATTGTATTTATACATTTTTCTTTTACGAATTTTTCAATGGCTTACAAGATGCCATCTTACGTTATGATTATGTCTTATTTCATGTTCAAATGAAATCTTCTACGGCAATATGTGAAGAATATTTTTTTTTTTTAGTGTAAATAGAAATACCAATAGTGTGATCTCAGTTGAGTTGGTACTTCTAAAGGATTACTAAGAGCACTATCTTAGTTTCATGCCTTGATAGCTTGACCAAAGCTAGTGGTTCCAAACACCACTTCACTCAATCGGTTCAAAGCTCAAGAAACTAAGATATAGGAATCGAGGAACAAAATACACCAAGGGAAGAAGATGCAAAAGGATGAGGGTGTTTTGAGCTGTTTCGGAATAAATCCATTGTTAAAGGGAAGTAACCCATCTTCCACCATCTTAGATTTTATCAAATCCTACGAGTACCGAATACCACATGATCCAAGTAAAGGAGGAACGAACTCAGTTTTACAAGGCTCGAAAAAGGAGAAAATTCAAAACAAGGGTCCCGACACCAATAAAAAGCCAAATCGACCAAGTAGCCACAAAACTAACTACAACAATCAAGGCTTCAAAACGCAACCCCATGGAAATGGGAATGGGGAGAAAAGGACTTATCCCGGTAATGGAGGTAACGCCAACAACAAGGTCAAGGTAGAGGGAACAAATTTTTCAGTATGCAAGACTTGTGGAAAGATGCTTCCTGGAGAGTGCCGGAGAGGGACCGTGACCTGCTTCAAGTGTGGTCAGCCGGGTCACTTCCTCAAGGACTGCCCGAAGCCGAATTTTGTTCAGAGTGGACAGTACCAGCCTCAGAATCAGAACGGGCGACTCAACTACATGCCGACCGCACTAGAAGGGCCACAAATCTCTTTGGGTCGTTTGGAAGCACCTGCATCCACCCAAATGCCACCACCAGCTCAAGCTCGTATCTACGCCTACACCAACGCCGATGCCTTAGCCAGCTCTTCGAATGTAGTAGCAGGTCAGCTTCCTATAGCTCACCTTGATGCCTTAGTATTGTTTGACTCTGGTGCTACGCATTGCTTTATTTCGTTAGAACTGGCTAGGAGATTAGGCGATAGTGTAGTGAAAACTAAGAAGGTTTTCAGGACGGCATTACCGTCTGGCGATATGTTATTATCGGAATATTGTCTCAAAGAGGTATCGATAATTATAAGTGGACAAGAGCTAAAGAGTGACTTCATTGTCTTAGAAATGAAAGACTTTGATGCCATCTTGGGTATGGACTTCTTGGTGGAGAATAATGCAGTGATCGATTGTCGGCGAAAAAGAGTAACCTTCAAACCGGTGACGGGGAAGAGGTTCACCTTTGTAGGAAGACCACTCAAGAAACCAAAGATGATGGTGTCAGCCTTGCAAGCTAAGAGATTGATGAGTAAAGGGTGTCATGGATACCTAGCGTCTGTGGTGGACAAGACGAAAGAGGTCGAAACAAAACCACAAGATGTGCTAGTGGTGAGGGAATATGTTGACGTTTTTCCTGAAGATCTCCCTGGTTTAGCGCCCGAATGTGAGATTTCTTTCGCAATCGAGTTGCTATCTGGAATAAGTCCAATTTCCAAAGCACCCTATCGAATGGCTCCTGCCGAGCTCAAGGAGTTACAATCTCAACTTCAAGAATTGTTAGATAAGGGATTTATTCGCCCTAGTCATTCACCTTGGGGAGCACCTGTTCTATTTGTCAAAAAGAAGGATGGGTCTTTTCGCATGTGTATTGACTATCGAGAGCTAAATAAAGTGACAGTCGAGAACAAGTATCCTCTTCCAAGGATTGATGACTTGTTTGACCAACTCAAGGGGGCGAAGGTATTCTCGAAGATAGACTTGCGATCCGGCTACCATCAATTACGGGTCAAGGAAGACGATATCCCGAAGACAGCTTTTCGCACCCGCTATGGTCATTACGAATTCACTGTCATGCCTTTTGGACTTACTAACGCTCCAGCAGCATTCATGGACATGATGAATAGGATCTTTAGCGACGTCTTGGATAAGTTTGTTATCGTCTTCATCGATGACATACTGATTTACTCTAAGAGCGCCGAAGACCACGAGGGACACTTACGAGTTGCACTCCAGACGCTGAGACAACATCAACTGTATGCCAAATTCTCGAAGTGTGAATTTTGGTTGGATAAAGTGCATTTTCTCGGACACGTGGTTTCTAAAGACGGAATCTCCGTCGATCCTGCCAAGATAGAATCCGTGAATGATTGGAAGCCACCTCGAAGTGTGACAGAGATAAGGAGTTTTCTCGGTCTAGCAGGTTACTATAGAAGATTTGTGGAAGGATTTTCTACATTAGCTGCTCCACTCACCGCCCTCACAAAGAAAGATAAGAAGTATGAGTGGACCGAGAAGTGTGAACAGAGTTTTCGCGAGTTGAAGAGAAGACTCACCACCGCTCCAATCTTTATAGTCCCTGAAAGTGAAGAACCTTTGTCTATCTACAGCGATGCATCAAAGACAGGTCTCGGTGCTGTGTTAATGCAAAACGGCAAAGTCGTGGCTTATGCGTCACGACAACTCAAAAACCACGAGAGGAATTATCCTACTCATGATTTGGAGTTAGCCGCAGTGGTGTTTGCCCTCAAGATTTGGAGACACTACTTGTATGGTGTTCGGTGTGGGATATTTACCGATCATAAGAGCTTAAAGTACATTTTCACTCAGAAAGAGTTGAACATGAGACAAAGAAGGTGGCTAGAATTGGTTAAGGATTACGATTGTGGTATCCATTACCATCCCGGAAAGGCGAACGTGGTAGCTGATGCGTTAAGTAGGAAAGCTGAGGCTCGACTATCGATGATGCATGCATTATCTCCTCAACTCATTGACGAAATCAACAACTTGGAGGTTGAAATTGTCACACGGGGATTAGCCAACATGACCTTACAATCAGATCTTTTTGAGAGAATCAAAGAAGCGCAAGGACGTGATCCTGAGATATCAAGGCTGAAGGACAATGCACTGCAATGTCAGGAGTCAAAATTTTCTCTCGCAGAGAATGATGTACTCTTTTTCAATGGAAGGATCTGTGTACCCAACGAAAATGAGTTACGAAGACAGATTTTGACCAAAGCACATGAGACTCCATTTCAGTTCACCCAGGTTCCACGAAGATGTATCAAGGCCTCCGAGACCACTTCTGGTGGAACGGAATGAAGGGCGACGTTGCTAAGTTCGTCAGTAAATGTCTTACCTGCCAAAAAGTGAAGGCCGAACATAAACGACCAGCTGGAGAATAACAACCAATCGAGGTTCCTGAATGGAAATGGGAACAAATCACAATGGATTTTGTGGTTGGTTTACCTAAGACAATTGAGGGCTATGATGCTATATGGGTATTGGTGGATCATCTGACCAAATCCGCCATATTCATACCGATAAAAGTCACGTACTCCGTGGAGAAGTTGGCTGAACTATACGTTAATAACGTAGTGAGACTGCATGGCGTTCCTTTATCCATCATCTCAGATCGTGACGGTCGTTTCACTTCTAACTTCTGAAGGTGTGTGCAAAAGTCGATGGGGTCGCAATTGGAGTTCAGTACCGCTTTTCACCCACAGACGAGTGGTCAATCCGAAAGGACTATTCAGACCTTAGAGGATATGCTACGAGCATGTGTCATGGATTTTAGTGGGAGTTGGAATAAGAGGCTGCCACTTATTGAATTCTCATACAACAATAGCTACCAAGCTTCAATCGGCGTTGCCCCATATGAAGCTCTTTATGGTAGAAAGTGTCGATCTCCGATTCACAGGTTCGAATCCGGAGAAAATAGCGTAGAGAAGACAGATTTTATTCGAGACACCACTGAAGCCATTAAGAAGATACGAGATCGAATGAGAACTGCACAAAGCCGACAGAAGAGCTACGCTGACAACAGGAGGCGACCACTGGAATTTCAAGTAGGAGACTTCGTGTTCTTGAAGGTAGCACCTCTTAAGGGGGTGATGAGTTTCGGCAAGAAGGGAAAATTGAGCCCAAGGTACATTGGCCCTTTCGAAATCATAGAAAGAATTGGAAATGTAGCCTATCGTCTAGCTTCGAAACCCGAGTTAGCATCGGTGCACAATGTGTTCCACTTCTCGATGCTTAAAAAGTACCTGTCCCATCCAAATCATGAGCTAATCCAAGAGCCTATCGAAGTACACGAAGACTTGACGTATGAAGAGAAGCAAGTAAAAATTCTTGATCATGAAGAAAAGATCCTAAGGAACAAGGTGATTCCGTTAGTCAAGGTACTTTGGTGGAATCATAAAATCGAAGACGCCACTTGGGAGCGCGAGGATGATATGAAATTGCGTTATCCCGACCTTTTCTTAGAAGTATAATATGTTCAAGTAAAAATTTTCACGTTTTCTTCTTGTTAATTTTCGGGACGAAAATTCTAATAAGTAGGGGAGATTGTGAAACCCCGAAACTTAGCCATTTCAGAATTTAAAATTTGGTGTATGTAAATTTTATTTATGAGTTGTTTATTATGTGCTACTGCTATATATGCTTTAGCTTGTTCCGCTGTTGATTGATATGAGCTATTTTTTTAGGTCGGGAAATATAAAAAAAAAAAAAAAAAATTATTGAATTTTTAAGGTGTATATATATACATCTGTATATATATATATATATATATATATATATATAATATAAGTTATATATATATATATATATATATATATATATATGAAAGATCGTTATGGGTATATATGTATATAGTTATATATTAAATATGTATGATGATATTATATAGGTCTTCATACACGTTTGGCTGTTTTATATTACCATTAGAACATACTTTCTAAGTATATATATAAGCGGTAAAGAAAAAAAATTAGCTAAGAGATAATATATATGTAAATATATATATATATATATATATATATATATATATATATATATATATATACATTTAAGTTTCTTTTTTTTTAAATGTGGGATACTTTGCAATTACTGTAACCGACGAAAAGAATGAGGAAATATATACATTTATGTCTTAATTTTTTTTTATATACATGGGTATATTTGTGTAGACTTACCGCTTTAATATTTGTGTGTATATGAAATGTATATATATGCATATAGGTATTACGGATAGAGAATGTTCCTAGCAGCAAAAGTTGACTTTTATGTTTCTTTTTTTTTACAATTAAAGCTAATAGATTCTATGTATTAAGGAAGCAATTAGTATTCCTTTTCTACCGATTTTATTTAGGCCTTTGCTACAACCTTTTCAAAAAAAAAAATGAATCAAAAGTAGTTCTTTTTCTTTCAAAAATCCTCTCCCTCCCTCTCTCGTAGAATCTCTCTATCTCCCCTATATACCTTTCCCTATCAGTAAAGACAAACCCTAATAACCCAAAGACTTAATATCGCCTAATTTGTGGTTCTAAGAAGAATTAAGAGCAGTCTTTCACGTTTTCCTCAAGGTATTTTCAGATTTTTGCTGGTCTCTCTTATGGTGTTCATATTTTTGTTAGGTATGATATATTTATGAAGAAAAAAATATATATATATAGTCTTAACCGTGTTGTATTTGTCAAATTTTAGGCAGTAAGAAAACATATGAATCATTATTAGCTACGCATATTATTTTAGTCTGATTTTTTTATACCGAAATAATCAAGATGTTAATAATATGTATATTAAATTTCATAATTTTTGGACAAACCGTTTTGTTTCTAAAATTCAATTATGATCAGCGCGCATAATTTTTGTTTTCTGTTTCAACAGCAAGGTTTTGATTTAAAATAAAATAGCTAACAAAGGAATGGTGATTTGGAATTTTTATACCAGAATATTCCACAAGTTTTTAGTATGTCCTAAAAATCTTGTAATTTTTGGATTAACGATTTAATTTCTAAAAATAAATTACAATTATTGCACGAAGCTTTATTCCTGTTTCAAACAGCGAGGTTTTATATTTTTAAAAAAATACTTGCATATCGTATTTTGGTATGAAATTTTTATACGAGACACATATGTTTGTTATTGTTGTATATAAAAATCATTAGGAGTTTTCTGTAACTGGAAGTATTTTTGTTAGTATTTATTTTAACAGCGCTCAGATCTGTCCTGTTTTCTCTAAAACCCAATTTTTAGACAATATATGTTTAAATTAGTTTTCGTCATGTTGGAGTCGGATTTTGGCACTGCCACTGAAAAAGAAAATGTTTAAACTTTTATTTCCTATCCTCTGGAATTTTTCCAAAATTTTTCTCTAAAATGTTTGTTTTGCCGAAACCCTAGGGCAAAGGGTATTTTTGTCTTTTTACTTTCGAGTCCCGTCTCTGTGATTTTCCAGAAACTTTAGTACGTCCAAAAGTGATTATTAAAACCTATTTTCCTATCCGTTCGAATAGGTTTCGAGCCGCATAGCTTTTCCAATCGTTCGAGAGTCTAAGATCTTTTCCCCGACTCAATAAGGTGAGAATAATCTCACTACAATACGGATTAGTTGAAAATTAATTACGATGAGTGTGTGATCTGAATTGGTTGATATGTGTTATATGTTTGATTGTGTGATAATTCTTATGTGCGTGTATATGTTATTGAGCGAATTGTGATTATTATGTTATGTCTTGTTATGATGAGTTTAGTACAATTTTGGCATAACATGTTCTATTTATTAGCATGTTTCATTTATGTTTATGTCATATGTCATCTTTGTATGTAACGCAAATAATCAAGTGATAAGATAAGTAAGAGAGTCGTACCGCCTCGAGCTACGGAGGTATTAAGAGAATTCTCTCGAGCCGACCTACGGGCTCATAAAGGGAGTTTTCTCATATGATATGTTTATTAGATGGTGCGAACTATGGGAGGTCGCAGCCCCGTAGTTCGTTTCCAAAGTGTACACTGAAATTGGTACGACTACTCTAGGGGCACCCCGAATAAAATATGATAAGACTTATGATACGAAAGACCATGACACTTTTAGAGTTTAAAACACTAATAACCGGATCATGCATCGCATTACTCATCTTTTTGTGAGTCATAGTTATTCTCGCTGAGCGTTAGCTCATATTATGTATATTCGTCCGTATTGTAGGTAAGCAACAAATGAACAAGTGAGGAGGGTGGATCAGCGGCGTTCGATGGCTAAGGGGTTGGGTTGTGGTTCCGCTCGCTTATTTAAAAGACTTCCGCTATGCAATTTTCTAAATATTCGGTTTGAGATTTTTTATGCTTAAGATACTTTCCAAGTTTAATTAGTTTTGCAAAACTGAAATTAAATTTTTATGGTTTTATTTCCGTTGAATTTTCCAACCATCTACTTTAGTTTGGAATTCCGAATTAAGTAATTTTCTTATCTTCATTAAATATTTTGTAAGATTTCAAGTGTTGGTTATTTTCAAAGTTGTTTTTATTTTAAAATCTAAACTTTATATATTTATGAAACGATGTTTAAAAAAAAAAATTATTATCCACTTTTTTTTTAAGTAAAAGAATTAGGCTTAGTATGACGGTCCGAAAAGTCGGTCGTCACACAAAAGACCCGGAAACTCAAGGATCCGGAGACCCAAAGATCCGAAGAAGAGAAGAACTTCACCAAACCCAACCTACGTGCGGTCATAGGATCCGGCCCTAGATCGAACCATGGACGGTTCTTAGTGCTAATCCAAAAACGAGATTAACAGTTAGTATTGCAATCTAACCAACGTTTCATTTACATTTCAAATGTAAACACAAATGATGACGTGATTTTATTAATCATTTAACAAATTACTACATTAACCTTTATTAAAATCGGCTATACATAAACATGTAGCCGACGTTTTGATGCAGTTTTAATACACGTTAACTTGATTTATTCCATAATATTTTCTTTCCGTTCTTGTAGTCCAATTAGTTGCGATATCAAGTTTTTTTGGGTTTATTTCAGTTCATTTCAGTTATTTGATTTTTATGATTTATGTTATATAAGAGTATTTTCGATATTTTCTAACAGTTTAGTTTTGTAAATGATTAGATTACAAAATTTACCAAACGTTGCTTGCATCTAGATTACCTTATATATATATATATATATATATATATATATATTATTTATACATAAAATATGTATATATGTTGCACAGTCATTTAAGCGTTTACAGATCACTTTCCAACTCTTATGTTAAATAATGAAAAGAATATATATAAATATATATGTATGGATGCATTTATTTAGCTAGTGTATAAATCGTTATATGCCAGCTAGCTACATTTCCACGGAATAGAATGGTCCACATAAAATGAAATGATTTAACAATATTCATTATCTTTAGTTTCATAAAAGTAAAACATTTACAATCTATCGAGCGCTTCGTTTCGGAGATTCTTTTTTAGTTCTCTTTTTATGTTTGTTCATGGGGACGTAGTACTTGATCAGACTAACTGATGATAATGTGTGTGTGGGATATTTGTATCTTTGTTGCAATAAGACGTCCAGTTATTAAATTCTGTTTGATTTCGGTATATTAGTCTGTTTTTTATTTATATTAATAACTGTGTCGATAGGTCTTTTAAGGTGTGGGAAGAGTTGCAGATTGAGGAGGGCCAATTATTTGAGACCTGGTCCAAGGAGAGGCCAATTATCCTCATTTTTTCTTGTAAAAAAATATTTTATTTATTTATTTATCATGAACAGACATGCATATTAATTAATAACCTAATAAAGGGCCCAAGGCGCAGGGCAAATAGGGCGGTCCCTCCCCTAGCTTATTTTTTTACTTTATTTTATAATATATAGTATATATTATATATGTATATAATAAAAACGCAAGTGATAAAAAAATCATTGGATTCATTGTTCTATGCTAGAGGGAGCATAGTACAAATTAAACCATGAAATCGTAAACCACTCAATACTCCAGCCGAAGCAAACTCATTGTCCTCGTCATGAAAGGAAAATATAAGGGACCTTCCTAGCATAGTCATTCATTTCGTAAAATATTTTTCGTCGATGGGTACGTCAGTCCTCCGCGCCTCTTGCCATTGCGTCTTCTAGACACAAACGCCCAATCTTTACATTATGAAAACCATTATCATATCATTACGAGCGTTTTATTCATTGAAAATTTAGGATTCATCAGTTTTAAACCTTAAACATTTTATCACGATATGCTATGCATGAGACATAAATTCATATGTAATATATCATGACATATGACAATATTTGTTATAAGTTAAGATTAATAATGAGAAAGATATATTTATGGTTAGGATGAAGTTTTGACAGTCTGTGTAGTATAAATATTAAGCTGAACTAATAGACATACTTGATCATGACTAAGTAATCTTAAATTAATTAATTGAGAAATTTTTTAATAGACATATACTTCATCGGGACTAAGTACTCTTAAATTAATTAATTGAGAAATTTTCTTCTTGACCTTCTTCACCTTCCACCTACTTTCGCCCCAAATTGGACATAAATCAACGTTCTAGTGTTCTTTCCAGAATAATGGGCAATCGTTTTGGAATACATCGATCATATGATATATCATTCCAAAACGTTTAGCTTTGCTTTCACCTGGTAGTGCGTTTCTAGAATTATGTTTTCAGCCGGGTGAGACCTCTATAAAATCTTCAATAGGTTGGTAAACGACTTCGTTGTCCACTTGTTCATGGCTTTTATATGCATCACTGAAACAAGGAGTTCCAACGATGAAAATTCTTTGCGCCTAGGGTAATATTATGATTCGAGATCTGTGAGGTGGTCTTTCATTTGATTGTGAACGCACTCTTCACTCGTAGACGGTTCTTCAAAATCGTCAAGATCATCGTGATCCATGATGTCATACAAAGCATTGTGCATCCCTCCTCATCCACTTCCATCTCGATCGGTAGTGGACTGTTCAATAACCAACCGAATCCATTCTTCGGTGTAATGAACAAAGCATGTGTAAATTATTGTAAATCCCTTTAGAATTAATTGTATTTCTACAATTCCAATGAGCTGGTACCTTGTGTTGGTGAACTACTTGCAAGGAACTCTGACCTTCCTTTGACTATTAAATTGGGTATTGGTTACGAGCAAGATCAATGAACTTAGCCACGCCAGTCTTAAACTCGGAACTCATTTTATCATCCTCAGAGAGAGAGAGAGAGAGAGAGAGAGAGAGAGAGAGTGAGTGAGAACGTAAATCGCATGTCGTTGAGTTGTGGCTTGCTGAAATTTTATTTGGTCTCAAGCATGTCTGAGTTGTGGCTAGCTTGCTGAGCGGGGATCAGACGCACAACAAACATACATACGCTCAGACATAGACACATAGAGAAACACATACACACATTCACGAAAACATTCACACCCATTCAAGAATACAGAGTGTGTTTACACACACATTCATGAACACAGACACACCCAATATGGTCAGACAGAGAAATCAGAGAGAGAGAGAGAGAGAGAGGTTGAACGACGCGGAGGTCAAATTTCTATTCGTTAAATTTTGGGCCTTTTCATGGACGTGGTGTTTAGCGTTGGTCGTACTGATTTAGGGGTGAAATATCTAGCTTTTTGCATTGATAGGGATTGTGGTCGATTGGTGGAGTGGTGGTGCGTGGTCGCAGTGGTCGTGGTCAATTGGAGGAGTGGTTGTGCATGGTCACAATCGTGGTGCGCAATTGTGGTGATCGTTGTCACTATGGTGGTGCGCGGTGGTGGTGGTTGGCAGAATAATGGTCGTGGAGATTTAAGAGAGAGAGAGAGAGAGAGAGAGAGAGAGAGAGAGCGAGAGAGAGAGAGAGAGAGAGAGATTTAATGAGACGTGGGACGTGTTCGACGAGCTCAGAGGCATGAGCTTTGAGTCAGACATTTCGTCGAACAGCTGCGATGCGAAAGTTGAGAATAGGACTATCTGCGCTGACTCGGACGTTTTCCAAATCCTTTCTTTTTGTTGTTTTTTTTTTCATTTAATTGTTTAATTTATGATTTAATATGTGTTTTCAGACAAAACTAACGTTTTTCGCTAACATCATATCGGGGTTAGGGACCTACGGAATTAGGAAAACTAAACATTAAGAACTTTTACCGTTAAAAAAAAGATTAGGGACTAATTTAGATGTTTTTGGAAATTTTAGGAACTTTTACCGTCATTTTCTCTTACTCTTTCTGTATAAATCACCGTGTCGATTGGTCTTTTAAGGTGTGGGAAAAGTTGCAGATTGAGGTGGGCCAATTATTTGAGACCTGGTCCAAGGAGAGGCCATTTCAGTCCTGATGAAGACGAAACTATCACCCGACTTCATCCGATTCTGGGAAAGAAGTGTGGGGCGGAGCTACGTGGGGACCAGCGGGTGCACGGGTCCCCACTGGCTCGGGACAAAAAAAATTAATAGGCTTAATTATAATTATTAAAAAATTAAATAATGCATATTAATAAATATTCATTAACAAGTCTTCTTTCATCTTCAATGTTAAAAAAAACTCCAAATAGCAACCATACACTTCTTTCATTTCAACTCTTCTCCTTTCTTGTTATCATTAACAAGGTAAATGTTTAATATATAATTCATATGCGCATTGCTCATTTTGTATTTTTATTATTAGAGTTCTCTAATCTTTTAATGCATACTATGTGTTTAATGAAAGTCTCAAATGAATTTTTTTTTTCTCTAATCATTTGGTGTTGATTTTTTTGATGAGTATAGATATGGAGAGATATTTCAAAAGAAAAGTAGACTCAACAACGACATTAATGGAAGAACACGCTAAAAGTGCAAAGAAGAGAAGTGAAGATTTGAGGTCAACATAGAAGAGCTCGCTACCGATCCGGGGTTAAGGATTCCGATTTTGAATTATCATCCTAATGTCAATGATGATATGCGTAGAAGGTACATGCTAAAAGGCCCTTGCCAACCACACAATCATGATTTTCCAAAAACTCTTTTCGGAACGAAACCTAGAAAATTCAACCCATCAAGATTTCAAGACTATCCTACTTGGTTGGAGTATAGCATAGCAAAAGATGCACTCTTTTGTTTACGTTGTTATCTTTACAAAGAAAATAATGGAGATCAAGGAGGTATTGATTCTTTTGTTGGAAAAGGATATTCAAATTGGCAAAAGAAGAAAGAGAGGTTAAAAGCTCATGTCGGGGGTGCGGATAGTGCTCACAACTACGCAGAATAATGGTCGTGGAGATTTAATAGAGAGAGAGAGAGAGAGAGAGAGAGATTTAATGGTGAGAAAGGAAAGAAACGAGTTTATACAGAAGTTAATCTATATTGAGCCATGACTGGTCGTGGCTGTTGTCGCTGCTGTAAAATTTTATACAATGTCCAGCTGCGGCAAAAGTCGTGGCTATTGAAAAATTCCCAGATACTAAGCGCGAGAACTAGGCGGCCTAAATAAAAAATTTGAAACTGGAAATAGCCATGACTTGCCTCAAATGTCACGGCTATTTAGCCTTGACTTGTCGCGACTATTCCCAACCATAAAAGTTGAAGATGTTCCAATATTTGCTTTAGTGGATGCCTGCAATTCAAAAAGCTTCTCGCTCTGCCACTGCGAAGTTCCCTCTCCAACACCTTGACGGAGGTCTTGCCTCTGGAAGAGAAGAGATCCATGTTTGGTTTCTGCACAGAACCCTCGCTAGCAGTCATCAAAGAATTCTCAGTGCGGAACCTGGTACGGCAAGGCCGATCTAGACACGTTAAGGTTCACAAGGAGACTGTGGATGCTTTGATGGATTGATGTCGCCAAAGACCTCTTGGTACGGGATTAGGCACGGCGAGGCTGATCTAGACACGTTAAGGTCAACAAGGAGGCTGCAGATGCTCTGCTCCCCTACGTCAAAGAATCATTTGCGCAACTAGACACGAAGATGCCGATATGGACACGTTGAGGTTCGCGAAGAAGCCACGGATGCTCTTATGGCCGGTGTGGAAGAATACTCATGGCAACAAGGAAGATTTGCTTTATATTTGGGATTCTTTTGAAATTCATTTCAGGTGCTCATGAATACTTTATAGTTGTGTTTATTTATGTTAATGTCGGTATATGTATGCAAATTTTTATTCATTTATATGATATTGATGATAAATTTGGTATAAAACAACATGAAAAAATTATCAAGCGCAACAAAGAGTGATATTTTTTCTTCAAAATCAGATTTTATTATTGTTAATTGTGTTTGTTTTATAATTTTTTTTAGACTATAAAAATTCAGCCTCTTAGCCGATCACTACTACAAAATTGATTTTCTGATGCGCAAGACTATCAGATGCGACTAGTCGCATCGGATAGTCAATCAGAAGCAGAAAAAATTCGCTCAAATTGTCTTTTGATTTTGACAATCTGATGCGAATGGAATTCGGAAAAAAGTCGCATCTCCCTCTCTTTTATTTCATTAATCTGACGTGGCGAATGAAATTTTTATTTATTTTTAATTATAATCCTGATGACACTTTCAGGTGCGATTGTGGTGCTTTCATGTGCGACTTTTGTCGCACCTGATGCTATATTTTGTACTAGTGGATTGACTACTCTTTTTAAATATTTATGATTTTGTTTGATGATTCATTTGTAAATTATTTATGGATCTTAGTCCATTTATGTTTATAATGATTTATTATATTTAATTTCATTTTTTTAAACTCTGTTTTAAAGTTTATTTCTATTAATGTCAGTACATATATGTAAATTACTCTCAATTTCCATATGTTTGTGTTTATTTGACTTAATGCGGTTAAGTTTGTTACATAAACGCAACCTTCGAGTGCCATTTTGAAGAATAAAAGTCGGAGAAAAAGACAAACTAATTGTTCAGAGAGAACGAGAGAGAGAATTACGAAATGAAGAGTCATTAAACTTGTCTAGGTCAACTCGTTTGATAACTTAATTTTTTTATTCTGAAATGTTTATTGAAAGCTATTTTGGATATTTGATACTCGTTAATTTATGTTAATAGCTATTTTTCAAAACTAATAAAACCTTGATTATTTTTCAAAATTTAAATTTGTATTGGCTAGTTAATTAGCTCTAGGGTCCAATTTTTACTTTAAAATAGAACAATCTTTGAAAATAACCAACATTTGAAATCTTACAAAAATATTTGATGAATATAAGAGAAATACTTAAATCGGAATTCCAAACTAAAGTAGATGGTTGGAATATTCAACGAAAATAAAACCATAAAAATTCAACTTCAGTTTTGCAAAAATAATTAAACTTGGAAAGTATCTTAAGCATAAACATCTCAAACCGAGTATTTAGAAAATTTCGTAGTGGAAGTCTTTAAATAAGTGCGCGGAACCACAACCCAACCCCTTAGCCATCGAACGCCGATGATCCACCCTCCTCACTTATTTATTTGTTGCTTACCTACAATACGGACGAATACACATAATATGAGCTAACGCTCAGCGAGAATAACTATAACTCACAAAAAGATGAGTAATGCAATGCATGACCGATTAATTAGTGTTTTAGTTCTAACGGTATCATGGTCTTTCGTATCATAAATCTTATCATATTTTATTCGGGGTGCCCCTAGAGTAGTCGTACCAATTTCAGTGTACACTTTGGAAACGAACTACGGGGCTGCGACCTCCCATAGTTCGCACCATCTAATAAACATATCATATGAGAAAACTCCCTTTATGAGCCCGTAGGTCGGCTCGAGAGAATTCTCTTAATACCTCCGTAGCTCGAGGCGGTACGACTCTCTTACTTATCTTATCACTTGATTATTTGCGTTACATACAAAGATGATATATGGCGTAAACATAATAAAACATGCTAATAAATAGAACATGTGATGCAGAAGTTGTACTAAACTCATACAGAAACTCATCATAACAAGACATAACATAATAAGCAGAATTCACTCAATAACATATACAAGCATATAAAAATATCACACCATCAATCATATAATAATATCACACCATCAATCAGATCACACACTCATCGTAATTGATTTTAAACTAATCCGTATTGTAGTGAGATTATTATCACCTTATTGAGTCGGGGAAAAGTTCTTAGACTCTCGAACGATTGGAAAAGCTATTCGGCTCGATACCTATTCGAACGGATAGGAATTAGGTTCTTAGAAGACACTTCTAGACATAACAAAGTTTCTGGAAAAAAAAAATCAGAGAAGGAACAGGGACGTCAAAAGACGAAAATACCCTTCGTCCTCGAGTTCCGGAAAAAAATAATTTCAGAGAAAAACTTCTGGAAAAATTCCAGAGACTATAAAACATAAATTTGAACATATTAGTCTTCAGTGATAAGACCAAAATCGGATCCCAAATAACAGAAATAAATTAAAAGCATAAAATGTAAAAAGACGCTTTAAAAAAAACTTCTGGAACCTATCTGCGCACTGGTCCAAAATTTCAGTTTAGAAATAGTTCTACTAATTAAAAACTGATCAAAATTTTATCATATAATATAAACACATAAAAATACCTCGTATAAAAATTTCATTCAAATATACATCTTCTAGATATTTTTAAAAAGACAAGACCTTGCTGATTGAATCAATGTAAAACTATATGCGCACCGATGGTAAATGTTTTTTATAAAATAAACCATAAAACTAAAAATCATAAAATTTTAAACACATACCGAAAACATCCATACTATTCAGGTATAAAAATATCAAATAAAAATTCGTTTTGTAGCTATTTCATAAAAATCAAACACGCTGTTTGAATTATGAGGAAAACCAATTCTATGCACCGATGGTAAAAGATTTTTAGAATAAAAACAGTGTATCCAAAAGTCATGATATTTGAAACACGCAGCAATCACATGTCACACATTCTTGTATAAAAATACCAGATTAAAATAATGTTCTTAACTTCATATGACGAAGCGTTGAAACAAAAACGTGATAAATTCTTTTCAACCAGTAAAAAAAATAAAGGTCAAGCCATGTTTTTCTTTGATGTTCGTAAGACAAAAGAATAAAAATAATATAAAGAAAACACATTATCACATCTTAGTGAGAGCACAGAAATACCTTAGGAAAAGGCTGAAAAAAAATGCCCCTTAACAATTCTCAGGACCCGAAAGATTGTGAGGAATGATGAAATTAGTGATTAGGGTTTGTGATTTGTGGTTTAGAGAGGAAAAGAAAAGTCAGCCGAGAGAAATGAGTAAAAAGATGGTATTTTTTTTTTAGAAAGATGGGGAAGGAAAAAAAACCAATGCTTGAGTTTCTTTCAAGCTTTTTTTTTTGTTTGTAATAAGAAACGGAAATTTCATTTACTGATAGCAAAGAATAAGAAAGTAGTAATTGTCAATCAATATATCACCAACGTGATATATGAAACGATACACTGTAGGAATTCTTTTGACTTTTCTCTTTTTTTTTTTGTTTCAAAACTTTCTATACCTATCCGTTACGTGAACCAAAATAATGGTTTGTCTTAATGCACTATATTCACTATACTGTAATATATTGAGTACGTATGTGTATTAATCAACTCACATAAAAAGCATATATCTACTTTCTTTTTTTATACTTTCTGGGAGTACATATTTACATATTATATATATATATATATATATATATATATATATATATATATATATATAATCACCCAAAAAATTTCAACGTGCAAGCATATAATCCTCATGCAATATATGATAGCACATATATACATCTTGACATATATTAAAAGAATTGTTACAATCCTATTTAATATTCTAATACATGCCACACAAAAGTAATGCATAAAAGCACATAAACATATAGCCCAAAAAAAAAAAAAAAAAACAAAAACAAAAACAAAACAAAACAATTCACCTCAATAGAATATTAAGTCATTAAGAGATGAAATTTTGGGATTTCACAAGACGCAACTGAGGTTATCAATGGAGCTATTGAGAAATGTAACAACGCCTGCTCTGCTCTCTGCACCAAGAACTCTATTGCTGCATCTGAAATTGCCTAAACAAGCATATATCCACGGAGACGGAGATGCCATGTAAAAGTGAAGCATCTAAATAAATGTACTTTTCCTGATGAAGTGACGTTTTCTTTGCTTTCAATAAATGTCATCTATGTATGACAAAAGTAATATGCTTCAAGCTCGTGCTAGCTGCTTGTGTTTGTGCCATAGAAGGTTATCGATCCTAGATTGTATGTCCTTCAACTTGATATCCGAATAAAGAGTAATGTGTCTTTTTAAATATTCTTCTCGACATTTTGTTTACTATATATTTCACACATCCTACCATTTTTTTTTTCTCGCATACAGTTACGAGGTGGTGTTGGGATTACGAAACTTAATAACAGTTTGTTGGGATCAATATGTTAAGACGTGGTTCTCTTATCCCATTATAAAGAGTATGGACTAGTTGAAAAACAAAACACAACGTCATGAGCACAACTATGGTAACACCCAGGTTTCGTGAGATGTTATCAATAAATAAAAGAGTTCAAATAAATATAAACCCATACCACTACATTTCCTAGTTTCCATGAAAGTTTTATTTCGGTTGACCAAAACTATTTTCGATAATATTATAAATAAGAATTAAAAACTAATTTTATAAATTTTTTTTGAAAAACAATATTAGACCTGAGGTACGGGAAACACTAATATTTAATAAATTCAAACAAAGTCATAAGACCTAAAAAAATTCCTTTAGACACGTTCCATTTGATTCTATACCTGAAGGACTCCGAGAGAACAAAAACCCAAGGTTCTTATTGTGACAAAATAATGGTTTGAGCATTATAAATATAATGCTTAGCAAAAGTTTTTATTTTTTGAGTGGAAATCACAACCCAACATTTTGCCATCGTCACCATTGGTTCATACTAATCATTTAGTCCCAGGTTGTATGCCTACAACGTATACGCATATTTCTCGTGACACTACCACAAAAAAATTTATCAACTACAGCCTTCAGGTGTAGCATTTAAACTATGACTACGGTTTTTGTTATGACATCTATCATATCGGAGTCTTTTCACTATATATAAGACTTCAGTTTTTTGTCGTAGTTTTTATAAACAAAAAAATCGTAGTGAAAACATTTTACTACAATTTATACATGTAGTGATTACAGACAGTAGTTTTATTTTATTCAAATAATTTATATATTATTATAGACTACCAATTTTATTAGAGTCATACCATACGACTACTTTAGTTTTATGAAGTGTTTACGTATCTAGTTATTTATCATTACTTTGATTTATAATATATTTTGTTAATTTAAAAAATACAATTTTATTTCCAATTAAATAAGATTTAAAAAATAAAAATACAAGTTACTTGATCTCATTACTATAAAATCATGATAACTATAACTATACATCAAGAATGTCGTGCAATTCTACAAACTATGTGGACAAGATATTTTTCTAACGACAAAATATATTTAAGTACTTAAAATTATATGCCTAGTTTGAATGTTGAAGGTCCACCGCTCTTTCATTGTGCAGCTAGCTCAACTTAAGCGGAATAATCTGAAAAAGAAAAAAAAATACTTGTCTTAAACTCTCAGTTAATGACCTGCGAAGAAAAACGCAATTCGTTAAATTACTTGTCGATTAAGGGTATACCATTTAAGTCTTCATAGGGCTGAAAATTACAAAGTGTCAAAACCAAAGACCTGGAAACTCAAAAGATCCAGAGACCCAAAGATCCGAAGAACACGAACACGACGAGAAGAGAAAAACTTCACCAAACCCAACTGGTCATAGGGTGCGGTCCTAGATCGAGCAACGGACGATTCTTAGTGCTAATCTAAAAACGCGATTAACACATGTAATCTCCAATTTTTGAACTATGGATGGGTTATTCGAATGAAAAGTAAATTTTTATGAACAAAAATGAACAGTAGATATTTCTCAAGGTAAGCAATTTAAGGAAAGGATAAATAATAGGAACTAATGCAGTAAAGCCAAATTTTGTCACCAATAATTGTAACAGGTTAGTTTAGTGGTCCAGTGTTTCCACTTGCGCACACATTTATGTATCCTACACCAGCATAACCATAGTTGGTGAGTTTCTATTTCAGATCTGTTTCTCAGTATATGCTCTTTCCATACAAAGCTATGGGAAAGACATCATGTACTTCTAATGATGGATTGAGGAAAGGGATTTGGATTAAAGATGAAGACAACAAACTTTTCTCCTATGTTCATCAGCACGGTGCATTTTTTTTTACCTTATAAAATTACAAATCAGTTTCCCCTAAACCTTTTTTCTTGGCAGACTAGCCCCGCCTTAGTCTAAATTAATTAATCCACTTGAAATGTTAGTATTGCAATCTAACCAACGTTTCATTTACGTTTCAAATGTAAACACAAATGATGACGTGACTTTATTAATCATTTAACAAATTACTACATTAACCTTTATTAAAATCGGCTATACATAAACATGTAGCCGACGTTTTGATGCATAGCATAAACCAACTAAGAGTATTTAAATAAATAACCATAAATTATATAATTAAATAAAGGAAATACATAGCATAAACCAACTAAGAGTATTTAAACGCTATAAGCGATTTAAAAAACTCACGAGTTAATCAAGCTTTAATTTCGATAACTCTTTTCTTGAAAACTTCAAAATCCGGTTTCGTCGCCTTTGACTCGTCCGGTTCCCGCTCGTCGGTCCAAATCACTTCCAAACGTGAGATTAAGCTTCCTTGGCGAGTCAGCACGCCTTCCCCGGTGTTTTCTCTTGCTCCGGTGTCACCGTGGCTCTCGTTGACCTCGTCCTTCTTCTCAGGTGGCGCGCGCGGAGGAGAGACTCGGCTGGAGAAGATGGAGCTCGACGAGGAGAGAGGAAGAAGAAGTTGAGGTAGGGTGATGGTGAGGAGGCTCGGTGGAGAAGGAGTAACGGCTGAGCAAATCTTGTTTGTTGTGTTGATTTTTTTTTTCTTTTCAGGGGGGAGCTCACGTGCGTGAAGAAGGAGAGAAGAAAAAAGAAGAAGAAGAAGAAAAGAAAAGGAGAGAGGGGGTGAGGTGGCCGAATGGGAGAGGAGAAAAGAACAGGATAAGACCGCCACTGTGACGACCCGACTTTTCGGACCGTCTTACTTTACTTACTTCTTTTACTTATCCAAAATTATGTATAAAAAAATATGAGATTTTTTTTTCTATCATATAATACTCTTACAAAATCGTAATCTGGAAATTCGCGGATTATAATTTTTTTTTTTTCGAATACATATATTCTCAAATACCATAAAGCAATAAAATCACACTAGTCCTTATCAAAATAACTTGGTCAAAAGTATAACAAATAAATTAATAAAAACTAAACTTTAAGCTTTGATCATGGTAAATCTTTGACTTGAAAATATTTTAACCTTTACTTGAAAACTAGTATTTTAATACCAACTTAATAGAAAATAAATTATAATAAATTTGTTAATCAAGCTAGGGATAAAATGATACAAAACTATAACATACTACTTAATCTATATTAAAACTTTATTTTAGATATTATATGAAATCTAATTTATCTTATGCTTAGCGGAAGTCTTTCTTACGTAGTTGCAACCATAACCCAACCCTTTTGCTATCGATGCCGCTGGTCCATACTCATCACTTAGCAGTAAGTTGTTTACCTACAGCACATACGTAAAATTTTCGTGGAAATGAGCTATCGCTCAGCGAGAACAATATAAAACTCACAAAACAAGATGAGTGATGCAATGCATGAACCGGTTATTAATATTTTCATTCTAATGGTGAAATGGTCTTTCTTAACATAAATCTTATCATATTTTATTCGGGGCTCCCCTAGAGTAGTCGTACCAATTTCAGTGTACACTTTGGAAACAAAGATATGGGGTTGCAAGGTCCCATACTTTGCTCCATCTTATGAACTTATAACATATGAGAAATTTCCCCATTTGGGCCCGTAAGTCGGCTCGGGAAATTCTCATTGTAGACTTCCGTAACTCGAGGCGGTACGACTCTCTTACTTATCTTTTCACTTTATTATTTAGGTGACATGCAAATATGACATGTAATATAGATAATCATCATACATAACATCAGACGTGACATGATTTTAAATTAAAAAAAAAATAACATGACATAGCTTACTAATGCATATGAAACAAAACATAGGTCAACAAGAAAACGTTAACTAGCTTCTCATACATCATACATAAATTTACTTAGCATAAAGACATGTGCAAACATCAACATACATAATGTCATATAAATTTAAAAACATGTCATTATTACTCCATCATCATCATTTATCATAACATAACATATCATAAGCTAAAATTCATAAACGTAGACATGTAATCATCGCATAATATATAACAACTCATAAATCATATCATCGTACTTAAGCATATCATAACATGTATCACGTGGCTTATAACTATTAACAAAACCACATAATACTATCAAACAACCACGTCATGGATCACAAAACTCATCATAATTTTATTTAAAACTAATATGTGCTGTAGTGAGATTGTTCTCACCTGGGGATTGAAATTACGATCTTTGATCGTGAACGGCTAAACGCTCTACTCGGTTCAAAACCTAATAGGAATGAGTAACAATTAAGATATCACTAATTACTCACTAAAAAAAAATACTATTATGGACGGAAGATGTTTTTGGAAAAATTCAGAATCGATCGCTAAGTGAAATTACTAAAATACCCATAGCTATGGAATCTCGAGAAAATAAAACCGTTGAGATAAATTCTGCAAAAATTCCAGGAAACATAAAATAATAATTTGAACGTTTTCTTCTGAAGTTCCATGATCAAAATCGGTCTTAAATCATTAAAAACAAATTAAAGGATATAAAGAGAAAATACTAGTTTTATTAAAAATTGGGACAGATTTGCGCATGTATCGGAATAACACTCATACGCATAAACATTTTGGTCTAAAAATTCATCAAACTTTTATCCTACAAAAAAAACACATAAATATACGTTGTATAAAAATTTCAATCCAAAATCCTTTCTGTAGCTATTTTAAAAAAATTCCATAGTACGCTGATTTAAACAAGATCTTTTGTCTAGATGCTGATCGTAAATTATTTTTAAAATAAAAGTTATTTATCTAAAAATCTTGAATTTTTATACACGTTTCAAAAACATGTTAATATTCGGGAATAAAAATATCAGATCAAAAATACTTTCGTAGCTAATTGAAAATCATACGATTTCAAACTTCTTATAGTCTTGCAAATTAGTTCAAAAATAAATTAATGATTATTGCTCATACGAAGAATAATTAAAGTAATAAAAAAAACTGATGAAAATACACGCTACATAGAGAAAGAAAAATACCTGCGAAAGAGTTGAAAGAAAAGCTACATAATGTTTTATAGATCCCAACGTTTGTTAGGAATTTTTTTTTTTAAAGAGGCTATGGTCTAAGCTTCTTTTGTTTTGCACAGAGAAGAAGGAAAATGGAGTTTGGGAGAGGTATGGAACTGAGAGAAAATGATATTATGCACGTCCAAAATGAGAGTAGCATTTCCAAATTAATAATTATTAACCTTTCACAAAAGCTAAAAGTTAATGCCATTAACTCCCCACTTTAATTCTTTTAAAAGTAAACGTTGCTACGTATATATACTTAATGAATATATCCGGACACACATATACTTATATATAAATCCGTATACACTAACGTCATATTGCTATAAATTTGTATAATTCACGTTACCACTATTTTTATTGAGATTTGATTACAGATCTCTTTCTTTATGTGTATTTGAGTCAACACATATAAAGAGCTTTTGTCTTAACTCAAAAGAATATCATATATTTATTATTTTTTTTTTTTTTTTTTTTGGGATTTCACAGCCACGTGGCAGCACTCCATTGGGCCACATGTCTCATGAAACAACCCCTCTTAAATCTTTGTCTTTCACTCTCGTCCCTCACTTTCTTACACTTAAGAACTTTCCAATGAAATTCTCTCAAACTCGTCCTTAATTAATAAAAAATATAATCGTGAAAAATAACCGAGAATTTCTCATTAATTCTCGTTATTTTAAATATATTTAAGGGATTTCGGAATTTATTTTCACTCTTGAGATTTCAAATCTCCGAGTATGTTCCGAATGATTTTATTCGGAAAATAATATCGAGTTTACTCGAATATCCTTATTCCGAATTTCATCGACCTTAAATATATTTATGATTATTTTATTTTTTTCCAAGATATTTAAAATTTAAGGACGTCTCATGTGCAACAAGAATTTGATTCAAAATAAAACTGGTTTATTTTATTCAAATTCACAAATCGAGCGTTACAAAAGTTCGTATATTACAGATGAACACTGAGCATGAGGAATTTACGGAGCTTAAGTAAGGGACGATGACTGTGACTGAAGTTGTTTGTAAGTTTAATCGATTGGCCATACTGTGCCCACTTGGTTCCAACATGAATTGGCATTAGCCATTGGTAGTGGAAGTCAACCACCTACCACTGTTGCAGACTGCCTCGAACGTGCCATGCAAGCCGAGTACAACTTGATCCAAATAAAGGAGGAATAAGTCCAGTTTTCTAAGGCTCGAAAAGAGGAGAAATGTCAATACAAGTGACCCAACACCAACAATAAATCAAATCAACCAGGAAACAATCAATCTAACAGGAACAATCAAGGCTTTGGGGTGCAAGCCCTTGGAAATGAGAATGGAAGGAAAAGATGCGATTATGGAAATGGGGGTAACGCCAACAACAAGGTCAAGATATGTGAAACGATTTTTCCAGTATGCAAGACTTGTGGAAAGATGCATCTTGGAGAGCACCAGAAGGGAACCATGACCTATTTCAAGTGTGATCAGCCTGCCACTTTCTCAAAGATTGTCCAAAACTGAATTTTGTTCAGAATGAACAGAATAAGGAACACAATCAAAATGGACGACTAAATTTCATTCAAGCTGCAATCGAAAGGCCACAAATTTTCTAAGGTCGACTAGAAGCACCACCAACAAGTCTGTCCCCACTGCCACCTCAAGTTCGCCTCTACGCCTACACCAATGTCAATGCCTTAACCAGCACTTCAAATTTGGTAGCAGGTCAGCTTCCTATAGCTCGTTTTGACGCTTTTGTATTGTTTGACTTTGGTCCTACATATTCCTTTATTTTGTTAGAGCTGACTACGAAATTTGACGACAGTATAGAGAAAACCAGAAAAGTTTTCAGGACGGCCTTACCGTCCGGCGATGTTCTATTAGTAGAGTATTGTTTTAAAAGAATACCGATAATAAGTTGTGGTCATGAGTTAAAGATCGATTTCTTCGTCATGGAGATGAAAGATTTCGATGTCATTTTGGGAATGAGTTTTCTTGGAGAGAATAATGCGATAATTAACTGGTGAAGAAAGAAAGTGAACAATGGTTTAAGAACATGTTAAACAATCATTGGATTCATTGTTCTATGCTAGAGGGAGCATAGTACAAATTAAACCATGAAATCGTAAACCACTCAATACTCCAGCCGAAGCAAACTCATTGTCCCCGTCATGAAAGGAAAATATAAGGGACCTTCCTAGCATAGTCATTCATTTCGTAAAATATTTTCCGCGCCTCTTGCCATTGCGTCTTCTAGACATAAACACCCAATCTTTACATTATGAAAACCATTTTCATATCATTACGAGCGTTTTATTCATTGAAAATTTAGGATTCATCAGTTTTACAGCTTAAACATTTTATCACAATATGCTATGCATGAGACTTAAATTCATATGTAATATATCATGACATATGACAATATTTGTTATAAGTTAAGATTAATAATGTGAAAGATATATTTATGGTTAGGATGAAGTTTTGACAGTCTGCGAAGTATAAATATTAAGCTGAACTAATAGACATATACTTGATCATGACTAAGTACTCTTAAATTAATTAATTGAGAAATTTTTAAATAGACATATACTTCATCAGGACTAAGTACTCTTAAATTAATTAATTGAGAAATTTTCTTCTTGACCCTCTTCACCTTCCATCTACTTTTGCTCCAAATTGGACATAAATCAACGTTCAAGTGTTCTTTCCAGAATAATGGGCAATCGTTCTGGAATACATCGATCATATGATATCTCATTCCAAAACGTTTAGCTTTGCTTTCACCTGGCAGTGCGTTTCTAGAATTATGTTTTCTGCCGGGTGAGACCTCTATAAAATCTTCAATATGTTGGTAAACGACTTCGTTGTCCACTTGTTCATGGCTTTTATATGCATCACTGAAACAAGGAGCGCCAACGATGAAAATTCTTTGCACCCAGGGTAATATTATGATTCGAGATCTGCGAGGTGGTCTTTCATTTGATTGTGAACGCACTCTTCACTCGTAGACGGTTCTTCAAAATTGTCAAGATCATCGTGATCCATGATGTCATACAAAGCACTGTGCATCCCTCCTCGTCCACTTCCATCTCGACCGGTAGTCGACTGTTCGATAACCAACCAAATCCATTCTTCAGTGTAATGAAAAAAGCATGTGTAAATTCTCGTAAATCCCTTTTGACTTAATTGTATTTCTACAAGTCCAATGAGGTGGTACCTTGTGTTGTTGTACTACTTGCAAGGAACTCTGACCTTCCACTACTACAAAATACCTTTTTAGAGTCGCTCAAAAAGCGACGCGTTATATTTTGGGCGTCGCTTTTTGAGCGACGCATATGTTAGTGACGCCCAAATCTTTGGCGTCGCTTATGACCGAGCGACGCTCCACGTAAGCGCCACGTTGGATTGGCGGGTTTTTTAATTGGGCGTCGCTCTTTTAATAGGTGTCGCTTAATAACCTGGCGTCGCTCAATTTTTGAGCGACTCCATGTTTTAGAGTCGCTCAATTTCTGAGCGACTCCAGGCTGGCGTCGCTCAAAAATTGAGGGACTCCATGCTGGCGTCGCTCAATAATTTTTGAGCGACTCCAGGTTCTTAGAGTGTCTCAAGGTTTTTAGAGTCGCTCAATTTTTGAGCGACTCCCGTTTTTTTTTTTTAATATTTAAAAACTACGTTTACCCAATTTTCCTGCAACAAAACAGACGAAACAATACTCGAACCAAGCAGAAAAACATATAGCAGCTCAAATTTTTCGTGCTAAATTTCATAATCAAGTTTTTTTTACTTAACAAAATAACAGTTAACGCAGTTTTTACAATCAGTTTACCATTTTCACAATAATTCGAGTTCAATATAAAGATATTTAGACTAATTCTAGTAACTTAACGCATCATAGTTCAATATAAAGACATCAACATACCATCCACAATAATTCTAGCATAATCTTGTCGAAGTTCGTCCATGTCGGTATCACTGTAAGTTTGCAACGATCGCAACTGAAATCAAAATAAATAAGCATATTAATAAACATACATAACATATTAAGAAACTCTATTAATTAGATACTTACATGTGCGAGGGTATCACGGAATGATC
Organism: Urtica dioica subsp. dioica; assembly: GCF_054948205.1. NCBI lineage: Eukaryota > Viridiplantae > Streptophyta > Magnoliopsida > Rosales > Urticaceae > Urtica > Urtica dioica. The sequence continues at coordinate 16,440,104 of NC_142764.1, read as the reverse complement.
TCCCTCTAAAAAAATCTCTCATCATTAGTAAGACAAAATATCCGCACTCCGTACTTGAAGGTTGTTTCGGGCCCTATGGTAAAATACATCATTTTTATGAACATGTTTATTTTAAAATTATGTATGTTTTATAGTACCTTTTCCTTATGCCAAGCGACCTTCAACGGCACGTTAAAATATCTTCCAAACGCTCTACATAAGATAAGTCTAATAAGTCTAAATGCACAATAGAATTGTAGTTGAAAAATGTCATATACGATAAAAAAGTTACTACTTACGTTGAGAGGACGGATTTGAGATCACTCGGAATAGCATGATGAAGAGGATCAAAATGGTACACATGACCATCTCCGTCCATGACCAAAAGTATCCAATGCCTCCTAAATAAAAAAAATTCTTAACTTATAAACAATTTGAAAAAAAATATATAATAACTCATTAACGAACTTACGAATAGTTCCATGGCATAAGCAACATTTGTGTTCCTCTCAAAGCATCCAACCGAGATGCAATATGATTCACTCGATCATCGAAGCTCTTAGGTCTAACATCGATTGCAACTTCCACCGGGTTCACAATTCGATATTCGGTTTGTCGATTATTCGCGTACAAGTCCCTAATCAATGAACAAGTTATATACGATTTTCCGTAATTAAAATAAATAGTTTTTTTCAGTATACATACCTCATGTATATCATAATAGTTGTGGCTCCAATCTCCTCGGATGATAAGAACTGTTCAATATCTTCTTTTAAAACCATTAAATCCGCAGGAGTGCCAAATACTACAGGATCGGTGTCCATAGTGTATAAATGATCGTCTGTAGTGTTTGCCACAATATCCAACAACGTCGTAATTGGATTAGCGACATCTTGAGTGAGTGGGACAGTCGGAGGAGGAGGTGGGTGAGTTTTTGGTTGCGTTCTAGGCGTGACCGGAGTTGATTTGCCTTTCTTCTTCGAGCTTCGTATGAGAACCTGCATACACTTTCAATTACATCTATAGTAATATAATATAACCAAAAACCAAAATATACTTACTTCTTCATCATCTGGTATAACTAGTCTCTTTGGCCATGCAACAATAGATTTTATCGCGTCGGATAGAATCACCATCTCGTCATCTACAGGAATGGGAAGTGGATCGTTCATGTGCTTGTCTTCTACAAACATCACTGCAACTCTGACATTTTCTGCATCTAGACGCCTCGTGTGCATCATGGGATTCGGGTTCTCATCGATCATTAAAATTCCCGATGCGACAATATTGTCGATGTTCCCAATTGCAAGCAAACAAGTAGTTTCCTATAAGACAATAAACAATAATTATATTATATTTGAGCGCTATTACGAACAAGTCACGACAAATGTACTAACCTTAGTAGATGGAGTACGTGTCGCATTTTCAGCAATTGGAGATGGCACGTACGGCTCGGCTCCATGTGGATTAACGGGTTTTTTGGGTCTCTTAATCTTAGATTTGCGTGGCGGCGGTTATGGCGAGACACCTTCGGCGACCATAAAGTCTATTAACTCCTCATCTGTGAAATCCGGAGGATTAGGAGAAACAAAAGGTGTGCGAGGTGATCCTTGTTCTTCGGATTCTGGATGTGGAACCTTCTTTTTCGATCCTTTGGTTGCCTTTTGTTTTCGCATCACTGAGGGACCGGGTTCTTCCGTACACGTCTCCTAGTTTAAACAATATAAAATTTATATTATTATTTGATCCATGATAGGAAGGATATACCAAAACTACTTGATTTTATTACCTGACGTGGTTGTGAAGTTTGTGGTGTTTGTGATGCAAACAATGGAGAACTAAAAGACGGAGGATTAGGAGAAACATGAGGTGTGTGAGGTGGTCTTTGGTCCTTCTTTTTCGATCCTTTGCTTTCCTTTTGTCCGTGCCCGACTGAGGCTTCGGGTTCTTCCACAAACGTCTCCTATTTTAACAATAGTAAAATTTATATTATTATTTGATATATAATAATATGATGTACCAAAACTACTTGATTTTATTACCTGATGAGGATGTGGAGTATCATGTTGTTGCGGCACCTGAAACGGAGTAGGTTGGGGAGTATAGTGTGGTTGAGGCATATGAAACTGAGAACTGAAATCTCCATGATAGGAAGGAGCTTGTTGCCATTGTTGAAAAGGAGTACTGAAATCTGGGGGGAACTGAAAAGACGGTCCCCTGCTCCAACCTTCTTGCCTCTCTTGCTCTAAATTTCGTAGTCTCTCTTCAAAAATCTTTCTTTCTTCTGCGTATTGTCGAACTTGCTCGGCGAGAAGCTTATTTTGCTCTAGAATCGCCATGTGATGTTTTTGACTTTGAAGTTCTGCTTCCTTTCTACTTTGTGAGGATTTTCCCCAATAGCTAGTCGGTGTTGTGGTTCCCTCGACACCTCGCACACGTCCGCTGTACTCGGGCTTGTTAATAGCCATTGCCAAAATATCAGCCCTTCCAACTTCTTGTAAACCTCCCCCTTCTTTTAGTGCATTTAGCCGAGCCTACAAAACGCATATTATTAACACATATTATCATTTCAATAAATCATTCGAACAAAGTTCACAGTTTACTCACAATTTCTTTTTGAACGCCTAGTGCATCATCTACAAGCTCTCCTTTGGCATTTCTGTGTGACTCTATCCAAACCGAGGCACGATCCGGTATAGCTCCCTCTGGATTCTTCTTCCTCTATGTTAAGAACATGAATTATAGTAAATATATAAAAAATGGGACGATACATATACTATTAATGAAAAATAAGATACCATTTTCTCTCGTAACTCCGCGTATGATGTTTGCCCTAGTCGATGTGGAGTAGTGTCTGTCTTCTTTCTCACTTGTTGCCCTTTTCGAAGTTCCTAAGTCAAAACGTAAATTTTTAGAACTAGATTGTATTTAAGAAAAATGGTTACATAATAACTTACCGCAAATTCTGAACTTAGCCGCTTCTAAACATATCTGATCCAATCATCTTTTGGAATACCGTACTCATCTTCGCGAGACTCTGCAAAACTTTCCAGATTAATGTCTTCTTTAACGTTATCGTAGATCTCGCGTGTCAACCTATTCTTGAAATTACGCCACATTTTTCCAATTTTTTTCATTGCCTCATGTCGGTAAATATCGTCGATTTCAAAGGTTGTCTGAAAAACGAGTGTTAGATACTAAACAATTATGTAAACATCATACAAATAGTTTTATACTAAAAGAAAAACTTACATGAATATCGTTCCACATTATGTTCTTAAGGTGGAGAGGAACTTCGCGCCAATCATTGTAAAGAATGGACACTCTTCTAGCTTGAACACCCAAAAAGCTTGCAAAGCTTCTTGCCTTATCACCGATAGGCGCTCCATACTCATCCACGTCAACTTTGAGTTAGTTCCTTGACTCCTCGCATGTACTATTGCCGGGAGTTTTGTTGGACCTCTTTTTGCTCTCTCACTAGGCGTAGCATCATCGGAACCGGAAGCTTCATTGTCGGACATTTTAAACCTGCACAAACAATCAAATAATTATTAATCGATAATAATTCTATAATAACATCATACGGTTCACGATTCTCTTAAACAAATTAACTTACTTCATCATATTTTTAATCTACATAAATGCCATCTCCATTCTCACGTAGATACAATAACTCCTCGTTGTCAACAAGGATATCATCATCTGAACATAGACGTAAGAGAGTCACGCAAAATCATTAATGATATCCTTGGTAATGATGATATCCTGAGTTTGATAACTTCTGTACTCGGTATTTTTGATAAACAATGAAGTGTACAAATAGCATCGTTCTTTGTCAAAACTCTATCTTCTAACCATTTTGAAAATCTGCGCACGTGCTCGTTTTGTATCCATTTCGGAGTTTTATTTGTCGACGTATATTGGAATAAATTCATGTGTTCTCTGCATTTTTTAAGATAAGAAGTTAATATATATAGAAGACTAAAAATATAGGAAAATATAAAGTTTGATAACTTACTCGATAAATGGCTGAACTAAATCGGAGTTCTCTAAGATCATATGATGTGCTTGCAAAAGCTGTGTATAGGAAACCGAACAAACGACCCCATTGTTTAAGCCTTTACTTGTAACACTATCTTGAACAACATCAGTGCGAAGTCCAACAGCTTCCAAATCGTGCAAGTATTCAGAACAACATTCCACAGATTCTTCAGCCAAGTACCCTTCAATGATACATCCTTCAGGCCGATTTCGATTTCTTACATATCTTTTTAACACTTGCATGAATCTCTCAAAAGGATACATCTATCGAAGATACACAGGTCCGCACAATTGCAGTTCTCTCACCAAATGCACTGTAAGATGAATCATTACGTCGAAGAATGATGGCGGAAAATATTGCTCCAATTTACACAACGTGGTCACAATGTCAGATTGAAGCTTGTCAAGTATCGATGTATCAACAACCTTGGAACAAAGAATGTTAAAAAACGCACAGAGTCGTATAACGGCATCTCTCAATCCGTCTGGGAGCATCGACTCAATGGCCACGGGCAAAAGATGTTGCATCAAAACATGATAATCACGAGACTTGAGTCCAAAGACTTTCAACTCCTCCAAAGAAACATAACTTTGGATGTTAGCTGCATATCCCTCGGGCACCTTAATATCAAACAATGTTTGACTGAACTTCTTTTTCTCCTCTCTCGTTAGAGTAAAAGAACATGGTGGTAGATATGTACGATTTCCATTCTCCTTCGGAGCTAATTCAGTTCTAATTCCCATATGAACCAAGTCTCGCCGCGACGATATACCATCTTTTGTTTTACCCGGAATGTTAAGCAGTGTAGAAATGACACTATCGCACACATTCTTATGCATGACATCAAGATTATGACGCACAAGTAGATGCTTCCAATACTCTAACTCGAAGAATATCGATTTCTTCTTCCAACTTCCTTCGTCGTAGACTACTTTCTCCCCTCTTTTCCTCTTTACAGACGTACTTTTTCACATTTTTTTCCCAGAGGCCTAAGTTTCATCTTCGACAACATATTAAAAGTTTCAACTCCTGACAATGGCTTTTTAACTGTACGAAACTCTTTTTTGCCATTAAACGCCGCTTGACATCTGCGAAAACGATGATTTAATGGTAAAAAGCGTCTATGATTCATATACACAACTTTTTGCCCATATTTCAGGTATTCATCTTCGATATCGTCTGCACAAATCGGACATCCCTTAAAGCCTTTGACAGAATAACCAGATAAATTTCCATAAGCTGGGAAATCATTTATGGTCCATAACAGAACAGCCCGAAGTGTGAATTCCTCTTTAAGATGTCCATCAAAAGCTTGGACACCATTTTCCCACAACAACTTCAGTTCGTCTATCAATGGAGCCAAATACACATCAATGTCATTACCTGGTTGTTTGGGACCAGAGATGAGTAGAGATAACATCATGAATGTGCGTTTCATGCACAACCAAGGCGGGAGATTATACGTCACAAGAACCACGGGCCAACAACTGTATCTACTGCTTTGTAGACTATGTGGATTAATACCATCAGATGAGAGAGCGAGACGAAGATTTCTAGACTCTTTGCCGAACGTCGGCCACTTTGAGTCAACATGTTTCCAGGCAGGCGAATCTGCGGGGTGTCGAAGCTTTCCATCATCGATCCTTTGGTTAGCATGCCAAGTCAAACTTTGAGCGTGCTTAGGATTTCGTAATAATCGACGAAAACGCGGAATGATTGGTAGGTGCCACAATAGTTTTACAGGGATTTTAGATTGCTTTTCTGTATCCTTTTTCTGCTTCCACCTAGAAGCTTCACACATGGGACACTGCTCAAGAGTTTCATACTCATTACGGTAAAGGATGCAATCATTTGGACATGCATGAATTTTCTTATATCCCAAACCAATAGCCGCTAGAGTTTTTTTTGCAACATATACAGACGAGGGTATCTGATTATTTTCTGGCAATATATCTCTTAGCAAGCCAAGAAGTTCTGAGAACATAACATCGCTCGATCCGTATTTGGCTTTTAAGTTGAATAACCTTATTAAGGTTGAAAGTTTGGTGAACTTGACACAACCAGGATATAGAGGAGTTTCGGCGTCACTTAAAAGAGAATAAAGCTCGTCGGGATTGTCTTGAAGTTCATCTTGCAAATCATTAACCATCTCAGCGATGTAAGGGGCATCAACGTCTTCTTCATCGGAATTATCTTGAACGACAACATTATGTTCTGCCACATAATTTTCTCCATGGTGTATCCATATCTTATAGCTTTGATCGATACCCTTACATATCAAATGTTCTTTTAGGGTAGTAATGTTACCCTTAAATTCCCACATTTGACACACGGACATGGAATTCTCTCTATGTTTTCACATACACTAAGACAATGGTCCAAGAACTTTCTCACACCATCCACATAGTGATTTGAATCTCTATGAGCCGACATCCATAACTTATCCATAATAAAGCTATACACAAAAATTAAACCCAATTTATAAAAAAAAAAGACATCTAAACTACATAACATATATGATCATCTCAACACAACAAAATCACACGCAATTCACGTGCAAAAAAAAAAGCGACATCTAAAGTCTAACCTACTAGCTAAACATAACTTATTTAATCATTACAAAACAACAAAATTCGCACACAATTCACACACAATTCATGTCCAACAAAGAAAAAGCGACGTCTAAAGTCTATAAACTACTAGTAAACATAACATATCGATACATATATCAAAAACACAAAAAATAATCATTTTATATTATCTAGTGACACACAATTTTGAAGCGACGCCCAATATAATATGTACAAAAAAAAAATTGACATTTTATAAAATAAAATAAAAAACTTACTTGGATGCTAACACGGGCGGCGGCGGCGACGGCGAGTGAAAACCGGATTAAAGGCGTCCACAAGCTAATGAGAGGCTGAAAATATGTAACAACAAATTTAATAAAATATTTATTAAAAAAAAAAATCTACCTAAGCCGACGACGGCGACCGGACGAAAGAGGGGCGGAGGGACCGGCGGCGACTACGGGCGCGGAGACGGCCGTAAATAACAACAAATGCACATCCTTCACACCGAAATCAATAAAAAATAACCTAAGAATCTTTACTCATAATATCATGAAATAATAAAAAAAAAGAAAAACAAAAAAAAACCTAAAAAAACCCAAAAACTAACCTCTTACCCGTGCGTCACGACCGAAAACGTTCACCAAAACCACGACGCCAGCCAGAGTAGAGTGCTAGAAATATGTAATGGTGGTGGAGGTGGTCGGTGGAGATGTGTAATGGTGGTGGAGGTGGGTTTCAATGGAGGTATTTGGGGGTTTTGGAGAGAAAATGTCGAATGAAGAAGATGAAGTCTGAAATAACTGTTGTGCGAAATACGTATGCATTTTTTTTTAAAAAAAGGGGGGCGTCGCTCGTTTTTTGAGCGACGCCACGCCACGTGTCGCTGGCGTCGCTCAAAAAGCGAGCGACGCCCCTGCCACGTGGCCTGGCGTCGCTCAAAAAACGAGCGACGCCCCACGTCGCTTGCTTTTTGAGCGACTCCAGGCCACGTGGCCCAATAAAATTAAAATGGCTTAATTTTAATCTTTTCCACGTCAAACGAGCTCCAAAAAATAATGGTATGCGTCGCTCAAAAATGTACCCGACGCAAATATAGCGACTTCTAATATAGGTATTTTGTAGTAGTGTTCATTTGACTATTAAATTGGGTATTGGGTACGAGCAAGATTAATGAACTTAGCCATGCCAGCCTTAAACTCGGAACTCATTTTATCATCTAGAGAGAGAGAGAGAGAGAGAGAGAGAGAGAGAGTGAGAACGTAAATCGCATGTCGTTGAGTTGTGGCTTGCTGAAATTTTATTTGGTCTCAAGCATGTCTGAGTTGTGGCTAGCTTGCTGAGCGGGGATCAGACGCACAACAAACATACATACGCTCAGACATAGACACACAGAGAAACACATACACACGCATTCACGAAAACATGCACGCCCATTCACGAATACAGAGAATACATAGTGTGTTTACACACACACATTCATGAACACAGACACACCCAATATGGTTAGACAGAGAAATCAGAGAGAGAGAGAGGTTGAACGACGCGGAGGTCAAATTTCTATTCATCAAATTTTGGGCCTTTTCATGGACGTGGTGTTTAGCATTGGTCGTACAGATTTAGGGGTGAAATATCTAGCTTTTTGCATTGATAGGGATCGTGGTCGATTGGCGGAGTGGTGGTGCGTGGTCGCAGTGGTCGTGGTCAGTTGGAGGAGTGGTTGTGCATGGTCACAATCGTGGTGCGCAATTGTGGTGATCGTTGTCACTATGGTGGAGCGCGGTGGTGGTGGTTGGCAGAATAATGGTCGTGGAGATTTAAGAGAGAGAAAGAGAGAGAGAGAGATAGAGAGAGAGAGAGAGAGAGATTTAATGGTGAGAAAGGAAAGAAACGAGTTTATACTGAAGTTAATCTATATTGAGCCACGACTGGTCGTGGCTGTTGTCGCTGCTGTAAAATTTTATACAATGTCCAGCTGCGGCAAAGTCGTGGCTATTGAGGAATTCCCAGATACCAAGCGCGAGAACTAGGCGGCCTAAATAAAAAATTTGAAACTGGAAATAGCCATGACTTGCCTCAAATGTCACGGCTATTTAGCCTTGACTTGTCGCGACTATTCCCAACCATAAAAGTTGAAGATGTTCCAGTATTTGCTTTAGTGGATGCCTGCAATTCAAAAAGCTTCCCGCTCTGCCACTGCGAAGTTCTCTCTCCAACACCTTGACGGAGGTCTTGCCTCTGGAAGAGAAGAGATCCATGTTTGGTTTCTGCACAAAACCCTCGCTAGCAGTCATCGAAGAATTCTCAGTGCGGAACCTGGTACGGCAAGGCCGATCTGAACACGTTAAGGTTCACAAGGAGACTGTGGATGCTTTGATGGATCGATGTTGCCAAAGACCTCTTGGCACTGGATTAGGCACGACGAGGCTGATCTGGACACGTTAAGGTCAACAAGGAGCCTGCAGATGCTCTGCTCCCCGACGTCAAAGAATCATTTGCTCAACTAGACACGAAGAAGCCGATACGGACACGTTGAGGTTCGTGAAAAAGCCACAGATGCTCTTATGGCATGTGTGGAAGAATACTCATGGCAACAAGGACGATTTGCTTTATATTTGGGATTCTCTTAACTTTTTCTTATTATTATTATTATTATTATTATTATTATTATTATTATTATTATTATTCTTGTTTTGAAATTCATTTTAGGTGCTGATGAATACTTTATAGTTGTGTTTATTTATGTTAATGTCGGTATATGTATGCAAATTTTTATTCATTTCTATGATATTGATGATAAATTTTGTGACGACCCGACTTTTCGGACCGTCTTACTTTACTTACTTCTTTTACTTATCAAAATTATGAATAAAAAAATGAGGATTTTTTTTCTATCATATAATACCCTTACGAAACCGTAATCTGGAAATTTGCAGAGTTTCTTTTTTTTTTAATACATACATTCTTAAAAACCATAAAACAATAAAATAATACTAGTCCTTGTCAAAATAATTTGGTCAAAAGTATAACAAATAAAAATAAAAACTAAACTTTAAGGTTTGATCATGGTAAATCTTTGACTTGAAAATATTTGACCTTTACTTGAAAACTTGTATTTTTAATATCAACTTAATAGAAAACTATAGCATACAACTTAATCTATATTAAACATTTATTTTAGAAATTATATTAAATCTAATTTATTTTATGCTTAGCGGAAGTCTCTCTTACGTAGTTGCAACCATAACCCGACCCTCTTACTATCGATGCCGCTGGTCCATACTCATCACTTAGCAGTTGTTTACCTACAGCACATAGGTAAAATTTTCGTGGAAATGAGCTATCGCTCAACGAGAACAATATAAAACTCACAAAACAAGATGAGTAGATTATTAGTATTTTCATTCTAAAGGTGAAATGGTCTTTCTTAACATAAATCTTATCATATTTTATTCGGGGCTCCCCTAGAGTAGTCGTACCAGTTTCAGTGTACACTTTGGAGATAAAAATACGGGGTTGCAAGGTCCCATACTTTGCTCCGTCTTATAAACTTATAACATATGAGAAATTTCTCCATTTGGGCCCGTAAGTCGGCTCGGAAAATTCTCTTTAATACCTCCGTAACTCGAGGCGGTACGACTCTCTTACTTATCTTTTAACTTTATTATTTAGGTGACATGCAAACATGACATGTAATATACATAACCATCATACATAACATCATACATGAAATGATTATAAACTAAACAAAACAACATGACATAGCTTACCAATGCATATGAAACATAACATAGCTCAACTAGAGAACGTTAACTAGCATCTCATACATCATACATAAATTTACTTAGCATAAAGAAATGCGCAAACATCAACATACATAATGCCATATAAATTTTTTTAAAAAAATGTCATTAATACTCCAGCATCATCATTTATCATATCTTAACATATCATAAGGTAAAATGCATAAACGCAGACATGTAATCATCGCATAATATATAACAACTCATATATCATATCCTCGTACTTAAGCATATCGTATCATGTATCACTTGGCTTTTAACTATAAACAAAACCATATAATACTATCTAACAAACCACGTCATGAATCACAAAACTCATCATAATTTTATTTAAAACTAATATGTACTGTAGTGAGATTGTTCTCACCTAGACTTGGAAATTACGATATATCTGATCGTGAACGGCTTAAACGCTCTAGTCGGTTCAAAACCTAACTGAAAGGATTAATAATTAGGACATCACTTAATACTCACTAAAAAAACTAGTCTGTACAGATAAAGGTTTATGAAAAAAACATAACCCATAAAGTGAAATTACTAAAAATACCCCTAACTATAAAGTCTTTAGAAAATAAAACTGTTGAGATAAATTCTGCAAAAATTTCCGAAAACATAAACTAATATTCGGAACAGTTTTTTTTTTCATAAGAACAATGTTAAAAAGAGCGTTTTACTATATATTAAAATTCATATACATAAAATAATATCTTATTAAAATTTCAGCTCAAAGTAATATATATGTATATATATATATACGTACATTTTTTTAAATAAAAATCATATAATATGTTGATCATAAAAATAGATAAACCAGAATAAAATATTTAAATCTTTTGTTTTTAATAAAAGCATTTATAAATAAAATTATGATCATGAACATATATCTTGAACATGAAATACTAACGAAAGCAATACCTTTCAAAAGGTCGAAAGAATCTTTTCATGCGCTTCGCTCCTTAGAACCCCAAAAATTAGTAATTAGAGATCTTTGATAGTTGTGAAAATTTTGTTTGGAATATGAGTGTGGTAAAAGATAGAGAGAAAAAAATGAGACTAATGAAAGTTTGAGAATGAGGAAAGATTCTCTATCATTTTTTTTATTTACGCTGGAAAAAGGAAAATTTTTGCACAACAAATAATCTTTAAAGAAGAATTCTGAATACCTCCTATTGAATTGAACGTAGCCATTCATAGACGGTTTTAAAAATTTCCTTACCCATCATAAATTAATTCACTCCATACTCAATGTCATATATACACTTTCCTTTTATTCAAAACAGCCTTACATGCCCACTTTAAAGGTAACTTAAATTTCTATATAACAGCTATACCTATAATTATAATTAACACGTAGTACAACCATATACTAAATGTATTCACACACAAAATTCCAAGAACACAGGAGGAACTTTTTATCTGTATTTATTCCATAATAATCTTACCGTGTCATATATATAAAGATATTAAAACCAATTATTCTACTGATATTATAGGTATAATAAATATGAATCGGATAATTTACTCTACCTTTTTGACATACTTAATATATAAAATATTAATTACTTTAATTTTGATACCGTATGTTGTGCTATAACTAATATATATATATATATATATATATATAATGTTATGCATTATTAACCTTTACCGATAACGTTAACGTATTACAATATATATATATAAATATATATTATACACCATAAAACATCTTCATGTTCATAGGACATGAGTTTGGTTTAGAAATATCTTTTCGAGTGAGATAACTCTCATAACTTAATCTTAAAGTATTCAAATCACCAAAAAGAAGCATAAAGCGTAACACATAATAAACAATTTAATTTAAAAAAAACACATCACAAAATTCTAAATTTCATATAGCTATGTTTGGGTTTTCACAAATTTGGTATAAAACAACATGAAAAAATGATCAAGCGCAACAAAGAGTGATATTTTTACTTCAAAATCAGATTTTATTATTGTTAATTGTCTTTGTTTTATAATTTTTTTAGACTATAAAAATTCAGCCTCTTAGCCGATCGACTACTCTTTTTAAATATTTATGATCGTGTTTGATGATTCATTTGTAAATTATTTATGGATCTTAGTCCATTTATGTTTATAATGATTTATTCTATTTAATTTCATTTTTTAACTCTATTTGAAAGTTTATTTCTATTAATGTCAGTACATATATGTAAATTACTCTCAATTTCCATATGTTTGTGTTTATTTGAGTTAATGCGGTTAAGTTTGTTACATAAACGCAACCTTCGAGTGTCACTGTGAAGAATAAAAGTCGGAGAAAAAGACAGACTAATTGTTCAGAGAGAGCGAGAGAGAGAATTACGAAATGAAGAGTCATTAAACTTGTATAGGTCAACTCGTTTAATAACTCAATTTTTTTATTCTGAAATGTTTATTGAAAGCTATTTTGGATATTTGATACTCGTTAGTTTATGTTAATAGCTATTTTTCAAAATTAATAAAACCCTGATTATTTTTAAAAATTTAAATATGTATTGGCTAGTTAATTAGCTCTAGGGTCCAATTTTTACTTTATATATAGAAAAGAAATATATATTCAGTTCTACTAACATAAATTTCTCTCTCTCTCTCTCTCGCTCTCTCTCTCTCTCTCTCTATATATATATATATATATATATATATATATATATATAGATTAACATGTCAATACGTAGATAATATGTGTTTGCAATTCGTAAATTACCCAGAAAAAAAAAACAAATGACATAGTAATATGCAGCAGTTTAACATATACAAAATGCAGAAACTTATAATATAAATGGACTTCACGTGCTATCTACTTTTGTTTGGAAGTATTGCACGTGGTTTTAATATGTGGTACATGAATTTTAATCCATTTCATAAGGTATGTGAAGTTTGTGGTGGAAAGTAGAGCTTGGATGGTAGAAACTCTACTATATAAGTTGGTTATCGGTAGGTCTAGTTTCATCAACATTTCATAAAAACAAAGTGGTATTTTGTAAGAAAAATTCAATAGTGCACTACGTAGTCAAGAGACAATGGAAGGAAAGAGTGTTGCTGTGACCCTACTCTTGCTGAGCCTTGTTCTGGGACAGATTCAAGTTGAGGCAAGGAGCTGCTGCCCATCCATGTGAAACTCCGAATCTTAGCCTTAAAAAAAAAAAAGATAATTAGAATTTGTTTGTGCGAGGAACCCTTATTTCAGTTATATGGCTTGGTAATATGTATGTTTTCTTTTTTTTTCTAATTGTTATGCTGACTTCAATTTTAGGTTCCGGAGATAATTTCTCTTTAGGACAATTTAAACCCAATTAATTTTATCAGGAATCATCTAAAAGGCTATAAATATGTACGTATATATATGTGATTTTATTTTTTTCAAGCTATTATGTTCGGTTAATATTTTATGCATATGTATACGTGCCGATTTACTTTATATATATATATATATATATATATATATATATATATATCATCAAAATAACATATTAGTGCAATGTATAAATTTATAGTACAAATACTTTCCGATTACTTACTTTACAAGTATATATATATATATATATATATATATATATATATATGTATATCACGTTTATCTTTACCTTTTATTAGTGGAATATATATATATATATATATATATATATATTCACGTTTATATACATATATGCACATACATCACTCTTACCTTTTATATATAGATTTGGTTACATAATGGTGTATTTTGCTATGTCAGCGTAAGGTTTTCAAAAGGAAAGAAGAAATATGTATGTAATGATGGCTAATAATGGCATGATTATGCAATAGTCAAATCAAATCGTTCTTCGTGCCAATTGGTATTGCTATGCACGTTAGGATTGTATTCAAGGCTTGTTTTTTCTCCTCACACACGCTTCAACATTCTCTCTTTCTTTTCATCCTTTTCAAAAAAAAAAAAAATCATAATTTACCTAGTAGTATTTTCTCTGAGATGTTCCTACAAAGATCAAGGAGCATCCTATACGATTAAATTATTCAGAGGTATTTTCTTCCCTATGTGACATATTTTACATGATAACATTGATTGTTACATTTTTTCTTACGAACAATACTCAATACTTCTTGTTTTGCAAAGGTTTTTGAGAAGTAACGTAAATGGTTACATTTGTTCTTTTTTTAAAAGCTACGTTTAGAATTTCGATCTGAATATTTTATACATGAATATTTAAGATGTTTTCAGTATGTGTTTTAAATTTCAGGAATTTTGGAATAACCATTTTTATTCTAAAAATCTTTTACCATCGGTACGTAGAACCTTTTTTTATGATCCAAACAGCGTGTTTTGATTTTAATAAAATAGCTACAAAACGAATTTTGATTTGAATTTTTTATACCAAAATATTCAAGATGTTTGTAATACATATTTCAAATTTCATAATTTTTGGAGAAACCGTTTTGTTTCTAAAATTCAATTATGATCAGCGCACATAATTTTAGTTTCGGTTTCAAACAGCAAGGTTTTGATTTAAAATAAAATAGCTAACAGAGGAATGGTGATTTGGAATTTTATATCAGAATATTCAAGATGTTTTTAGTATGTCTTAAAAATCATGTAATTTTTGGATTAACGATTTAATTTATAAAAATAAATTAAACGTTTTGCGCGAAGTTTTATTCCTGTTTCAAACAGCGAGGTTTTATATTTTTTAAAATACTTGCAAATCGTATTTTGGCTGGAATTTTGTATACAAGACACCTATATATGTTGTTGTTACATAGAAAAATATTTATGAGGTTTAAATTAACGGAAGTATTTTTGTTAGTATTTATTTTAACAAGTGCGCAGATCTGTCCCGTTTTCTCTGAAACCCAATTTTTAGACAATATAAGTTTTAATTATATTTCTTCATGTTAGATTCCGATTTTGGAACTTTCACAGAAGAAGAAAATGTTTAAAATTTTATTTCCTATTCTCTGGAATTTTTCCAGAATTTTTCTCGGAAATTATTTTTCTTGCCGAAATCTTCGGGCGAAGGGCATTTTCGTCTTTTTACTATTGAGTATCGTCTTTGTGTTTTTCCAGAAACCTGGAGATGTTCAGAATTGATTATTAGGACCTAAATTTCATTCTTTCGTTTAGGTCCCGAGCAAAGTACTTTTTCCAATCGTTCGATAGTTTAAAGTCGCACGTTTCCGAAACAAGGTGAGAATAATCTCACTACAATACGGATTTGCTTAAAATTAATTACGATGAGTGTGTGATCTGATTTGGTTAATATGTGTTATATGAATGACTGTGTGATTTTTCTTATGTGCGTGTATATGTTATTGAGTGATTTGTGATTATTATGTCATGTTTGATTATGATGAGTTTATGTATGAGTTTAGTATAATTTTGGCATAACATGTTCTATTTATTAGCATGTTTCATGTTTGTTTATGTCATATGTCATCTTTGTATGTAATGCAAATAATCAAGTGATAAGATAAGTAAGAGAGTCGTACCGCCTCGAGCTACGGAGGTATTAAGAGAATTCTCTCGAGCCGACCTACGGGCTCCTAAAGGGAGTTTTCTCATATGATATGTTTATTAGATGGTGCGAACTATGGGAGGTTGCAGCCCCGTAGTTCGTTTCCAAAGTGTACACTGAAATTGGTACGACTACTCTAGGGGCACCCCGAATAAAATATGATAAGAATTATGATACGAAAGACCATGACACTGTTAGAACTAAAACACTAATTAATCGGTCATGCATTGCATTACTCATCTTTTTGTGAGTTATAGTTATTCTCGCTGAGCGTTAGCTCATATTATGTGTTTTCGTCCGTATTGTAGGTAAGCAACAAATGAATAAGTGAGGAGGGTGGATCAGCGGCGTTCGATGGTTAAGGGGTTGGGTTACGGTTCCGCTTGCTTATTTAAAAGACTTCCGCTACGAAATTTTATAAACACTCGGTTTGAGATTTTTATGCTTAAGCTATTTTCCAAGTTTAATTAGTTTTGAAAAATTGAAGTTGAATTTTTATGGTTTAGTTTCCGTTGAATATTCCAACCATCTACTTTAGTTTGGAATTTCGAATTAAGTATTTCTCTTATTTTCATCAAATGTTTTGTAAGATTTCAAGTGTTGATTATTTTCAAAGTTTTTTTTTATTTTAAAGTCCAAACTTTATAAATATATGAAACGATGTAAAAAAAAAAAAAAATTATCCACTATTTGTTTTCTAAGTAAGAGAATTAAGATAAGAATGACGGTCCGAAAAGTCGGGTCGTCACAGTTGGTAACGTAGTGAGACTGCATGGCGTACCTTTGTCCATCATCTCAGACTATGATGGTTGTTTCACTTCTAACTTCTGGAGGTGTGTGCAAAAGTCTATGGGATCGGAACTGAAGTTCAGTACTGCTTTTCACCCCCAGACGGATGGCCAATCCGAAAGGACTATTCAGACCTTAGAGGATATTCTACGAGCATGTGTCATGGATTTTGGTGGGAATTAGAATAGGAGGCTACCACTTATTGAATTCTCATACAACAATAGCTACCAAGCTTCAATCGGCGTTGCCCCATATGAAGCTCTTTACGGTAGAAAATGTCGATCTCCGATTCACTGGTTCGAATCCGGAGAAAATAGCCTCGAGAAGACAGATTTTATTTGAGACACCACTGAAGCCATCAAGAAGATACGAGATCGAATGGGAACTGCTCAAAGCCGACAGAAAAGCTACGCAGACAAGAGGAGACGACCACTGGAATTTCAAGTAGGAGACTTCGTTTTCTTAAAGGTAGCACCTCTCAAGGGTGTGATGAGATTCGGCAAGAAGGGAAAATTGAGCTCGAGGTAAGTTGGCCATTTCGAAATCACAGAAAGAATCGGAAAGGTAGCCTACCGTCTAGCTCTGAATCCCGAGTTAGCATCAGTGCACCATGTGTTTCACGTCTCTATGCTCAAAAAGTACCTGCCCGATCCAAATCATGAGCTAATCCAAGAGCCTATCGAAGTACACGAAGACTTGACGTATGAAGAAAAGCCAGTACAGATTCTTGATCATGAAGAAAAGATCCTAAGGAACAAGGTGATTCCGTTAGTCAAGGTACTTTGGCGAAATCATAAAATCGAAGAAGCAACTTGGGAAGGCGAGGATGATATGAGATCACGATATCCCGACCTATTCCTAGAAGCTTAGAGTTGTCAAGTAAGAATCTTTATGTTCTATCTGAACCCTTATATTAATTTTCGGGATGAAAATTCCAATAAGTAGGGGAGATTGTGAAACTCCGAATCTTAGCCTTAAAAAAAAAAGATAATTAGAATTTGCTTGTGCGAGGAACCCTTATTTCAGTTATATGGCTTGGTAATATGTATGTTTTCTTTTTTTTTTTCTAATTGTTATGCTGACTTCAATTTTAGGTTCCGGAGATAATTTCTCTTTAGGACAATTTAAACCCAATTAATTTTATCAGGAATCATCTAAAAGGCTATAAATATGTACGTATATATATGTGATTTTATTTTTTTCAAGCTATTATGTTCGGTTAATATTTTATGCATATGTATACGTGCCGATTTACTTTATATATATATATATATATATATATATATCATCAAAATAACATATTAGTGCAATGTATAAATTTATAGTACAAATACTTTCCGATTACTTACTTTACAAGTATATATATATATATATATATATATATATATATATATGTATATCACGTTTATCTTTTATCAAGTTTACCTTTTATTAGTGGAATATATATATATATATATATATATATATATATATATATATATTCACGTTTATATACATATATGCACATACATCACTCTTACCTTTTATATATAGATTTGGTTACATAATTGTGTATTTTGCTATGTCAGCGTAAGGTTTTCAAAAGGAAAGAAGAAATATGTATGTAATGATGGCTAATAATGGCATGATTATGCAATAGTCAAATCAAATCGTTCTTCGTGCCAATTGGTATTGCTATGCACGTTAGGATTGTATTCAAGGCTTGTTTTTTCTCCTCACACACGCTTCAACATTCTCTCTTTCTTTTCATCCTTTTCAAAAAAAAAAAAAATCATAATTTACCTAGTAGTATTTTCTCTGAGATGTTCCTACAAAGATCAAGGAGCATCCTATACGATTAAATTATTCAGAGGTATTTTCTTCCCTATGTGACATATTTTACATGATAACATTGATTGTTACATTTTTTCTTACGAACAATACTCAATACTTCTTGTTTTGCAAAGGTTTTTGAGAAGTAACGTAAATGGTTACATTTGTTCTTTTTTTAAAAGCTACGTTTAGAATTTCGATCTGAATATTTTATACATGAATATTTAAGATGTTTTCAGTATGTGTTTTAAATTTCAGGAATTTTGGAATAACCATTTTTATTCTAAAAATATTTTACCATCGGTACGTAGAACCTTTTTTTTATGATCCAAACAGCGTGTTTTGATTTTAATAAAATAGCTACAAAACGAATTTTGATTTGAATTTTTTATACCAAAATATTCAAGATGTTTGTAATACATATTTCAAATTTCATAATTTTTGGAGAAACCGTTTTGTTTCTAAAATTCAATTATGATCAGCGCACATAATTTTAGTTTCGGTTTCAAACAGCAAGGTTTTGATTTAAAATAAAATAGCTAACAGAGGAATGGTGATTTGGAATTTTATATCAGAATATTCAAGATGTTTTTAGTATGTCTTAAAAATCATGTAATTTTTGGATTAACGATTTAATTTATAAAAATAAATTAAACGTTTTGCGCGAAGTTTTATTCCTGTTTCAAACAGCGAAGTTTTATATTTTTTAAAATACTTGCAAATCGTATTTTGGCTGGAATTTTGTATACAAGACACCTATATATGTTGTTGTTACATAGAAAAATATTTATGAGGTTTAAATTAACGGAAGTATTTTTGTTAGTATTTATTTTAACAAGTGCGCAGATCTGTCCCGTTTTCTCTGAAACCCAATTTTTAGACAATATAAGTTTTAATTATATTTCTTCATGTTGGATTCCGATTTTGGAACTTTCACAGAAGAAGAAAATGTTTAAAATTTTATTTCCTATTCTCTGGAATTTTTCCAGAATTTTTCTCGGAAATTATTTTTCTTGCCGAAATCTTCGGGCGAAGGGCATTTTCGTCTTTTTACTATTGAGTATCGTCTTTGTGTTTTTCCAGAAACCTGGAGATGTTCAGAATTGATTATTAGGACCTAAATTTCATTCTTTCGTTTAGGTCCCGAGCAAAGTACTTTTTCCAATCGTTCGATAGTTTAAAGTCGCACGTTTCCGAAACAAGGTGAGAATAATCTCACTACAATACGGATTTGCTTAAAATTAATTACGATGAGTGTGTGATCTGATTTGGTTAATATGTGTTATATGAATGACTGTGTGATTTTTCTTATGTGCGTGTATATGTTATTGAGTGATTTGTGATTATTATGTCATGTTTGATTATGATGAGTTTATGTATGAGTTTAGTATAATTTTGGCATAACATGTTCTATTTATTAGCATGTTTCATGTTTGTTTATGTCATATGTCATCTTTGTATGTAATGCAAATAATCAAGTGATAAGATAAGTAAGAGAGTCGTACCGCCTCGAGCTACGGAGGTATTAAGAGAATTCTCTCGAGCCGACCTACGGGCTCCTAAAGGGAGTTTTCTCATATGATATGTTTATTAGATGGTGCGAACTATGGGAGGTTGCAGCCCCGTAGTTCGTTTCCAAAGTGTACACTGAAATTGGTACGACTACTCTAGGGGCACCCCGAATAAAATATGATAAGAATTATGATACGAAAGACCATGACACTGTTAGAACTAAAACACTAATTAATCGGTCATGCATTGCATTACTCATCTTTTTGTGAGTTATAGTTATTCTCGCTGAGCGTTAGCTCATATTATGTGTTTTCGTCCGTATTGTAGGTAAGCAACAAATGAATAAGTGAGGAGGGTGGATCAGCGGCGTTCGATGGTTAAGGGGTTGGGTTACGGTTCCGCTTGCTTATTTAAAAGACTTCCGCTACGAAATTTTATAAACACTCGGTTTGAGATTTTTATGCTTAAGCTATTTTCCAAGTTTAATTAGTTTTGAAAAATTGAAGTTGAATTTTTATGGTTTAGTTTCCGTTGAATATTCCAACCATCTACTTTAGTTTGGAATTTCGAATTAAGTATTTCTCTTATTTTCATCAAATGTTTTGTAAGATTTCAAGTGTTGATTATTTTCAAAGTTTTTTTTTATTTTAAAGTCCAAACTTTATAAATATATGAAACGATGTAAAAAAAAAAAAAATTATCCACTATTTGTTTTCTAAGTAAGAGAATTAAGATAAGAATGACGGTCCGAAAAGTCGGGTCGTCACAGTTGGTAACGTAGTGAGACTGCATGGCGTACCTTTGTCCATCATCTCAGACTATGATGGTTGTTTCACTTCTAACTTCTGGAGGTGTGTGCAAAAGTCTATGGGATCGGAACTGAAGTTCAGTACTGCTTTTCACCCCCAGACGGATGGCCAATCCGAAAGGACTATTCAGACCTTAGAGGATATTCTACGAGCATGTGTCATGGATTTTGGTGGGAATTAGAATAGGAGGCTACCACTTATTGAATTCTCATACAACAATAGCTACCAAGCTTCAATCGGCGTTGCCCCATATGAAGCTCTTTACGGTAGAAAATGTCGATCTCCGATTCACTGGTTCGAATCCGGAGAAAATAGCCTCGAGAAGACAGATTTTATTTGAGACACCACTGAAGCCATCAAGAAGATACGAGATCGAATGGGAACTGCTCAAAGCCGACAGAAAAGCTACGCAGACAAGAGGAGACGACCACTGGAATTTCAAGTAGGAGACTTCGTTTTCTTAAAGGTAGCACCTCTCAAGGGTGTGATGAGATTCGGCAAGAAGGGAAAATTGAGCTCGAGGTAAGTTGGCCATTTCGAAATCACAGAAAGAATCGGAAAGGTAGCCTACCGTCTAGCTCTGAATCCCGAGTTAGCATCAGTGCACCATGTGTTTCACGTCTCTATGCTCAAAAAGTACCTGCCCGATCCAAATCATGAGCTAATCCAAGAGCCTATCGAAGTACACGAAGACTTGACGTATGAAGAAAAGCCAGTACAGATTCTTGATCATGAAGAAAAGATCCTAAGGAACAAGGTGATTCCGTTAGTCAAGGTACTTTGGCGAAATCATAAAATCGAAGAAGCAACTTGGGAAGGCGAGGATGATATGAGATCACGATATCCCGACCTATTCCTAGAAGCTTAGAGTTGTCAAGTAAGAATCTTTATGTTCTATCTGAACCCTTATATTAATTTTCGGGATGAAAATTCCAATAAGTAGGGGAGATTGTGAAACTCCGAATCTTAGCCTTAAAAAAAAAAAGATAATTAGAATTTGCTTGTGCGAGGAACCCTTATTTCAGTTATATGGCTTGGTAATATGTATGTTTTCTTTTTTTTTTTCTAATTGTTATGCTGACTTCAATTTTAGGTTCCGGAGATAATTTCTCTTTAGGACAATTTAAACCCAATTAATTTTATCAGGAATCATCTAAAAGGCTATAAATATGTACGTATATATATGTGATTTTATTTTTTTCAAGCTATTATGTTCGGTTAATATTTTATGCATATGTATACGTGCCGATTTACTTTTTATATATATATATATATATATATATATATATATATATATCATCAAAATAACATATTAGTGCAATGTATAAATTTATAGTACAAATACTTTCCGATTACTTACTTTACAAGTATATATATATATATATATATATATATATATATATATATATATATGTATATCACGTTTATCTTTTATCAAGTTTACCTTTTATTAGTGGAATATATATATATATATATATATATATATATATATTCACGTTTATATACATATATGCACATACATCACTCTTACCTTTTATATATAGATTTGGTTACATAATGGTGTATTTTGCTATGTCAGCGTAAGGTTTTCAAAAGGAAAGAAGAAATATGTATGTAATGATGGCTAATAATGGCATGATTATGCAATAGTCAAATCAAATCGTTCTTCGTGCCAATTGGTATTGCTATGCACGTTAGGATTGTATTCAAGGCTTGTTTTTTCTCCTCACACACGCTTCAACATTCTCTCTTTCTTTTCATCCTTTTCAAAAAAAAAAAAAATCATAATTTACCTAGTAGTATTTTCTCTGAGATGTTCCTACAAAGATCAAGGAGCATCCTATACGATTAAATTATTCAGAGGTATTTTCTTCCCTATGTGACATATTTTACATGATAACATTGATTGTTACATTTTTTCTTACGAACAATACTCAATACTTCTTGTTTTGCAAAGGTTTTTGAGAAGTAACGTAAATGGTTACATTTGTTCTTTTTTTAAAAGCTACGTTTAGAATTTCGATCTGAATATTTTATACATGAATATTTAAGATGTTTTCAGTATGTGTTTTAAATTTCAGGAATTTTGGAATAACCATTTTTATTCTAAAAATATTTTACCATCGGTACGTAGAACCTTTTTTTTATGATCCAAACAGCGTGTTTTGATTTTAATAAAATAGCTACAAAACGAATTTTGATTTGAATTTTTTATACCAAAATATTCAAGATGTTTGTAATACATATTTCAAATTTCATAATTTTTGGAGAAACCGTTTTGTTTCTAAAATTCAATTATGATCAGCGCACATAATTTTAGTTTCGGTTTCAAACAGCAAGGTTTTGATTTAAAATAAAATAGCTAACAGAGGAATGGTGATTTGGAATTTTATATCAGAATATTCAAGATGTTTTTAGTATGTCTTAAAAATCATGTAATTTTTGGATTAACGATTTAATTTATAAAAATAAATTAAACGTTTTGCGCGAAGTTTTATTCCTGTTTCAAACAGCGAAGTTTTATATTTTTTAAAATACTTGCAAATCGTATTTTGGCTGGAATTTTGTATACAAGACACCTATATATGTTGTTGTTACATAGAAAAATATTTATGAGGTTTAAATTAACGGAAGTATTTTTGTTAGTATTTATTTTAACAAGTGCGCAGATCTGTCCCGTTTTCTCTGAAACCCAATTTTTAGACAATATAAGTTTTAATTATATTTCTTCATGTTGGATTCCGATTTTGGAACTTTCACAGAAGAAGAAAATGTTTAAAATTTTATTTCCTATTCTCTGGAATTTTTCCAGAATTTTTCTCGGAAATTATTTTTCTTGCCGAAATCTTCGGGCGAAGGGCATTTTCGTCTTTTTACTATTGAGTATCGTCTTTGTGTTTTTCCAGAAACCTGGAGATGTTCAGAATTGATTATTAGGACCTAAATTTCATTCTTTCGTTTAGGTCCCGAGCAAAGTACTTTTTCCAATCGTTCGATAGTTTAAAGTCGCACGTTTCCGAAACAAGGTGAGAATAATCTCACTACAATACGGATTTGCTTAAAATTAATTACGATGAGTGTGTGATCTGATTTGGTTAATATGTGTTATATGAATGACTGTGTGATTTTTCTTATGTGCGTGTATATGTTATTGAGTGATTTGTGATTATTATGTCATGTTTGATTATGATGAGTTTATGTATGAGTTTAGTATAATTTTGGCATAACATGTTCTATTTATTAGCATGTTTCATGTTTGTTTATGTCATATGTCATCTTTGTATGTAATGCAAATAATCAAGTGATAAGATAAGTAAGAGAGTCGTACCGCCTCGAGCTACGGAGGTATTAAGAGAATTCTCTCGAGCCGACCTACGGGCTCCTAAAGGGAGTTTTCTCATATGATATGTTTATTAGATGGTGCGAACTATGGGAGGTTGCAGCCCCGTAGTTCGTTTCCAAAGTGTACACTGAAATTGGTACGACTACTCTAGGGGCACCCCGAATAAAATATGATAAGAATTATGATACGAAAGACCATGACACTGTTAGAACTAAAACACTAATTAATCGGTCATGCATTGCATTACTCATCTTTTTGTGAGTTATAGTTATTCTCGCTGAGCGTTAGCTCATATTATGTGTTTTCGTCCGTATTGTAGGTAAGCAACAAATGAATAAGTGAGGAGGGTGGATCAGCGGCGTTCGATGGTTAAGGGGTTGGGTTACGGTTCCGCTTGCTTATTTAAAAGACTTCCGCTACGAAATTTTATAAACACTCGGTTTGAGATTTTTATGCTTAAGCTATTTTCCAAGTTTAATTAGTTTTGAAAAATTGAAGTTGAATTTTTATGGTTTAGTTTCCGTTGAATATTCCAACCATCTACTTTAGTTTGGAATTTCGAATTAAGTATTTCTCTTATTTTCATCAAATGTTTTGTAAGATTTCAAGTGTTGATTATTTTCAAAGTTTTTTTTTATTTTAAAGTCCAAACTTTATAAATATATGAAACGATGTAAAAAAAAAAAAAATTATCCACTATTTGTTTTCTAAGTAAGAGAATTAAGATAAGAATGACGGTCCGAAAAGTCGGGTCGTCACAGTTGGTAACGTAGTGAGACTGCATGGCGTACCTTTGTCCATCATCTCAGACTATGATGGTTGTTTCACTTCTAACTTCTGGAGGTGTGTGCAAAAGTCTATGGGATCGGAACTGAAGTTCAGTACTGCTTTTCACCCCCAGACGGATGGCCAATCCGAAAGGACTATTCAGACCTTAGAGGATATTCTACGAGCATGTGTCATGGATTTTGGTGGGAATTAGAATAGGAGGCTACCACTTATTGAATTCTCATACAACAATAGCTACCAAGCTTCAATCGGCGTTGCCCCATATGAAGCTCTTTACGGTAGAAAATGTCGATCTCCGATTCACTGGTTCGAATCCGGAGAAAATAGCCTCGAGAAGACAGATTTTATTTGAGACACCACTGAAGCCATCAAGAAGATACGAGATCGAATGGGAACTGCTCAAAGCCGACAGAAAAGCTACGCAGACAAGAGGAGACGACCACTGGAATTTCAAGTAGGAGACTTCGTTTTCTTAAAGGTAGCACCTCTCAAGGGTGTGATGAGATTCGGCAAGAAGGGAAAATTGAGCTCGAGGTAAGTTGGCCATTTCGAAATCACAGAAAGAATCGGAAAGGTAGCCTACCGTCTAGCTCTGAATCCCGAGTTAGCATCAGTGCACCATGTGTTTCACGTCTCTATGCTCAAAAAGTACCTGCCCGATCCAAATCATGAGCTAATCCAAGAGCCTATCGAAGTACACGAAGACTTGACGTATGAAGAAAAGCCAGTACAGATTCTTGATCATGAAGAAAAGATCCTAAGGAACAAGGTGATTCCGTTAGTCAAGGTACTTTGGCGAAATCATAAAATCGAAGAAGCAACTTGGGAAGGCGAGGATGATATGAGATCACGATATCCCGACCTATTCCTAGAAGCTTAGAGTTGTCAAGTAAGAATCTTTATGTTCTATCTGAACCCTTATATTAATTTTCGGGATGAAAATTCCAATAAGTAGGGGAGATTGTGAAACTCCGAATCTTAGCCTTAAAAAAAAAAAGATAATTAGAATTTGCTTGTGCGAGGAACCCTTATTTCAGTTATATGGCTTGGTAATATGTATGTTTTCTTTTTTTTTTTCTAATTGTTATGCTGACTTCAATTTTAGGTTCCGGAGATAATTTCTCTTTAGGACAATTTAAACCCAATTAATTTTATCAGGAATCATCTAAAAGGCTATAAATATGTACGTATATATATGTGATTTTATTTTTTTCAAGCTATTATGTTCGGTTAATATTTTATGCATATGTATACGTGCCGATTTACTTTTTATATATATATATATATATATATATATATATATCATCAAAATAACATATTAGTGCAATGTATAAATTTATAGTACAAATACTTTCCGATTACTTACTTTACAAGTATATATATATATATATATATATATATATATATATATATATATATATGTATATCACGTTTATCTTTTATCAAGTTTACCTTTTATTAGTGGAATATATATATATATATATATATATATATATATATTCACGTTTATATACATATATGCACATACATCACTCTTACCTTTTATATATAGATTTGGTTACATAATTGTGTATTTTGCTATGTCAGCGTAAGGTTTTCAAAAGGAAAGAAGAAATATGTATGTAATGATGGCTAATAATGGCATGATTATGCAATAGTCAAATCAAATCGTTCTTCGTGCCAATTGGTATTGCTATGCACGTTAGGATTGTATTCAAGGCTTGTTTTTTCTCCTCACACACGCTTCAACATTCTCTCTTTCTTTTCATCCTTTTCAAAAAAAAAAAAAATCATAATTTACCTAGTAGTATTTTCTCTGAGATGTTCCTACAAAGATCAAGGAGCATCCTATACGATTAAATTATTCAGAGGTATTTTCTTCCCTATGTGACATATTTTACATGATAACATTGATTGTTACATTTTTTCTTACGAACAATACTCAATACTTCTTGTTTTGCAAAGGTTTTTGAGAAGTAACGTAAATGGTTACATTTGTTCTTTTTTTAAAAGCTACGTTTAGAATTTCGATCTGAATATTTTATACATGAATATTTAAGATGTTTTCAGTATGTGTTTTAAATTTCAGGAATTTTGGAATAACCATTTTTATTCTAAAAATATTTTACCATCGGTACGTAGAACCTTTTTTTTATGATCCAAACAGCGTGTTTTGATTTTAATAAAATAGCTACAAAACGAATTTTGATTTGAATTTTTTATACCAAAATATTCAAGATGTTTGTAATACATATTTCAAATTTCATAATTTTTGGAGAAACCGTTTTGTTTCTAAAATTCAATTATGATCAGCGCACATAATTTTAGTTTCGGTTTCAAACAGCAAGGTTTTGATTTAAAATAAAATAGCTAACAGAGGAATGGTGATTTGGAATTTTATATCAGAATATTCAAGATGTTTTTAGTATGTCTTAAAAATCATGTAATTTTTGGATTAACGATTTAATTTATAAAAATAAATTAAACGTTTTGCGCGAAGTTTTATTCCTGTTTCAAACAGCGAAGTTTTATATTTTTTAAAATACTTGCAAATCGTATTTTGGCTGGAATTTTGTATACAAGACACCTATATATGTTGTTGTTACATAGAAAAATATTTATGAGGTTTAAATTAACGGAAGTATTTTTGTTAGTATTTATTTTAACAAGTGCGCAGATCTGTCCCGTTTTCTCTGAAACCCAATTTTTAGACAATATAAGTTTTAATTATATTTCTTCATGTTGGATTCCGATTTTGGAACTTTCACAGAAGAAGAAAATGTTTAAAATTTTATTTCCTATTCTCTGGAATTTTTCCAGAATTTTTCTCGGAAATTATTTTTCTTGCCGAAATCTTCGGGCGAAGGGCATTTTCGTCTTTTTACTATTGAGTATCGTCTTTGTGTTTTTCCAGAAACCTGGAGATGTTCAGAATTGATTATTAGGACCTAAATTTCATTCTTTCGTTTAGGTCCCGAGCAAAGTACTTTTTCCAATCGTTCGATAGTTTAAAGTCGCACGTTTCCGAAACAAGGTGAGAATAATCTCACTACAATACGGATTTGCTTAAAATTAATTACGATGAGTGTGTGATCTGATTTGGTTAATATGTGTTATATGAATGACTGTGTGATTTTTCTTATGTGCGTGTATATGTTATTGAGTGATTTGTGATTATTATGTCATGTTTGATTATGATGAGTTTATGTATGAGTTTAGTATAATTTTGGCATAACATGTTCTATTTATTAGCATGTTTCATGTTTGTTTATGTCATATGTCATCTTTGTATGTAATGCAAATAATCAAGTGATAAGATAAGTAAGAGAGTCGTACCGCCTCGAGCTACGGAGGTATTAAGAGAATTCTCTCGAGCCGACCTACGGGCTCCTAAAGGGAGTTTTCTCATATGATATGTTTATTAGATGGTGCGAACTATGGGAGGTTGCAGCCCCGTAGTTCGTTTCCAAAGTGTACACTGAAATTGGTACGACTACTCTAGGGGCACCCCGAATAAAATATGATAAGAATTATGATACGAAAGACCATGACACTGTTAGAACTAAAACACTAATTAATCGGTCATGCATTGCATTACTCATCTTTTTGTGAGTTATAGTTATTCTCGCTGAGCGTTAGCTCATATTATGTGTTTTCGTCCGTATTGTAGGTAAGCAACAAATGAATAAGTGAGGAGGGTGGATCAGCGGCGTTCGATGGTTAAGGGGTTGGGTTACGGTTCCGCTTGCTTATTTAAAAGACTTCCGCTACGAAATTTTATAAACACTCGGTTTGAGATTTTTATGCTTAAGCTATTTTCCAAGTTTAATTAGTTTTGAAAAATTGAAGTTGAATTTTTATGGTTTAGTTTCCGTTGAATATTCCAACCATCTACTTTAGTTTGGAATTTCGAATTAAGTATTTCTCTTATTTTCATCAAATGTTTTGTAAGATTTCAAGTGTTGATTATTTTCAAAGTTTTTTTTTATTTTAAAGTCCAAACTTTATAAATATATGAAACGATGTAAAAAAAAAAAAAAATTATCCACTATTTGTTTTCTAAGTAAGAGAATTAAG
Organism: Urtica dioica subsp. dioica; assembly: GCF_054948205.1. Taxonomy (NCBI): domain Eukaryota; kingdom Viridiplantae; phylum Streptophyta; class Magnoliopsida; order Rosales; family Urticaceae; genus Urtica; species Urtica dioica. Next base: position 16,411,063 of record NC_142764.1, on the reverse strand, counting down.
ATAAGAATGACGGTCCGAAAAGTCGGGTCGTCACAGTTGGTAACGTAGTGAGACTGCATGGCGTACCTTTGTCCATCATCTCAGACTATGATGGTTGTTTCACTTCTAACTTCTGGAGGTGTGTGCAAAAGTCTATGGGATCGGAACTGAAGTTCAGTACTGCTTTTCACCCCCAGACGGATGGCCAATCCGAAAGGACTATTCAGACCTTAGAGGATATTCTACGAGCATGTGTCATGGATTTTGGTGGGAATTAGAATAGGAGGCTACCACTTATTGAATTCTCATACAACAATAGCTACCAAGCTTCAATCGGCGTTGCCCCATATGAAGCTCTTTACGGTAGAAAATGTCGATCTCCGATTCACTGGTTCGAATCCGGAGAAAATAGCCTCGAGAAGACAGATTTTATTTGAGACACCACTGAAGCCATCAAGAAGATACGAGATCGAATGGGAACTGCTCAAAGCCGACAGAAAAGCTACGCAGACAAGAGGAGACGACCACTGGAATTTCAAGTAGGAGACTTCGTTTTCTTAAAGGTAGCACCTCTCAAGGGTGTGATGAGATTCGGCAAGAAGGGAAAATTGAGCTCGAGGTAAGTTGGCCATTTCGAAATCACAGAAAGAATCGGAAAGGTAGCCTACCGTCTAGCTCTGAATCCCGAGTTAGCATCAGTGCACCATGTGTTTCACGTCTCTATGCTCAAAAAGTACCTGCCCGATCCAAATCATGAGCTAATCCAAGAGCCTATCGAAGTACACGAAGACTTGACGTATGAAGAAAAGCCAGTACAGATTCTTGATCATGAAGAAAAGATCCTAAGGAACAAGGTGATTCCGTTAGTCAAGGTACTTTGGCGAAATCATAAAATCGAAGAAGCAACTTGGGAAGGCGAGGATGATATGAGATCACGATATCCCGACCTATTCCTAGAAGCTTAGAGTTGTCAAGTAAGAATCTTTATGTTCTATCTGAACCCTTATATTAATTTTCGGGACGAAAATTCCAATAAGTAGGGGAGATTGTGAAACTCCGAATCTTAGCCTTAAAAAAAAAAAAGATAATTAGAATTTGCTTGTGCGAGGAACCCTTATTTCAGTTATATGGCTTGGTAATATGTATGTTTTCTTTTTTTTTTTTCTAATTGTTATGCTGACTTCAATTTTAGGTTCCGGAGATAATTTCTCTTTAGGACAATTTAAACCCAATTAATTTTATCAGGAATCATCTAAAAGGCTATAAATATGTACGTATATATATGTGATTTTATTTTTTTCAAGCTATTATGTTCGGTTAATATTTTATGCATATGTATACGTGCCGATTTACTTTATATATATATATATATATATATATATATATATATATATATATATATATATCATCAAAATAACATATTAGTGCAATGTATAAATTTATAGTACAAATACTTTCCGATTACTTACTTTACAAGTATATATATATATATATATATATATATATATATATATATGTATATCACGTTTATCTTTTATCAAGTTTACCTTTTATTAGTGGAATATATATATATATATATATATATATATATTCACGTTTATATACATATATGCACATACATCACTCTTACCTTTTATATATAGATTTGGTTACATAATGGTGTATTTTGCTATGTCAGCGTAAGGTTTTCAAAAGGAAAGAAGAAATATGTATGTAATGATGGCTAATAATGGCATGATTATGCAATAGTCAAATCAAATCGTTCTTCGTGCCAATTGGTATTGCTATGCACGTTAGGATTGTATTCAAGGCTTGTTTTTTCTCCTCACACACGCTTCAACATTCTCTCTTTCTTTTCATCCTTTTCAAAAAAAAAAAAAATCATAATTTACCTAGTAGTATTTTCTCTGAGATGTTCCTACAAAGATCAAGGAGCATCCTATACGATTAAATTATTCAGAGGTATTTTCTTCCCTATGTGACATATTTTACATGATAACATTGATTGTTACATTTTTTCTTACGAACAATACTCAATACTTCTTGTTTTGCAAAGGTTTTTGAGAAGTAACGTAAATGGTTACATTTGTTCTTTTTTTAAAAGCTACGTTTAGAATTTCGATCTGAATATTTTATACATGAATATTTAAGATGTTTTCAGTATGTGTTTTAAATTTCAGGAATTTTGGAATAACCATTTTTATTCTAAAAAATTTTACCATCGGTACGTAGAACCTTTTTTTTATGATCCAAACAGCGTGTTTTGATTTTAATAAAATAGCTACAAAACGAATTTTGATTTGAATTTTTTATACCAAAATATTCAAGATGTTTGTAATACATATTTCAAATTTCATAATTTTTGGAGAAACCGTTTTGTTTCTAAAATTCAATTATGATCAGCGCACATAATTTTAGTTTCGGTTTCAAACAGCAAGGTTTTGATTTAAAATAAAATAGCTAACAGAGGAATGGTGATTTGGAATTTTATATCAGAATATTCAAGATGTTTTTAGTATGTCTTAAAAATCATGTAATTTTTGGATTAACGATTTAATTTATAAAAATAAATTAAACGTTTTGCGCGAAGTTTTATTCCTGTTTCAAACAGCGAAGTTTTATATTTTTTAAAATACTTGCAAATCGTATTTTGGCTGGAATTTTGTATACAAGACACCTATATATGTTGTTGTTACATAGAAAAATATTTATGAGGTTTAAATTAACGGAAGTATTTTTGTTAGTATTTATTTTAACAAGTGCGCAGATCTGTCCCGTTTTCTCTGAAACCCAATTTTTAGACAATATAAGTTTTAATTATATTTCTTCATGTTGGATTCCGATTTTGGAACTTTCACAGAAGAAGAAAATGTTTAAAATTTTATTTCCTATTCTCTGGAATTTTTCCAGAATTTTTCTCGGAAATTATTTTTCTTGCCGAAATCTTCGGGCGAAGGGCATTTTCGTCTTTTTACTATTGAGTATCGTCTTTGTGTTTTTCCAGAAACCTGGAGATGTTCAGAATTGATTATTAGGACCTAAATTTCATTCTTTCGTTTAGGTCCCGAGCAAAGTACTTTTTCCAATCGTTCGATAGTTTAAAGTCGCACGTTTCCGAAACAAGGTGAGAATAATCTCACTACAATACGGATTTGCTTAAAATTAATTACGATGAGTGTGTGATCTGATTTGGTTAATATGTGTTATATGAATGACTGTGTGATTTTTCTTATGTGCGTGTATATGTTATTGAGTGATTTGTGATTATTATGTCATGTTTGATTATGATGAGTTTATGTATGAGTTTAGTATAATTTTGGCATAACATGTTCTATTTATTAGCATGTTTCATGTTTGTTTATGTCATATGTCATCTTTGTATGTAATGCAAATAATCAAGTGATAAGATAAGTAAGAGAGTCGTACCGCCTCGAGCTACGGAGGTATTAAGAGAATTCTCTCGAGCCGACCTACGGGCTCCTAAAGGGAGTTTTCTCATATGATATGTTTATTAGATGGTGCGAACTATGGGAGGTTGCAGCCCCGTAGTTCGTTTCCAAAGTGTACACTGAAATTGGTACGACTACTCTAGGGGCACCCCGAATAAAATATGATAAGAATTATGATACGAAAGACCATGACACTGTTAGAACTAAAACACTAATTAATCGGTCATGCATTGCATTACTCATCTTTTTGTGAGTTATAGTTATTCTCGCTGAGCGTTAGCTCATATTATGTGTTTTCGTCCGTATTGTAGGTAAGCAACAAATGAATAAGTGAGGAGGGTGGATCAGCGGCGTTCGATGGTTAAGGGGTTGGGTTACGGTTCCGCTTGCTTATTTAAAAGACTTCCGCTACGAAATTTTATAAACACTCGGTTTGAGATTTTTATGCTTAAGCTATTTTCCAAGTTTAATTAGTTTTGAAAAATTGAAGTTGAATTTTTATGGTTTAGTTTCCGTTGAATATTCCAACCATCTACTTTAGTTTGGAATTTCGAATTAAGTATTTCTCTTATTTTCATCAAATGTTTTGTAAGATTTCAAGTGTTGATTATTTTCAAAGTTTTTTTTTATTTTAAAGTCCAAACTTTATAAATATATGAAACGATGTAAAAAAAAAAAAAAATTATCCACTATTTGTTTTCTAAGTAAGAGAATTAAGATAAGAATGACGGTCCGAAAAGTCGGGTCGTCACAGTTGGTAACGTAGTGAGACTGCATGGCGTACCTTTGTCCATCATCTCAGACTATGATGGTTGTTTCACTTCTAACTTCTGGAGGTGTGTGCAAAAGTCTATGGGATCGGAACTGAAGTTCAGTACTGCTTTTCACCCCCAGACGGATGGCCAATCCGAAAGGACTATTCAGACCTTAGAGGATATTCTACGAGCATGTGTCATGGATTTTGGTGGGAATTAGAATAGGAGGCTACCACTTATTGAATTCTCATACAACAATAGCTACCAAGCTTCAATCGGCGTTGCCCCATATGAAGCTCTTTACGGTAGAAAATGTCGATCTCCGATTCACTGGTTCGAATCCGGAGAAAATAGCCTCGAGAAGACAGATTTTATTTGAGACACCACTGAAGCCATCAAGAAGATACGAGATCGAATGGGAACTGCTCAAAGCCGACAGAAAAGCTACGCAGACAAGAGGAGACGACCACTGGAATTTCAAGTAGGAGACTTCGTTTTCTTAAAGGTAGCACCTCTCAAGGGTGTGATGAGATTCGGCAAGAAGGGAAAATTGAGCTCGAGGTAAGTTGGCCATTTCGAAATCACAGAAAGAATCGGAAAGGTAGCCTACCGTCTAGCTCTGAATCCCGAGTTAGCATCAGTGCACCATGTGTTTCACGTCTCTATGCTCAAAAAGTACCTGCCCGATCCAAATCATGAGCTAATCCAAGAGCCTATCGAAGTACACGAAGACTTGACGTATGAAGAAAAGCCAGTACAGATTCTTGATCATGAAGAAAAGACCCTAAGGAACAAGGTGATTCCGTTAGTCAAGGTACTTTGGCGAAATCATAAAATCGAAGAAGCAACTTGGGAAGGCGAGGATGATATGAGATCACGATATCCCGACCTATTCCTAGAAGCTTAGAGTTGTCAAGTAAGAATCTTTATGTTCTATCTGAACCCTTATATTAATTTTCGGGACGAAAATTCCAATAAGTAGGGGAGATTGTGAAACTCCGAATCTTAGCCTTAAAAAAAAAAAGATAATTAGAATTTGCTTGTGCGAGGAACCCTTATTTCAGTTATATGGCTTGGTAATATGTATGTTTTCTTTTTTTTTTTCTAATTGTTATGCTGACTTCAATTTTAGGTTCCGGAGATAATTTCTCTTTAGGACAATTTAAACCCAATTAATTTTATCAGGAATCATCTAAAAGGCTATAAATATGTACGTATATATATGTGATTTTATTTTTTTCAAGCTATTATGTTCGGTTAATATTTTATGCATATGTATACGTGCCGATTTACTTTATATATATATATATATATATATATATATATATATCATCAAAATAACATATTAGTGCAATGTATAAATTTATAGTACAAATACTTTCCGATTACTTACTTTACAAGTATATATATATATATATATATATATATATATATATATATATATGTATATCACGTTTATCTTTTATCAAGTTTACCTTTTATTAGTGGAATATATATATATATATATATATATATATTCACGTTTATATACATATATGCACATACATCACTCTTACCTTTTATATATAGATTTGGTTACATAATGGTGTATTTTGCTATGTCAGCGTAAGGTTTTCAAAAGGAAAGAAGAAATATGTATGTAATGATGGCTAATAATGGCATGATTATGCAATAGTCAAATCAAATCGTTCTTCGTGCCAATTGGTATTGCTATGCACGTTAGGATTGTATTCAAGGCTTGTTTTTTCTCCTCACACACGCTTCAACATTCTCTCTTTCTTTTCATCCTTTTCAAAAAAAAAAAAAATCATAATTTACCTAGTAGTATTTTCTCTGAGATGTTCCTACAAAGATCAAGGAGCATCCTATACGATTAAATTATTCAGAGGTATTTTCTTCCCTATGTGACATATTTTACATGATAACATTGATTGTTACATTTTTTCTTACGAACAATACTCAATACTTCTTGTTTTGCAAAGGTTTTTGAGAAGTAACGTAAATGGTTACATTTGTTCTTTTTTTAAAAGCTACGTTTAGAATTTCGATCTGAATATTTTATACATGAATATTTAAGATGTTTTCAGTATGTGTTTTAAATTTCAGGAATTTTGGAATAACCATTTTTATTCTAAAAATCTTTTACCATCGGTACGTAGAACCTTTTTTTTATGATCCAAACAGCGTGTTTTGATTTTAATAAAATAGCTACAAAACGAATTTTGATTTGAATTTTTTATACCAAAATATTCAAGATGTTTGTAATACATATTTCAAATTTCATAATTTTTGGAGAAACCGTTTTGTTTCTAAAATTCAATTATGATCAGCGCACATAATTTTAGTTTCGGTTTCAAACAGCAAGGTTTTGATTTAAAATAAAATAGCTAACAGAGGAATGGTGATTTGGAATTTTATATCAGAATATTCAAGATGTTTTTAGTATGTCTTAAAAATCATGTAATTTTTGGATTAACGATTTAATTTATAAAAATAAATTAAACGTTTTGCGCGAAGTTTTATTCCTGTTTCAAACAGCGAAGTTTTATATTTTTTAAAATACTTGCAAATCGTATTTTGGCTGGAATTTTGTATACAAGACACCTATATATGTTGTTGTTACATAGAAAAATATTTATGAGGTTTAAATTAACGGAAGTATTTTTGTTAGTATTTATTTTAACAAGTGCGCAGATCTGTCCCGTTTTCTCTGAAACCCAATTTTTAGACAATATAAGTTTTAATTATATTTCTTCATGTTGGATTCCGATTTTGGAACTTTCACAGAAGAAGAAAATGTTTAAAATTTTATTTCCTATTCTCTGGAATTTTTCCAGAATTTTTCTCGGAAATTATTTTTCTTGCCGAAATCTTCGGGCGAAGGGCATTTTCGTCTTTTTACTATTGAGTATCGTCTTTGTGTTTTTCCAGAAACCTGGAGATGTTCAGAATTGATTATTAGGACCTAAATTTCATTCTTTCGTTTAGGTCCCGAGCAAAGTACTTTTTCCAATCGTTCGATAGTTTAAAGTCGCACGTTTCCGAAACAAGGTGAGAATAATCTCACTACAATACGGATTTGCTTAAAATTAATTACGATGAGTGTGTGATCTGATTTGGTTAATATGTGTTATATGAATGACTGTGTGATTTTTCTTATGTGCGTGTATATGTTATTGAGTGATTTGTGATTATTATGTCATGTTTGATTATGATGAGTTTATGTATGAGTTTAGTATAATTTTGGCATAACATGTTCTATTTATTAGCATGTTTCATGTTTGTTTATGTCATATGTCATCTTTGTATGTAATGCAAATAATCAAGTGATAAGATAAGTAAGAGAGTCGTACCGCCTCGAGCTACGGAGGTATTAAGAGAATTCTCTCGAGCCGACCTACGGGCTCCTAAAGGGAGTTTTCTCATATGATATGTTTATTAGATGGTGCGAACTATGGGAGGTTGCAGCCCCGTAGTTCGTTTCCAAAGTGTACACTGAAATTGGTACGACTACTCTAGGGGCACCCCGAATAAAATATGATAAGAATTATGATACGAAAGACCATGACACTGTTAGAACTAAAACACTAATTAATCGGTCATGCATTGCATTACTCATCTTTTTGTGAGTTATAGTTATTCTCGCTGAGCGTTAGCTCATATTATGTGTTTTCGTCCGTATTGTAGGTAAGCAACAAATGAATAAGTGAGGAGGGTGGATCAGCGGCGTTCGATGGTTAAGGGGTTGGGTTACGGTTCCGCTTGCTTATTTAAAAGACTTCCGCTACGAAATTTTATAAACACTCGGTTTGAGATTTTTATGCTTAAGCTATTTTCCAAGTTTAATTAGTTTTGAAAAATTGAAGTTGAATTTTTATGGTTTAGTTTCCGTTGAATATTCCAACCATCTACTTTAGTTTGGAATTTCGAATTAAGTATTTCTCTTATTTTCATCAAATGTTTTGTAAGATTTCAAGTGTTGATTATTTTCAAAGTTTTTTTTTATTTTAAAGTCCAAACTTTATAAATATATGAAACGATGTAAAAAAAAAAAAAAATTATCCACTATTTGTTTTCTAAGTAAGAGAATTAAGATAAGAATGACGGTCCGAAAAGTCGGGTCGTCACAGTTGGTAACGTAGTGAGACTGCATGGCGTACCTTTGTCCATCATCTCAGACTATGATGGTTGTTTCACTTCTAACTTCTGGAGGTGTGTGCAAAAGTCTATGGGATCGGAACTGAAGTTCAGTACTGCTTTTCACCCCCAGACGGATGGCCAATCCGAAAGGACTATTCAGACCTTAGAGGATATTCTACGAGCATGTGTCATGGATTTTGGTGGGAATTAGAATAGGAGGCTACCACTTATTGAATTCTCATACAACAATAGCTACCAAGCTTCAATCGGCGTTGCCCCATATGAAGCTCTTTACGGTAGAAAATGTCGATCTCCGATTCACTGGTTCGAATCCGGAGAAAATAGCCTCGAGAAGACAGATTTTATTTGAGACACCACTGAAGCCATCAAGAAGATACGAGATCGAATGGGAACTGCTCAAAGCCGACAGAAAAGCTACGCAGACAAGAGGAGACGACCACTGGAATTTCAAGTAGGAGACTTCGTTTTCTTAAAGGTAGCACCTCTCAAGGGTGTGATGAGATTCGGCAAGAAGGGAAAATTGAGCTCGAGGTAAGTTGGCCATTTCGAAATCACAGAAAGAATCGGAAAGGTAGCCTACCGTCTAGCTCTGAATCCCGAGTTAGCATCAGTGCACCATGTGTTTCACGTCTCTATGCTCAAAAAGTACCTGCCCGATCCAAATCATGAGCTAATCCAAGAGCCTATCGAAGTACACGAAGACTTGACGTATGAAGAAAAGCCAGTACAGATTCTTGATCATGAAGAAAAGACCCTAAGGAACAAGGTGATTCCGTTAGTCAAGGTACTTTGGCGAAATCATAAAATCGAAGAAGCAACTTGGGAAGGCGAGGATGATATGAGATCACGATATCCCGACCTATTCCTAGAAGCTTAGAGTTGTCAAGTAAGAATCTTTATGTTCTATCTGAACCCTTATATTAATTTTCGGGACGAAAATTCCAATAAGTAGGGGAGATTGTGAAACTCCGAATCTTAGCCTTAAAAAAAAAAAGATAATTAGAATTTGCTTGTGCGAGGAACCCTTATTTCAGTTATATGGCTTGGTAATATGTATGTTTTCTTTTTTTTTTTCTAATTGTTATGCTGACTTCAATTTTAGGTTCCGGAGATAATTTCTCTTTAGGACAATTTAAACCCAATTAATTTTATCAGGAATCATCTAAAAGGCTATAAATATGTACGTATATATATGTGATTTTATTTTTTTCAAGCTATTATGTTCGGTTAATATTTTATGCATATGTATACGTGCCGATTTACTTTATATATATATATATATATATATATATATATATATATATATATATATATATATCATCAAAATAACATATTAGTGCAATGTATAAATTTATAGTACAAATACTTTCCGATTACTTACTTTACAAGTATATATATATATATATATATATATATATATATGTATATCACGTTTATCTTTTATCAAGTTTACCTTTTATTAGTGGAATATATATATATATATATATATATATATATATTCACGTTTATATACATATATGCACATACATCACTCTTACCTTTTATATATAGATTTGGTTACATAATGGTGTATTTTGCTATGTCAGCGTAAGGTTTTCAAAAGGAAAGAAGAAATATGTATGTAATGATGGCTAATAATGGCATGATTATGCAATAGTCAAATCAAATCGTTCTTCGTGCCAATTGGTATTGCTATGCACGTTAGGATTGTATTCAAGGCTTGTTTTTTCTCCTCACACACGCTTCAACATTCTCTCTTTCTTTTCATCCTTTTCAAAAAAAAAAAAAATCATAATTTACCTAGTAGTATTTTCTCTGAGATGTTCCTACAAAGATCAAGGAGCATCCTATACGATTAAATTATTCAGAGGTATTTTCTTCCCTATGTGACATATTTTACATGATAACATTGATTGTTACATTTTTTCTTACGAACAATACTCAATACTTCTTGTTTTGCAAAGGTTTTTGAGAAGTAACGTAAATGGTTACATTTGTTCTTTTTTTAAAAGCTACGTTTAGAATTTCGATCTGAATATTTTATACATGAATATTTAAGATGTTTTCAGTATGTGTTTTAAATTTCAGGAATTTTGGAATAACCATTTTTATTCTAAAAATCTTTTACCATCGGTACGTAGAACCTTTTTTTTATGATCCAAACAGCGTGTTTTGATTTTAATAAAATAGCTACAAAACGAATTTTGATTTGAATTTTTTATACCAAAATATTCAAGATGTTTGTAATACATATTTCAAATTTCATAATTTTTGGAGAAACCGTTTTGTTTCTAAAATTCAATTATGATCAGCGCACATAATTTTAGTTTCGGTTTCAAACAGCAAGGTTTTGATTTAAAATAAAATAGCTAACAGAGGAATGGTGATTTGGAATTTTATATCAGAATATTCAAGATGTTTTTAGTATGTCTTAAAAATCATGTAATTTTTGGATTAACGATTTAATTTATAAAAATAAATTAAACGTTTTGCGCGAAGTTTTATTCCTGTTTCAAACAGCGAAGTTTTATATTTTTTAAAATACTTGCAAATCGTATTTTGGCTGGAATTTTGTATACAAGACACCTATATATGTTGTTGTTACATAGAAAAATATTTATGAGGTTTAAATTAACGGAAGTATTTTTGTTAGTATTTATTTTAACAAGTGCGCAGATCTGTCCCGTTTTCTCTGAAACCCAATTTTTAGACAATATAAGTTTTAATTATATTTCTTCATGTTGGATTCCGATTTTGGAACTTTCACAGAAGAAGAAAATGTTTAAAATTTTATTTCCTATTCTCTGGAATTTTTCCAGAATTTTTCTCGGAAATTATTTTTCTTGCCGAAATCTTCGGGCGAAGGGCATTTTCGTCTTTTTACTATTGAGTATCGTCTTTGTGTTTTTCCAGAAACCTGGAGATGTTCAGAATTGATTATTAGGACCTAAATTTCATTCTTTCGTTTAGGTCCCGAGCAAAGTACTTTTTCCAATCGTTCGATAGTTTAAAGTCGCACGTTTCCGAAACAAGGTGAGAATAATCTCACTACAATACGGATTTGCTTAAAATTAATTACGATGAGTGTGTGATCTGATTTGGTTAATATGTGTTATATGAATGACTGTGTGATTTTTCTTATGTGCGTGTATATGTTATTGAGTGATTTGTGATTATTATGTCATGTTTGATTATGATGAGTTTATGTATGAGTTTAGTATAATTTTGGCATAACATGTTCTATTTATTAGCATGTTTCATGTTTGTTTATGTCATATGTCATCTTTGTATGTAATGCAAATAATCAAGTGATAAGATAAGTAAGAGAGTCGTACCGCCTCGAGCTACGGAGGTATTAAGAGAATTCTCTCGAGCCGACCTACGGGCTCCTAAAGGGAGTTTTCTCATATGATATGTTTATTAGATGGTGCGAACTATGGGAGGTTGCAGCCCCGTAGTTCGTTTCCAAAGTGTACACTGAAATTGGTACGACTACTCTAGGGGCACCCCGAATAAAATATGATAAGAATTATGATACGAAAGACCATGACACTGTTAGAACTAAAACACTAATTAATCGGTCATGCATTGCATTACTCATCTTTTTGTGAGTTATAGTTATTCTCGCTGAGCGTTAGCTCATATTATGTGTTTTCGTCCGTATTGTAGGTAAGCAACAAATGAATAAGTGAGGAGGGTGGATCAGCGGCGTTCGATGGTTAAGGGGTTGGGTTACGGTTCCGCTTGCTTATTTAAAAGACTTCCGCTACGAAATTTTATAAACACTCGGTTTGAGATTTTTATGCTTAAGCTATTTTCCAAGTTTAATTAGTTTTGAAAAATTGAAGTTGAATTTTTATGGTTTAGTTTCCGTTGAATATTCCAACCATCTACTTTAGTTTGGAATTTCGAATTAAGTATTTCTCTTATTTTCATCAAATGTTTTGTAAGATTTCAAGTGTTGATTATTTTCAAAGTTTTTTTTTATTTTAAAGTCCAAACTTTATAAATATATGAAACGATGTAAAAAAAAAAAAAAAATTATCCGCTATTTGTTTTCTAAGTAAGAGAATTAAGATAAGAATGACGGTCCGAAAAGTCGGGTCGTCACAGTTGGTAACGTAGTGAGACTGCATGGCGTACCTTTGTCCATCATCTCAGACTATGATGGTTGTTTCACTTCTAACTTCTGGAGGTGTGTGCAAAAGTCTATGGGATCGGAACTGAAGTTCAGTACTGCTTTTCACCCCCAGACGGATGGCCAATCCGAAAGGACTATTCAGACCTTAGAGGATATTCTACGAGCATGTGTCATGGATTTTGGTGGGAATTAGAATAGGAGGCTACCACTTATTGAATTCTCATACAACAATAGCTACCAAGCTTCAATCGGCGTTGCCCCATATGAAGCTCTTTACGGTAGAAAATGTCGATCTCCGATTCACTGGTTCGAATCCGGAGAAAATAGCCTCGAGAAGACAGATTTTATTTGAGACACCACTGAAGCCATCAAGAAGATACGAGATCGAATGGGAACTGCTCAAAGCCGACAGAAAAGCTACGCAGACAAGAGGAGACGACCACTGGAATTTCAAGTAGGAGACTTCGTTTTCTTAAAGGTAGCACCTCTCAAGGGTGTGATGAGATTCGGCAAGAAGGGAAAATTGAGCTCGAGGTAAGTTGGCCATTTCGAAATCACAGAAAGAATCGGAAAGGTAGCCTACCGTCTAGCTCTGAATCCCGAGTTAGCATCAGTGCACCATGTGTTTCACGTCTCTATGCTCAAAAAGTACCTGCCCGATCCAAATCATGAGCTAATCCAAGAGCCTATCGAAGTACACGAAGACTTGACGTATGAAGAAAAGCCAGTACAGATTCTTGATCATGAAGAAAAGACCCTAAGGAACAAGGTGATTCCGTTAGTCAAGGTACTTTGGCGAAATCATAAAATCGAAGAAGCAACTTGGGAAGGCGAGGATGATATGAGATCACGATATCCCGACCTATTCCTAGAAGCTTAGAGTTGTCAAGTAAGAATCTTTATGTTCTATCTGAACCCTTATATTAATTTTCGGGACGAAAATTCCAATAAGTAGGGGAGATTGTGAAACTCCGAATCTTAGCCTTAAAAAAAAAAAGATAATTAGAATTTGCTTGTGCGAGGAACCCTTATTTCAGTTATATGGCTTGGTAATATGTATGTTTTCTTTTTTTTTTTCTAATTGTTATGCTGACTTCAATTTTAGGTTCCGGAGATAATTTCTCTTTAGGACAATTTAAACCCAATTAATTTTATCAGGAATCATCTAAAAGGCTATAAATATGTACGTATATATATGTGATTTTATTTTTTTCAAGCTATTATGTTCGGTTAATATTTTATGCATATGTATACGTGCCGATTTACTTTATATATATATATATATATATATATATATATATATATATATATATATATATCATCAAAATAACATATTAGTGCAATGTATAAATTTATAGTACAAATACTTTCCGATTACTTACTTTACAAGTATATATATATATATATATATATATATATATATATATATGTATATCACGTTTATCTTTTATCAAGTTTACCTTTTATTAGTGGAATATATATATATATATATATATATATATATATATTCACGTTTATATACATATATGCACATACATCACTCTTACCTTTTATATATAGATTTGGTTACATAATGGTGTATTTTGCTATGTCAGCGTAAGGTTTTCAAAAGGAAAGAAGAAATATGTATGTAATGATGGCTAATAATGGCATGATTATGCAATAGTCAAATCAAATCGTTCTTCGTGCCAATTGGTATTGCTATGCACGTTAGGATTGTATTCAAGGCTTGTTTTTTCTCCTCACACACGCTTCAACATTCTCTCTTTCTTTTCATCCTTTTCAAAAAAAAAAAAAATCATAATTTACCTAGTAGTATTTTCTCTGAGATGTTCCTACAAAGATCAAGGAGCATCCTATACGATTAAATTATTCAGAGGTATTTTCTTCCCTATGTGACATATTTTACATGATAACATTGATTGTTACATTTTTTCTTACGAACAATACTCAATACTTCTTGTTTTGCAAAGGTTTTTGAGAAGTAACGTAAATGGTTACATTTGTTCTTTTTTTAAAAGCTACGTTTAGAATTTCGATCTGAATATTTTATACATGAATATTTAAGATGTTTTCAGTATGTGTTTTAAATTTCAGGAATTTTGGAATAACCATTTTTATTCTAAAAATCTTTTACCATCGGTACGTAGAACCTTTTTTTTATGATCCAAACAGCGTGTTTTGATTTTAATAAAATAGCTACAAAACGAATTTTGATTTGAATTTTTTATACCAAAATATTCAAGATGTTTGTAATACATATTTCAAATTTCATAATTTTTGGAGAAACCGTTTTGTTTCTAAAATTCAATTATGATCAGCGCACATAATTTTAGTTTCGGTTTCAAACAGCAAGGTTTTGATTTAAAATAAAATAGCTAACAGAGGAATGGTGATTTGGAATTTTATATCAGAATATTCAAGATGTTTTTAGTATGTCTTAAAAATCATGTAATTTTTGGATTAACGATTTAATTTATAAAAATAAATTAAACGTTTTGCGCGAAGTTTTATTCCTGTTTCAAACAGCGAAGTTTTATATTTTTTAAAATACTTGCAAATCGTATTTTGGCTGGAATTTTGTATACAAGACACCTATATATGTTGTTGTTACATAGAAAAATATTTATGAGGTTTAAATTAACGGAAGTATTTTTGTTAGTATTTATTTTAACAAGTGCGCAGATCTGTCCCGTTTTCTCTGAAACCCAATTTTTAGACAATATAAGTTTTAATTATATTTCTTCATGTTGGATTCCGATTTTGGAACTTTCACAGAAGAAGAAAATGTTTAAAATTTTATTTCCTATTCTCTGGAATTTTTCCAGAATTTTTCTCGGAAATTATTTTTCTTGCCGAAATCTTCGGGCGAAGGGCATTTTCGTCTTTTTACTATTGAGTATCGTCTTTGTGTTTTTCCAGAAACCTGGAGATGTTCAGAATTGATTATTAGGACCTAAATTTCATTCTTTCGTTTAGGTCCCGAGCAAAGTACTTTTTCCAATCGTTCGATAGTTTAAAGTCGCACGTTTCCGAAACAAGGTGAGAATAATCTCACTACAATACGGATTTGCTTAAAATTAATTACGATGAGTGTGTGATCTGATTTGGTTAATATGTGTTATATGAATGACTGTGTGATTTTTCTTATGTGCGTGTATATGTTATTGAGTGATTTGTGATTATTATGTCATGTTTGATTATGATGAGTTTATGTATGAGTTTAGTATAATTTTGGCATAACATGTTCTATTTATTAGCATGTTTCATGTTTGTTTATGTCATATGTCATCTTTGTATGTAATGCAAATAATCAAGTGATAAGATAAGTAAGAGAGTCGTACCGCCTCGAGCTACGGAGGTATTAAGAGAATTCTCTCGAGCCGACCTACGGGCTCCTAAAGGGAGTTTTCTCATATGATATGTTTATTAGATGGTGCGAACTATGGGAGGTTGCAGCCCCGTAGTTCGTTTCCAAAGTGTACACTGAAATTGGTACGACTACTCTAGGGGCACCCCGAATAAAATATGATAAGAATTATGATACGAAAGACCATGACACTGTTAGAACTAAAACACTAATTAATCGGTCATGCATTGCATTACTCATCTTTTTGTGAGTTATAGTTATTCTCGCTGAGCGTTAGCTCATATTATGTGTTTTCGTCCGTATTGTAGGTAAGCAACAAATGAATAAGTGAGGAGGGTGGATCAGCGGCGTTCGATGGTTAAGGGGTTGGGTTACGGTTCCGCTTGCTTATTTAAAAGACTTCCGCTACGAAATTTTATAAACACTCGGTTTGAGATTTTTATGCTTAAGCTATTTTCCAAGTTTAATTAGTTTTGAAAAATTGAAGTTGAATTTTTATGGTTTAGTTTCCGTTGAATATTCCAACCATCTACTTTAGTTTGGAATTTCGAATTAAGTATTTCTCTTATTTTCATCAAATGTTTTGTAAGATTTCAAGTGTTGATTATTTTCAAAGTTTTTTTTTATTTTAAAGTCCAAACTTTATAAATATATGAAACGATGTAAAAAAAAAAAAAAAATTATCCGCTATTTGTTTTCTAAGTAAGAGAATTAAGATAAGAATGACGGTCCGAAAAGTCGGGTCGTCACAGTTGGTAACGTAGTGAGACTGCATGGCGTACCTTTGTCCATCATCTCAGACTATGATGGTTGTTTCACTTCTAACTTCTGGAGGTGTGTGCAAAAGTCTATGGGATCGGAACTGAAGTTCAGTACTGCTTTTCACCCCCAGATGGATGGCCAATCCGAAAGGACTATTCAGACCTTAGAGGATATTCTACGAGCATGTGTCATGGATTTTGGTGGGAATTAGAATAGGAGGCTACCACTTATTGAATTCTCATACAACAATAGCTACCAAGCTTCAATCGGCGTTGCCCCATATGAAGCTCTTTACGGTAGAAAATGTCGATCTCCGATTCACTGGTTCGAATCCGGAGAAAATAGCCTCGAGAAGACAGATTTTATTTGAGACACCACTGAAGCCATCAAGAAGATACGAGATCGAATGGGAACTGCTCAAAGCCGACAGAAAAGCTACGCAGACAAGAGGAGACGACCACTGGAATTTCAAGTAGGAGACTTCGTTTTCTTAAAGGTAGCACCTCTCAAGGGTGTGATGAGATTCGGCAAGAAGGGAAAATTGAGCTCGAGGTAAGTTGGCCATTTCGAAATCACAGAAAGAATCGGAAAGGTAGCCTACCGTCTAGCTCTGAATCCCGAGTTAGCATCAGTGCACCATGTGTTTCACGTCTCTATGCTCAAAAAGTACCTGCCCGATCCAAATCATGAGCTAATCCAAGAGCCTATCGAAGTACACGAAGACTTGACGTATGAAGAAAAGCCAGTACAGATTCTTGATCATGAAGAAAAGATCCTAAGGAACAAGGTGATTCCGTTAGTCAAGGTACTTTGGCGAAATCATAAAATCGAAGAAGCAACTTGGGAAGGCGAGGATGATATGAGATCACGATATCCCGACCTATTCCTAGAAGCTTAGAGTTGTCAAGTAAGAATCTTTATGTTCTATCTGAACCCTTATATTAATTTTCGGGATGAAAATTCCAATAAGTAGGGGAGATTGTGAAACTCCGAATCTTAGCCTTAAAAAAAAAAAGATAATTAGAATTTGCTTGTGCGAGGAACCCTTATTTCAGTTATATGGCTTGGTAATATGTATGTTTTCTTTTTTTTTTTCTAATTGTTATGCTGACTTCAATTTTAGGTTCCGGAGATAATTTCTCTTTAGGACAATTTAAACCCAATTAATTTTATCAGGAATCATCTAAAAGGCTATAAATATGTACGTATATATATGTGATTTTATTTTTTTCAAGCTATTATGTTCGGTTAATATTTTATGCATATGTATACGTGCCGATTTACTTTTTATATATATATATATATATATATATATATATATATATATATATCATCAAAATAACATATTAGTGCAATGTATAAATTTATAGTACAAATACTTTCCGATTACTTACTTTACAAGTATATATATATATATATATATATATATATATATATATGTATATCACGTTTATCTTTTATCAAGTTTACCTTTTATTAGTGGAATATATATATATATATATATATATATATATATATATATTCACGTTTATATACATATATGCACATACATCACTCTTACCTTTTATATATAGATTTGGTTACATAATTGTGTATTTTGCTATGTCAGCGTAAGGTTTTCAAAAGGAAAGAAGAAATATGTATGTAATGATGGCTAATAATGGCATGATTATGCAATAGTCAAATCAAATCGTTCTTCGTGCCAATTGGTATTGCTATGCACGTTAGGATTGTATTCAAGGCTTGTTTTTTCTCCTCACACACGCTTCAACATTCTCTCTTTCTTTTCATCCTTTTCAAAAAAAAAAAAATCATAATTTACCTAGTAGTATTTTCTCTGAGATGTTCCTACAAAGATCAAGGAGCATCCTATACGATTAAATTATTCAGAGGTATTTTCTTCCCTATGTGACATATTTTACATGATAACATTGATTGTTACATTTTTTCTTACGAACAATACTCAATACTTCTTGTTTTGCAAAGGTTTTTGAGAAGTAACGTAAATGGTTACATTTGTTCTTTTTTTAAAAGCTACGTTTAGAATTTCGATCTGAATATTTTATACATGAATATTTAAGATGTTTTCAGTATGTGTTTTAAATTTCAGGAATTTTGGAATAACCATTTTTATTCTAAAAATATTTTACCATCGGTACGTAGAACCTTTTTTTTATGATCCAAACAGCGTGTTTTGATTTTAATAAAATAGCTACAAAACGAATTTTGATTTGAATTTTTTATACCAAAATATTCAAGATGTTTGTAATACATATTTCAAATTTCATAATTTTTGGAGAAACCGTTTTGTTTCTAAAATTCAATTATGATCAGCGCACATAATTTTAGTTTCGGTTTCAAACAGCAAGGTTTTGATTTAAAATAAAATAGCTAACAGAGGAATGGTGATTTGGAATTTTATATCAGAATATTCAAGATGTTTTTAGTATGTCTTAAAAATCATGTAATTTTTGGATTAACGATTTAATTTATAAAAATAAATTAAACGTTTTGCGCGAAGTTTTATTCCTGTTTCAAACAGCGAAGTTTTATATTTTTTAAAATACTTGCAAATCGTATTTTGGCTGGAATTTTGTATACAAGACACCTATATATGTTGTTGTTACATAGAAAAATATTTATGAGGTTTAAATTAACGGAAGTATTTTTGTTAGTATTTATTTTAACAAGTGCGCAGATCTGTCCCGTTTTCTCTGAAACCCAATTTTTAGACAATATAAGTTTTAATTATATTTCTTCATGTTGGATTCCGATTTTGGAACTTTCACAGAAGAAGAAAATGTTTAAAATTTTATTTCCTATTCTCTGGAATTTTTCCAGAATTTTTCTCGGAAATTATTTTTCTTGCCGAAATCTTCGGGCGAAGGGCATTTTCGTCTTTTTACTATTGAGTATCGTCTTTGTGTTTTTCCAGAAACCTGGAGATGTTCAGAATTGATTATTAGGACCTAAATTTCATTCTTTCGTTTAGGTCCCGAGCAAAGTACTTTTTCCAATCGTTCGATAGTTTAAAGTCGCACGTTTCCGAAACAAGGTGAGAATAATCTCACTACAATACGGATTTGCTTAAAATTAATTACGATGAGTGTGTGATCTGATTTGGTTAATATGTGTTATATGAATGACTGTGTGATTTTTCTTATGTGCGTGTATATGTTATTGAGTGATTTGTGATTATTATGTCATGTTTGATTATGATGAGTTTATGTATGAGTTTAGTATAATTTTGGCATAACATGTTCTATTTATTAGCATGTTTCATGTTTGTTTATGTCATATGTCATCTTTGTATGTAATGCAAATAATCAAGTGATAAGATAAGTAAGAGAGTCGTACCGCCTCGAGCTACGGAGGTATTAAGAGAATTCTCTCGAGCCGACCTACGGGCTCCTAAAGGGAGTTTTCTCATATGATATGTTTATTAGATGGTGCGAACTATGGGAGGTTGCAGCCCCGTAGTTCGTTTCCAAAGTGTACACTGAAATTGGTACGACTACTCTAGGGGCACCCCGAATAAAATATGATAAGAATTATGATACGAAAGACCATGACACTGTTAGAACTAAAACACTAATTAATCGGTCATGCATTGCATTACTCATCTTTTTGTGAGTTATAGTTATTCTCGCTGAGCGTTAGCTCATATTATGTGTTTTCGTCCGTATTGTAGGTAAGCAACAAATGAATAAGTGAGGAGGGTGGATCAGCGGCGTTCGATGGTTAAGGGGTTGGGTTACGGTTCCGCTTGCTTATTTAAAAGACTTCCGCTACGAAATTTTATAAACACTCGGTTTGAGATTTTTATGCTTAAGCTATTTTCCAAGTTTAATTAGTTTTGAAAAATTGAAGTTGAATTTTTATGGTTTAGTTTCCGTTGAATATTCCAACCATCTACTTTAGTTTGGAATTTCGAATTAAGTATTTCTCTTATTTTCATCAAATGTTTTGTAAGATTTCAAGTGTTGATTATTTTCAAAGTTTTTTTTTATTTTAAAGTCCAAACTTTATAAATATATGAAACGATGTAAAAAAAAAAAAAAAATTATCCACTATTTGTTTTCTAAGTAAGAGAATTAAGATAAGAATGACGGTCCGAAAAGTCGGGTCGTCACAGTTGGTAACGTAGTGAGACTGCATGGCGTACCTTTGTCCATCATCTCAGACTATGATGGTTGTTTCACTTCTAACTTCTGGAGGTGTGTGCAAAAGTCTATGGGATCGGAACTGAAGTTCAGTACTGCTTTTCACCCCCAGACGGATGGCCAATCCGAAAGGACTATTCAGACCTTAGAGGATATTCTACGAGCATGTGTCATGGATTTTGGTGGGAATTAGAATAGGAGGCTACCACTTATTGAATTCTCATACAACAATAGCTACCAAGCTTCAATCGGCGTTGCCCCATATGAAGCTCTTTACGGTAGAAAATGTCGATCTCCGATTCACTGGTTCGAATCCGGAGAAAATAGCCTCGAGAAGACAGATTTTATTTGAGACACCACTGAAGCCATCAAGAAGATACGAGATCGAATGGGAACTGCTCAAAGCCGACAGAAAAGCTACGCAGACAAGAGGAGACGACCACTGGAATTTCAAGTAGGAGACTTCGTTTTCTTAAAGGTAGCACCTCTCAAGGGTGTGATGAGATTCGGCAAGAAGGGAAAATTGAGCTCGAGGTAAGTTGGCCATTTCGAAATCACAGAAAGAATCGGAAAGGTAGCCTACCGTCTAGCTCTGAATCCCGAGTTAGCATCAGTGCACCATGTGTTTCACGTCTCTATGCTCAAAAAGTACCTGCCCGATCCAAATCATGAGCTAATCCAAGAGCCTATCGAAGTACACGAAGACTTGACGTATGAAGAAAAGCCAGTACAGATTCTTGATCATGAAGAAAAGATCCTAAGGAACAAGGTGATTCCGTTAGTCAAGGTACTTTGGCGAAATCATAAAATCGAAGAAGCAACTTGGGAAGGCGAGGATGATATGAGATCACGATATCCCGACCTATTCCTAGAAGCTTAGAGTTGTCAAGTAAGAATCTTTATGTTCTATCTGAACCCTTATATTAATTTTCGGGACGAAAATTCCAATAAGTAGGGGAGATTGTGAAACTCCGAATCTTAGCCTTAAAAAAAAAAAGATAATTAGAATTTGCTTGTGCGAGGAACCCTTATTTCAGTTATATGGCT
The DNA here is from genome assembly GCF_054948205.1 of Urtica dioica subsp. dioica. NCBI lineage: Eukaryota > Viridiplantae > Streptophyta > Magnoliopsida > Rosales > Urticaceae > Urtica > Urtica dioica. The sequence continues at coordinate 16,389,236 of NC_142764.1, read as the reverse complement.
TGGTAATATGTATGTTTTCTTTTTTTTTTTCTAATTGTTATGCTGACTTCAATTTTAGGTTCCGGAGATAATTTCTCTTTAGGACAATTTAAACCCAATTAATTTTATCAGGAATCATCTAAAAGGCTATAAATATGTACGTATATATATGTGATTTTATTTTTTTCAAGCTATTATGTTCGGTTAATATTTTATGCATATGTATACGTGCCGATTTACTTTATATATATATATATATATATATATATATATATATATATATATCATCAAAATAACATATTAGTGCAATGTATAAATTTATAGTACAAATACTTTCCGATTACTTACTTTACAAGTATATATATATATATATATATATATATATATATATGTATATCACGTTTATCTTTTATCAAGTTTACCTTTTATTAGTGGAATATATATATATATATATATATATATATATATATATATATATTCACGTTTATATACATATATGCACATACATCACTCTTACCTTTTATATATAGATTTGGTTACATAATGGTGTATTTTGCTATGTCAGCGTAAGGTTTTCAAAAGGAAAGAAGAAATATGTATGTAATGATGGCTAATAATGGCATGATTATGCAATAGTCAAATCAAATCGTTCTTCGTGCCAATTGGTATTGCTATGCACGTTAGGATTGTATTCAAGGCTTGTTTTTTCTCCTCACACACGCTTCAACATTCTCTCTTTCTTTTCATCCTTTTCAAAAAAAAAAAAATCATAATTTACCTAGTAGTATTTTCTCTGAGATGTTCCTACAAAGATCAAGGAGCATCCTATACGATTAAATTATTCAGAGGTATTTTCTTCCCTATGTGACATATTTTACATGATAACATTGATTGTTACATTTTTTCTTACGAACAATACTCAATACTTCTTGTTTTGCAAAGGTTTTTGAGAAGTAACGTAAATGGTTACATTTGTTCTTTTTTTAAAAGCTACGTTTAGAATTTCGATCTGAATATTTTATACATGAATATTTAAGATGTTTTCAGTATGTGTTTTAAATTTCAGGAATTTTGGAATAACCATTTTTATTCTAAAAATATTTTACCATCGGTACGTAGAACCTTTTTTTTATGATCCAAACAGCGTGTTTTGATTTTAATAAAATAGCTACAAAACGAATTTTGATTTGAATTTTTTATACCAAAATATTCAAGATGTTTGTAATACATATTTCAAATTTCATAATTTTTGGAGAAACCGTTTTGTTTCTAAAATTCAATTATGATCAGCGCACATAATTTTAGTTTCGGTTTCAAACAGCAAGGTTTTGATTTAAAATAAAATAGCTAACAGAGGAATGGTGATTTGGAATTTTATATCAGAATATTCAAGATGTTTTTAGTATGTCTTAAAAATCATGTAATTTTTGGATTAACGATTTAATTTATAAAAATAAATTAAACGTTTTGCGCGAAGTTTTATTCCTGTTTCAAACAGCGAAGTTTTATATTTTTTAAAATACTTGCAAATCGTATTTTGGCTGGAATTTTGTATACAAGACACCTATATATGTTGTTGTTACATAGAAAAATATTTATGAGGTTTAAATTAACGGAAGTATTTTTGTTAGTATTTATTTTAACAAGTGCGCAGATCTGTCCCGTTTTCTCTGAAACCCAATTTTTAGACAATATAAGTTTTAATTATATTTCTTCATGTTGGATTCCGATTTTGGAACTTTCACAGAAGAAGAAAATGTTTAAAATTTTATTTCCTATTCTCTGGAATTTTTCCAGAATTTTTCTCGGAAATTATTTTTCTTGCCGAAATCTTCGGGCGAAGGGCATTTTCGTCTTTTTACTATTGAGTATCGTCTTTGTGTTTTTCCAGAAACCTGGAGATGTTCAGAATTGATTATTAGGACCTAAATTTCATTCTTTCGTTTAGGTCCCGAGCAAAGTACTTTTTCCAATCGTTCGATAGTTTAAAGTCGCACGTTTCCGAAACAAGGTGAGAATAATCTCACTACAATACGGATTTGCTTAAAATTAATTACGATGAGTGTGTGATCTGATTTGGTTAATATGTGTTATATGAATGACTGTGTGATTTTTCTTATGTGCGTGTATATGTTATTGAGTGATTTGTGATTATTATGTCATGTTTGATTATGATGAGTTTATGTATGAGTTTAGTATAATTTTGGCATAACATGTTCTATTTATTAGCATGTTTCATGTTTGTTTATGTCATATGTCATCTTTGTATGTAATGCAAATAATCAAGTGATAAGATAAGTAAGAGAGTCGTACCGCCTCGAGCTACGGAGGTATTAAGAGAATTCTCTCGAGCCGACCTACGGGCTCCTAAAGGGAGTTTTCTCATATGATATGTTTATTAGATGGTGCGAACTATGGGAGGTTGCAGCCCCGTAGTTCGTTTCCAAAGTGTACACTGAAATTGGTACGACTACTCTAGGGGCACCCCGAATAAAATATGATAAGAATTATGATACGAAAGACCATGACACTGTTAGAACTAAAACACTAATTAATCGGTCATGCATTGCATTACTCATCTTTTTGTGAGTTATAGTTATTCTCGCTGAGCGTTAGCTCATATTATGTGTTTTCGTCCGTATTGTAGGTAAGCAACAAATGAATAAGTGAGGAGGGTGGATCAGCGGCGTTCGATGGTTAAGGGGTTGGGTTACGGTTCCGCTTGCTTATTTAAAAGACTTCCGCTACGAAATTTTATAAACACTCGGTTTGAGATTTTTATGCTTAAGCTATTTTCCAAGTTTAATTAGTTTTGAAAAATTGAAGTTGAATTTTTATGGTTTAGTTTCCGTTGAATATTCCAACCATCTACTTTAGTTTGGAATTTCGAATTAAGTATTTCTCTTATTTTCATCAAATGTTTTGTAAGATTTCAAGTGTTGATTATTTTCAAAGTTTTTTTTTATTTTAAAGTCCAAACTTTATAAATATATGAAACGATGTAAAAAAAAAAAAAAAATTATCCACTATTTGTTTTCTAAGTAAGAGAATTAAGATAAGAATGACGGTCCGAAAAGTCGGGTCGTCACAGTTGGTAACGTAGTGAGACTGCATGGCGTACCTTTGTCCATCATCTCAGACTATGATGGTTGTTTCACTTCTAACTTCTGGAGGTGTGTGCAAAAGTCTATGGGATCGGAACTGAAGTTCAGTACTGCTTTTCACCCCCAGACGGATGGCCAATCCGAAAGGACTATTCAGACCTTAGAGGATATTCTACGAGCATGTGTCATGGATTTTGGTGGGAATTAGAATAGGAGGCTACCACTTATTGAATTCTCATACAACAATAGCTACCAAGCTTCAATCGGCGTTGCCCCATATGAAGCTCTTTACGGTAGAAAATGTCGATCTCCGATTCACTGGTTCGAATCCGGAGAAAATAGCCTCGAGAAGACAGATTTTATTTGAGACACCACTGAAGCCATCAAGAAGATACGAGATCGAATGGGAACTGCTCAAAGCCGACAGAAAAGCTACGCAGACAAGAGGAGACGACCACTGGAATTTCAAGTAGGAGACTTCGTTTTCTTAAAGGTAGCACCTCTCAAGGGTGTGATGAGATTCGGCAAGAAGGGAAAATTGAGCTCGAGGTAAGTTGGCCATTTCGAAATCACAGAAAGAATCGGAAAGGTAGCCTACCGTCTAGCTCTGAATCCCGAGTTAGCATCAGTGCACCATGTGTTTCACGTCTCTATGCTCAAAAAGTACCTGCCCGATCCAAATCATGAGCTAATCCAAGAGCCTATCGAAGTACACGAAGACTTGACGTATGAAGAAAAGCCAGTACAGATTCTTGATCATGAAGAAAAGATCCTAAGGAACAAGGTGATTCCGTTAGTCAAGGTACTTTGGCGAAATCATAAAATCGAAGAAGCAACTTGGGAAGGCGAGGATGATATGAGATCACGATATCCCGACCTATTCCTAGAAGCTTAGAGTTGTCAAGTAAGAATCTTTATGTTCTATCTGAACCCTTATATTAATTTTCGGGACGAAAATTCCAATAAGTAGGGGAGATTGTGAAACTCCGAATCTTAGCCTTAAAAAAAAAAAGATAATTAGAATTTGCTTGTGCGAGGAACCCTTATTTCAGTTATATGGCTTGGTAATATGTATGTTTTCTTTTTTTTTTTCTAATTGTTATGCTGACTTCAATTTTAGGTTCCGGAGATAATTTCTCTTTAGGACAATTTAAACCCAATTAATTTTATCAGGAATCATCTAAAAGGCTATAAATATGTACGTATATATATGTGATTTTATTTTTTTCAAGCTATTATGTTCGGTTAATATTTTATGCATATGTATACGTGCCGATTTACTTTATATATATATATATATATATATATATATATATATATATATCATCAAAATAACATATTAGTGCAATGTATAAATTTATAGTACAAATACTTTCCGATTACTTACTTTACAAGTATATATATATATATATATATATATATATATATATATATGTATATCACGTTTATCTTTTATCAAGTTTACCTTTTATTAGTGGAATATATATATATATATATATATATATATATATATATATATTCACGTTTATATACATATATGCACATACATCACTCTTACCTTTTATATATAGATTTGGTTACATAATGGTGCATTTTGCTATGTCAGCGTAAGGTTTTCAAAAGGAAAGAAGAAATATGTATGTAATGATGGCTAATAATGGCATGATTATGCAATAGTCAAATCAAATCGTTCTTCGTGCCAATTGGTATTGCTATGCACGTTAGGATTGTATTCAAGGCTTGTTTTTTCTCCTCACACACGCTTCAACATTCTCTCTTTCTTTTCATCCTTTTCAAAAAAAAAAAAAATCATAATTTACCTAGTAGTATTTTCTCTGAGATGTTCCTACAAAGATCAAGGAGCATCCTATACGATTAAATTATTCAGAGGTATTTTCTTCCCTATGTGACATATTTTACATGATAACATTGATTGTTACATTTTTTCTTACGAACAATACTCAATACTTCTTGTTTTGCAAAGGTTTTTGAGAAGTAACGTAAATGGTTACATTTGTTCTTTTTTTAAAAGCTACGTTTAGAATTTCGATCTGAATATTTTATACATGAATATTTAAGATGTTTTCAGTATGTGTTTTAAATTTCAGGAATTTTGGAATAACCATTTTTATTCTAAAAATATTTTACCATCGGTACGTAGAACCTTTTTTTTATGATCCAAACAGCGTGTTTTGATTTTAATAAAATAGCTACAAAACGAATTTTGATTTGAATTTTTTATACCAAAATATTCAAGATGTTTGTAATACATATTTCAAATTTCATAATTTTTGGAGAAACCGTTTTGTTTCTAAAATTCAATTATGATCAGCGCACATAATTTTAGTTTCGGTTTCAAACAGCAAGGTTTTGATTTAAAATAAAATAGCTAACAGAGGAATGGTGATTTGGAATTTTATATCAGAATATTCAAGATGTTTTTAGTATGTCTTAAAAATCATGTAATTTTTGGATTAACGATTTAATTTATAAAAATAAATTAAACGTTTTGCGCGAAGTTTTATTCCTGTTTCAAACAGCGAAGTTTTATATTTTTTAAAATACTTGCAAATCGTATTTTGGCTGGAATTTTGTATACAAGACACCTATATATGTTGTTGTTACATAGAAAAATATTTATGAGGTTTAAATTAACAGAAGTATTTTTGTTAGTATTTATTTTAACAAGTGCGCAGATCTGTCCCGTTTTCTCTGAAACCCAATTTTTAGACAATATAAGTTTTAATTATATTTCTTCATGTTGGATTCCGATTTTGGAACTTTCACAGAAGAAGAAAATGTTTAAAATTTTATTTCCTATTCTCTGGAATTTTTCCAGAATTTTTCTCGGAAATTATTTTTCTTGCCGAAATCTTCGGGCGAAGGGCATTTTCGTCTTTTTACTATTGAGTATCGTCTTTGTGTTTTTCCAGAAACCTGGAGATGTTCAGAATTGATTATTAGGACCTAAATTTCATTCTTTCGTTTAGGTCCCGAGCAAAGTACTTTTTCCAATCGTTCGATAGTTTAAAGTCGCACGTTTCCGAAACAAGGTGAGAATAATCTCACTACAATACGGATTTGCTTAAAATTAATTACGATGAGTGTGTGATCTGATTTGGTTAATATGTGTTATATGAATGACTGTGTGATTTTTCTTATGTGCGTGTATATGTTATTGAGTGATTTGTGATTATTATGTCATGTTTGATTATGATGAGTTTATGTATGAGTTTAGTATAATTTTGGCATAACATGTTCTATTTATTAGCATGTTTCATGTTTGTTTATGTCATATGTCATCTTTGTATGTAATGCAAATAATCAAGTGATAAGATAAGTAAGAGAGTCGTACCGCCTCGAGCTACGGAGGTATTAAGAGAATTCTCTCGAGCCGACCTACGGGCTCCTAAAGGGAGTTTTCTCATATGATATGTTTATTAGATGGTGCGAACTATGGGAGGTTGCAGCCCCGTAGTTCGTTTCCAAAGTGTACACTGAAATTGGTACGACTACTCTAGGGGCACCCCGAATAAAATATGATAAGAATTATGATACGAAAGACCATGACACTGTTAGAACTAAAACACTAATTAATCGGTCATGCATTGCATTACTCATCTTTTTGTGAGTTATAGTTATTCTCGCTGAGCGTTAGCTCATATTATGTGTTTTCGTCCGTATTGTAGGTAAGCAACAAATGAATAAGTGAGGAGGGTGGATCAGCGGCGTTCGATGGTTAAGGGGTTGGGTTACGGTTCCGCTTGCTTATTTAAAAGACTTCCGCTACGAAATTTTATAAACACTCGGTTTGAGATTTTTATGCTTAAGCTATTTTCCAAGTTTAATTAGTTTTGAAAAATTGAAGTTGAATTTTTATGGTTTAGTTTCCGTTGAATATTCCAACCATCTACTTTAGTTTGGAATTTCGAATTAAGTATTTCTCTTATTTTCATCAAATGTTTTGTAAGATTTCAAGTGTTGATTATTTTCAAAGTTTTTTTTTATTTTAAAGTCCAAACTTTATAAATATATGAAACGATGTAAAAAAAAAAAAAAAATTATCCACTATTTGTTTTCTAAGTAAGAGAATTAAGATAAGAATGACGGTCCGAAAAGTCGGGTCGTCACAGTTGGTAACGTAGTGAGACTGCATGGCGTACCTTTGTCCATCATCTCAGACTATGATGGTTGTTTCACTTCTAACTTCTGGAGGTGTGTGCAAAAGTCTATGGGATCGGAACTGAAGTTCAGTACTGCTTTTCACCCCCAGACGGATGGCCAATCCGAAAGGACTATTCAGACCTTAGAGGATATTCTACGAGCATGTGTCATGGATTTTGGTGGGAATTAGAATAGGAGGCTACCACTTATTGAATTCTCATACAACAATAGCTACCAAGCTTCAATCGGCGTTGCCCCATATGAAGCTCTTTACGGTAGAAAATGTCGATCTCCGATTCACTGGTTCGAATCCGGAGAAAATAGCCTCGAGAAGACAGATTTTATTTGAGACACCACTGAAGCCATCAAGAAGATACGAGATCGAATGGGAACTGCTCAAAGCCGACAGAAAAGCTACGCAGACAAGAGGAGACGACCACTGGAATTTCAAGTAGGAGACTTCGTTTTCTTAAAGGTAGCACCTCTCAAGGGTGTGATGAGATTCGGCAAGAAGGGAAAATTGAGCTCGAGGTAAGTTGGCCATTTCGAAATCACAGAAAGAATCGGAAAGGTAGCCTACCGTCTAGCTCTGAATCCCGAGTTAGCATCAGTGCACCATGTGTTTCACGTCTCTATGCTCAAAAAGTACCTGCCCGATCCAAATCATGAGCTAATCCAAGAGCCTATCGAAGTACACGAAGACTTGACGTATGAAGAAAAGCCAGTACAGATTCTTGATCATGAAGAAAAGATCCTAAGGAACAAGGTGATTCCGTTAGTCAAGGTACTTTGGCGAAATCATAAAATCGAAGAAGCAACTTGGGAAGGCGAGGATGATATGAGATCACGATATCCCGACCTATTCCTAGAAGCTTAGAGTTGTCAAGTAAGAATCTTTATGTTCTATCTGAACCCTTATATTAATTTTCGGGACGAAAATTCCAATAAGTAGGGGAGATTGTGAAACTCCGAATCTTAGCCTTAAAAAAAAAAAGATAATTAGAATTTGCTTGTGCGAGGAACCCTTATTTCAGTTATATGGCTTGGTAATATGTATGTTTTCTTTTTTTTTTTCTAATTGTTATGCTGACTTCAATTTTAGGTTCCGGAGATAATTTCTCTTTAGGACAATTTAAACCCAATTAATTTTATCAGGAATCATCTAAAAGGCTATAAATATGTACGTATATATATGTGATTTTATTTTTTTCAAGCTATTATGTTCGGTTAATATTTTATGCATATGTATACGTGCCGATTTACTTTATATATATATATATATATATATATATATATATATCATCAAAATAACATATTAGTGCAATGTATAAATTTATAGTACAAATACTTTCCGATTACTTACTTTACAAGTATATATATATATATATATATATATATATGTATATCACGTTTATCTTTTATCAAGTTTACCTTTTATTAGTGGAATATATATATATATATATATATATATATATTCACGTTTATATACATATATGCACATACATCACTCTTACCTTTTATATATAGATTTGGTTACATAATGGTGTATTTTGCTATGTCAGCGTAAGGTTTTCAAAAGGAAAGAAGAAATATGTATGTAATGATGGCTAATAATGGCATGATTATGCAATAGTCAAATCAAATCGTTCTTCGTGCCAATTGGTATTGCTATGCACGTTAGGATTGTATTCAAGGCTTGTTTTTTCTCCTCACACACGCTTCAACATTCTCTCTTTCTTTTCATCCTTTTCAAAAAAAAAAAAATCATAATTTACCTAGTAGTATTTTCTCTGAGATGTTCCTACAAAGATCAAGGAGCATCCTATACGATTAAATTATTCAGAGGTATTTTCTTCCCTATGTGACATATTTTACATGATAACATTGATTGTTACATTTTTTCTTACGAACAATACTCAATACTTCTTGTTTTGCAAAGGTTTTTGAGAAGTAACGTAAATGGTTACATTTGTTCTTTTTTTAAAAGCTACGTTTAGAATTTCGATCTGAATATTTTATACATGAATATTTAAGATGTTTTCAGTATGTGTTTTAAATTTCAGGAATTTTGGAATAACCATTTTTATTCTAAAAATCTTTTACCATCGGTACGTAGAACCTTTTTTTTATGATCCAAACAGCGTGTTTTGATTTTAATAAAATAGCTACAAAACGAATTTTGATTTGAATTTTTTATACCAAAATATTCAAGATGTTTGTAATACATATTTCAAATTTCATAATTTTTGGAGAAACCGTTTTGTTTCTAAAATTCAATTATGATCAGCGCACATAATTTTAGTTTCGGTTTCAAACAGCAAGGTTTTGATTTAAAATAAAATAGCTAACAGAGGAATGGTGATTTGGAATTTTATATCAGAATATTCAAGATGTTTTTAGTATGTCTTAAAAATCATGTAATTTTTGGATTAACGATTTAATTTATAAAAATAAATTAAACGTTTTGCGCGAAGTTTTATTCCTGTTTCAAACAGCGAGGTTTTATATTTTTTAAAATACTTGCAAATCGTATTTTGGCTGGAATTTTGTATACAAGACACCTATATATGTTGTTGTTACATAGAAAAATATTTATGAGGTTTAAATTAACGGAAGTATTTTTGTTAGTATTTATTTTAACAAGTGCGCAGATCTGTCCCGTTTTCTCTGAAACCCAATTTTTAGACAATATAAGTTTTAATTATATTTCTTCATGTTGGATTCCGATTTTGGAACTTTCACAGAAGAAGAAAATGTTTAAAATTTTATTTCCTATTCTCTGGAATTTTTCCAGAATTTTTATCGGAAATTATTTTTCTTGCCGAAATCTTCGGGCGAAGGGCATTTTCGTCTTTTTACTATTGAGTATCGTCTTTGTGTTTTTCCAGAAACCTGGAGATGTTCAGAATTGATTATTAGGACCTAAATTTCATTCTTTCGTTTAGGTCCCGAGCAAAGTACTTTTTCCAATCGTTCGATAGTTTAAAGTCGCACGTTTCCGAAACAAGGTGAGAATAATCTCACTACAATACGGATTTGCTTAAAATTAATTACGATGAGTGTGTGATCTGATTTGGTTAATATGTGTTATATGAATGACTGTGTGATTTTTCTTATGTGCGTGTATATGTTATTGAGTGATTTGTGATTATTATGTCATGTTTGATTATGATGAGTTTATGTATGAGTTTAGTATAATTTTGGCATAACATGTTCTATTTATTAGCATGTTTCATGTTTGTTTATGTCATATGTCATCTTTGTATGTAATGCAAATAATCAAGTGATAAGATAAGTAAGAGAGTCGTACCGCCTCGAGCTACGGAGGTATTAAGAGAATTCTCTCGAGCCGACCTACGGGCTCCTAAAGGGAGTTTTCTCATATGATATGTTTATTAGATGGTGCGAACTATGGGAGGTTGCAGCCCCGTAGTTCGTTTCCAAAGTGTACACTGAAATTGGTACGACTACTCTAGGGGCACCCCGAATAAAATATGATAAGAATTATGATACGAAAGACCATGACACTGTTAGAACTAAAACACTAATTAATCGGTCATGCATTGCATTACTCATCTTTTTGTGAGTTATAATTATTCTCGCTGAGCGTTAGCTCATATTATGTGTTTTCGTCCGTATTGTAGGTAAGCAACAAATGAATAAGTGAGGAGGGTGGATCAGCGGCGTTCGATGGTTAAGGGGTTGGGTTACGGTTCCGCTTGCTTATTTAAAAGACTTCCGCTACGAAATTTTATAAACACTCGGTTTGAGATTTTTATGCTTAAGCTATTTTCCAAGTTTAATTAGTTTTGAAAAATTGAAGTTGAATTTTTATGGTTTAGTTTCCGTTGAATATTCCAACCATCTACTTTAGTTTGGAATTTCGAATTAAGTATTTCTCTTATTTTCATCAAATGTTTTGTAAGATTTCAAGTGTTGATTATTTTCAAAGTTTTTTTTTATTTTAAAGTCCAAACTTTATAAATATATGAAACGATGTAAAAAAAAAAAAAATTATCCACTATTTGTTTTCTAAGTAAGAGAATTAAGATAAGAATGACGGTCCGAAAAGTCGGGTCGTCACAATCCACCACTGCCAGAAATATCTATAACACTTGTCGTTTGGCAGGAGGCTCCCAAAGCCGATGTGCATCACTGAGTGGATGCAGACACGTTACTACTTCAACATGTCCCTCTGGTTGGCAGAGGAGCACTCTCGAAAACACTGGTAAAAAAAACTTCTCATTTCGCTTCTTTAATTACTAAATTAAGTTTCTGCAAGAGGTTTCATTTTCATGTGCTTTGGCTCAAGGTGACGCTGTCAATGAATACTGCAAGTTGGGCTGTGGATTCTCCGTGTGCGGTGCCATGACCACTCTCCAAGACTCTGGTAAAGCCCCAACCCTTTTTCCTAGTTTAAAAGTTCGTATTCTATTCACTTTTTTTTTTTGTTATTCTAATTATATGAAAATTGTTTCGCTGACTAGACGCAACTGAGGTTATCAATGGAGCTATTGAGAAATGTAACAACGCCTGCTCTGCTCTCTGCACCAAGAACTCTATTTCTGCATCTGAAATTGCCTAAACAAGCATATATCCACGGAGACGGAGATGCCATGTAAAAGTGAAGCATCTAAATAAATGTACTTTTCCTTTTCTTTGCTTTCAATAAATGTCATCTATGTATGACAAAAGTAATATGCTACACGCTCGTGCTAGCTGCTTGTGTTTGTGCCGTAGAAGGTTATCGATCCTAGATTGTATGTCCTTCAACTTGATATCTGAATAAAGAGTAATGCGTCTTTTTAAATATTCTTCTCGACTTTTTGTTTACTATATATTTCACACATCCTACCATTTTTTTTTCTCGCATACAGTTACGAGGTGGTGTTGGGATTACGAAACTTAATAACAGTTTGCTGGGATCAATATGTTAAGACGTGGTTCTCTTATCCCATTATAAAGAGTGTGGACTAGATTAAAACAATACACGACGTCATGAGCACAACTATGGTAACACCCAGGTTTCGTGAGATGTTATCAATAAATAAAAGAGTTAAAATATATATAAACCCATACCACTACATTTCCTAGTTTCCATGGAAGTTTTATTTCGGTTGACCAAAATTATTTTCGATAATATTATAAATAAGAATTAAAAACTAATTTTATAAAAAAATTATTGAAAAAAAATATTAGACCTGAGGTACGGGAAACACTAATATTTAATAAATTCAAACAAAATAACAAGACCTAAAAAAATTCCTTTAGACACATTCCATTTGATTCTCTATACCGGAAGGACTCCTAGAGAACAAAAAAACAAGGTTCTTATTGTGACAAAATAATGGTTTGAGCATTATAAATACAATGCTTAGCAAAAGTTTTTATTCTGTGAGTGAAAATCACAACCCAACATTTTGCCATCGTCACCATTGATTCATACTAATCATTTAGTCCCAGGTTGTATACCTACAACGCATACGCATATTTGTCGTGGCACTACAACAAAAAATGTTTATCAACTACAGCCTTCAGGTGTAGTATTTAAACTATGACTACGGTTTTTGTTCTGACATGTATCATATCGGAGTTTTTTCACTATACATAAGAATTCAGTTTTTTGTCGTAGTTTTTATAAACAAAAAAATTGTAGTGAAAACATTTTACTACAATTTATACATGTAGTGATTACAGACAGTAGTTTTATTTTATTCAAATAATTTATATATTATTATAGAATACCAATTTTATTGTAGTATACGACTACTTTAGTTTTATGAAGTGTTTACGTATCTAGTTATTTATCATTACTTTGATTAATAATATATTTTGTTAATTTTAAAATACACAATTTTATTTCCATTTAAATAAGATTTAAAAAATCAAAATACAAGTTACTTGATCTCATTAGTATAAAATCATGATAACTGTAACTATACATCAAGAATGTCTTGCAATTCTACAAACTATGTGGAAAAGATATTTTTCTAACGACAAAATATATGTAAGTACTTAAAATTATATGCCTAGTTTGAACGTTGAAGGTCCACCGCTCTTTCATTGTGCAGCGAGCTCAACTTAAGCGGAATAATCTGAAAAAGAAAAAAAAATACTCGACTTAAACTCTCAGTTATATAATGACCTGCGAAGAAAAAGGCAATTCGTTAAATTACTTGTCGATTAAGGGTATACCATTTAGGTCTTCATAGGGCTGAAAATTACAAAGTGTCAAAACCAAGGACCTGGGGGAAACTCAAAAGATCCGGAGACCCAAAGATCCGAAGAAAACGAACACTGTTAACGCTGTTTTTGGGTCAACACTTAGAACCGTCCGTGGTTCGGTCTAGGGCCGGACCCTATGACCGCACGTAGGTTGGGTGTGGTGAAATCTTCTCATCTCGTAGTCTTTGCCTCGTCGGAAAGAGGTTTCCGGTTTCTCGTCACTTTGTGATTAGTTCGCCTTCGCGTTCTTCGGGTTCAACGAGTCCTTCGAGTCCGTCGAGTTCCTAGTGTTCTTCGGGTTCTTCGCGATTTTTAGATTCGCCGAGTTTTTCACGTTCTTTGTGTTCGTCGATTCCTTCGAGTCCTTTGTGTTCTTCGCAATCTTCGGACTCTTCGCGTTCTTCGTGTTCTTCGCCTGAAAAGACAAGAAACGTGAACTAGAGGGACGCGGGGGGGTTTCTCCTGGCGCGCGCTCCGACGCTCAACATTAGTCGAGGTGGGGGGGCTTATCTCGTCTCGAGTGTCGAGAGAGGAAAATATAGTGGATCGGGAGTGAAGTAGAGGTTTTCTAAGTTTGAGAAAACTTACTTGTGAATGAATGGTAGATGGGTATTTATAGCTTTTCATTTTGGAGTGTGAATGGGCATGGAAGACAATTTAGACCAAAGTAGAGGTTTATCTCGCCGAAGGTCTCGCGTGCCGATAGTCCGAGTTCATGCCGAAGGTCTTGTAGGCTCGCCGATAGTTTGATCTTGAACTTTGCCGATGGTCTAACGCCGATGGTTTTATGTCGATAGTCTCAGTCATGAAGATCACCGATGATTTAAAGATTCTTGTCTTCGCCGATAGTTTAAATATTCTTGTCTTCGCCGATAATCTTACTTTGCCGAAGATTTTAGGACGCCGATAGTTTGGTCTTGAACTTCGCCGATAGTATGGCCGCCGATAGTTCAATGATTCTTCTATTCGCCGATAGTCTTGCTATGCCAAAGGCTTTAGGACGCCGATGGTTGCCCACGTTGAGCCATGCCGATGGTTAGAGCTTCTCGGAGGTTCTTTTAGTGGTGTTTGTTTGAGTTGTTTATTCCGTATATGTCCACTTTTGCATTTAATTTCTTGAATACCCCTTTTTGAGTATACATGTGTTATGCATGCATGAATATTATCTACGTATGTATTTTTATATATATTATAGATACATATATATATATATATATATATATATGTTATGCATACATATGTCTTTTCTAATGTGTGTATATATATATATATTTGTATTTATGTATGTAAATATGTATATATAAAATTTACCCTTTTGTTTTGCGAGTCAAGTTTCGGGATTTTACTTTGAGGGACGTCGTTTTTTACTCCCGGGGTGTCGTTTTTACATTGTTAAAACGACGGCATAACAAACACGATGAGAAGAGAAAAACTTCACCTAACCCAACTTATGTGCGGTCATAGGGTGCGGCCTTAGATCGAACAACGGACGATTCTTAGTGCTAATCCAAAAACGCGATTAACTCACGTAATCTCCAATTTTTGAACGATGGATGGGTTGTTAGAATGAAAAGTAAATTTTTATGAACAAAAATGAACAGTAGGTATTTCTCAAGGTAAGCAAATTAAGGAAAGGATAAATAATAGGAATCAATGCAGTAAAGCCAAATTTTGTCACCAATAATTTTAACAGGTTAGTTTAGTGGTCCAGTGTTTCCACTTGCGCACACATTTATGTATCCTACACCAGCATAACCATAGTTGGAGAGTTTCTATTTCAGATCTGTTTCTCAGTATATGCTCTTTCCATACAAAGCTATGGGAAAGACATCATGTACTTCTAATGATGGATTGAGGAAAGGGATTTGGACTAAAGATGAAGACAACAAACTTTTCTCCTATGTTCATCAGCACGGTGCATTTTTTTTTAGCTTATAAAATTACAAATCAGTTTCCCCTAAACTTTTTTTCTTGGCAGACTAGCCCCGCCTTAGTCTAAATTACACAGATTAATCCACTTGAAACGTTAGTATTGCAATCTAACCAACATTTCAAATGTAAACACAAATGATGACGTGACTTTATTAATCATTTAACAAATTACTACGTTAACCTTTATTAAAATCGGCTATACATAAACATGTAGCCGACGTTTAGATGCAGCTTTAATCCACGTTAATTTGATTCCATTTCAAATGTAAACACAAATGATGACGTGACTTTATTAATCATTTAATAAATTACTACATTAACCTTTATTAAAATCGTCTATACATAAACATGTAGCCGACGTTTTGATGCAGCTTTAATACACGTTAACTTGATTTATTCCATAATATTTCTTTCCGCTCTTGTAGTCCAATTAGTTGCGATATCAAGTTTTTTTGGGTTCATTTCTGTTATTTGATTTTTATTATTTATGTTATATAAGAGTATTTCCGATATTTTCTAACAGTTTAGTTTTGTAAATTATTAAATTAGTAAATTTACCAAACGTTGGCCGCATCCGTTGTTAGATTACCTTATATATATATATATATATATATATATATATATATATATATATATATATATATATATGATTTATACATAAAATATGTATATATGTTGAACAGTCATTTAAGCGTTTACAGATCATTTTTAACTCTAATGTTAAATAATGAAAAGAATATATATATATATATATATATATATATGTAATATACGAACTTTTGTAACGCTCGACTTGTGAATTTGAATAAAATAAGCAAGTTTTATTTTGAATCAAATTCTTGTTGCAGATGAGACGTCCTTAAATTTTAAATATCTTGGAAAAAAAATAATAATCATAAATATATTTAAGGTCGATGAAATTTCGGAATAACGATATTCGAGTAAACTCGATATTATTTTCCGAATAAAATTATTCGGAACATACTCGGAGATTTAAAATCTCAAGAGTGAAAATAAATTCCGAGATCCCTTAAATATATTTAAAATAACGAGAATTAATGAGAAATTCTCGGTTATTTTTCAAGATTATTTTTTTTTATTAATTAAGGACGAGTTTGAGAGGATTTATTTGGAAATGACTGAAGTGCAACAAAGCGAGGGACGAGAGTGAAAGAAAATAATTTAAGAGGGGTTGTTTCAGGAGACATGTGGCTCAATGAAGCGTTGCTACGTGTAACTCTTATCCACTCACTTTCCCCTTTCTTTTTTCTCTCTTTCTCGGCCAACACCCTCTCTCTCCCTCTTCTCTTTTCTTTTTTTCTTATTCTTTCTCTCTTCCTTCCCCTGTTCCACGCGAGCCCACACCTGAGAGAAAAAAAAATTCAACCAGCAAAACTCGGCCATCTTCAAGCTTCACCATCACCGCCATCTTCTACCTCTCTTCTCGTCAAGCGCCATCTTCTCCAGCCAAGTTTCTCGTCCGCGCGCGCCACCTGAGAAGAAGGACGAGGTAGCCGAGAGCCACGGCGACGCCGGAGCAAGAGAAAACGCCGGGGAAGGCGTGGTGACTCGCCAAGGAAGCTTAATCTCACGTTTTGAAGTGTTTTGAACGGACGAGCGGGAACCGGACGAGTCGAAGACGACGAAGCCGGGTTTTGAAGATTTCAAGAAAAAGAGTTATCGAAGTAAAGCTCGATTAACTCGTGAGTTTTTTTAATCGCTTATAGCGTTTAAATACTCTTAGTTGGTTATTGCCATGTATTTCATTTTTTTAAATAAATAATTTATGGTTATTTATTTAATAATGTTTGAGAATTTAATTTAATTATTCATTTTGGAATTCTCGGTTATTTTAATTTTGGATTAATTAACTTATTTAAGACTCACAATTATTATTGAATTTTATTCCGTATCATTCTCGATACGAAAGTATACGATTCTTGAATAAGTTTAAATTTCGAAAAATCGGAGAATAATAAATTAAATTCTCGAATACCGAACCGAGTCAAACCTAATCTCGACAACGAACCCTATCTTTCCAAGTAATCTCGAATCCAATAAGTAACGGACTTCCAACCTCGGATGCTAGTTCTTTTGACGTTTCGACAAGTGTCAAGTATCACGGAGAGCGTGAAAATCAAGACATCGTCAGAAGTCGTCGAAATTTCTGTCGAGCTATTCCAGGTAAGCGTGGAGACATAAGTCAACTACTTACCAAGGGAATAATCGTGTTTACGTGTATTTACGTGTTAATAATAATAAAGAGTAGGAAAAGCCTTAAAAGACACAAACACTGAAGATTAAGGCTTCTGTCACTCTTTTAGGAAAATTTTAGTTGGGTTTTTACCCATAGGTTCAAACGCTAACTTGAACTAGCCATGTTGCTACTTTGTTGTAGTTAGATCCCTCTGCTAACCATAGAGTTTGGCTAGATCTGAGGTGACAGGAGAGCAGATTGGACTCTCGGATTCGAGCCGAGGGTAGAAGTACCAGGAGTCACGTCCTGAGTCTTCAATCTAAAACACTTAACGAGCATGAAAGGGAAACCATAATTCTTTCGGGATTTAACCCGAGACACTCTCCTGTATATGCTTAGTTGTGTACTCTATACGCTAGAGTACCCAAAGATTAAAAACGTTGTCGGTGCAAGTCAATTACTTGTAAGAAGCGGACTTAAAAGTCCGTGCGCTGAGTACTCTTTACGCAATGGGTGAAGGTCGCGATTCGCGAGCTCATTGCGAGACTGGAGACTCGACGGTAGCTGATGCAAGCACCGTATGGCGGAATGGGTCAAGGGCGAGTCGCGAGCTCATTGCCGTCAGAGCCCAGTATGCGCTGACCTTATAATAAAAAGAAAATGGTACCACTAGTGGATCCCAGACAAAACGAAAACTCTTAGGCCAACAAAAGACTACTACTCGAAGTCTGAAGTTGGTCTCTTGTCATTCCGGAGGTTATGACTGAGAGATGTATAACCTTGCGGAGTGACACGTGTTAGCTAGGATGTGATCACACATTATGCATGCTATAGAATTAGTGGCATTTGCATCCCGCATTCTTATGTGATTGTTTGTACGTCACATGGCTCTGCATTAGATGTTTTACTTTCATAGGTTAGACTCCCGCTTACTGAGTCAATCGACTCATAGCTTTATGACCATTGGTAATGTAGATAAGGGTAAGACGGCAATGTGAGCAACGGAAATGAAGATCGAAACCGGGCGTATATCTCTTGACCTATGGGCTACTGGGAACTCACTCGGGATCAAATTACTATATATTAGTATTGTGTAAAACTCTGATTAACTACGCTCCTCAAACTATCCCTTGTATATATACTTAAAGTCGGGAGCTTGTGTATAAATAAGAGTCGTTATAAGACTCTTAAGTCCTAAACTTTAAACGCGAAAAATTTCCCGAGGTTTTTGTATAACCACTAAAATGTTACATGTTTAATTATCGTATGTTTAATATTTCCGCATTTTAAAGTATGTAATATATTTACTTATTATATATTAAAGTTTCGCGTTGTTACATTTATATTGCGTACTATCTCGGGGTTGGCCTTTGGGCTCGTGAGCGAGTTGATGACGTTCGCGAGTTGTTTCATGATTCGGATTATTTCCGTCGCGGCTCGGGAGCGAGTGATGACGTTCGCCGGTCGTGACAATATAAATATATATATATATATATATATATATGTATATATATATATATATATATATGTATGGATGCATGTATTTAGCTAGTGTATAAATCGTTATATGCCAGCTAGCTTCATTTCCACGGAATAGAATGGTCCACATAAAATGAAATGATTTAACAGTATTCATTATCTTGAGTTTCATAAAAGTAAAACAATTACAATCTATCGAGCGCTTGGTTTCGGAGATTCTTTTTTTGTTCTCTTTTTATGTTTGTTCATGGGTACGTAGTACTTGATCAGACTAACTGATGATAATGTGTGTGTGGGATATTTGTATCTTTGTTGCAGTAAGACGTCCAGTTATTAAATTATGTTTGATTTCTGTATATTAGTCTGTTTTTTATTTATATAAATAACTGTGTCGATAGGTCTTTTAAGGTGTGGGAAGAGTTGCATACTGAGGTGGGCCAATTATTTGAGACCTGGTCCAAGGAAAGGCCAATTATCCTATTTTTTTCTTTAAAAAAAATATTTTATTTATTTATTTATCATGAACAGACATGCATATTAATTAATAACCTAATAAAGGGCCCAAGGCGCAGGGCAAATAGGGCGGTCCCTCTTCTAGCTTTTTTTTTTTACTTTATTTTATAATATATAGTATATATTATAAATACACACACACACACATATATATATATATATATATATATATATATATATATAAACATAAACGAGCCTTATAATTTATAAGGTCAATTAGGCCACTAGTGTGAAATTTTAAAATTTAACAAAACGAGAAAAATTAAAACTTTTGTGGTTAAGTGAATATAATCTTTTAATTTTAATGGAGTGATGATAAAAAATTAATGTTTGAAGATTTAATTTTTATGAAGTATATATATATATGTATATATATATATATATATATATATGGTTTAGTCCTTGAATTAAAGATGCACATACATATCATCATCTTAATAAAAAAAACTTTTCTTCTTTAATTCAAGGACTAAACCATATATATATATATATATATATATATATATATATATATATATATTTACACACACTTAGACATTTTACGCAGTCAAACTTAATGCTGTTTGGTAATCCTTGTAAAGGAGAATTTTGGTTTCGTGCTAGTAATCACCGATTTTTTTAGTTATTGTGAAATCCCACAAAAAAAAAAATTCAATTATTAGAAGCTATATATATATATATACATACATATATATATGAAAATTTCCGTGATCGTATGTTTCTGCATAAAAGTCCATATACACATTATGGTAACTTAATTCTTTCTATTTGGGCAGTCATGACTTAATAACAGTTAATATATAAAGATTTTGTAGATGGTACTTAGTATCGTCATGTATATATATGTATAGTATTTGAATATTTGATGATAGAGGATTTATGAATATTCCTAGCCTTTAGGAGATTTTTGAGTGAATTAGGCCACGTATTGATTCATCATAGAAAAAAAAGGCTTTGTTAGTAGACTTTTAATATATCGGTATGTATTAAAAATAGATCTGATGGAGGTTTTAAAAAAGACTTGTTTTCACTCTGATTTTTTTAAAAATATAATGTCTTGTTTATAGACCTTCAAAATTCATTTCATAATATATTATAAATAAATTCCAAACAGCTCGCAGAATCGTTTCAAAACACTTTTTGTTTTATATAAAAAGGAAATTGACAGCAATAATACAAATTGTTTGTGACTTATCAAAAATCAATCAAAATTAAAATACTGACACATTTAGTACCAAATATGTCACAGAATCAACCAAATCCTGATAAAATGTGTCACTGAATCAACCAGTTCTTGACCAATTTGGTATTAGATGTATCAATATTTGAGTTTTGGTTGATTTTTAGTAATTATCAAACAAATAGTATTATTTCTGTCAATTTTCCTTGATAAAGCTCTAAATCAGCCTTTGTTACTTTTTTCACGTTTTATTTTTGTAGAACCCTAAAACTAGCCATTATGAATTTAAAAGTTCATGATGTAAATTTACAAATTAAAGTTTTTTGTTATGTGCTACATATGTATAATACTCATTTTGTTTTAGTTATGAGATCTACTTATGTATAAATAAAAGATTTCAAATAAATATAAACCCATACCACTACATTTCCTAGTTTCCATAGAAGTTTTATTTCGGTTGACCAAAATTATTGTGACAAGATAATGGTCTGAGAATTATAAATATAATGCTTAGCAGAAGTCTTTAATTTGTGAGTGGAAATCACAACCCAACACTTTGCCATCGTCGCCGTTGGTTCATACTAATTATTTAGTTCTAGGTTGTTGACCTACAACACATACGCATATTTGTCGTGGCACTACCACAAAAACGTTATCAACTACAACCTTCAGGTGTAGTATTTAAACTACGACTACGGTTTTTGTTCTGAAGACTATAGCTTTAGATAGTAGTTTTATTTTATTCAAAAAATTTATATATAATTATAGACCACCAATTTTTATTGTAGTCATACCATAGGACTAATTTAGTTTTATGAAGTGTTTACGTATCTAGTTATTTATCACTACTTTGATTACTAATATTTTTTTTTATTTTAAAATACACAATTTTATTTGCATTTAAATAAGGTTTAAAAAATCAAAACACAAGTTACTTGATCTCATTAGTATAAAATCATGATAACTGTAACTATACATCATGAATGTCTTGCAATTCTACAAACTATATGGACAAGAAATTTTTCTAATGACAAAAAATATTTTAGTACTTAAAATTACATGCCCTAGTTCGAATGTTGAAGGTCCACCGCTCCTTCATTGTGCAGCGAGCTCAACTTAAGCGGAATAATCTAAAATAAAATACTCGACTTAAACTCTCAGTTAATGACCTGCGAAGAAAAAAAGCAGTTCATTAAATGACTTGTCGATTCTGGGTATACCATTCAGGTCTTCGTAGGGTTGAAAATTACAAAGTGTCAAACCAAAACATTAAAAGCATTTTCAGAAAATACAACAAAGACAAAAAATGAATACTTATAGAGATCAAATTATCGGATATGCATCAAGAGCGCCATCCTCTCTTCCACATCCCTTTTGTAAAAATCCCTCTCGGACAAAGATGAATAATAGCGGCTGAACTGAGACAAAAAAAAAAGTTAATAAAAGGCTGAGAAACAAAAATATTAGCTGCAGATAGCTAAATTAACTAAAATTAAATATAAAAAACTTACATATAAAGACTATAAGATAATATCATTGCATAAAAATATCCTAATTCATTCAATGGGCATTCTTGTATGTTCTACATTGCAATTTGAAAGAAAAAAAAAATTGAAAACAGAAAGCCTAAAATTTTCAAGACTTGGTCATATTTGCATACAGGTTTTCTGATTAGAAATCAAAATAGAATGAGCTAGCTACATAAATGGAAATAGAGTAGGTTATATCTTATATTCAAAACCAAATATTAAAGATTACATGCTTAAACATTGCAATCAGACAAGTCATGAGGCGACAAAACCGACCTGAGATAGGTTAGAAAATCGATTATACACATTTTCGACAAATAATCGATGAAAAATAGCGTTACTCGTTCGTAAATATTGAGTTGGGCAGCAGCTCTTTGCCTCCACATGAATTTGTCGGCAACAGTTTTTTCCGTTCATCTTCTCTTGATTGATTAGTTCACTACATATCTTCTTGCAAAATATTGAGGATTACCACTTTGTATCGATAAACTATTGATGAAATTAGTCTAAAAGCTACCCACATTTATTAAATAGTAGGTGTGAATTCAATACCCATCTTAAATTCAGTTACAGGAATGAGATAAATACAAATATGTACGTAAAATTCAAACTTCACCTAACACATGCATGAAAATAATGTCGTCGTACATGTAATTAATTAGTAAATGTGTGTAGGGGCAAGAACAAGAGTAAATTATTAGAGACTTTGACGAAGGTGGGGAAGCAATATTAAACGCCTCTATCACAGTAATTCTATCTCTATTTCCAATGAACTGATAAATTTATATTTATTCAACGTTGCTAGTCCAGTGATTAATTGCTGCATATCACAATTAACATTTTCTTGTA
Source organism: Urtica dioica subsp. dioica (assembly GCF_054948205.1). NCBI lineage: Eukaryota > Viridiplantae > Streptophyta > Magnoliopsida > Rosales > Urticaceae > Urtica > Urtica dioica. Next base: position 16,366,085 of record NC_142764.1, on the reverse strand, counting down.
GTTAAATATATAATATTGTTTAAATAGTTTCTCACCTATGCCTTAAAAAAAAAAATTAGTTTCTCACGTATGCCTTCCAAAAAAAAAAATTAGTTACTCACATATTAATATGTCATTGTGTTGTTTATTGTTAATTTACTATTTTCATTTAGAAATTAATGTGCATCATATTACTACGTCATTTGTTATTGTTTCTTGTTACTTTACTCATTCCGGACGCATATTTACTTCTTACTGGTGTATATATATATATACACATATACGTGTGTGGGGGCAAGAACAAGGGTAAATTATTAGAGACTTTGACGAAGGTGGGGAAGCAATAAACCCCTCTATTACATCCATATAGCTTTATTAATAACTCCACGTCCTTGTTTTGTTTCCACGTTAGAAGGATGATGAAAACATTATCCCTCATTATTGAATCGAAGATCATATTAGAGAAAAGAATGTAAATGCGCTTTTCTTTCTGATCGATCTTGTTATTAAAGATAATAATTCTAATTTAGACGATAGTAAAGGGCGTAGATCATCATACTCAATACATGATATATCTTCTTGCAAATTAGTGAGAAATACCACTTTTTGTTGATAAATTGTTGATGAAACTAGCTAGATTTACATATAACCAACTTAAATAGTAGGGTTCCTACCATTTAACCTTCACTTTCCACCACAAACTTCAGAGACGGGTACAATACCCTATTAATTAGTTTAAAACTCATATACCACATTCATAAAACACGCAATACCTATTACAGAGGCGGCTCAAGCTCGGTTACAAGAGTGAAGTAAATACAAAGATGAGCATACAATACAAACTTCACCTAAGACATGATGAAAATATTGTCGTCGTAGTAAACGTGTGTGTGAGAACAAGAGTAAATTACTAGAGACGTTTTTTTAATAAAATTATCAGAGACGTTGATGAGGGTGGGTGAGCAATAAACGCCTCTATTACATCCATGTAGCTATACTGGTGAGTCCACATCCTATAAAGGCTAATACGTCCAAACAAGGTGAGTCCACATCCTATACAAGCTAATACGTCCAAACAAGGTGAGTCCACCTCCTTTTTTGTTTAGACGTTAGAAGGGTCATTGATGAATCGAAAATAATATTAGGAAAAGAAAGGAAAATATTATATGTCTCTCATGTGTTTAATCGAAATATTGCCTTTATTCTCACAGTTTTTCAAAATATCATAAGTGTCGCTTACGATTTCTATTAATATCAATTATATATATTAAAATGCGTTTACATATCAAAATCATCCCTTTTTATTAAAAAAAAAATTAATTTTTTCGAAATAAAAAATTAAAATGTCTATTTCAAAATAAGTGATCATACCAGACGAGAAATGAAGAAAATATTGTATAGAGAATTGTAACCGAATAGAGATAATTTTCTCTTTCGGGTTTTCTGTTATTTCTCATTTTTATTACATTCTCCATGACATGTGTATAAATACATGTCATCACATGGCTCAACGTCCTAACTGTCTAACTGAATCCTCTAGTGACGTGGACTAGCTGACTTGTGTAAGAGCATTACTCAGCTTTTGTACTAGGAGATCAAATTGTTTCCAAGGAAGAAGCATCCACCAGAGGTACTCTCTCGATCATCAATGTTCCTAGCCCAATCAACATCACTGTAGCTAACCAGAGATGAGTTGGTGTCATGAGAGTAAACGATCCCATAGTCAGCATTACCATGAATGTACTTGTCAATTCTCTTCACAAAACTCAAATGACTAGCCTTTATATTGGCTTGATACCTGGTACAAAGACCTACAAAAAATGCAATATTGGGCCAGCTAGCAGTGAGATAAAAAGATTACATAACATGCTTCCGTAAAGGCTAGAGTCAACATCTTTTCCATCTTCATCTTTTGAGAGCTTAGCATGAGTGGCAGCATGCGTTCTTTTGGGTTTGCCGTGTTCCAAAACAAACTTCTTCACAATATTCTTGGCATGCTTGCTTTGAGAGAGAAAAATACTATCTTCCAATTATTTGATTTGAAACCTAAGAAGTAATTTAGCTCCCCAACCATGCTCATCTCAAATTCAGACTGAATCCATTGCACAAAATATTTTACTGGTACCTGAGACATTCCTCCAAACACAATATCTTTCACATAGATCTGAGCAATCACCATATCAAAATTAGGCTTCTTGATGAATAGAGTCTTATCTGTAGCCCCTCTAGAGTAACCGTTCTAAGTAAAATATTTAGCAAGATGCTCATACCAAGCACGAGGAGCTTGTTTCAAGCCATATAGAGCCTTGTGCAATATGTACACATGGTTAGGAAATTTAGGATCCACAAACTCTTTGGACTGTTCAACATACACTTCCTCATTAATGAATCCGCACTTTTGACATCCATTTGTAACACCTTGAACTTCAAATGACGAGAGATCCCAAAGAGGAAACAGATAGCTTCAAGCCTGGCCACATGAGCAAAAGTCTCCTTATTTCGGATTCCTTCAACTTGAGAATAACCCTGAGCAACCAAACTAACCTTGTTGCGAGTAACATGGCCATGCTCATCAGATTTATTTTTAGATATCCATTTCATACCTATGACATTTACGGACTCAGGTCTAGAAACAAGTTCCCATACTCCACGTCTTTGAAATTGAACCAGCTCTTCATGCATGGCTGGAACCCAATACTCATCATCAAGAGCTTCAGTGACATTCTTTGGCTCAAACCTCGAGGTGAAACAAACATTCCCAATCATTTCAACGTAGTTCACTGGGGTTCCTTTCTTCGAGTAGTGAATCCCTCATTCAAATCTCCAATTATGAAATCTGTTGGATGATTCTTCTTAACACTACTGGAAGGTTTCTTGGCAGAGACATTGGATTCGCCCTCTTCTCCACTTATTTCATAACCATTGTCCTTGTTGATGTTAGAAACTTCATTTGACTCAACAGCAGTGGGAGAGCTTGGAATAAACACAGTTTCTTCTTTATCATTTAGATTTTTCAGAAATTTCAGCATCGTTAACCACCGCATTTATAGATTCCATGACCAGTTTAGTACGATTGTTATACACCCTAAAACCCCTGTTATTTGTGGAATATCTAAGAAAAATACTTTCACCACTCTTTGCATTCAACTTCTTTGTGGGATCGCGATCTGTTAGGATATAACATTAGGCTTCCTCCCCCGCCATATTTTATAGGTTGTAGAAGATGTACTAGGTCGAATGGAAACTCTGTTGTGAATGTGGCACGCAGTGTTGACAGCTTCAGCCCCAAAACCTTTAGGAAATTCCTTTGGCATGAATCGTTACTCGAGCCATTTCTTGTATAGTTCCGTTTTTTCGCTCAATAACCCAATTTTGTTAGGAAGTGATGGGAGTTGAAAACTAATGCATGATTCCTTCTGAGTTGCAGAATTAAGAAAACTGACTAATTTCGAATTCTCTCTAATTATCGCTTATGATTCTCACAATTCTCCCAGAAGTAGACTATTTCTCTAGTTGTAACTTGAGACAAAAAGAGAATGAAATGTTTAAACGCATCAGACTTTTCGCGCGAAGATTCCACCTAAGTGTATCTGGAGATCTCATCTACACGGGCAAAAATGTATTTCTTCCCACCAAGACTCTCAACTTGCATATGACCCCTGAGATCCATAGGAAGAAGTTCAAGAACTCTACTTGTGGTGTAGTGACTTACACTTTTGTGAAAGACTCTAGTCTATTTTTCAACTTGACATTCTTCACAAATTTTCCTTCTTTGATCTTCAAATCAGGAAGTCCACAAACAACATATTTCGAGATGATTTTGGTCATGCTCTTCACATTCAAGTGCCCAAGTTTTATGTGCCATAATTATGTGACATCTTTCTTTCTTACTAGACATGCAGTAGAAGGACTACTAGAAGGTGCATTCCACAAAAAGCAATTATCAAGAGTGATGATGCCTTTCATCGTGACAGATTTATCTTTGTTGACAACATAACAACTATTTCTAGAGAAGTTTACAATCATACCTTGATCACAAAGTTGACTAATGCTAATGACATCTGCAATGATTCCTTCAACTAATAACACATCATCAAGAGCAAGAAGACTAGTGAAATTAAGTTGTCCTTTTCCTATCACAGTAACTTTCGCACCATCACCAAAGTGATATAACTCTTAGTACAAATCTTCACATTGCTCAAATAGGATTTATCACAGGTTATGTGACGAAAACACCCAACATCAAAATACCAATCTTCTCTAGCTGTAGCTTTCAAAGAAGTATAGGCAACTTAAGCTCTATGATCAGCTCGAACTTTCCATTCCCTATTAACCACCATGTGAGGGTTATTGATACTGTTCTCCTTCAGATCAATCCTCACATATGGGAATCTACTATTAGCAAAAAGGAATGAACTACCTGAGTCTTAGACCCTGAGGCTTCCTTTCCAAGTACCTGCCACAGAGAGAATAGCAAAATGGACGGATATATCCCTATTTTCCACCTTGATTACATCTACAGATGCTTATGGAATTGTGAAGGGAAACACTGTTTTCGGATGTTCCATTGCTTGATAGAGACATCTTCTGTGACACCTGCTCAACGGTCTTAACAAAAGCAGTACAAATAGTTTTATCAGAAGAACTGGACGATGTTGCTACCCAAGTCCTCTATGACTTGAATAGCATTGTCCAATCTTCAGAATATCATTCAAATTGGATGTACCTGAATTCAACATTTGGACTAATTTGGTCATGGCGGAAAGTTCACTTGATAGCTTCGCCACTTGTTTTTTCAAGTCAATCGCCACTTGTTTTTTCAAGTCAATGTTGACTTCCAAGAGATTGGTCTTCTCAGTGAGGAGAGTTTCAATCCTTTCTTTCACAGATACAGGAGAATCTTTCTTCACGTCAACATCGATTCCCAAAACACTTCGAGTTCTTCAATCTTCTTTTTTTTTAAGTAAGACATTTGACTCATCTGCCTATTTGACGAACATAGTCGTGTAGGCCTAAAGAAAGACCTCATCACTTAGCTCGTCACTGTCACCTCTTTCAGTAGGAATGGGACAAGAAGCACTTTCAATAGATTTAACTGGAAGGTTCGACTCATATTCATCTGTGATGGATTCAACTGCATCAGTAATCTTCACTGCGAAAACAACAAAGTTGTTGGCATGAGCCTTTTCTTCTTCACTTTTCGAATCAATGTCTTCATCAACGAGGGTGATAAAATTCTTCTGTTGCTGCTTCTTCTGATAGTTTGGACATTCAACTTTAATGTGAACAAACCCTTCACACTCTCTGCACTGAATTCATTTTCTTCTCTTCATTTCTTGTAATTGTTCCCATGTTTGAAACCCTGAGCACCTCTATCTATGTTAAAAGGAGAATCATATTGACTATTGTTGTTGCTGGGACGCTTCTGCAGCCTTCTCATGAATCTACCAAAATTCTTAGCAAGCATTGCTAGGGTGTCGTCGTAGGCATCATTAGTAAAATCAGAAATTTGAAAAATGGATTTTGGATTGGTTTCTTTGAAGGCAACTCCCGTTGTTTCATTCTTAGTCTAATCAGCTTCCAAGGACATCTTATAAGTATGTAAAGACCCAATTAATTCATATAGGTATCATGAACTGCTTCTATTTTGGTAGTCTTGATTTTGAATCTATGTGGCAAGGAGCGGAAAATCTTCTTGACTAGCTTGGCATCTGACATTGGTTTACCAAGAAAGTGAGATTCATTTGAGAGATATCTTACACGCACATAGAAGTCGTTGATGGTCTCTTCCTCCAACATCTTCAGATTCTCGAATTTTGTAGTAACCAAGTAGAGACGAGAGTTCTTCACTTTGTCAATACATTCATAAGAGGTCTCGAGAATTTTCCAAGTCTCTTTTGCACTAACACAAGTGTTAATCAATATTAACACATTCTTGTCCACTCCATTGTAGATGGCATTCAGTTCCATGGAGTTTGCAAGAGCAGCTTCATCTTCAGCTGTGTTCCACTCTTTCTCGGCTTCTGTGACATAAGTAACACCATGGTAGAACGAGTACAACAATGGATAATGTGACGACCCGACTTTTCGGACCGTCTTACTTATCTTACTTTTTAAACTTTAGAAAATTCTTTAGAAAACTTGGTGGAATTTTTTTTTTTACAACACATCGAATCAAGGCGAACTAAAATTTTAAAGATCTTAAAAAAAACAAAAGCATTTAAGAAAAATATGATGATTGCATATTGAACACTTCATGAGAAGTACTTAACCAAAAATGAAAATACGAATTTGAAACAAAACATAACAGCAAACATACTAAAACGTAATCCATAATCTAAATCTCAACCAAAATATAAAACTCTTTGAAATTTCAAAATAAATGAAAATAAAAACCTTTAAAAATTATTTCTTAAAAATTCGTAGCGGAAGACTTATTTCTTAATAACGAAAACAAAACTTTAAACTTTATTTCTTAATAACTTGTAGCGGAAGACTTATTTCGTGAATGGAAACCATGACCCAACCCTCTCGCTATCGACGCCGCTAGTCCGCCCTGCTCAGTTCTTTGCAAGTTGTTTACCTACAACACAGACGCATATTTTTTTTCGAAGAGATGAGCTTACGCTCAGCAAGAATAATATAAAGCTCACAAAATAAAAAGAGTAATGCAATGCATGAACCAGTTATTAGTATTTTAAAACTAAACGGTGACTTGATCTTTCTTTTCTTGATTCTATCAACTTTTAGTTCGGGGTGCCCCTAGGGTAGTCGTACCAATTTCAGTGTACACTTTAGATACGAAGAGATGGGGGTTATAAAGTCCCACACTTCACTCTATCTTTTAAACTTATTAGGGCCTCGGCCCGAGAAATTTCTCAATTAGAGCCTCGGCCCGGGAAACTTCTCCTTAATACCTCTCGAGGCGATACGACTCTCTTGCTTATCTTTATCTTTTCACTTTTAAAATTACGTTACATACTGATATGACATGTACATAAAAACTTTCAAACATATGCTCATTCAATACATGACTAAAAAAATATAAAACACGTACATTCTCAAATCTACTTTAACTTAACAATGCATAGTCGACCAAACATAAATCCAACTACTACAATCAATCACACAATCAAATAAAGAAAAACCTACTCCAACATATAACGCTTTAAACAAAACATAACATGAATTACAAAACATCATATTTAATTTTGAACTAATCTGTGTTGTAGTGAGATTATTCTCACCTGGATATCGAAGGTTACGATCGTAGATCGTCGAAGGAAAAGGACGCTCAAAACGACTCGGAACCTAATTGGGATAAAAAGCTACCGGGGATCAGCTAAGGAAAGGATTCAAGACATATTGTAGGTTCTGGAAATTTTCAGAAACGACATTCAACGTGAAATTACCAAAATACCCTTGGCTATTAGGGTTTCGGTGAAAAATTAAAACTCTGAGAAAACTTTTGTTAAAATTCCTGTACGTATAAAACATAATTTGGATCACTTTTTGTAAAGGCATCACGGCCAAAATAATTTTTTAACTATTTATTAAAAGTAAAAGAAGTGCTAAAATATAACTTTAAAAGTTTTGTCAAAAACTGTCTGCGCACCTTTTTGAAAATAATCAGAAAATATTCTGTATTTCATGAAAATATTTTTCGATTAAAGGTTTAGATAGAAGATATTTAAACCTAACTTTTCCAAAAAGAATCAACGCAAAACCAAATTTGTTGACTCCACAGTAAGCGTTTAAAGGCTGAAAAATCGGGAATAGGTCTCAGGTCTGTGCACTGATTTGAAAATAATCAGAAAATATTCTTTATTTCATAAAAATATTTTTCGATTATAGATTATATAGAAGACACTTAAACCTAACTTTTTCAAATAGAATCAACGCAAAACCGTGTTTGTTGAAACCAGGACAAGCGTTTTAAAAAAACGTTTTCAAGAAATCCGAACCAGAGAGAAAGAAAGCATACCTAATTAGGGTTACGAATTTTCAAACCAAGAGAGTGATTGGGGAGGGAGAGCAGAGAAGAAGCGTTAAAAGAAGAGGAGAATATGTTTAAATATGACTTAATTAAACCCTAAAAGCCCAAACCCTAAAAACCCAAACCCTAATCCTACTTATTTTCTTAAAATATAATAATAATAATTATTTTTACTTTTATTATATATATATACGTATATATAAATCCTAACCACACGTGACTACTATGTATATTATATAATACCTTATATAATATAATATACTATATTACATAATCATATATATATATAATCATATATATATACATATACTATATATGATAATTATATATATACATATACGTCTGAAAAAAAATAATTAATATATATAATCATATACTATATATATAACATATATGTATATATATACACCTAACTTAGTTATAATATATAATTTATATACAATATATATATCCATAATTTGTATTTTAAAGAGTATATTAAAATTCAAAAACACACCAAAACACACATAAAAACTAAAGCATCAAAACTACCACATAACTAAAATAATTCACTACTACTTTATAAAAAAAAACAATATATATATATATATATATGTATATATATATATATATATACTAGCATCACTCGAACACCAAAATTTTAGCTTTTTAATAAAGCTTAAAATTTGGGATTTCACAGATAACCCAGTTTCCAAACTCCAAAACTACCCAATCATGTAGTCTGACCTAGGATCCCCTTACGTGTGAGCTGCCCTCACTTTTCACTCAATACACTCCCTTAGTGTTGGAATACATCATCTGACAATGCAACATTACACTGAGAAAACAGAGCAATATTACACCAAGGAAAAGAGTTTTGCCATGATGACACCTTGAAAGCCTTAATGCGTAACCCTACCAAGAAAGGCAAACAATCCTACTATATGACACATTCTAAGGTGTGTGTCCTTGGTTAAGGTTTCCTAAAGCACCTAGAGAAACCTCATTGGACGATCAGAAAAAGCTCATAAGCATATCACACAAAACAAAAATCCACGTCCCTGAACCCGACATGAATAACATACACCACACGTCACCGACTGATGTTTCTAAAATCATAGAGGAAAACAGTTTTGCCAAAACAAAAACAACCAACACAAAATATCAACATAATTGATCAAAACTTGGATTAAATTTGTTAATAAATATACTAAGTGATGAATAGCAATGAAACATACTCATTACTTTCAGATGTCGAATTTCTGTCTTTACACGTACAATAATGACATTCTCTTACTTATCTTCTCTTTTGTACGTACGAATAACAATAAAAAACGCTAAAACTCAATGACTTAAACACACTTTATTCGGATTTAAATATCTTGTAAATAAAGTAAGGAAGGGTAATTTAGACATTTTAAGTGAGTATGTGTGAGTTTTTTAAATAGTTGCTACATGGGTGTAGTGTTTTGTGATTAAAATCTGTATGATTTAACCTTTATCAAGGTTCTCCTCAAAAATACTGTTTTCTTATTGCTTATTTTTGAAATCCCAAATTTTAAGATTAATTAAAAAGCTAAAATATTGGTGTTCGAGTGACGTTAGTATTTTATTCTAATAAAGTAGTAGTGAAATATTTATTTCTGTTGTAGTTTTTGAAGTTTTATTATTTATGTGTTCTTTAGTGTGTGTTTGAACTTAAATATACTCTTTAGAATACAAATTATGTATATATATCGTGTATAAGTTATATATTATAACTAAGTGACGTGTATATATATATATATTATATAAATACTATATGATTATATATACTCACGTTTAATTTATTAAGTTATTATATATGATTATGTAATATATTATATTATATAATATAATATTATACTAAAAAAATATAAGTTAACAAAAGTATGTAGTCAGCGTTTAGTTGGTTAGGATATACATATATATAATAATTAATATATTAGGAGTAGGAGTATAATTATATTTGGGCTTTTATGGTTTAATCAAGACTTATATATAAAAATCCAATCCTTTCTTTTCATGCTTTTTCTTTTCTCCCTCTCCCCGTTTCTCTTATTTTTTGAAAATTCGTAGCTCTAGTTAGAAAACTATATCCTTAAAAAAATAGCTATGTATTTCTTCTAGGGTAAACTAGCAACGTAACCATTTTGAAACATGGTTTTCGGAATCTAGCCAACGTTTGGTAAAGTTTGCAATCTAGCCATTTACGGATATAAAATACCTAATTTACCATTTTTCTTATACTTACTTGATCAAAACACTAGCCCACGTTTGACCGTTTGAATTGTATACAGCCAATTAATTTCATATTTTTTCGCAATTTAATTGGATATTTAGCTAATTTAATAGGAGATTCGGTGATGTAATTAAAAGAGAAAATTTAATGCAATAAATGCACAAAAAAATTACCATAATTAATAGAAATTAACAAATCAGCGGAGATTAACAAAAATTTACAAACATTTACACTGTATTTGCTTACACGGTTATAATTTCAGCAATTTAATTTCAGCTTTTTGAATTCATAATATGAGATTCGGTGATGTAATTAAAAGGGAAATGAAATATTTATTTGATTGATTAAGTCAAACAAGATAATAAATACACGTAATTATGATAAAATCCCTTTCAAAATTAGAAAATAAATTTGGAAAACAAAAATACCGTATTAAATGCATATTAAAGGAAAGGAAAGAAATCGGCTCTACCTGCACATATGTAAATTTACCATAATTAACATAAATTAACAAAGAAATCGGCTCTACACGGCTATAATGTTTATTAAAGAAAAAAAACGCTCAATAATCAACTTTGCCAAGTATAGAATTTTTTTTTAATTCGAAATATAAACCAAATATAACAAATTCAGCTACAAAACCAAGTTTCAAAACGTGGGCTAGTATTTTTTAAACCAAACCAAGGCTAATATAGTAAATATCATCTTACATAAATATGACACGTCATCTAATTTGGCTAGATTCGAAAATTAAACGAAACATTGGCTAGATTACAATTGCAACGTTTGATGTGGCTTAGATCGACTAATTTTTCTTTCTTCTATCTGGTTCGGATTCATTGAAAATCGTTTCTTAAAACGCTTATCATGGTTTCAAAAATCATTATTTTGCATCCATTATTTTTGTAAAAACCTAGGTTTATATGTCTTCTATCTAAATCCTTAATCGTATAATTTTTTTTACGGAATACATAATATTTTCCGATTATTATAAAAACAGTACGCAAATCTGAAAAAGTTTCTCGTCAATTTTCAAAACCGTTTTAAAGCGCTTAGTATGGATTGTTCGTTAATCTATTTAACCCGATTCTTTTTGTAACATTTTGTTTAGTATGTCTCATGTTCAAATCAATTATTTTTATGATTCTTAGAATGAAAAATTATTTTTAAACAGTCGTTTCAAAATTTGGGTGCAGATCTGATTGTTTAATAAACCCTAGTCTTTTGTGATTCGTTAATTTGCTTTGTTTCTCAAATTTTCAAATGGATTATGACTTTGTGGATTACGAACTTTGTTTTCTAAATCAATTTTCTTATTTTCTGGAATTTTTGTAGATTTTTCTGCAGCAACTTATTTTCTTTCTTTTACCCGAGGGTTAGGGGTATTTTAGTAATTTTTACGCTAGACACCTTTCTGAAAAATTTTCTAGCGACCCTCTTTTGAGAAAAATTATTTTTCAGTGGGTTATTGAACCAAATTCTTTTTCTTTCCGGTTAGGTCCTGAGAAGTCTAGTTTTCTCGAGTCGTCTAGAATAATCTCACTGCAAGACGGATTCATTTGGAAATAAATACATTGACTATATGATCTTAATTAAATAGAGTGTGTGTTTTTATTTGTGTGATTTGTTTGGATATGTTTTTTTAAGATATGTCTATTCGTTTGGACATATCTGTTAGACTTGTTATGTGATATGTTATGATATGATACAACATGAGAGTATATGTCGAGTTCATGATATGATATGTTATGTTGTGTTATGTGATGATACGTTGTAAATTAGAATATTTATAACATGTTCTTATTTCTAGTTATATTTTCATATATATTTATTATGTATGTTTATTTTATTTGTCATTCATGTATGTAACGAAAATAATCAAGTGAAAATATAAGTAAGAGAGTCGTACCGCCTCGAGCTATAGAGGTTGTTAGATTACGTGTGTATATATGTAATTAGTTACGATAATAATTATGTTAGTTCCTATTTCGTAGGATTAGTTATCTATTTTAGTTATTTGTTTATATTTTATTCTGTTGCATCTGAACGTGTATTCAGTCCTAGTAGTTAGGAAGTTAGTTCACTTTGTTTCTCTATATATATCAGTTTATTAATAAAGAGACTTTACACGCTCAATTATACCTGCTCTTATGGTATCAGAGCTATAAACACTTATATTGGATTTAGTCAATTCCAGATGGCTAATCCAAATATTAGCACCAGTTCTACTGGTGAATCTGTTCGGTCTGGTGGATTGAATTCTATCTCCACGACCGAATCTCATCAAAGTTATTCCATTACCTCACATAAACTACATGGGGATAATTTCATGGAATAGTCTCAATCTGTTAAGCTTTTTGTCCAAGTACGAGGCAAGTTCGGATACCTTTCAGGGGTGACGGCCAAACCAGTCGTAACCGAGGATCCAACCGGCTATGAGAAGTGGGAGGCTGAGAACTCGATGATCATATCTTGCTAGTGAATTCCATGGAGGCAAGTCTGGGAAGGGCTTATCTGTTTCTACCATCAGCAAGTGCAATCTGGACTGCAGTGAAAGAGACGTACTCAGACCTCGGAAACGCAGGCCAACTCTTTGAGATTAAGACCCGGCTGAGAAAGGCAAAGCAAGGTGATAAAACTGTCACTCAATATTACACCGATCTCAAGATGATGTGGCAGGATCTCGACCTCTACTGCAACTATGAATGGAGCTGCTCAAAAGACAGCGCCTTCTATCAAAAGACCATCGAGAAGGAGCGAGTTTTTGATTTCCTTGCAGGGTTAAATAAAGAACTCGATGAAGTAAGAGGAAGATTGCTTGGCCGGGAACCATTTCCAAGCACTCGAGAAGTCTTTACAGAAGTCCGTCGAGAGGAGAGTCGTCGCCAAGTCATGCTCGGACCCGGCATCACCAACACCTCAACCACTGAGATGGACACCATCGCCATGATGACGTCCAGGCCTGACTCAAACCAACGCTTCACCAACTCCAACAACCGCGCCTCGAAGAAAACAGATCGCCCAATCTGTGACTACTGCAACAAGCCTTGAAAAATGCTAGAAGCTCCATGGCAAACCAGCCGATTTCCAGCCATCTCAGCGATCCTCTCGCGACAACAAAAATTCCTACATAGCGTCTCAATCTGTTCCCAGCGAGCAAGAAGTCCAAACCTCGTCATCTGAGCAGACCTTCTTCAACAAAGAAGATTTAGAGCAACTGTATAGACTATGGACCTCACATAAGTCATCATCCTCACCTTCTTCATCGTCCCTTGCCCACAAAGGTAGCTCCCAAATAGCCCTAACTGTCACCAAAAAATGGCATGACCTTTGGATCATAGATTCAGGGGCCAATGACCATATGACTGGGTCCGCGTGTCTATTCAACTCATATTTTCCATGTTCTGGCCATGAAAAAGTAACAATTGCAGATGGATCTCTCTCAGCTATCGCCGAAAAAGGGTCCATCGTGATCTCACCATCCATAACCCTGACAAATGTCTTACATGTTCCTAAGCTAGCATACAATATATTGTCTGTACACAAAATAACATGTGATTCCCAATGTAGACTCATTTTTCACCTACTGGTTGTGATTTTCAGGACCTATACTCGGGGAAGATGATTGGCAATGCTAAAGCGCATGGGGGACTCTACTATTTCTCAGAGGTCAACTCGAGTAAAAAAATTCAGAAACCTCAATGTTCTAGTTTCGTTTCTTTATCTGATGAAATAATGTTTTGGCATTTTCGTTTGGGCCATCCCGGTTTTGGGTATTTAAAACTCTTGTTCCCTGCCTTATTTCAAAATAAAAGTCCTGATTGTTTGCAATGTGAAATCTATCAATTAGCTAAGCATAAAAGAGCATTCTTTCCATCTATTAAATATGTTCCATCTAAACCATTTTCGTTAATACACAGTGACATGTGGGGACCATCTCGAATCAAAAATATTTCTGGAACGAGATGGTTCATCACTTTCATTGATGATCACACTAGAGACACATGGATATATTTGTTAAAAGAAAATTATGAGGCAGCTAATACATTCAAAAATTTATATACCATGACTGAAACTCAATTTCACACCAAGATTCAAATTTTGAGAACTGATTATGGTAGAGAATACTTTAATAAGGTCTTAGGACAATTTTTAATTGAAAAAGGCATCATCCATCATAGTTCGTGTGTTGATACACCTCAACAAAATGGTATTGCCGAAAGAAAAAATAGACATCTACTTGAAGTCACCCGAGTTTTAATGTTTTCTATGAATGTTCCTAACCATTTTTGGGGAGATGCAATACTAACTGCTGCATATCTAATTAATAGAATGCCAAGAAAAGTACTTAGCTATCAAACTCCGATACAATCTCTTCAAAAATTCTTTCCGGAAAATAAATGTTTTACTAGCCTCTCTCCTAAAATATTTGGTTGCACTGTGTTTGTTCATATTCATGACCATAAAAGAGGAAAATTGGATCCAAGAGCCATAAAATGTATTTTTTTGGGTTTTTCTCCAACACAAAAATGTTTCAAATGTTTCAACCCTAAGTGTGAGAACAAGGCGGCCTAAATAAAAAATTTGAAACTGGAAATAGCCATGACTTGCCTCAAATGTCACGGCTATTTAGCCTTGACTTGTCACGACTATTCCCAACCATAAAAGTTGAAGATGTTCCAATATTTGCTTTAGTGGATGCCTGCAATTCAAAAAGCTTCCCGCTCTGCCACTGGGAAGTTCCCTCTCCAACACCTTGACGGAGGTCTTGCCTCTGGAAGAGAAGAGATCAATGTTTGGTTTCTGCACAGAACCCTCGCTAGCAGTCATCGAAGAATTCTCAGTGCGAAACCTGGTACGGCAAGGCCGATCTAGACACGTTAAGGTTCACAAGGAGACTGATCTAGACACGTTAAGGTCAACAAGGAGGCTGCAGATGCTCTGCTCCCCGACGTCAAAGAATCATTTGCGCAACTAGACACGAAGATGCCGATATGGACACACGTTGAGGTTCGCGAAGAAGCCACGGATGCTCTTATGGACGGTGTGGAAGAATACTCATGGCAAGGACGATTTGCTTTTATATTTGGGATTCTCTTAACTTTTTCTTATTATTATTATTATTATTATTATTATTATTATTATTATTATTATTATTATTATTATTATTATTATTATTATTATTATTATTATTATTATTATTATTATTATTATTATTATTATTATTTTGAAATTCATTTTAGGTGCTCATGAATACTTTATAGTTGTGTTTATTTATGTTAATGTCGGTATATGTATGCAAATTTTTATTCATTTATATGATATTGATGATAAATTTGGTATAAAACAACATGAAAAAATTATCAAGCGCAACAAAGAGTGATATTTTTTCTTCAAAATCAGATTTTATTATTGTTAATTGTGTTTGTTTTATAATTTTTTTAGACTATAAAAATTCAGCTTCTTAGCCGATCGACTACTCTTTTTAAATATTTATGATTGTGTTTGATGATTCATATGTAAATTATTTATGGATCTTAGTCCATTTATGTTTATAATGATTTATTATATTTAATTTCATTTTTTTAACTCTATTTGAAAGTTTATTTCTATTAATGTCAGTACATATATGTAAATTACTCTCAATTTCCATATGTTTGTGTCTATTTTAGTTAATGTGGTTAAGTTTGTTACATAAACGCAACCTTCGAGTGCCACTGTGAAGAATAAAATTCGGAGAAAAAGACAAACTAATTGTTCAGAGAGAGCGAGAGAGAGAATTACGAAATGAAGAGTCATTAAACTTGTCTAGGTTAACTCGTTTAATAACTCAAATTTTTTATTTTGAAATGTTTATTGAAAGCTATTTTGGATATTTGATACTCGTTAATTTATGTTAATAGCTATTTTTCAAAATTAATAAAACCGTGATTATTTTTAAAAATTTAAATATGTATTGGCTAGTTAATTAGGTCTAGGGTTCAATTTTTACTTTATATATAGAAAAGAAATATATATTCAGTTCTACTAACATAAATTTCTCTCTCTCTCTCTCTCTCTCTCTATATATATATATATATATATATATATATATATATATATATATTAACATGTCAATACGTAGATAATATGTGTTTGCAATTCGTAAATTACCCAGAAACAAAAAAAAAAAAAAAACAAATGTCATAGTAATATGCAGCAGTTTAACATATACATAATGCAGAAACGTGTTAGAATATAAATGGACTTCACGTGCTATCTACTTTTGTTTGGAAGTATTGCACGTGGTTTTAATATGTGGTACTGGTACATGAATTTTAATCCATTTCATAAGGTATGTGAAGTTTGTGGTGGAAAGTGGAGCTTGGATGGTAGAAACTCTACTATATAAGTTGGTTATCGGTAGGTCTAGTTTCATCAACATTTCATAAAAACAAAGTGGTATTTTGTAAGAAAAGATTCAATAGTGCACTACGTAGTCAAGAGACAATGGAAGGAAAGAGTGTTGCTGTGACCCTACTCTTGCTGAGCCTTGTTCTGGGACAGATTCAAGTTGAGGCAAAGAGCTGCTGCCCATCCACCTCTGCCAGAAACATCTATAACACTTGTCGTTTGACAGGAGGCTCCCAAAGCCTATGTGCATCAATGAGTGGATGCAGACACGTTACTACTGGGAGATGTCCCCCTGGTTTTGAGAGGAGCACTCTCGAAAACACTGGTAAAAAAAAAAACTTATCATTTCGCTTCTTTAATTACTAAATTAAGTTTCTGCAAGAGATTTCATTTTCATGTGCTTTGACTCAAGGTGACGCTGTCAATGAATACTGCAAGTTGGGCTGTGGATTCTCCGTGTGCGGTGCCATGACGACTCTCCAAGACTCTGGTAAAGCCCCAACCCTTTTTCCTAGTTTAAAAGTTCGTATTCTATTCACTTTTTTTTTTTTGTTATTCTAATTATATGAAACCTGTTTCGCTGACTAGACGCAACTGAGGATATCAATGGAGCTATTGAGAAATGTAACAACGCCTGCTCTGCTCTCTGCACCAAGAGCTCTATTGCTGCACCTGAAATTGCCTAAACAAGCATATATCCATTTAAAAGTGAAGCATCTAAATAAATGTACTTTTTCTAATGAAGTGACGTTTTCTTTGCTTTCAATAAATGTCATCTATGTATGACAAAAGTAATATGCTACACGCTCGTGCTAGCTGCTTGTGTTTGTGCCGTAGAAGGTTATCGATCCTAGATTGTATGTCCTTCAACTTGATATCCGAATAAAGAGTAATGTGTCTTTTTAAATATTCTTCTCGACTTTTTGTTTACTATATATTTCACACATCCTACCATTTTTTTTTTCTCGCATACAGTTACGAGGTGGTGTTGGGATTACGAAACTTAATAACAGTTTGTTGGGATCAATAAGTTAAGACGTGGTTCTCTTATCCCATTATAAAGAGTATGGACTAGTTGAAAACAAAACACAACGTCATGAGCACAACTATGGTAACACCCAGGTTTCGTGAGATGTTATCAATAAATAAAAGAGTTCAAATAAATATAAACCCATACCACTACATTTCGTAGTTTCCATGGAAGTTTTATTTCGGTTGACCAAAATTATTTTCGATAATATTATAAATAAGAATAAAAACTAATATTTTATAAAAAAATTATTGAAAACAATATTAGACCTGAGGTACGGGAAACACTAATATTTAATAAATTCAAACAAAATAACAAGACCTAAAAAAATTCCTTTAGACACATTCCATTTGATTCTCTATACCGGAAGGACTCCGAGAGAACAAAAAAACAAGGTTCTTATTGTGACAAAATAATGGTTTGAGCATTATAAATATAATGCTTAGCAAAAAAATTTATTTTGTGAGTGGAAATCACAACCCAACTTTTTGCCATCGTCACCATTGGTTCATACTAATCATTTAGTCCCAGGTTGTATACCTACAACGTATACGCATATTTGTCGTGACACTACCACAAAAAAGTTTATCAACTACAGCCTTCAGGTGTAGTATTTAAAGTATGACTACGGTTTTTGTTCTGACATCTATCATATCGGAGTCTTTTCACTATACATAAGAATTCAGTTTTTGTCGTAGTTTTTATAAACAAAAAAATTGTAGCGAAAACATTTTACTACAATTTATACATATAGTGATTACAGAGTAGTTTTATTTTATTCAAATAATTTATATATTATTATAGTCTACCAGTTTTATTGTAGTCATACCATACGAGTACTTTAGTTTTATGAAGTGTTTAAGTATCTAGTTATTTATCACTACTTTGATTAATAATATATTTTGTTAATTTTAAAATACACAATTTTATTTCCATTTAAATAAGATTTAAAAAATCAAAATACAAGTTACTTGATCTCATTAGTATAAAATCATGATAACTGTAACTATACATCAAGCATGTCTTGCAATTCTACAAACTATGTGGACAAGATATTTTTCTAACGACAAAATATATTTAAGTACTTAAAATTATATGCCTAGTTTGAACGTTGAAGGTCCACCGCTCTTTCATTGTGCAGCGAGCTTAAAATAATCTGAAAAAGAAAAAAAAATACTCGACTTAAACTCTCAATTAATGACCTGCGAAGAAAAAAAGAAGTTCGTTAAATTACTCGTCGATTAAGGGTATACCATTTAGGTCTTCATAGGGCTGAAAATTACAAAGTGTCAAAACCAAAGATCTGGAAACTCAAAAGATCCGAAGAACACGAACATGACAAGAAGAGAAAAACTTCACCAAACCCAACCTACGTACGATAATAGGGTGCAGCCCTAGATCGAATAACGGACAATTCTTTGTGCTAATCCAAAAATGCGATTAAAACATGTAGTCTCAAATTTTTGAACTATGGATGGGTTATTCGAATGAAAAGTAAATTTTTATGAACAAAAATGAACAATAAATATATTTCAACATAAGCAAATTAAGGAAAGGATATATAATAGGAACCAATGCAGTAAAGCCAAATTTTGTCACCAATAATTGTAACAGGGTAGTTTAGTGGTCCATTGTTTCCACTTGCGCACACATTTATGTATCCTACACGAGCATAACCATAGTTGGAGAGTTTCTATTTCAAATCTGTTTCTCAGTATATGCTCTTTCCATACAAAGCTATGGGAAAGACATCATGTACTTCTAATGATGGATTGAGGAAAGGGATTTGGACTAAAGATGAAGACAACAAACTTTTCTCCTATGTTCAACAGCACGGTGCATTTTTTTTACCTTATATAATTACAAATCAATTTCCCCTAAACTTTTTTTCTTGGCAGACTAGCCCCACCTGCTTTGTCTAAATTACACAGATTAATCCACTTGAAACATTAGTATTGTAAATCTAACCAACGTTTCATTTACGTTTCAAATGTAAACACAAATGCTGACGTGATTTTATTAATCATTTAACAAATTACTACATTAACCTTTATTAAAATCGGCTATACATAAATGTAGATGACGTTTTGATGCAGCTTTAATACACGTTAACTTGATTTATTCCATAATATTTTCTTTCCGTTCTTGTAGTCCAATTAGTTGCGATATCAAGTTTTTTTGGGTTCATTTCAGTTCATTTATGTTTATTTGATTTTTACGATTTATGTTATATAAGAGTATTTTCGATATTTTCTAGCAGTTTAGTTTTGTAAATGATTAGATTACAAAATTTACCAAACGTTGGCTGCATCCGTTGTTAGATTACCTTATATATATATATATATATATATATATTATTTATACATAAAATATGTATATATGTTGAACAGTATTTTAAGGGTTTACAGATCACTTTCCAACTCTAATGTTAAATAATGAAAAGAATATATATAAATATATATGTATGGATGCATGTATTTAGCTAGTTTATAAATCGTTCTATGCCAGCTAGCTACATTTCCATGGAATAGAATGGTCCACATAAAATGAAATGATTTATCAATATTCATTATCTTTAGTTTCATAAAAGTAAAACAATTACAATCTATCGAGCGCTTCGTTTCGGAGATTCTTTTTTTGTTCTCTTTTTATGTTTGTTCATGGGTACGTAGTACTTGATCAGACTAACTGATGATAATGTGTGTGTGGGATATTTGTATCTTTGTTGCAATAAGATGTCCAGTTATTAAATTATTTTTGATTTCTGTATATTAGTCTGTTTTTTATTTATATAAATAACTGTGTCGATAGGTCTTTTAAGGTGTGGGAAGAGTTGCAGATTGAGGTGGGCCAATTATTTAAGACCTGGTCCAAGGAGAGGCCAATTATCCTCATTTTTTCTTTTAAAAAAAATATTTTATTTATTTATTTATCATGAACAGACATGCATATTAATTAATAACCTAATAAAGGGCCCAAGGCGCAGGGCAAATAGGGAGGTCCCTCCCCTAGCTTATTTTTTTTTACTTTATTTTATAATATATAGTATATATTATATACATATATTATATATGTATATAATAAAAACGTAAGTGATAAAAAAAATATTTAATAAAACGTAAACGACCCTTGAGAAGATGATCATTATATGTAAATGTATATTATATACATATATTATATATGTATATAATAAAAACGTAAGTGATAAAAAAAATATAATAAAACGTACACGTAAATTATATATGTTTCGCTGACTAGACGCAACTGAGGTTATCAATGGAGCTATTGAGAAATGTAACAACGCCTGCTCCAAGAACTCTATTTAGTTTTTGCCAAAACATATATAAAGACATCTGAAATTGCCTAAACAAGCATATATCCACCGGAGACGGAGATGCCATTTAAAAGTGAAGCATCTAAATAAATGTACTTTTCCTTTTCTTTGCTTTCAATAAATGTCATCTATGTATGACAAAAGTAATATGCTACACGCTCGTGCTAGCTGCTTGTGTTTGTGCCGTAGAAGGTTATCGATCCTAGATTGTATGTCCTTCAACTTGATATCTGAATAAAGAGTAATGCGTCTTTTTAAATATTCTTCTCGACTTTTTGTTTACTATATATTTCACACATCCTACCATTTTTTTTTCTCGCATACAATTACGAGGTGGTGTTGGGATTACGAAACTTAATAACAGTTTGTTGGGATCAATATGTTAAGACGTGGTTCTCCTATCCCATTATAAAGAGTGTGGACTGGTTTAAAACAATACACGACGTCATGAGCACAACTATGGTAACACCCAGGTTTCGTGAGATGTTATCAATAAATAAAAGAGTTAAAATAAATATAAACCCATACCACTACATTTCCTATTTTCCATGGAAGTTTTATTTCGGTTGACCAAAATTATTTTCGATAATATTATAAATAAGAATAAAAACTAATTTTATAAAAAAAATTATTGAAAAAAAATATTAGACCTGAGGTACAGGAAACACTAATATTTAATAAATTCAAACAAAATCACAAGACCTAAAAAAATTCCTTTAGACATGTTCCATTTGATTCTCGATACCGGAAGGACTCCGAGAGAACAAAAAAAACAAGGTTCTTATTGTGACAAAATAATGGTTTGAGCATTATAAATATAATGCTTAGCAAAAGTTTTTATTTTGTGAGTGGAAATCACAACCCAACTTTTTGCCATCGTCACCATTGGTTCATACTAATCATTTAGTCCCAGGTTGTATACCTACAACGTATACTCATATTTGTCGTGACACTACCACAAAAAAGTTTATCAACTACAGCCTTCAGGTGTAGTATTTAAACTATGACTACGGTTTTTGTTCTGACATCTATCATATCGGAGTCTTTTTACTATACATAAGACTTCAGTTTTTGTCGTAGTTTTTATAAACAAAAAAATTGTAGCGCAAACATTTTACTACAATTCATACATATAGTGATTACCGACAGTAGTTTTATTTTATTCAAATAATTTATATATTATTATAGACTACCAGTTTTATCGTAGTCATACCATACGAGTACTTTAGTTTTATGAAGAGTTTACGTATCTAGTTATTTATCACTACTTTGATTAATAATATATTTTGTTAATTTTAAAATACACAATTTTATTTCTATTTAAATAAGATTTAAAAAATCAAAATACAAGTTACTTAATCTCATTAGTATAAAATCATGATAACTGTAACTATACATCAAGAATGTCTTGCAATTCTACAAACTATGTGGACAAGATATTTTTCTAACGACAAAATATATTTAAGTACTTGAAATTATATGCCTAGTCTGAACGTTGAAGGTCCACCGCTCTTTCATTGTGCAGCGAGCTCAACTTAAGCGGAATACTCTGAAAAAGAAAAAAAAAAAGTACTCGACTTAAACTCTCAGTTAATGACCTGCGAAGAAAAAAAGAAGTTCGTTAAATTACTCGTCGATTAAGCGTATACCATTTAGGTCTTCATAGGGCTGAAAATTACAAAGTGTCAAAACCAAAGACCTGGAAACTCAAAAGATCCGAAGAACACGAACATGACAAGAAGAGAAAAACTTTACCAAACCCAACCTACGTGCGGTCATAGGGTGCGGCCCTAGATCGAACAACGGATGATTCTTAGTGCTAATCCAAAATGCGATTAACACATGTAATCGCCAATTTTTGAACTATGGATGGGTTATTCGAATGAAAAGTGAATTTTTATGAACAAAAATGAACAGTAGATATTTTTCAAGGTAAGCAAATTAAGGAAAGGATAAATAATAGGAACCAATGCAGTAAAGCCAAAAATTTGTCACCAATAATTGTAACAGATTAGTTTAGTGGTCCATTGTTTCCACTTGCGCACACATTTATGTATCCTACACGAGCATAACCATAGTTGGAGAGTTTCTATTTTAGATCTGTTTCTCAGTATATGCTCTTTCCATACAAAGCTATGGGAAAGACATCATGTACTTAATGATGGATTGAGGAAAGGGATTTGGACTAAAGATGAAGACAACAAACTTTTCTCCTATGTTCAACAACACGGTGTATTTTTTTTACCTTATAAAATTACAAATCAATTTCCCCTAAACTTTTTTTCTTGGCAGACTAGCCTCGCCTTAGTCTAAATTACACAGATTAATCCACTTGAAACGTTATTATTGCAATCTAACCAACGTTTCATTTACGTTTCAAATGTAAACGCAAATGATGACGTGATTTTATTAATCATTTAACAAATTACTACATTAACCTTTATTAAAATCGGCTATACATAAATGTATATGACGTTTTGATGCAGCTTTAATACACGTTAACTTGATTTATTCCATAATATTTTCTTTCCGTTCTTGTAGTTGAATTAGTTGCGATATCAAGTTTTTTTGGGTTAATATCAGTTCATTTCTGTTTATTTGATTTTTATGATTTATGTTATATAAGAGTATTTCCGTTATTTTCTAACAGTTTAGTTTTATGTTATATTATTAATACATAAAATATGTATATGTGTTGAACAGTCATTTAAGCGTTTACAGATCACTTTCCAACTCCAATGTTAAATAATGAAAAGAATATATATAAATATATATGTATGGATGCATGTATTTAGCTAGTGTATAAATCGTTATATGCCAGCTAGCTACATTTCCACGGAATAGAATGGTCCACATAAATTAAATGATTTAACAATATTCATTATCTTTAGTTTCATAAAAGTAAAACAATTACAATCTATCGAGCGCTTCGTTTCGGAGATTCTTTTTTTGTTCTCTTTTTATGTTTGTTCATGGGGACGTAGTACTTGATCAGACTAACTGATGATAATGTGTGTGTGGGATATTTGTATCTTTGTTGCAATAAGACGTCCAGTTATTAAATTCTGTTTGATTTCTGTATATTAGTCTGTTTTTTATTTATATAAATAACTGTGTCGATAGGTCTTTTAAGGTGTGGGAAGAGTTGCAGATTGAGGTGGGCCAATTATTTGAGACCTGGTCCAAGGAGAGGCCAATTATCCTCATTTTTTCTTTTAAAATTTTTTTTTTATTTATTTATTTATCATGAACAGACATGCATATTAATTAATAACCTAATAAAGGGCCCAAGGCGCAGGGCAAATAGGGCGGTCCCTCCCCTAGCTTATTTTTTTTACTTTATTTTATAATATATAGTATATATTATATACATATATTATATATGTATATAATAAAAACGTAAGTGATAAAAAAAATATATAATAAAACGTAAACGACCCTTGAGAAGATGATCATTATATGTATATGTATATTATATACATATATTATATAGGTATATAATAAAAACGTAAGTGATAAAAAAAAATATAATAAAACGTACACGTAAATTATATATGTTTCGCTGACTAGACGCAACTGAGGATATCAATGGAGCTATTGAGAAATGTAACAACGCCTGCTCTGCTCTCTGCACCAAGAACTCTATTGCTGCATCTGAAATTGCCTAAACAAGCATATATCCACCGGAGACGGAGATGCCATGTAAAAGTGAAGCATCTAAATAAATGTACATTTCCTAGCTGCTTGTGTTTGTGCCATAGAAGGTTATCGATCCTAGATTGTATGTCCTTCAACTTGATATCCGAATAAAGAGATGTCTTTTTAAATATTCTTCTCGACTTTTTGTTTACTATATATTTCACACCTCCTACCATTTTTTTATTCCTCGCATACAGTTACCAGGTGGTGTTTGGATTACGAAACTTAATAACAGTTTGTTGGGATCAATATGTTAAGACGTGGTTCTCTTATCCCATTATAAAGAGTATGGACTAGTTGAAAACAAAACACAACGTCATGAGCACAACTATGGTAACACCCAGGTTTCGTGAGATGTTATCAATAAATATAAAAGAGTTAAAATAAATATAAACCCATACCACTACATTTCCTAGTTTCCATGGAAGTTTTATTTCGGTTGACCAAAATTATTGAGACAAGATAATTGTTTGAGCATTATAAATATAATGCTTAGCAGAAGTCTTTAAGTTGTGAGTGGAAATCACAACCCAACAAACCCAACACTTTGCCATCGTCGCCGTTTGGTTCATACTAATTATTTAGTTCTAGGTTGTTACAACACATACGCATATTTGTCGTGGCACTACCACAAAAACGTTATCAACTACAACCTTCAAGTGTAATATTAAAACTACTACTACGGTTTTTGTTCTGAAGACTATAGCTTTAGACAGTAGTTTTATATTATTCAAATAATTTATATATTATTATAAACTACCAATTTTTATTGTAGTCATACCATATGACTACTTTAGTTTTATGAAATGTTTACGTATCTAGTTATATATCACTACTTCGATTACTAATATTTTTTTGTTAATTTTAAAATACACAATTTTATTTGCATTTAAATAAGATTTAGAAAATCAAAACACAAGTTACTTGATCTCATTAGTATAAAATCATGATAACTGTAACTATACATCATGAATGTCTTGCAATTCTACAAACTATATGCACAAGAAATTTTTCTAATGACAAAAAATATTTTAGTACTTAAAATTACATGCCTCCTTCATTGTGCAGCGAGCTCAACTTAAGCGGAATAATCTAAAATAAAATACTCGACTTAAACTCTCAGTTAATGACCTGCGAAGAAAAAAGGCAGTTCATTAAATGACTTGTCGATTCAGGGTATACCATTCAGGTCTTCATAGGGTCGAAAATTACAGTGTCAAACCAAAACATTAAAAGCATTTTCAGAAAATACAACAAAGACAAAAAATGAATATTTATAGAGATCAAATTATCGGATATGCATCAAGAGCGCCATCCTCTCTTCCACATCCCTGTTGTAAAAATCCCTCTCGGACAAAGATGAATAATAGCGGCTGAACTGAGATGAAAAAAATTAATAAAAGGCTGAGAAACAAAAATATTAGCTGCAGATAGCTAAATTAGCTAAAATTAAATATAAAAAACCTACATATAAAGACTATAAGATAATATCATTGCATAAAAATATCCTAACTCATTCAATGGGCATTCTTGTATGTTCTACATTGCAATTTTAAAGAAAAAAAAATTGAAAACAGAAAGCCTAAAATTATCAAGACTTGGTCATATTTGCATACAGGTTTTCTGATTAGAAATCAAAATAGAATGAGCTAGCTACATAAATGGAAATTGAGTAGGTTATATCTTATATTCAAAACCAAATATTAAAAATTACACGTTTAAACATTGCAATCAGACAAGTCATGAGGCGACAAAACCGACCTGGGATAGGTTAGAAAATTGTTTAAACTTTTAACACATTTTCGGCAACTAATCGATGAAAAATAGCGTCACTCGTTCGTAAATATTGAGTTGGGCAGCTGCTCTTTGCCTCCACATGAATTTGTCGGCAACAGTTTTTTCCGTTCATCTTCTCTTGATTAATTAGTTCACTACATATCTTCTTGCAAAATATTGAGGATTACCACTTTGTATCGATAAACTATTGATGAAATTAGTCTAAAAGCTACCCACATTTATTAAATAGTAGGTGTGAATTCAATACCCATCTTAAATTCAGTTACAGGAATGAGATAAATACAAATATGTACGTAAAATTCAAACTTCACCTAACACATGCATGAAAATAATGTCGTCGTACATGTAATTAATTAGTAAATGTGTGTAGGGGCAAGAACAAGAGTAAATTATTAGAGACTTTGACGAAGGTGGGGAAGCAATATTAAACGCCTCTATCACAGTAATTCTATCTCTATTTCCAATGAACTGATAAATTTATATTTATTCAACGTTGCTAGTCCAGTGATTAATTGCTGCATATCACAATTAACATTTTCTTGTAGTTAAATATATAATATTGTTTAAATAGTTTCTCACCTATGCCTTAAAAAAAAAATTAGTTTCTCACGTATGCCTTCCAAAAAAAAAAAATTAGTTACTCACATATTAATATGTCATTGTGTTGTTTATTGTTAATTTACTATTTTCATTTAGAAATTAATGTGCATCATATTACTACGTCATTTGTTATTGTTTCTTGTTACTTTACTCATTCCGGACGCATATTTACTTCTTACTGGTGTATATATATATATATACACATATACGTGTGTGGGGGCAAGAACAAGGGTAAATTATTAGAGACTTTGACGAAGGTGGGGAAGCAATAAACCCCTCTATTACATCCATATAGCTTTATTAATAACTCCACGTCCTTGTTTTGTTTCCACGTTAGAAGGATGATGAAAACATTATCCCTCATTATTGAATCGAAGATCATATTAGAGAAAAGAATGTAAATGCGCTTTTCTTTCTGATCGATCTTGTTATTAAAGATAATAATTCTAATTTAGACGATAGTAAAGGGCGTAGATCATCATACTCAATACATGATATATCTTCTTGCAAATTAGTGAGAAATACCACTTTTTGTTGATAAATTGTTGATGAAACTAGCTAGATTTACATATAACCAACTTAAATAGTAGGGTTCCTACCATTTAACCTTCACTTTCCACCACAAACTTCAGAGACGGGTACAATACCCTATTAATTAGTTTAAAACTCATATACCACATTCATAAAACACGCAATACCTATTACAGAGGCGGCTCAAGCTCGGTTACAAGAGTGAAGTAAATACAAAGATGAGCATACAATACAGACTTCACCTAAGACATGATGAAAATATTGTCGTCGTAGTAAACGTGTGTGTGAGAACAAGAGTAATATATTAGAGAGTTTTTCTAATAAAATTATCAGAGACGTTGATGAGGGTGGGTGAGCAATAAACGCCTCTATTACATCCATGTAGCTATACTGGTGAGTCCACATCCTATAAAGGCTAATACGTCCAAACAAGTGAGTCCACATCCTATACAAGCTAATACGTCCAAACAAGGTGAGTCCACCTCCTTTTTTGTTTAGACGTTAGAAGGCTTATTGATGAATCGAAAATAATATTAGGAAAAGAAAGGAAAATATTATATGTCTCTCATGTGTTTAATCGAAATATTGCGTTTATTCTCACAGTTTTTCAAAATATCATAAGTGTCGGTTACGATTTCTATTAATATCAATTATATATATTAAAATGCGTTTACATATCAAAATCATCCCTTTTTATTAAAAAAAATTTATTTTTTTCGAAATAAAAAATTAATATGTCCATTTTCAAAATAAGTGATCTTACCAAACGAGAAATGAAGAAAATATTGTAGAGAGAATCGTAACCGAATAGAGATAATTTTCTCTTACGGGTTTTCTGTTATTTCTCATTTTTATTACATTCTCCATGACATGTGTATAAATACATGTCATCACATGGCTCAACGTCCTAACTGTCTAACTGAATCCTCTAGTGACGTGGACTAGTTGACTTGTGTAAGAGCATTACTCAGCTTCTGTAGTAGAACGCGCCACGACTCCTTGCTTCCGTGAACTCTAATAAACCAGGCACAAGAAACTAGGCCGCCAGCGATACAGACGTAGTAGGCACTTGTTGAATGGCCATCGTCGACGTTGTTGGCCCGATCAGCATCAGTGAAGCTAGTTATGGGTAAGGCCTCAGACGGAGCACACATAAGGCCTTTGAGATATCGCAAGACTCGCTTGCACACATTCCAATGAATTTTCGTGGAGGCGGAGAGGAATTGGCTAAGTCTGTTGACGATGAATGAAATGTCCGCTCGTGTAATGGTGAGGTAATAGAGAGCACCTATTGTACTCCTATACATAAAGGGGTTGTCCATGGGCTTAGTAGAACTACCACATATTTAGTTTTTTATAAGGACATGCCATATGCAGAGCAAAACACCTCAACACCAAGAAATTAGTGAAGTTCACCAACTTACTTAATTAAAGCAAATTGAGCATTGAGATTAGTGGTGAGTCTTGTGATGACCTCAGGAACGTTACCAATTACGAGGATATCGTCAACATAGCTAAGCAAAACAATAAAGATGTTGCCTTTGGAGAAGATACAAAGCGAAGTATCAGCGTGTGAACCGGTGAAGCCTCAGCGAAGCAGAGCAAGGCGGAGACGATCAAACCACGCCCGTGGAACCTACTTGAGCCCATGTAATGCTTTGTGAGCTTTCACATGTTGTGTGGTTTGACGTTGATGACGAAGCCTTTCGATTGAAGCATGAATAAATCTTCAGTGAGCACACCACTCAAAAAGGCGTTGTTGACGTCGAGTCGGAAGACACTCCATTTTTTTAAGGTAGTAGGGGTTAGAACAACGCGGATTGTGCACGGATTTACCAGAGGACTTGACGTTTCAGAGAAATCCACACCGGGTGTTTTTGAAAATTCCTTTGTTATTAATTGTTCCTTAAACCTTTGAAGTGACCCATTGGCATTTGAATTTGACCTTAAAACCCCATTTATTGCCAATAACATGTTGCCTCCACTGTCACCATCCGCGGCTTCGGCGTCGTCAGAATCTGCATCAACACGAGGAGGCCTCTGACTCCAGTGAAGAATAGACTCATCTCTTGATGCTCTATTCAGAATAGGTTCTTGATATTAATTTCCACATTTAGATCCTCTGCAACGTTGTTAATATAAACTTGTGATACAATCCAATTTGATTTTTCTAGGTAAAAAATGTTGGGGCCATTTTAGTTAGTGTCGTGATTAATTGCTAATTTTGCTACTGTTTTGAAGTCATTGACATAAATAGGCTAACACAAGGCAAATGATGAGGTTATACCAATGTGGCTTTGCTTCTCTAACTTGAGATATGATATCAATATTCCTCATCTTTCCTAAGTAGTAGCTAAATTTGTAGATACTAAAATGGATGACGAGATGCAATGAAATTGATGTGAGTTATAGAAGTTAACTCATACCAATTCAGTCAAGAAAACATGAAATAGGGTAAAGAGATAGATAATTGTATTTCTCTTGTAAGTATTACACCAAGATGAGCTACGGGTGGTACTTAGAAGCTCCCCCTCTATGTTGAAGTCAGATTGCGGCTCAACATGATGTTCAACCAACAAGTTGTAGTACTCGTTGATGACAAGAGGAATGTTATGCACCATCTTTCCTCTTAGCATAACTTCTCCAAAGAAAGGACTTGTTGAGTTCCTAAAGTCCTTGGTGAGGTTTGCTATAACCTTTCTCACGAGCTAATCACTGTACTTGTTAAACCCATGCTTGTTGTACAAAATCTTTTCAGAGACACCCTCATTGACAACATTCTTCTCCGGACTTTTCTTTTGGGGACCAGCAATAGAGGATCCTGAGAAAATTTAGGGCAAAGTCGAGGATTACATGGTGAAAGAGACAGAATTTCTTACGGAGTAGGGAGAAATGCACTTACCAATTCTCTTCACAAAACTCAAGTGACTAGCCTTTAGATTGGCTTGATACCTGGTACAAACGCCTACAAAAAAATGCAATATTAGACCTGCTAGCAGTGAGATAAAAAGACTACCTATCATGCTTCCGTAAATGCTAGAGTCAACATATTTTCCATCTTCATCTTTTGAGAGCTTAGCATGAGTGGCAGCATCCGTTCTTTTGGGTTTGCCGTGTACCAAAACAAACTTCTTCACAATATTCTTGGCATGCTTGCTTTGAGAGAGAAAAATACTATCTTCCAATTATTTGATTTGAAACCTAAGAAGTAATTTAGCTCCCCAACCATGCACATCTCAAACTCAGACTGAATCTGTTGCACAAAATGTTTTACTGGTACCTGAGACATTCCTCCAAACACAATATCTTTTACATAGATCTGAGCAACCACCATATCAAAATTAGACTTCTTGATGAATAGATTCTTATCTGTAGCCCTCTAGAGTAACCGTTATGAGTAAAATATTTAGCAAGATGCTCATACCAAGCACGAGGAGCTTGTTTCAAGCCATATAGAGCCTTGTGCAATATGTACACTTGGTTAGGAAATTTAGGATCCACAAACCCTTTAGGCTGTTCAACATACACTTCCTCATTAATGAATCCGTTGAGGAAAGCACTTTGGTCATCCATTTGAAACACCTTGAACTTCAAATGACGAGAGATCCCAAAGAGGAGACAGATAGCTTCAAGCCTGGCCACATGAGCAAAAGTCTCCTTATTTTGGATTCCTTCAACTTGAGAATAACCCTGAGCAACCAAACTAGCCTTGTTGCGAGTAACATGGCCATGCTCATCAGATTTATTTTTAGATATCCATTTCGTACCTATGACATTTACAGACTTAGGTCTTGTAAAACCCCAAAATAATTATTACTTATTAGAGGTTCTTTTTATTATTTTTTCAAAATATATACACATTGGATAACTTGTACGTGTGATATAAATGCGTGAGACTTTATATATACACCAAACTGTAGTAGATATTTGTTTAGCTTAGCTATAATATATATTATACTTGCTATAATGACACACGTCAAAAATAAAAGGATTTCTCACATACATATTAAGATATAAATATATATATATGCGTGTATGTAAATAATATATATATACAGATGTATTAGATATAACGTAATAGATCTTTCTTTGAATGGTTCTTCCGAGTGTTTTGCGGCTGTTTTCGATTTGTTATTGCTGTAGAGTAGGACTAGGAATACCTAAGTTTTTATTTAGGGATTTCCTTATCCAAAAGCTTTATAAATACTTTTAAACCTCAGCGAGTTTTGCTTTTCTTTTCATGTTGTTTTCCTCTCAGCTTTCTCTCCCCATTCTTCTCTATCCATTTCCTTCCCAAAAATAAAAATAAAAACCCTAGCCACCAAAGAAAGAGATCATTCATAGTTTTGATTTAGTTCTAAGAGCGTTAAAGATTTATTTTCCACCCCGACTGTGAAAATTAGGTATGTAATTCGTGGTCTTCTCAAATTAACTTCTATATTGTTCGTGATTTTAATTTGAATGAACTTTTAGATAAAAAGGGCTTTTTCTGGTTCGGATTTAATCAAACACTGATTTTCATACGCTTACCTTGGCTTCAAAAATAATTATTTTTCATCGATACGTTTTGGAAAAGTTAGGTTTATGCTTCTTCTATCTGAATCTTTAATCGAAAAATATTTTTATGAAATACAGAATATTTTCTGATTATTTTCCGATCAGTGCGCGTACCAGTTTTACAGTTTTGATCAAATTTTAGAAATCGTTTTTCAGACGCTTAGTATGAATTGCCCGTTAGTTATTTTTATTCGAAAGTTTTTGCAATGGTTAGTAATATGTGTCGTTTTTCTAAATAAGTAATTTATTTTAAGTTTCAATCAAAAAGTTTTACGATATAAGAATTTTGGAAACGATGCGCAGATTGGTTTTTTTACAAGTTCTTTTTTTAGGCAAATTGTTGCATCTTATTTTATTTATAAGAAATAGTTAAAAATTTATTTTGGCCGTGATGCCTTTACAAAAAGTGCTCAAAATTATATTTTATACGTACTTGATTTTTTTACAAAAGTTTTTCCAGAGTTTTAGTTTTCCCCGAAACCCTAATAGCCAAGGGTGTTTTAGTAATTTCACGTCGGATCTCGTTTATGAAAATTTCCAGAAACTAAGTCATGTATTAAATCCTTTTCTTACCTGATAAGTAATAGTCAAGCTTTTCTGTTTAGGTTCCGAGTCATTAAGAGCATCTTTTTCCTTCGACGGTCTTCGATCGTAATTCCGATATCCAGGTGAGAATAATCTCACTGCAACACAGATTAGTTCAAAATAAATTTGATGAGTGTTTATTCATGATATGACTTGTTTATAGATTTATATGTTTGAGTGTGCGATTTGGTATTTGATTGCGTGACTAGTTGAAGTAGTTTGTGATTTATGTGTTGTATGTCATGTGGTGTTATGTTAAAGTATATTTGAGATATATGTTTTATTCTA
Source organism: Urtica dioica subsp. dioica (assembly GCF_054948205.1). Taxonomy (NCBI): domain Eukaryota; kingdom Viridiplantae; phylum Streptophyta; class Magnoliopsida; order Rosales; family Urticaceae; genus Urtica; species Urtica dioica. The sequence goes on along the minus strand of NC_142764.1, from coordinate 16,333,057 downwards.
GTCATGTTTTGGTATGAGAATATATATAAAAGTTTTTATGCTCGTTTCATATCAGTATGTAACGTAAGATTCAAAGTGAAAAGATAAAGTTAAGCAAGAGAGTCATACCGCCTCGAGCTACGGAGGTATTATGGAGAATTTCTCGGGCCGAGGCTCAAATGGGGAAATTTCTCGGGCCGAGGCCCTAATAAGTTAATTAGCTAGATAGAGCGAAGTGTGGGCTTTGCAACCCCATATCTCCGTCTCTAAAGTGATCACTGAAATAGGTACGACTACCCTAGGGGCACCCCGAGCTAAAAGTTGATAGAATCAAGAAAAGAAAGATCAAGTTACCGAGTAGTTTAAAATACTAATAACCGGTTCATGCATTGCATTACTCTTTTTTTTGTGAGCTTTATATTATTCTCGCTGAGCATAAGCTCATCTCTTCGAAAAAAAATATACGTATGTGTTGTAGGTAAACAACTTGCAAGGAACTGAGCAGGGCGGACAAGCGGCGTCGAAAGCGAGAGGGTTGGGTCATGGTTTCCATTCACAAAATAAGTCTTCCGCTACAAGTTATTAAGAAATAAAGTTTAAAGTTTTGTTTTCGTTATTAAGAATACGTCTTCCACTACAAGTCTTTTAGAAATAATTTCTTTAAAGTTTTTATTTTCAATTATTTCAAAGTTATGAAGTTTCAAAGAGTTTTCTAATTTGGTTGAGATTTAGTATATGGATTATGTTTTAGTATTATTGCCGCTATGTTTGGTTTAAAATTGGTTTTGGTTTTGGTTAAGTATTTTTCTAATTAATTTTTTTTAAATGCAATCTAAATTTTTCTTAACGTTTTGTTTCTTTTTAAGATCTTCAAAATTTTAGTTCGCCTTGATTGGATTAGTTAAAAAAAAAAATTCCTCCAAGTTTTCTAAAGAATTTTCTAAAATTTAAAAAGTAAGATAAGTAAGACGGTCCGAAAAGTCGGGTCGTCACAGTTGGTATCAGAGCCACGAACCTACGACCCCCTTCGCTATCGATCGTACGGCTTCCCCCTACTCAAGTAAGTTAGTACTTTTTTTTTGTTTATATCTTAGCCGTATTTTTTTTTACTTAGATGGAAAACATTCAAGGTGCTCGTGGACAAGGTAGAGGTAGGCCAATCGGCCGATGTAGAGGAAGAGGCAAAGTTGCCGCTGATGTCCCAGTGCAAAATGCTCATCATGCCACTCCGTTTCCCGCACAATAAGGAGCAGCTGAGAATCCCAACGGTCCAGCCCCCGGACCTCAGCCAGCGGCCCAACCAGATCTTTCGGTGCTCGTTCCTGCATCGCTACAACGTATCGAAGCTCAAGAAGCGGAGATACAAGAGTTGAGGAACCACATCCCCCAAGTGAATGGAAATGTGGGAGAGGATCAACAAGCACCACTAGCACTGTGAAATCCAAAAAAAAAAAAAAAATCATCATTAAAGATTTAATTTTGGTGATGTGGTTTTTTTTTCTTTTTAGTTATATCTTTACGTGCTAGTATGCATTATTTATTCAGTATGGTATAATCCATTTTATTATTTAAGATATTGTTTCCAAAATATAGTAAAAACGTCTTAAATATATATGTATACACGTTGAAGAGTTTTCTAGGGAATGTATAAATTATACATACATATAAGTATATCTACATACATACATATATATATATATATATATATATATATATATATATATATATATATTGTACTCTCAGAATGTTTTGAAAAAAAAGAAATAAATATATGATATTCTTTTGAGTTAAGACAAAAGCTCTTTATATGTGTTGACTCAAATACACATAAAGAAAGAGATCTGTAATCAAATCTCAATAAAAATAGTGGTAATGTGAATTATACAAATTTATAGCAATATGACGTTAGTGTATACGGATTTATATATAAGTATATGTGTGTCCGGATATATTCATTAAGTATATATACGTAGCAACGTTTACTTTTAAAAGAATTAAAGTGGGGAGTTAATGGCATTAACTTTTAGCTTTTGTGAAAGGTTAATAATTATTAATTTGGAAATGCTACTCTCATATTGGACGTGCATAATATCATTTTCTCTCAGTTCCATACCTCTCCCAAACTCCATTTTCCTTCTTCTCTGCGCAAAACAAAAGAAGCTTAGACCATAGCCTCTTTAAAAAAAAAATTCCTATCAAACGTTGGGATCTATAAAACATTATGAAGCTTTTCTTTCAACTCTTTCGCAGGTATTTTTCTTTCTCTATGTAGCGTGTCTTTTCATCAGTTTTTTTTTTTTATTACTTTAATTATTCTTCGTATGAGCAATAATCATTAATTTATTTTTCTGATTTGCAAGACTTTATAGGAAATTGAAATCGTATGATTTTCAATTAGCTACGAAAGTATTTTTGATCTGATATTTTTTATTCCCGAATATTAACATGTTTTTGAAACGTGTATAAAAATTCAAGATTTTTAGATAAATAACTTTTATTTTAAAAATAATTTACGATCAGCATCTAGACAAAAGATCCTGTTTAAATCAGCGTAGCTATGGAATTTTTTTAAAATAGCTACAGAAAGGATTTTGGATTGAAATTTTTATACAACGTATATTTATGTGTCTTGTTTGTAGGATAAAAGTTTGATGAATTTTTAGACCAAAATGTTTATGCGTATGAGTGTTATTTTGATACATGTGCAAATCTGTCCCAATTTTTAATAAAACTAGTATTTCCTCTTTATGTCTTTTTATTTGTTTTTGATGATTTAAGATCGATTTTGGTCATGTCACTTGAGAAGAAAACGTTCACGATATTTTTTTTTCTAGGTTATGTAATTTTCGCAGATTTTATCTCAACGATTTTATTTTCCCGAGATTTCATGGCTATGGGTTTTTTTTTTAGTAATTTTACTTAGCGACGAGTTCTGAATTTTTTTCCGTAAACCTTTTCCCGTCCATAATAGTATTTTTAGTGGGTATTAAGTGATATCCTAATTATTAATCTTTCCTATTAGGTTTTGAACCGAGTAGAGCATTTAAGTGGTTCACAATCAAAGATCGTAATTTCAATCCCCAGGTGAGAACAATCTCACTACAGCACATATTAGTTTTAAATAAAATTATGATGAGTTTTGTGATCCATGACGTGGTTGTTTGATAGTATTATGTGGTTTTGTTAATAGTTATAAGCCACGTGATACATGTTATGATATGCTTAAGTACGATGATATGATTTATGAGTTGTTATATATTATGCGATGATTACATGTCTACGTTTATGAATTTTAGCTTATGATATGTCATGTTATGATAAATGATGATGATGGAGTAATAATGACATGTTTTTAAATTTATATGACATTATGTATGTTGATGTTTGCACATGTCTTTATGCTAAGTAAATTTATGTATGATGTATGAGAAGCTAGTTAACGTTTTCTTGTTGACCTATGTTTTGTTTCATATGCATTGGTAAGCTATGTCATGTTATTTTTTTTTTAATTTAAAATCATGTCACGTCTGATGTTATGTATGATGATTATCTATATTACATGTCATATTTGCATGTCACCTAAATAATAAAGTGAAAAGATAAGTAAGAGAGTCGTACCGCCTCGAGTTACGGAGGTCTACAATGAGAATTTCCCGAGCCGACTTACGGGCCCAAATGGGGAAATTTCTCATATGTTATAAGTTCATAAGATGGAGCAAAGTATGGGACCTTGCAACCCCATATCTTTGTTTCCAAAGTGTACACTGAAATTGGTACGACTACTCTAGGGGAGCCCCGAATAAAATATGATAAGATTTATGTTAAGAAAGACCATTTCACCATTAGAATGAAAATATTAATAACCGGTTCATGCATTGCATCACTCATCTTGTTTTGTGAGTTTTATATTGTTCTCGTTGAGCGATAGCTCATTTCCACGAAAATTTTACGTATGTGCTGTAGGTAAACAACTTACTGCTAAGTGATGAGTATGGACCAGCGGCATCGATAGCAAAAGGGTCGGGTTATGGTTGCAACTACGTAAGAAAGACTTCCGCTAAGCATAAGATAAATTAGATTTAATATAATTTCTAAAATAAAGTTTTAATATAGATTAAGTAATATGTTATAGTTTTGTATCATTTTATCCCTAGCGATTAACAAATTTATTATAATTTATTTTCTATTAAGTTGGTATTAAAATACTAGTTTTCAAGTAAAGGTTAAAATATTTTCAAGTCAAAGATTTACCATGATCAAAGCTTAAAGTTTAGTTTTTATTAATTTATTTGTTATACTTTTGACCAAGTTATTTTGATAAGGACTAGTGTGATTTTATTGCTTTATGGTATTTGAGAATATATGTATTCGAAAAAAAAAATTATAATCCGCGAATTTCCATATTACGATTTTGTAAGAGTATTATATGATAGAAAAAAAAAATCTCATATTTTTTTATACATAATTTTGGATAAGTAAAAGAAGTAAGTAAAGTAAGACGGTCCGAAAAGTCGGGTCGTCACAAGCACCTCCTCAAGGCGTATCTCAGATGGGCCAAGTTGTTGTGGCTGATTATCTTTTCGAAAGGTTCAGGAGGATGAAAGCTCCAGATTTTGAAGGATCGACTGATCCTTTAGTGGCTGACGAGTAGATGTCAGAGATGAAGAAGATCTTCAACTTCATGAATATCTCAGAACTTGAGAAGGTCATATGCGTGTCTTTTGTTCTGAAGAAGGATGCACGATACTGGTGGGAGACAGTAGCAGCTAGAAGAGACACACGCGCTATGTCTTGGGACGACTTCATCGAGGAGTTCAACAGTAAGTATTTTAACATGCGCGCGATGAACACTCAACAAAAGGAGTTTACGGAGTTAAAGCAATGCACGATGACTGTGACTGAAGCTGTGAGAAAATTCAACCAGCTGGCAAGATTATGCCCTCACCTGGTTCCGACCGAGTCAGAAAGAGTTCGAAGGATAATGGGAATGTTTCGACCGGAACTGGCTCTAGCTATCGACAGTGGAAGTCATCCACCATCCACTGTTGCAGACTGTCTCGAACGTGCAATGCGTGCTGAATACCATTTGGTTCAAGTGAAAGAGGAGCGATACCAGTACACCAAGGCGCGGAAGGAAGAGAAGACTCAAAGTAGAGGAATAGACAACAATAAGAAGTTCGAGCAGCCTCCATTCAACAACCAAGTCGACAAGGCACAATATCTCGAGAATGAAAACGGGAAGAAGAGGAGCCATCCTAAAAATAATGGTAATGCAAATTACAAAGTCAAGATGGAAAATATGTCATTTCCGAAGTGCAACATATGTGGGAGGATGCACCCAGGAGAATGTAAGATTGGCAGTATACTGTGTTACAAGTGCAGTCAGCCAAGACACTTCCTTAAAGATTGTCCGAATCAGAACTTTGAGCAAAACAATCCTAATGGGCGACTCAACTTCTTTCAAGCTGAAATTGAAGGGCCACAGATTTTTCAGGGCCGACTAGAAGCACCACCTACAACTCAGACACCACCGCCTCCTCAAGATCACATTTACGCCTGCACTAATAGCGTTGTCCTAGCAAACATCTCGAATGTAGTAGCAGGTCATATTACTTAGTCTGTTATGACGCATTTGTATTGTCTGAATAGTTTTCTGCACTACCTTACCGTCTAGTGATGTTTTATTATCATAGTATTGTTAAAAAAAACAAATACCGATAATAATTAGTGGTTAGGAATTTAGGATTTTTTTTATTTATTTATTTTATTGCTTGGAGTTGAAATATTTTGATGCTATCTTGAGAATGGGAAGAAGGCATGAATTCGCAATATCCCGATCTTTTTAGAGTGACTTACTATGTTCAAGTAAGACATTTTATGTTTCTTCTCGACTGTTTGTTAATTTTCGGGACGAAAATTCCAATAAATAGGGGAGATTGTAAAACCCCAAAATAATTATTACTTATTAGAGGTTCTTTTTATTATTTTTTTCAAAATATTAAGAGATATATATATATATATATATATATTATAGACCATAAATTATCGTAAGATTATTAGTCTTGTTTTAAAATAAATGTGTATATATATATATATGTGTGTACGTTATGTAAATAGATATATGTATAAGTAAATATATATATATATATATATATATATATATATATTTATATATATACTCATTGGATAACTTGTACGTGTGATATAAATGCGTGAGACTTTATATATACACCAAACTGTAGTAGATATTTGTTTAACTTAGCTATAATATATATTATACTTGCTATAATGACACACGTCAAAAATAAAAGGATTTCTCACATACATATTAAGATATAAATATATATATATATATATATATATATATATATATGCGTGTATGTAAATAGTATATATATACAGATATATTAGATATAACGTAATAGATCTTTCTTTGAATGGTTCTTCCGAGTGTTTTGCGGCTGTTTTCGATTTGTTATTGCTGTAGAGTAGGACTAGGAATACCTAAGTTTTTATTTAGGGATTTCCTTATCCAAAAGCTTTATAAATACTTTTAAACCTCAGCAAGTTTTGCTTTTCTTTTCACGTTGTTTTCCACTCAGCTTTCTCTCCCCATTCTTCTCTATCCCTTTCCTTCCCAAAACTAAAAATAAAAACCCTAGCCACCAAAGAAAGAGATCATTCATAGTTTTGATTTAGTTCTAAGAGCGTTAAAGATTTATTTTCCACCCCGACTGTGAAAATTAGGTATGTAATTCGTGGTCTTCTCAAATTAACTTCTATATTGTTCGTGATTTTAATTTGAATGAACTTTTAGATAAAAAGGGCTTTTTCTGGTTCGGATTTAATCAAACACTGATTTTCATACGCTTACCTTGGCTTCAAAAATAATTATTTTTCATCGATACGTTTTGGAAAAGTTAGGTTTATGCTTCTTCTATCTGAATCTTTAATCGAAAAATATTTTTATGAAATACAGAATATTTTCTGATTATTTTCCGATCAGTGCGCGTACCAGTTTTACAGTTTTGATCAAATTTTAGAAATCGTTTTTCAGACGCTTAGTATGAATTGCCCGTTAGTTATTTTTATTCGAAAGTTTTTGCAATGGTTAGTAATATGTGTCGTTTTTCTAAATAAGTAATTTATTTTAAGTTTCAATCAAAAAGTTTTACGATATAAGAATTTTGGAAACGATGCGCAGATTGGTTTTTTTACAAGTTCTTTTTTTAGGCAAATTGTTGCATCTTATTTTATTTATAAGAAATAGTTAAAAATTTATTTTGGCCGTGATGCCTTTACAAAAAGTGCTCAAAATTATATTTTATACGTACTTGATTTTTTTACAAAAGTTTTTCCAGAGTTTTAGTTTTCCCCGAAACCCTAATAGCCAAGGGTGTTTTAGTAATTTCACGTCGGATCTCGTTTATGAAAATTTCCAGAAACTAAGTCATGTATTAAATCCTTTTCTTACCTGATAAGTAATAGTCAAGCTTTTCTGTTTAGGTTCCGAGTCATTAAGAGCATCTTTTTCCTTCGACGGTCTTCGATCGTAATTCCGATATCCAGGTGAGAATAATCTCACTGCAACACAGATTAGTTCAAAATAAAGTTAGGTTTATGCTTCTTCTATCTGAATCTTTAATCGAAAAATATTTTTATGAAATACAGAATATTTTCTGATTATTTTCCGATCAGTGCGCGTACCAGTTTTACAGTTTTGATCAAATTTTAGAAATCGTTTTTCAGACGCTTAGTATGAATTGCCCGTTAGTTATTTTTATTCGAAAGTTTTTGCAATGGTTAGTAATATGTGTCGTTTTTCTAAATAAGTAATTTATTTTAAGTTTCAATCAAAAAGTTTTACGATATAAGAATTTTGGAAACGATGCGCAGATTGGTTTTTTTACAAGTTCTTTTTTTAGGCAAATTGTTGCATCTTATTTTATTTATAAGAAATAGTTAAAAATTTATTTTGGCCGTGATGCCTTTACAAAAAGTGCTCAAAATTATATTTTATACGTACTTGATTTTTTTACAAAAGTTTTTCCAGAGTTTTAGTTTTCCCCGAAACCCTAATAGCCAAGGGTGTTTTAGTAATTTCACGTCGGATCTCGTTTATGAAAATTTCCAGAAACTAAGTCATGTATTAAATCCTTTTCTTACCTGATAAGTAATAGTCAAGCTTTTCTGTTTAGGTTCCGAGTCATTAAGAGCATCTTTTTCCTTCGACGGTCTTCGATCGTAATTCCGATATCCAGGTGAGAATAATCTCACTGCAACACAGATTAGTTCAAAATAAATTTGATGAGTGTTTATTCATGATATGACTTGTTTATAGATTTATATGTTTGAGTGTGCGATTTGGTATTTGATTGCGTGACTAGTTGAAGTAGTTTGTGATTTATGTGTTGTATGTCATGTGGTGTTATGTTAAAGTATATTTGAGATATATGTTTTATTCTAGTCATGTTTTGGTATGAGAATATATATAAAAGTTTTTATGCTCGTTTCATATCAGTATGTAACGTAAGATTCAAAGTGAAAAGATAAAGTTAAGCAAGAGAGTCATACCGCCTCGAGCTACGGAGGTATTATGGAGAATTTCTCGGGCCGAGGCTCAAATGGGGAAATTTCTCGGGCCGAGGCCCTAATAAGTTAATTAGCTAGATAGAGCGAAGTGTGGGCTTTGCAACCCCATATCTCCGTCTCTAAAGTGATCACTGAAATAGGTACGACTACCCTAGGGGCACCCCGAGCTAAAAGTTGATAGAATCAAGAAAAGAAAGATCAAGTTACCGAGTAGTTTAAAATACTAATAACCGGTTCATGCATTGCATTACTCTTTTTTTTGTGAGCTTTATATTATTCTCGCTGAGCATAAGCTCATCTCTTCGAAAAAAAATATACGTATGTGTTGTAGGTAAACAACTTGCAAGGAACTGAGCAGGGCGGACAAGCGGCGTCGAAAGCGAGAGGGTTGGGTCATGGTTTCCATTCACAAAATAAGTCTTCCGCTACAAGTTATTAAGAAATAAAGTTTAAAGTTTTGTTTTCGTTATTAAGAATACGTCTTCCACTACAAGTCTTTTAGAAATAATTTCTTTAAAGTTTTTATTTTCAATTATTTCAAAGTTATGAAGTTTCAAAGAGTTTTCTAATTTGGTTGAGATTTAGTATATGGATTATGTTTTAGTATTATTGCCGCTATGTTTGGTTTAAAATTGGTTTTGGTTTTGGTTAAGTATTTTTCTAATTAATTTTTTTTAAATGCAATCTAAATTTTTCTTAACGTTTTGTTTCTTTTTAAGATCTTCAAAATTTTAGTTCGCCTTGATTGGATTAGTTAAAAAAAAAAATTCCTCCAAGTTTTCTAAAGAATTTTCTAAAATTTAAAAAGTAAGATAAGTAAGACGGTCCGAAAAGTCGGGTCGTCACAGTTGGTATCAGAGCCACGAACCTACGACCCCCTTCGCTATCGATCGTACGGCTTCCCCCTACTCAAGTAAGTTAGTACTTTTTTTTTGTTTATATCTTAGCCGTATTTTTTTTTACTTAGATGGAAAACATTCAAGGTGCTCGTGGACAAGGTAGAGGTAGGCCAATCGGCCGATGTAGAGGAAGAGGCAAAGTTGCCGCTGATGTCCCAGTGCAAAATGCTCATCATGCCACTCCGTTTCCCGCACAATAAGGAGCAGCTGAGAATCCCAACGGTCCAGCCCCCGGACCTCAGCCAGCGGCCCAACCAGATCTTTCGGTGCTCGTTCCTGCATCGCTACAACGTATCGAAGCTCAAGAAGCGGAGATACAAGAGTTGAGGAACCACATCCCCCAAGTGAATGGAAATGTGGGAGAGGATCAACAAGCACCACTAGCACCTCCTCAAGGCGTATCTCAGATGGGCCAAGTTGTTGTGGCTGATTATCTTTTCGAAAGGTTCAGGAGGATGAAAGCTCCAGATTTTGAAGGATCGACTGATCCTTTAGTGGCTGACGAGTAGATGTCAGAGATGAAGAAGATCTTCAACTTCATGAATATCTCAGAACTTGAGAAGGTCATATGCGTGTCTTTTGTTCTGAAGAAGGATGCACGATACTGGTGGGAGACAGTAGCAGCTAGAAGAGACACACGCGCTATGTCTTGGGACGACTTCATCGAGGAGTTCAACAGTAAGTATTTTAACATGCGCGCGATGAACACTCAACAAAAGGAGTTTACGGAGTTAAAGCAATGCACGATGACTGTGACTGAAGCTGTGAGAAAATTCAACCAGCTGGCAAGATTATGCCCTCACCTGGTTCCGACCGAGTCAGAAAGAGTTCGAAGGATAATGGGAATGTTTCGACCGGAACTGGCTCTAGCTATCGACAGTGGAAGTCATCCACCATCCACTGTTGCAGACTGTCTCGAACGTGCAATGCGTGCTGAATACCATTTGGTTCAAGTGAAAGAGGAGCGATACCAGTACACCAAGGCGCGGAAGGAAGAGAAGACTCAAAGTAGAGGAATAGACAACAATAAGAAGTTCGAGCAGCCTCCATTCAACAACCAAGTCGACAAGGCACAATATCTCGAGAATGAAAACGGGAAGAAGAGGAGCCATCCTAAAAATAATGGTAATGCAAATTACAAAGTCAAGATGGAAAATATGTCATTTCCGAAGTGCAACATATGTGGGAGGATGCACCCAGGAGAATGTAAGATTGGCAGTATACTGTGTTACAAGTGCAGTCAGCCAAGACACTTCCTTAAAGATTGTCCGAATCAGAACTTTGAGCAAAACAATCCTAATGGGCGACTCAACTTCTTTCAAGCTGAAATTGAAGGGCCACAGATTTTTCAGGGCCGACTAGAAGCACCACCTACAACTCAGACACCACCGCCTCCTCAAGATCACATTTACGCCTGCACTAATAGCGTTGTCCTAGCAAACATCTCGAATGTAGTAGCAGGTCATATTACTTAGTCTGTTATGACGCATTTGTATTGTCTGAATAGTTTTCTGCACTACCTTACCGTCTAGTGATGTTTTATTATCATAGTATTGTTAAAAAAAACAAATACCGATAATAATTAGTGGTTAGGAATTTAGGATTTTTTTTATTTATTTATTTTATTGCTTGGAGTTGAAATATTTTGATGCTATCTTGAGAATGGGAAGAAGGCATGAATTCGCAATATCCCGATCTTTTTAGAGTGACTTACTATGTTCAAGTAAGACATTTTATGTTTCTTCTCGACTGTTTGTTAATTTTCGGGACGAAAATTCCAATAAATAGGGGAGATTGTAAAACCCCAAAATAATTATTACTTATTAGAGGTTCTTTTTATTATTTTTTTCAAAATATTAAGAGATATATATATATATATATATATATATTATAGACCATAAATTATCGTAAGATTATTAGTCTTGTTTTAAAATAAATGTGTATATATATATATATATGTGTGTACGTTATGTAAATAGATATATGTATAAGTAAATATATATATATATATATATATATATATATTTATATATATACTCATTGGATAACTTGTACGTGTGATATAAATGCGTGAGACTTTATATATACACCAAACTGTAGTAGATATTTGTTTAACTTAGCTATAATATATATTATACTTGCTATAATGACACACGTCAAAAATAAAAGGATTTCTCACATACATATTAAGATATAAATATATATATATATATATATATATATATATATATATATATATGCGTGTATGTAAATAGTATATATATACAGATATATTAGATATAACGTAATAGATCTTTCTTTGAATGGTTCTTCCGAGTGTTTTGCGGCTGTTTTCGATTTGTTATTGCTGTAGAGTAGGACTAGGAATACCTAAGTTTTTATTTAGGGATTTCCTTATCCAAAAGCTTTATAAATACTTTTAAACCTCAGCAAGTTTTGCTTTTCTTTTCACGTTGTTTTCCACTCAGCTTTCTCTCCCCATTCTTCTCTATCCCTTTCCTTCCCAAAACTAAAAATAAAAACCCTAGCCACCAAAGAAAGAGATCATTCATAGTTTTGATTTAGTTCTAAGAGCGTTAAAGATTTATTTTCCACCCCGACTGTGAAAATTAGGTATGTAATTCGTGGTCTTCTCAAATTAACTTCTATATTGTTCGTGATTTTAATTTGAATGAACTTTTAGATAAAAAGGGCTTTTTCTGGTTCGGATTTAATCAAACACTGATTTTCATACGCTTACCTTGGCTTCAAAAATAATTATTTTTCATCGATACGTTTTGGAAAAGTTAGGTTTATGCTTCTTCTATCTGAATCTTTAATCGAAAAATATTTTTATGAAATACAGAATATTTTCTGATTATTTTCCGATCAGTGCGCGTACCAGTTTTACAGTTTTGATCAAATTTTAGAAATCGTTTTTCAGACGCTTAGTATGAATTGCCCGTTAATTATTTTTATTCGAAAGTTTTTGCAATGGTTAGTAATATGTGTCGTTTTTCTAAATAAGTAATTTATTTTAAGTTTCAATCAAAAAGTTTTACGATATAAGAATTTTGGAAACGATGCGCAGATTGGTTTTTTTACAAGTTCTTTTTTTAGGCAAATTGTTGCATCTTATTTTATTTATAAGAAATAGTTAAAAATTTATTTTGGCCGTGATGCCTTTACAAAAAGTGCTCAAAATTATATTTTATACGTACTTGATTTTTTTACAAAAGTTTTTCCAGAGTTTTAGTTTTCCCCGAAACCCTAATAGCCAAGGGTATTTTAGTAATTTCACGTCGGATCTCGTTTCTGAAAATTTCCAGAAACTAAGTCATGTATTAAATCCTTTTCTTACCTGATAAGTAATAGTCAACCTTTTCCGTTTAGGTTCCGAGTCATTAAGAGCATCTTTTTCCTTCGACGGTCTTCGATCGTAATTCCGATATCCAGGTGAGAATAATCTCACTGCAACACAGATTAGTTCAAAATAAATTTGATGAGTGTTTATTCATGATATGACTTGTTTATAGATTTATATGTTTGAGTGTGCGATTTGTTATTTGATTGCGTGACTAGTTGAAGTAGTTTGTGATTTATGTGTTGTATGCCATGTGGTGTTATGTTAACGTATATTTGAGATATATGTTTTATTCTAGTCATGTTTTGGTATGAGAATATATATAAAAGTTTTTATCCTCGTTTCATATTAGTATGTAACGTAAGATTCAAAGTGAAAAGATAAAGTTAAGCAAGGGAGTCATACCGCCTCGAGCTACGGAGGTATTATGGAGAATTTATCGGGCCGAGGCTCAAATGGGGAAATTTTTCGGGCCGAGGCCCTAATAAGTTAATTAGCTAGATAGAGCGAAGTGTGGGCTTTGCAACCCCATATCTTCGTCTCTAAAGTGATCACTGAAATAGGTACGACTACCCTAGGGGCACCCCGAGCTAAAAGTTGATAGAATCAAGAAAAGAAAGATCAAGTTACCGAGTAGTTTAAAATACTAATAACCGGTTCATGCATTGCATTACTCTTTTTTTTGTGAGCTTTATATTATTCTCGCTGAGCGTAAGCTCATCTCTTCGAAAAAAAAATATACGTCTGTGTTGTAGGTAAACAACTTGCAAGGAACTGAGCAGGGCGGACTAGCGGCGTCGAAAGCGAGAGGGTTGGGTCATGGTTTCCATTCACGAAATAAGTCTTCCGCTACAAGTTATTAAGAAATAAAGTTTAAAGTTTTGTTTTCGTTATTAAGAATACGTCTTCCACTACAAGTCTTTTAGAAATAATTTCTTTAAAGTTTTTATTTTCAATTATTTCAAAGTTATGAAGTATCAAAGAGTTTTCTAATTTGGTTGAGATTTAGTATATGGATTATGTTTTAGTATTATTGCCGCTATGTTTGGTTTAAAATTTGTTTTGGTTTTGGTTAAGTATTTTTCTAATTAATTTGTTTTAAATGCAATCTAAATTTTTCTTAATGTTTTGTTTCTTTTTAAGATCTTCAAAATTTTAGTTCGCCTTGATTGGATTAGTTAAAAAAAAAAATTCCTCCAATTTTTCTAAAGAATTTTCTAAAGTTTAAAAAGTAAGATAAGTAAGACGGTCCGAAAAGTCGGGTCGTCACAGGTCTAGGAACAAGTCCCATATATACTCCACGTCTTTGAAATTGAACCAGCTCTTCATGCATGGCTTGAACCCAATACTCATCATCAAGAGCTTCAGTGACATTCTTTGGCTTATTCTTGGAGGTGAAACAAACATTCCCAATCATTTCAATATAGTTCACTAGTTCTTTTCTTCGAGTAGTGACTCCCTCATTCAAATCTACAATGATGAAATCTGTTGGATGATTCTTCTTAACGCACTGGAAGGTTTCTTAACAGAAACATTGGATTCGCCCTCTTCTCCACTGGATTCAAAACCATTGTCGTTGTTGATGTTAGAAACTTCATTCAACTCAACAGCAGTGGGAGTGCTTGGAATAAACACAGTTTCTTCTTCATCATTTAGATTTTTCAGAAATTTCAACATCATTAACCACCACATTTATAGATTCCATGACCAGTTTAGTATGACTGTTATACACCTTAAAACCTCTGTTATTTGTGGAATATCTAAGAAAAATACTCTCACCAATCTTCGCATTCAACTTTTTCTGGGATCGCTATCTGTTAGGATATAACATTTGGCTTCCTCCCCCGCCATATTTTATAGGTTGTAGAAGATGTACTAGGTCGAATGGAAACTCTGTTGTGAATGTGGCACGCAGCGTTGACAGCTTCAGCCCCAAAACCTGTAGGAAATTCATTTGGCATGAATCGTTACTCGAGCCATTTCTTGTATAGTTCCGTTTTTGCGCTCAATAACCCACTTTTGTTGGGGACTGATGGGAGTAGAAAACTAATGCATGATTCCTTCTGAGTTGCAGAATTAAGAAAACTGACTAATTTCGAATTCTCTCTCATGATCGCTTATGATTCTCACAATTCTCCCAGACGTAGACTATTTATCTAGTTGTAACTTGAGACAAAAAGAGAATGAAATGTTTAAACGCATCAGACTTTTCGAGCGAAAATTCCACCCAAGTGTATCTGGAGATCTCATCTACACGGGCAAAAATGTATTTCTTCCCACCAAGACTCTCAACTTGCATATGGCCCCTGAGATCCATATGAAGAAGTTCAAGAACTCTACTTGTGGTGAAGTGACTTACACTTTTGTGAAAGACTCTAGTCTATTTTTCAACTTGACATTCTTCACAAATTTTTCCTTCTTTGATCTTCAATTCAGGAAGTCCACAAACAACATATTTTGAGATGATTTTGGCCATGCTCTTCAGATTCAAGTGCCCAAGTTTTATGTGCCATAATTCTGTGACATCTACCTTTCTTACTAGACATGCAGTAGAAGGACTACTAGAAGGTGCATTCCACAAAAAGCAATTATCCAGAGTGATGATGCCTTTCATCGTGACAGATTTATCTTTGTTGACAACATAACAACTATTTCCAGAGAAGTTTACAATCATACCTTGATCACAAAGTTGACTGATGCTAAAGACATCTGCAATGATTCCTTCAACTTATAGCACATCATCAAGAGCAAGAAGACTAGTGAAATTAAGTTGTCCTTTTCCTATCACAGTAACTTTCGCACCATCACCAAAGTGATATAACTCTTAGCACAAATCTTCACATTGCTCAAATAGGATTTATCACAAGTTATGTGACGAAAACACCCAACGTCAAAATACCAATCTTCTCTAGCTGTAGCTTTCAAAGAAGTATAGGCAACTTAAGCTCTATGATCAGCTCGAACTTTCCATTCCCTATTAACCACCATGTGAGGGTTATTGATAGTGTTCTCCTTCAGAT
This sequence comes from Urtica dioica subsp. dioica, assembly GCF_054948205.1. Taxonomy (NCBI): domain Eukaryota; kingdom Viridiplantae; phylum Streptophyta; class Magnoliopsida; order Rosales; family Urticaceae; genus Urtica; species Urtica dioica. Next base: position 16,317,224 of record NC_142764.1, on the reverse strand, counting down.
CAATCCTCACATATGGGAATCTACTATTAGCAAAAAGGAATGAACTACCTGAGTCTTAGACCCTGAGGCTTCCTTTCCAAGTACCTGCCACAGAGAGAATAGCAAAATGGACGGATATATCCCTATTTTCCACCTTGATTACATCTACAGATGCTTATGGAATTGTGAAGGGAAACACTGTTTTCGGATGTTCCATTGCTTGATAGAGACATCTTCTGTGACACCTGCTCAACGGTCTTAACAAAAGCAGTACAAATAGTTTTATCAGAAGGACTGGACGATGTTGCTACCCAAGTCCTCTATGACTTGAATAGGATTGTCCAATCTTTAGAATATCATTCAAATTGGATGTACCTGAATTCAACATTTGGACTAATTTGGTCATGGCGGAAAGTTCACTTAATAGCTTCGCCACTTGTTTTTTCAAGTCAATGTTGACTTCCAAGAGATTGGTCTTCTCAATGAGGAGAGTTTCAATCCTTTCTTTCACAGATACATGAGAATCTTTCTTCACGTCAACATCGATTCCCAAAAAACTTCGAGTTCTTCAATCTTCTTTTTTTTAAGTAAGACATTTGACTCGTCTGCCTATTTGACAAACAGAGTCTTGTAGGCCTAAAGAAAGACCTCATCACTTAGCTCGTCACTGTCACCTCTTTCAGTAGGAATGGGACAAGAAGCACTTGCAATAGATTTAATTGGAAGGTTCGACTCATATTCATCTGTGATGGATTCAACCGCATCATTAATCTTCATTGGCATAAGCCTTTTCTTCTTCACTTTTCGAATCAATGTCTCCATAAACGAGGGTGATAAAATTATTCTACTGTTGCCTCTTCTGATAGTTTGGACATTCAACTTGAATGTGACCAAACCCTTCACACTCTGTGCACTGAATTCCTTTTCTTCTCTTCATTTCTTGTAATTGTTCCCATGTTTGAAACCCTGAGCACCTCTATCTATGTTAAAAGGAGAATCATATTGACTATTGTTGTTGTTCGGACGCTTCTACAGCCTTCTCATGAATCTGCCAAAATTCTTAGCAAGCATTGCTAGGGTGTCGTCGTAGGCATCATTAGTAAAATAAGAAATTTGAGAAATGGAATTTTGGATTGGTTGCTTTGAAGGCAACTCCCGTGTTTCCTTCTTAGACTAATCAGCTTTCAAGGACATCTTATAAGTATGTAAAGACCCAATTAATTCATCTAGGTATCATGAACTGCTTCTATTTTGGTAGTCTTGATTTTGAATCTCTGTGGCAAGGAGCGGAGGATCTTCTTGACTAGTTTGGCATCTGACATTCGGTTACCAAGAAAGTTAGAATCATTTGAGAGATATCTCACACGCACATAGAAGTCGTTGATTGTCTCTTCTTCCAACATCTTCAGATTCTCGAATTTTGTAGTAACCAAGTAGAGACGAGAGTTCTTCACTTTGTCAATACATTCATAAGAGGTCTCGAGAATTTCTCAAGTCTCTTTTGCACTAACACAAGTGTTAATCAATCTGAACACATTCTTGTCCACTCCATTGTAGATGGCATTCAGTGCCATGGAGTTTGCAAGAGCATCTTCATCTTCAGCTGTGTTCCACTCTTTCTCAGCTTCTGTGACATAAGTAACACCATGGTAGAATGAGTACAACAATGGATAACCTAGTTTCCAAACTCCGAAACTACCCAATCATGTAGTCTAACCTAGGATCCCCTTATGTGTGAGCTTCCCTCACTTTTCACTCAATACACTCCCTTAGTGTTTGAATACATCGTATGACAATGCAACATTACACTAAGAAAACAGAGCAATATTACACTAAGGAAAAGAGTTTTTCCATGATGACACCTTGAAAACCTTAATGCGTAACCCTACCAAGAAAGGCAAACAATCCTATTATATGACACATTCTAAGGTGTGTGTCATTGGCTAGGGTTTCCTAAAGAACCTGGAGAAACCTCATTCGACGATCACAAAAAGCTCATAAGCATATCACACAAAAAACAAATCCACGTCCCTGGACCCGACATGAATAACATACACCACACGTCACCGACTCATGTTTCGAAAATCATAGAGGACAACAGTTATGCCAAAACAAAAACAACAAACACAAAATATCAACATAATTGATCAAAACTTGGATTAAATTTGTAAAAAAATATACTAATTAAGCGATGAATAGCTATGAAACATACTCATTACTTTCAGATGTCGAATTTTTGTCTTTACACTTACAACAATAACATTCTCTTACTTATCTTCTCTTTTGTACGTACGAATAACAATGAAAAACGCTAAAACTCAATGACTTAAACACATTTTATTCGGATTTGAATATCTTGTAAATAAAGTAAGGAAGGGTAATTTAGACATTTTAAGTGAGTATGTGTGAATTTTTAAAATACTTGCTACATGGGTCTAGTCTTTTCTGATTAAAATATGTATGATGTAACCTTTATCAAGTTTCTCCTCAAAAATACCATTTTCTTTTGCTTATTTTTGAAATCCCAAATTTTAAGCTTAATTAAAAAGCTAAAATATTGGTGTTCGAGTGACGTTAGTATTTTATTTTAATAAAGTAGTAGTGAAATATTTATTTCTGTGATAGTTTATGAAGTTTTATTATTTATGTGTTCTTTAGTGTGTTTTTGAATTTTAATATACTCTTTTAAATACAAATTATGTATATATATATCGTGTATAAGTTATATATTATAACTAAGTGATGTATATATATATATATATATATATATATATATATATATTATATGATTATTGTGAAGACCCGACTTTTCGGACCATCTTACTTATCTTACTTTTTAAAAACTTTAGAAAATTTGAGGTCAAATATTTTTTTTTTAAAACATAACTTAAAATATAAGTTTGAAAACTCATAACCTAAAAATAAATTTTCATTTAAAACTTGATGAACGAAAACGACCAAAAAGTCGAAGTTACATAATCGGAAACTAAAACCCAAAAATACCATTGTAAATAAATACCATAAATAAAGTCGTAACCTTTAACGGAATTGAAAAAACATAACTTAAACCATGAAAAATAAAACCTTGGGTTTGGATTATTGAAAAACTGGAAGTAAAGTGGAAGTCTTTTATTTTCGAAAACGGCAACCATAACCCAACCCTCTCTCTATCGCCGCCGCTGATCCACACTCCTCACTTGTTCATATGTTGTTTACCTACAACACGGACGTATATACATAGAGTGAGCTAACGCTCAGCGATAATAACTATACTCACAAAACATAAGAAATAAAATAAAATGCATGAACTGGTTATTAGTACTTTAAATTTAACCGTGACATGAGATACCCTACTAAAAGTCTATCATATTTTAGTTCGGGGGTCCCCTAGAGTAGCCGTACCGATTTCAGTGTACACTTTGGTAACGAACCATGGGGCTGCGACCTCCCATAGAACGCCCCGTCACATACATAAACATATGAGGAACTCTCTATGTGAGCCCGTAGTTCGGCTCGAGAAATTCCTCTAGTTACCTCCGTAGTTCGAGGCGGTACGACTTTCTTGCTTACTTAACTTATTAATCATGTTTATTATGTTAAAAGCATGAGCGACATAAGATATACATACATGATAACATAGCTAGAAAGATAAGACGTTTTATAGATATTCTAATACACAACATAAGATAACATAAACTCACATATCGTCATATCATATCATAACAAGCACATTCCGAACAAACACACACAATACATAAATACTTCATATCACATAATACTTAATATATTTTTGAACTAATCCGTGTTTTAGTGAGATTATTCTCCCTTTCGTTTTAGAAATTTCGACCGTAGGTCGAGGACGGCTCGGGAAAACTAGACGGGTCAGAAAAGCTACGCGACTCGGAACCTAATCGATGGGAAAAAAAATTATTAAGCTATTTTTGAAGAAGTTCTAAAGACAACTCAGGTTCTGTAAATTTTCAAAAACGACTTTCAAAGTGAAATTACCAAAATACCCTTGGCTATTAGGGTTTCGGTGAAAAATTAAGACTCTGAGAAAACTTCTGTAAAAATTCCAGTACGTATGAAACATAATTTGGATCACTTTTTGTAAAGGCATCACGGCCAAAATATTTTTTTTAGCTATTTATTAAACATAAAAGAAGTGCTAAAATCTAACTTTAAAATTTTTGTCAAAAACTGTCTGCGCACCGCTTTGAAAATAATCATCAAATATTCTGTATTTGATAAACATATTTTTCGATTAAAGGATTAGATAGAAGACATTTAAACCTAACTTTTCCAAAAAGAATCAACGCAAAACCAAATTTGTTGAATCCACAGTAAACGTTTAAAGTCTGAAAATCGGGAATAGGTCTCAGGTCTATGCACTGATTTGAAAATAATCATAAAAATATTCTGTATTTCATAAAATATTTTTCGATTGCAGATTTAGATAGAAGAAACATAAACCTAACTTTTCCAAATAGAATCAACGCAAAAAAAATACTTTTTGAAGCCAGAGCAAGCGTTTTAAGAAACCGTTTTCAAAGAAACCGAACCAGAGAGAAAGAAAGTATACCTAATTAGAGTTACGAATTTTCAAACCAATAGAGGGATGAGGGAGGGAGAGCAGAGAAAAAGTGTTAAAAGAAGAGGAGAGGATGTTTAAATATGGCTTAATTAAACCCTAAAAGCCCAAACCCTAATCATACTTCTAATATTAATATATTACTTATTATTATTATTATTATATATTTATATTTATATACACGTATAAAATCCTACTGCGTTATTAATCATAACATATATATAATATAATACGTTATTTAGATTAGTTACTATATAAATATAAGTAATACATATATTATGTACTATGTATACATATATATATATATATATATATATTATACGTACAAACATTAACTTTACTTCATAATCATAATATATATATATATATATATATATATATAATATATGTTAAGTATGTATATTTATACCCACATAATTTATTTATAATGTATAACTTATATATGTATTATATCCATATTTTATAATCTAAAGAGTATAGTAAAAAAAATCAAAAACACTCTAAAGCACACATAAAAAAATAAAACTTCAAAAACTACCACATAAATAAATCATTCACTACTACTTTATTAAAAAAAAAACTACCGTAACTCGAACACAAATTTTTTAGCTTTTTAATTAAGCTAAAAAATATTGAGATTTCACAATTATATATGCTCACGATTACTTTATTAAGTTATTATATATGATTATGTAATATATTATATTATATAATATAATATTATACTAAAAGTTATAAGTTAACAAAAGTATACTAGTCAGCGTTTAGGGGGTTAGGATATACATATACATATATATATAATAATAACAATAATAATAATTAATAGGTTAGGAGTTGGAGTATAATTATATTTGGGCTTTTATGGTTTAATCAAACTCTATATATAAAAATCCAATCCTTTTTTTTTCATCCTTCTTCTGCGCTCTCCCTCCCCCGTTTCTCTTATTCTTTGATGATTCGTAGCTCTAGTTAGAAAACCCTATCCTTAAAAAAATAGCTACATATTTCTTCTATCTGGTTTGGATTCAATAAAAATCGTTTCTTAAAACGCTTATCATGGTTTCAAAAATCATTATTTTGCATCGATTATTTTTGTAAAACCCTAGGTTTAAATATCTTCTATCTAAATCCTTAATCAGATAATTTTTCATGGAATACATAATATTTTCCGATTATTATAAAAACAGTACGCAGATCTGTAGAAATGTTTCCCGTCAATTTTCAAAACCGTTTTAAAGCGCTTCGTATGGATTGTTCGTTAATCTATTTAACCCGATTCTTTTTTTAACATTTTGTTTACTATGTCTCCTATTCAAATCAATTATTTTTACAATTTTTAGAATGAAGAATTATTTTTAAACAGTCGTTTCAAAATTTGGGTGCAGATCTGATTGTTTAGTACACCCTAATTTTTTTATGATTCGTTAATTTTCTTTGTTTCTCAAGTTTTCAAATGGATTATGACTTTGTAGATTCAGAACTTTGTGTTCAAAATCAATTTTCTTATTTACTGGAATTTGTATAGATTTTTTTGCAGCAATTTATTTTCTGTCTTTTACCCGAGGATTAGGGGTATTTTAGTAATTTTTACGCTAGACACCTTTCTGAAAAATTTTCCAGCGACCCTTTTTTGAGAAAAATTATTTTTCAGTGGGTTATTGAACCAAATTTTTTCTCTTTCCGGTTAGGTCCCGAGTAGTCTAGTTTTCTCGAGTCGTCTAGAATAATCTCACTGCAACACGGATTCGTTTGAAAATAAATACATTGACTATATGATCTGAATTAAATAGAGTGTGTGTTTTTATTTGTGTGATTTTTTTGGATATATTTTTTTAAGATATGTCTATTTGTTTGGACATGTCTGTTAGACTTGTTATGTGATATGTTATGATATGATACAATATGAGAGTTTAGTATGTGATATGTTATGATATGTCGAGTTGATGATATGATATGATATGTTATGTTGTGTTATGTGACGATACGTTGTAAATTAGAATATTTATAACATGTTCTTATTTCTAGTTATATTATCATATATATTTATTATGTATGTTTATTTTATTTTTCATTCATGTATGTAACGAAAATTATCAAGTGAAAAGATAAGTAAGAGAGTCGTACCGCCTCGAGCTATGGAGGTCTTACAAAGAATTTCTCGAGCCAACTTACGGGTTCATATGGGGAAATTTCTCATATGTTATAAGTTTATATGATGGAGCGAAGTATGGGACCTTGCAACCCCATATCTTCGCATCCAAAGTGCGCACTGAAAATTGGTACGACTACTCTAAGGTACCCCCGGATTAAAATATGATAGACTTATAATAAGGTATCTTATGGCACGGTTTAGCTTAAAACACTAAAGACCGGTTCATGCATTTTTTATTATTTATGTTTTGTGAGTTATAGTTATGCTCGCGTAAGTTAGCTCATTCTATGTATATTTGCTTGTGTTTTGTGAGTTATAGTTATGCTCGATGAAGTTAGATCATTCTATGTATATCTGCTTATATTTTGTGAGTTATAGTTGTTCTCGCTGAGCGTTAGCTCATTCTATGTATATCCATCCGTGTTGTAGGTAAACAATTTTTGAACAAATGAGAAGGGTGGACCAGCGGCGACAATAGCGAGAGGGTTGGGTTATGATTGTCATTCACGAAAATAAAACACTTTCTCTTAGCTTTCAATTTTAAATAATCAAACCCAATATTTTATCTATATGGTTTTAAGTTATGTATTTTAAGATCCTTTAAATTTCGAAAAATGTTACGATAATAGTTATGGTATTATCTACAATGGTAACTTTGATTTTAAATTTCGATTATGCAACTTCGATTTTTGGTTGTTTTCGCATCAAGTTTTTAAATGAAAACAATTTTTTGGCTGTGAGTTTCCAAACTTTATATTCCAAGTTATGTTTTAAAAAAAATTACCTAAAATTTTATATAGTAAGATAAGTAACACGGTCCGAAAAGTCGGGTCGTCACAGTTGGTATTAGAGCAACGAACCTATGACCTTATTCGCTATTCGATCGCACGGCTGTCCCCTTCTCAAGTAAGTTAGTTCTACTTTTTTTTGTACCTTTAATTTTTTTTTTTTCTATTTTCATTAGAACAGGCTAGTAAGTTAGACGATAGCGCCCTGCGATGTTTTATTATCAGAGTATTGTTTAAAATATGTATGTATAGTAATTTAGTGGTAACGAGTTAAGGATCGATTTCATCGTCTTAGATATAAAAATTTCGATGCCGTTTTGGGAATGGATTTTCTTGAAGAGAATAATGCGCTATTTGATTATCAAAGAAAGCAAGTGACCTTCAAACCAACTTCGAGAAAATGTTTCACCTTCACGGGAAGACCGCTCAAGAAGCCAAAGATGATGATGTCTACACTACAAGCTATAAGATTACTAAGTAAAGGTTGCTATGGATTCCTAGCATCAATAATGGACGTCTAAGGAAATAGAAGCTACTTCGAGCGATGTGACATTGGTGAGAGACTTTGCAAATGCTTTTCCCAAAGAACTACCAGAGCGTGAGATATTTTTTTTTTGGATTGAACTACTACCTGGTACGTGACCAATCTCTAAGGCACCCTCATGAAATGGCGCCATCTGAACTCAATGAATTGCAATCACAGCTTCAAGAGTTATTGGACAAGGGATTCATTCGGCCAATTCATTCACCATGGGGAGCACCAGTTTGTTTGTAAAGAAGAATGATGGATCTTGTCGCATGTGCATCGACTACAGATAGCTCAACAAGGTCACTGTTAAGAACAAGTATCCGCTTCCTAGGATTGATGACTTTTTTTTATCAACTCAAGGGAGCAAAAGAATTTTCGAAGATAGACTTGCGATTCAGATATCATCAATTACGAGTTAAGGAGGATGACATTCCGAAGACGGGTTCCGCACCCGCTATGGTCACTATGAGTTCACAATCATGCTATTTGAATTTACCAATGCACCCGCGGACTATTCATGGACATGATGAACAGAATCTTTAGCGACGTCTTGGATAAATTTGTAATTGGCATCATTGATGACATTCTAATTTACTCTAAGAGTATTGAAGATCACGAAGAGCACCTTCAAGTTATACTACGGACATTGAGATGACATCATCTATATGCCAAGTTAGCGAAGTGTGAATTCTGGCTGGATAAAGTGCATTTTCTTGATCACGTGGTTCTAAGGATGGGATTTTTGTTGATCCTTCCAAGATAGAATATGTGAATGATTGAAAACCGCCTCGAAGTGTGACAGAGATTAGTAGCTTTCTCGGTTTAGCAGGCTATTATAGAAGATTTTTTGAAGGATTTTCTATATCAACTACTCCATTCACTTTCCTCATGAAGAAAGACAAGAAGTATGAGTGGACTGAGAAATGCGAAGAGAGTTTTTGCGAGCTGAAGAGAAGACTCACCACCGCACCGATCCCAATAGTTCTTGAAAGTTGAGAGCCTCTGTATATCTATAGCGATGCTTCAAAGATAGGTCTTCATGTTGTGTTAATGCAATATGGAAGAGTAGTAGCATATGCGTCACACCAACTTAAGAAACACGAGAGGAATTGTCCTACTCATGATTTAGAGCTCGCTGCCGTGATTTTTGCTCTAAAAATTTGGCAACACTACCTATACAGAGTTAGGTGCAAAATATTCACCGACCACAAAAGCCTAAATTACATCTTCACTCAGAAGGAGTTAAATATGAGGCAATGAAGATGGCTTGATCTGGTGAAGGATTACGACTGCGGAATTCACTACCATCCCGGAAAGACAAATGTGGTAGACGACACTTTGAGTAGAAAGGAGGATTCAAGATTATCGATGATTTCATCATTGTCTCTTGAACTTCAAGATGCAATCTAAAGATCGGGGTTTGAGTTTATCACCGACGGGTTAGCTAACATGACGTTGCAGTCGAGATTGTTTGACGGGATCAAAGAAGCACAAGGACATGATCCCGAGATGTCACAACTGAAAGATGATGCGCTAGAAAACCAAGAGTCAAAATTTCTGTTTCAGAGAATGATGTACTCTATTTCGATGGAAGAATTTGTGTACCCAACGATGATGCATCACACAGACATATTTTGATCGAAGCACATGAGACACCATATTCAGTTCATCCAGGTCCCACCAAGATGTATCAGGGCATTCGAGAACACTTCTGGTGGAACAGAATGAAGAGAAACGTGGCAAACTTTGTGTGTAGATGTCTTACATGCCAAAAAGTGAAGGCCGAACATCAATGTAACATCTCGAAATTTAAAAGATAAAAATGTTGCAAATTAGAATTTTGAATGGACGCAAATCAGTGGTTAATGGAAATAAAATATCGAAAGAGTTTATGGATAGAAAATTATGTAATTAATTTTCTAAAGTTTGTTTCCATCGATTCGGGATCTAAGTATTAAGTTTTGAGATTAAGGAATTCATTTGCAACATTTAAAGAAAGGAAATATTCTTTTGTGGAGGAAATTAAAAGTTACAAACAAAGGAAGGGTTTAGTAGCAATTTTGGAAAAAACTTTATTCAGCCTTATCTCTTTGTTGAGTCGGCATTGTCATTTTCAAGAGATAAGAATGAAGCAAAGATAAAACAAACGCAGAGCAGCAGGAAATGCAGGAAAGAAAAAAAAAAGACGCGTAGAGTTCGCGCGAGAGAGAACGAAATCGCGGAAGAGAGAAAGAGTCTCCGGCGAGGTGGGCGGCGGAGATGGACGAAGAAGAAGAGACCGGCGAGAAGTTGATGACTCGCGCTCTCCGTGGATCCGCGCGCCTTGGCCGAGAAGAATCACCGCCGCGAGCCGCCGTGGCCGCCGACCGGGAAACGAACGCCGGGAAAGAAGGACACACACCGAGGAAGATTGAATCTCCCGAAAACAAGGTAAAAGAAATCAAACCCGAATGAATTTTGGAATCTAGGGTTTGAAAGTGAATTTAGGATTTTTGAGTTTCTTGAGTGATTTCGGGAAATTAACTGGTTTTGGATATTGATTAGACTCGGTTGGTAATGTTTATTGCTTAAAGTTATGAATTTGAGATGGATTGATTGGAATTTTCTTTGGATTTTTGGACGTGACGTGGTTTGGCCGTGAGTTTTGGCCGTGTGATGTTGATCTGATATTCTGATTTTGGGTAGTTAATGATTCGAGAATGAGAATGAATGTTATGGATTATTGTTTATCTGAGTTGAGTTTCAGGTTTGTATAGGAATTTTGGTTTGATGAATCGTTTGGCTTTCGTTTGTGAGTCTTATTTGTCAAGGGTCTAGGGTCGTCTTAGGCGGGCTACGCAGAGCCCACAACGGCTGGTCGAGACGGCGAGGACGTGGCCGAGAAACGACGGAGCTATAGCGCGAGTGTCGACGAGGCGAGAACGAACAAGACCGGGAGAACGTCGAGTGGATACGGCGTTTCGGTTTTGGCTCGGAGGCTCGCGAAGCATCCGTTTAGGATTAGCGAGTTATTTATTTATTATGTTGTAATTTACAGAGTTAAAGTTATTTTGTACGAATCGGTTCGAGTTAGTACGTTAGTACGTTTTATTTGTTTGAAAGTCGGTTTCGATGCAAGTTGGAAAGAGAAAAAAATAGTAGATTATTCGTTATTATTATTAAGCTCGTTTAAGGATTTTAAGAGTTAAGACTCGATTGTGATTTAACGTTTGATTTCTCGGTTACTCGAGCTTAGTAATAATAAGATTTGATATTTCGTTTGGAATTCGGAAAAGAGAAGAACGAGGCTTGCTTATTGGGATTATTTCTCGGTTTCGAGATTGATCGTAGTTTTTCGTTCGAGTTTACACTTTCTCGTATCGTTTGAAGTTTTGTTCTGAGAACTTGGATTCCTTATAGTGGATATGTCTTTGGGTTCTACGATTTGTAAATCGTACGTTAGAGTTTGAGTATTATAGATTACTCGCAGGATTCTGATTCAGGATCGGTTTGATTTATCGTGATAGGACTCGAGACTGAAAGTCGTTTAGAGGGTTCACGGAGTAAGTGAACGTCTGGATTCTCGGTTTTAGTGAACGTTCAGGTTCACATGACGAGCGAACGTCTCGTGGAAGAGCGACATAGACGCTTACTCTCGAGGTAGGTTATTATAACCCTTCTCTCTTGATTTTATGGTTTGGCCTCAAGTATATATTATTTTCGAAATGAAAATGTTTGTGAACGTGCCACGAAACCCAAAACCGTTTTTAGAAAATGTGGCAGAACTTCAATTCGGTATATCCGATAATGAAGTTGAGAATATTTTCGATATTATACATATATCCCGTATTTATGAAAGGAAATGTTTCGTATATCCTGGACAAGCCGGTTTCACATACACATGTTTACGGTGCGGAGAGTGCACCTTGCTCTGATCAGAGGACTGCCACGGGTTAAGTTGGCAGGCGGCTCAGGAGATAGTACACGTTTTAGAAGTATCTAGGGACACATTTAAATTTCTGTCATTTACATTTCTGCAATTTATATTTCTGCAAGGTATACTTGTACGTGTATGGTGATTTACACGTGACAAGAATATTATTATTATACAGTAAGTATTATTTTCGAAATTTTTTTTAAAAATCAAACCATTACTATAGCACCTACTGAGCCTCAGGCTCACCCCTATTTCCTCAAATTTTTCTTATAATCAGGATGTGAGAAGGAGAAGGGTTAGGAAGACCTCGGGATTAAGTGTGGTCGAGAGTTTGAAGGTTTTCGCTGGATAGACTATCAAGTGTCGAAGGTTGGTTTTATATTTCCGTTTTCTTTCTTTTATCTTTGGACTTGTAAAGTAAATAACTGAGTATGCACCGTGGGTTAGTTATGTAAAGTTTATTAGTGTTTCTTTTTATATTCTAATCACACCCCATCTTTCCCGGGGCGTGACAATCAACGACCAGCTAGAGAGTTATAACTAATCGAGATTCCTGAGTGGAAGTGGGAACAAATCACAACGGATTTCGTGGTTGGCCTACCAAAGACGGTTGAAGGATATGATTCCATATGGGTCGTAGTTGATAGTTTGACCAAGTCAGCCGGATTCATTTCCATGAAATTCACTTATTCCATGGAAAAGTTGGCTTAATTATAGGTTAACAATATGGTGAGATCACATGGCGTGACTTTATCAATCATCTCAGATCGTGACGGTCGTTTCACTTCAAACTTTTGGAGATGCATGCAAACGGCGATGGGTTCCCAACTAAAGTCTAGTACCGGTTTTCATCCCCTGACGAGTGGGCAATCTGAAAGGACTATACAGACCTTAAAAGACATGTTAAGGGCTTGTGTCATGGATTTTGGTGGGAGGTTGAACAAGAGATTTCCACTCATTGAGTTCTCCTACAACAACAGTACCAAGCTTCAATCGGTGTTGCTCCTTATGAAGCAATTTATGGGAGAAAGTGTCGATCTCCAGTTCATTTGTTTGAAACTGGAGAGAATAGTATGGAGAAGACATATTTTGTTCGAGACACAACAAAGACTATCAAGAAGATTCGAGGCAAGATGAGAACTGCCCAAAGCCGACAGAAGAGCTATGCGGATGTGAGAATGAGGCTACTGGATTTCAAGTGGGAGAGTCGGTATTTCTAAAAGTGGTACCTCTCAAAGGCGTGATGAGTCTCGGCAGAAAAAAAAATGAAATTGAGTCCGAGATACATTGGTCCTTTCGAGATCACTGATCGAATAGGCAAAGTAGCTTACCATTTAAAATTAAATCCCGAATTAGCATCGGTCCATAATGTGTTTCACGTCTCAATGCTTAAAAAGTATCTACCTCACTCAATGCACGCCTTAATCCAAGATTCCATTGAAGTTCATAAAGATTTGGCGTATGAAGGAAAGCCGATCCAGATTCTCGATTGTGAAGAGACAATTTTGAGGAAAAAAGTGATTTCATTGGTAAAAATGCTATGGCGGAATCACAAGATATATAGAAGAAGCTGCTTAGGAGCGGAAAGAATACATAAGATCGCAATATCCCAATCTTTTCAGAGAATGTTAATATGTCAAAGTAAGAGTCATACGTTTTTCTCTTCTTTCTTGATAATCTTCGGGACAAAAATTTTAATAAGTGGAGAAGATTGTGAAATCCCAATTTTTAAGCTTAATTAAAAAGCTAAAATATTGGTGTTCGAGTGATGTTAGTATTTTTTTTAATAAATTAGTAGTGAATGATTTATTTATGTGGTAGTTTTTGAAGTTTTATTCTATGTGTGCTTTAGTGTGTTTTTGAATTTTAACATACTCATTAGAATACAAATTATTGATACATATGGTATATAAGTTATATTAAAACTAAGTGATGTGTATATATATATATATATATGATTATAGATACTCACGATTAATTTATTAAGTTATTTTATATGATTATGTATTATATTATATTATATAATATTATACTAAAAGTCATAAGTTAATAAAAGTATAGTAGTCAGCGTTTAGGGGGTTAGGATAAACATATACGTATGTGTGTATATATATATACGAGTCAAGTTTCAACAAGAGAAAAGCATAAACAATTCAACGATCGACGATTCAGAAATGTAGATATATATTCAATAATCGATGATTTAGACATGGATAATCACATGAGCAGACGAAATCAATCCGAACAAACTCGTCCTGACAAAACCCGTGCTTTTGCCTGGAAGTACCAACCGAGCCATTAAAAGCTTAAATCCACGACTGACCAAAAAAAATTACAATCTCAAACCCTAATTCCTCAATTCCAATCCGGGTAAGAGATTTTCACCTTGTTTTTGTGGAATTGAACTCTCCGACGCTCTCTCTCTCGTTCACCGGCGGTCGTTCTCGATCGCCGAGTCGCAGCGACCGTTCTTCTCAGCCACAGCGCGGGCGATGGGTCGGTGATTTCGTGGTAGCGCGAGGAAGAAGAAGAAGGTAGGAGATGGAAGAGATGATTGATGATGATGGTGGAATTATTTTTGTGGATTGTTGTTGTTGTTGGCCGACTATTGTTATTCGTTTTTTTTTTCCTGTTCTTTCTTTCCAGGAGAAGTCGAAACTGTTGTTGTTGATGGTTTTTTTTTCCCTGTTCTTTCTTTTATTTGGTCTCCAGGAAATTACGCCACTTCTTTTTTATAGTACTTTTTGTTATGCTATAAGACAAAATACAGAGGACCTATATATACACGTATAAGATAATATATTTTAAGATTCATATAGGTTGGACTAAAAAAAAAAAGTATGGCCAATTTTTCTTGGGTTTTTTTTTTCTGGGGGATATATTTTTTCTGCTTGCGAATATTGGGCCCAGCGATTTTGAAACTGGTCAAAGGCCAATAACTGGTTGTCCTGGTCTGTGGCGATTGTACTCCTTCAGAGTCTGATAATATTCGGACTGTCGAATTACACGATGAATCACTAACGCGTGGTTCGCACTTCGCACTCCACGTGGCCCACAACAAATAACGAAGAAGTAAACTAAAACCTACTTTTATTATTTCTAAAATATGTAACCAATAATAAAGAAATGAAAAAGTAAGAGAGGGGAGCCTTAAACGCAGAACAATCAGACGCTTGGCACAATTCCCCATAGAGTTAAAGCAGGCATGTTGAGGACCTGCTTGCTTAACATTCACACATATATGTAGAGGTATATATATATATATATATATATATATATATATATATATATATATATATAATAATAATAATAATTAATATATTAGGAGTAGGAGTATGATTATATTTGGGTTTTTAGGGTTTAATCAAGCCTTATATATAAATATCTAATCTTTTTTTTTCATGTTTCTTCTCTGCTCTCCCTTCCCCGTTTCTCTTATTTTTTGAAAATTCGTAACTCTAATTAGACAACTCTATCCTTAAAAACAAAAAAAACAAAAAAAATGTATGTATTTCTTCTATCTGGTTCGGATTCAATAAAAATCGTTTCTTAAAACGCCTATCATAATTTCAAAAATCATTATTTTGCATTGATTCTTTTTGGAAAAACTTAGGTTTAAATTATTATCTCGTCAATTTTTAAACCGTTTTAAAACGCTTAGTATGGATTGTTCGTTAATTTATTTAACCCGATTGTTTTTGTAACGTTTTGTTTAGTATGTATCCTATTCAAATAAATTATTTTTACGATTTTTAGAATTAAATTGTTGTTTAGTAAACCCTAATTTTTTATGATTCGTTAATTTGCTCTCTTTCTCAAATTTTCAAACGGATTCTGACTTTGTGGTACAAAAACTTTGTGTTCAAAATCAATTTTCCTATTTACTGGAATTTTTTTAGATTTTTCTGCTACAATTTCTTTTCTGTCTTTTTTATCCGAGGGTTAGGGATATCTTAGTAATTTTTACACCTAGACACCATTCTGAAAAATTTTCCAGCGACCCTCTTTTGAGAAAAATTATTTTTCAGTGGGTATTGAACCAAATTCTTTCTTTTTCGGGTTAGGTCCCGAGTCGTCTAGTTTTCCCGAACTGTCCACGACCAACGGTCGTATTTTCCGAAACAAATGTGAGCATAATCTCACTGCAACACGAATTTGTTTGAAAATAAATGCATTGACTATATGATCTGAATTAGATATAGTGTGTGTTTTTATTTGTGTGATTTGTTTGGATATGTTTTTTTTAAGATATGTCTATTTGTTTGGACATGTCTTGTGACGACCCGACTTTTCGGACCGTCTTACTTTACTTACTTCTTTTACTTATCAAAATTATGTATAAAAAAAGGGGAAATTTTTTATTATATCATATAATACCCTTACTAAACCGTAATCTGGAAATTCGCGGATTATATATTTTTTTCTTCGAATACATATATTCTCAAATACCATAAAACAATAAAACTATATACTAGTCCTTACCAAAATAATTTTGTCAACAGTATAACAGATAAGTGAATAAAAACTAAACTTTAAGCTTTGATCATGGTAACTCTTTGACTTGAAAATATTTTGACATTTACTTGAAAACTAGTATTTTAATACCAACTTAATAGAAAATAAATTACAATAAATTTGTTAATCAAGCTAAGGATAAAATGATACAATACTATAACATACTACTTAATCTATATTAAAACTTTATTTTAGAAATTATATTAAATCTTTAAATCTAATTTATCTTATGATTAGCGGAAGTCTTTCTAACGTAGTTGCAACCATAACCCAACCCTCTTGCTATCGATGCCGATGGTCCATACTCATCACTTAGCAGTAAGTTGTTTACCTACAGCACATACGTAAAATTTTCGTGGAAATGAGCTATCGCTCAGCGAGAACATTATAACTCACAAAACAAGATGAGTGATGCAATGCATGAACCGGTTATTAGTATTTTCATTCTAAAGGTGAAATGGTCTTTCTTAACATAAATCTTATCATATTTAATTCGGGGCTCCCCTAGAGTAGTCGTACCAATTTTATTGTACACTTTGGAAACAAAGATATGGGGTTGCAAGGTCCCATACTTTGCTCCATCTTATAAACTTATAACATATGAGAGATTTCCCCATTTGGGCCCGTAAGTCGCCTCGGGAAATTCTCCTTGTAGACCTCCGTAACTCGAGGCGGTACGACTCTCTTACTTATCTTTTCACTTTGTTATTTAGGTGACATGCAAATATGACATGTTATATAGATAACCATCATACATAACATCACACGTGATGAGACGACCCGACTTTTCGGACCATCTTACTTATCTTACTTTTTAAAAACTTTAGAAAATTTGAGGTAAATTTTTTTTAAAAAAACATAACTTAAAATATAAGTTTGAAAACTCATAACCTAAAACTAAATTTTCATTTAAAACTTGATGAACGAAAACGACCAAAAAGTCGAAGTTGCATAATCGGAAACTAAAACCCAAAAATACCATTGTAAACAAATACAATAAATAAAGTCGTAACCTTTCACGGAATTGAAAAAACATAACTTAAACCATGAGAAAAATAAAACCCTGGGTCTGGATTATTGAAAAACTGAAAGTAAAGCGGAAGTCTTTTATTTTCGAGAACGGCAACCATAACCCAACCCTCTTGCTATCGCCGCCGCTGATCCACCCTCCTCACTTGTTCATATGTTGTTTATCTACAACACGAACGTATACACATAGAGTGAGCTAACGCTCAGCGAGAATAACTATAACTCACAAAACATAAGCAATAAAATAAAAATGCATGAACCGGTTATTAGTAATTTAAAATAAACCGTGACATGAGATACCCTATTAAAAGTCTATCGTATTTTAGTTCGGGGGTCCCCTAGATTAGCCGTACCGATTTCAGTGTACACTTTGGTAACGAACCATGGGGCTGCGACCTCCCATAGAACGCCCCGTCACATACATAAACATATGAGGAACTCTCTATGTGAGCCCGTAGTTCGGCTCGAGAAATTCCTCTAGCTACCTCCGTAGTTCGAGGCGGTACGACTCTCTTGCTTACTTAACTTATTAACCGTGTTTATTACGTTAAAAGCATGAGCGACATAAGATAAAAACATACATGATAACATAGCTAGAAAGATAAGACGTGTTATAGTTATTCTAATACACAGCATAAGATAATAACATAACCTTACATATCGTCATATCATATCATACCAAGCACATTCCGAACAAACACACACACAAAAATTCACACAATACATAAATACTTCATATCACATAATACTTAGTATATTTAATTTTTTTTAACTAATCCGTGTTGCAGTGAGATTATTCTCACCTGGATATCGGAATTACGATCGAAGACCGTCGAAGGAAAAGGATGCCCTTAACGACTCGGAACCTAAACATAAAAGGTTGACTATTACTTATCAGGTAAGAAAATGATTTGATACATGACTTAGTTTCTTGAAATTTTCAGAAACGAGATCCGACGTGAAATTACTAAAATACCCTTGGCTATTAGGGTTTCGGGGAAAACTAAACTCTGAGAAAACTTCTGTAAAAATTCCAGAAAGCATACCTAATTGGAGCTACGAAGTTTTTCAAACCAAGAGAGGGATGGGAAGAGAGGGCAGAGAAGAAGCGTTATAAAAAAGAGGAGGGGATGTTTAAATATGGCTTAAATAAACCCTAAAAGCCCAAATCCTAAAAGCCCAAACCCTAATATCCTACTTCTAATATTAATATATTACTTATTAATTATTATTATATATCTATATATATTTACATACACGTACAAACCTAATATAGATATATATAGACCTACGTTATTAATCATAATATATATAATATATTATGTTATTAGATTACTTACTATATAAATATAAGTAATAGCTATATTACATAGTACTATGTATACATATTTATATATATATTAATCATACGTACAGTAACTTTACTTCATAATCATAATATATATATATATATATATATATATGTTAAAGTATGTATATTTATACCCACATAATTTATTTATAATATATAACTTATATACATATATATATATATATATATATATCCTTATTTTATAATCTAGAGAGTATATTAAATTCAAAAACACTCTTAAGAACACATTAAAAATAAAACTTCAAAAACTACCACATAAATAAATCATTCACTACTACTTTATTAAAAAAAAAACTAACGTAACTCGAACACAAAAAATTTAGCTTTTTAATTAAGCTAAAAAAATTGGGATTTCACAATCTCCCCTACTTATTAGAATTTTCGTCCCGAAAATTAACAAAAGTCGTGAAAAACATAAGAATTCTTACTTCGACATACTAAAATCCTTTAAAAAGATCGGGATATCGTGTTTTCATGTCTTCTTCCCGTTCCCAAGTAGCTTCTTCTATCTTGTGATTCCGCCATAACACATTTACCAAAGGAATCACCTTGTTCCTCAAAACTTTCTCTTCGCGATCGAGAATCTGGACAGGTTTCTCTTCATACGTCAAGTCTTCGTGAACTTCGATGGGCTCTTGGATTAAGTCGTGCGTTAGGTCAGGTAGGTACTTCTTGAGCATCGATACATGAAACACATTGTGCACCAATGCTAATTCGGGATTCAGGGCTAGACGGTAGGCTACCTTTCCGATTCTTTCTATGATCTCGAAAGGACCAATGTACCTCGGGCTCAACTTTCCCTTCTTGCCGAACCTCATCACACCCTTGAGAGGTGCTACCTTCAAGAACACCAAATCTCCTACTTGAAATTCCAGTGGCCGCCTTCTCTTATCGGCGTAACTTTTCTGTCGACTTTGGGCAGTTCCCATTCGATCACGAATTTTCTTGATAGCCTCTGTTGTGTCTCGGATAAAAATCTGTTTTCTCGAGATTATTTTCTCCCGCTTCAAACCAATGAATTGGAGATCAACACTTTCTCCCATAGAGAGCTTCATACGGTGCAACGCCGATTGAGGCTTGGTAGCTGTTGTTGTATGAGAATTCAATAAGTGGCAGCCTCTTACTCCAACTCCCACCAAAATCCATGACACATACCCTTAGCATATCCTCTAGGGTCTGAATCGTCCTCTCGGATTGGCCATCCGTTTGGGGGTGAAAAGCGGTGCTAAACTTCAGTTGCGATCCCAGCGACTTTTGCACGCACCTCCAGAAGTTAGAAGTGAAACGACCATCGCGATCAGAGATGATGGATAGAGGAACGCCATGCAGTCTCACCACGTTATTCACGTATAACTCAGCCAACTTCTCCACGGAGTACGTGACCTTCATCGGGATGAACCTAGCAGACTTGGTCAAACGGTCCACCACTACCCAGATAGCATCATAACCCTCAACCGTCTTAGGTAATCCAACCACAAAATCCATTGTGATTTGTTCCCACTTCCATTCAGGAACTTCGATTGGCTGTAATTCTCCAGCTGGTCGTTGATGTTCGGCTTTCACTTTCTGGCAGGTAAGACATTTACTGACAAACTTTGCAACGTCACCCTTCATTCCGTTCCACCAAAAATGTTCTCGGAGGTCTTGATACATCTTCGTGGAACCTGGGTGGACTGAATACGGTGTCTCATGTGCTTCTGTAAGAATTTTCCTTCGTAACTCATCTTCGTTGGGTACACAAATCCTTCCATCGAAAAAGAGTACATCATTCTCCGAAATGGAAAATTTTGACTCTTGGCTTTCCAACGCATCGTCTTTCAACTTTGACATCTCCGGATCACGCATTTGCGCTTCCTTGATCCTCTAAAAAAGATCTGACTGTAAGGTCATATTGGCTAATCCTTGTGTGACAATTTCAACCCCTAAATTGTTGATTTCATCAGTGAGTTGAGGAGATAAAGCTCGCATCATCGATAGACTAGCCTCACCCTTCCTACTTAAGGCATCTGCTACCACGTTTGCCTTTCCGGGGTGGTAATGGATACCACAGTCATAATCCTTAACCAATTCTAGCCACCTTCTTTGCCTCATGTTCAACTCCTTTTGAGTGAAAATATACTTTAAGCTCTTATGATCGGTAAATATCTCACACCGAACGCCATACAGGTAGTGTCTCCAAATCCTAAGAGCAAAAACCACTGCGGCTAACTCTAAATCATGAGTAGGATAATTCCTCTCGTGATTTTTGAGTTTTCGTGACGCATAAGCCACTACTTTGCCGTTTTGCATTAACACAGCACCAAGACCTGTCTTTGACGCATCGCTGTAAATAGACAAAGGTTCTCCACTTTCAGGGACTATAAGTATTGGCGCGGTGGTGAATCTTCTCTTCAACTCGCGAAAACTCTCTTCACATTTCTCAATCCACTCATACTTCTTATCTTTCTTCGTGAGGGTGGTGAGTGGAGCAACTAATGTAGAAAACCCTTCAACAAATCTTCTATAGTAGCCTGCTAAACCGAGAAAACTCCTGATCTCTGTCACACTTCGAGGCGGTTTCCAATCATTGACGGATACTATCTTGGAAGGATCAACGGAGATCCCATCCTTAGAAACCACGTGACCAAGGAAATGCACCTTATCCAGCCAAAATTCGCACTTCGAGAATTTGGCATATAGCTGATGTCGTCTCAAAGTCTGTAGTGCAACTCGCAGGTGCTCTTCGTGACCTTTGACACTCTTAGAGTATATCAGAATGTCATCAATGAAGACTATTACAAATTTATCCAAGACGTCGCTAAAGATCCTATTCATCATATCCATGAATGTTGCAGGTGCATTAGTAAGTCCAAACGGCATGACCGTGAACTCGTAATGACCGTAGCGGGTACGGAATGCCGTCTTTGGAATGTCGTCTTCCTTGACTCGCAATTGATGATACCCAGATCGCAAGTCTATCTTCGAAAATACTTTTGCTCCCTTGAGTTGGTCAAACAAGTCATCAATCCTAGAAAGCGGATACTTGTTCTTGACGGTGACCTTGTTAAGCTCTCTGTAGTCGATGCACATACGGAAAGATCCATCCTTCTTCTTCACGAATAAAACCGGTGCTCCCCATGGTGAATAACTTGGGCGGATGAATCCTTAATCCAACAACTCTTGAAGTTGTGTTTGTAGCTCCTTGAGTTCAGCTGGCGCCATTCGATAGGGTGACTTAGAGATCGGTCCCGTACCAGGTAGTAATTCAATCCCAAAAGAAATCTCACGCTCTGGAGCTAAGCCTGGTAATTCTTCGGGAAAAACATCAACAAAATCTCCCACCACGGGCACGTTGTTTGGAGTTGTTTCTACATCCTTAGTCTTGTCCATCACCGATGCTATGAATCCATAACACCCTTTACTCATCAATCTTCTAGATTGTAATGCTGACACCAACATCTTTGATTTCTTGAGTGGCCTTCCTTCAAAGGTGAACCCTCTTCCCGTTGCCGGTTTGAAGATTACTCTCTTATGATGACAATCGATCATTGCATTATTCTCGCCTAAGAAGTCCATACCCAAGATAGCATCAAAGTCTTTCATTTCTAGGACAATGAAATCGATCCTTAACTCATGACCACCAATTATTATCGGTACTCTTTTTAAACAGTACTCTGATAATAGCACATCACCATACGGTAATGCCGTCCTGAAAACCTTCCTAGTTTTCACTACACTATCGCCTAATTTCCTAGCCAGTTCTAACGAAATAAAACAATGCGTAGCACCAGAGTCAAACAATACTACAACATCAAAATGAGCTATAGGAAGCTGACCTGCTACCACATTCGAAGAGCTGGCTAGAGCATCGGCGTTGGTGTAAACGTAGATGCGGGCTTATTGTGGTGGTGGAACTTGGGTGGTTGGAGGTGCTTCTAAACGATCTTGGGAAATCTGTGGCCCTTCGATGGCAGCTTGCATGAAGTTAAGTCGTCCATTCAGGTTGTGCTGCTGATATTGTCCATTCTGAGAGGAATTTGATTTCGGACAATCCTTGAGAAAGTGACCAGGCTGACCACACTTGAAACAGGTCATGGTTCCCTTCCGGCATTCTCCAGGATGCATCTTCCCACAAGTCTTGCATACTGGAAAGGTCGTTCCCTCTACCTTCATCTTGTTGTTGGCGTTGCCACCATTTCCAGGATGACTTCTCTTCTTTCCATTCCCATTCCATTGGGGTTGTGCCTTGAAGCCTTGACGGTTATGGTTAGGCTGGGGATTTCCTGATTGGTTTGGCTTCCGGTTGTCGGGTCATCTGGTTTGACCTTTCTCCTCTTTTCGAGCCTTGTAAAACTGGGCTCGTTCCTCATTTACTTGGATCAAGTGGTATTCAGCTCGCATGGCACGTTCGAGGCAATCGGCGACTGTGGTAGGTGGCTGACTTCCACTATCAATGGCTAAGGCCAATTCTGGTCGGAACATTCCCATCATCCTCCTAACTCTTTCTGTCTCTGTTGGAACCAAGTGAGGACATAGTCTGGCCAATTGATTGAACTTACTAACAGCTTCAGTCACAGTCATCGTCCCTTGCTTCAGCTCCGCAAACTCCTTCTGCTGAGTGTTCATCGCTCGCATGTTGAAATACTTACTGTTGAACTCCTCAATGAAGTCTTCCCAGGACATAGCGCATGTGTCTCTTCTAGCAGCCACTGTCTCCCACCAGTATCGTGCATCCTTCTTCAGAACAAAAGACGCGCATATGACTTTCTCAATTTCCGAGATATTCATGAAGTTGAAGATCTTCTTCATCTCTGACATCCACTCGTCAACCACTAAAGGATCAGTGGAACCTTCAAAATCTGGAGCTCTCATCCCCCTGAACCTTTCGAAAAGATCATCAGCCACAACAACTTGGCCCATCTGAGGTACATTCTGGGGAGGTGCTGGTGGTGCTTGTTGATCCTCTTCCACATTCCCATTAAATTGGGGAAGATGGTTCCTCAACTCTTGTATCTCCACTTCTTGGGCTTCAATACGTTGCAGCAATGCAGTAACGAGTACCGCAAGATCTGGCTAGGCCGCTGGCTGAGGTGCGGGGGCTGGACTGTTGGGATTCTCTGCTGCTCCTTGTTGTGCGGGAAACGGAGCGGCATGATGAGCATCTTCCATTGGGACATCAGCGGCAACTCTGCCTCTTCCCCTACCTCGGCCTCGTGGCCTACCTCTGCCTTGTCCACGAGCAGCTTGAACGTTTTCAATCTAAGAAAAAAAACGACTAAGATATAAACAAAAAAAAGTACTAACTTACTTGAGTAGGGGGAAGCCGTACGATCGATAGCGAAGAGGGTCATAGGTTCGTTGCTCTGATACCAACTGAGACGACCCGACTTTTCGGACCATCTTACTTATCTTACTTTTTAAAAACTTTAGAAAATTTGAGGTAAATTTTTTTAAAAAAAACATAACTTAAAATATAAGTTTGAAAACTCATAACCTAAAACTAAATTTTCATTTAAAACTTGATGAACGAAAACGACCAAAAAGTCGAAGTTGCATAATCGGAAACTAAAACCCAAAAATACCATTGTAAACAAATACCATAAATAAAGTCGTAACCTTTCATGGAATTGAAAAAACATAACTTAAACCATGAGAAAAATAAAACCCTGGGTCTGGATTATTGAAAAACTGAAAGTAAAGCGGAAGTCTTTTATTTTCGAAAACGGCAACCATAACCCAACCCTCTCGCTATCGCCGCCGCTGATCCACCCTCCTCACTTGTTCATATGTTGTTTATCTACAACACGAACGTATATACATAGAGTGAGCTAACGCTCAGCGAGAATAACTATAACTCACAAAACATAAGCAATAAAATAAAAATACATGAACCGGTTATTAGTAATTTAAAATAAACCGTGACATGAGATACCCTATTAAAAGTCTATCGTATTTTAGTTCGGGGGTCCCATAGAGTAGCCGTACCGATTTCAGTGTACACTTTGGTAACGAACCATGGGGCTGCGACCTCCCATAGAACGCCCCGTCACATACATAAACATATGAGGAACTCTCTATGTGAGCCCGTAGTTCGGCTCGAGAAATTCCTCTAGTTACCTCCGTAGTTCGAGGCGGTACGACTATCTTGCTTACTTAACTTATTAACCGTGTTTATTACGTTAAAAGCATGAGCGACATAAGATAAAAACATACATGATAACATAGCTAGAAAGATAAGACGTGTTATAGTTATTCTAATATACAGCATAAGATAATAACATAACCTCACATATCGTCATATCATACCAATCACATTCCGAACAAACACACACACAAAAATTCACACAATACATAAATACTTCATATCACATAATACTTAGTATATTTAATTTTTTTTTTAACTAATCCGTGTTGCAGTGAGATTATTCTCACCTGGATATCGGAATTACGATCGAAGGCCGTCGAAGGAAAAGGATGCCCTTAACGACTCGGAACCTAAACATAAAAGGTTGACTATTACTTATCAGGTAAGAAAATGATTTGATACATGACTTAGTTTCTTGAAATTTTCAGAAACGAGATCCGACGTGAAATTACTAAAATACCCTTGGCTATTAGGGTTTCGGGGAAAACTAAAACTCTGAGAAAACTTCTGTAAAAATTCCAGAAAGCATACCTAATTGGAGCTACGAATTTTTTCAAACCAAGAGAGGGATGGGAAGAGAGAGCAGAGAAGAAGCGTTATAAAAAAGAGGAGGGGATGTTTAAATATGGCTTAAATAAACCCTAAAAGCCCAAATCCTAAAAGCCCAAACCCTAATCCTACTTCTAATATTAATATATTACTTATTAATTATTATTATATATCTATCTATATTTACATACACGTACAAACCTAATATAGATATATATAGACCTACGTTATTAATCATAATATATATAATATATTATGTTATTAGATTACTTACTATATAAATATAAGTAATAGCTATATTACATAGTACTATGTATACATATTTATATATATATTAATACAACAAACAGTAACTTTACTTCATAATCATAATATATATATATATATATATATATATATATATATATGTTAAAGTATGTATATTTATACCCACATATTTTATTTATAATATATAACTTATATACATATATATATATATATATCCTTATTTTATAATCTAAAGAGTATATTAAATTCAAAAGCACTCTTAAGAACACATTAAAAATAAAACTTCAAAAACTACCACATAAATAAATCATTCACTACTACTTTATTAAAAAAAACTAACGTAACTCGAACACAAAAAATTTAGCTTTTTAATTAAGCTAAAAAAAATTGGGATTTCACACGTGACATTATTATAACTTTAAAAAAAAAAAAAAAAAAAAAACATGACATAGCTTACCAATGCATATGAAACATAACATAGGTCAACAAGAAAACGTTAACTAGCTTCTCATACATCATACAATAATTTACTCAGCATAAAGACATGTGCAAACATCAACATACATAATGCCATGTAAATTTAAAAACATGTCATTATTACTCCATCATCATCATTTATCATATCATAAGCTAAAATTCATAAACGTCGACATGTAATCATCGCATAATATATGACAAATCACAAATCATATCATCGTACTTAAGCATATCGTAACATGTATCACGTGGCTTATAACTATTAACAAAACCACATAATACTATCAATCAAACACGTCATGAATCACAAAACTCATCATAATTTTATTTAAAACTAATACGTGTTGTAGTGAGATTGTTCTCACCTGGAGTAGAAATTACAATCTATGATTGCGAACGATTCAAACACTCGAGACGGTTCGAAACCTAATCGGAAGAATTAATAATTGAGTATTTGCTCATAGCTAAAAAAATTTCTATTCTGGACAATACTAGGCTACTGGAAAAAAAATTCAGAATCCAGAGCTCTAAGTGAAAATTACTAAAATACCCTTAGTAATGGAAATCTCGAGAAAATAAAACTGTTGAGATAAATTCTGAGAAAATTCCAAAAAAATATAAAATAATAATTTGAACGTTTTCTTCTGAATTGGAAAGACCAAACTCGGTTTTTTTTAAATATGGAAAAGGTCTAAAAGGCATGACGAGCAAAAAACTAGTTTTTTAGAAACTGGACAGATCTGCGCATGTGTTGGAAAAATAGTCAAACACATAATTTATTTCATCTATAAGTCACCAAATTTTTATCATAAAACAATAACAGATGAAGTAATAGTGTATAAAAAAATCAGTCAAAAATACGTTGTTTAGCTATTTTTTAAAAAATCAATTACTAGGCTGTTTCAAAAGAAGAGACTATGTTTGCGCACTGATCGTAAAATATTTTTAAAATAAATATCGTTCATCTAAAAGTCATGAAATTTTAAACACATACCAAAAACATCTTATATACTCGTGTATAAAAATATGAGATCAAAATAATCTCGGTAGCTGTATAAAACAAGACGCTTCTTAAAACATATGAAACTCTTTCAAATCGGAAAATATTTTTTATCAATAATACTCATAAGAAAATAAATACATATTAAAAATATAATTCCGAGAGAATAAAAACAATGAGTTTCGAAATAAAAATACCTCTTATTTAATCGTAGAAGAAACTCCATAAACTTTGCTAGAACACCAAAATGAGAAAATCACACTTGATAATTAGGATTTTCGTTCTCTTTCTTTTCTTTATTTTTTTTTAAGGTTAGAGTGGAATTGATAGTGTTTGGAAAGAAGAAAGAATGTTTTGATCAAATTGATCGTAAGGGTGAAGGAGAAGGAAAAGAAATTTGAAGGTCAAAAGAAAAGGTAACGACTAAAGAATTGAATACCATAAAAAGTGCATAAAGTCTAAGTTAATGCAATTAGAATCTCCCTCTTAATTTTCATTTACGGTGAGTAACCAAACAAAAGTCCACTTTAAAAAAAAAAGCAAGTACTCTATACTAACATTTAGAGCATTAATTCTAATTGTCCATTATACATATATATATATATATATACATATATATATATATATATATATATAAATTAGTGTACATCAGCGTACAGCAAGACCGAAGCAATATTGACATTTATTTTTTTGCTTCATACTATATATATATATATATATATATATATATATATATATATATTGATTGCACTTTAATTGTCTTTAACACATTAACGCTACACAAATAGCTTAATACGAAAGTAGTTTTATTTTATTTTATTTTTATATGGGTATGTATAATCTATATGTGTATATGTTTAGCTCACCAAACACAGTTAAAATACACACAGATATAAGAAAAAGGCTAATCAAAATCATTACGCAATTAATATATATATATACACACATACACACATAACACTTCCATATTCAAATTTATATTTTGTACATTTATCTTTAAGAAATGAATTTGGATTCCCCAGTATTTATCTATATAAAAAGAACTAATAACATATATATATATATATATATATATATATATATATATATATATATTAAATCTGATATTTCACATCACAAAATTTTAAATTTAAATATGACGAAGTTTCGGGGTTCTACATATCTATTAGGCTTGATGTGATGTGTTATGATATGATACAATATGAGAGTTTAGTATGTGATATGTTATGATATGTCAAGTTGATGATATGATATGTTATATTGTGTTATGTGATGATACGTTGTAAATTAGAATATTTATAACATGTTCTTATTTCTAGTTATATTATCATATATATTTATTATGTATGTTTATTTTCTTTGTCACTCATGTATGTAACAAAAATAATCAAGTGAAAATATAAGTAAGAGAGCCATACTGCCTCGAGCTATGGAGATCTTACAAAAAATTTCTCGAGCCGACTTACGGGTCAAATAAGAAAATTTCTCATATGTTATAAGTTTATATGATGGAGCGAAATATGGGTCCTTGCAACCCCATATCTTCGTATCCAAAGTGCGCACTGAAAATTGGTACGACTACTCTAAGGTACCCCCGAATTAAAATATGATAGACTTATAATAAGGTATCTTATGGCATGGTTTAGCTTAAAACACTAAAGACCGGTTCATGAATTTTTTATTATTTATGTTTTGTGAGTTATAGTTATGCTCGCGTAAGTTAGCTCATTCTATGTATATTTGCTTGTGTTTTATGAGTTATAGTTATGCTCGATGAAGTTAGATCATTCTATGTATATATGCTTATGTTTTGTGAGTTATAGTTGTTCTCGCTGAGCGTTAGCTAATTCTATGTATATCCGTCCGTCACTACTACAAATACAGTTTTTCGGTGCGGATGACTTTTGGGTGCGACTTTTCGCACCTAAAAGTCGCACCAAAAATTACTTTCGGGTGCGACTTTTGGCACCCAAATGTCACTGAAGTAACCTCAAAATTTCGCTGATTTTTTTTTAATTTGGGTGCGAAAAGTCGCACCCAAAAGCTCATCATACCTTTGGGTGCGACATAGTCGCACCAAAAAGTCCAAAACATTTCTAAAAATTTAGCGGGATTGATAAAGTCCAAAACATTCCAAAACATTTCAAAACATTTCTAAAAATTTCGCTGATTAGAAGAAGAAGGGAAAGGAAAGAGAAGAAGAGAAAAGAAAAGAAGAAGAAGGGGGCTGAGCGGCCGAGAGAGAGAGAGAGAGAGAGAGAGAGAACGAGAGATTGAGGGGGAGAGCGAGAGAGTGAGAGAGGGAGACTGAGAAGGAGAGCGACCGAGTGAGAGGACGCGCGGCCGACAGCAGCCATCGAGACCGAGCACCACCTCGCGCGCGCGACCGAGAAGAAGCGAGCGCCGCCGCGAGCACGCCGAGGACGCCGGCCGAGAAGGGATCGTCGAGGAAGGAGGGAGAGAGCGCCGAGGAGACGTGATTTCACAAACAAGGTGAGATAGGATTTCTCCCCCAAATTGGAATTCGATTTCTAGGGTTTAGAATTTGGATTTCCGAATTTGATAGTTCTTGGGTTTGATTTCGATGAGGATATCACTGGTTGCTTGATTTATGCTCGTGTTTGATGAGATTTGTGATGATTCTCTTGTTATGATTTGGTTTTGGTTGGACCCGGTGATGTTTCTCTCTCGGTGCCTCTGTTGGTTCGATTATGTTTTGTTGAATTTGGGGCTTTTGATTTTCAAGGTTGTCTGGTGAATTGATCTGTACTTTGGAATTGATATTTGAATACTCGCTTGAGTTAGGCCTGATTTTAGCTTGGAATCCTTTGGTTTAAAGCTGGCCGAGTGTTTGAGTTGATATGGATTTGAGCTTGGTTTTTGTGACGTGATTTTTGTTCACTGGTTATTTGAGTTCGAGTCGGCCGTGTGAATTGTTGGCTGTGTGAATTGTTTGGCTTTGACTGAAATCCGTGTGGTGTGTCGTTAAAAGTAATGGTTTGGTTTGGTTTTTTTGCGAGTGTGATGTCGAGTGAGGCTCGATTTTTATTTTTTATTTTTTATGTCTGGCATAAATTTGCAAGTATTTTCGAAGGTTCAATTTACCTATATGTTTTGCTAACACCTTATATAACTTTGCAGGGTACAGAGTTCATTGGCTTTTCTTCTGAATTTGACAAACACATAGACGAAGGTAATGTACTCTCAGAGTCTGGGTTTAAGATCATCTACCATCAATATGATATATCTTGGAATGAAAAATGGAGGAATAGAGAATTCTCGTTTTGTTTAATATCTTGGAATTCATTGATTGCATCACATCCATCAATATGATATATATGTGCATGAAAGTTATTGAATTTAATGTATTGTAATATGTGTGTGCATGAGAGTTATGTAACTCTTTAACTTGCTTTTGGTTAAAAAAAATTTAGGGAAATTAAATGGAGTTTTCCCTACTTTTTTTCTTCAATAATTTTTTCAGTTCAATGGGTTATTGAACATTTCCATATTTGCTGCGCTCTTTTTATTTAATAGTTTGACTATTTTCTTGTATCTAAAGGTCTATATCACTTTTGTGCATTACTAGTTAGTATTATCTCTAGAAGTGCTATGAATATATGTTGATAGTATATGCTACTTTAAAGGCACCAATATGTTGTGTTGATTAATGCTACGATTTTTGTCCAAGAGTGTGTACTTAGAATAGTTCTTTTGATCAGTGATTGGATATTTTACAAAAACAAATCATTTTCTTGTTCTGCTTCTATCCAGTACCGTCGGCCCGCCGTCGCACTCACCAGCCGCCCGCCGGGAAGCCTGGACTCCGTCGTCAGTATCTCGCGGCCGATCTTCCAAGCCGATCCCTCTGAGCGCCGGCGTGATGTTATTGCAAATGAATACAGTATATATTCAGGGATTTATTTCTTTATTTCGTCTATATAAGAGTAAGAGATATTTATTTCATGTTAATTAAAGCATTATGAATTAAGTATTTTTTTTATATTGAGAACTTATATTTTTAATTGATGCTTTGCCTTATTGTTTTTATATTTTTATATTGAGAAATTATATTTTTAATTGATATAAAGGCTTATTTTTTTTCAAACCCGAAATAGGAATTCAAGTCACTTTTAAATAAACTGACATAAAAAATAACGATATTTATTATGTTTTTCATAGATTTGACGTCGCTTTTTAAAAGAGCGACGTCTAAAATTACAGTAAATTAACTATCACCAATTTATGGCGCGGATGACTTTTGGGTGCGACTTTTCGCACCCAAAGCTCTACCCTTCAAACTATTGGGTGCGACTTTTCGCACCCAAAGCTCTACCGCCAAATTTTTGGGTGCGATTTTTCGCACCCGATGTTTTTCCCCCACCTTTTCAACTATGTTTTGTGTAAAGTTGGGTGCGATTTTGGGTGCGAAAAGTCGCACCTAAATGTCGCACCCGAAAGTCACGACTTTTGGGTGCGACTTTTCGCACCCAAGACCTTTAGGTGCGAACTTACGGGTGCGACAAAGTCGCACCTAAAGTCGCACCCAAAGGTAACATTGGGTGCGAAAATTGACTTTCAGGTGCGAAAAAAGTCGCACCTGTTGCTATTTTTTGTACTAGTGCGTGTTGTAGGTAAACAATTTTTGAACAAATGAGAAGTGTGGATCAACAGCGATGATAGCAAGAGCATTGGGTTATGATTGCCATTCACGAAAATAAAAGATTTCCGCTGAGCTTTCAGTTTTAAATAATCAAACCCAAGGTTTTATCTATATGGTTTTAAGTTGCGTATTTTAAGATCCTTTCAATTTCGAAATATGTTACAATTTTATTTATGGTATTATCTACAGTGGTATTTTTTGTTTTAAATTTTGATTATGCAACTTGATTTTTGGTTGTTTTCGTTCATCATGTTTTTAAATGAAAATTATTTTTGGGCTGTGAGTTTCCAAACTTTATATTTGAAGTTATGTTTATAAAAAAAATTACCTCAAATTTTTTATAGCAAGATAAGTAAGACGGTCCAAAAATTCGGATCGTCACAGTTGGTATCAGAGCAACGAACCTATGACCTCCTTCACGTGGTGTGGTGTTTTTTGATTAAAATATGTATGATGTAAGCTTTATCAAGTTTCTCCTCAAAAATACCGTTTTCTTATTGCTTATTACTGTTTCTACAAAAATCCCCTATTCTTAACTTAGTAAAAAATACGGGTGCTTGATTTTTATAGTCTAAATTCTTTTTTTAATTGTCATTGTTTATTTATAACCCAATTTTAAATTATAAATCCTAATTTATTTTTTACTAATATATTTATAACATAATTTATAAAACATAGCACTAATGCTATGTTAAATAATAGTTTGAGCTCCAAAATCCCTAACTCTTTTTATACTCAATTTAAAATTATAAAGCTTATTTTTTTAATTGAATTTAATAACACATGACAGATATATGTATATATACATATATATGAATTTAATATTACATGACAAATATATATATAGATATATAATGCCCTTAAACTCCATGAAACTAAGATTTAAATCTTTATATTTACATTATGTCTTTTAATATTCTTATCTTATATATTCATTTGAATAGAAGAATTAGTTCATATTTTAAATTTTAAAAAATAAATTTGAATGTGAAATAAATCTTATGAAACTATGATTTAAATCAATATATTTATTTTCTCAAATTTTTATATTATAATTTTATGTACTTGAATAAAACAATTAGTTTGTGTTTGAACATTTATAATAAAAATGATGCTACGTTTCCCAGCTTTATTTTTTTTTTGTTTTTATTTTCATGTAACTAATAAATATAAATAGATCACAGTGTTTAGTCAGTTCGTGATGTTTTCATATATTGAAATTTAGATTTTATTTACTTATTTTTGTATCAAATTCGCTTTACTATATTACGAATTATTCATTTTAAAACTGCATATATTAATGTTTTATCATTATTTTATATTACTTATAAAATTATTAGCTATGAAACTAGTTTAGTGTACCCCCTCTAATCTCTCTGTCTATAGATCCTCCACTGGACACATTACATGTAATCTCCAATATTTGAACTATGAGGGGTTATTTGAATAAAAAGTAAATTTTTATGAAGAAAAATGAAAAATAATTATTTTGAAGGTAAGCAAATTAAGGAAGAGATAAATAATAGGAACCAATAAGTAGTAAAGCGAAATTTTGTCACTAATAATCGTAACAGGTTAGTTTAGTGGTCCAGTGTTTCCCCTTGCGCACACATTTATGTATCCTATACCAGCTTACATACCATAGTTGGGGAGTTTCTATTTAAGATCTGTTTCTCAATATATGATCTTTCCATACAAAGCTATGGGAAAGACATCGTATACTTCTAGTAATGGATTGAGGAAAGAGATTTGGACTAAAGATGAAGACAATAAACTTCTCTCCTATGTTCAACAGCATGGTGAACAAGACTGGAAGTCCTTACCCAACCCCATAAATTTTATTTCATTTTGCACCTTTTACCCATTTTTCTTATTATTTATTTTTTAATTTTTACATTTTTTTACCTTATAAATTTACAAATCAATTTCCCTAAACTTTTTTTTTGCAGACTAGCCCCGCCTTAGTCTAGATTCTTCGTTTAGTATATATATGAAAAATTATACGGATTAAGCCACTTTAAACGTAGATATAGCATTCTAGTCAACGCTTCATTTAAGTTTCAAATGTAACCACAAATGATGACTTGACTTTATTAATCATTTAACAAATTACTATATTAACCTTTATTAAAATCGGCTAAACATAAACGTGTAGCCAACGTTTTGATCGCAACCAAATAATGCAGCTTTAATACACGGAAATATGATTTATTCCATAATATTTTCTTTCCTTTTTTGTAGTCCAGTTAATTGCGATATCAAGTTTTTTGGATTAATTTCAGTTGATTTCCGTTTATTTGATTTCTATGATTTATGCTATATAAGAGTATTTTCGATATTTTCTAACAGTTTATTTTTGTTAATGGCTAGAATACAAAATTTATCAAACATTGGTTGCATCCTTAATACCGTGTTTGAAATAGGTTACGTTTGAAATTGGATACATTGGTAGATTACCCTATATATATATATATATATATATATATATATATGTGTGTGTGTGTGTGTGTGTGTGTGTGTGTGTGTGTATATATATATATACATAAAATATGTATATATGTAGAACAGTCATTTAAGCGTTTACAGATCACTTTCCAACTGTAATGTTAAATAATCAAAATAATATATATAAATATATATGTATTGTGACGACCCGATTTTTCGGACCGTCATACTAAGCTTAATTCTTTTACTTAGAAAAAAAAAATAGTGGAATTTTTTTTTTAAACATCGTTTCATATATTTATAAAGTTTGGACTTTAAAATAAAACAATCTTTGACAATAACCAACATTTGAAATCTTACAAAAATATTTGATGAATATAAGAGAGAATGCTTAATTCGGAATTCCAAACTAAAGTAGATGGTTGGAATATTCAACGGCAATAAAACCATAAAAATTCAACTTCAGTTTTGCAAAACTAATTAAACTTGGAAAGTATCTTAAGCATAAAATTTCAAACCGAGTGTTTAGGAAATTTCGTAGCGGAAGTCTTTTAATTAAGTGAGCGGAACCACAACCCAACCCCTTAGCCATCGAACGCCGCTGATTCACCCTCCTCACTTATTTATTTGTTGCTTACCTACAATACGGACGAATACACATAATATGAGCTAACGCTCAGCGAGAATAACAATAACTCACAAAAAGATGAGTAATGCGATGCATGATCCGGTTATTAGTGTTTTAAATTCTAATAGTGTCATGGTCTTTCGTATCATAAGTCTTATCATATTTTATTCGGGGTGCCCCTAGAGTAGTCGTACCAATTTCAGTGTACACTTTGGAAACGAACTACGGGGCTGCGACCTCATATAGTTCGCACCATCTAATAACATATCATATGAGAAAACTCCCTTTATGAGCCCATAGGTCGGCTCGAGAGAATTCTCTTAATACCTCCGTAGCTCGAGGCGGTACGACTCTCTTACTTATCTTATCACTTGGTTATTTGTGTTACATACAAAGATGACATATGACATAAACATAAATGAAACATGCTAATAAATAGAACATGTTATGCCAAAATTGTACTAAACTCATACATAAACTCATCATAACGAGTCATAACATAATAATCACAATTCACTCAATAACATATACATGCACATAAGAGATATCACACAATCAATCATATAACACATATAAACCAATTCAGATCACACACTCATCGTAATTTAATTTTAAACTAATCCGTATTGTAGTGACATTATTCTCACCTTGTTTCGGGAACGTGCGACTTTAAACTATCAAACGATCGGAAACGTATTTGGCTCGGGACCTAAACGAAGAAAAAAAATGAATAAAGCTTATCACTAACTATCTCTGGTACTCTTAAAAAAACATACAAGGCTGCGGGAAAAAAGAATTCCAGAACTGAAAATTGGACATGAAAATACCAAAATACCCTTAATCCTAAAGTATCGGGGAAAAAACGTTTTCTGGAAAAATTCTGAAAAAATTACAGAAGCTAGAGAATAAAAAAACTGAACGTTTTCATCTTCAGTGGTGTTACCAAAATCGGATCCCAAATAACAGAACCGAATTAAAAGTATAAGACGCTTTAAAAAAATTTCTGGAACCTATCTGCGCACTGGTACAAAATTTCAGTTTAGAAATAGTTCTGCTAATTAAAAACTCATCAAAATTTTATCATATAATATAAACATATAAAAGTAAAAATTTCATTCCAAAATACATCTTCTAGGTATTTTTTAAAAAAAAAACAAGACCTTGCTGATTGAATCCATGTAAAACTATATGCGCACCGATGGTAAATGTTTTTTATAAAATAAACCATTCAACTAAAAATCATAAACTTTTAAACACATACCGAAGACATCTATACTATTCAGGCATAAAAATATCAAATAAAAATTCTGTGAAACCCCGAAATTCAACATGGTAGAGAACGTTATGAATTTTATAGATTAAGATTTAAGTCTTTTTTTTTATATTGATGTTTTTTTTATGTCACATATATGTATGTGAGTGAAGAATATATATATATATATATATGTATATATATGTATAATTATATGTGTGGAATTTTTATACCACACCCATATATATAAAATAATAAAATAAAAATGAAATATAATAGGTATTTTCTTTTTGATATGGTAATACAAGCAGATGTTAAAGATACATATTATATATTTATATATAATAGGTATGCGGAAGAATGTAATATTATATATATATATATATATATATAGTAAATCATATATTTGGTTTACGATCAACTGTTGCATATATATAGCAACAAGTTGAAAACTGTGTGACACCTAGAGCGAAAGAAATAATAATAAATTAAAAGTGATTTGTTATTTACTTATATATTAAAGAGTATCATCAGGAGTACGTGTATCAATCTTGTTTCCTAAATAAATATTATATATTTTAAAATTCTTTAAATAAAAACAAGAAGTAATAAGAAGCTTTAAGCCTTTAACCACGTTACATTAGGGTTTGTTTGTTTTTTTTCCTATAACGCACCCTATCTCTTTTCTTCCAGCCTCTCTCACGATCTATGTCTCTATTCATCTCTATCCCACTTTGTCTTTCCCTCAAAACTATAACCACCCGATTTCAAAACCTCTCCTATTTAGGAGTATTAGGAATGAACTTTTCTTCAATCAGAGAGGTAATTTCGTGGTCTTGGTGCTTTCATACTCTTCTCTGTTCTTATGATTTAATACTGTTTATGGAGAAGAAAAGAATAGGCCGAAGGTTTCCTGTTATGAAATAAGTTTTGAGCAGTGACAGAGTCTTTTTTTGTTAAAATAGCTATGAATGTTTTTTTTAAGCTAATATTTTTACAGCGTCTACTTCCATATGTTTTTCAGTCGTGGGTTAAATTTTATAATTTTTAAAGCTATGAATATTATTTTATGAGTGTTATCCAAACAGTGCGTAGACTGATTTTTTCCAGTCCGCCAAATTTTGAAAACAAAAACGTTCTTGGTTTAAATATCTCTAAATTTCATTTTTAATCTAAAACTTTAATACGAGATTCATTTATATGATATCATTTTGTGATCTAAGTTTTAGAATTTTTTTGGATGCACAAAGAATATTTTCGGATTTATTTTCGAGCAGTGCGCAGACTCGTTTTAAATCAGTCCTCTAAAAAAAAAGAGCGACTCTTTTGTGGTTTAAGCCTCTAATATTTTATTTAATGTTCCAAACCAATTTCGACCACGTCACTTCAGGAGAAAATGTTCAAAATATTTTTGACCTCTTATAGTAATTTTTCCAGATTTGTTTTCAAAGTTTTATTTTTTCCCGAGCCCAAGGGTATTTAAGTAATTTTTTTCTTTCAGCCGCAATCAAGAAAATTTCCAGAATCTTAGTAGTTTATTAAATGCTATAATTAGCATAAAATTAACTATCGATTCCTTCGATTAGGTTCTGAGTTATCTAAAGCGTCTGTTTCCGTCAAAGATCTACGATCGTAACTTCCGATTTACAGGTGAGAATAATCTCACTACAACACAGATTAGTTCAAAATAAATTTGATGTGTTTATTCATGATATAAATTGTTTATATATTTATATGTTTGAGTATGCGATTTGTTATTTGATTGCGTGACTAGTTGAAGTAGTATGTGATTTATGTGTTGTATGCCATGTGGTGTTATGTTAAAGTAGATTTGAGATACATGTTTTATTCTAGTCACGTTTTTGTATGAGGATATATATAAAAAAAAAATTATGCTCATGTCATATCAGTATGTAACGTAAGATTCAAAGTGAAAAGATAAAGTTAAGCAAGGGAGTCATACCGCCTCGAGCTACGGAGGTATTATGGAGAATTTCTCGGGCCGAGGCTCAAATGGGGAAATTTCTCGGGCCGAGGCCCTAATAAGTTTATTAGCTAGATTGAGCGAAGTGTGGGCCTTGCAACCCCATATCTTCGTCTCTAAAGTGATCACTGAAATAGGTATGACTACCCTAGGGGCACCCCGAATTAAAAGTTGATAGAATCAAGAAAAGAAAGATCAAGTCACCGTTTAGTTTTAAAATACTAATAACCGGTTCATGCATTGCATTACTCTTTTTATTTTGTGAGCTTTATATTATTCTCGCTGAGCGTAAGCTCATCTCTTCGAAAAAAAAATATACGTCTGTGTTGTAGGTAAACATCTTACAAGGAACTGAGCAGGGCGGACTAGCGGCGTCGATAGCGAGAGGGTTGGGTCATGGATTCCATTCACGAATTAAGTCTTCCGCTACGAGTTTTTAAGAAATATTTTTTTAAGGTTTTTATTTTCATTTACTTCGAAGTTTCAAAAAGTTTTATGTTTTGGTTGAGATTTAGATTAAGGATTATGTTTTAGTATGTTTGCTTTTATGTTTTGTTTTAAATTCGTATTTTCAATTTTGCTTAAGTATTTCTTATGAAGTGTTTGTAATGCAATCTATGTGTTTCTTTAATGCTTTTGATTCTTTTTAAAATCTTTAAAATTTGGTTCACCTTTGTATGATGTGTTTTAAAAAAAAAATTCCTCCTAGTTTTCTAAAGAATTTTCAAAAGTTTTAAAAAGTAAGATAAGTAAGACGGTCCGAAAAGTCGGGTCGTCACAATTGGTATCAGAGCAACGAACCTACGACCCCCTTCGCTATCGATCGTACGGCTTCCCCCTACTCAAGTAAGTTAGTACTTTTTTTGTTTATATCTTAGTCGTTTTTTTAAAATAGATAGAAAACGTTCAAGCTGCTCGTGGACAATGTAGAGGTAGGCCACAAGGTCGAGATAGAGGAAGAGGCAGAGTTGCCGCTGATGTCCTAGTGCAAGATGCTCATCATGTTGCTCTGTTTCCCGCACAACAAGGAGTAGCAGAGAATCCCAACGGTCCAGCTGCCAGCCCTTAGCCAGCGGCCCAACCAGATCTTGCGGTGCTCGTTACTACATTGCTTCAACGTATCGAAGCTCAAGAAGCGGAGATACAAGAGTTGAGGAACCACCTCCCCCAAGTAAATGGAAATATGGAAGAGGCTCAATAAGCACCACTAGCACCTCCTCAGGGCGTACCTCAGATGGGCCAAGTTGTTGTGGCTGAAGATCTTTTCGAAATGTTCAGGAGGATGAGAGCTCCAGATTTTGAAGGTTCGACTGATCCTTTAGTGGCTGATGAATAGATGTCAGAGATGAAGAAGATCTTCAACTTCATGAATATCTCAGAAATTGAGAAGGTCATATGTGCGTCTTTTGTTCTGAAGAAAGATGCACGATACTGGTGGGAGACAATAACAGTTAGAAGAGACACACGCGCTATGTCTTGGGATGACTTCATCGAGGAGTTCAACAGTAAGTATTTCAACATGCGCGCGATGAACACTCAACAAAAGGAGTTTACAGAGTTAAAGCAAGGCACGATGACTGTGACTGATGTTGTGAGGAAGTTCAACCAGCTGGCAAGATTATGCCTTCATCTGGTTCCAACCGAGTCAGAAAGAGTTCGAAGAATGATGGGAATGTTCCGACCGGAACTGGCTTTAGCCATTGATAGTGGAAGTCATCCACCATCCACTATTGCAGACTGTCTCGAACGTGCAATGCGTGCTGAATACCATTTGGTTCAAGTAAAGGAGGAGCGAGACCGGTACATCAAGGCACAGAAGGAAAAGAAGACTCAAAATAGAGGAATATGCAACAATAACAAGTCCGACCAGCCTCCCTTCAACAACCAAGTCGGCAAGACGCAATATCTCAAGAATGAAAATAGGAAGAAGAGAAGCCATCCTGAAAATAGTGGTAATGCCAATTACAAAGTCAAGACAAAAAAATGGTTTATTTCCGAAGTGCAACATATGTCAGAGAATGCACCCAGGAGAAGGTAAGATGGGCAGAATACCGTGTTACAAGTGTGGTCAGTCAGGACACTTTCTTAAAGATTGTCCAAAGCAGAATTTTGAGCATTACAATCAGAATGGGCGACTTAACTTCATTCAATCTGAAATTGAAGGGCCACAGATTTTCCAGGGCCGACTAGAAGCACCACCAGCAACACAGACACCACCGTCACCTCAAGGTTGCATCTCCGCATACACCAATACTGATGCCCTAGCCAGCACTTCGAATGTGGTAGCAGGTCAGCTTACTTGAGTCCGTTATGGCACTTTTCTATTGTTTGAATTTGGTGCTACACACTCCGTTCTTTTTAGTTGGCTAAGGAATTAGGCGATAGTCTAGAGAAAACTAGAAAAAATTTTATGCACGGCTTTACCGTCCGGTAATGCTTTATTATTATCATAGTACTACTTAAAAAAAAGTACCGATAATAATTATGGTCAGAGCTAAGGATAGATTTCATCATCTTGGAGATGATTTTTTTTTAATATATACCATCTTGAGAACGGGAAGACGACATGAGATCGCAATATCCCGATCTTTTTAGAGAGTTTTACTATGTCCAAGTAAGAGTTTTTACGTTTCTTGTCGACTTTCTAGTTAATTTTCGGGACGAAAATTCTTATAAGTACGGGAGATTGTGAAACCCCGAAATTCAACATTGTAGAGAACGTTATGAATTTTATAGATTAAGATTTAAGTCTTTTTTTTTTATATTGATGTTTTTTTTTATGTCACATATATGTATGTGAGTGAAGAATATATATATATATATATGTATATATATGTATAATTATATGTGTGGAATTTTTATACCACACCCATATATATAAAATAATAAAATAAAAATGAAATATAATAGGTATTTTCTTTTTGATATGGTAATACAAGCAGATGTTAAAGATATATATTATATATTTATATATAATAGGTATGCGGAAGAATGTAATATTATATATATATATATATATATATATATATATATAGTAAATCATATATTTGGTTTACGATCAACTGTTGCATATATATAGCAACAAGTTGAAAACTGTGTGACACCTAGAGCGAAAGAAATAATAATAAATTAAAAGTGATTTGTTATTTACTTATATATTAAAGAGTATCATCAGGAGTACGTGTATCAATCTTGTTTCCTAAATAAATATTATATATTTTAAAATTCTTTAAATAAAAACAAGAAGTAATAAGAAGCTTTAAGCCTTTAACCACGTTACATTAGGGTTTGTTTGTTTTTTTTCCTATAACGCACCCTATCTCTTTTCTTCCAGCCTCTCTCACGATCTATGTCTCTATTCATCTCTATCCCACTTTGTCTTTCCCTCAAAACTATAACCACCCGATTTCAAAACCTCTCCTATTTAGGAGTATTAGGAATGAACTTTTCTTCAATCAGAGAGGTAATTTCGTGGTCTTGGTGCTTTCATACTCTTCTCTGTTCTTATGATTTAATACTGTTTATGGAGAAGAAAAGAATAGGCCGAAGGTTTCCTGTTATGAAATAAGTTTTGAGCAGTGA
The DNA here is from genome assembly GCF_054948205.1 of Urtica dioica subsp. dioica. NCBI lineage: Eukaryota > Viridiplantae > Streptophyta > Magnoliopsida > Rosales > Urticaceae > Urtica > Urtica dioica. The sequence continues at coordinate 16,275,382 of NC_142764.1, read as the reverse complement.
CAGAGTCTTTTTTTGTTAAAATAGCTATGAATGTTTTTTTTAAGCTAATATTTTTACAGCGTCTACTTCCATATGTTTTTCAGTCGTGGGTTAGATTAAGAAAATTTTTAAAGCTATGAATATTATTTTATGAGTGTTATCCAAACAGTGCGTAGACTGATTTTTTCCAGTCCGCCAAATTTTGAAAACAAAAACGTTCTTGGTTTAAATATCTCTAAATTTCATTTTTAATCTAAAACTTTAATACGAGATTCATTTATATGATATCATTTTGTGATCTAAGTTTTAGAATTTTTTTGGATGCACAAAGAATATTTTCGGATTTATTTTCGAGCAGTGCGCAGACTCGTTTTAAATCAGTCCTCTAAAAAAAAAAGAGCGACTCTTTTGTGGTTTAAGCCTCTAATATTTTATTTAATGTTCCAAACCAATTTCGACCACGTCACTTCAGGAGAAAATGTTCAAAATATTTTTGACCTCTTATAGTAATTTTTCCAGATTTGTTTTCAAAGTTTTATTTTTTCCCGAGCCCAAGGGTATTTAAGTAATTTTTTTCTTTCAGCCGCAATCAAGAAAATTTCCAGAATCTTAGTAGTTTATTAAATGTTATAATTAGCATAAAATTAACTATCGATTCCTTCGATTAGGTTCTGAGTTATCTAAAGCGTCTGTTTCCGTCAAAGATCTACGATCGTAACTTCCGATTTACAGGTGAGAATAATCTCACTACAACACAGATTAGTTCAAAATAAATTTGATGTGTTTATTCATGATATAAATTGTTTATATATTTATATGTTTGAGTATGCGATTTGTTATTTGATTGCGTGACTAGTTGAAGTAGTATGTGATTTATGTGTTGTATGCCATGTGGTGTTATGTTAAAGTAGATTTGAGATACATATTTTATTCTAGTCACGTTTTTGTATGAGGATATATATAAAAAAAAATTTATGCTCATGTCATATCAGTATGTAACGTAAGATTCAAAGTGAAAAGATAAAGTTAAGCAAGGGAGTCATACCGCCTCGAGCTACGGAGGTATTATGGAGAATTTCTCGGGCCGAGGCTCAAATGGGGAAATTTCTCGGGCCGAGGCCCTAATAAGTTTATTAGCTAGATTGAGCGAAGTGTGGGCCTTGCAACCCCATATCTTCGTCTCTAAAGTGATCACTGAAATAGGTATGACTACCCTAGGGGCACCCCGAATTAAAAGTTGATAGAATCAAGAAAAGAAAGATCAAGTCACCGTTTAGTTTTAAAATACTAATAACCGGTTCATGCATTGCATTACTCTTTTTATTTTGTGAGCTTTATATTATTCTCGCTGAGCGTAAGCTCATCTCTTCGAAAAAAAAAATATACGTCTGTGTTGTAGGTAAATATCTTACAAGGAACTGAGCAGGGCGGACTAGCGGCGTCGATAGCGAGAGGGTTGGGTCATGGATTCCATTCACGAATTAAGTCTTCCGCTACGAGTTTTTAAGAAATATTTTTTTAAGGTTTTTATTTTCATTTACTTCGAAGTTTCAAAAAGTTTTATGTTTTGGTTGAGATTTAGATTAAGGATTATGTTTTAGTATGTTTGCTTTTATGTTTTGTTTTAAATTCGTATTTTCAATTTTGCTTAAGTATTTCTTATGAAGTGTTTGTAATGCAATCTATATGTTTCTTTAATGCTTTTGATTCTTTTTAAAATCTTTAAAATTTGGTTCACCTTTGTATGATGTGTTTTAAAAAAAAAAAATTCCTCCTAGTTTTCTAAAGAATTTTCAAAAGTTTTAAAAAGTAAGATAAGTAAGACGGTCCGAAAAGTCGGGTCGTCACAAATTCGTTTTGTAGCTTTTTTAAAAAAATCAAACACGCTGTTTGGATTATGAGGAAAACCAATTCTACGTACCGATGGTAAAAGATTTTTAGAATAAAAACGGTTTATTCAAAAATCATGAAATTAAAAACATGCATTAAGCACCTCGGACATATTCATGTATAAAAATACTCAGATTAAAATTATAACCGTGACTTTTAAAATAGATAACCATTCACGTTACTTCTCAAAAACCTTTGCAAAACAAAGAAATTTTGTAATGATACTGTTCATAAGAAAATAATTGTAACAAGCAAAGTTATCATGTAAAGATATGCTACATAGGGAAAAATACCTCTCAAAAATAGCCGTAAAGGATGCTCCGTAATCTTTATATGAACACCAAAACTCGAGGAAAGAAAAAAAATACTACTAGGTAATTTGTATTTTTTTTTTTTTAGAGAATGAAAAGGAAGAGAGAAAATTGGATTGTGTCTGGAGGAAGAGAGAAGCAATTGTGTCTGGAGGAAGAGAGAAGCAAAAAGGTTACGTGAGGATTTGACCAAAAGCTTCAGAGAAAATCAAGAGAAAATTCAAAATTGACCACTAAGGAAATAATAACGTCTCATATTAATGTGATTAAAACACAACTTTAATACTTTCACAAAATAATGTGGCCAAAAAGCTAACGATTGCTTTTCAATCTTCTCATATATATTGTTATTAACTCACTGAACGTGTATATCCATATATAAATATATTCATATATATAAATATATATATATATATATATATACTTGTTACTGCTACATAGATTGTCATCATGACGGACACTTTTCTTTTCAAAACCGAAAAGTGTCCGTCATGATGACAATCTATGTAGCAGTAACAAGTATATATATATATATATATATATATATATATATATATATATAAAGTTAAAGCATGTATATATATATATATATCAGTATAGTATATATATACACATATATATATGTCCATATATGTTAAAGTCTGTCGGTACATGCTTATTCGTATCCTAAATACATAACTAATATTATATATATATATATATATATATAGATGTGACATGCTAAGATATCAAAATTATTACAGATATAAATGCTTTAGATATTTACAAAAACAACATTTAAATTAATCGTCACATGAATGCTTATATATATTTATATATACAAAAAGTTCCAAAACAAGTCTAAAAATAAAAATAAAAAGATAATAAAAAAAACAAACAAACAAACTCATATCTAAACTTGAAATTCGAAGTACTCAAAACATATAAAAACAAGCACAATGGAAATATAGCGACACACCCAAAAAAAAAAAATTCAACCCATAGTTTCACACCACATATTCTAACATACATAATGCTAAGTTTCGGGATTTCACATGTATGGATGCATGTATTTAGCTAGTGTATAAATCGTTATATGCCAGCTAGTTTCATTTCAACGGCATAGAATGGTCCACATAAAATGAAATGATTTCACAATATTCACTATCTTTAGTTTCATAAAAGTAAAACGATTACAATCTATAGAGCGCTTTGTCTCGGAGATTCTTTTTTTTTTTTGTTTACTCTTTTTATGTTTGTTTATGGGTACATAGTACTTAATCAGAGCATCAGACTAACTGATGATAATATGTGTGTGGGATATTTGTATCTTTGTTGCAATAAGACGTCCAGTTATTAAATTATGTTTACTCTTTCTGTATAAATCACCGTGTCGATAGGTCTGATGAAGACGAAATTATATCACCCGATTTTATGCGACTTCAACTAACTTGAACACTTGAAAGTTTGAGTTTTACACATCTGTATTTTTCGGCTCGTCTTCGAGGAGACCTCTCACTCAAAATTTTCAAGAGCATATAGATTTTGAACATATATAATATAGATATAGTTTTGGAAAAATTTTGAAAAACATATTGTGACGACCCGACTTTTCGGACCGTTTTACTTATCTTACTTTTTAAACTTTAGAAAATTCTTTAGAAAACACATCGAATCAAGGCGAACTAAAATTTTAAAGATCTTAAAAAGAAACAAAAGCATTTAAGAAAAATATGAAGATTGCATATTGAACACTTCATGAGAAGTACTTAACCAAAATTGAAAATACGAATTTAAAACTAAACATAACGGCAAAAATACTAAAACATAATCCATATTCTAAGTCTTAACTAAAATAGAAAACTCTTTGAAACTTAATAACTTGAAATAATTGAAAATAAAAACTTTAAAATTTATTTCTTAAAGATTTGTAGCGAAAGACTTATTCTGTAAATGAAAATCATAACTCAACCCTCTCGCTATCGACGCTGCTAGTCTGCCCTGCTCAGTTCCTTGTAAGATGTTTACCTACAACACAGACGTATATTTTTTTTAAGAGATGAGTTTACGCTCAGCGAGAATAATATAAAGCTCACAAAATAAAAAGAGTAATGTAATGCATGATCCGGTTATTAGTAATTTAAAATTAGTTGATGACTTGATCTTTATTTTCTTGATTCTATCAACTTTTAGTTCGGGATGCCTCTAGGGTAGTCGTACCAATTTCAGTGTACACTTTAGATACGAAGACGTGGGGGTTATAAAATCCCATACTTCGCTCTATCTTTTAAATTTATTAGGCCCTCAGCCCAAGAAATTTCCCCATTAGAGCCTCGGCCCGGGAAACTTCTCTTTAATACCTCTCGAGGCGATACGACTCCCTTACTTATCTTTATCTTTTCACTTTTAAAATAACATTACATACTAATATGGCATGTACATAAAAACTTTCAAACATATGCTCATACAATACAAGACTAAAAAATATAAAACATGTACATTCTCAAATCTACTTTAACTTAACACTGCATAGTTGACCAAACATAAATCTAACTACTACAATCAATCACACGATCAAATAAAGAAAAACCTACTCCAACATATAAAAATTTAAACAAATTATAACATGAATACAAATCATCATATTTAATTTTTAACTAATCTGTGTTGTAGTGAGATTATTCTTACCTGGATATCGAAGGTTACGATCGTAGATCGTCGAAGGAAGAAGACGCTCAAAATGACTCGGAACCTAATTAGGATAAAAATGCTACCGGAGTTCAGCTAAGGAGAGGATTCAAGACATACTATAGGTTCTGGAAATTTTCAGAAACGACATTCAACGTGAAATTACGAAAATACCCTTTGGCTATTAGGGTTTCGGGGAGAAACTAAAACTCTGGTAAAACTTTTGTAAAAATTCCAGTAACTATAAAACGTGATTTTGATAACTTTTTATGAAGGCACCACGGCCAAAAGAAAATCGGACCTATTTATTAATAATAAAACAAGTATAACATCTTACTTTAAAAACTTGTGAAAACTGATCTGCGTACCGATCGCAAAATAATCATAAAATATTACGTATAGCATGAAAATATTTTTCAATTACTTTTTTAAAAAGAAGACATGTAAAACTAGTGTTTCCAAAAGAATCAACGCGAAATAATAATTTTTGAATACACACAACGTTTTAAACTCTGAAAATCAGAAATAGACCAGACCAGCGAATCAGGTCTGCGCATTGATTTGAAAATAATTACAAAATATTATGTTTTTCAGAAAAATATTTTTCGATTAAGGATTTAGATAGAAGACATCTAAACCTAACTTTTCCAAAAAGAATCGATTCAAAATAACGATTTTTAAAACCACAGTAAGCGTTTTAAGAAACATTTTTTTATGGAATCCGAACCAAAAAGAAGAAATACATACCTTTTTTTTCAAAGATTGAGTTGCCTAAATAGAGCTACCAATTTTCAAAAAATAAGAAGATTAGGGGAGAGAGAGCAGAGAGAAAGCGTGAAGAGAAAAAAAGTGTATATATATAAGATTTGATTAAACCCTAAAAGCCCAAACTTAATCCTACTCCTACTCTTAATATATTAATTATTACTTTTTTATATATATAAACACATACACATGTAAAAACCATATATAATATATAATCTATAACTTTTATATAATTTATACATAAATAACCTATATTATATGCATATTCACAATATATCAACTCTTCACTAATTATATATTCATATGTAACTATGTAACAATTATATATACATATGTACTCGATATATGAAAAAAAAAAAAAAAAAACTACAGTAATGTATATATATCTATACATATATATATATATATATATATATATATATATATAATGTGTGTGTGCATCAATACATGTCATGTGTACACATTTAAAATTTATATATAAGGAAATAACCTCATATATAACAATATATAATATAATTACACAATATATCATATATACATATCACAAGCACATATTATATATATGTATATATATTTATCACAAGCACACTATCCTTATATATATATATATATATATATATATATATATAATACATATGTATATATATTAAATCTACTAAAATACTTAAAAGAAGATTTCAACAATATTTATAAAAAAATTCTGGGGTTTCACACATATATGATTTGGATGATAAAATATTTTCAAGTTTGAAAGTCAAAACGATTTTCAACAATCAAACTAGTTTTTAAAGAAATTCAATTCAAGTAAATTTTTCAAAAATCAAAACATTTTAATCTTCACATCATGTTTATTATCTTATGAAAAACAATTTTACTCAAGGAAATTTTCTAATTAGAGTTCTATAACTCATGGAGTGGGGTCTGAAATCCGGAATTCAAAAATTCTAGAAAACTGAACTTTCGAGCAACCGCGCACCTCGGAGTAAAATCGTCATAACAGGCGGCTTTGACTTCCTTTTGACCTAAAAGCAACGGCATTGAAAAGAGGACAAACAGACCTTTAATTTATTTCAAGAATCATTAAATTTCAAACTTTGAGCAGAGAGATATGCCACTTTTACGGTAGCTTTTTCTCGAGCTTGAAGAAAACTGGAAATAATTAAAGTCCGGACTTGAGTGCAAAAGAATCGAGTGTATATGAGCATTTTAGAGAGTTGTTAAAGCTTTTATATGTGTTTTATTAATATGGTAATAACATAGATTAAAAGTAAATAACAACAAAACATTAAACGAAACAAGTCAATAAAACACGTTTTTCATTATGAAATTACCCGAAATTTCTCAAACTTAATAAAACACGTTTTTCATTATGAAAAAATTAAAAACTTTTAGAACTGATTCTAATGTGTTTTAATAACATCCCAAGGTCATAGAAATCAACATGATTTTTATTTTAAAGATATGAGTGATAAATTAAAAAAAAAAATCTAAGAAAACAATTCTAACTTGTCAAAAACGAGTAATCTTTCGAAAACGATTTTCAAGCTCATCGTTTTAATCAAATGTACATGCTTATCTTTAACCATAGCTCTGATACCATTTGTTGAAATAGATCTAAGATTAAGAAAATTTTAACGCTTCTTCAAGCGGCAGAATTTAAAAATTTCTTTAAAACAAGTAAAAACGATTTTTACTGACCTAGACAAAGAGCAAGCACATGTTATTTTAAAATTAAAACTATCTAAGAGCATTTACTCGTCTACTAACCTTTACGTAGCTTGATCGTTGAGAAGCTTGTGGAGGTTGAATCTCTCGTCTCCCCACGCAGCTCGCCTTTCTTCGTTCTTCGGGAATTTGAGTAACCACGAAAGTTTCTATCACATGAATCACTCGAGGTAAGAAGGATTTAGTGTGTGGGCACTTTTAAACATGACGACTCAAGAACAAGTCTTAGAGTCGAAGAGCTAAAATAAAACGCTAGGTCAAATGTGGATCTAGGTGCCAAAAAAAAAACGAAAGGGGTTAGAGAGATAGGGGCGGCCAATTCTAGAGAGAAGAAGCTCTCAATCTCTAAAGTTTTGGGATGAGAAACAATGAGAATGAGGTGGGGTATTTATAGGAGGAGGATTACCTTCAAAATGTAGTTTCCTCTTTTCTATAGAATATCGCATATTCATGAGCAAATATTTGCTCTTCCTTCCTCTCATTTCACACGTCCAACTCCTTCTAGAAGGACTTGGATTTATTTCCTCTTTTGCTTCTCCCTTAGCCTTGGCCGAAATCCCTCTTTCCATGTTGATGAAATTTGTTTCATCTTTTTCTTTTGGCAAGTATCTTCATACATCAATGCACAAAATTAATCTCTCTTTCCTTGGGTTGGACGAGCAAGGCAACTAGAAGGACCTTCTAGATGTTTCTTCATTTTTCCATGACAACATAAGAAAAGCACATTAAAAATTTTCAAGTAAAATTTCATGCAATGAAATCAATCCTCAAGGCCCAATTATACATCATGGCCAAGTGAACTAAATCAATTGTCATCATATGACAATGTCAAAAAACTTATTTATTGACATTCATTTCATCACATGTCCAAAAAGATAAAAATACCCTTTAGACAATTTTCGTAAAACTTGTCTAGTTCTTGTTTTGACTTATCTTCTAGTTTAACTAATCCTACTCGAAATGACTTGTGACAGTGACCTCATGGATCCAAATGAACAAAGCTTGAGCTAACATACTTGGACTCAAAAGTTCACAAACCATTTCCAAGTTTAGCTTAATGTCAACTGACTCCAGTAAAGAGTTGACACTGAGAATCTCTCGGTTCAAATGAATTTATTTTCTACTCAAGAATTCAACTTAATTGTGATGAGTGGATCCACTGAATATTATCTATGTTTACCATTCACGAATATCATCAGCTAGTCGGGATTTACAAAATTACCATTTTACCCTTCTAGCTGTTATTTCCTCAACTCATTTGTCGCTTGTGAATAAGTTAGAAACAATGTATTGAAGAGGAGCTAACAAGTCACATTGATTCATCCAAAAGAGTCATGACTCAATTTGGACACTGGCCAGTTCATTTATTCACATTCCAAGGAACAAAGCATGAGGTGATATACATTGCATTTCAGCAATCTTGTACATGAATTCCATATCTATGAGATCTTCACAAAGTTACTCGTGACATCTTCATAACTTAGTACTTCACCAATAGGTCTCTTCGAGACATAAGAGGTTAAATGGTTTGTTCTTATTCGGTCTCTAGAAGTGCACTGGTCAATTCAGTACCTTCAGAAGATACCTAGAAGAACTATAGAGTCTCTTACTCTCTATGCCCCATAACTAGACATCATAGATTCTCCTAACAATCCTACTGAGATCAATAGTCCTTGATCCTTAGATTCCGAATATATTGTTTTAAGCAAACCATGAAGAGTTTGTTCATGCAAATCTACATTTGTCTCTTCATATCTTGTTAGGTTTGTTGAAGGACTAAAAACTATAGTTTATCATAAAGCTTCAAGCAGGCAAGGAAGAATGAATGAACGTTTCAACTTTTATTAATAATTCAGTAGTTACAAGCAAGAGTCTTCGTGAGAATTTATTACATCAAATGTACATAAGTAAAGACTACTACTCTTCTTGTGGGCACCATTGACAATAATATTCCTAACAGTGGCCATGTTTGAAACTTAGCTGAAATGTTGGCTAGATTGCAATTTCCACGTTTCAAGTGGCTTAGTCTATATAATTTTTCTAAAATAAACACTCTCGCTTAACTATACAAATTTATGTAATGGTAGACTTGTATGTCTACGGTTTTTGTAACTGTAGACATGCATGTCTATAATTTTTTGTAATTGTAGACATATATTAGACTAAAAAACGAGAAGTTAGATATTATTAGACTGTAGACATGCAAGTCTAAGTTCTCTAATAGCTACGAAAATAATCTAAAACACTACATCTATATTAGACTCTAAAAAACGAGAAGTTAGATATTATTTTAGTCTTTGTTCTTCTGTTTGACTCGTTGGGAGAGAAAGAGAAACAAAGAAGAAGACTCTTTCTACTACCATTCATCGCCGTCACCACCACCACAATTCAGTGTTTCATCTTATTATCTTTATCTCTAAAACTCCCGTTTATGTTTATTTATTTTAATTTGGTTTTTATGGTTTGGTTGTATTTATTTTGTGTTTATGCTACTCTCGTCGCCATGAACTAATCCCCGAGAGAGTGATGGCTTAACGTCTTTAACATGGTTGTGGATTTATTTATGGATCATGATATTTTTCATGTTCATCCTCTCTATCACTTAATTTAATTTTGTGCTTAATGCAAGATTCGCGACCACGTTAATGAATTCTTGGATTTATTTGATGCTTGAGAAAGATTAAATAATCATGCATAAGAATTACAAACCGTAGTAAATTCCTAAGACTAGAGATAGCTAGGTTACAGCGCAGTACACACTCCGATTGTAATGTTTGTCGTATTTTTAGTGCTTGAGATTGAGAGATAAAAATCCGGTGCTGAGATAGGTTGTTAGATGCTCGAGAGAGATTTAGCGATAATATTACGCGAGTGTTTTAGTGAAGAGAGTGAATTGAGATATTATACATAGTTATAGGAATCCTGACCATATGAGAATTTTGCAAAACTGTTACCCTTGCCTTCTACATATTGTTCATCCACATTTATTTTCGAGTTTAATTTTAAATTTGTAATTTGAGTTTACAATCTCCTTTGTAATCTTGAGTTCAATTTTTTGCTAGCTGTTTATTTATTCGGTTAAATTAATCCTTGTGGGATTACACTACTTGAGTGATTATGTGCACTTGCATTCAAAAATATCGTAACAACTCCACGTGGCGGCTGAGCTCCGTGATGGTTGCATTTTTGCCTCCAGATTGGCGTCCGGGTACAGCCGCGATTTGGCCTTAAGGTTCGAGTCCAGTAACATGCGGAACACTATCGGCTCTGACTCCGGCGCGCTTGGATGGTTGCGAAGTAGGAGGAGGCAACGTGGAGGCATGCTTTAACACTTCTCTAACCTAGTATCATTATCACCAGGGGCGAAGCCGCATACACTACTACAAATTCACATTTCTTGTGCGGATAGGTATTAGGTGCGACATGTCGCACCAAATAGTCCTCCAAGTGACTAAAAATTTCGCTGATATTTAGTGGTATTTGGTGCGACAAAGTCGCACATGATATAAATATGTCGCACCTGATAGTATTGGGTGCGACAAATGTCGCACCTAATACGTTTCGGTGCGACATGTGTCGCACCTAATGGGTTTAAAATTTAAAACGGTCAGAAAATTCTCCTCGAATATTTTTGGTTTTGTAATTTCATAGTCGGTGCGACATTAGGTGCGACATTGTCGCACCCAATATTTATTATAAGGACTACTGGGTACACGGGCCTCCACTACCTTGGGATGAAAAAAAATATATAAATAATTTATATTTATTATAAATAAAAATGATTACACATTAATAATAAAATAAGTTAATTTAAATTTACATGATGTTGCTGTAGTTTAGCTAGTTGATTATGTTGCCTATTAAAACCAAGGGCAGAGGTTCGAATCTCATTTTCAACGAGTTTATTCCAATTTTTTCTTTGGTATTTATAAAGAGAAATTTCATTAATTGGGCTTAATAAGCCATTAAATATCAAGATTAGACCAGAATGTTTAAAAATATCTAAATATGGACTTTTGACCCAAAATCGGACAAAAATACCTCTCTGAACACTATACATCTCTCACACTTCATTTTTATCATTTCAATCACACTCAAATCCACTCAAATCATCTCTACTTAAGCGGGTTTCAAAAGAATCATGGGTAAGATTACTAACTTAATCATTTTTACAAAGTTTATGATTGTCTATGATAGAATGTAGCAAAAAAAATCGATCAGATCTGAAAACAAAGTCCAAAATCTGGGTTTAACTTGTTTGTACGATGGTATACGATGTGGTAGGATGAGATTTAACTTTTTGTACGATGAAATTTAGAAAAAAATTACGTTATGTACGATGTTGTACGATTCTGTACGATGTTGTACGATGATGTACGATGCATCTATGTACGATGCTGTACGATATAGAAGCTAATAGTTTGACTGTTTTTTGCAGTTTTTGTCATGATTAACGGCACTTGGGAGAAGGAAGGACACCAATGGGTTTTCACCAATGCAGAATTTCGTGCATTCGTAGTTCCGAAAGAGGTAACGTACACGGAGTTAGTAGATTTGTTATACGAGAAGTTCGAGTTAGACAGATTCGCGTTCGACTTAAAACTCGAAGTCCCATACACAGTCGGTACAATTCCGCTGGGTCCTGCCGTATTGAAGGACAATGGTGATATTTCGCATTTTATGGAGCACAAATATCGTAATAGATTTCCACTTTGTGTAAGTTTGGTACCGAAACAGATCATTGCACCTATTGCGTATCAAGGAGTATGTAAAGGGAAAGATGTGGAAGTTGGAATGGTGTCTCGCAAGGAACCGAAGAAGAGACGGAATACTCTTGTTATCGAGGATCGACAAAATGAACCTATAATTGAAAACAAAGACGGTGGCTATGACGATGACTTGTTTAACGAGTACAAGGGTGCCGAAAACGGTGACGAAGTATACATGCGTGATAGAGATTGTAATCACAACAGTGACAAATATGATGGACACAATGGTGATGAATACGAAGATGGCGAAGGTGATGAAAACGAAGGTGGCGAAGGTGATGAAAACGAAGGTAGCGATGGTGATGAAGAGAATAGTGACGGATATGACGGAGATAACAATGGTAGAGGTGAAGAATTTGAAGAATTCGCCAATCCCGAAGAATATGAAGAATTTGTGGAAACGTTTACGGTACCAACGGGTCATTGTGAACCATCGGGTCAATGTCAGCGTGAGCCTCCGATGATCGGATCACCTATCGTTCCTTATTCATGGAAAGCACCCGAGTTCAGCGCCGATGATGTTGTGAAGGAAAACCCGAGTCATTATCCAAGTCATTCTTCTACAGGTAATTTAAGTGGATTCAAATGAGATTCAAGTATAATATGAAACCACCTATTGATTAACTAACCTTTGAAACTAACAGGTAGCTCAGAAGAAATATATATTGGGCAGCAATTTGAAAACAAGCATGAACTGAAGAAACATATCCACTTGTACGCGTTGAAACATAATTTCGAATTTAGAGTGAAATCTTCTTCGAAAAAGAGATGGTATGTTCTATGCAAAGACGAGAGATGCACATGGAGGTTGGGGGGTGTCGTGCAGTGGTCTGAGATGTGGGAGATTACGTCGTACGAGGGTAAACACTCATGTGGGCGTGTTGTTCGAACAGAGGGCCATCGAGGAGCGGCACCATGGGTCATTGGTCACGTATTTAAAGACAAGTACTCAATTAACTCTATGGCGGAGTATTCGGCGCATAACGTCAGGGAAGAAGTGAAGACAAGATGGGGTGTGAACATATCGTATTTGAAAGCTTGGAGATCCAGGGAGAAAGCTATTGGGTACGTGCGGGGTACGCCGGAACAATCGTACCAGAAGTTACTGTCTTGGCTGTACATGTTGAAGCAAAAGAATCCTGGGACGTTAACAAACTTTGTGCAAGATAGTGACAAATTCAAGTATGCTTTCTTTTCCATTGGGGCGTGTCGTAGAGGCTTCAAAGCATGTCGGCCGGTCATAGTATTGGACGGTGCATTTCTGAAGACAAAATACGGGGGACAGTTGCTTTGCGCAATTGCAATGGATGCGAATTCACAATTATATCCACTTGCATTTGGAGTTGTAGATAGTGAGTGTCATGCTTCTTGGATTTGGTTTTTGAGAAGATTGCGAGAAGCTATCGGTGAAGACGTACCTAATTTGGCGTTCATATCCGATCGCCACGTTAGCATCATACATGGTGTCGAGATTGTGTTTCCTGGTATCCCTCACGGAGCATGTTACCATCATTTACAACTGAATGTCCAACACAAGTTCAAGACAGACCATTGTCGCTTTGAACTTTACGATGCGGTTTACGCCTTCAGTAAAACAGCATTCGAAGCTAATTTTAGACAGTTGAGACGTAATGATGTCGAGATGGCAAAGTGTCTCGAAGAAGTTGGTGTCGAGATGGCAAAGTATCTCGAAGAAGTTGGTGTCGATCGGTGGGCCAGAGCTTTCTTTCCTGGAAAACGGTAAGAGTCTAGAACTTCTTTTGTACTGAATTTTTTATGTCGTTGATTATATAAAATCAAGTATGCTTTATATGGGTACGACCTAATGACGAGCAACAACGCAGAAAGCTTCAACAACAAAATAAGGAATGCTAGGACGTTTCCCATTACGACGTTGCTCGAGTTTATTCGATTCACACTCCAAACTTGGTTTTTTGAACGAGAAGAGATAGCGAACAAGTTGAACACAAAATTGACACCAACGTGGCAAAATGATCTCGCACAGCTAAATAATAAGGCACAGTTCGTCAATGCGTACGGGCTTGGTCTATATGAATGTCATGTCAAAGACGCATGAGGTGATTTCGATGTAGACCTTATGGCGAAGACATGCACTTGCGGACTACCACAACAATTGAATATCCCGTGCGAGCATTCTATCGCAGCAGCCCAACATCGAAGCGTGGATGTGTACTCGTTATGTAGTGACTTTTATTTGAAGGAGACGTGGATTGATATGTACAAGGAAGCCATATATCCGGTTGGCAATGAAGATCAATGGGATGTCCCGGATGAGATAAAAAACTTGAAAGTTTCGGAACCCGTTGAAAAGAAGCAAGCCGGTCGACCGAAGAAAAGTAAACAAGGAAGAAGAAGAATTAATCGATACCCATCTCAAGGCGAAAAGATTGTTGTCCAGCGAAAATGCGGGAAATGTGGTGGTAGGGAACATAACAGAAAAACATGCACTTGGAGGGATTAAAACTTTAGATTTTGTGTTATTTTTATTTTTAAGTTTAAAACTTTAACGTTTATTTGAGTTACCTGTTTATTTTCGTTAACATCCATCTCATGGACTTTTTTTCGATTCAACTCTGTGACAACGACGAAGATCTCAACTCGCTTTTGTCCCAAGACTCGTTTTCGTCCACAAATGTCTCGAAAACTAAACCCTTTGTGAATGTGTGAATTTGTGATGTTTTTTTTGTGTGTGAATCTCTTTCATTGAATACTGATATAGTCTTTATATAGATTATAAAATTACATGTTTATAGGGTACAATAAAAAATATATTCAATCAATAGTCAACAAACCATCTCGATAATATGTTTATAAGGTAAATTTATAAATGCGTAATATATAAGCGATATTAGACTAAAATCCACAAGATGAGTGATATTTTTTCGTTAATTTATTACGAAAAATATTGCCTAGTAATTAAATTATAACTAGACAAAAAAGAATGCTCGATACGGTTTCTCAATATAAAAGTAATATCAAGAGTCGTATATAACTCTACTCTACAGTCTATAGTCTATATGTTATGATGTATGTGTTCCTCGGGCAAAGTGGAAAAGCAAAGTAATTAAATATAGATATATGATAATAACTTGGTCATAGAGTCATATCATCATATATCTACAGTCTGTGTTCCTCGGGCAAAGTGGACAAGCAAAGTCATGTTATCATATATCTCCGAGTCCGACTATGATTCTGAGTCCATAACAAAGGAGGCTCTCCAGTCTTTGCTTTGGGGGATCAAAGATGAGTGAAGTTCCTGATTTATAGTCTCAGAGAACACATGCATATCTTTTTAAATCATAGAAAACATTGATTCTCAAATTTACTGATATAGTCTTTATGTAGATTATAAAAAACATATTCAATCAATAGTCAACAAACCATCTCGATAATATGTTTATAAGGTACTATTACATACAAAACCAAAAAGATTAAAAAAAAACATCCGAAAATACAAAATCACGGGATAAGGTGGTTGTAGAATAAGTCCACACACCATTTCTTCCTGAACGTTCTCATATTGACACTTTGAAGAGTGTCAAATGATTCGTTCAGTACTATGTGCTCGACATACTTCACTGCGAACATCCCGCAATCACCGCTACAACACAAAAATAAGTAAAAGAATTTGTCAAACTTCTAAAATAACTTGTCAATAAAAACATAATTGTTTAAAACTTGTCAAAAAAAAGTTCAATTAACTAGTCAAAAAAAGTTTTTTAAAAGAACTTGTAAAAAATCTTGTCAAAAAATAAACAAACTTGTAAAATAACTTTTCAAAAAAAGTTGAATATCATAACTTGTAAAAAAAAAAAAAAAACTTCTAAAATAACTTGTCAATAAAAACATAATTGTTTAAAACTTGTCAAAAAAAAGTTCAATTAACTAGTCAAAAAAACTTTTTTAAAAGAACTTGTAAAAAATCTTGTCAAAAAATAAACAAACTTGTAAAATAACTTTTCAAAAAAAGTTGAATATCATAACTTGTAAAAAAAAAAAACAAACTTCGAAAATAACTTGTCAATAAAAACATAATTCTTTAAAACTTGTCAAAAAAAAGTTCAATTAACTAGTCAAAAAAACATTTTTAAAAGAACTTGTAAAAAATCTTGTCAAAAAATAAACAAACTTGTAAAAGTTTGTAAAATAACTTTTCAAAAAAAATTGAATATCATAACTTGTAAAAAAAAAAAACAAACTTCTAAAATAACTTGTCAATGAAAACATAATTGTTTAAAACTTGTCAAAAAAAAGTTCAATTAACTAGTCAAAAAAACTTTTTTAAAAGAACTTGTCAAAAAAAAAACAAACTTGTAAAATAACTTTTCAAAAAAAGTTGAATATCATAACTTGTAAAAAAAAAAAACAAACTTCTAAAATAACTTTAAAAAAAAAAAAATTGAATCCCATAACTTGTAAAAAAAAAACAAATTTAAAACTTGTCAAAAAAAGTTCAATAAACTTGTCAAAAAACTTGTAACAAAAAATGTCAACATGTTTACCTATATGCACATTGTGGGACATTTTCATCGACGAGCCACGTCGGGTAAGTGAACTTAATTTCACTCTGCTCACTCTCCCGGTAAGAGCTAGGATGGTTCTTGAAGAAACCACCTATGGCCACAACCCTAGCAAATGCTCGACTCCAAGTCTGAATAATAAACATTTAACAATGTTAAGTAACCCTTATAATTTAATTAACCACAAATAAAGGTAATAATTGTGAATAACATAACATTTTACGTACCTCCATCATCTCCGTGAAGTCCTTTTGATTATTCGACGACTGCATGAGATCCTTTTGGCAGTCGAGGACGGTAATGGTCCAAGCCTCGATGTCGATCCGAAATGTGAACCAATGAATGTTCTTGAAGTTCACGACGAACAGGATCTCGCGAGCACCATCCCAAGGCAAAATATCGGTGTCCCTATACCCAGTCATCGGGGTAATAGTTGCCCTCATGTCCCAGTCCACGGGTTCGGGCTCTGTCCCCAGCTCGATGGCCTTCTTGATGTTCGCTTCTTCCTTTGTGAATCGGCCGTACATGTGCTGGACCCACCGACAATCCATGATTCGGACGTCTTGCCGATATCCGTCGAGAGCTCGTTGGCGAGCCCGAATCATGAGAATTATAGCATCAATATGCTGAGACATAACAAACATATAGCGTTATTTTAAATTGATAGGGAAAGTTAAATTATATAATTAATAACGTACCGAATCATGTAGCCATCTGGTTTCTGTCAATATTGTGTCGAAGAAATTCGTGTCTCCGTCGCACGTCTTCAGGCGAGCAGACTCCATGAACTTGCCGCCCCACTTTTTTGTCCGCACCCACTTAACGAAATTATCAAACTCTTTTAGCTTCGCGTCCTTCAACGGCTTGAACTTGGGGATCGGCTTTTCTGAATACTTGGGCCTCGTCGGATCAGTGAAATCGGCCCAATGCGACGACTGCTGTCGCACTTGCCGATCTGGACGTGGCGGAGTAAGCTGTGCCTTGTGGGTTTTCCTTTTAAGCGGAGTTGTGAGCGGGCGTTGCTTCTCCGGAATGTCTTATCTACGAGGACTCGACGAAGACGTCGATAACCTGGGCGAAGTCACCGGCCTGATCTCCGATCGCTTCAACGACTCGCGATGCGTAGAAGACGGGTTCTTCGACTTCTTCGATGACTCGCGATGCGTAGAAGACGGCTCTGGCTTGTGCGATGAAGACGCTGACTTTTGACCAGCCGCCGGAGGAGGAGGAGGAGGAGGAGGGGTCCGGCGTTTACGACGACCATCAGCTTGGGTCGTGGGAATATCACCCCCAGGCAAGTCCGTTGCTTCCTCGAACAAAATGTTCAGCCTCTTCCACATATCAAGCTGAAAGTCAAAGTAATAAAATATGTCACGAAATTTAAACTTGTCACAAAAATTTAAACTTAACTCTAAAACGTTAAATTAAATTTAAGCTTAACTTTACAACGTTAAATTAAAGTAAAGTAAAATGAAATTTCAACTTAACTTTAAAACGTCAAATTAAATTTAAAATTAACTCTAAAACGTTAAATTAAATTTAAACTCAACTCTAAAACGTTAAAATAAAATTTAAACTCAACTTTAAAACGTTAAATTATATTTAAACATAACTCTAAAACGTTAAAATAAAATTTAAACTCAACTTTAAAACGTTAAATTATATTTAAACTTAACTCTAAAACGTTAAATTAAATTTAAACTCAACTTTAAAGCGTTAAATTATATTTAAACTTAACTCTAAAACGTTAAATTAAATTTAAACTCAACTTTAAAACGTTAAATTATATTTAAACTTAACTATAAAACGTTAAATTAAATTTAAACTCAACTCTAAAACGTTAAATTGATTTAAATATAACTTGATTTAAATCTAACCTGGTTATCCCTGATGCGCTCAACTCTACGGCCGGTCGTGCTAAGAGCACGTAAGACTATCCCTTGTGACTGCAGCATTTGTTCTTGGGATGCTCGCAGTTGTTCTTGGGAAGCTCGCATTTCTTCCCACATTTCCCGTGTTATGACAAAGGGCTCGGGAATGTCGGCGCGAGAGGTCGGTGTGGGCCTCGATCCCATTGGGGGAGTGGTCGGTGTGGGCCTCGATCCCATTGCGGGAGTGGTCGGACTACCAAGTCCAACACCGGGAGTGTCTGACACGTGTTCGTCGTCGGAGTCTCCGACGATGGCATCTTCTGCAACAGTCGCGACTCGATCTATTTCTTCTTCGATATCTCGCGGCTCTGTCGCATCTTCTCCCTCGACGTCTATGGGATACAGACATTTGCTCGTCTGTGTCTCGAGGAGAGTGAAAAATTATTTCTCTGGTGCCCTTGGTCTCAGCATTTGAAGAACACCCACCTACAATACATTAATAAATGTTACCAATATTCCAAAATAATGTAAAATACATTAATAAACGTTAAATAATAAAAAGTTACCGTTTTTTTATTCAGGACGGCCTCGATGTCTTTGCCCATTATGACCACATTACTAGACCACATTACTAGAAGAAGAAGGGAAAGGAAAGAGAAGAAGAGAAAAGAAAAGAAGAAGAAGGGGGCTGAGCGGCCGAGAGAGAGAGAGAGAGAGAGAGAGAGAGAGAACGAGAGATTGAGGGGGAGAGCGAGAGAGTGAGAGAGGGAGACTGAGAAGGAGAGCGACCGAGTGAGAGGACGCGCGGCCGACAGCAGCCATCGAGACCGAGCACCACCTCGCGCGCGCGACCGAGAAGAAGCGAGCGCCGCCGCGAGCACGCCGAGGACGCCGGCCGAGAAGGGATCGTCGAGGAAGGAGGGAGAGAGCGCCGAGGAGACGTGATTTCACAAACAAGGTGAGATAGGATTTCTCCCCCAAATTGGAATTCGATTTCTAGGGTTTAGAATTTGGATTTCCGAATTTGATAGTTCTTGGGTTTGATTTCGATGAGGATATCACTGGTTGCTTGATTTATGCTCGTGTTTGATGAGATTTGTGATGATTCTCTTGTTATGATTTGGTTTTGGTTGGACCCGGTGATGTTTCTCTCTCGGTGCCTCTGTTGGTTCGATTATGTTTTGTTGAATTTGGGGCTTTTGATTTTCAAGGTTGTCTGGTGAATTGATCTGTACTTTGGAATTGATATTTGAATACTCGCTTGAGTTAGGCCTGATTTTAGCTTGGAATCCTTTGGTTTAAAGCTGGCCGAGTGTTTGAGTTGATATGGATTTGAGCTTGGTTTTTGTGACGTGATTTTTGTTCACTGGTTATTTGAGTTCGAGTCGGCCGTGTGAATTGTTGGCTGTGTGAATTGTTTGGCTTTGACTGAAATCCGTGTGGTGTGTCGTTAAAAGTAATGGTTTGGTTTGGTTTTTTTGCGAGTGTGATGTCGAGTGAGGCTCGATTTTTATTTTTTATTTTTTATGTCTGGCATAAATTTGCAAGTATTTTCGAAGGTTCAATTTACCTATATGTTTTGCTAACACCTTATATAACTTTGCAGGGTACAGAGTTCATTGGCTTTTCTTCTGAATTTGACAAACACATAGACGAAGGTAATGTACTCTCAGAGTCTGGGTTTAAGATCATCTACCATCAATATGATATATCTTGGAATGAAAAATGGAGGAATAGAGAATTCTCGTTTTGTTTAATATCTTGGAATTCATTGATTGCATCACATCCATCAATATGATATATATGTGCATGAAAGTTATTGAATTTAATGTATTGTAATATGTGTGTGCATGAGAGTTATGTAACTCTTTAACTTGCTTTTGGTTAAAAAAAATTTAGGGAAATTAAATGGAGTTTTCCCTACTTTTTTTCTTCAATAATTTTTTCAGTTCAATGGGTTATTGAACATTTCCATATTTGCTGCGCTCTTTTTATTTAATAGTTTGACTATTTTCTTGTATCTAAAGGTCTATATCACTTTTGTGCATTACTAGTTAGTATTATCTCTAGAAGTGCTATGAATATATGTTGATAGTATATGCTACTTTAAAGGCACCAATATGTTGTGTTGATTAATGCTACGATTTTTGTCCAAGAGTGTGTACTTAGAATAGTTCTTTTGATCAGTGATTGGATATTTTACAAAAACAAATCATTTTCTTGTTCTGCTTCTATCCAGTACCGTCGGCCCGCCGTCGCACTCACCAGCCGCCCGCCGGGAAGCCTGGACTCCGTCGTCAGTATCTCGCGGCCGATCTTCCAAGCCGATCCCTCTGAGCGCCGGCGTGATGTTATTGCAAATGAATACAGTATATATTCAGGGATTTATTTCTTTATTTCGTCTATATAAGAGTAAGAGATATTTATTTCATGTTAATTAAAGCATTATGAATTAAGTATTTTTTTTATATTGAGAACTTATATTTTTAATTGATGCTTTGCCTTATTGTTTTTATATTTTTATATTGAGAAATTATATTTTTAATTGATATAAAGGCTTATTTTTTTTCAAACCCGAAATAGGAATTCAAGTCACTTTTAAATAAACTGACATAAAAAATAACGATATTTATTATGTTTTTCATAGATTTGACGTCGCTTTTTAAAAGAGCGACGTCTAAAATTACAGTAAATTAACTATCACCAATTTATGGCGCGGATGACTTTTGGGTGCGACTTTTCGCACCCAAAGCTCTACCCTTCAAACTATTGGGTGCGACTTTTCGCACCCAAAGCTCTACCGCCAAATTTTTGGGTGCGATTTTTCGCACCCGATGTTTTTCCCCCACCTTTTCAACTATGTTTTGTGTAAAGTTGGGTGCGATTTTGGGTGCGAAAAGTCGCACCTAAATGTCGCACCCGAAAGTCACGACTTTTGGGTGCGACTTTTCGCACCCAAGACCTTTAGGTGCGAACTTACGGGTGCGACAAAGTCGCACCTAAAGTCGCACCCAAAGGTAACATTGGGTGCGAAAATTGACTTTCAGGTGCGAAAAAAGTCGCACCTGTTGCTATTTTTTGTACTAGTGCGTGTTGTAGGTAAACAATTTTTGAACAAATGAGAAGTGTGGATCAACAGCGATGATAGCAAGAGCATTGGGTTATGATTGCCATTCACGAAAATAAAAGATTTCCGCTGAGCTTTCAGTTTTAAATAATCAAACCCAAGGTTTTATCTATATGGTTTTAAGTTGCGTATTTTAAGATCCTTTCAATTTCGAAATATGTTACAATTTTATTTATGGTATTATCTACAGTGGTATTTTTTGTTTTAAATTTTGATTATGCAACTTGATTTTTGGTTGTTTTCGTTCATCATGTTTTTAAATGAAAATTATTTTTGGGCTGTGAGTTTCCAAACTTTATATTTGAAGTTATGTTTATAAAAAAAATTACCTCAAATTTTTTATAGCAAGATAAGTAAGACGGTCCAAAAATTCGGATCGTCACAGTTGGTATCAGAGCAACGAACCTATGACCTCCTTCACGTGGTGTGGTGTTTTTTGATTAAAATATGTATGATGTAAGCTTTATCAAGTTTCTCCTCAAAAATACCGTTTTCTTATTGCTTATTACTGTTTCTACAAAAATCCCCTATTCTTAACTTAGTAAAAAATACGGGTGCTTGATTTTTATAGTCTAAATTCTTTTTTTAATTGTCATTGTTTATTTATAACCCAATTTTAAATTATAAATCCTAATTTATTTTTTACTAATATATTTATAACATAATTTATAAAACATAGCACTAATGCTATGTTAAATAATAGTTTGAGCTCCAAAATCCCTAACTCTTTTTATACTCAATTTAAAATTATAAAGCTTATTTTTTTAATTGAATTTAATAACACATGACAGATATATGTATATATACATATATATGAATTTAATATTACATGACAAATATATATATAGATATATAATGCCCTTAAACTCCATGAAACTAAGATTTAAATCTTTATATTTACATTATGTCTTTTAATATTCTTATCTTATATATTCATTTGAATAGAAGAATTAGTTCATATTTTAAATTTTAAAAAATAAATTTGAATGTGAAATAAATCTTATGAAACTATGATTTAAATCAATATATTTATTTTCTCAAATTTTTATATTATAATTTTATGTACTTGAATAAAACAATTAGTTTGTGTTTGAACATTTATAATAAAAATGATGCTACGTTTCCCAGCTTTATTTTTTTTTTGTTTTTATTTTCATGTAACTAATAAATATAAATAGATCACAGTGTTTAGTCAGTTCGTGATGTTTTCATATATTGAAATTTAGATTTTATTTACTTATTTTTGTATCAAATTCGCTTTACTATATTACGAATTATTCATTTTAAAACTGCATATATTAATGTTTTATCATTATTTTATATTACTTATAAAATTATTAGCTATGAAACTAGTTTAGTGTACCCCCTCTAATCTCTCTGTCTATAGATCCTCCACTGGACACATTACATGTAATCTCCAATATTTGAACTATGAGGGGTTATTTGAATAAAAAGTAAATTTTTATGAAGAAAAATGAAAAATAATTATTTTGAAGGTAAGCAAATTAAGGAAGAGATAAATAATAGGAACCAATAAGTAGTAAAGCGAAATTTTGTCACTAATAATCGTAACAGGTTAGTTTAGTGGTCCAGTGTTTCCCCTTGCGCACACATTTATGTATCCTATACCAGCTTACATACCATAGTTGGGGAGTTTCTATTTAAGATCTGTTTCTCAATATATGATCTTTCCATACAAAGCTATGGGAAAGACATCGTATACTTCTAGTAATGGATTGAGGAAAGAGATTTGGACTAAAGATGAAGACAATAAACTTCTCTCCTATGTTCAACAGCATGGTGAACAAGACTGGAAGTCCTTACCCAACCCCATAAATTTTATTTCATTTTGCACCTTTTACCCATTTTTCTTATTATTTATTTTTTAATTTTTACATTTTTTTACCTTATAAATTTACAAATCAATTTCCCTAAACTTTTTTTTTGCAGACTAGCCCCGCCTTAGTCTAGATTCTTCGTTTAGTATATATATGAAAAATTATACGGATTAAGCCACTTTAAACGTAGATATAGCATTCTAGTCAACGCTTCATTTAAGTTTCAAATGTAACCACAAATGATGACTTGACTTTATTAATCATTTAACAAATTACTATATTAACCTTTATTAAAATCGGCTAAACATAAACGTGTAGCCAACGTTTTGATCGCAACCAAATAATGCAGCTTTAATACACGGAAATATGATTTATTCCATAATATTTTCTTTCCTTTTTTGTAGTCCAGTTAATTGCGATATCAAGTTTTTTGGATTAATTTCAGTTGATTTCCGTTTATTTGATTTCTATGATTTATGCTATATAAGAGTATTTTCGATATTTTCTAACAGTTTATTTTTGTTAATGGCTAGAATACAAAATTTATCAAACATTGGTTGCATCCTTAATACCGTGTTTGAAATAGGTTACGTTTGAAATTGGATACATTGGTAGATTACCCTATATATATATATATATATATATATATATATGTGTGTGTGTGTGTGTGTGTGTGTGTGTGTGTGTATATATATATATACATAAAATATGTATATATGTAGAACAGTCATTTAAGCGTTTACAGATCACTTTCCAACTGTAATGTTAAATAATCAAAATAATATATATAAATATATATGTATTGTGACGACCCGATTTTTCGGACCGTCATACTAAGCTTAATTCTTTTACTTAGAAAAAAAAAATAGTGGAATTTTTTTTTTAAACATCGTTTCATATATTTATAAAGTTTGGACTTTAAAATAAAACAATCTTTGACAATAACCAACATTTGAAATCTTACAAAAATATTTGATGAATATAAGAGAGAATGCTTAATTCGGAATTCCAAACTAAAGTAGATGGTTGGAATATTCAACGGCAATAAAACCATAAAAATTCAACTTCAGTTTTGCAAAACTAATTAAACTTGGAAAGTATCTTAAGCATAAAATTTCAAACCGAGTGTTTAGGAAATTTCGTAGCGGAAGTCTTTTAATTAAGTGAGCGGAACCACAACCCAACCCCTTAGCCATCGAACGCCGCTGATTCACCCTCCTCACTTATTTATTTGTTGCTTACCTACAATACGGACGAATACACATAATATGAGCTAACGCTCAGCGAGAATAACAATAACTCACAAAAAGATGAGTAATGCGATGCATGATCCGGTTATTAGTGTTTTAAATTCTAATAGTGTCATGGTCTTTCGTATCATAAGTCTTATCATATTTTATTCGGGGTGCCCCTAGAGTAGTCGTACCAATTTCAGTGTACACTTTGGAAACGAACTACGGGGCTGCGACCTCATATAGTTCGCACCATCTAATAACATATCATATGAGAAAACTCCCTTTATGAGCCCATAGGTCGGCTCGAGAGAATTCTCTTAATACCTCCGTAGCTCGAGGCGGTACGACTCTCTTACTTATCTTATCACTTGGTTATTTGCGTTACATACAAAGATGACATATGACATAAACATAAATGAAACATGCTAATAAATAGAACATGTTATGCCAAAATTGTACTAAACTCATACATAAACTCATCATAACGAGTCATAACATAATAATCACAATTCACTCAATAACATATACATGCACATAAGAGATATCACACAATCAATCATATAACACATATAAACCAATTCAGATCACACACTCATCGTAATTTAATTTTAAACTAATCCGTATTGTAGTGACATTATTCTCACCTTGTTTCGGGAACGTGCGACTTTAAACTATCGAACGATCGGAAACGTATTTGGCTCGGGACCTAAACGAAGAAAAAAAATGAATAAAGCTTATCACTAACTATCTCTGGTACTCTTAAAAAAACATACAAGGCTGCGGGAAAAAAGAATTCCAGAACTGAAAATTGGACATGAAAATACCAAAATACCCTTAATCCTAAAGTATCGGGGAAAAAACGTTTTCTGGAAAAATTCTGAAAAAATTACAGAAGCTAGAGAATAAAAAAACTGAACGTTTTCATCTTCAGTGGTGTTACCAAAATCGGATCCCAAATAACAGAACCGAATTAAAAGTATAAGACGCTTTAAAAAAATTTCTGGAACCTATCTGCGCACTGGTACAAAATTTCAGTTTAGAAATAGTTCTGCTAATTAAAAACTCATCAAAATTTTATCATATAATATAAACATATAAAAGTAAAAATTTCATTCCAAAATACATCTTCTAGGTATTTTTTAAAAAAAAAAAACAAGACCTTGCTGATTGAATCCATGTAAAACTATATGCGCACCGATGGTAAATGTTTTTTATAAAATAAACCATTCAACTAAAAATCATAAACTTTTAAACACATACCGAAGACATCTATACTATTCAGGCATAAAAATATCAAATAAAAATTCTGTGAAACCCCGAAATTCAACATGGTAGAGAACGTTATGAATTTTATAGATTAAGATTTAAGTCTTTTTTTTTATATTGATGTTTTTTTTATGTCACATATATGTATGTGAGTGAAGAATATATATATATATATATATATGTATATATATGTATAATTATATGTGTGGAATTTTTATACCACACCCATATATATAAAATAATAAAATAAAAATGAAATATAATAGGTATTTTCTTTTTGATATGGTAATACAAGCAGATGTTAAAGATACATATTATATATTTATATATAATAGGTATGCGGAAGAATGTAATATTATATATATATATATATATATAGTAAATCATATATTTGGTTTACGATCAACTGTTGCATATATATAGCAACAAGTTGAAAACTGTGTGACACCTAGAGCGAAAGAAATAATAATAAATTAAAAGTGATTTGTTATTTACTTATATATTAAAGAGTATCATCAGGAGTACGTGTATCAATCTTGTTTCCTAAATAAATATTATATATTTTAAAATTCTTTAAATAAAAACAAGAAGTAATAAGAAGCTTTAAGCCTTTAACCACGTTACATTAGGGTTTGTTTGTTTTTTTTCCTATAACGCACCCTATCTCTTTTCTTCCAGCCTCTCTCACGATCTATGTCTCTATTCATCTCTATCCCACTTTGTCTTTCCCTCAAAACTATAACCACCCGATTTCAAAACCTCTCCTATTTAGGAGTATTAGGAATTAACTTTTCTTCAATCAGAGAGGTAATTTCGTGGTCTTGGTGCTTTCATACTCTTCTCTGTTCTTATGATTTAATACTGTTTATGGAGAAGAAAAGAATAGGCCGAAGGTTTCCTGTTATGAAATAAGTTTTGAGCAGTGACAGAGTCTTTTTTTGTTAAAATAGCTATGAATGTTTTTTTTAAGCTAATATTTTTACAGCGTCTACTTCCATATGTTTTTCAGTCGTGGGTTAAATTTTATAATTTTTAAAGCTATGAATATTATTTTATGAGTGTTATCCAAACAGTGCGTAGACTGATTTTTTCCAGTCCGCCAAATTTTGAAAACAAAAACGTTCTTGGTTTAAATATCTCTAAATTTCATTTTTAATCTAAAACTTTAATACGAGATTCATTTATATGATATCATTTTGTGATCTAAGTTTTAGAATTTTTTTGGATGCACAAAGAATATTTTCGGATTTATTTTCGAGCAGTGCGCAGACTCGTTTTAAATCAGTCCTCTAAAAAAAAAGAGCGACTCTTTTGTGGTTTAAGCCTCTAATATTTTATTTAATGTTCCAAACCAATTTCGACCACGTCACTTCAGGAGAAAATGTTCAAAATATTTTTGACCTCTTATAGTAATTTTTCCAGATTTGTTTTCAAAGTTTTATTTTTTCCCGAGCCCAAGGGTATTTAAGTAATTTTTTTCTTTCAGCCGCAATCAAGAAAATTTCCAGAATCTTAGTAGTTTATTAAATGTTATAATTAGCATAAAATTAACTATCGATTCCTTCGATTAGGTTCTGAGTTATCTAAAGCGTCTGTTTCCGTCAAAGATCTACGATCGTAACTTCCGATTTACAGGTGAGAATAATCTCACTACAACACAGATTAGTTCAAAATAAATTTGATGTGTTTATTCATGATATAAATTGTTTATATATTTATATGTTTGAGTATGCGATTTGTTATTTGATTGCGTGACTAGTTGAAGTAGTATGTGATTTATGTGTTGTATGCCATGTGGTGTTATGTTAAAGTAGATTTGAGATACATGTTTTATTCTAGTCACGTTTTTGTATGAGGATATATATAAAAAAAAAATTATGCTCATGTCATATCAGTATGTAACGTAAGATTCAAAGTGAAAAGATAAAGTTAAGCAAGGGAGTCATACCGCCTCGAGCTACGGAGGTATTATGGAGAATTTCTCGGGCCGAGGCTCAAATGGGGAAATTTCTCGGGCCGAGGCCCTAATAAGTTTATTAGCTAGATTGAGCGAAGTGTGGGCCTTGCAACCCCATATCTTCGTCTCTAAAGTGATCACTGAAATAGGTATGACTACCCTAGGGGCACCCCGAATTAAAAGTTGATAGAATCAAGAAAAGAAAGATCAAGTCACCGTTTAGTTTTAAAATACTAATAACCGGTTCATGCATTGCATTACTCTTTTTATTTTGTGAGCTTTATATTATTCTCGCTGAGCGTAAGCTCATCTCTTCGAAAAAAAAATATACGTCTGTGTTGTAGGTAAACATCTTACAAGGAACTGAGCAGGGCGGACTAGCGGCGTCGATAGCGAGAGGGTTGGGTCATGGATTCCATTCACGAATTAAGTCTTCCGCTACGAGTTTTTAAGAAATATTTTTTTAAGGTTTTTATTTTCATTTACTTCGAAGTTTCAAAAAGTTTTATGTTTTGGTTGAGATTTAGATTAAGGATTATGTTTTAGTATGTTTGCTTTTATGTTTTGTTTTAAATTCGTATTTTCAATTTTGCTTAAGTATTTCTTATGAAGTGTTTGTAATGCAATCTATGTGTTTCTTTAATGCTTTTGATTCTTTTTAAAATCTTTAAAATTTGGTTCACCTTTGTATGATGTGTTTTAAAAAAAAAATTCCTCCTAGTTTTCTAAAGAATTTTCAAAAGTTTTAAAAAGTAAGATAAGTAAGACGGTCCGAAAAGTCGGGTCGTCACAATTGGTATCAGAGCAACGAACCTACGACCCCCTTCGCTATCGATCGTACGGCTTCCCCCTACTCAAGTAAGTTAGTACTTTTTTTGTTTATATCTTAGTCGTTTTTTTAAAATAGATAGAAAACGTTCAAGCTGCTCGTGGACAATGTAGAGGTAGGCCACAAGGTCGAGATAGAGGAAGAGGCAGAGTTGCCGCTGATGTCCTAGTGCAAGATGCTCATCATGTTGCTCTGTTTCCCGCACAACAAGGAGTAGCAGAGAATCCCAACGGTCCAGCTGCCAGCCCTTAGCCAGCGGCCCAACCAGATCTTGCGGTGCTCGTTACTACATTGCTTCAACGTATCGAAGCTCAAGAAGCGGAGATACAAGAGTTGAGGAACCACCTCCCCCAAGTAAATGGAAATATGGAAGAGGCTCAATAAGCACCACTAGCACCTCCTCAGGGCGTACCTCAGATGGGCCAAGTTGTTGTGGCTGAAGATCTTTTCGAAATGTTCAGGAGGATGAGAGCTCCAGATTTTGAAGGTTCGACTGATCCTTTAGTGGCTGATGAATAGATGTCAGAGATGAAGAAGATCTTCAACTTCATGAATATCTCAGAAATTGAGAAGGTCATATGTGCGTCTTTTGTTCTGAAGAAAGATGCACGATACTGGTGGGAGACAATAACAGTTAGAAGAGACACACGCGCTATGTCTTGGGATGACTTCATCGAGGAGTTCAACAGTAAGTATTTCAACATGCGCGCGATGAACACTCAACAAAAGGAGTTTACAGAGTTAAAGCAAGGCACGATGACTGTGACTGATGTTGTGAGGAAGTTCAACCAGCTGGCAAGATTATGCCTTCATCTGGTTCCAACCGAGTCAGAAAGAGTTCGAAGAATGATGGGAATGTTCCGACCGGAACTGGCTTTAGCCATTGATAGTGGAAGTCATCCACCATCCACTATTGCAGACTGTCTCGAACGTGCAATGCGTGCTGAATACCATTTGGTTCAAGTAAAGGAGGAGCGAGACCGGTACATCAAGGCACAGAAGGAAAAGAAGACTCAAAATAGAGGAATATGCAACAATAACAAGTCCGACCAGCCTCCCTTCAACAACCAAGTCGGCAAGACGCAATATCTCAAGAATGAAAATAGGAAGAAGAGAAGCCATCCTGAAAATAGTGGTAATGCCAATTACAAAGTCAAGACAAAAAAATGGTTTATTTCCGAAGTGCAACATATGTCAGAGAATGCACCCAGGAGAAGGTAAGATGGGCAGAATACCGTGTTACAAGTGTGGTCAGTCAGGACACTTTCTTAAAGATTGTCCAAAGCAGAATTTTGAGCATTACAATCAGAATGGGCGACTTAACTTCATTCAATCTGAAATTGAAGGGCCACAGATTTTCCAGGGCCGACTAGAAGCACCACCAGCAACACAGACACCACCGTCACCTCAAGGTTGCATCTCCGCATACACCAATACTGATGCCCTAGCCAGCACTTCGAATGTGGTAGCAGGTCAGCTTACTTGAGTCCGTTATGGCACTTTTCTATTGTTTGAATTTGGTGCTACACACTCCGTTCTTTTTAGTTGGCTAAGGAATTAGGCGATAGTCTAGAGAAAACTAGAAAAAATTTTATGCACGGCTTTACCGTCCGGTAATGCTTTATTATTATCATAGTACTACTTAAAAAAAAGTACCGATAATAATTATGGTCAGAGCTAAGGATAGATTTCATCATCTTGGAGATGATTTTTTTTTAATATATACCATCTTGAGAACGGGAAGACGACATGAGATCGCAATATCCCGATCTTTTTAGAGAGTTTTACTATGTCCAAGTAAGAGTTTTTACGTTTCTTGTCGACTTTCTAGTTAATTTTCGGGACGAAAATTCTTATAAGTACGGGAGATTGTGAAACCCCGAAATTCAACATTGTAGAGAACGTTATGAATTTTATAGATTAAGATTTAAGTCTTTTTTTTTTATATTGATGTTTTTTTTTATGTCACATATATGTATGTGAGTGAAGAATATATATATATATATATATGTATATATATGTATAATTATATGTGTGGAATTTTTATACCACACCCATATATATAAAATAATAAAATAAAAATGAAATATAATAGGTATTTTCTTTTTGATATGGTAATACAAGCAGATGTTAAAGATATATATTATATATTTATATATAATAGGTATGCGGAAGAATGTAATATTATATATATATATATATATATATATATATAGTAAATCATATATTTGGTTTACGATCAACTGTTGCATATATATAGCAACAAGTTGAAAACTGTGTGACACCTAGAGCGAAAGAAATAATAATAAATTAAAAGTGATTTGTTATTTACTTATATATTAAAGAGTATCATCAGGAGTACGTGTATCAATCTTGTTTCCTAAATAAATATTATATATTTTAAAATTCTTTAAATAAAAACAAGAAGTAATAAGAAGCTTTAAGCCTTTAACCACGTTACATTAGGGTTTGTTTGTTTTTTTTCCTATAACGCACCCTATCTCTTTTCTTCCAGCCTCTCTCACGATCTATGTCTCTATTCATCTCTATCCCACTTTGTCTTTCCCTCAAAACTATAACCACCCGATTTCAAAACCTCTCCTATTTAGGAGTATTAGGAATGAACTTTTCTTCAATCAGAGAGGTAATTTCGTGGTCTTGGTGCTTTCATACTCTTCTCTGTTCTTATGATTTAATACTGTTTATGGAGAAGAAAAGAATAGGCCGAAGGTTTCCTGTTATGAAATAAGTTTTGAGCAGTGACAGAGTCTTTTTTTGTTAAAATAGCTATGAATGTTTTTTTTAAGCTAATATTTTTACAGCGTCTACTTCCATATGTTTTTCAGTCGTGGGTTAGATTAAGAAAATTTTTAAAGCTATGAATATTATTTTATGAGTGTTATCCAAACAGTGCGTAGACTGATTTTTTCCAGTCCGCCAAATTTTGAAAACAAAAACGTTCTTGGTTTAAATATCTCTAAATTTCATTTTTAATCTAAAACTTTAATACGAGATTCATTTATATGATATCATTTTGTGATCTAAGTTTTAGAATTTTTTTGGATGCACAAAGAATATTTTCGGATTTATTTTCGAGCAGTGCGCAGACTCGTTTTAAATCAGTCCTCTAAAAAAAAAAGAGCGACTCTTTTGTGGTTTAAGCCTCTAATATTTTATTTAATGTTCCAAACCAATTTCGACCACGTCACTTCAGGAGAAAATGTTCAAAATATTTTTGACCTCTTATAGTAATTTTTCCAGATTTGTTTTCAAAGTTTTATTTTTTCCCGAGCCCAAGGGTATTTAAGTAATTTTTTTCTTTCAGCCGCAATCAAGAAAATTTCCAGAATCTTAGTAGTTTATTAAATGTTATAATTAGCATAAAATTAACTATCGATTCCTTCGATTAGGTTCTGAGTTATCTAAAGCGTCTGTTTCCGTCAAAGATCTACGATCGTAACTTCCGATTTACAGGTGAGAATAATCTCACTACAACACAGATTAGTTCAAAATAAATTTGATGTGTTTATTCATGATATAAATTGTTTATATATTTATATGTTTGAGTATGCGATTTGTTATTTGATTGCGTGACTAGTTGAAGTAGTATGTGATTTATGTGTTGTATGCCATGTGGTGTTATGTTAAAGTAGATTTGAGATACATATTTTATTCTAGTCACGTTTTTGTATGAGGATATATATAAAAAAAAATTTATGCTCATGTCATATCAGTATGTAACGTAAGATTCAAAGTGAAAAGATAAAGTTAAGCAAGGGAGTCATACCGCCTCGAGCTACGGAGGTATTATGGAGAATTTCTCGGGCCGAGGCTCAAATGGGGAAATTTCTCGGGCCGAGGCCCTAATAAGTTTATTAGCTAGATTGAGCGAAGTGTGGGCCTTGCAACCCCATATCTTCGTCTCTAAAGTGATCACTGAAATAGGTATGACTACCCTAGGGGCACCCCGAATTAAAAGTTGATAGAATCAAGAAAAGAAAGATCAAGTCACCGTTTAGTTTTAAAATACTAATAACCGGTTCATGCATTGCATTACTCTTTTTATTTTGTGAGCTTTATATTATTCTCGCTGAGCGTAAGCTCATCTCTTCGAAAAAAAAAATATACGTCTGTGTTGTAGGTAAATATCTTACAAGGAACTGAGCAGGGCGGACTAGCGGCGTCGATAGCGAGAGGGTTGGGTCATGGATTCCATTCACGAATTAAGTCTTCCGCTACGAGTTTTTAAGAAATATTTTTTTAAGGTTTTTATTTTCATTTACTTCGAAGTTTCAAAAAGTTTTATGTTTTGGTTGAGATTTAGATTAAGGATTATGTTTTAGTATGTTTGCTTTTATGTTTTGTTTTAAATTCGTATTTTCAATTTTGCTTAAGTATTTCTTATGAAGTGTTTGTAATGCAATCTATATGTTTCTTTAATGCTTTTGATTCTTTTTAAAATCTTTAAAATTTGGTTCACCTTTGTATGATGTGTTTTAAAAAAAAAAAATTCCTCCTAGTTTTCTAAAGAATTTTCAAAAGTTTTAAAAAGTAAGATAAGTAAGACGGTCCGAAAAGTCGGGTCGTCACAAATTCGTTTTGTAGCTTTTTTAAAAAAATCAAACACGCTGTTTGGATTATGAGGAAAACCAATTCTACGTACCGATGGTAAAAGATTTTTAGAATAAAAACGGTTTATTCAAAAATCATGAAATTAAAAACATGCATTAAGCACCTCGGACATATTCATGTATAAAAATACTCAGATTAAAATTATAACCGTGACTTTTAAAATAGATAACCATTCACGTTACTTCTCAAAAACCTTTGCAAAACAAAGAAATTTTGTAATGATACTGTTCATAAGAAAATAATTGTAACAAGCAAAGTTATCATGTAAAGATATGCTACATAGGGAAAAATACCTCTCAAAAATAGCCGTAAAGGATGCTCCGTAATCTTTATATGAACACCAAAACTCGAGGAAAGAAAAAAAATACTACTAGGTAATTTGTATTTTTTTTTTTTAGAGAATGAAAAGGAAGAGAGAAAATTGGATTGTGTCTGGAGGAAGAGAGAAGCAATTGTGTCTGGAGGAAGAGAGAAGCAAAAAGGTTACGTGAGGATTTGACCAAAAGCTTCAGAGAAAATCAAGAGAAAATTCAAAATTGACCACTAAGGAAATAATAACGTCTCATATTAATGTGATTAAAACACAACTTTAATACTTTCACAAAATAATGTGGCCAAAAAGCTAACGATTGCTTTTCAATCTTCTCATATATATTGTTATTAACTCACTGAACGTGTATATCCATATATAAATATATTCATATATATAAATATATATATATATATATATATATATATATATATATAAAGTTAAAGCATGTATATATATATATATATCAGTATAGTATATATATACACATATATATATGTCCATATATGTTAAAGTCTGTCGGTACATGCTTATTCGTATCCTAAATACATAACTAATATTATATATATATATATATATATATAGATGTGACATGCTAAGATATCAAAATTATTACAGATATAAATGCTTTAGATATTTACAAAAACAACATTTAAATTAATCGTCACATGAATGCTTATATATATTTATATATACAAAAAGTTCCAAAACAAGTCTAAAAATAAAAATAAAAAGATAATAAAAAAAACAAACAAACAAACTCATATCTAAACTTGAAATTCGAAGTACTCAAAACATATAAAAACAAGCACAATGGAAATATAGCGACACACCCAAAAAAAAAAAATTCAACCCATAGTTTCACACCACATATTCTAACATACATAATGCTAAGTTTCGGGATTTCACATGTATGGATGCATGTATTTAGCTAGTGTATAAATCGTTATATGCCAGCTAGTTTCATTTCAACGGCATAGAATGGTCCACATAAAATGAAATGATTTCACAATATTCACTATCTTTAGTTTCATAAAAGTAAAACGATTACAATCTATAGAGCGCTTTGTCTCGGAGATTCTTTTTTTTTTTTGTTTACTCTTTTTATGTTTGTTTATGGGTACATAGTACTTAATCAGAGCATCAGACTAACTGATGATAATATGTGTGTGGGATATTTGTATCTTTGTTGCAATAAGACGTCCAGTTATTAAATTATGTTTACTCTTTCTGTATAAATCACCGTGTCGATAGGTCTGATGAAGACGAAATTATATCACCCGATTTTATGCGACTTCAACTAACTTGAACACTTGAAAGTTTGAGTTTTACACATCTGTATTTTTCGGCTCGTCTTCGAGGAGACCTCTCACTCAAAATTTTCAAGAGCATATAGATTTTGAACATATATAATATAGATATAGTTTTGGAAAAATTTTGAAAAACATATTGTGACGACCCGACTTTTCGGACCGTTTTACTTATCTTACTTTTTAAACTTTAGAAAATTCTTTAGAAAACACATCGAATCAAGGCGAACTAAAATTTTAAAGATCTTAAAAAGAAACAAAAGCATTTAAGAAAAATATGAAGATTGCATATTGAACACTTCATGAGAAGTACTTAACCAAAATTGAAAATACGAATTTAAAACTAAACATAACGGCAAAAATACTAAAACATAATCCATATTCTAAGTCTTAACTAAAATAGAAAACTCTTTGAAACTTAATAACTTGAAATAATTGAAAATAAAAACTTTAAAATTTATTTCTTAAAGATTTGTAGCGAAAGACTTATTCTGTAAATGAAAATCATAACTCAACCCTCTCGCTATCGACGCTGCTAGTCTGCCCTGCTCAGTTCCTTGTAAGATGTTTACCTACAACACAGACGTATATTTTTTTTAAGAGATGAGTTTACGCTCAGCGAGAATAATATAAAGCTCACAAAATAAAAAGAGTAATGTAATGCATGATCCGGTTATTAGTAATTTAAAATTAGTTGATGACTTGATCTTTATTTTCTTGATTCTATCAACTTTTAGTTCGGGATGCCTCTAGGGTAGTCGTACCAATTTCAGTGTACACTTTAGATACGAAGACGTGGGGGTTATAAAATCCCATACTTCGCTCTATCTTTTAAATTTATTAGGCCCTCAGCCCAAGAAATTTCCCCATTAGAGCCTCGGCCCGGGAAACTTCTCTTTAATACCTCTCGAGGCGATACGACTCCCTTACTTATCTTTATCTTTTCACTTTTAAAATAACATTACATACTAATATGGCATGTACATAAAAACTTTCAAACATATGCTCATACAATACAAGACTAAAAAATATAAAACATGTACATTCTCAAATCTACTTTAACTTAACACTGCATAGTTGACCAAACATAAATCTAACTACTACAATCAATCACACGATCAAATAAAGAAAAACCTACTCCAACATATAAAAATTTAAACAAATTATAACATGAATACAAATCATCATATTTAATTTTTAACTAATCTGTGTTGTAGTGAGATTATTCTTACCTGGATATCGAAGGTTACGATCGTAGATCGTCGAAGGAAGAAGACGCTCAAAATGACTCGGAACCTAATTAGGATAAAAATGCTACCGGAGTTCAGCTAAGGAGAGGATTCAAGACATACTATAGGTTCTGGAAATTTTCAGAAACGACATTCAACGTGAAATTACGAAAATACCCTTTGGCTATTAGGGTTTCGGGGAGAAACTAAAACTCTGGTAAAACTTTTGTAAAAATTCCAGTAACTATAAAACGTGATTTTGATAACTTTTTATGAAGGCACCACGGCCAAAAGAAAATCGGACCTATTTATTAATAATAAAACAAGTATAACATCTTACTTTAAAAACTTGTGAAAACTGATCTGCGTACCGATCGCAAAATAATCATAAAATATTACGTATAGCATGAAAATATTTTTCAATTACTTTTTTAAAAAGAAGACATGTAAAACTAGTGTTTCCAAAAGAATCAACGCGAAATAATAATTTTTGAATACACACAACGTTTTAAACTCTGAAAATCAGAAATAGACCAGACCAGCGAATCAGGTCTGCGCATTGATTTGAAAATAATTACAAAATATTATGTTTTTCAGAAAAATATTTTTCGATTAAGGATTTAGATAGAAGACATCTAAACCTAACTTTTCCAAAAAGAATCGATTCAAAATAACGATTTTTAAAACCACAGTAAGCGTTTTAAGAAACATTTTTTTATGGAATCCGAACCAAAAAGAAGAAATACATACCTTTTTTTTCAAAGATTGAGTTGCCTAAATAGAGCTACCAATTTTCAAAAAATAAGAAGATTAGGGGAGAGAGAGCAGAGAGAAAGCGTGAAGAGAAAAAAAGTGTATATATATAAGATTTGATTAAACCCTAAAAGCCCAAACTTAATCCTACTCCTACTCTTAATATATTAATTATTACTTTTTTATATATATAAACACATACACATGTAAAAACCATATATAATATATAATCTATAACTTTTATATAATTTATACATAAATAACCTATATTATATGCATATTCACAATATATCAACTCTTCACTAATTATATATTCATATGTAACTATGTAACAATTATATATACATATGTACTCGATATATGAAAAAAAAAAAAAAAAACTACAGTAATGTATATATATCTATACATATATATATATATATATATATATATATATATATATAATGTGTGTGTGCATCAATACATGTCATGTGTACACATTTAAAATTTATATATAAGGAAATAACCTCATATATAACAATATATAATATAATTACACAATATATCATATATACATATCACAAGCACATATTATATATATGTATATATATTTATCACAAGCACACTATCCTTATATATATATATATATATATATATATATATATATATATAATACATATGTATATATATTAAATCTACTAAAATACTTAAAAGAAGATTTCAACAATATTTATAAAAAAATTCTGGGGTTTCACACATATATGATTTGGATGATAAAATATTTTCAAGTTTGAAAGTCAAAACGATTTTCAACAATCAAACTAGTTTTTAAAGAAATTCAATTCAAGTAAATTTTTCAAAAATCAAAACATTTTAATCTTCACATCATGTTTATTATCTTATGAAAAACAATTTTACTCAAGGAAATTTTCTAATTAGAGTTCTATAA
Organism: Urtica dioica subsp. dioica; assembly: GCF_054948205.1. NCBI lineage: Eukaryota > Viridiplantae > Streptophyta > Magnoliopsida > Rosales > Urticaceae > Urtica > Urtica dioica. The sequence goes on along the minus strand of NC_142764.1, from coordinate 16,237,450 downwards.
CTCATGGAGTGGGGTCTGAAATCCGGAATTCAAAAATTCTAGAAAACTGAACTTTCGAGCAACCGCGCACCTCGGAGTAAAATCGTCATAACAGGCGGCTTTGACTTCCTTTTGACCTAAAAGCAACGGCATTGAAAAGAGGACAAACAGACCTTTAATTTATTTCAAGAATCATTAAATTTCAAACTTTGAGCAGAGAGATATGCCACTTTTACGGTAGCTTTTTCTCGAGCTTGAAGAAAACTGGAAATAATTAAAGTCCGGACTTGAGTGCAAAAGAATCGAGTGTATATGAGCATTTTAGAGAGTTGTTAAAGCTTTTATATGTGTTTTATTAATATGGTAATAACATAGATTAAAAGTAAATAACAACAAAACATTAAACGAAACAAGTCAATAAAACACGTTTTTCATTATGAAATTACCCGAAATTTCTCAAACTTAATAAAACACGTTTTTCATTATGAAAAAATTAAAAACTTTTAGAACTGATTCTAATGTGTTTTAATAACATCCCAAGGTCATAGAAATCAACATGATTTTTATTTTAAAGATATGAGTGATAAATTAAAAAAAAAATCTAAGAAAACAATTCTAACTTGTCAAAAACGAGTAATCTTTCGAAAACGATTTTCAAGCTCATCGTTTTAATCAAATGTACATGCTTATCTTTAACCATAGCTCTGATACCATTTGTTGAAATAGATCTAAGATTAAGAAAATTTTAACGCTTCTTCAAGCGGCAGAATTTAAAAATTTCTTTAAAACAAGTAAAAACGATTTTTACTGACCTAGACAAAGAGCAAGCACATGTTATTTTAAAATTAAAACTATCTAAGAGCATTTACTCGTCTACTAACATTTACGTAGCTTGATCGTTGAGAAGCTTGTGGAGGTTGAATCTCTCGTCTCCCCACGCAGCTCGCCTTTCTTCGTTCTTCGGGAATTTGAGTAACCACGAAAGTTTCTATCACATGAATCACTCGAGGTAAGAAGGATTTAGTGTGTGGGCACTTTTAAACATGACGACTCAAGAACAAGTCTTAGAGTCGAAGAGCTAAAATAAAACGCTAGGTCAAATGTGGATCTAGGTGCCAAAAAAAAAACGAAAGGGGTTAGAGAGATAGGGGCGGCCAATTCTAGAGAGAAGAAGCTCTCAATCTCTAAAGTTTTGGGATGAGAAACAATGAGAATGAGGTGGGGTATTTATAGGAGGAGGATTACCTTCAAAATGTAGTTTCCTCTTTTCTATAGAATATCGCATATTCATGAGCAAATATTTGCTCTTCCTTCCTCTCATTTCACACGTCCAACTCCTTCTAGAAGGACTTGGATTTATTTCCTCTTTTGCTTCTCCCTTAGCCTTGGCCGAAATCCCTCTTTCCATGTTGATGAAATTTGTTTCATCTTTTTCTTTTGGCAAGTATCTTCATACATCAATGCACAAAATTAATCTCTCTTTCCTTGGGTTGGACGAGCAAGGCAACTAGAAGGACCTTCTAGATGTTTCTTCATTTTTCCATGACAACATAAGAAAAGCACATTAAAAATTTTCAAGTAAAATTTCATGCAATGAAATCAATCCTCAAGGCCCAATTATACATCATGGCCAAGTGAACTAAATCAATTGTCATCATATGACAATGTCAAAAAACTTATTTATTGACATTCATTTCATCACATGTCCAAAAAGATAAAAATACCCTTTAGACAATTTTCGTAAAACTTGTCTAGTTCTTGTTTTGACTTATCTTCTAGTTTAACTAATCCTACTCGAAATGACTTGTGACAGTGACCTCATGGATCCAAATGAACAAAGCTTGAGCTAACATACTTGGACTCAAAAGTTCACAAACCATTTCCAAGTTTAGCTTAATGTCAACTGACTCCAGTAAAGAGTTGACACTGAGAATCTCTCGGTTCAAATGAATTTATTTTCTACTCAAGAATTCAACTTAATTGTGATGAGTGGATCCACTGAATATTATCTATGTTTACCATTCACGAATATCATCAGCTAGTCGGGATTTACAAAATTACCATTTTACCCTTCTAGCTGTTATTTCCTCAACTCATTTGTCGCTTGTGAATAAGTTAGAAACAATGTATTGAAGAGGAGCTAACAAGTCACATTGATTCATCCAAAAGAGTCATGACTCAATTTGGACACTGGCCAGTTCATTTATTCACATTCCAAGGAACAAAGCATGAGGTGATATACATTGCATTTCAGCAATCTTGTACATGAATTCCATATCTATGAGATCTTCACAAAGTTACTCGTGACATCTTCATAACTTAGTACTTCACCAATAGGTCTCTTCGAGACATAAGAGGTTAAATGGTTTGTTCTTATTCGGTCTCTAGAAGTGCACTGGTCAATTCAGTACCTTCAGAAGATACCTAGAAGAACTATAGAGTCTCTTACTCTCTATGCCCCATAACTAGACATCATAGATTCTCCTAACAATCCTACTGAGATCAATAGTCCTTGATCCTTAGATTCCGAATATATTGTTTTAAGCAAACCATGAAGAGTTTGTTCATGCAAATCTACATTTGTCTCTTCATATCTTGTTAGGTTTGTTGAAGGACTAAAAACTATAGTTTATCATAAAGCTTCAAGCAGGCAAGGAAGAATGAATGAACGTTTCAACTTTTATTAATAATTCAGTAGTTACAAGCAAGAGTCTTCGTGAGAATTTATTACATCAAATGTACATAAGTAAAGACTACTACTCTTCTTGTGGGCACCATTGACAATAATATTCCTAACAGTGGCCATGTTTGAAACTTAGCTGAAATGTTGGCTAGATTGCAATTTCCACGTTTCAAGTGGCTTAGTCTATATAATTTTTCTAAAATAAACACTCTCGCTTAACTATACAAATTTATGTAATGGTAGACTTGTATGTCTACGGTTTTTGTAACTGTAGACATGCATGTCTATAATTTTTTGTAATTGTAGACATATATTAGACTAAAAAACGAGAAGTTAGATATTATTAGACTGTAGACATGCAAGTCTAAGTTCTCTAATAGCTACGAAAATAATCTAAAACACTACATCTATATTAGACTCTAAAAAACGAGAAGTTAGATATTATTTTAGTCTTTGTTCTTCTGTTTGACTCGTTGGGAGAGAAAGAGAAACAAAGAAGAAGACTCTTTCTACTACCATTCATCGCCGTCACCACCACCACAATTCAGTGTTTCATCTTATTATCTTTATCTCTAAAACTCCCGTTTATGTTTATTTATTTTAATTTGGTTTTTATGGTTTGGTTGTATTTATTTTGTGTTTATGCTACTCTCGTCGCCATGAACTAATCCCCGAGAGAGTGATGGCTTAACGTCTTTAACATGGTTGTGGATTTATTTATGGATCATGATATTTTTCATGTTCATCCTCTCTATCACTTAATTTAATTTTGTGCTTAATGCAAGATTCGCGACCACGTTAATGAATTCTTGGATTTATTTGATGCTTGAGAAAGATTAAATAATCATGCATAAGAATTACAAACCGTAGTAAATTCCTAAGACTAGAGATAGCTAGGTTACAGCGCAGTACACACTCCGATTGTAATGTTTGTCGTATTTTTAGTGCTTGAGATTGAGAGATAAAAATCCGGTGCTGAGATAGGTTGTTAGATGCTCGAGAGAGATTTAGCGATAATATTACGCGAGTGTTTTAGTGAAGAGAGTGAATTGAGATATTATACATAGTTATAGGAATCCTGACCATATGAGAATTTTGCAAAACTGTTACCCTTGCCTTCTACATATTGTTCATCCACATTTATTTTCGAGTTTAATTTTAAATTTGTAATTTGAGTTTACAATCTCCTTTGTAATCTTGAGTTCAATTTTTTGCTAGCTGTTTATTTATTCGGTTAAATTAATCCTTGTGGGATTACACTACTTGAGTGATTATGTGCACTTGCATTCAAAAATATCGTAACAACTCCACGTGGCGGCTGAGCTCCGTGATGGTTGCATTTTTGCCTCCAGATTGGCGTCCGGGTACAGCCGCGATTTGGCCTTAAGGTTCGAGTCCAGTAACATGCGGAACACTATCGGCTCTGACTCCGGCGCGCTTGGATGGTTGCGAAGTAGGAGGAGGCAACGTGGAGGCATGCTTTAACACTTCTCTAACCTAGTATCATTATCACCAGGGGCGAAGCCGCATACACTACTACAAATTCACATTTCTTGTGCGGATAGGTATTAGGTGCGACATGTCGCACCAAATAGTCCTCCAAGTGACTAAAAATTTCGCTGATATTTAGTGGTATTTGGTGCGACAAAGTCGCACATGATATAAATATGTCGCACCTGATAGTATTGGGTGCGACAAATGTCGCACCTAATACGTTTCGGTGCGACATGTGTCGCACCTAATGGGTTTAAAATTTAAAACGGTCAGAAAATTCTCCTCGAATATTTTTGGTTTTGTAATTTCATAGTCGGTGCGACATTAGGTGCGACATTGTCGCACCCAATATTTATTATAAGGACTACTGGGTACACGGGCCTCCACTACCTTGGGATGAAAAAAAATATATAAATAATTTATATTTATTATAAATAAAAATGATTACACATTAATAATAAAATAAGTTAATTTAAATTTACATGATGTTGCTGTAGTTTAGCTAGTTGATTATGTTGCCTATTAAAACCAAGGGCAGAGGTTCGAATCTCATTTTCAACGAGTTTATTCCAATTTTTTCTTTGGTATTTATAAAGAGAAATTTCATTAATTGGGCTTAATAAGCCATTAAATATCAAGATTAGACCAGAATGTTTAAAAATATCTAAATATGGACTTTTGACCCAAAATCGGACAAAAATACCTCTCTGAACACTATACATCTCTCACACTTCATTTTTATCATTTCAATCACACTCAAATCCACTCAAATCATCTCTACTTAAGCGGGTTTCAAAAGAATCATGGGTAAGATTACTAACTTAATCATTTTTACAAAGTTTATGATTGTCTATGATAGAATGTAGCAAAAAAAATCGATCAGATCTGAAAACAAAGTCCAAAATCTGGGTTTAACTTGTTTGTACGATGGTATACGATGTGGTAGGATGAGATTTAACTTTTTGTACGATGAAATTTAGAAAAAAATTACGTTATGTACGATGTTGTACGATTCTGTACGATGTTGTACGATGATGTACGATGCATCTATGTACGATGCTGTACGATATAGAAGCTAATAGTTTGACTGTTTTTTGCAGTTTTTGTCATGATTAACGGCACTTGGGAGAAGGAAGGACACCAATGGGTTTTCACCAATGCAGAATTTCGTGCATTCGTAGTTCCGAAAGAGGTAACGTACACGGAGTTAGTAGATTTGTTATAAGAGAAGTTCGAGTTAGACAGATTCGCGTTCGACTTAAAACTCGAAGTCCCATACACAGTCGGTACAATTCCGCTGGGTCCTGCCGTATTGAAGGACAATGGTGATATTTCGCATTTTATGGAGCACAAATATCGTAATAGATTTCCACTTTGTGTAAGTTTGGTACCGAAACAGATCATTGCACCTATTGCGTATCAAGGAGTATGTAAAGGGAAAGATGTGGAAGTTGGAATGGTGTCTCGCAAGGAACCGAAGAAGAGACGGAATACTCTTGTTATCGAGGATCGACAAAATGAACCTATAATTGAAAACAAAGACGGTGGCTATGACGATGACTTGTTTAACGAGTACAAGGGTGCCGAAAACGGTGACGAAGTATACATGCGTGATAGAGATTGTAATCACAACAGTGACAAATATGATGGACACAATGGTGATGAATACGAAGATGGCGAAGGTGATGAAAACGAAGGTGGCGAAGGTGATGAAAACGAAGGTAGCGATGGTGATGAAGAGAATAGTGACGGATATGACGGAGATAACAATGGTAGAGGTGAAGAATTTGAAGAATTCGCCAATCCCGAAGAATATGAAGAATTTGTGGAAACGTTTACGGTACCAACGGGTCATTGTGAACCATCGGGTCAATGTCAGCGTGAGCCTCCGATGATCGGATCACCTATCGTTCCTTATTCATGGAAAGCACCCGAGTTCAGCGCCGATGATGTTGTGAAGGAAAACCCGAGTCATTATCCAAGTCATTCTTCTACAGGTAATTTAAGTGGATTCAAATGAGATTCAAGTATAATATGAAACCACCTATTGATTAACTAACCTTTGAAACTAACAGGTAGCTCAGAAGAAATATATATTGGGCAGCAATTTGAAAACAAGCATGAACTGAAGAAACATATCCACTTGTACGCGTTGAAACATAATTTCGAATTTAGAGTGAAATCTTCTTCGAAAAAGAGATGGTATGTTCTATGCAAAGACGAGAGATGCACATGGAGGTTGGGGGGTGTCGTGCAGTGGTCTGAGATGTGGGAGATTACGTCGTACGAGGGTAAACACTCATGTGGGCGTGTTGTTCGAACAGAGGGCCATCGAGGAGCGGCACCATGGGTCATTGGTCACGTATTTAAAGACAAGTACTCAATTAACTCTATGGCGGAGTATTCGGCGCATAACGTCAGGGAAGAAGTGAAGACAAGATGGGGTGTGAACATATCGTATTTGAAAGCTTGGAGATCCAGGGAGAAAGCTATTGGGTACGTGCGGGGTACGCCGGAACAATCGTACCAGAAGTTACTGTCTTGGCTGTACATGTTGAAGCAAAAGAATCCTGGGACGTTAACAAACTTTGTGCAAGATAGTGACAAATTCAAGTATGCTTTCTTTTCCATTGGGGCGTGTCGTAGAGGCTTCAAAGCATGTCGGCCGGTCATAGTATTGGACGGTGCATTTCTGAAGACAAAATACGGGGGACAGTTGCTTTGCGCAATTGCAATGGATGCGAATTCACAATTATATCCACTTGCATTTGGAGTTGTAGATAGTGAGTGTCATGCTTCTTGGATTTGGTTTTTGAGAAGATTGCGAGAAGCTATCGGTGAAGACGTACCTAATTTGGCGTTCATATCCGATCGCCACGTTAGCATCATACATGGTGTCGAGATTGTGTTTCCTGGTATCCCTCACGGAGCATGTTACCATCATTTACAACTGAATGTCCAACACAAGTTCAAGACAGACCATTGTCGCTTTGAACTTTACGATGCGGTTTACGCCTTCAGTAAAACAGCATTCGAAGCTAATTTTAGACAGTTGAGACGTAATGATGTCGAGATGGCAAAGTGTCTCGAAGAAGTTGGTGTCGAGATGGCAAAGTATCTCGAAGAAGTTGGTGTCGATCGGTGGGCCAGAGCTTTCTTTCCTGGAAAACGGTAAGAGTCTAGAACTTCTTTTGTACTGAATTTTTTATGTCGTTGATTATATAAAATCAAGTATGCTTTATATGGGTACGACCTAATGACGAGCAACAACGCAGAAAGCTTCAACAACAAAATAAGGAATGCTAGGACGTTTCCCATTACGACGTTGCTCGAGTTTATTCGATTCACACTCCAAACTTGGTTTTTTGAACGAGAAGAGATAGCGAACAAGTTGAACACAAAATTGACACCAACGTGGCAAAATGATCTCGCACAGCTAAATAATAAGGCACAGTTCGTCAATGCGTACGGGCTTGGTCTATATGAATGTCATGTCAAAGACGCATGAGGTGATTTCGATGTAGACCTTATGGCGAAGACATGCACTTGCGGACTACCACAACAATTGAATATCCCGTGCGAGCATTCTATCGCAGCAGCCCAACATCGAAGCGTGGATGTGTACTCGTTATGTAGTGACTTTTATTTGAAGGAGACGTGGATTGATATGTACAAGGAAGCCATATATCCGGTTGGCAATGAAGATCAATGGGATGTCCCGGATGAGATAAAAAACTTGAAAGTTTCGGAACCCGTTGAAAAGAAGCAAGCCGGTCGACCGAAGAAAAGTAAACAAGGAAGAAGAAGAATTAATCGATACCCATCTCAAGGCGAAAAGATTGTTGTCCAGCGAAAATGCGGGAAATGTGGTGGTAGGGAACATAACAGAAAAACATGCACTTGGAGGGATTAAAACTTTAGATTTTGTGTTATTTTTATTTTTAAGTTTAAAACTTTAACGTTTATTTGAGTTACCTGTTTATTTTCGTTAACATCCATCTCATGGACTTTTTTTCGATTCAACTCTGTGACAACGACGAAGATCTCAACTCGCTTTTGTCCCAAGACTCGTTTTCGTCCACAAATGTCTCGAAAACTAAACCCTTTGTGAATGTGTGAATTTGTGATGTTTTTTTTGTGTGTGAATCTCTTTCATTGAATACTGATATAGTCTTTATATAGATTATAAAATTACATGTTTATAGGGTACAATAAAAAATATATTCAATCAATAGTCAACAAACCATCTCGATAATATGTTTATAAGGTAAATTTATAAATGCGTAATATATAAGCGATATTAGACTAAAATCCACAAGATGAGTGATATTTTTTCGTTAATTTATTACGAAAAATATTGCCTAGTAATTAAATTATAACTAGACAAAAAAGAATGCTCGATACGGTTTCTCAATATAAAAGTAATATCAAGAGTCGTATATAACTCTACTCTACAGTCTATAGTCTATATGTTATGATGTATGTGTTCCTCGGGCAAAGTGGAAAAGCAAAGTAATTAAATATAGATATATGATAATAACTTGGTCATAGAGTCATATCATCATATATCTACAGTCTGTGTTCCTCGGGCAAAGTGGACAAGCAAAGTCATGTTATCATATATCTCCGAGTCCGACTATGATTCTGAGTCCATAACAAAGGAGGCTCTCCAGTCTTTGCTTTGGGGGATCAAAGATGAGTGAAGTTCCTGATTTATAGTCTCAGAGAACACATGCATATCTTTTTAAATCATAGAAAACATTGATTCTCAAATTTACTGATATAGTCTTTATGTAGATTATAAAAAACATATTCAATCAATAGTCAACAAACCATCTCGATAATATGTTTATAAGGTACTATTACATACAAAACCAAAAAGATTAAAAAAAAACATCCGAAAATACAAAATCACGGGATAAGGTGGTTGTAGAATAAGTCCACACACCATTTCTTCCTGAACGTTCTCATATTGACACTTTGAAGAGTGTCAAATGATTCGTTCAGTACTATGTGCTCGACATACTTCACTGCGAACATCCCGCAATCACCGCTACAACACAAAAATAAGTAAAAGAATTTGTCAAACTTCTAAAATAACTTGTCAATAAAAACATAATTGTTTAAAACTTGTCAAAAAAAAGTTCAATTAACTAGTCAAAAAAAGTTTTTTAAAAGAACTTGTAAAAAATCTTGTCAAAAAATAAACAAACTTGTAAAATAACTTTTCAAAAAAAGTTGAATATCATAACTTGTAAAAAAAAAAAAAAAACTTCTAAAATAACTTGTCAATAAAAACATAATTGTTTAAAACTTGTCAAAAAAAAGTTCAATTAACTAGTCAAAAAAACTTTTTTAAAAGAACTTGTAAAAAATCTTGTCAAAAAATAAACAAACTTGTAAAATAACTTTTCAAAAAAAGTTGAATATCATAACTTGTAAAAAAAAAAAAAACAAACTTCGAAAATAACTTGTCAATAAAAACATAATTCTTTAAAACTTGTCAAAAAAAAGTTCAATTAACTAGTCAAAAAAACATTTTTAAAAGAACTTGTAAAAAATCTTGTCAAAAAATAAACAAACTTGTAAAAGTTTGTAAAATAACTTTTCAAAAAAAATTGAATATCATAACTTGTAAAAAAAAAAAACAAACTTCTAAAATAACTTGTCAATGAAAACATAATTGTTTAAAACTTGTCAAAAAAAAGTTCAATTAACTAGTCAAAAAAACTTTTTTAAAAGAACTTGTCAAAAAAAAAACAAACTTGTAAAATAACTTTTCAAAAAAAGTTGAATATCATAACTTGTAAAAAAAAAAAACAAACTTCTAAAATAACTTTAAAAAAAAAAAATTGAATCCCATAACTTGTAAAAAAAAAACAAATTTAAAACTTGTCAAAAAAAGTTCAATAAACTTGTCAAAAAACTTGTAACAAAAAATGTCAACATGTTTACCTATATGCACATTGTGGGACATTTTCATCGACGAGCCACGTCGGGTAAGTGAACTTAATTTCACTCTGCTCACTCTCCCGGTAAGAGCTAGGATGGTTCTTGAAGAAACCACCTATGGCCACAACCCTAGCAAATGCTCGACTCCAAGTCTGAATAATAAACATTTAACAATGTTAAGTAACCCTTATAATTTAATTAACCACAAATAAAGGTAATAATTGTGAATAACATAACATTTTACGTACCTCCATCATCTCCGTGAAGTCCTTTTGATTATTCGACGACTGCATGAGATCCTTTTGGCAGTCGAGGACGGTAATGGTCCAAGCCTCGATGTCGATCCGAAATGTGAACCAATGAATGTTCTTGAAGTTCACGACGAACAGGATCTCGCGAGCACCATCCCAAGGCAAAATATCGGTGTCCCTATACCCAGTCATCGGGGTAATAGTTGCCCTCATGTCCCAGTCCACGGGTTCGGGCTCTGTCCCCAGCTCGATGGCCTTCTTGATGTTCGCTTCTTCCTTTGTGAATCGGCCGTACATGTGCTGGACCCACCGACAATCCATGATTCGGACGTCTTGCCGATATCCGTCGAGAGCTCGTTGGCGAGCCCGAATCATGAGAATTATAGCATCAATATGCTGAGACATAACAAACATATAGCGTTATTTTAAATTGATAGGGAAAGTTAAATTATATAATTAATAACGTACCGAATCATGTAGCCATCTGGTTTCTGTCAATATTGTGTCGAAGAAATTCGTGTCTCCGTCGCACGTCTTCAGGCGAGCAGACTCCATGAACTTGCCGCCCCACTTTTTTGTCCGCACCCACTTAACGAAATTATCAAACTCTTTTAGCTTCGCGTCCTTCAACGGCTTGAACTTGGGGATCGGCTTTTCTGAATACTTGGGCCTCGTCGGATCAGTGAAATCGGCCCAATGCGACGACTGCTGTCGCACTTGCCGATCTGGACGTGGCGGAGTAAGCTGTGCCTTGTGGGTTTTCCTTTTAAGCGGAGTTGTGAGCGGGCGTTGCTTCTCCGGAATGTCTTATCTACGAGGACTCGACGAAGACGTCGATAACCTGGGCGAAGTCACCGGCCTGATCTCCGATCGCTTCAACGACTCGCGATGCGTAGAAGACGGCTTCTTCGACTTCTTCGATGACTCGCGATGCGTAGAAGACGGCTCTGGCTTGTGCGATGAAGACGCTGACTTTTGACCAGCCGCCGGAGGAGGAGGAGGAGGAGGGGTCCGGCGTTTACGACGACCATCAGCTTGGGTCGTGGGAATATCACCCCCAGGCAAGTCCGTTGCTTCCTCGAACAAAATGTTCAGCCTCTTCCACATATCAAGCTGAAAGTCAAAGTAATAAAATATGTCACGAAATTTAAACTTGTCACAAAAATTTAAACTTAACTCTAAAACGTTAAATTAAATTTAAGCTTAACTTTACAACGTTAAATTAAAGTAAAGTAAAATGAAATTTCAACTTAACTTTAAAACGTCAAATTAAATTTAAAATTAACTCTAAAACGTTAAATTAAATTTAAACTCAACTCTAAAACGTTAAAATAAAATTTAAACTCAACTTTAAAACGTTAAATTATATTTAAACATAACTCTAAAACGTTAAAATAAAATTTAAACTCAACTTTAAAACGTTAAATTATATTTAAACTTAACTCTAAAACGTTAAATTAAATTTAAACTCAACTTTAAAGCGTTAAATTATATTTAAACTTAACTCTAAAACGTTAAATTAAATTTAAACTCAACTTTAAAACGTTAAATTATATTTAAACTTAACTATAAAACGTTAAATTAAATTTAAACTCAACTCTAAAACGTTAAATTGATTTAAATATAACTTGATTTAAATCTAACCTGGTTATCCCTGATGCGCTCAACTCTACGGCCGGTCGTGCTAAGAGCACGTAAGACTATCCCTTGTGACTGCAGCATTTGTTCTTGGGATGCTCGCAGTTGTTCTTGGGAAGCTCGCATTTCTTCCCACATTTCCCGTGTTATGACAAAGGGCTCGGGAATGTCGGCGCGAGAGGTCGGTGTGGGCCTCGATCCCATTGGGGGAGTGGTCGGTGTGGGCCTCGATCCCATTGCGGGAGTGGTCGGACTACCAAGTCCAACACCGGGAGTGTCTGACACGTGTTCGTCGTCGGAGTCTCCGACGATGGCATCTTCTGCAACAGTCGCGACTCGATCTATTTCTTCTTCGATATCTCGCGGCTCTGTCGCATCTTCTCCCTCGACGTCTATGGGATACAGACATTTGCTCGTCTGTGTCTCGAGGAGAGTGAAAAATTATTTCTCTGGTGCCCTTGGTCTCAGCATTTGAAGAACACCCTCCTACAATACATTAATAAATGTTACCAATATTCCAAAATAATGTAAAATACATTAATAAACGTTAAATAATAAAAAGTTACCGTTTTTTTATTCAGGACGGCCTCGATGTCTTTGCCCATTATGACCACATTACTAGACCACGAGTGCATCCGGGGCACACGAATCCCCTGGTTCGACCCGAACCTCATCCCGATCTCTGGGATAGCCTCGTACGCCCAGTAATGAAGGGTATGGAGGTTACCCGTCAATGTGTACTTGGCCTCTTTCTGTGCCACGTCCGGCTTGTCCTTCAACTTCTTTTGCAGCGTCTCGTGATAACGCCTTAGGTTCACCGAGAGGCTGGAATACGTCTCCGCCCAACTCAAATTTCCCCAAGGCATCTTGAAGAAGAAGGGGAGGTCTTGAACGATGTATAGAAATTTCTGCCACCTTTCTTCGATGACTTTGTTGGCCGGCTGCCCCAGAAGATACCCATAGACGAATACGAGCAGCCCGAGCTTGAACGCATCGTCATGGCTTTGACATATGGTGAACGCGTTGATCAACGTGCTCAACTTGCTTCCGACAACGCTGTTCAAGTGGTCCGTGATCAATCGATCGTTGTTTCGCTCGTCTTGTTCGGCTTTGGTCGGACCGTCTTCATAGCTCATCCCCGAGACGAGTGCGTACTCGAGGCGTCCAAATCGTACTCGTTTGCATCCGATACCAAAATGTATCTCCCCCCGTACCGTCGCCTCGATCTTCTTCTGAAGGAGAGTATGTACGAGCACCGGTGAGAAACCAAGCTCGCTCTCCGTAAAAAATTGCTCGAACGGAGTCCCGAGGATTCGTTCTTTTATCCCGAGCTCATCGAATCTCCTCCGTACCAGCTTCAAGATCCCCGTCCCACCGTAGGTGATACGCCCCGAGAATGAGACGTTGTATATGTAGTTCAAATTGTCCTAAAAAAACAACAAAATTAGGTCAGAATCACAATTCATCGTATGGCATCGTACAGACTCGTATAGCATCGTAAAACAATAAATTCAATTTTTTTAAAAACTATCGTACAGCATCGTAAAACAAAAAATTAATTTTTTTTAAAAAAACCATCGTATAGCATCGTATAGCATCGTACAGCATCGTACGACATTTTTAAAAAAAAAACATAAACCCATCGTACACCATCGTATCGCATCGTACAGCTCTATGAATTTCATCGTACGACATCGTACAGCATCGTACGACATCGTACGATGCATCAACCTTATCGTACAGGGGCCCTAATTTCAAACCCTAACATTCTAAATCCGACCCAAATCACCTCAAATCAACTCAAATCAGGTAATAACTAAGTCGTAAACCCTATTCTAATTATTTTCAACGAAGTTTAACAAGAAATTTCATGAAAACTTACCTTTTTACTTGGTTTTGAAGCTCGGGATTTCTGTCCATCACCGCCGCCGGATCTCGAAGCATTTCCATCGTACGCCATCGTCCTCTATCGTACCGTCTCGTACAAGATCGTATGCCGTCGTATGCCCTCGTACACGATCGTAGAGTTTTTTTTTTTTTTTTTGAAGTGAGCGAGTGAGAGAGAGATTGAGATCGGGGGGAATGAGTTCAAATAGATTATAAGGGTATTTTTGTCCGATTATTGTACAAAAGTCCATTTTGGGATATTTTTCAATATTAGGGTCTAAATTAGATATTTAATGGCTTATTAAGCCCACTTAATGAAATTTCTCTTTATAAATCTCTATTAGCATTTATGACTTCTTTATCTTCATTATTTACACATACTCCTAAATACTGGAAATTTTATTCTATACAAACCCTCTAAATACCTACAATTAATTATTTTTTTTCCCAGTTTTAATCACTCTCAAATGTGAATTTATCCGAAAGAAAATTAAATCTTTGATATTTATAAATTGTTAGCACAACAAAAGAGTTAGCATTCATAACTCCACTATATTCATTGTTTATACAAAACTCCTAAATACCTATAATTTTATTATTTTTCTAATTTTTATCAGCCCCACTATTTTCACTTGCTAGTTTATCATTAACAAAGTGAGTCTTTCATATTTGAATATGGATTGTTCATTATCATTTACATTGTTTGAGTTTTAATTTTAATTCATCACTGCATAGTATTTGTTTGATGAAAGTAAAAAAATTGCATAGTATTTGTTTGAGTTTTAATTTTAATTCATCACTGCATAGTATTTGTTTGATGAAAGTAAAAAAATTGCTTTTTTTTTTTTTACAAATTATGTTTTAAAACTAATAAATTATGCCTCTAATTATTGCATTGATAACGAATTTATTATGCAACATGTTCATAATTTGAGAACTCGTCGTGGAATCGTAGTATTTTTACTTAGTTTGATGATTTAATTATATATTTTGTAACTTTTGTTCAATTTTTTTTTTGTTTTCCCGCTAAATTCAGTTCCTAGCTCTATCACAACAACATTTTTACTTAGTTGTATCCAAGGTTTGAAATGCCGTTTTCGACGCCGTTTCGAGCCTCTTGATTTATAGAAAATCGTCATGCCGACGGAAAACCGAACGGAAAAAAATGGAAAAGAGCAATTGATATGCCGTTTTTAAATACCGTTTTCCATGGAAAATCGACACGCCGATGGAAAACCGAACGGAAATAATGTTACACAATATAATAAAATATATAAATACATACATATATACATCTTTTAATTTTTAACTTTGTAATTTACATGATATTTAAATTATAAGCTATAATAATATCTAATATATAGACTTATATGTAATAGTATTTATGTTTCTTTTTCTAGTATATATACACTTTCATATTGAAATTTCCATTTAAATTATTTTTATATAATATGTATTGATGTATATGTGTATTTATATAATCTTCAATTTTATTAAAAAATATATATATATAATCTTCAATTGATATGAGTCATGACAATTTTCAATGTCATGGTACCAATTTCCAAGGTTACCCTAATATTCATACAAAAATAAATTAAAAAACATGTACTCTTTTTAAACATATTGGTTAATTTATTCTATATATCCAAAGGAAGGAGATGTGTTTTGCCGAAAGAGATATCTTGAAAGGCTCAAATATAGATGTGAATATTTATCCATTGACTTTATTATATTATTTAGTTATGAGTTTTAAACATAAAAAAAGAATATAATAAACCATTTTTTTTTTTACAAAATTTGAGTTTATAGCTTCAATCCAAAAACGACATAATATGGACAACCGGTGTGTCGTTTTCGGCGAAAATCGAACGACAGAAAAACGATTTTAAAGAGTTCATCGGCCGTTTGTCCGGCGAAAATCGGGGAATTTCGGCGACATTTAAATCCATGGTTGTATCCATTAAGCCACATGACCTTCTTCTTCATCGTTCTTCTACTTCTGTGCTACATTTAGTAATTACATCTCTCTTTTTGGGGTGTTTGTTCACAAAGTTTCCATGGAAATGAACAATGAGAATTGTCATTCGAAGAAGCTTCAAAATTTATACGGTAAACAAATATCCTTTTATGGTTTCGCATTTTCTTCTTTTTACTATTTTTCTTCTTAAATCGAAAAATACCAATGGGCTTTGTTTAATTTTGCACCAAGTTGCGACTTTATGTGGCAATGGACACTATAATAATTTTTCTTAATTAATTTAGTCTTAAATAATATTGTATTCCAACTAATCATAAATTCTCTAATCTTCTACATACTAAAATATAAACTAAATTTCATATGTCATATTTTTCAAAAATTCTGATTACAAATAAACAAATGGTTATCACTTTGAAATAGATTTGAGAATTTGTTCTGCCCGTAAAATGGTTACGACACTGTTAACAGATGATTAGGATTTCAATAAATAAGTCGATTCTTAATGGGATCGAACATGTTAACACAATTAAATAATAAGTCAAAACGACACGATTATTGTAACACGATTAAATAATGGATCAAATCGTCGTTAAGAACTCCGCCTCAACTAAGCTATTCCCTAAGTTTCCAGAACGGCCACTTGGCGGAGAACGCCGCAAGAACGAGGACGTACCAATCGACCGTCGCAGATTCTTCAAGGCCGTAAGAACGCCGAGCTCCGATCTCATCCGCGCTTTCGACCACCGCCATTCTCACTGTTACTTTAGGCTCGACGTCGCCTCAGCAAGCTGTTCTCGTTGTCGCTTCCGACTCGCCATCACTTCTCACTCTCCATCACTTCTCGCTCTCGTTGTCTATTTTTGGGATGTGGTCAATTTCATGTTGACTGAAATTTTAATTACTTTTACATGTTGATTGGAATATGAGCGCGCAGATTCTTTTAGGAGCAAATGTTTATTCGGTTATAGAAATTTTGATTTTTCTTCATGTGATTGAAATTTCTTTAATATTGCTTGACGGTGATTTTAGATTTATTCAAGAATGACATTGAATGCACTGTTTTGAAATGCATTGTGTTGAAAAAAATTGTATAAATTATGCTTTAATGCCATTCCGCAGCGCTCAAGTGTGTATTATGTTTCTCTTTACTCTCTTTCAAACTTCTGCTCAAGTATTTATTGCAATATAATCTGACAAATTTTAGATAGAATTTAATTCCGAATAAGTGGAACAACGTGTTGATATATCGATTGATGATGAAGTGTTCATGTACTAACCATGTTTTTTTTTTTTTTTTATGATAGATGATTGTATTTTGGATTTTTACTTCCTATGACTATATTTCTGCTATTTCTATCATCCTAAGACTACTATCTTATTTTTCCTATGATCACATGATTACAATTAATTGAGTTTAAATGATTAAAACACGATTGAATAAACCATTTAATACGATTATTATTAGATGGTTTAATTTAAACAAATAACTAGATTATTTCAACCAAAATTTAATCGCTTTAAATAAACAAGCACCCTCAAACATCTAGCTTGGTGGCACTACCTCCTATCTGTAAGGTCTCCTCCTACGCGAGAACACGAGTTTAATCCCTCCGAGACAACGATTCGTCTTCATTATTTAATTTTTACAGTATTTCTTTGTAATCTAAGTTTAAATGTTCCCTATAATCAAGTATATGATATGTAAGAATTAAAAATAGTGAAAAAAAACAAGCAATCCATCAATCTAAATCGATAAAACTTCCTAAAACAGTAATTTAAGATTTTTCATTAATCGAATCTCGGGAAAATTATTAAAATAGGGAAAAATGGTATGAAGTAGCCAATTCAAACTATGACTTTTGCAAAATAGTCATAGTTTCATTAGGTAT
Organism: Urtica dioica subsp. dioica; assembly: GCF_054948205.1. Taxonomy (NCBI): domain Eukaryota; kingdom Viridiplantae; phylum Streptophyta; class Magnoliopsida; order Rosales; family Urticaceae; genus Urtica; species Urtica dioica. Next base: position 16,219,696 of record NC_142764.1, on the reverse strand, counting down.
AGCAAAATAGCCAATTGAGAGTACTACGACTTTTAATCCTGCCTCGATTAATTTTAATCCAACCTTCGTAAAGCTTACATTCTGTCTTTATAGTTCGTAGGGATTAAATTTAATCCAACCTAGATTAATTTTACTTAGGCTAGTTTGCTTATAATTGGCAAACTATGGCTATTTTGTAAAAACTTAAGTTTTATTTGACTATATAACCGTTTGACCCTTAAAATAGTATTTTTACGGTGTAACATTTTAAAATAGTGGTTACTTTAAATTTTTTTAAAGCGATTTATAAACAGTAAACATTTATTTTCTTTATAAATAAATTGTACACAGTAATTAATAGAAAAATTGTAACCATCAAAAAAATAAATAAATAAAAAGACTGTTAAAAGCTTAAAAAACGCTATGCTTGAAAGAAAAACTTTAAACGCGCTATTTTTGGGATTAAGTAAAAACTACGGTACCAGAACCAATTATCAAGGTTACGCTGGACTGGCTTTGGGCGGTGGTGGGGTGGGTGTATCGCTCGCCTTTCTTCTAGAGACGATCACAGATATCACAATCAAACAGAGAGAGAGAGAGAGGAGAGAGAGAGAGAGACTCCATGACGGTTCTTGGGAGGATTCTGAGAATTTCAAAGCCATTTCGAACAATCGCTTCCTCTAAAACCCTAAACCCTCATCAACGCAACATTTCAGACCCACGCCTTCTTTGTCACCGTAAGTCTCTCATGTGAATCCCGTCGTCTCTGGATTATTTATTTATATGATCAACGCAGTTACGATGATTTAACATAGATTATGTATTTTTCTTTCCTTTCCGGGCGATTCGTTTTCTCCGTCCTGCATTAGATATTGCTGATTGATTATTTTCAATATAACGTCTCGAGAATCTAATATTTCTCGTTATAAAGTTGAAATCATATTCTCAACGTTATAAATAACCATAAAGCCCAAGGTATATGAATCGTAAAGTGAGTGGAGGTTTATTGCGATTACTGAATCATTGTGAAGCTCTCAAATTTTACTCCAATTGCCAACAAATACAGGGTCAGGGTGTTTTGATCTCCAGAATAATGCCAATGCATCTGAAATCCAGTGGTCGAAGTCTATAGCTCGGCACACGGGAAGCTCCTTTGTTCTTCCGGCTTTGCTCGCTACTTTATTAGGAGTTAATGAACTCCAAACAGCAAATGCCGATGCTGATCAGGTGCTCAAATAGCTATTCCTTTATGAACGATGAAATGTTTGAGCCTAAAGCTGTTTTACATAAAAGATGGCATTTTTATCTCGAAGATGGTGTGATATTTTTTTTTCTTTAAATGCAGTCTACTGGCTGGCCTTTGCCATCGGAACCTCGCACGAGTTATGTAGAATTGGAGGAGATAGCGAAGAAGGAACGGCTGCAAATCGAAGAGTCCCTGAAAAGTAAGGGATTACGTGCCGGTTCATATCCCCGATTTATGATTGGTATTAAGGGAGAAAAGGTTGTACGATCCACGTATTATTGATTATCTGTTGTTTACCACTTCCATTATCTGAGTTTTGGGTACTAATAGACAATCGTTTGATTGTATTTCTTTGATGAAGGTCGAGCGAGTGTTTGTTCTGTATGTTTACTTTCTGTGGAAGTTCTCTTTAGTCTCACTTGAACAAGCTTATTATGATGCAAATTTATAGGTTACTCTCAAGTTCCGCATTCCTCCCGGCTGCGAAGTTCCGAGGGTGATTGCAAGCCTTGTTTCGCATCTCGGTTTGAAGGTCGAACAGCGCAACAATGGGGGGTCAGGCATGTTCTTGCGTGCTTGGGACAGGTTATACCTTACATGGCACATTTTTTTTATTCTTATCTGAATCTCAAGTTGTTTTTTTCTTTTTTTACCGCTCCTTGTAATATCTCAGTAACTTCTATTGCTCGAAAGTCCTACGTTTAAAAGAAAAAAAAAACAATTCCAGTGCAGTGTCGTGGCAACTAACACTTACTCGGCCAGACAAACAAAAGGAAACTTGGAATGAGGAGGACGAAGATTTATGCATCGTACTATTCGGATCACTAGTTACTACCGATAGAGCTGTTAGTCTCCAATCTCAGTCCTTGTAGTTTATGGTGTTAGAAACTTATATTCATCTTAACGTCTGGTCCATCCTTCTTCATATCTCAACTATAATGGACTTTTGACATTTGATTGTTCACATTTTATTTTAAGGACAAAACTGTTCAATTTATGATAAACGAAAAATAATATTAGTTGGAGAATATAGGGATTCTCGTCATTCGGAAGAAACTTTTGCAGGAACTTGAATTCATCAAGCAGGGAAGCTTGAGCGAAGAAGAACGTGATGCATTTGTGTCTGTTCTGGAATTAGCTGCTGGATCATTAAAACGGTATAATGTCTCGGAAAGAAAAGAGGCTTCCACAGATAAATCAGTTTCCAGCCTCGAGTCCATGGGAGTGCGAGTATATGGCCTTGATGAACCCAGTGTATACTCCTCAAATAGTGGAATGTCATGGGAAAATATTGCCGGTTATCATCAACAAAAACGGTATGCATAGCTCTTCTGGTCTTTGAGTCTTTTAAGCACTAGTTCCTACATCAGTCTTCTTTTGTCGTCTGGACTTGTTTCATGTTATGCTCACTATCTTTGTTATTACTTTCAGAAATTATATAAAAATTGGGAGTTCATTAGAGACCCATTAATCTTAGGTTCTTGTTAAGCTTGTTCTGAACTTTGATCGCGGAACATAAATCAACAACAGTTTTTTTATTTTTTAATATATCTTCTTTTTTAATTCAATTTTATCCGGGATATACCCATCATGTATAAATAACTTTGGACTGAATGCAAGCCACATAAATTATAGACCTTGATTCATCAGTTATAGTGGACCCTTAGATGAATTGAAGTTTTTAGGTATTCTTTACAAAGCCAACTTTGCATAAGGCGTATACTCAATTACAACTCTGTCTTGACGTGATCTTCATATATAAAATAATGACGGGCGAGCACTCTAGTTGTGTATGTTTCGCATCTATATACAGCTGTTGAAGTGCCCCTAAAATACTTTTGCGGTGCTTATTTGAAGAGAGATTGAAGATACCATATTGCTGGCTCTGCAAAGCCCTGAAGTATATGATAACATTGCTCGAGGAACCCGCCAGAAGTTCGAGTCCAACAGACCTCGAGCTGTACTCTTTGAAGGTCCACCAGGTATTTGCAAAGTTATTTGAGGCAGTCTACTAATCATTTTCTATGGCTTAGCAACTCATGCTTCAGTGTGTAGTAATACACCTTCGATTCTTATGCGTTTGTCTCAGGTACAGGAAAGACATCTTCTGCTCGGGTTATTGCTAATCAAGCGGTGAGTTCCCAGAATTTTCATTCCTCTGTTGCTTTCTTTTTTGGTTTTCCTCAATACAAGTTATTCATTAGTTTTTATTTGGTTCCTATTTCTTACAAAATTGCGGCTTGACTTTTTACTTGTGTGAGGTGTCGTGCTTGTCCTGTTAAAGTTACGGTCGACATTTTCCTAATCAAAGTTTAGGCTGGGACCAATTACATATTGTTCTGGCTCATAAAAAAATATTTTTCCTAAACTGTGTTGTGATAGAAATTTATTCTCGAGAAATCATTAGAAGCATTAGGAACAGAGTTACTTGAGCTGTCGCTTCTATGAATTATTATTTGGAAACCCGTAACAGATTAGAAAATGAAAAAGAAGAGTTCCTTCCCAGGGTGTCCCATTGCTTTACGTGCCTCTCGAAGTTGTAATGTCAAAGTACTATGGAGAGAGCGAGCGCTTGCTGGCTAAAGTGTTTTCACTTGCCAACGAGCTTCCTGATGGTGCTATTATATTTCTGGATGAGGTAAATTTCAGGAATGCAAGATAATTTTTACAGCACTATTATATTCATGATTCAATCGTGATATAGCCTATACGAGTTCTCAAATGTGCAGTTTCCTGTTATTTTCATCTACGTTCGTAGGTGGATTCTTTCGCTGTTGCTCGAGATGGTGAAATGCACGAAGCTACACGAAGAGTCTTATCAGTGTTGTTGAGACAGGTAAAGCTAGAGATTTCTATTTGTTTTACGACACATGTACTATAATTCCTTTCACGATCGCCACTAGTTGTAGACTCTCATATCGAGAAGTATCTCAACGCTCACATGTCTTCTTATATGTGCATTTTTTGCATATTAACATACAGCTGTATGAACAAAAGCTTGAATTTTTTAGTATTATACATGACAAGAATTCGGATCTTGAGTTATCTTGTTGATCTATTCGAGACAATATCAAAACCTTTCTGTTCTTTAATATTTAGAACAAGCTCACATTCCCTTCAAGAAAGGGCAAGTAATAAATAATAGTTAAGGGGTACGCTAATGATAGTAATATGAAAAATAATATATGTATATATATATATATGTGTGTGTGTGTGTGTGTGTGTGTGTGTGTGTGTGTGAAGAGATTCCGGCTAAGCCATGCGAAATATATTTTGTATTACATTCTATTATATTTTAATACACAGCAAGGTTCAAGTATATTTGTTTAACAGTGTTTAAGAAATTCTTCTAATGAGTCTGATCGTTTTCTTTGCAGATTGACGGATTTGAACAGGACAAAAAAGTAGTGGTGATAGCTGCAACAAATAGAAAACAAGATCTTGATCCTGCGCTGATTAGGTTTGTGATTTCTGTAGATTTCTTCAGTTTGAAGTCAAGTGATGGTTCAGTGCTATTCTGACACATGATTTCTCTCTGTCCAGTCGGTTCGACTCCGTAATCATGTTTGATTTACCAGATCGGCAAACTCGCCAGGAAATCTCCGCTCAGTATGCAAAGCATCTGACGAATTCAGAGTTAGACGAACTCGCTGCAGTCACAGAAGAGTAAGTTTGGTTCAATTTCTTCAATTCTCGAAGAAAAAAAATTCCATATTTCGCGAACATCTATCAAACATAGTTATTGTGGTTTTAGAATCCGAAGTGTAGTATTATCGTTAGCCAGAAAATTGAAACCAACTGTACTGTTTTCAGAATGTCGGGACGGGATATCAGAGACGCGTGTCAGCAAGCTGAGAGATCTTGGGCATCAAAGGCAAGTTAAATTGTACACCACCCTCTCTTTAATCACTAGTTATCTATCTTTAAATCATTGATTGATTCGATGTTGCAGATAATCCGCGGACAAGCGTGCGTAGATGGGGAACAAATTCTCCTTCCGCCTATAAAAGAATACATCGAAAGCGCATTGAATCGGAGAAAAGGAATGTCAACTATCTCGGTCACTAGAATCCCAGGCGTCGACGGGGCCGCCAATAAGAAATCTCGGCTTGTTCTTGATTAAACAACAGTTTATTATAAAATAAAATAAAATCTTGGTATTCGATGTTAGTAAATATGAGCCACTACCGACTTTTACAGTTAGTTTAATAAGAGCGTTACATACCATTTCTTCGTAATTTGTAGGCTGTTTTCTTTATATTACTAGAACGAGACAAATATAAGAGACCATGATTTATATATTGATATATACACGGAATTTACGCCGTTTTTCATGTTCTCAACACGCATAAAAAGCTTGAAATGTGAGTGTGACACCGATCAAACTTCATAGCAGTAAATTGCATTGAAGAAGACCCAAAAGCAACGTTCCTTCGCTGCAAAAAAAAGACAAGAACGAGCCAACTCAGTGAGTCAATCGTTCAAAGTGAAAGAACCAGAGTTAGCTTAGCCTGTAATTACCTCTGAGAGACCTGCTGTGTCGTCTTCGTCACAGCGTCGTCCTCTCCAAGCCGCTTCCTCTTCCGGCACGAGACGAGTGACGCGATCTGCAACTCGGTGGCGAGCATAAGCCGAGTCAACTCGGCCTCCGACTCGAGCCGCCGATTCTCCGACCGGAGACGCAGCGCCTCCCTCGCTTTCGCCGCCTCCGCTTCCGCTCGCTCCGCCCGAAGCAGCGACTCCGACAGAACGCGCAGGCTCGCCGCCAGCCCGGTCAAACCCGTTGACTCTCCATCGCCGTCACTCGCCGGGTCGTCTGATTCGCCGGCGTTGTAGCCGTGCTTTAGACGATTCCTTCTGGTTCCACCGTCCACAAGCTCTTCTTCCATAGCCTGAGCTCTTTTTTGGTAATTTAGTATTATTTCTTATCAGAGTGTGGAGTCCAATATCTTCTGTGTTTTCATGCTGAAAAAGTAATATACCTTTATTTTTTAGGGGGAAAAAAAAAAGTATAAACACTGTTTTAATGCATGCTTACTCATCAAAGGCGAGTTAGGTAGGTATATAAAAAAAATATACATTATAAAAACAAAATGCTAACCTTCCCGAGTTTTTATCCTAGTTTTTAATCGGGTTAATAGTACGACTTGACATGTACATACTGACGTAGCATTGATTATTATTTAAATTTTTTGTTTATTAATAAAATATTTAAAGACAATAAACGTAAATTGGGATGTTCACCCGGTCATCTTCACTCGGCCAAAATCACCCGGTCATCTTCACCCAGCCAAGACCACCCGGTCATCTTCACCCGCCAAGACCACCCGGTTGTCTTCACCCGGCCAAGACCACCCGGTTGTCTTCACCCGGCCAAGACCACCCGGTTGTCTTCACCCGGCCAAGACCGCCCGACCATCTTCACTCGGCCAAAATCACCCGGCCGTCTTCACTCGGCCAAGACCACCCGGCCGTCTTCACTCGGCCAAGACCACCCGGCCATCTCCACCACCTAATCAAGTACTTTTCACCAAACTCCTTGGTCCCTATAAATACCTCACTCATTCACAACACAAAGTAAGTTTCTCTCAACTTGTCAAAACTCTACAAAAATCTCACCACCACTTTCTCTCTCTAGAAAACATAGAGACAAGTATAAATTGTTTACCAAAAACACAATACAACACGACTAATGTTGAGCGTCGGAGCACGCGCCGAGGGAAAACCCTCCGCGTCCCTCTAGATTCACATTTTCTTATGGTTAGGTGAAGGTGCAATGATTTGAAGACCCGGCGAAGAACACGAAGAACGTGGAAGATCCAAAGACCCGGGACTCGAAGATCCGAAGACCCGGACACTTGAAGATCCGAAGAACACGATGAACACGAAGAACACAAACACGTGAAAAACACGGAGAACGTGGAAGATTCAAAGGGTTGAAGACTCAAATAAATAAAGACTCAAAAACTCAATAAAGAACGCGAAGAACACGATGAACGTGAAAGATCCCAAGATCCAAAAACTCAAGGATCCGGAGACCCGAAGATCCTAATGACATGAACACGACGAGAAGAGAAGAACTTCACCAAACCCAACCTACGTACGGTCATAGGGTCTGGCCATAGATCGAACTACGGACGGTTCTTAGTGCTAATCCAAAAACGCGATTAACACTTCCCAAAAAAAATACTCCTATTTTCATATTTAAAGTTTAAACAACCAACCAAACTTTTTGAAATGAATAACTTGTTACTCTGGTTAGTTATAGATTTTGGTTTGAATGATTTGTGCTAGACTTATTTAGTCTAGAGGTTTTATGTTTTTTATTTTTTTTTTATATTGATTTTTTTTTCTTCCAAAAATGGTGAATTAGGAAGCTAAGCAGTACAAAAAGATGGGGATAATTAATGAAGAGACATAGAAAATTTATTTTGAAAAATAAATAATTATTATGATATAACAGGTGTCGTATTATAAATGGATCCTTAGTTTAAACTTACCAAAATTACTCCGTCTGAATAGCATTCCTCTTAGAAAAAAGAGAAAAACTATATTTAAACCCTATCTAATCTAGTAAAATAAACATTAAGCTTGATTTGATTTTGACAATTCCCTGTCGTGAATTTTTGTAGATATATATATATATATATATATATATATATATATATATATATATATATATATATTATACACATATTATATTATATATGTATATAAATATATAAAGGAGAAGAACATCTTCTACTCGAGTAGAAAATACACTGTTGTTCAATGACACAATGATTTTTTTTAAAGAAATAAGATATTAGACCTTAAACACAAGTAGTGTTCATTCGTACCAATTTTTTGTTATAAAAAAGATAAAAATGTCTCCAAAGAACTTTAAATATTTCTTTTTTCAAACCTAAACATTTCTACACGTCTCTATATATTTCTTCCTCCGGACTAAAATATATTAATTATTCCGCATCAATGCGCGGGACATACTGCTTGTATATATATTTCGGAAACATTCTAGAATTTGTATATAATTTGATATTATATTCATTTTTATTCAAGATAAGAGGGGAATAATTAATTTGTTTGCTCACAGAAAACCTTCTAGCCTTCATGACTAGATGTTGAGGGCCGGACTCTTCTTGGGGGCAAAGCAATTTCCATGCGATGAAAGCCGAAATTGAGAAGCACAAAAGAACGTTGGGTATCCTTGACTCATCGACCTCGACCTTCGACTCGTGGGGATACAAAGGGAGGAGAGGACCTTTAATGTGCTCTTGAAAAAGATGACAAGTATTGACGCCAACGAAGCTGGGTGGCACGGCTCCGAAGTGGTGACCGAAACACAAAGTTATTCCATTAGAAGGCTTCCCAAAGAAGAAAGAAGAATCAAATCATCGGGCTCTTCGACACTAATGGTGTTTGGACCAAGGACCTAACAAGTATTGAAGGTACAATCTCTAACTACGTTTTTTTATATTTTCTCATCGTATCACCTCTCTTCGAGTGATATCTACGTGTTTACAAGTTGCTTGAGCCCTTCGGTTACGGTGGAAATGAATGAAGACTTGACCAAAAAGTTTATTAAAGAGGAGGTCCAAAAGGCGGTTTTTGAGATTGGCTCGCTTAAAGCTCTAGGGAAAGATGGCCTTCCGGGGCTTTTTCCCAAAAATATCGGCATGCAGTGGGGGAGGTGGTTACCAAGGAATGTTTAGGCTTTCTCAACAATGGTCATGATCTTGGCAAACACAATGAGACCGTCATCACCTTGATTCCTAATATCAAGGACCCCAAGAGGGTGAAGGACCCGTGACCGATTAGTTTATGCTATATGATCTACAAGATTATCTCGACGTGCCTCACAAATCGGTTGTGGAAGACGGTGGCCACGTCCATTTCGGAGACCTAAAGTGCTTTTGTGGGAGGTCGGCAAATCTTTGATAATGTGATTATTGGCTATGAGAGGGTACACACTATGAGACGTGTTAGATTAAGAAATAGGGGAAGTGGGGCCCTAAAGATTGATATGTCCAAGGCGTATGATCGAGTGAAGTGGGACTACCTCGAGGCGGTGATGCTACGGCTCGGGTATGCTAGAAGTTGGGTGTCTTTAGTTATGAAGTGTGTTCGCTCCGTGAGTTTCTCCTTCAACATCAACGAAACAATTACCCGTTGAGTCACCCCTCAAAGAGGGCTACACGAAGGTGACCCACTTTCGCCATTCATTTTCCTCTGCTCGGAAGGACTTTCAGCCATCTTTCGAAGGCGGAAACAATCGGCCTCATACAAGGGCAACGGTTCGGGAACCTGGGGATCTATGTCTCGCACATGTTCTGTGCAGATGGTAGATTGGTCTTTTTCAAGGCCATCAAGGAGGAATGTCTTCATGTTAGATTGAGCCTCGAGGTATATGCGAGGGCTTTCGGACAAGTCATCAACTTTGACAAATCCAAGGTTCTTTGGCAAGAGTATCCCTAAGGAGAAAGGTGAACAGCTAGCACTATCCCTAGGGGTGAATTTCACCGAAGGGCATACTCGCTACATTAGTCTCCCTATGGTCGTGGGACGTAGCAAAAAATAGGTGTTCCAGTACATTGGGGACCGGGTGTGGACAAAGATACGAAGTTGGAAAGAAACCTGCTTCTCCGCGGCAGGAAATGAAGTCATCATTAAAGTCGTTATCCAAGCCATTCCTAGCTACGCCATAAGTTGTTTCAAGATTCCAAAGTATCTTGTTAACGAGTTACACCAGTTGAAGGCCAACTTTTGCTGGGGGAGTACCAAAGAGAAACGGAAGACCCATTGGGGGACTTGGGAGAAACTTTGTGCACGTAAGGCCGTGGATGGTTTGGGTTTTCAGAATTTGGAAAGGTTCAACAAATCTCTCCTAGCCAAGATCATGTGGATGGTCCTCCGTTTTTCTAATTACCTTGCGTCTAAGGTTCTAAAAGAGAGCTATTTTTTCGATTATTGCATCCTTACTTCTAATGGGTCTTATAAGGCCTCTGGTATTTGGAACGATATCCTTTGGGGGAGGAAGGTGATTGTTACGGGTTCTCGGTAGCGCATAGGATCGGGGGCGAGTGTGGATGTCCTAAGGGATAGGTGGATCCCAAGGGCTAATGGGTTCGGTGTTCGTGAGAGCACTCGGATGCCTGAAGGGATGCGTGTGGCCGATCTTAAAATCGACAAAGGGGAGTGAAACTTTTCTCTACTTCGGAGTGTGCTTTGTGAAGATGATGTGGTGGGGGTCCTGAAAATTCCAGAGTCACGTTCTACGACGTTTAATAAGATCATTTGGCACTTTAGCAAGGGTTGTGACTACTCGGTTCGAAGTGGGTATCGAGTGGCTAGCGAAAGCCATCCGATGGCCGGTAATTCTTCTCCTAGAAACATGAAATTATGGTGGGAAAGCCTTTGGATCCGGTCTTTTGTTTGGATTCCCACTTCCGAAAACCTCTCTCGTCGCAGTATGAGCATCAATCCTTTCTTCCCGCTACCCCAAGGGGAAGGAGTCCACCTTTCTTGCCTTTTTGGAGCGCTGGTAAAGTGTCCAATTGTGAAAATTGTTTAGGTAGTGGAAAATGATCAAGGGATGATATAATGGAGAGACTCTTGACCTTCTTATTTATGTGAAATCCATTTTATCTTCTTAGGATTTTGAGCTCTTTGTGGTGGTGATGTGTAGCACTTGGAACCAGTGTAACAATATGATCCACAACTATCTAGTGGGCTCTACAGAGGACCTCATCAACGGTTCTATTGATCCCCTCAACAAATTTTGGAGCTCGAAGACCGCCCCAAGACCTCCTCGGGTCAACCACCCATCTCCTTGGTCTCGGTGGTCCCCTCCCGACCCGAAGGTGACAGCGGTGAGTGTCGATGCGGCTCTTGTTTGGGATGAAACGAGGTGTGGCGTCAGAGGTATTTTTCACAACTATATAGGTAGGATTCTCTTGGCCTATAGTGTTCCTCATGCCCAGCCCCTTAGTACATTGATGGCGGAAGCGATGATGGGGCTACATGGTCTCGAGAAGCCTTTTGCCGATGGTTTCACAAATGTGATGGTGTAATCGGATTGCGAAATGGTGGTTAATCTTGCCAAGAGGAAAGAGATTCCTACTTCCGATGTGGGTCTCATCATTGCGGACATTATTCGTATTTGCTCTCATTTTCGTTGGTGTGATTTTCTTTTTATGCCTAGAGATTATAATAGAACGGTTCACCTACTTGCTCGGAAAGCTCTCTTAGAGAATTTTGATGTAACCTGATACTTTTCCTATATCCCCTGGTTTACAAGGGTGATTTGGCAAGGATTCGAATACCATTACCGGTGTCGTATCGGGACTCAAATTTTGATAGTGTTAATTTAGTTTGGACTAATAGAGATTTCAATAGAGTCGTTCATGCTTCGTGGAAAGGGCAGCGAAATCGCGGTGATCAGAGGTGGCCGGCAAAAATTTGCCCATTTTTCGTTTCGTGTTAATTTGTCGTCGACATTTCCAGGGAATGTCGTTTTCGCTTCGTCGTCGTGTTGCCGAAGCTGTGTCGTTTGGGGGCTCGTATAAAACCATCATTTTCGGGGAAAAATCGTCGACTCACACCAGAAAGAAACCCTAAAAATCCTCTGCTCTAAGTCGACGAAGATCACCGACAAAACGACGCGATTCCCTTCGTGCCCAGTTAATTTCGACTGCTCATGAACAAAATCAGCGTTTTTTTGGTCATGTCGTCGACAAGGTGACGTGATTTCGGCCAGTTGTCCGGGAATTTGTTTCGGTCTGAGAAGAAATAAACATTTTCGTGTGTCTGTGAATTGTTTTTTATTATTTTCAAATGAAATCGTGAAACAAGTGAAGGAAAAATATAGAAAAAGGAGTTCGAAGGTGGTGGAGAAAAAAATCAGTGAAATGAAAAGAACTGGAGAAGACAACAATGGAGGTCGTGAGCAGAAGAGAGAGAGAGAGAGAGAGAGAGAGAGAGAGAGAGAGAGAGAGAGAGAGAGAGAGAGAGAGAGAGGAAAGAGAGTAAAAGAGGTATTAATATGATGTGATGTTTTAGTAAAAAAGCAATACAAATATATAATGTATTAAATATTTTACCGTGCCTACAATATATAAAAAATAAAAAATAAAAACTTGTTTTTACATGATATGGATACTGACATGGTTTTGGGCCATTAGTTTTCAATTTGTTTAATAATGCCAACGGTTAGATACAAATAATAAAGTGATAAACCACTTGAAATAATAGAAATAAATTGAAAATATTAAATGTATATACATATATACCAAAATATATTTTTTAAATTAAATTTCGCAACATTATTTCCGTCGGTATTTTCGTGTTTTATCGAAATTTTCGTCGGCATCGCAATTTCCGTCGGCACAATTTTTTCAAATTTCCACATTTTTTCCGTCGCAATTCCCATCGGCCACCATAATTTCCGTTTTTTTAGACCATCGGCACGAAATCGGCCGTCGGCATTTCAATCCTTGGTTTATTGTTTGTATAATTGTCTCATACATTAGTTGAAAAATTAAAATTAGAAGGTCAATGCCATTTTTTTTTATAAGAAATCCATGTACTCATTCTTTCAAAAATTCCATGTAATTTTCATTATATGTAAATGATATATACTATGTTGAAGTTTAACGGTGGTTATAGTGCATCACTTATCTAGTGGGGCCATTTGAAATAATAAATACCATTTACTCATTCTCTCTCTCTCTCTCATATCAATTCTTTTTCATATATATATATATATATATATATATATATATATATATATATATAAATATTAATTCATCGAGTAACATGTGAAATGGGGTCATGCTCTTCTTCTTTCTCTCCATCTCTCTATCACCGTCATTGATAGTTTGCACATTCATCAAAGTTCAAAATACCAAAATTCATCAAAATCTTAATACAATTGGAATCTGGAATCTTATCCATCCTTATGCGTGCGTCTCGCCGGAAAGACGTGAAGATTTAGCTCTTTACTGCCAAAAACGTCCAAAAAATCGACGGAAAATGATGAAATTTTTTTTTTATCTAAGCTTTAAAATTGAGGCCGAGATTCGTTCAAAACCCTAATTTTTGGGATTTTTTTTTCAAAGCAGTGAACCGTGAAAACGTGAACCGGACCGTTTCCCATCCGGTTTATCCAGGTTCCCAGGGAATTTGACGATTTTGTAAGGAACCGTACTGGGACATGTCCATTTTTTCAATTCTCATACGGGAATCGGCCGGTTCCCCCGAGATCTTAAACCTTAATTAAAACCAGTAACCCCGTTAAAAGTCTTATTCCCGACGGCAAGCAATGAGATTAGAGCTTCACGACGTCGGAAGATTACGTAAACCAATGGGAGGAAGTGATTTGCAATGAAGATTGGTCAGACGAGAGCCGGAAAATTTTGGGAGACTTCCCGTCTGATTTAGAAATTTTGAAGAAAAACTCGTCCAGATCTCGTGATTTTTTGGAATAAACAATTTTAAGTATAATTGGGAGAGTTCATTTACCGTCCGATTTACCACGATTTCTAGAAGAAAAAAAAAACTCTGGTTTTGGTACGAACTTATCGGGACCCTTCTATTTCCCGGTTTTCGGACGGAAAACGGACGGTTCTCCCGAGATTTTAAACTTGGTTGTTGGCTGATATGCCTTCTATATTCCAAGATCTGTGACCACTTAAAAAAAAAAAAAAAAAAAAAAAAAATTAATTTGTGTATGTAGAGTTGGCGCATTAAGAATTGTGACGTGGCAATACAAAAACTCACGCGCTGTTGCTGGAGCTTTATTGAATTACAGAGATAAGTCTATTATCAGACCTCCAAAGCAAAGAAATCAAAGCGCATCAGAGACATTAAAGAAAGAAAAAAAGATTGTCCTTTCATTCACTCGCAGAGCAGTGAAGAGAAATCAATGGCGTCGAAAGACAAAAAGGCTTCGAAGGGATCGAGCAGCCGAGCCGGCGGAATCCGTACACTCGCAGATCTCAATCGTCACTCCGCCGATTCCGACGACGATTCCGAAAGCCCTCCGGAGTACTACACTGGCGGTGAAAAAAGGTTTGACTTCTTTCCACGAACCCTAGCATTTCTTGTTTCGCAATCTCGTGATTCTGTGTCTACTTGCCCTGTTGCAAAGTCCGTAAACTTCGCTGGGGTTCGTAACTTTCTATGGGATAAAAGTTTGTATTTTGGCATCTATTTACGTTTCCCGTGTTTGGTATATTGCGGAAATTCGATTGACGAATAAATGTCTTTTAGAAAGCGAAAGATATATATAATTAGAAATTAAATAGATAAAGATTAGATGGCGAATCTTATGATGCTGCCTTTACTTATTAATTTCCCTTCTGTTTTCATGATGTTAAGTGGTTGAGGTATTGGATGATTCTTGAACAGTCAATCTATGAACTTGGACATGAAATGGGGATGGTGGTGCGAGAGCATTAGTTCCTTTTTGGATTAAGTTTAAAGCTTAGTTATCTTTGGAAGCATAATCATCTGGGACAGCTGTAAGTTGTTATATGAAGTCCATGGTTAGGACTATGCGGTTCTTATCTTCTGGACATGGTATTTGAGTTCTTCATGCGGTACAGTTGTGGTTTTGTGGATGGAAGTTGATTTTTTTTTTTTTTTTACATCAAGTCTTTTCATAAAACAATGAACACTGCCACAGTAATTTTGTTGTTATTTAGATGGAAGCTCCGAGGTCCATAATGGCTGGTCTTCTGATTGAGCAAAGCTCATTATCAAGAGGATTGTCGGGTATTCATCTAATGGATGTGCTTGAATGGTTTTTTGCATTTGTGTAGAAGACACTTGCATGTATAAATAGAAGTCTGAACCGAGTGATCACAATCTCTACAGTTAAAACAAGTCACTGTCCACTTACCGATGAGGGTCTGTGATTCTGGTTTAAACAAGCCTCATAATGTGTTTTGTTCTTGTTTGCAGTGGAATGCTTGTTCAAGATCCTTCCAAGGACAAAAGTAACGATGTGGACGCTTACCTGGATCAGCTTAGGCAACAAGGAGCTGTGGAAGGACCCGTTGTTCCTCCCTCGGGAGGCTCTAGAAGCTTTACTGGAACTGGCAGGTTACTCTCCGGTGAGACCACACACTCTGCTCCTCAGCAGCCCGAGGCTATTGTGCATAACATTGTTTTCTGGGCCAACGGATTCACGGTCAACGATGGCCCTTTGAGAAGATTGGATGATCCTGAAAATGCATCTTTCTTAGAGGTACTACAACACCCCCAACTAGGATATCGTATTTCTATTTCAATTTGGCAATGATCTCTGAAAATCGATGTTTTGAGTTCAAACTAAAAAGAGCCATTTTGCTTCATCTTCATTGCCATACAATCAGCAGGACATGAATACTCAGTTCGCGACAATTTATTTATTTGTTTTTTTATTGTACATGGGGTGCGTAAATATTTGTTGTGTGGACCCTCTCATATATTGACATCTAGACGAGTCTTTCATATCTTGATGCAGAGTATCAAGAAGTCTGAGCGTCCAAAAGAGCTAGAACCTGCAGAGAGAAAAACTCAGGTTTATGTTAATCTGACAAAGAGGAACGAGAATTGCCCTGTGAGTACTATATATATTCTGATTCGTTTATAACATGATAAAGAGAGTATCTACCCCCAAAACAAGGAGATGGGTTTGATTTGCTTGGAAGTTTCTTTATAATAAAAATATTAAAAAAAAAAAAAAAAATCAAACATGACGAAAGTGATAAAATGTGCAAAACTTTCAATATAGCTACAAAGATTTGTATTGTACGATTATATCCAGAATCCCCATGGTCATAAACATCTATCAAGACATCACATCTTTAGTAGATGCCTGTAATTTGATTTCAAACTCTTCTTTTCCGCTGCTTTTAGGAGCCAGAGAAGCGGCAAGTGTTGTTTCAAGGGCAGGGAAGAACTCTAGGAAGTAGCTCTGCTGCTCCAACTGGCCAGGTGGCAGCATCAGGCTCGCCCTCAGAAAGTGTGGTCATCGATGAATCAGCTCCAACGACCTCGATTCAGTTTAGGTTGGGCGATGGAACGCGCTTGATCGGACGGTTCAATCACCACCACACAATCGGCAATATTCGCAGCTTCATCAATGTTTCCAGGCCCGATTGCCCTTCAAATTATGTTTTGCAAATCATGGGATTCCCTCCCAAGGTTCTCGGGGACCCTTCTCAGACGATAGAGCAGGCTGGTCTTGCCAACTCGGTAGTAATCCAGAAATTTTAGCTAGCTTTGCAATACCTTGCTATTTATTGCCCCTTTTACTCTCCTCTCTCTTCTCATCAACTATATAAACAGACAAAAACACTCAAAAGCCTTAAAAATACTGTACTTGCTGCGAATCAAAGACCAAATTTTACTGTATAGTGTGTGAGAGTGTTGTTGCTTCACTTGCTTCTTTTTATTTCCTTGGTTATTATCCTTGAGTACTTTACGATGAAAGCTTATTTCTTTCAACTTTTTAATCAAATTTTGACATTTAAATTTTCATTTGGATTTTTCTGGGAAGCACAAGCCAGCCGTTTTAGTGTGTGTACCGTCGGCTACAAAGATGGAATGATGATTCCATCGGTAGAAATTCTGTACCGTCGGCTACAAAGATGGAATGATGATTCCATCAGTAGAAATTCAGTTTTATCCAATTTGCAGCAACCAAACATTTACAGACTGAGCCGTAAGAATTTCATTTTCCGCCATCAAATCTTTACCTTGCGTGTTAAGGTTTATGCTTCAAGGTTTATAGCCATCAGCTTTGATATTGATCATCATTTCACATTAGTTGCCTTAAAAACTAATTGAAAGATTTACTTGTGTTGTGACAGCTTTGAGGTTTATCTGTTGATTCATACAAACACAGTTCCACACTAATCTTTTATGTTTTCATGGTTTTGCTTGAAAATATAAGCAACGTTTTCCTCGTCAAACTTCTACTAGTTTTTAAGGTTTTAACTCTTCGGAGACTTTTCATTATGTCAAATTTGTTATCTTTTAAATGGGAAAATGGCAGCATAAATCACCAAACTCTTATAGTAGGCAGTTCAGTCCTCAATCTTTTTTTTACGGCATAAATCATCAAACTATGGATATGGTTGCACCGTTACTCCGTAAAAATAATCAACGGCTCAGATTAAACGTAGCCCTAATGTGAATGTTAAACTGAGGTACTATATATATAAGTTAAAAGAACAAAATAAACAACGAAACAAAACAAATAAAACAAATAAATCCCTAAATGAAATCCCGCCTAAAATCAAATCAAAATCCCTAAAACCAAACAGACCGAGCTCCAAGAATCAAGAACGCGAACCAAAGATGGATGAAGATTTTGAATTCGAAGAGGAGGAGTACGGTGACGGGATCGGTGACGACGAAGAGGAAGCAAAGGAGTTACATACACAGAACGCGAATCACCCTCAGCAATGGTGGTCGGCTGTGAATGAAGTGTGTAACGACGTCGACGGTGAAAATGAAGAGTCTGATGGGTTTCGGTCTGAGAGCGACCTTGAAAGCATCCACAGCGACGAGGACAACCAGCCAAGGAAGAGGGAGTATAACCCGCAATCGAACCTAACCAATTTCAAGTTCAAGTTAGGTATGTATTTCCCCTTGATTAGCCGTCTGAGATGTGTTTTACGAGAGGAGTTCATGAAGGTCGATAGGGAATTCAAGTATTTAAGCAATGATCAAACTAGGGTTTGAGCCGTATGTAAAGGGAGAGGGTGCAAATGGTTATTGTATGCTAGGGTCCAGAAATCTGATAACAAGTCTGTTCGAATTAACACACTGATTGATGAGCACGACTGTGGCATCGTCTTCGATAATAAACTCGTTACAAGTTCTTGGCTAGCCCGTCACTTCTTTGATCAGTTTAGGATGAACCCAAACCTTGACTATCAAACCTTCAAAGAACTAACATGTGCAGCAAAGTTCAACAACGTGGGCAAAGACAAGTTCTACCGAGCCAAGAAAAAGGCAAGACTAGCCTTAGAAGGATCTATGAAAGACCAATATGCAATACTTGAAGACTATTGCAAACAGGTGATGGCAACAAATCCCGGGTCAATAGCTCTACTGAAAACAAGTTTTGTGAATGGCAAAAGAGTGTTTGAACGGGTCTACATTTGTTTGGCTGCTTGCAAAGAAGGATTCATCAAAGTTTGTAGACCTTTACTTGGATTTGATGGCTGTTTTCTAAAAGGCTATTGTAAGGGGATGTTATTGGCTGTTGTGGGTATAGATCCTAACAATTCTCTGTACCCGGTAGCGTATACAGTAGTTGAGAAGGAGAACACTGAGACTTGGACTTGGTTCATGAAACTTCTGACTGAAGATTTGGGCATACAGAACTCTACTGGTTTCACTGTGATAGGTGATAGACAGAAAGGCTTAGAGTGAGCTGTGTCAGTTGTATTCCTTGGTGCTGAACTCGGATTATGTGTTAGACATTTGCACGATAACTTCAAGAAGGAGCATAGCGGATTAGAGTTGAAGAAATGTTATGGGCATGTGCTAAAGCAACTACAGGGGCCTCGTTCAAACAGAGGATGAGTGAGCTTAAAGATGTGGACGTGAAGGCATATGAGTGGCTTTTGCAGAAGGATCCGAGACAGTGGAGTAGATCATATTTCAGAACCTCTATGTGAAATTTTTAACTCCTCTATACTACCAGCAAGAGACAAGCCAGTTATCACGTTGTTGGAGAAATTAGATTCTGGCTCATGACCAGATTTGATAAAAAGAAGACCGCGGCTCAGAGGTGGATTCATCCAGTTGGCTTCCGAATCATTAAAGTCCTTGAGAGTAGCAAGAATGTGGCAAGGTACTGTCAAGCAACTTTTTCTGGGAATGCAAGGTACCAGGTAATGTTTCTTAGTTCTGAAACATTTGTGGTAGATTTTAGAGCAAAATCGTGCACTTGTAGGAGTTTTAACTTAACAGGCCTCCCATGTGGACATGCCTTAGCGTGTATTTGGAAGTCTGGATTAGACGTCATTGATTTTTTTGATGACTGGAATAAACATGAGGCTTATGTTGCTACATACAATGGTGTCATTGAACCGATGACAAGTCCAGATAAATGGCCTGAACCTGGATTGAACCCGGTTTTGCCACCACTTGACATTACTCTATCTGGACGACCTAAGAAAAAGCGGACTAAAAGCTATGATGAACTAGCTCCTGGCTTTCCTTATCCAGATCATGGCACAAAACTGTCAAGGAAGGGCTAACGTAATCACTGCAGCAGATGGGGCCAAGAAGGACATCATCGAAACAAATGCTCTAACCCAGCTTCTGAAGAGGTGTTAATCTTTCTAATTTAATGTTTCTAGTTGCAATTCTATGTTCTAACCAGATTTAGTTATGGTTGTTGACAAATGCAAGCATCAAGGAAAAAAAAGAGGCAGACGTGCCAAGTCTAACCCAACCCCAGAGACACTTAAAAGAAGAGATAGGCGTAATAAATAGCTTCAAAAATCAAAGGACACAGTTGCTTCTTCATCTCAAATTAACTCGGATTCGGTGTTGTTTAGGCCTTAGCGTTTTGTGTGTTTAGAACTTGTTTGTTTAGGCTGTGTAGTTTGACAAGATTTTTTGTGTAATTTGACCCTGTTTAGACCGGTTATTTGACAGGTTTTTTTTTTTGGTGTAATTTGACCCTGCTTGAATCAAAGAATGAATGAAGATTCAACCTGTAATTTGAATCACATAATCAGTCTGATTTCAACATATTTTGTAACCTGTTTTATAACTTGTGTTGACCCTGTTTGAATCAAAGACTGAATGAAGATTCAACCTGTTTTGGAACATTTTCGTAACCTGTTTTCAACTTGTTTTGCATCACATAATCAGAATGAAGATTCAACCTTTTTTTAATCAAAGATTCAATATTTTGGAACACAAGAAGTTTTCATTGCAGGCAAGACTGGAATTACAAACATAAGGCATAGCCTCAAAACATTACATAATCGGTATGTTTTCATTGCTTTATTAAACACAAGCCATATCCTCAAAACATTACACATCAGAACACATCAAGACATTACACTGAGAACACATCAAAACAAAACCCTTTGACAAACACAACTAAAACCTAAAACACATCAAAGCAAGTAAATCACTCCTACACCAAGTACAATTACAACCAGAGCAACTTGAAGCTTGAAAATCCGACTTCGAAGTGCTGCAATCTCGACTTCTAACGAATTCTTGTTCCTGATCAAACCAGGAATAATTTGTTTGGACCGGGCACACATTTCTGGGTCTTTCCATTGGAAAAACGAGCACCCACCTTCTTCCTGAGAACGTTCATAATAGTTACAAACACAAGATTACAAACTTCAAAGAAAAAAAGCTTACCTTTTCCTTCCAGCAAGCATAAAACCTCCTTCCAGGATTCAAGCTGGTCCACGATGCCCTAGCACCCACCAGATCACCGCAATCGCATGTCTCTTCCATGGCTGAAGAAAACCAATAATTCGAGATCGCGATTTTCAGAGGAAAGAAGAAGCAAGATTTAGAGCAAAACCAATATTTCGATAAATTGATTCAAAATAATAAATGATTTGTTGTTTGGTGGTGAATTAAATCGATAATAAATACACTAAATGATTCAATGTACTGGTGGTTGAACGACATTATCACGATTTTGACGCGTGGAGTTCCATCAAAATCTACTGTCAAATAGAGTAACAGTGCAACAATATCCATAGTTTGGTGATTTATCTCGTAAAAAAATATATTGAGGACTGAACTGCAACTACTGTAAGAGTTTGGTGATTTATGCCGCCATTTCCTCTCTTTTAAGTGGTAAAGATGGTCAATAGTATACAGAACATGACTTCCTCTTGGGGCCGCTTCTAATTTTGAAGTAATATTAGTCTATATTACAAATCTAGAATGTAAATAAATGTGGGAATCAAGTTTAAACGTATAAGTTATAGCAAAGAAAAATTATGCCCAAAAATATTTTACATATGCGAGCCAGTCTAAGCATAATACCTACTAGTCACCTTTAACTTCAGATATTTTTATTTTGTTTCATACGGGATTATACCACAAATATGATTTTTTTTATTTACCTTTTTAACCCCTCTCTCTCTCTCGTGGGTGGCTGACTTTTTTTATTTTTTTGTTGCGGAATTCTCATGGCGTTCACTTTCGTTCTCATAGAACCGTTTGAAGATTTTATTTTTCATTTGAAAAATCTAAAAATTCGTTTGAAGATTTGTTGATATTTTGTCAACTTATTGACATGTCAATAAATCTTTAAAGATTCTAAAAAAATTAAAGATTTATTGATATTTTTGTCAATAAATTTTCTGAATGTTAATAAATATTCAACAGACCCAGAATCTTCGTACGAATTCTTAAATAGACTTATTGGATTTTGCTAAAAAATTATTGAAAAAATCGTATAATTTCCTACACATTCTTCTAATATATTGACCACAATTAAAAAATTACTTCTTACAAACAAATCATATAATCTATATTGTTCCAAAACTAAGCAGTTGAATAGATAGAATAGACGGGAGGGAATTAAGATCTGGTGAGTCTTTGTATATTAAACCAGTAACATAAGAAGGTGATTCTTGTCGTACGGATATTTTTAATTTTATTTTTATGAATCCGAACTTTAAAATATATATATATATATATATATATATATAAAAATAAAAATAAATTATATCAGCTGTAAAATAAATCATCTTTCAGAAACTCTAAGCTCCAGTAAAAGGCGAGGGTGTGAATGATTCATACACCAAAGTATATTAATTATGTGTTTAATTGTTAATATTTATATATATTATTTTACATTAGTTTAAATAATTTCTTTGATTCTCATTGATGATAATTTTCATTGGAAAATATTTAACTATTGTGTCTTATTGGTTCTGTAAGTATTTAATCTTCTTATACATTTTATTTTGTAGGACTAATTTATGATGAAAGCCAACAAGGGATTCTCTATTCTCCAATCAAGCGTTTGTAGCACACACCCATTTTTCTATTTCATGTTCCACTGTAGCTTACAAATCAATATCAAAACGGAAATGATTTTTGGCACAACTCACGAGTGGGAACGATCCACTCATGAGTTGACACGTGGCAACCAACTGCCACGTGTCAACTCATGAGTGGATTGTTCCCACTCGTGAGTTGTGCCAAATAGCATCTCTCATATCAAAACGATGGAGATTCAGAAAATTTGTGTGCAAAAGCAAATGCAAATTAAAAGTCAATAAATTCAAATCACATTGACGTGATGACTCATGCAAGCAACATCTCTCCATTCTCTCACCGCCAAGTGTAAAGCATTACACATACAGCCAATTAATTTCTGACACGTGGCAGACTTACCACCTCTAAAACACGATAAATATAAGGTTTTAGCTTAGTTTTTGGAAACCATATATTTTATTCCGAAAATTAGTTGTATAATATCAATTTATTCTCTCATATTTTATCTAGAATTTTGTAAGAATGAGTTGTGTTCTTGGTTAAGTTTTTTGCAAGGCTAAGGGTGTTCTCGATTGTGTAAGTTTATCTAATTGATTATGGTTCCACTTGTTGTACTTTAATGTATAATTTATTTATGAATCAAACTTTTTTCTCCTATCATAAAATTATAGTCATGCTTGATTTATGTGATTTTTAAAGAGTATCAACCCGGTCAATCTGAATGATTACCTTTCGGATACATTCACTTCAAAACTACCCTAGTGAATTCCAACTCAGGCTCACCCTGAATCCAAGTCTCTTCACTTTCACTCAACTCATTCATCAAGTGATTGATCAACGCTTATAATTTTACGTGATGTACAGTACCATAGATACAAACCCAGTTCTGCCAATTGCACGGACATTAATAAGGAACAAGACAGAATTAAATCATACAATGAACAACAGTGTTTACGCTCAAAGACTCTCACAAAAACTCAAAGTGTGTAACCAAACTCCTAAGGGCAGACTTTCTCTTATATAGGAATCGAAATCTAGCAATCGACGCCTTGTAACCAAACCCCCTTTGACTTTTTCTATAAACAACACATGACGTCAACGTCATCAGTAACTCAGTAGTTGTCCAAGTACTCATAGTCATATGCTCATAGCCACAATGTGAAATAGTTACAAATCTAAGTTCTAACAGTAATACGTGTTTGGCAATCATGAATCAAGTCAAAGTAAACATGTCAAAATAAATGACAAGGTTATTGTGTCTTCCCTTCTTTGTCTCAATAAAGCCAAAATGCAAAATAACACATTTAAGGAGAGTCAAAGTGCAAAAATAAATTACAATGACTAACACACGAATACGAGTACAAAAACATGAACGTAAGCAGCCTTAATATAATAACAAGTGTCGAAATAGGCTAAATATATTACAGACCATAAGAAAAAGAGAGGTTCTTGTAGACAAAAGAGTAATGAAACACACAAATATCTTCAACACATCATGCATTGTGTTACGATCGTCCGGGAGGCGACCGGTCGGGAGGCCGTTGGGGGCCCGAGATAGGCGGGAAACGTGTGCCAAGCATGGGAAAATGTCCCGCACGGATGGAAATCTCCTAAGGAAGTCTAAGGGGATCTCGGACGAGAGTTGAAGGTAAAAGACTCAGTCACTCATGGGAGTCATGGCAAGTTAGACGGCAGGATGTTGCCGGTCTCTATTCGGTGTAAAGCTCTCCACCACCCGACAGTCTCAGTGACTGAAGTGAGCTTCCCGTGTGCCAAAGAGGCAGGCACGTGGGGCGGGCATACGAGTCAAAGATGACTAATATATCGTTCGAGTTGGGATAGGCTCGGACCAGTATTTCCATGGGGGCAGTATTGCGCGTCCTCTATCCCACATGGTGGTTATTCCATAGAGATTCCCACGTTCTCAGTGTCGACCCCAGGGGAATCGGATTGATCATCGAATGGACATTCATGTGCCATAGATGGTAGGAATGTCCGTAATTCGAGGAGTCTGAGGTCCGACTCTATTCGCGGGACTTGCAACCTGAAACGCATGGCGTGAATGAGACGTGCGGATATCAAAAGGATAAGGACTAGGTTGTGAGTCAAGTTGCCCTTCGGACATCCACTCGCATGAGTTGCGAGACGGGAAGTCGGAGTAAAGGACTTTGGGTGCAGGTGCCGCTCTAAGTCTCATGTACGCCTACTCGGGAGAGGCATACGATAGCCTATTGGAAAGGGAACGGATGATGACTTGATCTTGGCTAAGGCATCGCGCACGCAACCGAATGGAGAGTCACGCGGGAGAGCGCTGATGCGGGATCGGCCGAGGTGACGCGAGGGAACCTAGTAACAAGGCGAGTGTTAGCGAGGCATTGCTCGGGCAAGTCTCGGCACTGGGATGCAGTTCTAGTCGCTACGAGCGAGACTCTTCGGACGTAGTTTCCGTCAGGATATCCGTGTCCGTGAGCACAAAATGCCCGAGGATTTTCATGAACAAGACCGAGGAAAGGTAGGCTGGCCTCGACTGTGAGAGTCTTGGTATCAGAGCTTGAACATCGTCAAGAGAGAGTTCAAGGCGAAGGCGGAATTGATCGAGCAGAGAGTATGCATCAATAAGTCCGCGTAACCTCGTTATCATTGGTAGAAAGACCGATGCCATTGGTTGCAAAGAAGGTCGAGGTAACCTTGTTCTCGACAATAAAGGCCAGCATGTAGGTCTACCAAAAGCAAGCATCACTCAAAGATAGATCAGGATACTGGAATGCAGCAAAGTCCTTACGCAAAGGCGTATTGGTAAAGAGGGTTGGTGTGTGGACCGACCATGTGCTTAGGAGTACCAAGATCAGTCACAGAAGAGTTCTCAACAACCTTCGTGTAGAAAGACCGCATACAAGCTAGGAAGTCTAGATGGTTTGAAGCTTAACCATGTCGCGAGAGCGCGGCCTTGTGGAGGATAGAGTTGAGACAAAAGTCCAAGAGTGGATGATCTTCGAAGGGACCTTGATCAAGTTGGGAGACCAAGAGAATCTTACCAAGTGGGATGGAATGAAGGAAGGAATTGCTAAGAGAATATGCGCGCCAGGCTCACCGAAGTGGTGAAGACAGCATCAAGTCATTTTCCTGAAGCAAAGAGAAAGGCGTGCGATGGGCAAGTGAGTAGGACTCCGCAGATGGGAGCTACTAAAGTGAGTCGATAGTCAAGTCGTCAAGGACGTCGACAGTATGAAGTGATGGGCTCCCTTCATCGCATCGTGCGCAAGATTCGGACAACGAGTGTGTGGTGTTTGGGATTATGGAAACGAAGACCCTGCATACAAGTTGGACGAAGTCCGAGTCAAATGTAAAACTCGTGCAACTAGCCAGTGCCATGTTGGTAGGTCTATGGGAACGAAGACCGTGCACCGGTTGTATGATGCTCATGACTTATGAAGCTAGTGGGCGGAGTCGAGACTTATGGGAGCAAAGACTCTCGCGCCTAGTTGAACAGAGATTGAGACAAGTTGACAAAGACCTCGAACTTAAGCGAAGCACTCAGTCGAAGCCAAAGTCAAGTAGGCGATTTAGTGGAAAAAGGACATAGCAAGGTAGTGTGTATCCAAGGGTCGTCAGGAGTGTGCCAGAACTCGAGTGGGGGAGAGACCTTGCACGAGAGTTTGTTTGGAGCACGCAGCGTTGTGTTGAAGCTTGAGTGGGGGAGAGACCCTACATGAGAGATGTTTCAAGAGAGTTGTCCAACCAGGATCGAAAGCTAGGTGTTGGGAAAGGACCCGAAGAAGAAGTAATCACAAGTGAGACAACCAAGTAGGATGACCAAGAGAAGAAGAACGTAACTACCCGATGCCAAGTTAGCGAAAGATAGTTCGAGTCTAAAACCCCAAAAGAAGGCCATGGATAGAGAAAGACCATGGGCCACAAGTTTCTAAAGCCGAGAGGTGGCAAAGCAACAGCTAGCGCAAGCAGAAGAGATCGTGTGTTTTGGAACGGCAGACGAACTATTGGAGACTCAAAAGTCGAGTTTGCCTAGGGTACGTGCACTCCAATTATCATGCTATAAGAAAAGCCAGCGAAAGATTGAAGCATCGAGAGTCTAGGGTCCTTAAAAAAGGAGAAAGCATGCATTTGGAAGTGAAGACATTCGGTCAAGTCCAAAAGTGGGCGCAAGTAGGCCATCAAGAATGGGGATCATCCTGAGCGTATATCAAGCCGAGTCAGAGTGTGGCGAGGCAGTCAAGAGGGGCAAAGCCAGAAGTCGAATATGTTTGGAAGAGGCCATAGTCTGGGTGCAAAAGCAGTCACCTAAGCGTCTGAGATCGGCAACAAGAAAAGAGTCGAGGGTAGACTTGGGAATGGCCGTGCCTTGACCATGTCCCCAAGAAGAGAAGTCACTCGACAGGAGCAAGCAAAGAAGCGATTGAGCGTCAAAGCTAATGTTAGAACGGTTCGGTCACTCACGTAATCAGCAAAGTTGATGATGGAACAACATCAAAGTGATGGAAGTGTTACAGAGTCAAAGGAACTGATGAGTTACCCACCGTAAAGATTTCAAGCTTGGCTCAACGCTAAAAAGAGTGCCACAAGGGCAGTTTCTCGACACCAGGTTGAGACCGCGCGAAAGGAGTGCGGGCGCAAAGGCGCAAAAACCACAGAAGTAAGTTAGAAGACTGAAGACAAAGTGAACATCAGACCGAAGTCCGAGAGTAGGCGCGAAAAGGTCATCACGAAGCCTGATTCTTGCAGAAGCTGGAGGATGTCTACGAGTTAGAAGTCAGAAGATGAGCCAAGGTGAAGATAGAGGATGATAGTATCCAGATGCCAAAATCCAACCCATCGATGAGGGCATCGACTTAGTGAGTGCGGGAGAATGTTATGGTCGTCCGGGAGTCGACCGGTCAGGAGGCTGCTGGGGGCCCGAGACGGGCGGGAAACGTGTGCCAAGCATGGGAAAACGTCCCGCATGGATGGAAATCTCCTTAGGAAGTCTAAGGGGATTTTGGACGGGAGTCGAAGGAAAAAGACTCGGTCACTCACGGGAGTCATGGCAAGTTAGACAGCAAGATTTTGACGGTCTATATTCGGGGTACCTTGGTGTAAAGCTCTCCACTACCCGACAGTCTCAGTGACTGAAGTGAGCTTCCCGTGTGCCGAAGAGGCAGGCACGCGGGGCAAGCATACATAGTCGAAGAGGACTAGTATGTCGTTCGAGTTGGGATAGGCTCGGACCAGTATTGCCATGGGGGCAGCACGGCGCGCCCTCTATCCTACACGGTAGTTATTCCATAGAGTTCTCAGGTTCTCAGTGTCGATCCCAAGAGAATAAGATTGATCATCAAATGGACATTCCCGTGCCACAGACGGTAGAAATGTCCCTAATGCGAGGAGTCCGAGGTCCGACTATATTCGCGGGACTTGCATCCAAAAACGCATGACGTGAGCGAGACGTGCGGATATCAAAATGATAAGGGCTAGATTGTGAGTCAAGTTGCTCCTTCGGACATCCACTCGCATGAGTTGTGAGACGGGAAGTCGGAGTAAAGGACTTTGGGTGCGGGTGCCGCCCTAAGTCCCATGTACGCCTACCCGGGAGAGGCATATGATAGCCCATCGGGAAGGAAACAGATGATGACTTGATCTTGGCTAAGGCATCGCGCACGTAACCCAGTGGAGAGTCACGGGGGAGAGCGCTGATGCGGAATTGGCCGAGGTGACGCGAGGGAACCTAGTAACAAGGCGAGTGTTAGCGAGGCATTGCCCGAGCAAGCCTCGGCACTGGGATGCAGTTCTAGTCGCTATGAGCAAGACTCTTCAGACGTAGTTCCCGTCAGGATATCCATGTCCGTGAGCACAAAGTGCGTGAGGGTTTTCATAAAGAAGATCGAGGAATGGTAGGTTGGCCTCTACTGTGAAAGTCTTGGCGCCGCACGGGTGTAGTATTTCGCAGAAAAAAATCGGCCTGTGGCAGTAAACTAATAACCACTATATATAATATAGGAAAAATATCATGAGTATCCCTTATGTTTAATCGAAATGCGAGATTTATCCCCTCTATTTCTAGAAATATCAGACATATCCCTTCAGTTTAATATAAATGACATATACATCCCTTAAAAAAATGTTATATTACAAATATCACCATTTTTCGTTTATTTTTTACAAAAAAAATAATTTGAACTCCCCAAAATACCATTAATGAAATAATTTTTTATTTTCTATTTTATATACAAAAAAATTAAATTAAAAAATTTCTTTATAAAAAGTTAAGGATGTTTTCATATAAAGAGAGATTTTGATTTTTTTTAATAAAATAGTAAATAAATATTTATTCTATTAAGGGTATTTTGGGGAGTTCAAATTATTTTTTGTATAAAATAAACGAAAAGAGGGATATTTGTAATATAACATTTTTTAGGGGAGGTATATGTCATTTATATTAAAGTGAAGGGTTATGTCTGATATGTCTATAGGGGATAAATCTCGCATTTCGATTAAACACGTGGGATCCTCCTGATATTTTATTGGGCAATTGACGGCATAAATACCTTAACTTTACGAGTTGATACACTTTAATACCACATCTTTTTTTTCGCGGCTAAAATACCAGACGTTGGTTATTAGCACCATCGTTAAGCTGAAAACGTTAACTGCCGACGTGGACTCTGAAAAATGAATTTGAAGTTGAAAATGATGTAAAATAAATCAAAATAAAATAAAACCCATAAAATAAAAACCCAAATTGTTTCTTCTCCGTCTACGAGTCCAACCTCGAGGCCCCTCTCCTCGACTCCGCCGCCGTCTTCTACTCCCGCGTGGGCGCCAGCTGGACCTCCGACAAGGCCGAGATTCCCGTTCCCGCCTACCTGGCCATGGCCGCCCAGGCTCTCGAGGCGGAGGCCGCCAGGGTGGCGAGGTATCTTCACCCGGCCACCCGGCCCAAGATCGTCGAGGTCGTCCGCCGAGAGCTCCTGGTAGCTCCGGCCGAGAGGATATTCCACGACGAGCGGTTCGGGTTCTCGGCTCTCGTCCGCGCCGATGACGTGGATGCCTTACGGGCTGTGTACGGCCTTTACGTGGAGATTCCGGAGGAGTCCGGCGGTTGGCGGAGCTTTTCCGGCAGCTCGTGGAGGAGGAAGGCGCGGAGGCCGTCCGGGGAGATTCGTCGACGCCTTACGGGCTGTGTACGGCCTTTACGTGGAGATTCCGGAGGAGCTCCGGCGGTTGGAGGAGCTTTTCCGGCGGCTCGTGGAGGAGGAAGGCGCGGAGGCCGTCCGGGGAGATTCATCGACGCCTTACGGACTGTGTACGGCCTTTACGTGGAGATTCCGGAGGAGCTCCGGCGGTTGGCGGAGCTTTTCCGGCGGCTCGTGGAGGAGGAAGGCGCGGAGGCTGTCCGGGGAGATTCGTCGACGGCGACGATCGCGAGGCTGATCGAGATTCAGAAGCGGTACAAGGTGTACGTTGAGAAACGCTTCGAGGGCCACGAGTTCTTCGAGACGGCTCTGCTCGATGCCTTCAAGGAGTTTACATCATTTTCAACTTTAAATTCATTTTTCAGAGTCCACGTCGGCAGTTAACGTTTTCAGCTTAACGATGGTGCTAATAACCAACGTCTGGTATTTTAGCCGCGAAAAAAAAAGATGTGGTATTAAAGTGTATCAACTCGTAAAGTTAAGGTATTTATGCCGCCAATTGCCCTATTATATATTAGTGTAAATGGAATATATTTTTTTATATTAAATTTTTATATTAAAAATGCAAATAATTAAAAAAAAAACTAATAATAGGTTCTTTTTAACTTTATTAAAAAAATCAAAGTTTCTTTTTAGCAATATGGAAAAAAATTGCAAAAATATTTCTTAAGCAGCCTTAATATAATAACAAGTGTCAAAATAGGCTAAATATATTACAGACCATAAGCAAAAGAGAGGTTCTATAGACAAAAGAGTAATGAAACACGCAAATATCTTCAACACATCATGCATTGTCTATTATTTCTTTATCATTTTTTTAGCGTTCGAATCACGTGCGTCTGTGATAATATTTTTCATAATTTATTTGTTTCACTCAGCTTATAGTGATTATTGAATAATCGGGACCTGAAACGAGGAATTGTGGCTTTGGAAATGAAGAGAAGGTTCCCAGACCCATTGAGCCCAGAGAGCCACAAAGAGAATAGCCATTTGGGCTTAGTCCAACTTGGGCCCATTAACCTCAATTAGAGCTCAATGTTACAACATCAAGCATGAATATCATCTTGAGACATCAAACCCACGTACACATCCATCAGTAAATCGGCATTACTTGCTTTGGCTCTAGTTTTGAAAGAAAGGCCATTTGGATGGCTGTTTGGCAAATCAACGACCGTCTTTTATTTTCTTTCTTTCTATCTTTTTACTGTTTTTATTTAATATCTATGTAGATTTTAAATGGTTGAGGATGATTTTATTTTAAATCCGTGACATGAAATAATGAAATTGGCTTAGACGTTGTTTAAATTCTTTATTGTTTGTGATTATTTTTATTCTTCTATTTGATCACCGTTCATGAATATTTATGCTTCTATTTGGCGTAATCATTTAGGTAAAAATATTTGTATTCGCTGCTTTATTGAAATTCTTCATCATTGTTATGAATTTTAGTAAATTGAGCACATCTAAGTTTACGATTCTTGTGAGGGTTTAGGTCATTCTATTAAGGAATAGAAACCATAATTGATAGGATCACTAGGTTCCATTGATGCTTCGTTCATCTCGTTTTCTAATCCTATTGTTGCTAGATTAAATATAGGGCTTGTGTTTGCTAGGTTGTTTAACTATTATCGCTTTTTTATCGGCGCAACGTCATGATTAGCTATTATTAAAAGATTGCGGATATTATTGACTGCGTGTGTCGATTTTATAGTGGATGTTGATTGCATATTTATATTCAAAACCTTTGTCGAAGCCGAGATTTCAAATAATTGTCACATGGTGCGAATGTTCCTCAACTGTGTCTTTTTCTCATTTGATGTTCTTAGTTAATTTTAGATTTCTTAAAACCTAAATCTTTTTATTTATATTATTTTTCCTGATATTAATTAGTCATTTAATTAATCTAGATCTTTATGGGTTCGACTCTTATTTGCCTACTATACTTTGGTATTCATTTAAGGAATTTATTTTTTATCGCGAAACGACACGCATCAATTAACCTGATCTTCAACATTGGGGCAGTGGCAGTAGAGGAGGTAGAGGCTTTGTCCGTGATGCACACGAGCTTCAAGACTTTTTCAATATCATTCTTCTGGTTGTTGGCATTTTTTATCACTTCCTCAAGATACTTGATCTCACAAAGCAAGGTCGTGGCAATGCGAGCACGCAATTCAAAGTACATGGGGGAGGGGAGCATCAAGAGCATCTTAAGTCATGGAGGGAAATGTGAAGCTCTTGGGAATCTGGATACAGGTAGGCCGGACAATGTCGACATGATCATTCTGGTAGTGAAATTTGAGATGTCGAGGAACCTTGGATTGCGTTTCAAGTTGACAAGCACCACATATCTTCCCTTTTGTGATCTTTATTTTAGTATGACCACAAACAGCTACATTGGACTGGATTTTAGACGAGCTTCTTAGGATTAAGTGCCCCAGTCTTCTGTGCCATAAATTTGTGACATCTTCTTGATAAGTGTGATTCATTCACACTTATTTATGCCTTTCAAAAGTGAATCAAGACTTGTTCTTGAAGCTTTTGATGTTATGTTGGTAGTTTTTAGTGAAATTACAAGGTTTTGGGTCAAGGAGAGCATTTGAAGCTTCATGGAACAAAAGGGGACATTCGAAAGCTAAACGAGAACGTTTTGTACTTCAAGAAAAGCCGAAAAAGTAACTTTAGAGCTAGGCGCGTCACGCCCTGGGATCAAGAAGTTACTGAGCCTCACACTTTGGACGCGCAACTACGGATGCGTTGCGCCAGTGTTAGCGCGTCGCGCGCTAGCCAAAATTAACACTGGCGCAACGTGCCGCCCCAAAAATATGTAGTAGGCGCGTCGCGCTAGGTTCTGTGTGATGCGCGCGAGAACTGCTCCAGTCTCGTTTTCTCCGCTTTTTAGGATTCAATCCAAGAGCCTAGAATGATCCCAAAAAAAAGACCTTATGCTTGAGTTTTATGTTCATTTTGGGAAGAGGTTGGATTTTATATTAGTTTTGGAGAGGGAGAGAGAGCAAAGAGGAGGATTTGGGAGAAGATGCCATTGAAGCTTTTGGAGAGAAGAATAAGAGAGAACTTGAGAGGAGCTTGTGATACTCTCTCCAACCAATTCCTCATCAATCTCAATCCATAGTTTTATCCTCATATCCCTTCCTCTATATCATACTTTGCTTGAACCCCCATTTGTTTATCTTTTCCATTTTGCCTTGAATTTTGTGTGGTTGATTTGAGATAACTTTTGTTGATCTTGACTTAGACCTTGGATCTCTTGTTTATTTTGGATTTGATTGTTATTGGATGTGGGTATGCCTCTTTTTATGTATATGCTTGTGTCTCATTTCAATCTTGCTTTGCTTAATCCTAATCATGAGTAGCTAAACATAAAGGAGGGGTGTGATCAGAGACGAAGCCAAGATTTTAGATTAGGGAGGCTAATATGCACAAAAAAAAAAAAAAAAAAAAAAAAAAGTTCAGAGGGGGCTAATTTATAAATTTTTAAGGTAACAAAATGTAAATATTCTTGAAAAATTGGCAAACAATGAAAAAAAAAATTAGGGACGGCTAAAGCCAACTCTAGAGTGGCTGTAGCTTCGTTAGTGAGTGTGATGTAGTTGGGTGAATTGATTGGTTAGTAGATTTTTCTAGATTAGTACTTGAATGTGGTTTGCTTGAGGCGATCAAGAGAATTTGGAGTGGTTTATATCATTGCCTGGCTTGTCAAACTAGGTAGTGAATCTCTAGACCCGTTTAGATGCCGAGAGGTGGTGATCGAGTGTGCTTAACTCGTTCTCTCATCCGGCTACCTAGATCTATATAAAGACTGGGGAGTTATGCAGTTGTTTGAATTCCCGTAGCAACTGCAATTGTTTGTTTTAATAGGACCCAAGTCGAGAGGTGTAAGTTCGTTAACCAATTAGGTCTGTTTCTACTCGAAATAGATTAGTGGGTATTATAAGAGGGAATTAGACTAGGTTTATCCAAAAACTAACCACTGCTAGAATCCTATAACCGACCGAATCGAATAAGCCAACGAAGTCACACCCCTTTCACTCTCTATAGCATTAGGCAGATCTTATTTTCATTGCTTTAGTTTAATTTTGCATTTTATTTTCATTCACTTCAACACCATTCATAAACCCCCACCATTTTCATTTTCATAACTCATAAATAGCTCTTAATTAATTAAAATCGATAATAAACAAGTTCATCGTGCGATCGATAATCCTTGCTCTTGCACGATACTACTTGACAATACGTACTCTTGCGTCGTGTGAGGATGTCCCTAGTTAAAAAATTCTCCACATCAAATTTTTTACGCCGTTTCTGAAGAACTTCGTCTATTTTAGTTTAGATTAAATAGTTTATCTTTTTGAGTTATTTAATTTCTTTTATGCTTAATGTGTTTTCATTCTCTTATTTCAATGGCACATTCAAAGATTCGCCATGAAGTACAATTGGCCAACGTACCAAGCCTCGTAGTACGACTACACAGAAGAGTATAAGGATCACTTAAACCGCTCGTGGAACTACCGCCACAACCCACATCCTCAAAAAAATTACTCCGAGCGGGAAGTGATGATGGAAAAAATAGAGGCACAAACTAATGATTCCGTGAGATTCTCTCAAGCCATGGACGAAAACCTATCCACCCTTCTTAAAGGCCGAGAGGCTCGAATGAGAGAGCTCGAGCTCCAAGTTAGGTAAGCGTTGGCCTCGTTTAAAGCTTTGTGTGAAGAAACCCTTCCAAGCACTGTGACGAAGCAATACCATCTTGACACCCTCATTGACGAGGAAAAGGAAAAGTGGATCATGCAAAACGAATACAAGGAGAGTGAGTCGGATCCTTCACCGATAAATCCTCTGCCCACGCATCCACCAGCACTCCTTTCCCTACCAATATAGACATGCCCACAACGTCTCCCTGATGTTGTTAGTGCAACATTGACGCCCGAAGCATGGTCTCATCACCCTTACCACCGTGAGCTTCAGACTTCTCCTCGAAACTCTTCCGCGTGATATGCAATATCTCGAGAGCATGATGATGTCGGCGGCAAGAAAAGATGGTTCATCGAATATGGACAGGGTCCAACTCACGGGCTTCGTCCCACCGAACGAGAACCACTCTGTATCGATCGTGGTTGATCTGATTCGACTGCCACCACCACCTCTACGAAAGAGGAAGCAACGACCCTCTCCATCTCCATGGAAGATAGAGAGGCACCCATACCCGCCTCCATGGCGACGGCAACGGCGAGTTTCATCACCGTCACGATCACCGGGTTCATCGAACTCCGATGGTTGAGTTGCTAAATTTTCGATTCTTCCATGGGTGAATCGACGGACGTGGTCACCAGATTGAGAGTGGAGAATGAGGAAAAAGGAGAAAGAAAAGAAGAGAGCATACAACATAAGGGAGCATTCAAGAGTGGATGGGTCGTCACTCTTTCCATCGGGTCCTTTTGGTATTACAAATTGGTACCCCGTCGAGCTCTAGACTTAGCGCTTCTTGGGAGGCCAGACAAGCAAAAAAAAAAAACAAAAACATAAAAATGGACGAGTCAATCACATCACAACCACGGAGTCCACATCGACCCATATGCGCATAGAGGCGCCCAAACAAGTAAGTGTTTCCCCCTTTGTGTTCTTCATTTTTAAACATTGAGGACAATGTTTATTTTAAGTATGAGGGGAGTTTAGTTTATTTGATTGTGATTGATTTTGTAGATATTTTTGTTAAGTTGTAGTTGATTAGCTATTTTGTGTGTTTTTGTTAGGTGATATTGGTGTTTGAATTGCTTGGGATGATCTTGTTAGTTGAGGTCTTTGAGACTAGATGTGTTTAATTTACCAAATTAATGCAATAATTAAAATTGTAAATAAAGAGAAAGTAGATTGGTAACCCAAATCGGAAAATCGTGCCTACATCTGAAGGGATGATACTCCCGATGAAAATGAACTTTACTTTAGAATAAGTACAACCCAATCATCACAATGATAAATTTTAATTTACTTCAAAACTACCCTAGTGAATTCGAACTCAAGCTTCTCCTGGATCAGATTCCCCTCACTTCCACTCAACTCACTCACCAAGTAGTTGATCAACGCTTATAATTGTATGTAATCTACAGTACCACAAATACAAACTCAATTATGTCAATTGCACCAACATCGGCAATAAGGAAAAAGAAGGAATTAAACCACACAATGAACAACCGTTTTTACACTCAAAGACTCTCATAAAAACTCAAAGTGTGTAACTAGACTCTTAAAGGCAGACTTTCTCTTTTATAGGAGTCAAAATCTAACAATTGACATCTCGCTGAAGTTTTCCAATATGATCGTCTTGTTCTGATTCGGTGGAGAGAAAATCGGAAGCGAATCAAACAATTAAAAAGGCTTACGCAATATATACACATGATCGTATCTGACGCGATCTTTGTCAAACAACACATGTCACAACCGCATGTTAAGAACATGAATATATATATATATATATATATATATATATATATATATATATATATATATATTGAACAAGGATAAAAAATTATTGTGCTAAAAAAATCATGAATTAGTTTTGAGAAAATATAAAACATTATCCATTATTTTTAATCGAAATGCGTGATTTATCTCATCAATTCTCAAAAATATCAGACATCTCATTTCCGTAATATAAATGACACATACCTCCCATAAAATATGTTATATCGTAAATACCACTATTTTATTTATTTTTTTAAAAAAATTGAACTCCCCAAAATACTTTTAATGAATTAAATATTTATTTATTATTTTATTAAAAAAATCAAAACTTCTCTTTATAAAAATTTTTTTAACTTTTTATAAAAAAAAATATTTTGATTTAATTTTTTTATACATAAAACAGAAAATAAAGAGTTATTTCATTAATGATATTTTGGGGAGTTCAAAATTTTTTATTGTAAAAAATAAATGAAATTGTAATATTTGCAATATAATATATTTGTTTAGTGAATTTATGTGTCATTTATATTAAACTAAATAGAGATATTTTGATTGATGACATAAATGAAATTGTATGATATTTTTTAAAAATTGATGACATAAATAACGTATTTTGATTAAACAAATTGATACCCTTGATGCGTTTTCATTGGTGCTATCCAACACAGTATGTTAAATCTCATTACTAATAATCATTGAGTTCAACTTTGTTGAGTGTTATTTAATTGACAAGATAAGTGCGGGTCATTGTTCACTTTTATGGCGCACGGAGTACTATGAAATCCATAGCAGAAGTAGATGAGATTAGTGAGATCATATACATTAATTAAGTGACTCTTACAAAAAAATAACTTTAATTTGATTCTTAATATTAGTCAACATATAATCAAACTACTTTTAATACTTTACATCACATCACCCCAGGTAGTCAACTCAACATGCAGAATAAGAAAGGGGACATTGGGTGGCTAAACCTCCGTGGCTTAGGATAATTTACGTAGTTTTGAAAATTTATCTTGTATTTTGTGCTTTTTTTTTTAATAAAGTAAATAACATATTAATAGTTAATACCTCCGTGGCTTAGGATAATTTACGTAGTTTTGAAAATTTATCTTGTATTTTGTGCTTTTGTATGATTGTTTTCATGTATGGGATAAATCTTTGGACTTTGGAGACGTGGTTGGTTGGACTAAACCTGAGCAATGGACCTGAAAGGATATTTTCATTTTGATTTTGTCAAAGTCCGGCTATTATCGAAACAGAATACAATTTTAATTACAATATTGCTATTCTAAGAAACGTAAAATTTCATCATGCTATATGACAAAAAAGATTTTAGACGCAACATGTCGCTTCTAAAAACTCTCATACGATATGGCAAGAAAGACATTAGAAGCCTCAATTATTCGCAAGTTTGTCAAGGGATTAGAGGCGACACTGATAGTGACACGTTGCTTCTAAATTTTAAATGCGACATATCGCTTTTGAGTCCTTAGAAACGACTTCTGTTGTTTAAAAACAACTTTGGGACCTAAAGAAATGAGTTTTGCCGCTTAGGCTTATTTTCTTTGGTCGGCGGCGGCGACTCTACTTGTCATTACCTCTTAGCTTCGAGTAGTAGATATATCACCATATTTTGAGGAGATGAGCATAGTAGCTGTTGTGCGGTTGGAGGAGAAGAGGAATGGTGTGCCAGACTCCAATATATACATATATCGATTACCAAGTATGCTTGTAAATCCTACGTGACACTTTTAGGTATCTAAAGCTCGCCAAACTCTAGCTTCATTGGTATTCCTTGCTCAAGATTTATTCTTCTCGGTCTAACTTCACTTATTTCTTAAATATCTCTTCGTCATCAAGCCCATCACTACTTTTCCATTCAAAGATATGCATCTCATTTTTTTAAATGTGCGAAGAGTTCCGATAAATAATATGGGAAAAAAAATAATGATCATAGATTTATGAAGTGGGATAGTCTCAAATTGGTTGTGTGTGTGAATGAACATGTGTTTATGTATCAGTTAAGCTTCTCCATTTAGTATCAATTGGTTTTAAGATGGAATTCAACATGATATCAGAGTCTTATCAATTCACACATCTTGAATTTGGCCCGGCCCACGTGATAGCGTGAGAGGGATTGTTACTCGATCTAGTCACTCTACGCGTGAGGGGGAGTATTGAAATAAGATAGTCTCACATTGGTTGTGTGTGTGAATAGACATGTGTTTATTTATCAATTAAGTCTTTCTACTTAGTATCAATTGGTTTGAAGTTGAAATTTAACAAGATTGTATCCTGTTTTTTTTTTTTCTAGGATCAAATTATGGAAAGAACAATGCACATCAGATTTGCGCACATGACTATTTCATATTTAGTTACATGTTTGTAATGATTTTATTATAAATAGTTAGTATTGATGCACTCCCCATGTCTATAAATAACACCTATGCCAGTTTATAAATATTTCTTTTTTTCTTTCATATGTTGTTTTTTATCCCCCACAAAATCCATAGGGTGGTTACTATTAAATTCCAGTTTCAATAATTAGTATGAAATTTACAAATTCATAGGCACGAACACCATGCGTTTTGTCCCTTTTTTATTTTTATTTTTTACTTTTGAATGTTGATCAGCTGCTAGCAGACGAACGAGATCTGGGCTTGCATAATAGATTTATCGAAATTTGCGGAATAATATCGCGCAACCATATCTTATAGAAAAAATGTTTTAATGGTTTTTTTTTTTAAAAATGGTTATTGGTTTGTAACTTTTTATATATTTTTTTAATGTTATAAAATCGCCTCTCATTTTCTATAATTTCTTCTCTTGCTTTCCACTTTTATTCTTTTTATGTAAATAAGTGTGCACGGTGCTTTTTTGGCTTGGCCAACGGAGAACAATGATTAGAATAGAACCAAAAAGCCATATGACCGCAAATTGAAAGAATACATACTATAAGCTTTCCCAAAAGCACATAAATATAGACGTTATTTCACCGGGACGCGTATGTAATTGATTGTTTCAATTCACTTTCAATTTCAATTTCAACAAGGGTCATCTCAAAAAAATAAAATCAGCAAGAGGGAAAAAAAAGTGAAAAATGGAGAGGTTAAAAAAGAGAGAGACAAAAAAAATATTGATGATAAAAGATAGAAATCCAGATAGCAAAACACATGAAGCCTGCAGTTTTTGGGAGGAACAAAGATAAAGAAAAATCGATTGGGAGCATCTTCAATCATGATGTAAAATTTTGATATATAATTCATCTTTGCATCGGTGAACAATATTTTCACTTCACTTTATCTATATTTTACAGTTGTTGAAAGAATATTCTGGGTATATTACTTATCACTTTAATTTTCTTAAAATTACATTTCTAAACCTATAGTACTTTTATATTTTATAAATTTGCCCAAAATAATTATTCTTTTCATATCACCATATTTATATATGTCATTTAATTTTTTTTGTACAAAAACACATGAAATAATATTTTATTTCTCTATTACCTTAAACATGATAATTTATTGATTGATAAGAAAGTACATAAACCAAATCAGTACAGTTTAATAATAAAAAGGGTACACGCCAAAATAAAATACATAAACGAAAACAATACATTTAAGAAGTTGAATATTGTTTCCCCCCCTCAAATAATCTATCAGTGCATTACGTAGGAAAAAAAATGTGCATCTTTGTCTCTGATTTGTACATATCTACTCATAAATCGAGTCTTAAATGATTTTCATATACATCCTCTACCATTCCAAACACTTCAGTCTTTAATAAATGTCTAACCGAAGTGGTAGTTATACTACTTTAGAAGACATCGCCCTTCGTAATTAATACTTAGAAGTTTCTCAAGACCCTATTATGGGTAGGTTTAATATAATGTCGAACGTTTTTGAGGTCGTATCTAAGAAAAAAAATAGTGTGTCTAGTACATCTATAAAGTATCGTAGCTCTGACTCTCTTAGATGTCGAATGAATACTATAATTGTTGCGGTAAAAAAATTGAAAAGTTGTGTGAGACAAGTCGAGAATATGAATCCAAGTGGTGTTTCAGATGCCGATATTATGAGTTTTTTTTTCATCTTTATAAGTCACATTGTTTGATAATATTAATTTTACTATAATATTTTACAGATGACTTGAGCTAAAGCCCTATTTATGCAGTCTCCGATTCCGAAGTATAAAAGAGGTTTTAAAATTTATCATGTTTGGTATATAGTTAAAGACTTTGTTAATTTAAAAGATAATGTACCTACAGCTAGAAATGTTAGAGGGCAACATGTTAATGTAATTGAATCGTCACAGTCCGATAATCCCACACCTGATTCCTCCGCGACAGAAAGTCAAGGAATTTCTTCTTTTGCAATCAATTTAGATGACGACACATATGGTGGTTCATCATTTCGATCAATTGGAGTAAAAAAAAAGGCAAAACTTAAAAGAAAAATGCAAGAGGAAGCTTCTGCTAGCGAAAAACTACAAAGAGAACATGATGAAGAGCTAAAAGATTTTTTGAAACAAACCACCATTCAAAGACAAGCGCGACTAGATGCTCAACAACAACAAATAGAGATGGCACGCCATCGATTAGAAATGAAAGAGAAAAATATGGATATCAAAATCATGTTAAAAGACCCAGGTACTATTACTGATCCAATCCGACGTGCTTTTATTATTGATGAACAAGCACGCATTTTCCGTAAAAATACGAGGAAAAATTGCAACAACATGGTGCTTCTAATTTTATCAATGCATTCGGGACTATATTTGACAATATTGGAGGATCTGAAGCTGATTTTTCACACAACTAGCTAGGTTTTCATATAAGTCTGAGTAGTATGAAATTATGAGTGTATTTAAGTTTTTCATTTTTTTATGTCTCTGATATTTTTATTTCAATTGTCTAGGTAGTAGTAATGTGGTTTGATTGTAGTAGTTTTAATTTTTTTTTTAATATCTTTGTTATTTTTATTTCAATTGTCTATGTATTATTGTGGGTTAATTGCAGCATTTTTTTGTTAATGTATGAGTTGCATTTGAATTAAAGTATTTTAAAATATATATTTAAATATTTATATTCAGTTAATAATTTAAGCAATCTTATTAAAAATATATACATTGGGGACAAAATTGTAACTATATATTCAAATTAGTGCCAATATTAGAATTATTAAGAAATTTGGTATTAAAAAATATTTATATATTTATGAATAACGATAATCTATATTTGGATAACTTCTATTCAAATAAGATGCAAATTTAGAGAATGGATCAAATTATAATTCATGTTTTGAGGAGATTCTCTAAATTTTGACAAAATAAAATAAAATAAAATAGAGAATGTATTAGCTGTGATTCCGTAAGAATCTTCGTAAACTGTTGATGCTGTGACGAGTCACTTACACAATTTTGATTCAATTCTGCCTTTGATGGTTATAATATTTCTCGTGTATATATATGTATATATAATTAATATATATATATATATATATATATATATATATATATATATATATATATATATATATATAGTTCGCTGTGTTTCATTGGCATCAAAACTATGCGTGCCATTTTATCTTTGATCACGCAGTCTCTTAACTACCATTCAAAATGGAAAACCAAAAGCTATTTGCTTCCTGTGACGTGTTTATTATACTTTGCAGTGTTAACCATTTAATTGGGTATTCTGATCTTGTAAGTAAACATATATATATATATATATATATATATATATATATATATATAATTATAAGGAAAAATGTTATTATGAATTTATGATACCAATGTGAATTTCTACCTGAAATAGTGTAGAGATTTCGATTCTTTTTGTTAATCATGTCTGTTTAATAACCTGCTAATGGAGATTCTAAAAAGAGTTAATTATTTAAAAAAGCAAATACAGTTATGATTGTTTTTTAAATTCAATTTTATTTTTAGAATCAAGATTCCGCTCATATAATAGAACAGAATAGTCCCTTTCACCCACAAATGAGCACGATTATCCTCTTTATTAATTCTTGGTCACATAAAGATAGAACAATAGTTTTGTCATAATTAAAACAATTTATTAGTTATTATTTACCCTAAAGTGCTAGCTGTCAAGGGAGCTTCATTAGTGATTAGCTAAATTGGAAATCTAATCACCTTTCTAATTTCGGAACACAAAGTAGATTGACATAGCTTGGCGATGAGCTAAAACAGGCATATTAACTTTGATTTTTATAAGCCCCATTATTATTATTATCAAAGAAGAGAGAGCTTATTAGTCACTCCCTCCCAAAGTTTCAAATGTCAGTTGTAACTTGTAAGCTGCAACCACGGAATGGACATGATCTTCTTTTTTTTTTCTTCAATAAAATGGTTCCAGGGTGGCAATTTGGGCCGTACACGAGACACGACACGGTTACGACACGGTGTAAATGAGTTTGGGTCGACCTTAAATGGATCTGGGTCCATCCGTGTCGAACACGATTAACACGATTAAATAACGGGTGAACACGACACGAACACGACAACCCATTGAGACCAATTAGACACGAATATTAAATATGTTGTTAATGAGTAAACACGATCAAGACCCATAATGACCCAATGGATTGTGTTTGAACTTCTTTTTTGTATTAAAAATATTATGTTGGTGGCTTAGTTGATTATATGGAGTATTTTTATTAATGACTTATTTTGACTAATTTGTTATTTAATTTGATTTAGAGAATTTCAATATTTTGAAGTAAACATGTCTAAGGGCCTAAACCGATTCGCGTGTTCAAATGAGTTTAGTGGTCTAAATGGGTCTGTGGATCTAAGTGAGTTCGTGGGTTACATGGTCCATTAAGACACGATTAATAAATGGGTCTTAGTAGGTTGGGTCTGGGTTTGGCAAAAAAATAGTGGGTCGTGTTTGGGTTTTGCTCCTATACACGATTAATAAATGGGTCGTGTCTGGGTCTGTCAAAAAATACATGAAAGCGAATAAGACACGGCACGAACACGACACGTAACCCGAATTGCCACCCCTACTCCGGACCATCTATTAAAATATAGATATAACATCCACAAATATAGCTTTAAAAATTCTTGATAAAAAAAGAGACTTAGATCGAAAAAGACCGACCACTAACGTTAACACCAAATACAAGTAAAACCTCAATTTGTAGTTTTGTACAAAAAAAATGTCAATAAAATAGAGAATATCAAGCTCTTTCAAATATCTTTTATGTATGGTGAAACACATGAGTCTTCATAGATATAAGTAAACCTGGCCTAACCGTAGCGGGACGAGACGGAATCCCCGCTACCGTTAGGCACAGTAGCGGGACTCCCGGTCCCGCTACTGTAACGGTACGGGACGGGAGTCCCGTTAGCGGGACTAACGGGACACGGTGATCCCGTTAGTCCCGGTTTTTTTTTTAATTCTGGCCGTTGGATCAAAAATAGCCGTTTTATTTATTACCGTTATAATATAGCCATTGGTGGCTATTTCAGAGCTTTTTTTTTTACCCATTCATTTCTAAAATCTATAAATACCCCTCAATTCATTCATTTTCTTCACACCTTTCTCTCAAACTCCCTCAAATTTTCTCAATCTCAATCTCAAATACTCTCAAAACGCTCTCAATTTTAATCTCTAATACTCTTTACCGCTTTCAATTTTTCATGGCATCATCATCCCACAACCGAGGAGGTAGAAGGGAAGAGCTTCCCGAGGTGAACGAATGCACCGTTTTGAAGAAAATTGGTTGCACTTGTCTCAAAACGCCCCCGACCTAACCACCCAATACTCTTTCGATCCAAATTATGTTGCTCCTACTTTCGTCCATTCGGAATTCACCGAAATTCTAAACACCCAAGTGCCATACTACCCTCAAATGGATCCCGAGCAAGCTATCAAGCTCAAATTCCGCCATCCGAAGTGGCTTTTCAAGAATTTCAAGAATTCGAGCAACATTATCGTGAATCCCAAAATCCAAATGAAGAAGAAGATGGCGATGAAACCCAAAATCCAAATGAAGAAGAGGAGGAGGAGGAAGAAGAAGACGTACCACCTCCACCACATCAACGTCGAAGTCAAGTTCCACGACCTCGACAACGTGAACAACAAGAGGAGACATAGCAACGACGACAACGACGAGCACGAGAACAACAACAACGTGAAGGTGCTCAAGAACAACAAAAACAACCACGACGTCGTGCTAGGTCCGTTGTGTGGACTTTCTTTGAAGATGTGATGGCGAACGGCGAAAAATCCGGAAAATATCACAGTTGTGGCAAAATCTTCAGCGCTCACAACACAAGAGTCGGGACGTCGCTATTGTGGAGTCATTACAGACACTGCCAGGGGAGTCAATCTGGAGCTTCGTCAAGCCAGGTAAGTCACATCGATCCTGTAAGCTTTAGACGTGATTTAGTAGAATATTTTGTTTTCACCGATCAATCTTTTAGTCATATCGAATCTCAAGGCTTCGTTAGATTCATGAGTTCTATAATTTCAAACGTTCAAATAATGTCTAGGAAATCTTTGAGATCCGATATCCTAAAATGGTTTTTAGGAGAAAATGAACAAATGAAACACACAATATCATCTAGTAGGTATAGCGTAGCCTTAACCTCGGATATCTGGACTGGTCAATCTAAGATGGATTTCATGAGCGTTGTAGTGCATAATATAGACGACGATTGGAACCTAAACAAACGTATCATAGCCTTTAGGGGGATATAAGGTTCTCTCACTGGTGAAAACATCTTAGACATCATAGTTGGTGTTATAGCTGAGTGGAGTTTGACCGATAGGATTATATCTGTAACCTTAGATAATGCCACAAGCAACAGCGTCATGATTAGAGAGTTAAAGGAGAGACTTAATGTTGACGATACCCTTTTGCATCAACGATGTGCTACCTATATCATAAACCTCATAGTTCAAGCCGGAGCCGCTAGTTATGACCATTCGATCAACAAGATTAGGAATTACATTAGTTAGATAAATAGTTCAACCTCTAGAGTAGATGAGCTTAAGAGACACCTTAGAGTAAACGGTCTCCAAGA
Source organism: Urtica dioica subsp. dioica (assembly GCF_054948205.1). Lineage (NCBI taxonomy): Eukaryota > Viridiplantae > Streptophyta > Magnoliopsida > Rosales > Urticaceae > Urtica > Urtica dioica. Next base: position 16,174,747 of record NC_142764.1, on the reverse strand, counting down.
GCGCACCTTTCACCTAGATAACAAAATTAGGTGGAATTCTACCTTTCTCAGGTTGACCAACTTTTTATCCGAGCATTATGTCGATGTTATTGTTTCTTACATTAACAACGAACATGGCGATAACGTTATATCCGAATATGATATTAGGATGGCTAAATCATTTGTTTCTTTTCTCAACATTTTTTACAAAGAAACTTGTTATCTCTCTGCTGTTTACACTCCTACTTCTTTTCTCGGTCTCCATACTATGACCGCAATTGCTGTGCATCTTGATAAATATAAAAACGAAACAATTTTTAAAGATTCTATTCAAGCAATGACAGCCAAGTTTTTAAAATATTGGGGGACTGGAAAGGTTCCATTATTATACGGTTTTGGAGCCATTCTAGACTGCCGATGTAAAATTGGTGGTTTAAAAAAATTTCTTAAGTACATTAGAAACCATTTCGAGGACCAATATTTCGTTTCACTTGATCTCGCGAGGATCGTGCAAGCTATTTATGATCTTTTCAGGGTATACGAGGCAAAACTCCTACCGCAATATCGAGCACAAGCAACTCAATCACAGACGCAGTATCCAAGAAGACACCAATACACGAATGTCTTCGTCAACGCGCCCGCTTACAGCCCATCGCCTCAACAACAAGAAACTGTGACAAGTCAGACGAGGTCGAGCGTAACCGACGCATAGTCCCATCCGGAAATCCAAGAGTACGGTCGGAACGAGTGAGTCAAACCGGATGACGAAGCCATCGACCTATTGGTTTAGTGGAGACAGAATGTGAGGAGGTTCCCGGTCTTGTCATCTATGGCACAAGACATCCTCACCATCCCTGTTTCAACCGTGTCATCTGAGGCGGCTTTTAGTAGCGCAGACCACATCATCGACGATAGAAGATGTAGCTTGAAACCGGAGATGATCGAAGCATTGACGTGTGGTAAGGATTGGATTCAACATATAAATCGAGCACAAGAAACATTCATGTGCTTCGATATTCTTGACGATTTTGAAGTTGATTTCGCAAATGTAAACATAAATGGTTAGACTAACTTGTATAACTAAGGGATATCCCGGCCCTTGTCCAGGATAAATTTTCAAATAATTAACGAGAAAATGTGTGCTCTTTTTCTTCGCCGTCGAACCTCTTTAGGGGTCGGTGAGGTTTTTTAGGAGGCCCATTTTTAAATTTACATTTTTTTTTTCTACCCACTTAGTTTAAAATACTTTCAATTACATCATTCTATATAATTATTTACAATCTTTTTAAACATTTTTTTTATTTTTTTTTTTATTTTTTTTAATGCCTAACGGGGTCCGAATCCCGTTAGGCGGGGTTCTCGCTTCCGTCCCGTTACTTAATGGGACGGGACTCCTGTTTGGTCAAATAACGGGAGTCCGTTGTTGGCGGGAGCGGGAGCGCGGCGGGATATACCGCCAAGCCAGGTTTAGATATAAGACTAACAGAATTTTATGAACGAGTAGTTGGACAATAGCTAATCCGTCTCTAAATTAAGACATAATACAACTCAACGGTTATCCAATGATGAGAAAAACTACAAACGGAAAAATAGAAATACATACGTACATTATATTCTCTCTGATCTCCGTAATATTGTATTGTTTTTTGTTTTCGCTTTCTCTCGTCTATTATCTCTCAATTTAGAAGAGACTCAATAACACACCACTGTATATAGAAGTGACGTAAAGCCATTCAGAAAAACAAAAGATAATAATAAAAAAGCTTTGGTATTGCAAAGGAGAGGCTAGCATTTCTGTCCCACAAAGTTAGTCTAACACAGACAGACCTAGTCTCTCTCTCTCTCTATTCAATTCCATACCATTGAATATTGATGATGTCCATTGTATTCATCTTTATTTTATTATTTGTTCTTTTTTATTCTGACGAGATGTGCGAGAATTTTTATTCTTTTTATTTTGATTTGCTTCTTATTATTCTTACGCTGTTGACGGATTCGCGTACTCTCTAAACCCTAACCTATATACTATTTCTCTGCTTTTAGCCCTAAACCCTAACCTGGTTATACATTATGACCCAGTTCTGAAATAAGACCCCATATTTATTTACGCCTCAAATCAATGCATCCAATCCAAGACAGGAACAAAAAGAAATGAGAAGAAGCTTATTAGTTTAGCGCGTGGCACTAAATTAATAAGTCATATAAACAGTTACCACTGTTATATTTTTGGGTTTTTTCTTCTTGCAAAAAATAATAACAGAAGTTTTCTAATGATTCGTACCTACGTAATCTAAAGTATCTGCACATATCTCAATTAAGGAATTAAATTCATTGCGTGTGCAGGAAATTCTTGTAGAGACCCCACTGGGTTGGTGGTCAGCTAGTCTTATAACTATATTTGGTCAAGCATTTTTAGAGTTGGTTCCTTTACACTTTGCTTCAAGTTCTTGTATATATGATCAGGTTACCACGAGAGCACAATTGGTAATATTTTTTTTTGACTGATTGATGAGTGATATGTGGGATATAATGTAGGCTTTTATTATACTATATAGTACACAATATATGCTAAAAATAAAGTTTTTTTTTCATCTCAGACCAAAAAAAAAGTTGAAGTACAATGATATGGAATATATGAAGATATAAATATCATGCATTTTCTCGATCTAAGTTACTTGATAAATATACGTGAGTTAGCTCAATGTTTTTTTTTTTAAAATTTAGATCTAAGTAAGATCCAAAACATTATATAAAAAATAGAATATATTAATCGAAATGCACGATTTATATTGTCTGTTTTCATAAATATCAGACATATTCATTCAGTGTAATATAAATGACATATATCTCTCTTAAAAATATGATATATTACAAATACCATCATTTTTATTTATTTTTTACCAAAAAAAAAAAATTTGAGTTCACCAAAATACTTTTAATGAAATAACTTTTTATTTTCTATTGTATATATAAAAAATATTAAATTACAAAATTTCTTTATAAAAAGCTAATGATTTATTTTATAAAGAGAAGTTTGATTTTTCTTTTAATAAAACTAAAAAAAATTAATATTTATTATATTAGATGTATTTTGAGGAATTCAAATTATTTTATTGTAAAAAATAAACGAAAATGTGGTAATTACAATATAACAAATTTTTAGGGAAGATATATGGTATTTATGTTGAATTGAATAAATATCTATGATATTTCTGTAAATTTGAGGATAGAAATCGCACATTTATTCATTGAATAAAGTGAAGGAATACTGTTGGAAATATATTGTGAATTAAAATACTTCCTGTTGCTAAATGGTTGACTTCTTTTTACTGATTTTCATAGCTCGTATTTAGACTTATTATTTTACAAATTAGTTCAAAGAATCGGACGTTTTGTAACACTAAAATTGAAAGGAGTTGTTGAGCTTTTAAAAAACCAGACAGATAAGTTAACTATTAACTAAAAAAAAGCTAGCGATTTACTCCCTTAACCTAAACCTCCAACACTCACTACGACATTGAGCTTTTGATCATTACATTAGTTGCTTCTTAAAGTTCAAAACTGCCTTCTAAAAATCGTTTAGAAGCGACAACCTTCACTTTTAAATTCCACTTCTAATGTGGTAGAAGCAACACTTTTAGAAGCGAATTTTCTCTTATAATTCATCTCCCTTGACCAAATTATATGGACAACATCAACTTTGTTTCGGGTCGTTGTTGCTCTTTCAAAATAAAACAAAATTAATTCGTATTTTTTCTTTATCATTACCAATGCTAGTAAGCAACCCGCAAATTATACCAACCACAAAAGAAAAATTATAAATTTTACCAACCACAAAAGAAAAATCATAGCCATCCCAAATATACAAACCCCGCCGGCGACGATTCCTATTTCTAATCCAAACTATACTTCCACAAAATGTTGTTATTATGACCATCATCGCGTGGGACACTACTGAAAAAATAAAATGTATTCGAAATGAGATGTCAAAGAAAAAAAATGATCACTACTAGTCGCTAAATAAATTAATATATATATATATATATATATATATATATATATATATATATATATATATATATATGATGGCGAAGTGAAGAGTAAGGGGTTGCGGCACTGGGGACGGCCCAGGAAGAATCAGTTGTGGTGAAGTTGGGGGATTTTGGAGGTTCAGTGGGAAAGAGAGCGAGAGCGAACAAAAGAGAGGGGAAATAGTCATCGGACTAGTTTGGGTTGTGCGGCGGACAAAGAAAGGAAAAGAGTGAGAGAGCAAGATAGCCACATAAAGTGGCAGACATATGACAAGCAACATCGGTGGGTTGAGTGCAGACGTAGAAATCGAGACGGAGGGGATGATATATTTTTGTTAGAGAATTTGAGACATTGATGAAAAATAAGCCATCAAGAAGCTTTGGGGCCGTTTGGTTTAGTTTTCTAAACTCGTTTCTGTTTTTAAATTCTGTTTTCTGATTTTAATTTTTAAATTTAAAAAACAGATTTAGAATTACGTTTCAGAATATTTTAAATGTTGTTTGGTTATGTTTTCCATTCAATTGTATAGAGATAAAATAGAAAACAACATTTCATTGTTTTCTGTTTTTTAAACAAATTTCAAAGAAAACAGAAACATGATTTTAAATCTGTTTTCTAAATTCATAACCAAACAGTTTTTCTAAAACTGTTTTCTAGAATTTAGAATCAGAAAACAGAAAACGGGAACAGAAAACGTAACCAAACGGCACCTTTATACTTTTTTTTACTTTGCTTTTAGAATCGACTGATTGATTCTAATGTCGTTGTTTTTAAATCAATAAAAAGAGCCAATTTAACAGCTACAAAATTTAACGATTTTTACACAATTTTTAGAAACGATATTAAAATTGACTAGTTGCTACTAATTGTATAAAAGGAAAATTAAATCACGTAAAATTTCACCAAAAAATTGAACCAATTTTTTAAAGCTACGAGTTTCTTTTAAATTTGCGTCTAATGACTCGTAATCAACCTTGAAAGAAACATCAACTTCTTATAGAATTATTGTCGCTCTTTTGTAGTTTGATAATTACCTTATATAATCGTCACATATAAAATTTTTGATGCCGTTAGAAAAGTAATTTATCGCTTCTAAATTATTAATTATTCATATAACAAATCTCGATAATTGCTTCGAAAGACAATGTTTCTTCTAATGTTAATATACAACAAATATATCATCGTTGATGTTAACCCAATCGCTGAAAATCAATGGTATAGGATTGCAGTGTTGATTCAACGACGATCATAGGTCGAACAATGCATTAGTGGTCATAAATCCAAAGAAACAAATAATTTTTAGGTGTTGAACAGAAAGATTGACGCTTGAAGACTATTGTTTTTTTCTTCCAAAAGGTGGGAAATAATAAACACAATTTACAAGTTTGACAATCAAGAGTTGAGAACTCAAACACTTAATTAGACGTACTTTTACATTCATATTAATAAGTTTATCATTTAAATTAACATCATTTGATTTTTATATAAAGCATTGGGGGATACAGTTACAAATCAAGTACTCGTTAGAATAAATTATGGATCTTTTTGTTGGTTCATTAATGCAACACGTATGAGAGTTTTTTTTGTCATCAAATGATAGATATATGGTTCATAATTATCAAAATTTAGTTATATTATTGTCGTTTTAGTAACGGGTTTGTTTTTTTCTTGATTTTCTCAATTTAATTATGTAATAACTAGTTCTCAGTTCTCACCTTTTACTTTTTTTTTTTTGAAACGCTCTCACCTTTTACTTTTGATCTGATAAATAATATAAAGAATTTCATATTGGATCTGTATGATGAATCATGTATCTTCTTCATACGTCTCGTTGAATTTTTACGTGTGAAAATATACTTTGATTTTTACGAGATTAGTACAGTTGCTTTTCTTTGTTTCTTTGATTTTTTTTAGCAGGCAAATTTGTCATGGTGCAAGAATGCGACAAGAATGTTTCACCTGTGAATAATTGTGGGGATTCAATTGAAAGGAGCTGCAAATATAATTACTTTTATTTTAATTACATGTAGATCTCGCAGTTCAAACATGGCTACATGCATGACTGACATACGTAACAGTCGGTTTATTCAATACGTAAGAAATAATCAAAACATATACATTGATTCTGCTAGGGGATCGGAACCCACGTGCATAGAGATATGAGGTAGTAACTGGCAATGATCGGAAATACGTTAGGAGACTCAAATTTTATTGGTATTCGAATATAAATTAGAGAATACCATAAAATTCAGAAAAAAAAAAAAAAAAATTTGTACCATTAAGAATATCGTTATCGTCGAGAAATATTGTTAAATACCGTATTTATTGAGAGAAATGTAGTAAATAAATATTTAAAAAGATTCATACATAACATACGATAAAAAATAGAAAAAATCTACAATAATTGTTCTATAAAAATTCAACACAAACTTAATGATATAGTTTAATACAAAGTACAAAATCAAAATAATTATAATATTTATGTTAAAAATCAACTAATTATTCATAAAATTTCATATTCTACAACTAATTTAGCAAAAAAAAAAATTCAAATCTAAACCCTATTTTTTGATGTAACCAAAAAATTGGATACGAATTCCAATTAACATAATGATAATGTTAGAAACTAAGAATTTGAACTAAATTATAAAAAACGAACGGAAAATTTCGTGAAAAACACTAAATATCATTAGATTTTAAGAATTGTCGTATTTAATCACTTACCGGTAAATTTTTCGTCAGAATACGTGAGAATTTGTCTAAAAACAATCAAAAAGGGGAAGGTTTATCCAGAAAACACCGGAAACCGAAACCGTTTCCTCGGAATTTAAGAAAAATTATGATTTTGTACATACCGACACCAAAACTATAAAAAAAATAGTTTTTGTTCCGATTTCCGATCGGAATCCGCGGAATTCATTCCTTGACTGGTTCTTAATTGACAAATACTAACTCGCTTGATATCCTAAATAGAATTAGTTCTTCGATTACTATTTCAACATAAAATTATAAAGTATGAATTACATTTTTAATGACATGAATGTAAAATAATGGAGTTAAGAATGAATTAGGATCTACAAGTCAATCACGATTTATTCAACATGTATTAAGGCTATCTATAGGGATTCTCCAAGTATACGTGTATAGAGCAATTGTAATTTCAGTTTATTGAGAGAGAGAGAGAGAGAGACAGTAAAGAAGGGCTATAAATGTAGAGTAGAGACTAGAGAGAGAGAGAGAGAGAGGAAGAGACATTCGGACTGTCCCACAACCTATCAGCTTTTTCATCTTCAATTAGAGATGAGAGAACCTCACTTTTTCTTCATGGTAAATAATTACGGATTAGATGTGATGGACTATGACTAATATGACTAATAATGAGATGTTGTATTAGATTTTGTCAGTAAAAACTCCCACTTTGCTTTCGCTCGCTGGCTATCTATAATTCCCAAACACCCAAACCAAAATTATTAATACTCTGTCCAAGAAGGACGCCCTTTTTATCACCGAAAATTAATATGGAAAAACTAAGGCCATGTTTGATATTCCTCTCAAAAACAATTTTTTAGTTTTTGAGTTGAAAAAATTGAAAACAAAAATTGAAAACATGTTTGGTTTAAATTTTTGGAAAAAAATTTCAAAAAATTTTAAAGTTGCTTTGGAAAAAAAGTAAAGAAAATTGAAAACAAATAAAAAGTGTTTTTGAAAAAAAAATTCTTCTCTTCTCTCATCTTTCTCCTCATCTTCTATTTTCATTCTTTCAAAAACAAAAATGAAAACTATACCAAATACTTTTTTCAGTTTTTTCACTTTCTCAAAAACAAAAATGAAAACTGTACCAAACAGTTTTTTGAAAACAACTACAAAACAGTTTTTCAGTACAACTACAAAAATTAGAAAACAGAAAACAAAAACTTTTTGAGTTAACTACCGAACACAACCTAAAAATAATATTGTTTTATTAAAAAAAAGATATTATTGTAAAAAAGAGGTGGTAAATATTGTCATTTAGGTAGTTGGAGGATATAATAATAATAATAATTATAACAATAATAATAATAATAGTGGTGAGTGGTGGGTTTTGGGGCTTGGGGGTCGCTATTGTTAATGGCGGCATGGAGTGAAAGCAAGAAAGAAAGACAATGCAAATAAAAGTGGGAATATATGAAACAAGTGGACAGATTGCAATCAAACAACACCCAAATCAAAGCAAAGCAAATCAATAACACATTAAGATTTTTATGCACGGAATCACTTCCTACTCTCTCTCTCTCTCTCTCTCCCTCTTTCTCTCTCTCTAGGTCTAGGTAACGCAGCTGGGCGTATTAGCTATACTATAGATAAATAACTCTCTTCCTCGATTTGATCGATCGGTCTCTCTTTTTTCTCTGTCTCTCTCTTGTTCTTTGCCAGTAATGGCAGTGGCTCAGTGCAAGAAAAGAGAGAGAGAGTTTCATCGGGAAGGTAAAACCTCTTATACTTCTAAACCTTCTGCGTGAGTAATATAGCTACAAAATTATAATTTAACCAAAACACAACACACGCAGACACTCAAAAACTCTCTCTCTCTCACATACGTCCACCATCATCGTAACAAAAACCTTCTGCGTGTGTCTGTCTTCTCAATTCTCTCTTCTCAATTCTGCTATTATTAGGCTAAATTTCATACATAAAAAAAATCTACCTTTTTCTTTCCAACCACCCAAGAAAGAAAGAAAGAGAAAGAACTGTGCATAAATATTTTTCTTTTTGAGTATCACTGTTTTAGGGATATACACGCAGATACATATGTGTACCACTGTGGAAAAAGCCTGAAACTTTAGCTTAAAACCCGGGAGAGTCCCTGGAGAGATAATTGGTAGATTGGATACACATAATAATAATAACCTCGCTCTCTCTTACACACTCACAGTCACAGACACACCCATCTTTATAAAGTAAAAGATATAATACCCTCTTTGCTGCCCTATATTGTCTCTACTAAATACAACTTATACAAGTAGTGGGAAAAGTAAGGGAAAGGGTAGGATTTGAGAGAGAGAGAGAGAATGGAAGGTGGTTCTAATGGCAGCTCTTGCATGATGGGTTTCGGAGAGAACAGTAACTGCAACAATGGAGTCGGTTCTCCAATGATGACCATGATGCCCAACTCCCTTTCACATCATCATCATCATCATCATCATCATCATCATCAAAATTCCAATCCAGACACTGGAAACCCGGTCATGAGTTCGTTATTCCTTCCCATACCATCTCTCTCAAACAACAACAACAATCATCACCATCACCAAAACAACACTGCAAATACTTACCTAAACATGTCTGGTGGTGAGATTAACAACAACTCCTCATCAGATCATCAGTCAGAGCACATCTCTTCATTCAAGGCCAAGATCATGGCTCACCCTCACTACCACCGCCTCTTGGCTTCCTATCTCAACTGCCAAAAGGTATCGCATCATAACTATATACAGCTCTCCGGGTTTTAAGAAAGCTAGGGTTGTGATGAGATATTGTCAGGTGGGAGCGACGCCGGAAATGGTGGCTCGGCTGGAAGCGGCTTGCCGTTCTACGGCCGCGGCGAGTGGACACGTCAGCAGAGGGTGTCTGGGAGAAGATCCGGGTCTGGACCAGTTCATGGAGGCCTACTGTGAAATGCTTTGCAAGTACGCCCTAGAGCTTTCCAAGCCAGTCAACGAGGCTATGCTCTACATTCACAGCATCGAGTCTCAGTTCAAAGCCCTCACTGTCTCTTCCTCTGATTCTGGTGATGGCCGTGTCTCATCAAAACTGTTTTTGTTTTTGGGTGATGTATTATACGACTTTTTCGTATTATTGGCTTCAAACCAAAGTGGCTTACTTTTAAGGTTCTTGATTTTATTCTATTCATAAAAAAATTAAAAAAAAAAACTAGGGATTCAGTCTTGTGTTCGCTTGATCTTATTAATTTGAATTTACCGTTTATTTCTCTCGTTTACTTGCACGATTCCCCTTACTAGTATATATGAAAGGAGGTTTTGTCCGTTTCATAAAAATTTTCTCACTTTAGTGTAGGTTGATATATGTACTTAGGCTTCAGATATTCAGTGAGCTCGTTTTAATTTCTTGGTTAGATTTTTAGGTTTATGATGAGAAACGTAATTATATATATATATATATATATATATATATATATTACATTATGTGTAATATATATTTATATATTAGGTAATAGAAACGTAATTATATAACTTTGACAAGGTAGATTTGCTAATCCGTTTGTATTTTGCACATTTGATGTGCCGTTGCTCTTGGGCCCTTGGCTTTAGAAACATGGGTATGTCTTCTGTCTATATATATATATATATATATATATGTGTCTGCTTTTAATATAGGGATCTGATTTGATGAATAGTTTGGGTTAACGCAAGTAGCTGATCTCATTTACGCTAAACCTAATGTTGGGTTTAGCTACAAAAAGGTACTTGTATTTTTTAACTGAATGGTTTGGTAAGCCAGCGACTGGTATAGCAGTTTATGTAGCGTGTGTGTGTAAAATAACTGTTGTTTAATTTCTTGGAATTTTCTCTCTTCACTTGGGCTCGTATTTTTTTGGGTTCACCATAAAGTAGTTTGGCTATTATTACTAGATCATTTCTTCATTGTCTCTTTTGTTCTTATACGTTTAGAATCAGTTCTGTCAACATGTCATGTTTTGTGGTAAAATCCTTTGCTAATGGAAGCCTTTTGAGTGTGCTTATTTCCTTGGATTTCGTTTCTTTTCTTATCTTTTGGTTTGTTGAAATGTTAGGGTTTAATAGTCACTTCGCTTGGTAAATCCTTTCATGTGATTATATTCGAGGTTTGAGAGGCAACACCTAAAGCATAATCTTTTCCTCAGACGGAATATATTTGTCAGCATTTGCATCTTTTTGAGATGTCATAATTTGGCGCTTACAAGCCTATTGATGTGTTGCCGATTTGACTAACATAATGTGCTATTACTTCAATGTTTATTTAGAATATATTAAGTTTCCACATGTTATGAAGTTGATTCCTAATCACTATCATATGTTACTGATATCCTCCATGAAAGTTTATTTATTTTTTCTTCCTAAATACTTGGCAAATCACACAAGTGTAATAGATTAAATTTGTATATATATATACATATATATATATATATATATGTATGTAGCTTTAATAGCTAAATAAATAATAACGATTAAATATTTTTTTTTTGTTTTTAATGATCAGGTTTTGGTGAGGTAATGGAGCGGAGCGGGTCGTTGGAGGAAGAGGTAGATGTGAACAACAGCCTGATAGACCCGTTAGCGGAGGATCGAGAACTGAAAGGTCAGCTCCTGCGAAGGTACAGCGGATATTTGGGAAGCCTAAAGCAAGAGTTCATGAAGAAGCGCAAGAAAGGCAAACTCCCCAAGGAAGCTCGCCAACAGCTCCTCGACTGGTGGAGCCGCCACTACAAATGGCCCTATCCCTCCGTATGTAAACCTAATATATATATATATATATATACACACACACGTACAACACGCATGATTATTTAGAATTTTAAATAAAATTATGTATGTCTAAATAAAATAGTACTAATAAGTTTAGGAGAGCCGGGTCAAATTCTAATTTTTATCTAAATTATTTATAATGATAATTTAGGAGATCTAAATGCTATATATTTTACGAGGTTCCTCGGTCAGTGTTTTCTAAACTGCTTATTATCTTGAATAAAACGAAGTAAAGCCTTATTATCGTGTGTTAACAGATGTGTTATAAATCAGTTAAACCAAAAAGAATCGTTTATTATAAGAAAATATTTTGTAATGTGGTTGAATTGGGAGGAGGGTGCAGGAGTCGCAGAAGGTGGCGCTGGCGGAGTCGACGGGGCTGGACCAGAAGCAGATAAACAATTGGTTCATAAACCAAAGGAAGAGGCATTGGAAGCCGTCGGAGGACATGCAGTTTGTGGTGATGGAGGCGGCGGCGGCGGGAGCTTCTCATCCTCACCACCACTTGTACATGGACAACCTCCTCTTCCCCTCCCACCACCCCTTCTCCGCCATGGACACCACCGCAATGCTCTAATACCTATACATCACCTCTTTTACTTTTACATCTATCTATCTATATGTGATGTGCTCAGCTTTTTGTATGTTGATTGCTGTTTTGGTCAACAACTAAATTAATTATTAATGTGGTGCCCTAATGCTGCTGTATGTATGAAACAAGACTATATATGCCGGGATTTGCCGATGTGTAGGATTATATGTTGTCTTGACTATCTTGATATATATCTGTTGCTACCTTGTATTATAATTTTTATCTAATGATATTGTCTCGACTACGCTCCATCAAAAAGCTCGAAAGTAACCGTTTAATCGTAGTAAGCTACAATAACAACGTAAATTACGTTAAGTGTTTACTAGGTTTTGTTTATTTAGTTTATGGGTCTCAAGTCTCAACTACTCTTGAGTCTTGACCAAGGTTTGACTAGAGTGCCCGGTGTTAAAAAAAAAAACGAGATCTGAGTGGTTGTGGGAAGCTATCCTAATCACCCTTTTACAGTTTACCGTAGTTGCAGGATGCAGGTGGTATTCTCGTTACTTTTTTTTTTTTTTTTTTTTTTTTTTTTTTTTTTTTTTTACTTGAGCGTTACATATATCACTATTTATGTTGTTTCCATTCAATATAAGCTAGCTAATTAACTCAATCGAGTCATTAAAAAAAAAATAGATTTCAGTCCTTGTCGTTCGGTTCCCTACGTCGTCGTCGTTTCTTCGATGCTTGGTCCAATCCCAACGCACCCATTTATCCGAGTTTGCAATAAGTGAATTACTATAATGGCTGTAATATAGTTATAATTAAATTAATTCATTAATCATTATTTTAATTAATTATAATAAGATAATTAGTTTTGATTTTAGCAAATTGAAATTGAAAATCGTAGCTAGGTTAGTTAATTTTTATTTTATTTTATTTTATTTTAGTATATTGAAACTGAAATCGTAATAACTTAATTAATTTGTTTTTGTTAATTGTATACAAATTTAAAATTGTAATTAGTTTAGTTAATTTGTTTTCATTTTTTAATTTGAAAAATGTAATAGTTTAGATACATGTGTCTATTTCAATTTGAAATTGTAATTAGTTCGGTTAATTTGTTTTGTTTTAGTAATTTGAAAAATGTAAATGTTTAGATATGTGTATTTTTTTGTTGTTGAATTGTTGTGACCAGAGCCATTGATGCTCGGTTTCGCCATCCTATGATGTACAAATTTCGTCTAGCTTTCGCATCTCGCGCGAGATGGGGGTATCTCGCGCGAGATCTCGCGTTTGGGAGGGGTGCGAGAGGGATACGAGTATATCTCGCGAGTTTGGTCAAATCTCGCGAAATCTCGCGCCCTATCTCGCGTATATAATATCCCCGAATCTCGTCCGAGTGAAGTTATTTTTTTGCAAAAATTTCCCCCATTTCCGCATGTATTCCGCAGAAGAAGAAGAGAAAGAGCACCTCCAGATCTCGCGCAACTGAAGACCGGATCTGGGTAGATCTCGCCGGATCTCGCCGTGTACCCCCGAATCTCGCGTGCTGGAGGTGTAAAACTGCTCAAATCTCGCCGTGTACCCCCGATCTCGCGCGGTAAGGTTCGAAACTGATTTTTTTTTTTTTAATTTTGAATGAATTTTTTATTGGATTGTTGAGTATTTTTTAATGGATTGTTGATATGAAGTTATTATAATCCAAATGTATGTAGTAATTTTGAATAATTTGATGATGTTAATGTTGATTGTGATGAATTTTATTTTATTCCGAATTTAGTTGGTAATTTGAATTATATGTTGTTAATCTTGAAGTCGTTTTGATTTTGAAATGGTTTATTTTTAAATCCGAATTTAGGTAGTAATTTATTTAATTAAATGTTGTTGTTAATCCGAATTTAAATGGTGATGAGTTTTATTTTAGAGAAATTGTCCCATTTGCCACTAATTTTATAACATTTTCTCACTTTTCACCAAAAGACTAATTTGACCCAAAATACCACCGAGATGTCAACATTGTTGACATCTCATAGTGAAGGGGAAAAATAGATGTCAACATTGTTGACATAGATGGTGGTATTTTGGGATAAATTAGTGTTTTGGTGGAAAGTGGGAAAATATTATGATATTGGTAGCAAATTGGGCAATTTCTCTTTATTTTATTCCGAACTTAGTTGGTAATTTGAATTATATGTTGTTAAAATTGAAGTCGTTTTGATTTTGAAATGATTTTTTTTTAAATCCAAATTTAGGTAGTAATTTATTTAATTAAATGTTGTTGTTAATGTTGATGTTGTTGTGAAATGTGTTTTTTTTAATGGTAGTAATTTAATTATTATTGATTACTGTTTGCTTGTTTTATTTAATTCTTGATTATTCGTTATTGTTAGTTGTTCATTATTGTTGATGTTGACATGTTTTGATACTTGATCTCTTGCTTTAGATTTACTACTTGAAGAATGAGTTCAGATCCGGCCCGAAAATATTGTACGCCCATTGCGGGAAGGACGAACGCTTTTGTGTGCAACTTTTGTGGCCATGAGATGAAAGGCGGATGTGTTACTAGGGTGAAGAATCACCTTGCCGCTGCAGATAATCGAAGAAGTACTACGGTGTGTGATAAGTGTCATCCGGAAGTAAGGGAGGAGATGAGAGAGTGTCTTTTGGCCGTATCTGATAAGAAGAAGTCAAAAAGTAGTTTTGGAGCGTATCTTCGATCCGAAATCACGAAAGGACTTCGTAGATATGAGTCAGATGAAGAGGACGAAGACGAAGAGGTCTTAGTCCGATAAACTATGAAGATGGTGAGACAGCAAGAAGCAGCTGAGCAGTGGAGGGAAGAATGAGAAGGACCCGGTGGATCTTCAGCGGAACCCCGTTTGCAACGAACGCGACCACTGGCTCCTTCTTTATACAAATACCCCAGTTCTCGGCAGCAAAGGGTTGATGTGATGTCCGTACCAGCATATGCAATGAAACTCGGAAGAAACATATGCAAGTTCTTTGTTCACGAAAAAATTCCGGCATCTAAGGCAGACTCACATCATTTTCGAAACATGATGCAGTCCGCTCAGGAGTTTGGTAAGTAAATTTAAATTTTGTCATATTTAATTTCAAATTTATCATATTCAATTTATTTATTACGTATTTTGAGTTGCAGGTCCTAACATTCCATTACCGTCTCCGTATGATATCCACAACAAGTATCTTGATGCCGAGGTTGTTGACATGAAAAAATATGTCGATGACCAAAGGCCGAACTGGGAGAAGTTTGGATGTACGATCTTGTCTGATGGTTGGACGAGCCCTACAAGGCTAAGTATCATAAATATAATGGTGTATTGTGCTGGAACGACGGTGTTCTTGAAGTCGATCGACGCATCCAACAAGATCAAGAGCGGAGAATACATTTATGGCATCCTCAAAGATGCCATGAACGAAGTTGGGAAGGGCAATGTTATACAAATTGTGACGGATAACGATTCTAACTACAAAAAGGCTGGACAAAAGATGAAGAGGTAAAACTTTTATTTGGAATTTTATTTTAATTTCAAACGCATCATATTAATTAAGCACGGGGTTTTACAGATACAATGTGTATTGAACTCCATGTGCCGCGCATTGCATGGACCTGATGTTTGAAGATATCAGAAAGAGAGGGAACGTCGCTGCCATCGTTAAGGCAGCTAGAATGATATCAAAGTTCATCTACAATCACGGTCAACTACTATCCAATCTAAGAGACATTACCCCAGGTGAAATTGTGCGTCCTGGGACGACAAGGTTCGCTACGAACTATTTGGCTCTTAGAAGTCTTCGCGAAAAAAGAGCTGCGCTGAAGCAAATGTTTACGACTCAATGGTGGGATGAGCACAAGCTAGCTCGTACGCAGACATGTAGATCTGTTTTGGAGAACGTTTTGTCACAACGATTTTGGCACGGAGTTGACGACGTTTGCAGTATCTTTGAGCCGATGTACAGTTGTCTCTGATTGGTCGATACCGAAGTTCATCCAACCATGAGATTACTATACTACGTATTCCATGAGATGAAAAAAATATTGGAAGGACTTCACGGGAAAAAAATGGGTTGTTGATATTGTCGAGAACAGGTGGACCGGCCAACTTTGTCTTCCCTTACATGAAGCAGGTAACTGTTACGTTTAACATTTTTAATAGGCTTTACTACTTTAGATTTAGATGTTAGAGTTATTAACAAATAACTATTTTTTTTATGCAGCTTTCTACCTTAATCCAAAGTTACAGTACAATAGAGAGGTTAAAATAGATAGTACACACATGATAGCGGTGACAAAAGTCTTCGACTTTTTGCACCCATTCGATGATTCTTCTAGGCTAGGACATGAGGTATTTATGGTATTGGTATTTATGCACACGTCTTTAATATTAATTTCTAATGGCATATATTTTTCAAATATATAGTTGTTAGCATTTCAAGACGCTAAAGGAGATTTTTGTCAAAAAAGTGCGATATCAGCGAGGGGTACTCTAGCAGCAGGTAATACTCGCGATTTCACTTAATGATTTAAGATGGTTGATAATGTGTATGTAATGTATTTAATGTTGATAATGTGTATGTATTTAGCAAATTGGTGGGAGCTTTATGGAAAGCTACTCCGACATTGCAAAAATTAGCTATGCGAATCCTTTCCCAAACCGCGTCTTCATCAGCATGCGAAATGAATTGGAGCACGTTTGCATTAGTCATACAAAGCAGCGGAACCGCCTAGCATACAAGAGGTTGGATAAACTTGTATTTTGCAGTTACAACATGAAGCTGAACATGAGAGACATGAAGTACAAGTTCGAAGATTCAATGGTGCCTTTAGATCCTTTGGACATGATCGAACGGGCTTTTGAAAGATCGGGAGCCCAAAATGAAGGAGATGATGAGATGTTACACTGGATTGATCCTATTCACTTAGATGATGAAAATCAGAACCCAGATATGCACATTGCTGAAAAGGCTGAAAATCTTGGAGTTGATGTCAACCGAGTTCTGAACGAACACGTCCGCCCCCCCTCTCCCTCCCATCGAGAGACTCAAGACGGTTCAAGTTCTTCAGATGATACTGGTCATGCCTCAGATGATAATGCAGGTAAGATTGCTCTCATAATTTAATAAAACAACTTTTTATTTTCTAATTCCATTTTTATTATAATCATAGGAGGTGGTGGTGGTGGTGGTGAAGAACGTGGCGGGCAATTCGACGGCGGTGGTGGATACGATCGTCAATTCGGCGGCGGCGGTGGATATAGCGTACCACAAACGGACGATGAATACGACCGCATGAATCCAGACTTTTTTGAGTCAGGATATGGAGGCAATACGTACAGAGGTTTGTCTGATGCAATTTCATTCTCTTCTACTAGCAAAGATGTTGATCAATTGTCACAGTTTTTCGGTGGGTTCTCGATTACACCGGAGGACTCAGAATCCTCGCATCCAGTTGAGCCGCATGGCGGGTCTTACACTTATCCTGAGTATCCCATGATAGTCTCGGTGCCCGTGCCTGTCCTCGTCATACCCGTCTCTCCCCCCATTTTAAGGGATTTTTACCAGCCACATGAGCCCCAACCTCGTACTCATTACTGACCAGGTTTCCCAAAATACTCCATTTATGTTGCATTAGATCAGTATAATTACGATCGCCACGTGGAGACTTATATGACTACATATGCTCACATGATGACTTGGTACGAGTATTGCCTGATGCAAGACCAACAACCTCATACATTTCAGGGCCCTCAACACTCTACATACGAGTAATGACAATGACTGTGAACTCTATTTTTTACTATGCTTTGGTTTGTAGTACGCTTATTATATTTTGTGTGAGAACTCTCTATTATGTGTATAATTATTTGTTTTCTTTATTTAGTGTGACTTTGCTTGAAAACTCTATATTACATGTGTATTATTTGTACTCCACTTAGAATTTCATGTTTGGAATTTTGTAAACTTTATTCTAAAATTTATATAGATTGTGTATCCTAAACTTATACAGAATCATAATTAAAAAGTTGTTCAAATACCCTGCGGAATACCCTTTTTTGCGGTATATCCCGCGAAATGCGGTATACCACACGGTACGAAATACCCCGAATGTTCATCAAATACCACGAGATACCACGGTACGAGACGAGATACCAAAAAAAAAAGTGCGGTACGGCCGCGAGATGCGAGATTTTAATCCTTGATCCTATGTAACACTTTGATCTATCATTCTTGTATGTTAAGATTATATAGAATGCTCTTGTGGTTTCGTTGTTTTCATCACAATTTTCTTTATTCCTCTAAATTGTGAATTCTTTCTCTTGTTTTTTAGTTTTTTTTTTTATATAAATATATATATATATATATATATATATATATATATGATTAACATAATGTGCCACTATTAAAGATCGTAAATTTTTACTTACAACACATTTTTTTTAACTTAGAATCGATGGGAACCGGTCCGAGTCTAACTTGCACTAATACCTTTGGTTGAATTGGATCCAATTCGTTCAAATTACACTAAACATGCTATCTAATTCTAATTCAGACAAAAATCTAATTAATAATTAAGTGCAAGAAAGAGTCATAATAATTATCCTCAACTTAATAACGAATTAACAATGTGGGGTCATGAAGTACACAAATATCGAATTGTTCTAACTCGCAATCTAAGTTGAGTTTCAATCAAAGAATGGTCATCGCAACACATACGTGGAGGTCCTTCTGACAGCGTTGTCGTTCTAATCTCATTTTGTGTGATCACTCTCGATCCTTGTGCTCCTTGTTTCCTACTTGAATGGACTATTTTTTGTCTTTGAACGGACAAAAAGTCACATCCTTTCCTATGAACTATAAACTCCTACAATTTATAGATTTTGAACAAAGAAACACCTGAATTTTTTTTATAAAAAAAGTGTCTTCACTAATCAAGAAATCACATCTAGTTTGAACATTTGAATTAATACAAACCATGCCATAAGCGCTTAATTATCCTCGATTCCTCCTTGAACGGACGGCCTCGCATTCAGAATCTTGATTCTTCAATTCCTAGCACAACTAAATCTTCTTTCTCAAACTGATACCTTAGTCTTCAAAGCCGTTCTCTAGATGGATGAGACTTGTTGTGTAGGCTAACTCCTTGTTATGTTTGTTGAAAAACAATAAAACATGTATATGGAAGGGAGATATTTCGAAGAAATATTTCTTGGGATAGCATAACAAAAACAATTTTGTTTGGTACTCCTTTCAAAAAGTGTTTTTAACTTTTTGAGTTAAAAAAATAGGAAAGAAAAAGTGAAAGTGGTGTTTGTTTTTGTTTTCCGGAAATTTTTTTTTAAAAATTTTGAAGTTGTTTTGTAAAAGAGTAAAGAAAACTGAAAACAAATAAAAGGTGTTTTTGGAAAAAAAAAAAAAAAAAATTCTCTTCTTTCCTCCTTCTCCTCATCTTCTATTTTCATTTTTTCAAAAACAAAAATGAAAACTGTATCAAACACTTTTTTCAGTTTATTCAATTTCTCAAAAACAAAAATGAAAACTGTACCAAACAGCTTTTTGAAAACAACTGCAAAATAATTTTTCAGTACAACTACAAAAATTAGAAAATAGAAAACAAAAACTTTTTGAGTTAACTACCAAACAACAATTTAAACTCCTTGTCATACTTTAAAAAAAAAAAACATTTTTAAGAGAGAAAAATCTTAACCACTTTATTTTGGTTTATTTTATTTTATTCTAGTTCCAAGCATCGAATCATAACTACTATATTTTTTAATCATGATAAAATAAAATATCAACTAACAAGATCTAATTATTGGTTAATATATTCTTTTATTTAAATAAAATATTGTGCCTACCATTCTGTTATATCGCTAGTTGATTTTTATTTACTTAAAAAAGACTCTAATAAAAGTAGAAGGGTAAACAAAAGTATGTACGTATTACTGAATTAAACTTAAAAAGTAGACAATATAATTATAATACGAGTAAAATCTTGATCTTGATCTCATTGAGCTTGTCCTCCATGAGTTTAACCTCCTTGCGCTAGTCTCCCTTATCTTGATCTCGATGATAATTAGATGCTCGATATCGAGATCCATGAAATTGGAAACGTTCTCTTTATTCTTCATATTGGTTTGTTTTGCATTTTTTTTTCTTTTTTCTATAAATGCACGTAAATTTGTATCGGATATAATATCCAAATCCGTGAATTAAATTTTAATCTCTTCTTTCATCCGATAAAAGACGTGGCCCAAATTCCAAAGCTTTAGCTTTGGGTCCGCAATTCTTCTGTTTTCAAAGTTCTTTTTTTTTTTCTCAGAACTTGAATTCTATTAGAACTAGCTTCAATAGTTTGAACAAGACTGCCATTTTGCTCCTTCATTTTTTTAAATTCTACATCTTCGTTTTGTTTTCTCTATGCTTTTTTTTCACACCCATAGGTCTTCCAAATAAATTACAAGTGTCATGATCGTTCATGTTAAGATCAATTGAATGTTATACCGGGAGTTTTGCCTCTGACTCGATAGAAAATGATATGATGACGGAAAATTACGACCTTCTTCTTAAAATGCATTTGAGTTGTTATTAGCAAATTTCTCAATTCCCTTGAGGATGTGGCACACATGATCGAATTTGAAGCCTCTCTTGTATTTCTCTATAACTCATTGAACTCCAATAAAGACATGATTTCGGATCCTCAACCAATAACATATTCGCTTGAGTTAACTATTAAATATTGTTAAGAGAATAATGTGAACAAGTTAGTAAGTACAAATAAAAAAAATTAGTACATGTTATCCACAAAAATATATACTTACAATATCTTGCTCCGAAGCACCGTTTGAATAAAGTATAAACAATGGTTCCGATTCTAGTTTCTAAAGATCTTATTGGTCTAACTTTATGGAATCATTTTGAGTGATATCCCGTTTCAATTCTTACCCAAAACTCATCTTTCTTTTTTTTGGGAAATCCCTATGATTGGGTTTTGAAAAATATCAATATAGGTACGACACAAGTGCATATCTTCTTGAAAAGAGTATGAAGAACTGCGACTTGAAGTCATGTTTAAAGAAATGAATTGATGAATGAGTTTGTCAGGAAATGAATTAAGGAGTAAGTCTTATTTATATATAATAAGTTGACAATACAAATGTAACGACTAGATTTTAGATCTAGAAATTTGATGGTTCATATCTATTTGTTCGTTTATCATAATATTACGAGACAAGATATGATAATACAATGCAACAGCTAGATTTTAGATCTAAAAAATCGATGTCCATATCTATTTGGTTGTTCATGATAATGTTAGGAGACAATATGGCCTAGATCTATTTTTTTCTTCTATAAATGATGAGTTTCGTTTCTGAAAAATTATCATCACCTTCTTCACCGTATATTTTTTTCTCCTCACAGTAAATAGTATTTTTAGTTTCTTAAAAAAATAGTATTTTTAATATGAAATTTGGTGTTGTGATTGGCGTTGGAAAAAAATTGGTCCTAAAAACACACAAAAATATGGTGATTTCAAACCAAGTTTGGTGTAAGGTTGGAGTTGCTCTTATATTTACTCAAGTATGGCCCCCAAAAATGGGGCTCTATGAAAATAATAAGCCCAATCAAACACTAGCAACAAGGGCACATAGAAGCATAAATTAAATGAGGTTTTCTTCCACTTTTCAGGTATCGTCTATCTTATTTTGTTTACTCCTCTGACGTTAACGGTTTCACCGGTACTTCTTCTTCTTCTTCTTCTTCTTCTTCTTCTTCTTCTTCTTCTTCTTCTTCTTCTTCTTCTTCTTCTTCTTCTTCTTCTTCTTCTTCTTCTAAGCTTCTCAACTCTTTTTTTCTTATCCTTTTTATTTTCTTTTGCATTACTTTCCGCTACTGGGTCATAAATGGATTCATCATTTGAAGGACTTTTCAGCTCCAGAAAACTCTGCAATTCCCTTATCAAAACTTATTAACTCGAAATTCTGATTCTTTACACCAAAATTGCCCCGTTTTTCATTGCGGAAATAGATCGAATACGGTTATGTTCGATTAGTTCAATGGTATGCGATCAACAACTGGGCAGAGCTATGAAACTCATTTCCTAATCATTTATTTCTTCCGAAATTGGCTATGTCTGTTTCAAATATAGCTAGTTTTGTGAATAATTATGGTAGTTGTGTATGAATCTGATTAGGAATTTCAAGGTTTTAATGTACATAATTAAGTATTGAAGTGTGAGCTCTCCATACCTGAGGCGTTGCGCCTCGGTACGTACGATGCGTAAGCCTTAATAGGATACGTTAAAAATAATATAAATATTTTTAACGTAACACATTATAAAAAAATCTTCTCATTTTGCTTTCAACTATTCTTTATATTTTGAGTAAAGGGGTTTAAAATGATGAAGGAGAAGTAACATATATTGTTGTTAAATAGAGGTAAGATGTATCTTATATTTATGTTTATATGATATTACTAAGTCTAACAAACTCAAATTGCTATAAACATATTGAGCACGAGGGCGAATAGAAGCGGAACCGAGGTTTTTCTTCCACAAGGCTCGTCTCTGTGATTCTGTTTACTTCTCTGTCGGCAACGGTTTCACTGCCTCTTCTTCTTCTTCTAAGCTTCTCAGCTCATTTTCGCACGGGTAGGCCTACCCGAGCGCGTGGGAGGAGGGCCGGTGTGACACGCTGAAGGAAGGCATGCTGCGCTTGTGATAGACATGGCCAGACGGAGCGCGCGTCGCGCGGCCTTTGCATCACCGAAGGGTGTAGCGCACCGGAGGAGGCGTGTTGCGTCGAACGTCTGACTTGGACTTCACTGCACTCGAGGGTGGTGCTCAGTGGAGTGTCAGGAAGCTATCGCGGCTGAGAATGTCACTCGAGTGGTGACGTTTATTTTCTTCAACTCCATGTTCCTGCCGCTCGGCGGGGCGGATCCTGCTCTCGACGAGCATATGGCAAAGATGATGAATTGGTCAACTTTGAATAGTTGCTTTTCTTTTGCGCAAGTGTTTAGCACGTTGTTTTTCTTAGGAATCTCCCTTTTTTTTTCAACGCACTAGTCTTAGTGCTTGCTTTCTAGGAGTTTTCCCTTCAGTGCACTTGTCTTGGCGTCTTCTTTGTAGGAACTTTAGAGTTTGCTTTCTAGGAGTTTTCCCTTAAGCGCACTTGTCTTGGCGTCTTCTTTGTAGGAACTTTAGAGCAGTTGCTCCTTTTTTAAATATGAGACATCATTTGCTTTCTATGCATGTCATTTCTTTGTTGATCTTTGAGCAAGTCTGCCCGTCTTGATCTTTAACTGTATGCTCTTATTCCGATTAGTTGTGGCGTGTTTCAGTTTTACTGTTTCCTTGTCAATTTTTTTGACAAGTCCTTCACTCTTTGCGGGATTCAACCTTATTCCCCTAACAATTGTATTTATGTTCAGGCGAGTCTGCCTTTGCGCGGGTTAGGTCTAAGATGTCACTTTTTAGCGATATTTGTGCGCCGTGTGTGAAGTCTTTGAATGCATCACGCATCGTGAAAAACGACTTTGAGTGCACCAAGTGTGGAGACTTAGGTGTGTCGTGAAAAGACGTTTTTGATGCGCCTCATAAGGCATCCCGGGATGCAACATGTTTGGCGTCTTAGATGTGTCGTTTGAGACATCTTAGAGATGCACTGTGTTTGAAGTCTTAGGTGCACCTCGTGGGTATCCTGAGTAAGCCTCATGGGCTTCTTGCATGCGCCTTGTTTTCGTCTTGGGGGATGTAGCATTTTGATATTGAACTATCTTGTGGCTCAAGTCCTTATTCTCGTTTGTGTTCAGGTTGAGACTCGAGTGCTTGATTGACTATGTCGTTTTGTCAAGTCTTTTGGAGACACTTTTAGCCTTGTTTAGATGACTTAAGAACTTTGATAAAAAAAAGAGGAAATGGCGGTAAAAGTCCCTAAAGATTTCAAAAACAGCTAAGTTGGTACTTATTCTTTTTTTTTTGTACGGTAAAAGTCCTTAATGTTTAGTTTTCCTAATTTTGTAGGTCCCTAATTCCGTAGGTTCCTAATTCCGTAGAGATTTTTTCCGCCATTTCCTCTAAAAAAACCTTTGACTTTGTTTGATATTGCGAATTTTTTTGAAAATTCTAGAACTCACAGAGCTTATTGTCTTTGGAAAAATAAAGCAAAAATGGGGGAAGAGTTGGTTACTGATAGATAGTATTGGCTCAAGTGTTCCACATTCCAGGGGTGACAGATTGAGTTCCCGTCCGTGTATTCAATATAGTAGGTCTCGTCGTGGACCACTTGGCGGACCTTGTAGGGTTCTTCATTGTTTGAACATTCTTCTAAGCACAAGGCTTCCACCGGCGAAGCTCCACCTCTTGATTTTGAAGTTTTCCGTGTAGATCTCGGCCAATATTTGGACCGTGAAAGGTGAGAAATTTTCCTCGACAACTTCATAGGCTCCGCTACCCCCTACATCGTATTCTCTGAGGTCACAGACTTTGTTTCGAAAGTTATGGATCATCGTGACGACATTGAGACCGGTGGTCGGAGTAACCCCTTTCTCGAGAGAAGTCTTGCCACTTTTTGTTTGACCCTTGGTCAGTGTGATGATTCTCGTTAGTGGAAGCTGCAGGAATAGTGTTAGATCAAGAACTTAGTTTTTCCTTCAAGTCTTCGTCACGCGCAGTGCGCCGGACGGTGATACGATCCCTAAGATCTTGGTTCGCGGTACGAAGGTGAGAGCTTCGTCGAGAACGTCTCGCTGTTTACGTACCCTGGCTTTTCGCAACGTCTTCCCATTGACATGGTCGATCATAGACCGAGCGTCGGGAGTTTCCTTCCTGGAAAACCGCAGGTGCGATCCTTGTTTATGGCGTAATATTTGATGGACCGGCTTCATTCACGGCGGGGAGTCCCCCGTCCTTTGTGAGAGAAGTCTCGATGTCATCATAATCTTCAAGGCCTTCATAGTCAGGATCGTTGTCTCGACCTTGCTGATTGAGGTTTTTGGGTTCCCGTTGGGGATTCTCGTGTTGTGCATAGGTTGTTTCGCAGCCAGTCGGCTATGGAACCTATTGTTTGTCGCCTTTAATCGAGGAATATCCTCCTTCATCTCCTAAATGCGAGCGTCCCGATCATCAGGAAGTGAATATGGCGAGTAAGTCAAGCTCTCTTCGAGGAGCAACTCTTCACCGGCATGCCCTCGAAAGCACAAAAAATATTTCGAGCCTCCCGCTACGTTATCGAGGTTTCTAACTCCCTCAGAAGTGCGCGTTGTTGATTGATCATCTTTTCTCAAGTATGAAAAACTTAAGTTCTTAGAAGAACATAAGAAGATGATTGGAAGAGATTTCGAGCTATTTGAGTCGGAAAGTGCCCTCCTTCTAGGACCAAGTGGCCGCACCCGAGCCAAGTGGGAGAAACATGAACGTCACGAATATCGCTCCTATGACTTAAGAACGTTCTTCGTTCGCCGCAACGATCTAAGAATAAGAAGAAGAGTTTATAAGCCTAGAAGGGCGCATAGGCAGTGTCTCTAGCGCGCGCTCCGACGCTGATGATTAGTTTGATTGCTATGTTTGAGGTGGGGGACTGATATTCGTTATTGAATATTTTGGAGATTGGAGGCTCGATTAGAGGAAACCGTGTGCGAATGGTCCTCAACAGCATTTTAGAACTCTAGAATATAGTAATTTGAGAGAATTGTGAGTGTGTACCTTGGCGCTTCTGAAGAGAGGTATTAATAGTGCTTATGAGGCTGTTGATAAGGCTTTGTTGCATGGCAAGAAGCGAGCGACACAAATTGGCTCATGCGCGCGCTTCTTGGGTGTTGACGCGCCACGCTAGGCGCTGGGTGCGGTGCGCCAAGTTAGTTGCGCGATTGGTTTCTTGGAAGCGCGTGCGATGATAGTCCTCGTTGTCTTGGCACGGGCGTGTCGAGGGGGAGGCGCACTATGCCAAGCCCCTCGCGCGCCGCATGCCTTCCTTTGTGAAGTGCGCGCGTGCGATCTGCTTCGTGGATGAGCTCGAGCTTGAATTTGGGCCCGTTGTGAATGGGCTTTGGCTCATTTTTTGGTCTTGGTGAGCGCTTAAGTGGTCCGGCTTGTTGGGGCTTCATATTCGAAATCCGACACAAAGTCGCATTGAATTTAATGTTTCAGGTTTATAGAGAACGACCAACAACAATTCCCTTATCAAAACTTCCCAACTCAAAAATCTAATTATTTATACCAAAATCACCCCGTTTAGTTCAATGGTCTACGATCAACAACTTGGCAGAGCTATGAAACTCATTTCCTAATCGTTTTTTTTTAAATGCAGCTAGTTTTGTGACCGATTTTGGTAGTTGTGTATGAATATGGTTAGTGCTTAGGCTTTTCAAAGTTTTAATGTACGTAATTAAGTATTGAAGCGTGAGCTATCTGTACCTGAGGCGTTATTGCGTCTCAGTACATACAAGCCGTAAGCCTCAATACGATACGTTAAAAATAATAAATATTTTTAACATAACATGTTAAAAATATTTTTCTCATTTTGTTTTTAATTATTCTCTATATATTGACTAAATGGGTTTAAAATGATGAAAGAGAAATAACATATATTATCAAATGCATATTGTTAGGGGTAATATGTATCTTATATTTTATGTTTATATGATATTACTAAGTCTAACAAACTCAAATGACTATAAACATCTGTAATGTATATGATCATCTCGGTTAATAGTGAAGAAAAAAAACTTTATTATGAAATCAGTATCACATAAACATAATTCACTATTATTTATAAATATTTATGCTAAAAAATTTAGATCTCTTTTAATATACGTATTACCTCGCTCAATAAAAAAAAAAATTAACTCTACATTATTATCAGATCACTATTATATACATAAAATTTACCATTATTTATAAATCTACAAAAAAATAAATAAATATATATATATAAGAAGAAAAAATTACTAAAGTAAAAATTAATGGGAACTGCTAAAAAAAATTGAATAAATTAAAAATATAAAACACTTTATAAGATGTTTATATTTTTTAATATAATTAAATATAAAAACCTAGTAAGTGATACTGTACGACTAGAAAACCCGTCGCTCCCAATTGCTCGCCGTCTCGCCTTATCCCACCGTATCGCACCGTCTCATCGTCACGACCACAGGTGATGTTCAAACTCTTAGTTTCAGTTTTTTATTTTATTTTGTTAACGTGTTGATTAGTATTGCTTGGATTCCCTATTTCATTTCGAAAATATGTAATTGATGTGTTTATTACTAGAGTGTTTTTTGTTGTTTTTAGTTTATGTAATTCGAAATCGTCTTAAATTCAAATTCCGTTTCTGGCTAGTCTAATCAAGATTTACCAGGTAGAGCATTCCAGGGTCCCTGATTTTAGGGCTTAGATGATGGTTTTTGTTCGTGTATTTGGATTTTGGGGGATTTTGTCCTGGTTTTTGACAGAAGTTTAGGGAAAAAAGAAAAGAAAAGAAGGATGTTTTAGTATTTTTGCGTTTTTCTGAGTTGAAACTGAATAGAATTAAATGAAAAAGATCAAATCTTTATATAACAAGTCCAAATCTGCAAAGTGGTGTTCAAGCAAGGTCATTTTCCAGACCTAAAACGTGCGTTACTGAGGCGTTTTCCTGGCGTTTTACCGTTTCCACGCCTCAGTACATACGTTTCTAACGCTTTTTAATACTTTGAGGCATTTTAGACTATGGCTCGATTGCTTTCAAGAAGGCTGTTGCGCTCTATTGGGTCTTCATATACAACTGCTGGTAAGTATAATGCCAATTCTTTCATAATTGCCTTTGTCTGCCTTTTTATATACTATCAAGCTCAAAGACGTGTATATCTAATTCTTCACATGTTTATTCACTACTGATATCTGCTTAACAGACTTGTCCAACCATGTTCCCGTGGATAGATTACTATCTGTAGAGTCTCCTCTCAAGGTAACGATCAAAAGATGTTACAATTCTGAAGGTTTTTTCTTTTCTTTTCTTTTCTCTTTTGGTGGCTCTAGACATTGAGTTTGAGGAACATCTTTTTTTTTTTTTTTTTTTTTAAATTCTCTGTAGGGTGGGTCATCTCTGTTGTTTCGTCGAAAGCTTTCGATCTTGACGCCGGGATCAAATGAAGGTGGTGTTATCACGCCTCATTCGATGTCCGCTAAACCAGTTTTGACGCCGGAGCGCCAATTAGGTAAAAGAAAAATAAGTGAAATGTGCTCAGGGTTTTTTTAGTTCTTCAAGTAGGCTTGTCCATTTAGATGGTAAAATCCACGTTTATAATACGTGCCTCTCTTTTTCTAGGCCTTTATCAGGACTTGGTTATTCCCGTGACAAATTTTAGTAACCAAGACAAAGGCTATATGGTTTTAGCCGGTGATGTGTTTGATGTGCCTATAAGGAAGGACATCATTCATCGAGTTGTGCTATGGCAGCTCGCCAAACGCCAACAGGTGCGTAGTTAATTACCCACAGCCATACTTTGTTAGGTTTTGAAAAAATAAATAAATAAAATATATATTTTTTTTGCGGTACAGGGAACACATTCAACGAAGACAATAAGCGAGGTAAGTGGGACGGGTAGGAAGCCATGGAAACAAAAGGGTACTGGACGAGCACGGCATGGATCGTTGCGTGGCCCACAGGTAATAATAATGATTTACATTGCATTACATTCTTTACTCTCTTTCTGTGCCATTCGTTTCGAGACTCTTCTGATTGGAATTTAATGTGAGCATTGATGAAGGAGTTGTATTGTGATTGGGTTAACAGTTTCGCGGAGGTGCTACGATGCACGGCCCTAAACCACGAAGTCATGCTATTAAGCTAAATAAGAAGGTCCGACGGCTTGGCTTGAAGATCGCTCTCTCCGCCCGTGCAGCCGAGGGAAAGGCAACACTCTCTCTCTCCCTTGAATTCTTTTATAACCATGTGTTTTAGTTCACGTGGTATCGTTAAAATACTGGGCTGTCATTGGACTTCAAATCATAATTGGTAGTAGTAGTAGTAGTAGTAGTAGTAGTCGGTGATGGGTGAATGAAACCCTAACACAAAAAGTGTTGACAAATACCTCGCAGCTTATGGTTTTCGAGAACTTGAAGCTCCCGACACACAAGACCAAGAACATTGTGAACTTCGTGGATCAGATGGAGGAAAATAAAAGATTCCTGGTCGTCGATGGCGGTGATATCAACCAAAAGCTCAAGTTGGCCACACAGAATCTGCACTATGTCAACGTGCTTCCCTCCATCGTAAGTCGTGTCCTGAATAAATGTCCCGGGCTGCGATAAATAAATTCTGAATTGATATATTTCTTTCTCTTCTTCTTCAAGGGTTTGAATGTGTACAGCATTCTGAAGCATGACACGTTGGTGATGTCACGTGACGCGGTCAACAGAATCGTGGAGCGTATGCGCACGCCCATCAGCCGTTGATCTTTTTGTTCTCGGAACTCACTTTACAACATGGTTCTCTTCTTTTTGGTTTTCGTAGAAGCTAAGAAAACCGGGAATAAAATTAGATTCATACAATTTTTTTTTTTTTTCCCTCTATCTAGAGCCGAAAGAAATGCTTGGCTGAAGTTCCGGCCTTTGGCCCCCTAAGAATGATTCATGTTGTAAGCTCATCTATGTATTGACATGATCAATCAGTCTAAAAATATACATATAGCCCCATGCCCTGCAGAAATTTGGTCTACTCTGTGATTGAACAGTCTGATGACTTGAAGTTGTAACATGTAAACAATATGATTATATCTACCTATAAGATGTACTTGAGGAGTTGAGGTGTCTTTGTGTACACTCTCTTTGAGACAGCCTTCGAGACCCGTCACACTAAACAAGTTTGAAAGGAGAGAATCCGTAAAAATTAAGTTTCCATATTAGTTTAAGATGCAGATTTGGTTTTTACTTTTATTTTATTGATCTGTCAAAACTGATCACAATTATGGCTAAAATGCTCAATTTTCCAGTTAATTGAAAATATAGAAGTAAAATGATGTTGGAAATTGAGATGGGCTCTAACACAAACTAAATAATTGTTCGCTAAAATGCTCAATTTTTCATTTCATCGATTGATACCTTAAAATTTTCTCTCATTGACGAAGACGATGCTCGGCAACAGACCGGCGTGATTTCGATGAATCAGAGGTAATTTCAGTAGATCCTTGTTATTCAACATTATTTCCGTGATTTCGGCGTGATTCCGTCGCCATTTTCGTCGTTTGCCCGTCAATCTGTTTCGGCCAGTGCATAGAACATGTATTTTCGTATTGTGATTTTTTTTTTTTTTTTTTTTGGGTAAAATGTTGCTGAATAAAACATGTATATTTATGTTGTGCGGTTCACATATATTTTTTTTTCAAATTTTTATAAGGTTCTAAAAATATTTAGCATTAAATGTTGATTATCAATCTTAATAATGTTTCAAAATTAAAGTTAAACTTGTTGCTTGTTGAAATGTTTGTTTTCATGAATTTGAAATAATCATGATAATGTCGTAGAATCGGAAGTTGAGATTTATTAATGTGTGACCGAAATTATTGTTCAATGGTGGTGGTGTAGAACGATAGCGGATGAAGGCGTACGAAAGTAGCCGAGACCCTTAATCATTTCACATGCAACTACTGTGGAGTGACGACAAAAGGAGGGGGCGTGACACGTATGAAACTTCACTTGAGTGGAAATGACCCGAAGAAGAACGTGAAGCGGGGTGAGAAGTGTCCTCCAGAAGTGAGAGACGAGATGAGATTGTTGTTACTTCAGACTGAAACGAAGAAGTAAAAAAAGCAAGCTATGGAGAAGACTATTCGGAGAGAGATGCGTGCGACCATTGGTCCAGTTGATGAAGAAGGAGACTTTGATACTGAGACAGAATATGAACTATACTAGACAATGAAGAGAAGTCATCAAGAAGCTGCTGCAGAAAATTTGAGATCCGGTCCAAGTGGAGCTAGGTTCACTATCCCACCGTGATTTGGGAATGAGGATGTCAACAGCTGCACCATTTCTTTATCGATCGGATAGTGCACGGAAAACAACGCTTAATCCGGAGGCAAAGACTTCACTTAAGAAGCGTTTGGGTAAAATTGTGAGTCGTTCATGAGAGTGCGCCGACAAACAAAGTGAAGTCCCATAGTTTTCATAATATGATGCACGAAGCGTCAGAATTGGGTAATAGAACTTGTAAAATTGTTCGATGAATTCTGATTAATTGACTAACGGGTTTCTGATTATTGGATTATTTAAAATTTGTTTGTTTATAGGTCGTGGTCTCCCTTTACCTTCTCCGTACGAGATTCACAACACGTACCTTAAAGAAGAGGTGACGGATGCATTAACGTACGTTGATAGTCAGAGACCAATATGACAAGAGTATGTGTGCACCATATGTCTGACGGTTGGGCTGGACCAACTCAGTTGAGCTGATAAGACTGTTTTCTTGAAGTATATCAACGCGTGTGGCAAGATAAAGAATTGGGAATACATTTACAAGATGTTGTCTGGGATGGTGAAAGAAGTTGCGCAACACAACGTGATCCAAGTTGTGACAGATAACGGATCGGTATATAAAAAAGCCGGTAAGAAGTTGATGCAGAAATTTAATTTGTATTGGAAACCATGTGCCCGCTCATTGCACGGACTTGATGTTGGAAGATGTTGGTAAGAGAGATACTATCTCACGGGTCGTGAAGGATGTAAGGAAAATTATCAAATTCATCTACAACCACGGGATGGTGTTATCAAAGATGAGAGAGCAAGGTGAAAGTGAGATTGTTCGTCCAGGTTTGACAAGGTTTCCCACTAATTACTTAGCTCTTACAAGCTTGATGGGGTTTGTAAGGTGTTCAAGCCCATATATACCTCTCTACGCTTCGTTGAGATAGAAGTCGTCCCGACCTTAGGTACGTATTTAAACTTATTATGTTATAAACTTATTATGTTTTGAATTTTTTAGGTGTGTTTTACCACGTCTTCAACTTGATGAAGGCAAAGTTGAAAAAGATTCCAAACAAACAATGAGTTGATGATATCGCAGTCGAGATGTGGGAGAGACAGCTTTGTCACCCGTTACATGAGGCAGCCTACCACTTAAATCCAAGGTGTCAATACAATCTGAACATCTTGATGAAGCCAAAGCATGTCACTGCCGTGACTACCGTATTTGACACATTGAATCCACATGATGATTGCTCAATCTTTGGCAATGAGGTACATGTTTTATTGAAGCTTGTTTTTATTGAACCGTATTTAAGACCTTATAATTTATAACGCACCTTGTTTTTTAGATTATCCAATTTTGCGAGGCCAAAGGATTATCCAAGTCATGTAGTTTATGTTTTATGGTATAGACATTCATTATCAATGTTTGATCGTAAGGATTCATTTTGTAGCTGAATGGTGGAGCATATTCGGGATCGAGACGCCGAAGTTAAGGAGGGTGGCCATGCGAATTCTCTCGCAAACATCTTCATCATCGGCTTGCGAAAGAAATTGGTGCACTTTTGCGCTAGTCCACACCAAACAACGGAATCGTCTTGTTTCCAAAAGGTTGGAACAACCCGTCTTTTGTACCTAAAATATGAAGTTACAACTCCAAGACCGGAAAGATATGCACGAAAACAAGAAAGGTTAGATCCATTGGACACCATAGAAATTTCAATGCAAGCCATAAGGGACGATATGGACAAAGATTTTCTTCTTTAATGGATTCGACCTGTCCACCTTGATGATGAACCTCAACGACCCGAGCTACAAGTGCTATACAAGCTCGTTCAGTAGGTATCAGTGCCGAACGAGTATTGAGTGAAGAGGTCGATGTAACTTCATCCGACAATGACGTTGATGGTGGTGATATTGGTGGTAGTGGTGGTGTTGGTGTTGGCGTTGGTAGTGGTGTTGGTGTTGGTGTTGGTGGTGATGGTGTGATCCTTGGACTATAGATCAGGATACCAAGCTACGCAAGATGAGGACCACAGAGCGCGCGATTCACTTGGAAGGTACCATTATATTGTGATATGTTTATTAATATGTTTTATGTATTCGATTGATCTTCATGCAAATTAATGTCTATCAGGTTCGACTAATTCTATGACTTTGAGACTGAGCAATACACTAGTGGTAGACAAATGAGAATGAGTTCCACCATGTCCATGTCCTCTACTGATTATGACGTCGACTCCATAGCGAGTCAATTTGGCTCAATGTCGTTTTACCTAATGTCGTCTCAATCTTACGGTGAAGGTTTGTATGCGTATCCTTACCCATGTCCTTATTCGGTGCATGTGCATATCCTCGTTCCCGTCCCCACCCTCATGAAGCATTACATCAGTATCATGTCTTCTGCAGTGTTGTTGGAGATAACTAGTCTAACTACAACAACCATCTCTTAAACTATCAATCTAGCTATGATGGTCACACGACATGGACTGACTATTGTGATCGCCAAGCAAGAACCGATGATTACTATTAACCCCACCGTCATTCAAGCTACTATTGAGTCTTTTTATCTGTTTTGAACTTAGTATGTGTTTTGAACTATCTTTGTTTTTTAACCTATTATGTGTTTTGGACTATTTGTTTATGTTTTTTTTATGATGTGTATACTTATTACGTGTGTTGGAAACTTGAATTTGAAGTTTGAATTTATAATGCATGTGTTTGAAACTAATTTTATTACGTGTATGTAACATTATTTCCGTCGGCATTTTCGTGTTTTATTGAAATTTTCGTCAACATAATTTTTTTTAATTTTCATATTATTTTCGTCGTCCACCACAATTTCTGATTTTTTAGATCATTGGCACAAAATCGACCGTCGACATTTCAATCCTTGTCTTACCGGCATGGAAACAGCCAAAGCCAAAATTCAAATTTAAAATAGAATGGAACAGTGTGTGTAAAGTCACTCTTATTCCACAAGAAATGGTTGATAGTACATCACAACACAACCAGACAAAAGAAGCTCTGTCTCTGTCTAGGGTCTCTAAACAAACATGAAACCAAATTAATAGTGGACTTAATCTGTGTTTAATTCAAATCTCTATACATCACTCTTCTTTACTACGTGAAAATTCAGTGTAGGAGAGAGAACAGTCTAGTCACTCTCTCTCTCTTTCTCTCTCCTCTTCACCAAGCCCTAGGTTTTGTCTGTTTCCCGAGAAAACTCGCATCTTCTGGTTTAAGCTCATCCAAAGCAACTTCCAAAGCTCCGACATTTTTTCTCTCTTCTTCCGCAATGGCGAAGACCAGACCAGGCAAGAAGGACTTGGACTCGTACACCATCAAAGGCACTAACAAAGTCGTCAGAGGTCAGAGCTCGAGCGAAATTTATTTTATTTTAGTTATTTATTACTTTTCGTTTTCTGCATGAAAATTAAAAACGAAATCGGTTTTTGAGGATCAGCCGGAGATTGCGTCCTGATGAGACCGTCGGACATCGGGAACCCGCCGTACGTGGCGAGAGTGGAGAGGATAGAGAGCGACGGAAGGAACAAGGTCACGGTGAAGGTACGGTGGTATTACCGGCCGGAGGAATCTATCGGAGGTCGGAGGCAGTTTCACGGCGCGAAGGAGATCTTCTTGTCCGACCACTTCGATGTCCAGAGCGCTCACACCATCGAAGGAAAGTGTAACGTCCACTCATTCAAGAGCTACACGAAGCTCGACAATGTCGCCGCCGACGATTACTTTTGCCGATTCGAGTACAAAGCCGCCACCGGAAGCTTCACCCCTGACCGCGTCGCCGTGTGAGACCTCTCTCTCTCTCTCTCTCTCTCTCTCTCTCTCTCTCTCATTCTTAGTTGGAACCCATAAAAGAGGGGGGAAACTGAGAATTCAAATTATTTGAAGAATTAATCACGAAAAAACTTAAAATTTTGGTTGAAAATTGAAAATTTTATCAAATTTGTAGATGTTTCCTAAACATAGCTTGAGAGTGCCCCAAAAAAAAAAAAGATCTGATCTTTTTGTGTGTGTGAGTGAAGGTACTGCAAGTGTGAAATGCCTTACAACCCGGATGATCTGATGGTGCAGTGCGAGGGCTGCAAGGACTGGTAAGGATTCATTCCCTTTCCTTTTTTTGAAAATATAAATCTGTGGTTTTCGCTTTGGATTGCGTCTGAATACGAAACCTAGAAATTGTATTCAAGAAAAAAAGAAAGAGATTTTGTTATGTGAATTGTGGTGATCAGGTACCACCCAGCTTGTGTGGGCATGAGCATCGACGAAGCCAAGACCCTCGAAGAGTTTGTTTGCTCCGAGTGCTCGTCCGAGGACGATGAACAACGCGCCGCCCGAGACGCTAAGAAGTCCCAGAATGCTATTCCCGATGAAGCCAAGGTAGGGATTAATTTTTAATTTCTGTTTTGATTGATTTGTAGCTATAGATAAGCAGTCTATAAACTTCAATCCGAGGCTGCAATTATCTGTCAAATGTTTCATGAAATAAAGGCATTGGTCGATCTTCAATTGCATAACATTAGTGAATAAAGTGTGAACGAACGCGAATTATTTTGCAGGTGAAGCCGAAGCGCCGGAAGAGATAGATGTAGCCTTGAGGAAGTAATTGTCTTTTCGTTGGCAACATTGTCATTGAGTGTTGTACATATAGCTCGCTTCTGTTAGACTTGGATATATATATCTAGGAGATTATTGTTATGTTCTGTATCTTCTTTCAATTAGCATAAAGATAGTCTCGAATTAACCTCTTGCGTCTTTCCCTATTAATCCCGAATATTTCGAGTGTGACGTGCACATTTTGGTTTCGGATTAGTATCTAATCCTACTCAATGACTGTTATATCTACCTCTCAATTCTCCTTTTATTTTCTTTTACATTTTATTTAGAAAACAATTTCTATGTTAGCTTGATTTTACTATTAAAAACAAGTAATGAAAGTTCATGCCGTGTTTTAACTTTTAAATGCCCACAATCAGACAGCCGAAAACTGAAATTTCAATTTATTTCAAATTTTCATTAGTGACGGAATTTTTTTAAAACAATCTGCACAATTTGTTCTAATTATGAGATTTGGACATCTTTGATTTGTGGTTCGCAAAATATTATTAATTATGAGTCTCGATCGTATATTATTATAAAAGATTGATTTGTAAGCATAATTTCAAGCGGGAAATTTTATAGACTGTGTAATAGTGAGTCTAATTCGGCTTATATGTCAAATATTAGGAATCTTAAATATATGTACAATTTTACTCAAATGCCTCTGAGCTATCAAATAAAAACATTTCAACCTTAGACCACACAATTGTTACAGCAGTTGACTACGGTCGATAGCACTGCGGGCAACTGGAGAAAATGGCTTTATTTTTTATTTTTTATTTTTTGTCAAAAAGCACCTATGACAAATACTATTTAGAAATTAAATAATGTGCAGTTTCACATATTGAAAATAAAATTTATCTTTCAATCATGCTTCTCAATATGTAGAGCAAATACTTTTGACGATCCAGTAGACTGTTCTTTATCAAACACTAAATTAATCAAATATGGTTGAAAAATTACACGGAATAAACCACTTAAAACGATGATATTGCAATCTAACCAATGTTTCTTTTAAGTTTCAAATATAGCCACAAATGATGACGTAATTTTATTAGTCATTTAACAAATTACTAATTAACTTTTATTAAAATCGACTGAACATAACATATAAGCAACGTTTTGATCGCATCAAAATAATACAACTTTAATACACGTTAACTTGAATTATTTCATAATATTTTCTTTCCTCTTTGTAATCCAATTAGTTGCGATATCAAGTTTTGAGTTAATTTCTGTTTATTTTACACGCGATAAGTTTTGGCTGGTTGAAACGTTGACCAGTGGTTGGTTTCTATGATTTATGTTTTATAATGGTATTTCTTGATTTTTTTAATTGCTTATTTCTGTAAACGATAAGGATTATAAATTTACCAAACGTTGATTATATCCTTAAAACCATGTTTGGAATTTGCTACATTATCCAATATATATTGAAGATCTTTAATTTAATATCTGTTTTTCAATATATTTTTATAATTAAAATAAGAAATTACATTTCCGTAAAAATGGACAATCGGGTAATCATTGGAAAAGGTCAATTTTTTTTTTTAGACTTAATCTAGGTTGCGACTTAAACTACGATCTCATTTTAGTGTGGGTGATAAAGTGTTCACAACAACTTGAGCTACCTAACTTGATCTCATTTTTATTATTATTGGTCTTATGAGAATAAATATATATGGGGCGTGTTTGGCACAGCTTTTTTAAGTCTGTTTTTGTTGTTAGCAAAAACCAAAATGCAATCTTACTGTTTGATAAAACAGTTTTTAGAAAAAATTTCAAAAACGATTTTAAAAATTGTACATGAGTCACAAAAGCTAGGAATCTTAGCTTTTAGAAAAAAAAACGTTTTTGTATCTGATATAAAATTACTTTAATATCCTCACGTGATTATCCATAGCACTGTTAAATATTTATTTTATGTCTATTTTAGTCTTTTTACTATAATATATTTATTTTACCAAACGCAAAATCAGCTTTTATTACCGGCAACAACTGTTTTATAAACAGTTTACCAAACATCTGTCAGTTTAAAAAAAAACAGTTTTTTTTTCCAAAAACTGATCATATGTTTTAAGTTAGTCTATTTTTTTCGTCGGGTTTTGTTTGTCTTTCACTTGTAAATTGCCAATATAAAATCGCATTGAATATATATATATATATATATATATCTTGAAAGGGTCTCGTTAAAACCTCTCCAAGCTCATCCCAAAAAAAAAGGTTTTTGTAAAAGAAAGCGTACCACATTCCTTATTACATATATCCATGAAAATCATTATCGTTCACATCCCGCATCGGATATTACTATTTATTGATAGTTCCATTTAAAATCTATCGAAGTGCAGGCATACACATTATTTTAGTTCTAATCAAAATTACCCAACTAAATAAATTATACCGCATAAAAAGATCAATAGAGAGGTTTTTCTTATTTTTCACCTTCCTCTCTATGGTGGCATCTTAATTAGCTCTAAATTCTAAAGATGATATTGACCATGAACATTGACCAAAGTTATGATAATTGCTCTCCACTTTTCCATTCACAACCGTAAGTTTTGTTGAATTCTTCCTTATTATTCTTGAGTTTGGTCAATGACGTATATTCTTCTTTCGGAAAAAACTAAAAATAGAGGATAATTATATGTTACACCTTCATTACATTTCCTTAAAAGGCATCAATCAAGGCTGTTATACGTGACATGGCAAGAGCTGCGTGCTCATGAGTCATATAACATAAAGGTCAAAAAGGTATTATCTTACTTGTAACGTCTTGAGTCCAAAAAGTATAGTGGAAAGATGATATAGAGAAACACTTAGTGCGTACACAATAGTGGCATGATTAATCGGTTTTTTTTTTCCTTTCTTTCTTTCTTTTGACGTGACTCGGTTAAGAATTCTGTCTTACAATCCGTACATGCATGTATGTATGTTAAGTATAAATATCAGAGAGGACGAGAGGGCACAGACGTTTCATGTATTGCTTTGACCATGGTGAAAAATGTGGTTGTGTCGTCTGCTTCAGAAGGATTATTGAACGCATCTCTGCTGGTACTGATATTCTCGAAATTTTTCATCAGTTCTTGTTTTGGTGAAGAACGAGGATTGTATTTAGTCACCTTGGAAGAAGACCCTGTTGCGTTCCTTGGTGGTTATCGTCTTGACCAAAGCCAAACCAGGTGAGTCGTGAGTACTATATATATGGACTATTTGAGTGTCATGTATATATATATATATCTAAAAGTAGGACTCGATACGATAACGTAATGTATTAAGCCAATGTTTTTTATGCATGTAATATTAGTGAAGAGGTTTCAAAATCCCATGCAAAGCGCTTAGTGGATTCTCACGACCAAATCTTAGAGAGCACGCTAGAGAGTGGAAGCTACGTCAAGATCCACAGCTATAGCCACGTCGTCAATGGCTTTTCTGTTCACACCACACATTTACAGGTCCAAAATCACTCTCTCTTTCCCTATCTCATCTTTAGTTATAAGACCAACTTCAAGATGCACACTTATAATACATCATCAAAAATTATATATATTTTGTTATATATCACTTTTATGTCACTAATGGATAATAAATACTCCACAACTCTAAAAGTTCATTTATTTTATCTTTCACTTTATATACATATATTTCTGTGTAAATTATTAGTGAGCTAGTTAGTATTGGTGATATATATGAGCACCATTGACTTGATTAATAATTATGAAACTATAAATTGTTCATAATACAATAGCAACTCAAAGTGTTTTTCGCTTAACTTCTACCTAAGCATATGAGCACCCCTATTAGAATTACTCTATATTAATAACATAAATTGAATACGAAAATCAAGATGAAAGATTTAACGTAGAAAACTCGAGACAAAAAAAAAGGAACCATAAGACATAGCCAACGGAGAGGAATTTCACTATGCTGAAGAACATGTTATAATTTCAGTATACTTAAAATATGATACTTGACTCACTACTAAATCTCGGAAAAATTAGATTCATCCCGCTATAGGCTTTACGGGCGGACGAAAACATATTTGGCTCACCGTACTTTAGCACGACCCCATGATCATGTGTCCTCTGACCACTCGTATCTTCGTATATGGATCATACTTTCAGGCAATGAAACTAAAACAAGCCAAAGGAACGAGGATAGTGGAGAGAGACAGAGGGGCGAAATTGATGACAACGTACACGCCAGAATTCCTGGATCTTCGCCGGGGAGTGTGGCCTGAGCGAGGAGGCGATAGAAGCGCCGGCGAAGGGATGGTCATCGGATTTGTTGACACTGGAATCAACCCCTACCATCCTAGCTTTTCTTTTGACGGTTTACATTTGGCTTCCAACGGTACTTCACGTTTCTCCGGCGATTGCGAGACGGGCCCTATGTTCCCGGCGAGCTCGTGCAACGGGAAGATTGTGTCGGCAAGGTTCTTCTCCAGAGGGGCTCAAGCTAT
This sequence comes from Urtica dioica subsp. dioica, assembly GCF_054948205.1. Taxonomy (NCBI): domain Eukaryota; kingdom Viridiplantae; phylum Streptophyta; class Magnoliopsida; order Rosales; family Urticaceae; genus Urtica; species Urtica dioica. The sequence continues at coordinate 16,134,665 of NC_142764.1, read as the reverse complement.
CGCCACTCTCGACCCTTCTATTGATTTCCTTTCACCCTTCGACGCCGTTGGTCATGGAAGGTATGTGGGTGCCCCAATTTTTTATCCTAAGTTTATTTCCAAATGAATCCTCTTTTAGTTTTAAATTGTATGAAAATGACATGAAAGTGGTATAAAAATCTACCATCGTAAAAAAAAATAGGCAATAATGCCATTTTTCAACAGCAAAAAAATATCATTAGAAAAAAACACAATAAAGCGACGAGAAAACTTCCTTCAAAAAAATGTTCTCAGGGGCAATTTTGTGAGTTTTTGATCAAATTTTAATCCTTGGATTACATACAATACTTTCATTTGTCGCTAATATATATCGTTTGTGCAGCCACGTGGCATCGACAGCAGCTGGGAATGCTGAAGTTCCGGTGGTGGTGAACGGCTTCTTCTACGGACGGGCCAGCGGGATGGCCCCTGGTGCTCGGTATACTCTTTGACTTCCATATTTATTTGTAAAATTGAAATACACTAATTATGGTCCCAAATTTATTTTCTTCATTTTTCGCATTGCCTACAAAATAAATAAAATTACAGAATAGCAGTGTACAAGACAGTATATCCAACGGTGTCAACATTAACGGACGTGATAGCAGGAATCGATATAGTAAGAGCAGTGAACATGAGCTTAGTTGAATTCGTTAGAATCGTTTATGGGTAATTATGTAATTCTACATTTTGATTCTCAGGCGGTACAAGATGGAGTAGACATACTTACTCTCTCGGTGGGACCAGACGAGCCACCGGAAGATACACTCACCTTCTTAAGCATTTTTGACGTGGCTATGCTTTTCGCAAGACGGGCCGGAGTGTTCGTGGTCCAAGCAGCCGGTAACAGAGGCCCAGGCCCATCTTCTGTCGTCTCTTACAGCCCATGGGCCGTGGGTGTCGCTTCTTCCGGCACCGACAGAACTTACCCTGCTTCGCTTCTCCTCGGAAACGGCCAAGTCATCAATGGCCTTGGATTATCAAGTGATTTCTAGGATATCATAATTTCACCTTACTTTCCGATTATTGTTTGATGTAAAACAATAGTGGGGTTTTGATGTGTAAAGATCTGACATGTTTTTTTAGGAGCATCTGGGTTTTACATGTACAAGCTGGTACTGGCCAAGGATGCTGTGAGGTCAGACGGATCGTTTCCGAGGACACCGGCTTATATCGACGAGTGCCAAGATGCCGAAGCATTGGCGCCAGATGTTGCTTGGGGCAGTATTGTCATTTGCACATTCTCGGAGGGCTTCTCCAATGGGACCTCCACCGTTACCGCTATTATGAAAACCGCAAAAGCCCTGGGATTCTTGGGATTTCTTCTCGTTGCGAACCCGAGCTATGGTGACTTCATTGCTGAGCCTGTACTCTTTGATGTTCCGGGAATATTGATCCCAAATGTCAGGGATGTTCAGGTATTACAATGAAGGGAAAAAAAATATCTTTTGAGCATTGGTGCCAAGAAGAACTAAACATGAACAGAGGTGAGGTATAAAATTTCATGCAGGTGTTAATGGAATACTATGAGCAACATACCGACAGGAACGAGAGGTTGGTCAGTAGAAGATTCGGGGCAAAAGCTGTGATCAGGGACGGAAGACGCGCTTCTTTCGAGGGAAATTCACCGACTGTGAGCCGATTTTCTTCTAGAGGACCAGATATCATGGATTCTCAAAGGAAACCGGCTGATGTGCTCAAGCCTGATATCCTCGCCCCGGGTCACCAGATTTGGGCTGCTTGGAGCCCCATGAGTGTCTCAGATCCAATGTTAAAAGGTGAGAGTTTTGGTATAGAATTGGATTCAAGAAAAGATCAAACTTGCAATGCAAGTCGTCTTTTTGACTGGCTCTTCTGTAGGACTCGACTTTGCCCTAATCTCTGGAACTAGCATGGCAACGCCTCATGTTGCAGGGATAGCGGCTCTGATCAAGCAGACCAATCCTAGTTGGACGCCGTCCATGATTGCATCGGCAATCGCCACCACAGCCACCAAGAATGATGAGCACGGACAGGTCATAATGGCAGAAGGTTTTGGTGTCCACAGCTTGTATCCCTCCACTCCTATGGATCTCGGTTCTGGCCTCGTCTCTCCTAACCGTGCCGTAGATCCTGGCCTTGTATTTTCTTCAGGTAATACTACCCTGCGATTATAAATTGGTCATAATATTCTATTATTCAATCGGAGTAACGGGTAACAGATGAAGCAGGGTTTGAGGATTACATTGCCTTCTTGTGCTCATTGCCTAATACGAATCCAGCTACGGTTAAAGATGCGACTGGAGAAAATTGCGATATCTCGCTGACTCATCCGGCAGAATTGAACCTTCCTTCAGTAACAATATCGGCTTTGACCGGGTCTCAACTGGTTAAACGGACTGCGAAGAATGTAAATAGCGAGCCAGAAACTTACCTCTGTGCAGTGCTACCTCCAAATGGGACTACAGTGAGTTTGAGTCCTTCTTGGTTCACCATAGCACCACTCGGAATTCAAGAATTGCATATACAATTTAATGTGACCAAAGCGATGTATAACTTCAGCTTTGGCGAAATTGTTCTTACAGGAGGTTCAAATCATATTATCAGGATACCCTTGTCAGTTTTCACTCTATGAGTATCGAAAAGACAACAAAAATAATTATGCAACAAACATTCATAAACGATAAGAACTGATACATTACATTATAGTTTACATCAACGAGGCCATTCACTTGTTATGATCAGAAGATTTCATCTCGCTAATTACAGTTAAGGGAAACTCTAACGCGGATTCAAATCCGCCATCCGATCACACCCTCCAAACAATCTATGATATTGAATCAAAATTTATGAATCAATGTATATGGAAAACTATGCATAACATTATTCTGTCCTGCACATACACTCTTTACAGCGGGGATACCTGTAAACACTCCTGGCTTTAGGCCTAGTTTGAACATGTTTAGTTTGTCTAACTGCCTTCCTTACTCTCTGCTCAAATACACGCCATTCGATGGTGTTATTCTTTGTAAAAATGCTTGCAAGCCTGCGTTTGTTTGGCCGTATCGTCGGCATTTTCCCGCCGCCATAATAAATCCGATAACCCGATACCAACGACGATAATTGACTCCCCGAATCAGTCATTGCAAACGCATCGGAAGCGGTGCAGGCTATGTAATCCAGCGCCGCTAACTACATATATAAGATGATAGCAACTTAATCAAATGAGAAGTACGGACTATTTGTTTCCCTTGAAACAATTTTTCATATGCGTTAATATTTTACCTGAGAAGAAAAGTTCATGAATGGTTCAAGTTCGGTTGATGAAAGTAAATTCTCTTTGGTGACCAACTTAGGGTACAAGCTTGTCAAAGAAGGCAACCTCGACTTCCCTCCGTATATTTGGGAGCCTGCCACAAATATACTTGTCTTCCGATTGAAACCAAGAGCAGCAAGCACTAGAACTGCTTCTTCAGGCGTTAATGGACATAGGCCTTCTGACCTAAGTTCTTGGGGAGAAGGTAACCTGGAAATATTTGAAGAGAAATGACAACCATCTCGAGAACACAGACCCTTTACAAAATTTCCATGAATACCGAAAAATGAAGGGGACGATATCAGGTGAGTTGCTTGTAACATAATGCAAGAAACTGTTTAGCAGGCACATACTTGGTGGTCTTCTTTAGAAGTGTCAATGCAGGAAAATGGATTTTACGGTAAGCTTCCAACTCTTTTCTCTCCTCGTCGCCTCCACCGAATTCGCACAAGGAATGAGCAACCATGTCAATTTCAAACCTCAAGTGCAAGGCTAAATATCTAGAAGCTTTTTTTGGGCGAGTTTGATTTTGGTTTTTGGATTCTCCTGCATATGGACCAATGAGATGACGATCCAGCGGCCCTCCTGGGTGATCTTCATGTTGGCGAAGCCTTTGGAGAAGTAAAGAACCGGCTTCTTGAATCTTGGGAACAAATTGCAAAGCATGGAAATTACATCTGCATCGAAGTCTCTAGATGAAATTCCCCAATTAGGAAGAGTAAAACCGGAAGGTAGTAGAAGAGACAAGAAACTTATGGTACAATCTCACAACAGAATCTTGCAAAAGACAAGGATTGTCAATTACCTGTAACTGAAATGGTATTGGATCAAACGCCAAGCGATTTCCAAACCCGAGTAAATGCACGACTCCAGTTTTTAATAGAATAGGGAGAATGTGTTTCAAGTAAAAACTTGGTTTTGCCTCTTTATTTATGTCTTCGTCTGTCACCTGGTCCCAAAAAATAAAAGAAATTTTTAATGCAATGAAAAAAATATCAATTTAGAGCGCTAAAAGTTGCTTGAGCTATTCAAAATTTGTCAGATGAGCCTACCACGCTACGAATGGCCACCAAATCTAAGGACTGAAGCTCTTTGGGTAGTTCCTTCACTATTCGAATATCAGGTGATAGGTAGTTAATAAAATGCTCCTCCTGATAGATATCTCTGAATTGACTGCGACATGATAAAATTAGTTGGCAACTACTTTACAAGAACTGTAAAATTACACCACCCAGGTCATAATAATATTATAAAAAAAATAAAAAATAAAACCATGCTGAACTTTTAATATCAGATATCAAGAAACTGAACATAACAGTTTCTCCAGTTTCTTATAAATATAATCTATATTCTATTTATGATGATAATGGATAATGTCAATACAAAAAATAATAATAATAATAATAATAATAATGCTGGACAAATAGAAAGGAAGAAACATGTCACCTTACATCTTTCCAGACACTACTGTATAAGAACTTGGGAACAACAAGAGTTGCATTGAGTAACCGAGCAAGAACAACAGCATTGCAGACCTGTAACCAAACAATAGAATATTTTAGCATCACATACGAAAATTTTACATTTAAAAGAAAATATATGTTTGCGGAGGGGAAAACTTATTGATATGAAGAACACGAGTAGTAACCACTAAACATTACTTACTCCCACTCTTTGCTGATTCATCCCACCATTTGCAGTGACCAAAAGATACCCATTCTTTCCCTCTATATAACCATAAAAAAATAAAAATAAAAGACATACAGATGAGAATCCATGCAGCCATGTCTCGAGCCCTATGAAAGCTCTAATATATATATATATATATGAAGAAAAGAGACAAAGTAAAACCATTGGGCTTCCAGTTACGTTGATCGCCACAGGGTTTCCAAGAAGAAGCTGGAATAAATGGCTCGAGCCACAAATCTTTTGGCTCGGGTTTGTTCTGCCCATATAATATATATAGCACAAAACAGTTAAAGAAGAAGCCACAATAGATAATGGTCTAGGATTTTGTATGACAAGTCAACATCGATGCCAACGCCAATGCCAGCTGATCTGAACTAAGTTTCTATAACATTCAATCAATTAAATATGAAATCAAACTCTGAGTACCTCTGCCAAGGCATGAGCCGCTAAAGCCAACATCCTTCCATAATTTCCTTTCGGTACCCTCTTTCCTTTGCCAATTTTTTTCGATCCTTTCTGCAACAAGAGAATATTAGTGCCCACTTCTCTCCGAACCAACTTATGATAACGAGAAATTATGTACGCACAATCGTAGCGCTAAGAGGAATCTCTTTAAATTCCTCTTCAAAAAGATTAATAGTCTTATTGCAGCTTGATGTTTGAAACTTGATGATGGCATAACGATATGTGATGCTATTAGATCACAAACCATGTCACGCCATATCACAATCACATTCTATAGGAAGATAATCCCTTGCCAGCCCAAATCAAGCTTGGATTTCCATCTTTTAGACTACTAACTTGCAATACTTAAAGTCATTTCTTAAAATATAAATAAATTGCATCACCAAACCAGCAAACCGAAAGCTCATAGATTTAACTAACCCGTGCAGAGACGGAAGACGATTTCTCCAAAGAAAACCCAGCTTTGGAACGAACAATCCCCGCCCGGACACTACTCTGGTCCTGAATCCTCGAAAGCAAAATCCAATTCACCGCCAAAAGAAGGGAGAGCAAGCAGATCGATATCAGAAGCCCTCCGACTCTCCTCTTCCCAAGCCACCGCATGATCACTGCTCTCCTCTTCTTGGCCCTCCTCTGCCTCCTCGGCTCCCACAGGCATCCCAGCCACGGGGACGATGGCGCGTCCTCGCGGCGGTCGTCGGAGTTGGAGAATCGGCTCGGTCCGATCCGCGGCGAGGCCTGTCGGCTTCTCGGAGAGTTGACGGAGCCGAGGCGAGAATTGATGAGGGAAGAAAGAGAGGAGTTGGAATCTGAGTGGTCCGAAGCCAGTGGAGTGATATCTTCGTGGCGAGGGTTTGAAGGATCGCTCGTGACGGCCATGGAATTCAGATCTGAAACGTTGGATCAATTGACCGTCGGAGTCGGACTGTGTCTATGTGCGAGTGTGTAACGAGAAAAGACGAGATGAGAGACTGATCTCGGAAATGTTTCAGTAAAAAAGCTATCAACGAGATTTCAGTCTCTGGTCGTTTTTTGTTAGAAACGACGCGTCGCTTTTACTCCTATTTTCTTTATTTTTATATTTTCCCAACATGATGTAAATTATTATGAGCTGGAGTGCACACAAACCACTAAAACGATTATTATCCAAAAACTGACACGAACGAACAAAGACAAAAAACCAAAACAGCACAAAATAAAAGTGAAAGAGCGTAAGATTTATTTTCTCGTCATATGAATTTCATTACTCTGCAGCTACAAAACGGGGGGGGAAAAAAAAAAAAAAAAAAGTTCTCTGTTTGGGGCAAACTGCAAACTGCCCTCTCAATTGTTTGTGTTCCAATTCCAAAAAAAAGCTCGAACAAAGATGAAAATAAAAGTGCGTTAAAATAAATACATGGCAAGATTAAAGCTATACCCCATTGCATATCCAGTATATATCACTATGCAACAATAATTGTATATAATATATATAATAATTACACATCTGGTACCACTTGTTTTCTTTGTTTTCCTCAACCGCAACGAGATTCAACTAACCGAAGAGATATCTCAACCGAGGTCGCGGGGACAATCATGTCGAAAACTTTTGTGGTAGCGAAACTCATATCGAAACGTCAATGGCTTCGTGGTCGGGGGTTCTGTACGAAAAACCAGACTCGTCCCCAGAGCGCCTTTTGACTATGCTCGCTCGTTGCACGAGCCGCACCAGCGCTTGCACCACTTCCGACATTGGAGGTCGGAATTCGGGTTCGGGCTATACACCAAACACCAGCATTAGAACAAAAAAAAACACACAGAAATCAGTCTTCCGAGTCGTTAATTGATTTACCTGGACACAGAGGGCTATGATATCGGCGAAACGTGAAAGAGACTTTGCAGGGTACATTCCGTTAAGAGTGTGATCGACCATTTTGGCTAATGCATCGATATCGTGGAGTTGTGGGGTCGCCCATCTCACTAGTGACTGCTCCGATCTTGCTCTAGAACTGAACACCATAACACAGGAGTAACTCGTTAATTGAATTGAAATATTCGAATAGGACATTCGAAATAAATATTGAAATGGGGTCATTTGGGAAAAAAATATAATATAATTATTCAAATTGTTGTCCGGAAAATTAAAAGGGTATGGCTTTGATTACTCTTTCTGTCGGGGAAAAGTAGTCTTAAATTACTTTTAGGAAGAAAACAAAATTTGGAATTGTAGATTTTAGACATTAAACACTAGATTAAACTAACTTTTGTTTTTAGTAGGTGGAAATTAACTTCCCAACCATAAGTCATTGTTGTTGAATTTCAAAATATTCAGACTTGCCAATTTGACATTGAAAGACGAGTTTACCTGTCAAGTGGCTTCCGACCAGTCAAGAGCTCCAACATCACTACTCCAAAGCTGTAAACATCGCTTTTTACGGTATACACGCCCGACAACGCAAATTCCGGGGCACTGTATCCGAATTGACCCACCATCTGCGTCGTTAACTGTAAAGCACAACCCATTAAAAAAAAAAAAATTAATACCGCGCGTGCCAAAATAAAGGAATGAAAATAAAATGTTTGAGTCAACCTGTCGTTCAGTGTTAGGTGTTAAAGCGGCAAGGCCACAATCGGACAAGTGGGGATTGAGCTCTTCGTCGAGTAAAATGTTTGCGGACTTGAAATTCCTATGCACAACCGAAGGTAGGCAAACCTCGTGCAAGTACCTACGAACCCATAAACCGAACAAAAAAAAAAATCAACAAAAGAAAATTGGGTCGCGGAGAGAGAAAGAAGTGGGGTATTACTCTAAAGCTCGAGCGGTTCCGAGGGCGACTCTGACGCGCGCGTTCCATGGGAGCGTCTTTCCTCCGTCCTCGGAGAAATGGAGGATGTCGTGCAAACTCCCGTTTCCTATGAACTCGTAAACCAGAAGGCGTTGGCCGTGCTCTACGCAGTACCCGCCCAGAGTCACGATGTTCGGGTGTCTCAGCCGCGACATGTTCGAAACTGCTTCCACAAAGTTGTCTTCCTCTTGCAGAGACAACGCCGCGTTCTCGATCTTCTTCACCGCCATTATCTGAAATACCACAAAAAAAGGTCTTCTAGCTAAATAGCCAATTGAAATCAATACATTTGCAAAATAACCAAAGGTTTGTCTTATATCAGTGAAATAGCCCAAATTTACTGCAATGCACAAGTAAGAGATGTCAATAATGGTTTTTGACAATGTCGATAAATTTCATTAGAGAGGCAGATACCTTTTATTCGATGTCAAAAAAATTATGGACAATGTCAAAAAGAAATTCATAAATAATTAGCAAACTAGGCCAACTAAAACTAGAGGAATTTCTAATTAGCCAACGTTGTGTAAATTTTAGGTAAATAGCCAATGTTTTGTAAGTTTTAGGTGAATAGCCAACGTTTGATAAGGTATTTCCGTCAGTTTACGCGTGTAAATATTTGGTCATGGCTATTCACCAAAAACTTACTAAAGGTTGGCTAAATGGCTAACCAAAACTATAAATAAGGCTATATATCTAATGGACCCAAAAAATGGTACTGACAAATTTATAGAAAGAAGGCGGTAAGGAAAGCGATTGAGGAATGAGTACTTTTCCGTGGGGGAATTCGGCTCTATAGACACGGCCGAGCGAGCCTTCGCCGATGAGGAAATCTTGGCTGAAGCTATTTGTAGCTGTCTGGAGAGCGGCGACTGTGTACGAAGAAGCCGTGATGGGCGACTTTATTCTCTTCACGGATCCGTTCTTCGAGTGAAGACTGTCGACCATCACTTTCTCGGCCGGCGGCGGCTTCAGGTCCGTCACCACCGTCGACGAGACCAACGGTTTCACCCGCTGCTCTTGCATCTCGTTATTCACTACAAAAACGTCCAAGTCAAGCCGTTTCAAGGATTTTATTGCCATGGCAAGTTTTGGGAAGGAAGAAAAAAAAAAATTTATTTACCGCTGTTACTGCGAATGGAAATGCTTCCCCCCGAAGGCCTCGTTCCGGAGACCTTCCTCTTTTTCTTCCGAATGCAAAAGAGGATTGCGAGGAACACGAAGAGGACACCGAACACTGAGCCGAGAATGATTCCTGCCATAGTCCCAGCTGCCAAACCTTTGTCGGGGCCAGATGAATCGCCGCCGGAATCCCGAGCGGGCCCGCTTGGTCCCGGACGGTTGCGGTTGCCTCGCGATCTTCCCGGAGGGGGCGAGGTGAACGGAGGTGGCGGAGGAGCGGGACCGTTGTCAAATGAATTCCCGTCAGAGCTGTTACGATATTGTGATGCGAAGTTGAGATTCGGAAAAAATACTATTGACGTATCAAAGATACAAAAGGAACGTTGGACGCTTATTTATTACATGAAACTCGGGATCGAGCTTAGCTCTTGAGGTATCCATCCGGTGAAGTTGTTGTGAGCCACGTTTCTGTTGAAATTCGGGTAATGAGAAACAAGGTGATATGTAAATACAATTTACTAAGGAGTTTAATATTGAGGTAAAAGAATTACAGTGTAGTCAGAGGCAAAGCCGTCAAAACAGCAAGAGTGCCGGTAAATTTATTGTTCTGCACATACCTGCAATTCATTTGGATGTGACGAGAACTTAGGGCAAGAGGAACGAAGTTACTTTAGAACATATAATTTGGATATAAAAACTTACAGAGAAGAAAGATTGGATAGTGAGCCTAACGAATTGGGAAGATCGCCTGAGAAGTTATTGAAGGACAAGTCCCTAATTGAACATAAGAATGTGAAGTAAGGTAACATAAGAGACACTAAATAAACAATGAATATAGCAACAACAACAAAATATGATTATCAATAGCAACTTGAAACGATAAATGATAATCACATATCTAAGCAAGATGTCTTACAAGGTTCCAACGCCAGAATTATTAGCAAAAATGTCTCCGATTGGCTGAGAAAAAGAGTTACGACTGACATTCCTGAAACAAACAAACAGAAACTCATTTGATAAGGAAGATAGCACCGTGTTCCAATTAAAGTTTCATAAAGCTCAAAATAAAGGGTAGAAAAAATACGACTAAAAGAAAAGCACTCACACGTAATTCAACGATTTCATGATAGAAAAGGAGTAAGGAAGACTCCCAGTCAGGTTGTTTCTGGCGAGATTTCTGTAATATTATAAAACTACAACCCGTCAGAACGTTGACAACCAAAGTGAAGAGCCATAATACAAAGAATGACAAGCAGTCAGAGCATTACAGGCTTGTAAGGTTGGGCGGCAACTGATATGGGATCGAATCGTGAATGTTATTGTTGCTCAAATCCCTATCAAGAATAACAAAACAAACAAAAATAGTTATACAAACTCACAATGAGTGACTTCAAATATGACTGAAAAAGTAATGATCACTTAATCAAACACAAAAAAGAAAAAAGAAAAAAACGCTATCTCACAAATTTCGCAAAGACATAAGGCTAGCAAGCATGTATCCCATTGTTCCGGAGAGTCCCAAACCAGAAAGGTCTCTAGCACCATCACCACCACATTTACAACAACACAAGTCAATGGCTAGTATATATAATATAATAATTTATATATAAAAAAAAACGTCCAAACGGCATTTGCGAAAAGGTTTGATCGGGGGTTCTTACAGAGAAACAACGGCTGAACCCTCGCAAATAACCCCTTTCCACGCTCCTCCACATGGATCAGCACCATTGTTTGACCAACCAGTTAGCTGTGAAGGGTTGTTAAGTGAAGTGTATATAACCTGAAGAGCTTGAACTGCAAAAATGAATACAACAATGAACTATACATTATTTATCCATTATGAAACCTGAAAAAAATAGTCGGTAGATTTACTAGGTAAAATAAAGTTGGCCTTTTTTTTTACTTAAACTTTACCAACCCATTTTTTTTATTTTTTCAACTTTATGTGCAGCTGAAGAAAAGGAAAAAACGAAACTAAATATTTCTCAACTTTGATCGTCTCAAGATCCCCTGCATTTTCTCGTGAACCAAAACAACATCATAAAGGAGTGAACTTTAAGAAAAGTGCAAACAAATCAAAACCCCCAAAAGAAAAGGTCAAACCCCAATTTTTAACGCTTCTTTGACTCTAATCAGAACCAAATCCATCGTGCGTAAACTTCACCGACAAAAAACAGATCATCGCAGGGAAATAAACAAATAAACAGTTGGATATAGTTTCTTTACCATCAGAAGCATCGGTGATGGCTCCAACGAAACCCAGAGAAGCGAAGATCACGGAAAACAAGACCAACTCGGTGAGCGAGCGAGTGACAGCCATCGGCGTAGCGGAGGAAGTAGAAGCAGCTAATGTGGGGCTGGGGCTGGGGTGTGTTCAGGTGCGGCGAGGAACATGCAAGGCCGCCATGGACGCGCGCTATGAGGAGAAAGAAGAAGTGAAAGTCGACACGAGGAAGAAGAAGAGAAAATCGCGTCTGAGATTGCGACCAGGGGATACAGGCATTGCCATTAAAGAAAGGGACTGTGAGAGAGAGGGAGAGAAGAGAGATATTCGAAGCTTGGTATAATGAAGTGAGAGAAATAAAAGAGCGTGTCGGCTAAAAAGAGAAAGAAAAAATATATTATAATATATATATATATGTACATATATTGGTGAGAGAGAAAACGAAAATGGAGTGAGAAAAAACGAAAAATGCAAAAAAGTAATTTGTAAACAGAGGAAAAGGCTGGTTTGGAGACTTTTTTTTTCCTTTAATTTTTACTATAATTGGTTTGGAGAGGTTTATTTTCTTTTGCTTCTTATTACGATCTGTCACTCCCTCAAAATAAAATATATTACAATCTGTCACGTGTTTCTGCCACGTCGGCATATGCTGAACTGTGCAGTCTGTGCTTGATAAATGAAAATTTTGGGTTCTCTATATTGGATTAGTTGGTGATGGTGTTAGATTAATTATATAAATGTTAGAGTATGATACGGACATATGTTATGTTAAAAATATTCCATTCGCTATGATACTTCCTTTAAGTTTAATATATATCAAAGTTTATACTTTTACGGCTCAAATACAATCGACATCAATGATAGAGAGATATAACGAAATTAGATGCTATGTTTTTTTTTTGCTTCGAAATGTTTTAATTTGTTGAGTATTATACATACATATATTACAATATTGACTAGACTAAAATGTATAATTTAGCACTACATTTAACATGAATTATACATATGAAAAATAAACCACAAACTATAGCAGTGTGTCCTAAGATGTTTTTATTTCTTTTCTATCGAGTATTAAATTCCATCATCAATTATCAGAATTGTATTATAGATGCTCATGATGTGATATGACATTTCTTGTATTGTTGCACACGAAAATGATAATAAAATGATTTTTGGCTGTCCGTGTTTATTTATGTTTTATTATATTTTATATTAGAGTGACATATAATTATGGTCAACTTGCATCTTACAAGCACCTAACCTAAAGGCTAAAGTCATATTGTTTGGAAGTTATATAGAAAAAGAAAAGGTTAACAATTACATGTGAACTTTAAATTTAGATAAATTTCGTGTAAGTTGTACATCTGTAAAACCAATGGTTTGTTTTATCATTCAATTTCCTATGCATCTCCTATTCCTAATAGATCACTTTTTAAACTAGTCCAAATTTCAATGATAAAATTAAAAGACAATTGTACAAGTGTGTAAGTCGTCAAATTCCCTCGGCGTGAACATATCAGCTGATGCACATTCTAGATAATGTTTTCAATGGAAACTAGTAATCTGATATTGTTTATCGCTTGGACAACACAATCGGATTTGACTTGATCAGTAAGGACGATATCATGTTCTTTCATGAATTGGAGTCTGTCATGTAGTGCAATACATTTCGTGATTAGAGGATCAAGATATGAACGTGAGATATGTGCGTCCATTTTACCGTTCTTGTTGAGTCTCTGATAACAACCCAAAATCGAGCACCTTGCATTTGCATGTATGGAAGCGTCAACGTTGAATTTTAGATCATGAGACTCTACAACCTCATCAGACCTTCGTGATTTCTTTTCTCGGTCAAGAAATAGGCTCAGGAGGATATCAAGTCTGCCAATGGCCGATCTCAGATCAAGAGTTTAGTGATTTCATGACCTTCGTCGAGCTCGAGCCAAGAGCTCGTAGATTTCATGCTCTTCGATGAGCTCGCCGTATAAGGACTCTCTTTCATTTGACAAACTCCAACGCTTTGTCAAGCTCGATACTCGTATCAAGTTCTAGAAGAACAACTTGACAAAGGCCACGAACTAAATCATGAGCCAGTTTGTTCTTATTTATTTGGTTTCTCATTTGTTTTAAAGGCTTGAGATGCATAATTTAGGTTTTTTGTTATTCGTTTTAGGAGTTCTCGTAGTTGATTTTGTTTTTATTTTTGTTCAATATCTTTTAAATTATATTTATTGGGGCTTGTTGTGATGGTGGTGATTGTGATGATCCGTTAGGTCTTTTAGATATGAGTTTCGTCTATTCTTATTATTAGTTATCCACAATAGATGTAGAAAATCAGTTCGAGCTCCTACGATCAAAGCTAGAATCTCAAAGCTCCCAACTTCAACTCACAATAGCTCAGCTTAATCTATGCCAAATTCAATCTGAGCTAGCCTCATATCTCAACTCAAGCTCACATCAACTCACTTTGAGCTCAGCTCATCTAAGCTCAAAGCTCGCCACACATTGAAATATGTCTCACTTTGGAATTAGTGTTGCATTTATTTTTTTCTCCATATTTCCTATACATTCTTTATCCGTATTTTCTAAGAATATTTATTATATTTTCATGTATCTAGTAGTCTTGAGTGACCCTTGTGTATATATATGCCATGTGTATAAAGGGGATACAATATTTGTGATAAAAGGTCAAGTAGATTATCATTCTCTTCACTATTTTTATGGATTAATGGCAACAAAAATACTTAATGTTTACCCAAATAATACTTATATACTTTTTCTTGCGCCGACAATAATATCTCTGCGCCGTAAGTAATTCATCCATTAACTTGGATGAAAAAACACGTGTCAGCTTCTAATTTGATGAAAAATAGTGAAATATTTTTTATAATATTTTTTGCATTAATGAGGAAATATTTGCATTACACAATGATATGATAAATGTTTGTTTAATTAGTTTTAAAAAGAATTAATAATTTGTGTATATTAGTGAGGAGAATTTAGTTTCTTTTTAAATTTTTGTATTATTAAATGATATAATTAATGTTGAATAAATTTTATGAAAAAAATATTAATTTTTCATTAAATCATAAGTTGTCACATGTTTTATCATCCAAGTTAACGGAAGAAGTATCTTGGGCGCAACTAAAACGTAAAATTAAATATTATTTCCGACGCAAAAAAATATAAATATATATACACATGATTTTGGATAAAAATTAAGTATTTTTATCATCATTAACCCTTATTTTATACAACAATTATCAACGAATTCACGGTGGTGAATCACTATTTGTTTTTTTCAATATATTTTCTTTAGGACGTGTGGATAGGTTCCAAAGATGAGCAGTGCTTCTGCAAACTATCCATCTTAAGAACTTTAACAATTACGCTGCATTAAACATTCTTCATTAAATAGATAGTTACGACCTAAAGGTGTAAACGAAGGAAAGAACATCATATATAAAGGCAATGATAATAAAGATTAGGAACAATATCCCATAGGAATCGAAAATACTTCACGATATATAAGTTCACAATGAAAAATAAAATTTGTCAAGAATTGAAAGCATTGGAAAATGTACTAATCAATGAAAACAGAGATAGAGCGGGTTATATTAAATCAAAATTAAATTTTAAAATAAGTCATAACATTATAAGGGCATTTAAGCCACAAATCAACAAAAATTCAAAATAGGGTATGGATTTGGCTCATAAATAATTGTTAAAATTTATATATGTATAAAACGTTAAAGAAATGGTCAAGCGGCTAAATGGTCAAATAGAACTTAAGGATTTGCAAAATAGCCAAAGTTTATCAAGTATAAGCAAAATAGCCAAGTTGCGATTAATCCAGGCAGGATTAAATTTAATCCAGACAGGATTTCTGGATTAAATTTAATCCAGGCAAGATTAATTTAATCCAGGGATTTTATTCAATCTTAAAATTTAATCTTCGACCTTCTCCGATCTCCTTCTTCTCAGACCTACTTCCAGTCACCGCAATCGCACAGATCTTACCTCCCGTCGGACTCTCCGTCACGGCAGTGAAGACGAGGAGATCGACGGAGATTCGGGACTCTCCATCACGCTACGGCGACGAGGAGGGCTTCCTCGCTGGAAAGGTTCGTCGCCGGAGCTCCTGCCCTCCCTCGTCGGCGAGATAGTCGCCGCCCGCCACATGGCCGACCACCGCCCGCGGCCGGGCCCCGCGGTGCTACGCATGGAAGTCGAGATGGTCCTCCCGGTCGACAGAATCCCCGGCGGCGAGGCGACAGAGGAGAGACTGATCGGTTTCGTTCCGGCGAGCGAAGAGTCGATGAGGGTCTGGAGAGAGTGGTGGCTATTTTGCCTAACCTAATGAAACTATGGCTATTTTGCAAAAACTATAGTTTGAATTGGCTAGTTCATGCCATTTTTTCTTAAAGAAAATGTATAAACGTGATCATTCTAAAATTAAACGTATATACGCAACATTTTGATAAATTTAGGAGATAATTATGATATTTTTTCATTATGTATTTGTATGAGACGGTGAATTTAAATCCCATAAATATTGAAAACTTACTTGTTGAAGTTTAAATGTTATTTATTATAATTTTTATTTAAATGTTTAATTTAATTGATTACGTAGTAATTTAATATAAATAATGACATACATAACTAAAAAAATGTTTTTTTGTCCAGTTTTTCATACTTCGCATTTGATTAAATTAATTTTCGAAACCTCTATTTATGAAAAATTTATGATTAACCTCGTGTTTTCATCATTCTTGAAAATCGGAAATAATAAATCCGTTGCAGCTTGTGAGAATTTCGCATAAAAAAAACCCAACGGACCGAGCCACAAAAAAACCCATCCAAGATGGGTCCATGCCGAGCACATTCTCTCATGCGCTGCAGTCACACACGAAGTAGCTGCGCGCGTCGCGTTGGCACGAGCAGCATGCCCCGCTGCGCCAGCCTTTTGCCTCGCGCGCGAGGCCTCTCGTGTGCGCCTCGCATGCCATGACCACGAAATTTAGGGTCTCTCCAGTCTTCATAATCCTATAAATAGACCTTTCACCCAATGGCAAAAGGTACACAACTCTCTCTAAACATACTTACTCGATTCCAGAGTCGTGAAACGCTGCCGAAGACCATCCGCATTTGATTTCACTCTGATTGAGCGCGATTCTCTCGAATATTCTCAAAGAATAACGATGCCCCCACCTCAGACATAGCAATCAGACTAATGTTGAGTGTTGGAGCGCGCACCAAATGCACAATCTCTGCGCCCTTCTAGCTTATTTTATTCTTCTTCTTATCATCAAATCTCCGAAATGAAGGAAAATGTTCTTGAGCTAGGAAATAGAACTCTTAAATTTTGAGTTCTACAAACTCGACTCGAGAACAGCCACTTAGTCTGGCCTTAGGTCGACACGTCCGAAGTCTTCAACATTGTCCAATTTCAGCGACAACAACTTGTTAGTTACAAACATACGAAAATCGTCTTTTGTCACTGTATAAACAAAAGACACCTCTCTAAATCTAATGCTTCTCTCATTCCACTCTTTCAAATTTTATTACTCCTTGATTCTCTCAATCTTATCACACAAACTTGACTTTTTGACAAACCAAAAAAATACAATTTTATGTTAAAGAATTAAATTTGATTTGTTCGGAACTATATTCTTGAAGTACATATTGAGTGTCATCATAATATAATTGAAATTCATCAAAATAGATAAGATTTCATCCAATGACACGTAAGGGCAATATCAACTCTTTTTGGAGTCGTTGTTGCCCCTATTTTTTTTTAAGTTAGAATCCGACGACTTCTGATGTAATTCAATGACTTTCGATGATAAGTTATACATAGATTATCTGAGTTCATTGGATTCAAACTTTTAAATATTAAAATTTATGGAGAATAAATCACTTTAAAAGGAGTTGTTGTTGTTACCTTAAATATCATTGGATAAAATTTTATGAAATTTAATATATTCTTCAATAATAGAGTTCAAATTAAAAAAAAAAAAAAAAACAGTCAGAAAATCAAGTTTTGAGAGAGAGAATTGAGAGAGTGAGAGAGTTAGGAAGGGATTATGTTTAAAATGATTTATTAGTTTTAGGAGAGTATTTTTATCCAAAAATATATTTTTGTAAGTTGCTATCAAGTTTAACAATGAATTTTTTACGAGGCTTTTGCTTTTGTTTTTGCTTGTTTTTATTTTAAATAAAATAGCGGGAATACAGTGCGGTGTCGTTTTGCTCATTTACCGTAAAACCGAATGTGTTTTGTCCAAGTTACCCCAGGAGTTTGGTTATTATTACTAATATCTCATCCGCAGAAAGACTACCGACTATTCCATAGGTTCGTCAAAAATGACAAAATATGTCAGTTGGTGAGCTCATAGAGACCCAGCCTTTTTGACTCCCAATTTGTCATTTAGCTATTTTCTTTTTTGCCAATGGAAATAAACAAATACAATAATTTTGTTCGTAAAATGTATATAACGTCATATACAAATATAATAAAAAATTGATAAATCAATAATATAAAATTCATCATTAATTTGAACATTATGTTAAGCAAAAAAATTAGTTATTATCTTATAAATTCTTTGATGTTGACTGTTGCCACAGAAATTCAACGCTCGACGTTTTTATAATAATAATAATAATAACGTACGTCAACTACTGTGTATTATTCCCTTGATTTTATTCTTCCTTTTCTCAGATTTCTTTCTCATCGTCCCTTTTATTCTTTTTCTTCTTGTTGTATTGTTTGTTTTCTCTAACTTTATCTTTTTGGTTTTAATTTCAAATGACAATTAAAGTATATTAATTAAAAATGCCAAAAACACCGTCCAGCGAAGTAGCTACATGACACTTTTGGTGATGGGTCCTTTAGAAATGTGTCACGCTGTGGGTGTTGTGTTGTGTGTGGTGGAACTTGTGAAATCAATTTCATAAAGAAAGTTTCTGATGGTCTATGATTACAAACTTTGTATAAATGTCGGTCCTCATTGCATTTAGCCTTTGGGTAAATTTCACGTCAAATTATGTAAACTATTTTTTTTTTACTTTCCAGTTGCAGGCATTTTTTTTTTTTTGATCGAAAGTTGCCAGGTAAAATAACAGTCACTAGACTTACCTCCTAGCCAAAAAAAAAAAAGTCACTAGACCTGCCAAAATAATAAATGATGAATAATTTAAAAAAACAACGGCAAATACTGCCAGCCAGTTTCTTTTTCAGTCACATTAAATCCTCATTATTGACCACTTTTCCTATATTTTATAGAGTAACGTGAGTATTTCTCCGTAGGCTAAAATGATAGAATTTAATAAATGTTATATAAGTAACGACTCTTTTTTTTTACTCTGAAAATAAATAACTCCTCTAATTTTTCTATGTATACTTTAAAGTTTAAATATAAAATATTTTGGACTAGCATTAAATAATCTATATTCATTTTAAACTGGACCTAGAAAGTTAGAAAAATAACCTAAAATGAGGGACCATTCAATGGCACATTCTATTGTGCGCAATTATAACTTTTGATTTTCTAATTCTAAGTGTGTTAATTTGGATTTAGAAAAATACATACAATAAGGTATGTATTTATAATAATGTTAACGTAAGAGTCCAATATTTTTTTTGTGTTTTAAAGTAGTATAAACTATAAACATGACTTCTTTCGGGAAAAAGTTTGAAAATGTCTCTAAAAAAGTCCAACAAGCGCAAAAGACGGTATCTCGACTCCAGAACGGAGACAGGTCGGAGGTTAATCTACGTCGCACTAGAGAAGCTGAGCAGGGACTTAATTGAGCTCTTTTGCTGGAAGAGTACTATTGGAAACATAGGTCAATAATAGATTGGTTAAAAGCCGGTGATTCAAACACAAAATTCTTCCATTCCAAGGCTGCGAGTCGAAGGAAGAAAAACTTGATCCGATTTCTGGAAGACGAGAATTGTAGGTGACATGAGACAGAAAAATCACTGACGTCGTTTGCCGTTATTTTGAAGGTATTTTCTGCTCTTCTAGTTCTGATCATGCTGAAATGGATCCGTTTGAACAATGTGCGGTCAATTCTTTTACTGAAAATTAGAAAGACGGTCTTAACATGCCATTCTCAACTACAGAAGTGAAGGCAGAGGTATTTGGTCAGACAAGTCTCCAGGCCTGGATGGATTCCACAGTATTTTCTTCCAGAGGATGTGGATTATTGTTGGGGAACATGTCTCAAGAGTTTGCTTGGCCATACTGAACGAGTCCAGATCTGTGTCGGAACTGAATAAAACCACGATTGTTCTCATTATGAAGATTGGGGGTGCGTGTAATATGTCCGACTTCTGGCCTATTAGCTTATGCAATGTGACTTATAGAATAGTCACAAAAACGTTAACTTATATGCTGAAAAAGTATTTGGGTTCAATTATCTCTCCCTACCATAGCGCTTTTGTTCCGGGCCGCTTAATCGCAAAGAATATCATGGTGGCCTTGAAACTCTTACATTCCATCTCAAAGAAGAAGAAAAAAAAAGTTGGGCTTGCTTGAAATTGGATATGAGTGAAGCGTATGATCGGGTAGAGTGGCCCTTCCTAGAGTTTATGATGCGGAAAATGGGATTCAGTGAGTTATGGCAGCAAGTCATTCTAGATTGTATCTCTACACCGATCTATGCTTTCGGCATTAACGACATCATGAAAGGGATTGTGACACCTCATTGTGGGCTTCGTTAAGGGTGCCTTCTCTCTCCATATTTATTTCTCTTGTGCGCAGAGGGATTATCGGCCCGATTCCGGAAGTCGAAAAAAGAAGGTAAACTCATGGGCTTTGCTTGTAGCAGAGGGGTCCGTGAGTGAGTCACCTTTTTTTTGCCGAAGACTCGCTAATGTTTTTCCACGTAAAACACCGAGACCTAGCGAAAATCAAACAAATTTCGGTAAGCTATGCAACAGCCTCGCAGCAATGCATTAACTACAAAAAATCATCGCTTAGTTTTAGCCCGAGTGTATCTCACGAGCTCCGGAGTAACCTGGGATAGAATGTTAGTTTCGAGAGTGTTGTGTCTCACACTACATATCTTGGGCTCCCCTATTTGATAGGCCAAAATCGGCGCTAAGCTTTTAAAGCAATTAAAGATAAAGTCTAGAAACGCCTCTCGATGTGGAAAGGTCGGTTATTCTCCCAAGGGAGCAGGGAAACGCTTATTAAAGTTATCGGCTTAGCTCTGCCCACGTATGCAATGAGTGTTTTAAGACTCCCAAAGACTCTTTGCAACGATCTTGAGAGTATCATAGCTAGATTGGCTAGATTTTGGTAGAGCGGAGACACCGACTATCCCAAAATCCACTGGAAATCATGGGAGAAATTATGCACGGCCAAAAGTCTCGGCGGCCTCTGTTTTTGAGGTCTTGTCCCTTTTAACCAAGAAATGCTGGTGAAACAAGGTTGGCGACTCATTAAGCAACCCTTTTCCGTCGCTGCTCAGGTCCTGAAGGCGAAGTATTACCCAACGAATTTCTTCCTCACAGCTAAGATAAAACACTATGCCTCCTTCTTTTTGGCGTTCTTTGATCTGGGGCAAGGAAATTTTAGATAAAGGCTACAGGTGGAGCATAGGGGATGGTAACTCCACTATGGTTTTTAAAGATCCCTAGCTGCCAAATCCTAGGGCGGCACAAAAAAACCGGTAAAACCGTAAACCGGATCGGACCTTTGGTTTTTAGACGTTGGTCTGATTCTAAACGATTTAAAATTTCACCAGTCTGGTCCGGTCCGATTCATACTTTTAAATGGTCTAGTCCGATCTAAAATTTTTAAATCGTAGTTTAGACCAGATCAGACTGATTAGTATTTAAAAAAATTAATAAAAAAATATGTCTAAAATGATCCAGTCTAAAACGGTCTAAAAGTGAACCGGAACGGATATTATTTAATAAAAATAGGTTAAAATAAAACGTTCTAAAACGGTCCAAATGATCTAAATCGGTCTGAAACGGTTTAAACCGGACCGGACCGTTTTAACCGGTTTGGTTCGGTCTTATTTTTTTTTCTTATTTGATCCGGTCCGGTTTAATTTTTCAAACCGTTTAGACCGGTCCGGTTTGTTTTTTTTTTTTACCGGTTTTAGACTGGACCGGAGCGTGCACACCCCTACCAAATCCTCAATCTTTTAGGCCAATTACCGTCCTAGTCGCGGAGGTGCGTGACCTAAAGGTTGCTGATCTATTCGACCTGATGACTCGGTCATGGAACGAGAATAATATACTGACGTATTGTTGGGCTATTGATGTCCCATCCATTATGAGTATTCCTTTTAGCGCCTCTCCGCCTCCCGATGATCTGTTTTGGCATCGTGAACATACTGGTGACTATACGGTGAAATCGGGATATCGTCTCGCTATCGATGAGGCTCGGACATTAGTCTCCAATTCGTCTTTTCTGGAACACGATATGGAGTTTGAATGTACTGTCAAAAGTAAAAGTGTATGTGTGGAGAATGGCCAACAAATGATTACCAACCCATGTCGCTTTCGCGAATAAAGGTACACAATGTCTGGTCTCGTGTCCCTGCTGTGGTGGCTGTGAAACAATTTTTCACATTTTTATGGGATACCGCTCGGTAAAAGAGATGTAGAAAGAAACCCTCTGTGTGATCGACTCTGACTGACAGGTACAACTGATTTCTTTGGAGTTTTTAACTCTTTATGGATGCAAATGACGAAGGAAGAGCGCAAACTCTTTGGGGTAATCTGCTATTTGATTTGGTGGACCCAAAACAGTCTCGTCCATGGCAACCAGAATCATTCCTCGCAGAGGGGTATCCCGGACAACAGGCTCGTGGCTCAATGTGTTCCAAGCAGCTAGACACCCAGCGACAAATGAGCCAGTGGAGCCTAAAGTTAAGTACCGGTGGAAGGCCCCACCTAGGAGGAAAGTAAAGTTTAACGTTGATGCCACTATTTCAAACACGTGGTTCGAGGCAGTGGCAGTCAGGTGACTGTTGCTTTCTACAGTCGAGTCCTCAATCACTATGAACCCTTCGTCGCCAAGTGCAAGGTCATCCGGGAAGGCCTACTCTTCGCCAAAACTCTCGATGTTTAGTTAGAGTCGATGAAGAGCGACTGTTTACTCACAATGCAGGTAGTCAACTGCAACTCCCCTCCAATGGCGGTAGGCTCGATTATCAGCGATATAGATAGGCTTCTCTCGGAGATACATGCATAGTACATAGAATACCAGAAAGTTTCAACTTAATATTTCATTCTTTGGTTGTATAATACTAGTACACATGAAGAGATTATATTGGAACATTTTAAGATTACAAAAATTATTAAAAAATAGTCAAGTTTTAATTAAGTTTAGTGTAGTTTGAACTTCGTCCTTTCAAACGAGAACATCTAAAGAGAAGTATATTATCATTATAACTCCATAGAAAAATTCGGTGATATATATATATATATATATATATATATATATATATATATATATATGGGTAATCTAGCGACGTAGCCAATTTCAAACATGGTTTTAAAGATGTAGCTAACGTTTGGTAAATTTTGTAATCTAGCCATTTACGGAAATAAACGGCTAGAAAAAATCGAAAATACCCTTATGTAACATAAATCATAGAAACCAAATACTAGCCAACGTTTCAGCCAGTCGAAGTTTATCGTGCGTAAAATAAACGGAAATTAACTGAAATTAACAAAGCAGCGAAGATTAACAAAAAATTAGAAAGAAATAAGAAAACGCTCAATAACAAACTTTGCCAAATATAGATTTTTTTTAATTCTAAATATATACATGTGTATTAACTTCGAAAATTTTGGTTGATCAAACGTGGGCTACAAATTTTGTAAGCAAATTCTAGTAGAGGATATTATAGTAATTAACATCTTACATAATTAAGACACGTCATCATTTTTTGCTAGAGTGAAAATTTGGACGAAACGTTGGTTAGAATACAATTTTAACGTTTCAGGTGCCTTAGTTCGACTAATTTATATATATATATATATATATATATATATATATATATATATATATATATATATATCTAACAGTTCATTGTTATTAAAAAGGCCATGTAATTATACGGGTATGTTTAAAAATCTTCAATAAACAATATGACTTGTGGGCTCAGGCTCTAAATATTCTTCTTTCCCCTCAGATTTTACAACAGAATACTCTGATTGTGATCTGTCTTGGATTCTTCCACTTCAGGTTATATAATATAAAATTATACACATATAGTGGAGCAATAATAATGCTCATTTATAATCAAATTATGTTATTAGATTAACATTGCTGTGAGGACTAAGCCAACCATCAAAATCTGTTTTCCTTTTTATTATTTTAATCACACATGTTCGATGTGTTAGCTGGTTAATAATATGCCGGAATAAATAACAGAAATATAAGTGTAGACAGAATATTTTACAAAATCATAGAAAACTCGATTAAACTTTAATTGGCGTACAAACAATTTTTTTTTTTAGGAAAATAGCTAATTTAAACGTTTGACATTGCTCAATAGTCAACGTTTGATAAATCTTAGGTAAATAACCGTAAATAATGATGTGGCATAACATATAGAGGTGGATATTTATCTAAGATTTACGTCTGTAATACATGAAAATGACTATTTACCTAAAATTTAACAAACGTTGGCTATTTAGCAATATCAAACGTTTAAATTGGTTATTTTCCTAATGGACCAAAAAAAAAAGAACGAAGCATTATTGCTCTCACAAAATAGTAAAATAATTGGACGAACGATGTCCAATATATACAACAACGATGAGGAAAATAAAAAAGAATCACAATGTCTAACTTTGACGAACAATACACACCGCGACACGGTTATATATTAAAAAAAGTTTAGAAAGTTTTCAACTCTTAAACTTAGTGGAGAAAATTCGCTTACGATATTTGTAAAAAGTGGGTTGTAGCAAACTTTGTTCGACATGTCGTGGACGCCCACATTGGTTCACAACTCCAAATCGGATTAGACCCATGATTAGCACTTGCATTCACAAAAAAAACATCTATGTGCTAAACAATTTTCCATAACGATATGCGAGTTTCACCTTACCTCTTCTTGATATGCGGTATGGGCTTCTTTGGTCGATCCGTCAAAATGAGAGATCAAGTTGTTCAACAAATTTGTTTGATGATCAGGATCGCCGACAATGAGCCATTTCTTCTGTGCACACGACAATATCATCTTCTATAAGGCTAGTGAAATTAGTTGTACGATTATTTGTCACGTCCTCATATCATATCAGTGGGCGTTGGGTCAGACAATAATTTTTTTATAGTCATCTGTATTCTTCCGGCGGAAAATGGAGATGGACCGAACGAGTGTGTTGGTTTGTTGGGTTTTGGGAGAAACCAATGCACGGAGCGCTACCACAGACTTTCTAGTATGTCTAGGGATAAATAATATGAAGGACTTGGGGATACCGTAACCCGAGTAAAGAAGAGACTCAACTGATCGCGGGGAACAAAAAGATTCCCCGGGTGAGGGGAAAAAGTTATCCTAAAATCCGGGGTGCAAGCTAATCCCATATATGTGATAAGTTTATTTCCGACTCCCCATTACGATGCTTCGTAAGATCCAAGGCTTAACGGCTCAATTCTGGTGGGGAGAAAAGAAAGGAAAACATAAGATTCATTGGCGAAAATGGTAGATGCTCGCAAATGAATCCTTTTAACCAAACACTTGTAGCAAAGCAAGCATGATGTTTCATTTACACCTCAAAGTGTTTAATTGTTCAAGTCATTGTGAGGTGTAATCTTGACTTGGTCAAGATGTTAATTTTTTTTTTTAGTTTTACTGATTGTTTGTTAGTTTCGGCAAATAATACACGTTCAAACTGTGAACGTTTCTAATGGACCAAGTATTTAGGATCATGGCCAAGAATATAGGGCCACTAACACCATGATTTTTTATCATCTTTGTACGCTTGTTTTTTGTTTATAAATAGCAGTAAAAGAAACTCAGAAAAGTTGTGACTTTACACAGCACCAAAACTCTTTGTTGTTCTATATATTACTACCTACGTACATATATTTTCTCTTCTCAGGTTCTGCAACAACAAGTGGTATCAGAGCGTCTTGGTGTTCGATCCAAACCTCTGTAGCCGATCGGTGTTCGATCCGCTTCGGCAATGGCAGGACAAGGAGAAGAAGGCAACAACAGCAAGGCAGTGATTTCATCATCTCCGCCGAAGGCACGACTGAGCAGCGGTGGCGGTGACGAGCTGCGCACCGTGGAGCGGGTCGTCAGGGAGAGCGACGGTGCAGCGCACTTTCCGCTCCTCACGCGTACAAATTACGCAGATTGGGTGATCCTCATGAAGGTACAACTGCAAGCGCAAGGCTTGTGGGATGTCGTTGAAGACGGTCCTGGTGATCACCGCGAAGACAGGCGGGCCATGTCGGTACTACTCCGGGCAGTGCCGCCGGAGCTGATCCGTACCCTTGGCGTCAAGGAGACGGCCAAGCAAGCTTGGGACACACTCAAGATCATGCGGGTCGGTGTCGAGCGTGTCCGGGAGGCTAAGGCGCAGACACGCTGGACCGAATTCGAGAACCTCACGTTCAAAGATGGCGAGGGGGTGGAGTCTTTTGGCATTCGACTCACGGCGATCGTCAACGACCTCGAGGTGTTGGGCGATCCGGTGACCGAGCACAAGGCGGTGCTCAAATTCCTTCGAAGCGTACCGCGCGCATACAAACAGATGGCCATGGCGATCGAATCGCTGGTGGATCTCAAGTCTTTGTCCATCGAAGAACTCACGGGGCGGCTCCTAGTCGTAGAGGAGCGCGGCGAACTCGACGACCCTCCGCCTTCCGGTGGGCACCTACTCCTCACAGAAGAAGAATGGCAAGCCCGACAGCGACAACGCGAGCGTGGGGACAAGACAAAGTCGTCATCGAGCGGCGGCGACAACGGCGAACGCAAGAAGGGTAACTGCCGCTATTGCGGCATAGCCGGCCATTGGGCTAAGGAATGCCGCAAGGCAATGCACGACCGAGAGCAGCAAGAGCATGCCAACCTCGCTCGTGCCGAGTCGGAGGAAGATGATGAACCGGCGCTGCTCATGGCGCAGACCTGTACATTGGCTCATGAAGTTGGCGAAGACGCGCCCAACAAGCTGTTTCTGAACGACACGACGTTCACAACCCTCGATGAGACCACGCACAACACTGTGCACTTTGGCGACTTCTCGGAGTGAACAAGTCGGAACAAGTCAAGCTTACGGGGGAGATTGTGAGGTGTAATCTTGACTTGGTCAAGATGTTAATTTTTTTTTTTAGTTTTACTGATTGTTTGTTAGTTTCGGCAAATAATACACGTTCAAACTGTGAACGTTTCTAATGGACCAAGTATTTAGGATCATGGCCAAGAATATAGGGCCACTAACACCATGATTTTTTATCATCTTTGTACGCTTGTTTTTTGTTTATAAATAGCAGTAAAAGAAACTCAGAAAAGTTGTGACTTTACACAGCACCAAAACTCTTTGTTGTTCTATATATTACTACCTACGTACATATATTTTCTCTTCTCAGGTTCTGCAACAACAGTCATCAAAGGAAAATACTTCCCTAATATATCACTCGATGAGCTCCGTAGTCAATTGTCTCACTCACACACGTGGAACTTAAGTTGGGGCTGCTCTCTTCTTAGCAAAGGCCTTTGTTGGCAATTTGGCCAAGGTGATATTTGGTTGTGCTCGGATCCTTGGATCCCTCAAACTTAGAATTTTTCTCCGTTTTTGCCCCGACACCATTAACAAGCTAGTTCAAGGGTAGAGATTTCATTGTGGGATATGAAGGGGGGACAGAGAGGTGCTTGCGATCACCCTTTCGGACAATGTTGAAGGCTTTATAAGTATACCTCTAGATTGAGGCGGATTCTCTGGACAAACTAGTGTGACATTATTTCAACTACAATAGTATATACACGGTTCACTCGGCAAATTGTCAACTCAAAAATAGTGGTGAATAATTGGTGAAAGCCTCTTTGAGTTTTGAAGAAGCCCCCGAAGATTGTGCACCTTGTATGGACTCTTCACTTTCAGGAGTCTCCGGCGAAAAGGCAATGGTTATCTTTAGTATTGCTCTTGTGTAGCCACTTAATTACCAAACACCGTCAACCACAATACATGAGTGCAAAATGAGCAAGAAGATTTTGAAAGCCTTTCTTGGGAGTTGGTATGCGAGCTGCCTGGATAACACTTTTGTTGAGGTATGTATATATGCGTCAAACTCTCTTTCTCACTTCAATTTAGACATCTTCGTAGTTCTAGAATGGGTGATCGAAACTATTGCATTTTTAAGGAAAAAATAATATGGCACTTCTTTGTGTCGTTCAAGAATATCTTCACAAAAGTATCAATGGATTGAATCCAAACCGATGAGTTATTAATCCTCGATGGATTAAGATTGACAGAGCGGGAGACATTGAAACTTAATATAGACGCCGCTGTTTGCAAAGTGGAAGGGAATGCCACAGTGGCCGGGGTGATTTGGGATTCGGTGGCCATGGTGTATGGTCTCTCCGTGGCCACGTTGGAGACAAAATTCTCTACACAATGATCATCTTGTCAATGGAGGTAGCAACAACAGTCTTTAGGGAACGGTGGTTAATGAGAGTTAATGATAACATATGAGAAAAAAAAAGGTTGGAAGATCTGGCCAAAGAAGGTGATAGCCCTGTAGGAACATTGTAGCATGAATTCTATCAAACAACGTACAAAAATAGTTGGCGACATTCAACGGCATTTATGCACACGACAATTGACAAGTAGAGAACAAAAATTATGGCGACTCATATTTTAGCCTCGAAGACAGCTCTTTCATGCACCACTTAATGTTGGCTTTGGGAATGTCTAAGCCACAATATTGACATTGTTATTAAAGACCAAGTTGTTCTCTACGGACTTTGTTTTCACCACTTTTTCTTTAAAAATTTATGTTTATTTTAATACTTATTTAGCATGGATTTTTCATTCATCACCTCATATTTTGAAGAATCTAATAATTAGTTTTACAGCTCTTGCTATGAGAAATAAAAATCGTTTAAAAATATATTTTCCGAAAATTGAGCAGATCTTTCCGTTTATTCTTTACTCTAAGCATGTTGAAGCACATCTAACTTTATTTGAAAAAAATCGGTTTGTTTATAACCGTATAGAGCATGTAAATTACTGATAAATTGTAAATAGCATTCTCCGATCACTACTACAAATACTCGATTACACGACAAATTTTAGAAGACGGTTTCCAAAAACTGTCGTCTAAAGTCCCGTCGCGACATATTCCACGACAGACATTATGTACGTCGTGGAAATGGTGTGTTTTTCAACTTTCCATGACGGTTTTGATTTTCCTTCGTGGAAAGAGTGTTGTTGAGTGAGTTTCTACGACGTTTTATTCAACGACGACCTGAATTTTTTCGTCATGACGAGACGGGTAAAGGTGTTTATTCAACGACGTAAATTATTTATGTCGTGATAAAGGTGGTGTTAACAAAGATTTGTCACGACAACAAAAATTCTCGTCGTGATGGGAAGTGTTTTTAAGACGAAAAATATCCCCGTCGTGGAATAATTTGAATAAATAATAAAATAAATAAATTTCCTTCCAGTTGCGTCACGACGTAAAAATTCACGGCGCGACGGGAAATGATTATACGACGAAAGAATAACCTATCGTGGATTAATTTAAATAAATAATTAAAATTAAAATTTTCTTCCTGTTTCGTTACGACATAAAAATTTCATGTCGCGACGGAAACCTATCATATATAGGTTTTCTCATGACGTTTGATTGGGTTTGTCACGACGGAACAAGTTTTCGTCACGACATAATTAAATTATGTCGCGACGGCCGACGGGAAACCGTTTTTAGCACTAGTTTTCATCGATGGAAAAAGAACATCGTGGAAATTCAAAGGTACAAATTATAAAGTTGAAATAGCTTTTCAATTTTATCATATCACGAAGGACCAAAACTGTAGTTGAAAATATTTTAAATGACGGTCTTTTTTCAGTCGTAGAAACTTATCACGATAGAAAACAACCGTCGTGGTAATCTTAAACGACGATTAAAAACTGTTGTGCGAGCGCTGATTTCCAGTAGTGGATATATCACATATAATATTATGGGATTCAAATGAATAAATCGGGTAAACGATAATGAGTAGCATGTAATAACAAGTAAACACGATGGTTTTTAGTACTGTTTCGTATTAAAGAATAATTGAACCATATCCTATGGTCTCCAGGCAAGAAAGGGACACCCTTTCTAATATTCCATGCTCTTGTTACACGAGTTGCGAAACCTCCATCTAGTTTTTACTTTTTTTATTTCCACTTAACTTGTATGGAGGTTCAGACTCCAATCACTTATTTTACTTCCCAAAATCATTATTATTTATTGAATGGCTAAAATATATGCGGATGAGTGATGATTATTAGCCGATTGTTTAATAATTGTCGTAGATATATGTCATTCAGTCTTTAATCGAAATTATGTTCTTATGTTCTTTTGTATTTCCATGACTAGTTCCCCACCTAAACATTGTTTTTTTTTTGTTTTTTTTTTTAATTTCAACGATATTTCGTTGAAAAATTGCGCGGTTTAAACAATGGTCGTATATTTAAGACCTTTTAAAAGAAACATTAATGGGTTTATGGTATACTAATACTAGTATTAAAAGAATTGGTATCACGTATTTTCTACTAGCTCATCATAAATTTTTTTTAAAAATAAGAATATAAATATGTGTGGATGTCTATCCTTTGACTGATTTAAGGATATAGTGATGCTTTGTTAAGTTAATCATATTAACGCACACACGTACCATATCCGAAGCCTGAATTTTAACTATTTTTTTTGGAAGTATCGTTGAATATTCTAACGTACATGACAACTGTATATCATGTGACAATATTTGGTAACGCGCAAACGGTTGTTGGGTAACTCTAATTAGCCAGGTTTGCTCCTCCAAAAGCCACGAATAATCTGACCCACAAAAATAGTTATATAATACATGAACAAACAAAACAATAATATCTGCCTCTGATAGTGAGGTTGAGAATAAATATGGGCTTGGAAGCAAAAAAATCTGATTGCTCAGTAGTTATCTTATTGAAGGTGTCAAGTTTTGTGTATGTGTCGAATAAGTTTTGTCTTTATTTGGTCATGCTTGCATGAGCTCTACGTCCTTCATTCACTCAGTCATTAATTTCTTTTACGAGTATTGTCCATAATTCTTCATCACTGCATTTCATTGTCATTTATTGTTGAATTAGTACGTACTTGTTGTTGGTCGTAAACTCGTAATATATAATTTTGATTTTGTGGCTCTCAAGCTTGATTTTGCACACAGAGGGGTTGGTCCATAATTGATTCGAGTATCAGATATTATTTAATATGACGTCCCATCTTGTTTCCAGCAGTTCTAGTTCAAAACCCAGTTCAATTTATTTAATAAACTAGTTTAAAAAACGCGCTACGCGCGAGTCAGCAATATTTTTTTTTAAAAAAAAATGAAAAAGAAAAATAAGTAAAATAAAGTAAGTTTAGACTTTTAATTGTATTAAATATAATATACATAAAAAAATTATACAAAATATATTGATAAGAGAGGAGGAAAAAAATGAATATACATACAAAAATTATACAAAATATATTTATGAAAGAAGGAAAAAAAATTCAAAATCGGAAGTAAAAAAAAATCAAAACCGGAAGGAAAAAAAAATGGCTCCACGTGTCGCTGCCTGGCGGCACCAGAATTCAAGTTGAAATAAAAATATATACAAAATACATTGATGAGAGAGGGGAAAAAAATTAAAGGTCGGGAAAAAAATAAATGATAATATATGTTATTGATATAGTATAATATAGTATTAGTAATTATGATTATAATATACATAAAAAAAATATACAAAATATATTGATGTTTGGAAGGGAAAAAAAAATCAAAATTGGAAAGCAAAAAAAAATAATCAAAATCGGAAGTAAAAAAAAAAATCAAAATTGGAAGGAAAAAAAATGGTTTTCAGGTGTCGCTGCCTGGCGGACCAAGATTCAAGTTGGAATAAAAAAATATATACAAAATATATTGATGAGAGAGGGAAAAAATTAAAGGTCGGGGAAAAAATAAATGATAAAAATATAAAAAATCAAATTGGAAAGAAAAAAAAAATCAAAATCGGAAGTAAAAAAAAAAATCAAAATCGGAAGGAAAAAAAAAATGGCTTCCATTGTCGCTGCCTGGCGACACCAGGATTCAAGTTGAAATAAAAATATATACAAAATATATTGATGAGAGAGGGGAAAAAAATTAAAGATCGGGAAAAAAATGATAATATATGTTATTGATATAGTATTAGTAATTATGATTATAATATACATAAAAAAAATTATACAAAATATATTGATATTTGGAAGGAAAAAAAATCAAAATTGGAAAAAAAAAAAAGGGCTCATTGGAAGGCAAAACGAAAAAAAAAAAAAATCACGGAAGGCTCCCTAAAAAAAAAAAAAAAAAAAGCCACGTGACGCTCAAGGGGCGCCACGTGTCGCCCCCTGGCGCTGCCACTAGAGAGGCATCCTTACTTATTAACTATGGTAAGGATAATAACTAGATTACATTACATAATATTATGTCACATGCCAATATTTATACGCCAAATGATGTCCGAAAAAATTGAGTCATTTTAATTTTAAAAAAAAAAATAAAAAAATCATACTTAGCAAATTATCCGGAACATAACAGAAGAATCATAATAACAAATCACTTTGAAATAAACTTCTATTATTTTTTTTAAACGGAACTATTACATTTTAAATTGATTATACTTTCAAATTGATGGAGGGTATATACAAATTTACCTAATTAACGGAAATAGTATTAGACTATTAGTGGGTTACATATGATTAAAAAGGACGTCAGGGAAGATTAAGAATATATTTTCGCTCAATGACTCTTGTCGAACTATATAATATTATCTTATAACAAGGCCATGATGTGATGTGATAATGTTTTGTTGTTTTTATAAGCTAATAATAGAATATGATAATCTTTCGGCTTCTTTGCTTGATTTGTAATTTTTTGTTTTAAAGAATAAAACCAATAGACTATATAAAGAGTTAAAGATGTCATACATATATGTATATATATATATATATACATATATGTATATATATATATATATATATTACGAAAATGAAATGGTGCTGAATAACGAGGGAGAGAAAATGCCAAGCTGAAATAGAGAAAGCTGACAGTCATTTTTACACGTCCACAAACCAATTTTATTTCATATGAAGCAAAACCTTACGAACAATACGGATAAAGAAGGGACACATAAACGAATAAATAGAAGACAAGGAATCATTTTAGGTGTCACGTATCTACCATTGTTGTCATTTTCTTGAATTGTAAGTAATTATTTCTGAAATAAAATAAAGGAAACAAAAAGAGTAATGTTAACACTATTTTTTTAATAACATTTACGCGTAATCTGCTTGAAGAAGAAAGTGAAAATTGACTTCCAATGAACATAAAATTTCGTGTTTGACTAGAAGAAATTATTCTTTTTAGTGTTAACCAAAATTTCACTCGCTATTGAAGGGAAATTTTCAATCCATTGATGGAACGTTTCATTTCCATTCGTAAAAAAAAAAATTAAAATAAATACTTTTTCAAAGAATTAAAATGTAGTGTTTTTTTTTTTAAATAAGGACTGTAGTGTAAAAGTGAAAAAATGAAGAATAGTTTATTTTCTTAAAACTTATAAAGTATTACAAATTATATACTAAATCTATATTAATCTTAAACTATAATACAATCTATATATAAAGAAGGAAAAAAGTGGAGAAAAATATAATTTTTACTAAAATTATATATTAAAACTATGCTAAAATTATAAATGAAAATTGAATTAGAAACTTTATAATAAAAATAAATATATGAGAATCAGAGTAGTTGAAGATAGTAGGAGAATAGATTATATGACAAGGTTGTGAGTAAATAATGTGAACGAGGTGATATTTATAGTAAAAAAAGGTTTACATCAACGGAAGCCACTGGAATGAACATTTCCGTACCCTTCCACTGATTTTCGCTAGTCCAGTGGAAGGAATAATTCCTTCCATACCCTGCCACCAGAAGGAATAATTTCGTCCCACGCTTTCGGGCAGAAGGAAGGAAGGAATTTCCATAGCTGCTCTGTGCCATAAGCCCAGGGTTATTTACGCGACACGTGCAGTACGAGGGCTTGTCACGTGGGTCGCGTTAGGTTGTCCAAATCACTTATCGAGGGATTCGATTATGACTTTTGTTATGGTCGCTTCTGTCGAAACAGCTGAGACTAAAGCTAATTGGGGAAAGACAAGAAATGCAAAAGTCACGGCGAGTTCGTAAAAAGGATGCGGGGGAGATCATTTCCTTCGGAACCGCTTGGACTAAGGTTAATTGGGACAAAAATTTGAAACATGAAAGCCACGATGAGTTCGTAAGAAAGACGATCAGATGGTGCTGGTAGTCTCTGTCTTGGCTTTTTCCTCGTCGGAGAGTTGATTTCGGCATTCGTCATCTAAATGAGACAAAATAAATGAGCTAAGAGGGCGCAAAGGGATTGTCTCCAATGTTCAACATTCGTCCGGGGAGCTAAGTGAGGGGGTAGGGAGCTCACCTCATCTCTAGAGAGTAGAGAAATGAAGTGATGAGTAAGAATGTGTATTTTGACATTAGTTTGCTTTCGGGAGAAAAAAAATGTGAGAGTTTCTCTAAGTTTAAGAGAACTTACCTCAAAATGGTGATAAAAGATGGTATATATAGAGGTTTGGGTGTGTTGTGTAATTGGTATGACATGTGGGTCCCACTTGGTTGGAGAGATGGTAGAGGGATCCTCGGATTTGGGTGATTCTGGCAGAGGTGTCCTCGAGTTTCGAGGGTTCTGGCGGAGGAATTCTCTGATTTTGGGAGTTCTGGTAGAGGGATCCTTGGGTTTGAAAGTTCTGGCGGATGGATCCTCTGATTTTGGGAGCTTTGGAATGATCCTTTGATTTTGAGATTTTGGCGGAAGGACCTTCTGGTTTTTCGATCTTTGGCTGAAGAATCCTTTGGTTTTGAGGCTATTGGCGAAAAAAACTCCTGGTCTTGAAGCTTTTTGCGGAAGAATCTTATGGATTTAGGACCTTTGGCTGGAGGATCCTTTGGACTTGAGATTTTGGCGCAATGACCTTCTGGTTCTTCGACCTTTGGCGGGATGATCCTTTAGCTTTGACATTTTGGCCGAAGGATCTTCTGGTTTTAGGTCTTTTGGTAGGAAGAGCATTTGGTCTTGACATTTTGGCGGGTATCTTCTGGTTTAGAGTTCTTTGGCAGGAGGATCATTTGGACTTTATACTTTGGCGGAAGGATTTTATGATTTATCGGTTTTGCTTTTTGAATATCATTTTTCTCGTACGAATAAACGATGCCATAACAGATAAGATATGCATTAACAATAAACCACTAGTTTTCCTTTTCAAAGCTCTCACTGTATGCCATTTTTAATCCAAATTTATTCATTCATTTAATGCGCAAAAGGAAATAGAATGTTGGTCCAATTTTGCTTTCCTTGAGAAGACAAGCAAAATAACAATGTGAAAATAAAATTTAATCTATTAATGTACAAAAGTCGTATAACCCCAAAATACCCATATACCTCGTTGATTTATTTTTATTTTTCAAAATTTCATAGAACATCGACAATATAATATTTCCAACCTAGCAATTCATCAAAGTAGGGTATATCGAAGCTCATTTTAATGGTCATGGTCTTGCTTCCCTCCTAGCATGAAAATATATCAAATCGGATAATGTAGGGGGTTTCTATTCTAGAAGAATTACATCAATATATAGTTTACCATACACGTGTCTTCTTAAATACTCGTTGGAATTGGAGATCTCTTTTAACCATCAGTTAAGACTAATACTTATACTTCGATAAAAAAAAAAGACTAATACTTATACAAACTATAAACTATATACACACATGCATAGTTGTTCAATTACTTAAATAAATAAAGAACTTATTAATGATCCCACACATATTAAAATAAGTGGACCTACTTAACAAATTTGTTTTGTTAGTCCACATCTATTGCCAATCACTTTAAGATTGAGATGAAATCAAATTTATTTATATATTTTTAATGAAAAACTGCAAGTCGTTTGGAGTCCATGTCAGATCTACTAGGGCTTTCAAGTATAATTTAAATTGTACTTTTGTTTACCCTTGTTTATAAGTAAAATTAAAAATTTAAAAATAAAGAATAATGAACCGGATTTTACCATCTAGCTAGGTAGTACGTTGCAATTGAGCCAAGGCAAGTAAAAACTAAAGACTCGACTTTGACATAACAAAAGTTTATAAATATTTTTATATCTGATAATATTTTCCTGTTTGAACCTTGAACCCTCCTTCCGAAATTTTATTATTTCCTCAATTTCTTATTGCTTCATGTATTTACGTGATTTTCCTTAAAAAGACTAACTGGCCCCACCAATGGTAATTTGCAATGAAAAAGAAAATACTGTTGTGAGTATCATCATCCTGTTCCTAATCGTAGCTACGGTTGAATAATATTTAAATCGAGCATTAGATGGTTAAAAAGTAAGGTTATATTATGATTTCATGTAACATGTTAGCACTAAAGCAAAAAGTGGCATGAAAATATAGACAGAGAAAAAGGGGATTATTTCTGATATCTTTCCAAGAAGAAGAAGAAATAGAAGATCACTCCTTCAATGATTTGAGGTCAGAGTTACAAAAAGATGGTCAGACTTCTGAAGTACCAAACTTTTGAGGTCTGAGTTGGAATATGATATTTTGATATAAATATACTTTACACAATTAAACACACACCAACCTTTAAGCTGTTTGGGCTTGCCGTGATAAATTTCTTTATTAATGGGCCTCAGTGTACACAAAGAAGGCCTCACTCAAGCCCTCGAGATTTGAAGTCTAGTTTGGCATTCGTACACGTGAACAATATGTGTTATTTTGAGCTCTATTTAACTTTATTTACTATTTGTAATTTCATTTATATATATAAAAAAATTGTTTACCGTTTGAAAAAATGCTAGTTTTTAAAAGATTTAAAAAGTCGCTATTTTGGAAGTATTCCACCCTGAAAACCATTATTTTCTTAATTTTCCCACATATGTTTGTAAATCGTATGAAGTTAAGGTCTAAGATTTTTCTTTTAAAAAAACTCAGCCGTCAAAGGTCTCTCTCCCCAAGATTGTGTGTGGCGACCGGAGAGAGTCTCCTCGGCGGCTCACCACAAATCTTGGGGAAAGGGACATTAATAGAACCATATCGTCAAAGGGTGGTGTTGACGGAGGTAGAAAACATGCAATCAAATCTCATGATGGCGATCAGAGATGGTGGTGGTCAAGAATATCATTGGTTTCTCTCTCTAGTGGTGTTTTGCTTCCTTGTCTCGTCAAATTTTCTTTTTACCACTGCTCAACTAAAGGTGACTACCGAGTTTAGTCTTGTCATCGAGATTTGTTGTAATAATTGTTTTGTTTAATGATGTTACAATTTGTTTGGATGTTTATTGCTTAATTTGCTTTAAGATTGAGTTATTGTTGGATCAATAATAAAGAGTATCTCCTTTATAAATCATGTTACTCACCGTTTTTGTCCCAAGATAGTTCGGGTTAATCTCCCTTGTATATATGTTTTTTTGTCTCGGTCGCTTGATAATGCACATCGATTGTAGAGATGTTTCTAAAAGACCCATCGACATGTTGCTTCTAAAAATTAATTTTCATTTTTAATTGTTAGCAACATTTCGCTTTTAAAGGTGCTATTGCTTCTGAAAATTGTTTTTGTAGTAGTAAGGTTTGTAAAAAAAAAAGTTAACATTTAGTTAAATAGTCAAAATTTTATAAAAATTATAAGCTTAAATATTTTTTTAATCTTAAAATTAAATCTCAAGAAAAATGTCAAGAAAGTAATAAATTACTTGCACACAACGTCAATTTTTTTTTTAAAAGAAGTTAGTGTGCCGAAAAAAAACCTCGACATAAACGATACTATCACATAGTGTAATGATAAAATTTAGGATAAAATAAAAGAGAAATTGCCTCATTTTCCACCAATTTCGTAACATAAATGGTGAAATTTTGGGTCAAATTAATATTTTGGTGGAAAGTGAGAAAATATTACCAAATTGGTGAAAAATGAGACAATTCCTCAAAATAAAATACACATTACACACTAGTGTCCATCTTCCCACCAAAAGTATGTAAAAAAAAAGAAAAAGGAAAAAAAGAAAAAGGAAAAGAAAAGGAAGAACCGGGTTTTCGGACTAATTTGGAACAAGAACCATCGGTACCGCACTACAGCGAGAGGTTCGGTGAAGTTGGGTAAAGAGTCACAGTAAACGGTCACCGAGACATTGACGTGTCAAGTCAGAAATTAAGAGCCCGCTTGGCATTCGACCTCGTTTTCTTTATTGCTTTATTATATTCTCAGTATCGTCGTTTCAATTCCAATAAATATGAACAAGAAAGGGTTGGCCATTTTGATGCGAACCAGAATGAGGCTCAACGATTCATCGTCTTCTAACAACCTCGTTCGTTCTCCTCTCAATGTAACCCTTCGTCCTTCAAATTTAATCTTGAATTTCCTCAAAAAAATCAGTGTTTGTTATTCGATGATATCGTGTGTCTGTGTGTGATTTTGTGCGCAAACAGAGCGTTGTTATGTCCAATTCGGGAGAATCTCGATCAAACGAATGCGTTGTTCAATCTTCTTTGGACGAAGGAAGCGAAAATGGAAACCTCAACGCCTCGAGGTATGTTTGTGCTTTTTTAATAATGAGAGCCTTGTTCTTTTGATGCCATTCATTTGTTTTGATGTTTTTTTTTTTTTTTTTTTTTTTTCAATTTTCTCCGTTTAGGCATTTCGAGCTCGTGCGCGAGTCTATGCACTCAGCTATATCGATGAACAAAACAGAGGTTTTAGATTCTGTGCTTAGTGATTTTTCTGAGGTTAGGCTTTTACGTTGCTCTTGTTTGAATATTACTTGAGTACTTTATCTCACATGGTTCGATAATTTAGGGCTACTTTAGACTCTCTAGTGAGAATCGCCGGAGATTACTCGTTTTGCTGGCCAAAGAGTATGATATCAATCGAACCCGAGTTCGGGAGTTGATCAAACAGTATCTCGGGCTTCCACTTCCAACTTGTACGTTCTGTTTTTTGAATCTCTTAATTTGAAAGACAGAGAAAAAAAAAACCCCGAAGTTTTGAGGATTGACTTGTTTAGGGTTTCATCTTTTCAGGTGACAACGAGCAAGCGAGTGGTCAAGAAGAGGATGGCCAGCTCTCGTCTTTTTATCGTATTGAGCAAAATCTGAGACATGCTCTTAAGCCTATGTATGAAGTTCTGTTCGAGCACCTTAACACTCATCCCGGGGGTTTGAAGTTCTTAACTGTTCTTCGGGCTGATATTCTATACATTCTCGCGTAAGGACATAGTCTATCACACAACCTTGTAGCAGTTGGTAGGATCATATATCTGGTTGATTTTTTCTTCTTCTTTCAAAGAATACAGAAATGACATGCATAATTAACTTTTCTTTTCCCAGCATTGTTTCATGTTATAATGATCACACACATTCGTACATTAAAGCCAAACTCCCACCGATTTCCTTTTACTTTTAGAAACTCCCACCGACCTGTTGGGGAATTTGGAATCAAAGTAATAGATGTACTTTTGAAGACGTTACTTTCCACCTCGAAGATCTCTATGACTATTTTTAGGAGCATTGGATTTTGGATTTCGACTCTTAATTCTGATTTTTCTAGCTTTAGCCTTTCTGTTTTATCTCGAGACTGGCCAAGTGTGATCTAGTTTATATTTTGCTTTGTTCTAGATGAAGCTTTCTTTTCCCCTCTTTTTATAATTTTTTTCAGTTTCTCTTAAAAAAAAGTACATTCATCCATCTCTTCGTACAAATAACCAGACAAGCAACTACTATATTAACAACTACACTTTTCTTGTGTTAATTTGTGTACAAGCTGGTGTATTATGATTTATATTTGCTTGCGTTTAGAAAATTATAGTGTATAAAATTAGATTCTGAGTATTGAAATTGGAAATTTTCAAATCAGAGAGGAAAACTTGGCATCAATGCGAGCACTAGATTCCTATCTAAAGGAGAAACTTAGTACATGGCTCAGCCCTGCTGCTTTAGAGCTTCATCAGATCACATGGGACGATCCTGCGTCTTTACTGGAAAAAATTGTGGCATATGAGGTATATTTATATTTTCCCTGTTCTGCCTCGTGATCTGAGTGTACTATATCAAGTGGTATATAAATATCTCACTATATAATTGCTTGTCTTGTATAGGCTGTGCATCCAATCAGCAATCTAATTGATCTTAAGAGAAGGCTGGGAGTCGGTCGTCGTTGTTTTGGATATTTGCATCCAGCGATACCTGGTAGCAATTTCTTTTAACTGTTCTAACTATAATAATATTGGTTGCTTCAATTCTGCAACTACTTTCTGTTCCTTTTACCGTTTAAAATTGTACTTGGTGGTTTTTGTTACACGTGCTTGGTTGCGTCAGTTCTGCATTCAATTTGTAGAATTACTCCTTTTTGATAATTTTGATATTTTATCGTATCGTTTGGTGTCTGAAATTTCTTCCAGGTGAACCTCTTATTTTTATTGAAGTTGCACTGCTGAAGAATGTTGCTCAATCGATACAGGTACTCTCTCTCTCTCTCTCTCTCTCTCTCTCTCTCTCTCGTGATTCTGATTGAGACAGTACTTCTCTGTGACAGGAAGTTTTGTGGGATGATCCTCCTATACATGAATCTGAGGCAACATGTGCACTATTTTATTCCATCTCATCAACTCAGGTTTTCTACTATTCCTTTTACTATTTAAAGGAATGCATCGATGATCCAGGGTACCTAGATTGTGAATCTGAAATTTATCCATTTCTTTCAAAACCTTGTTTGCTTATTTGAGTG
The DNA here is from genome assembly GCF_054948205.1 of Urtica dioica subsp. dioica. Taxonomy (NCBI): domain Eukaryota; kingdom Viridiplantae; phylum Streptophyta; class Magnoliopsida; order Rosales; family Urticaceae; genus Urtica; species Urtica dioica. Next base: position 16,093,959 of record NC_142764.1, on the reverse strand, counting down.
TGCTTATTATGCGATGTGCTTCTTTAGTTTACATGATGGTTATGATTATGGATTTTATTTATTTATTATTTATTAGGAATAAAATTAATGATAAATGGAAATGGACCAGGAGGTTGTTACTTGTTACCTATTATTTTTTATGGTCTTTATAGACGATTGTCATGCTTTTTATTGCTTATTTTCCCTAGTGAGGGCTTGATCTTTAGATGAATTGCTTGATCTTTAGATGAATTGAACTCCGCAGGCAGGCTTATCAGGGATTAATCTAGGAAAATTTCTCATCAAACGCGTGATAACACTTGTGAAAAGAGACATGCCACATATTTCTGTAAGTTCTATGATCTTATCTGAGTCTATGAAAACTCTTAATACTAGAACTTCCTAACAAGTTTTGGCTTAACACAACATTTTTTTGGGAAAATTGCCAAAATAGCTACATCAGTGAGATATTGAACTCCATCAACTTCGATAACTTTACGTCTCTTATCATCTTATCAGATGTGGTTGCCTGAAAGATCAGAACTTTTTCAAATATACACATTTATAAACGAATGTTGAAGGAATTCTGCTATAAAAATGTCAACTTTCTATCCGGTCTTGTTTGAAATAAAACTAACTGATTTTTTCTTAATATTTTTATTTTATAATATATCTTTTTGTTCCTGAACAGACATTTGCTACCCTCAGTCCAATCCCAGGATATATGCAGTGGCTCCTTTCTAAGTTGGCATCTCAAAGAAAGCTTGTTGAAGGAGAAACCACATCACACCCATCAGAAGATGGTTCTGGATCGGCATTTTGGGAGAACATACTAGAGGCGGAAGAAGAAAAAGAGCTTTTGGAGGTTTCTGGGTAAGAGAACGTTTACTCAGCGTGTGATTTTATCGCCCCCAGTTTATGTAGGCTCTAATACTCTCGATGAAGGTTTCTCTCTCAGCGAGTTCATTTCTGGAAATAACGGCATGGATGTGATGCTCAAATTTCTGACTTCAACAAACTACGAGTGGATTTATTCAGCTAAGATCCTTTCGGCACTGAAACCCCCTCTAATGCGACTGTGTGCAAGGTATATCATCTTCATTCCCATGTATATTGTTTTTCAAATGTTTGTATTTATTTGACTATACTTGGAAGGATATATTGTCCAAGCTGTTTGAAACTAGGAACTAAAAAATGTTTGTATTTATGTAATGAACTTCATGTTGATCAGTCTGTCTTTGTGCACTCAAATCACTCGTAATCTGTAATTATAGGTACCTTGTGCAGGAGAAAAAGAGGGGAAAAGCTCTGGATTCTGTAGCGAACTTTCACTTGCAGAACGGAGCGGTGTGTCCTTAAATACGTTCTTATTTTTTCGTAGCACATTAGCTGTATGTATGTTAGGATAGATCAAATAGGAGCGAAGTGATGAAATTTACGTCAACGTGTGACAGATGATTGAACGGCTAAATTGGATGGCTGACCGGTCTGAGAAAGGCCTACGGCAAAGTGGAGGCATGATGGTGAACTATGTTTACAAGCTTGAGAGCATCGAGGAATATGCTCATTCATATTTCAGCACGGGACACACACATGCTTCGGAAAATCTTCAGCATTGTGTTAAGGTACAGGTGCGAAAGTCATCTATGTGCCTTAAGTAATTATTTCGACACTCGAAAGCAATAATCTCACTCATGAAAATGATTCTGTTCAGGATTCTGAGGGGGCGATAAGATAAGCGGATTTGCAACTGATATGGGTTCCCATGGAACACCAATATACAATGTAGAATAGCAAACATGAATTAAGGAAGCAATTTGTAAATCTTTCGGAATAAAGATAGTTGTAAATAAGTGAAAGATTAATATTGTAAGGCATCATTTATCAATAAAAGTCGAGGCTATTCCATTATAATCTTACTTCATAAATTCCGATGGCATCTATATTTTCATGACTGTCAAGATATGTATTGAATATATGTTCACTTTGGTCTTCCTCAAGGAAGTTGATTTTCATGTTTATTTATAAATAATCCGCATTCAGTCTCTTCATATTATAGAAAGCAAAACACCAGAGGAATGGTATGTAATTCTTTCTCTGTATCGTTACTTGTCATTTTCTCCCTGGCTTGTTTCCAAAACATAGTCCCTCATGAGCTTTGTGTTCGCTTCATCAACCATCTAAAATTTAAGAGCACCGGGGAAAAAAATAAATATAACTAGAGCAGACAGAAACTACAGCCAAGGGATACAAAATAATTAGCTCTCTAACCTTGCACGAAAGTCGCTGCAAATTGTCCCACTCGAAATCATTCTTACAATATGCCGATCGCACCTGCATTGAAATTGTCGATGATTCCGAAACATTCATGAATGAAAAATAAACGAACAGACGGGAAGAAAAAAAAAACTGACCTCTAAAATACGTAAAGCTACCTCGATGATCGATGTTCCAAGGACGATAATTTCCCGTCAGAGTGAAGTCGTTTGTAATATTGTGTAGATTATAAGTTCTTCAATTTGAGATGTGTATTAATACAAGAAGCGAAAATGGACATACCTAAGCTCTTGTGCCTCGAAGACTCACGCATCAACTCAGCACAAAACTTGTCACCGTCGTTCAGCGAGTGTTCACTCAAGAATTCCATTAGATCTTTGTACCCCTCAGTATTATAACTCTGCTCTTCAGTGTTGGTCAAATACATGTCCACAAAACATCCCATTATTTATAACTAATTATAATTTAGTAACACATTGATTCGAGTTGTGATAGCATGTTTGGAATGGATAAAGTAAGGAACCTCAAGCTGAGCAGTCACAATCCTAACAGCAACATAAGTGAAAAAATTATGAAGATTACTAGCCCCTTTCGCTTCCGGCGAAGCTTCTCCGAATCCTGTGATTAAAAAAAATGTCATAAATTATAAAATGAAATAAAAAAAGACCAAAAAATAATTAAGAGAGAAAGTTAGTTTTATATATTTATTTTTATTTTTATTTTTTATCATTAAGTATATAGTGAACCCACCAGGGACGTACATCTTTTGGCAGCGGAAGCGAAAGCTCCGGGGAAATCTCTGTTTTGGCTTTGAATAATGATAGTAAAAAGGATTGTAATCTTTGCCTGATCTTCTTGGGAACATGAAAGAGAGCTGATGGATTGCCAATGAGGATTCCATTGATTGTAAAACTTGGTTAATTATGAGACACCACTATCAGTTTATTTTTTTTTTCAGCTCAAAAAATCTCTCATCACGTTATATAAGCTATATACTATCATCATGTATCAACTGTGTGGACCAGATAATTTGTAACTGATATAAATCGAGCTTTATAGGATTTTTTTATTTTATTTATTTATTATTATTATTATTATAGCCATGAATTACAAGCAGCCATTGAACTATTTGGCTGAATTAACACGATGTAAAGCACGGTTTTACGCAATAAATTGACTATTTGTTAAAACAAATTGTCCAACATCTATAAATACATAGAATTAAAATTCGTTTCACTATTTTATGCAAAAGTAAAATTTAAAAGATTTTGGAAGATTTAATTTCTGTTTACGTCTAAAAACACGGTAATAGGAAATAATAATATCGTGTAGATTATTTTTCCGTTGATCTAAAAATACGGTAAGAGCGTCTCCAAAGCGAGGTGCTAGAGATGCATGGCAACACTAATCCCTGAGCATTGTGAGTAATATTGATTGCTTAATAATTTGGGCATCCATGGTTCTCTTTGACACGGGACACCGATGTTCACCGCCTTTTAAAAATTTTAAATAACAATTAGAAATACCTAAGTAAATAATTACTCTAAAAAATTTAAGTAAACAATCAGCTTATTTTTTTTTTTAATATTTAACCTAGTTTCAATTTTTAATTAACATCGGTCATGGGTCATCGGTTGCAAGTGTGGGTAATTGCGTCTCTCACCGTCACTGGTCTTCGATGTGGTTCTTCGACACTGCGCATTTGTCTTTCTCGCTGTCGATACAACGCACCGGCGTCAGTCCTATTTTAATTTGTTTTCGACATTTTATGTTTTACATTTCATTTTATAGTTGTTGAGTGTTTGTTTTTTTGCTTTGTTTATGCAATTTGAAGAACAATATTTTTCATGATCATCGGGCCACGAGTTTTCGGATCTCTCCATCAACTAATACGGATTATTGAAAGAGTTATAAAAGTGCTCGAATTGTAATATGACTATTGTTTTTCTTTCTGTTGAAAGAGTGCTCTTGACGATGCGTAATCATATACACACACTTACCGTTAAATCTAACTCGACTTAAATTTTGCGAGGTGTTTCGCAATTGTATCATAATCCTAAAAAAACGAATACCACGTTTATATATTCTTTTTACTTCACTTTTTATTTATTTATTGTTATATACCAAAGAGTGGCCGTTAATACATTGCATGGGCTCTTGTCATTATCTATACTATATCATGCACTTCAATCCATAATATGGAGACCATGTCTTCATTCATCAAAGAATTGGAAACACTCTTCTCTCTCTCTCTCCCTCTCTCTCTCTCTCTTCAATGAGTTTTTTTTATTTTATTTTATTAATTTTTTTTTTTGTAATCATCTGCAAGACTGCAATGAGTTAAAGGAGCTGCCAACTCATCAAATACATTACCATTTTAGAATTATCTCCTCAATCCAATGAAATTACTCACCGAAATATATACAGTCTTAGCGAAATAACTAAAATGGTGATAGATTAATAGTTCAATACATTATTTAGGATTGAAATGTTGAGAAATATATATAATTTATTCAAGAGCTAGTCTTTAATATACCTATATATATGTATACCTTTTCATGTGGAATTTAATAATCTTTTTCAGGATTTACATTTAGGGGCCCCTTACATTTAATTTCTTATATCTTGTTTTATTATATAACTAGAGTTTTAATTTGAAAAATCCTATAATTTTCTTTTACGCTTGAATCAAATTTCTTAGGCGGTACTCGGTTATTATAAAGCGACCTAGATATATAATTACTTCTCATTTCTCATATGCATACTTTAGAGTTTTAATGGACAAGATAACTTTGATACTTAGAAATATGATAAGACCCTCCATTGATAATATGAAATAACATAGAAGCAAACGCTACAAATAATACAAGCTTCAACCGCAATATTTATCGCGGCTATATATGCCTAGTGGCGGTTATTATTTTTTTTTTTAAATTTATTTAAATCTCTCTCTCTCTCTCTCTCTCTCTCTATATATATATATATATATATATATATATATATATATAAATATAAGTGTAATAAATTCCATAACAGCATAATACAATGTTAATACTAATGTATGTTTTGTTGTAGTGAAAAGAAAAAAAAAAGTATTTGTATTACCCTTCTTAGGTATCGAGTACTACGCTTACTAAATACCTGACCTATTGTCTAGACCTTAGAAGAAAGAGCGACGTCACAGTATCAACTAGGGATGGCAATTTCGTGTTCGTGTCGTGTTTATCGTGTTTGTATAAATAATTGCTAGAATCAAATCCGACCATTTATTAATCGTGTTTGAAATCTAGATCCAAATCCGACCGTTTATTTTTTTTTACAGATCCATAACCGTTTAAATTAAACCGTTTAATAATCGTGTTAAATGGGTATTTAACCGTGTTTTAACCGTGTTTAGACATTCGGACTCAATTAGTTGCGATATAATTATAAAAAACATAACAGTCATAATATCATAATTGTCCTCTTTCTTTTTGTACTAACTTCCGATACATCGACACTATTTGTTCAATTGATTTAGAATCACAATCCATTTATAGCCTGTAAAAAAATAAAAATAAAAACACTTACACAAAAAACAAACACACTTTAAACTCAAGCCAAAATAAGAAGTTCAACGATGCCAAAGACCAGAAGTTCAACAATACCGAAAATCAAAAGTTCAACAAGTACATAATCAATACTCAAATTCACATTCACATAGTCAACAAATACACTACGAGTGACTCTCTAACCAATACTCATACGATTTAAAGAAACTGAATATGATACGTTATAATGAGATTATAGTTATGATTGTCAATTATAAATTATGATTTTTCAATATGAATTTAATTGAATTGAAATCAAACAAAATTGAATATGATGCGTTATTATGAGACGCTAGTTATTGTGATTGTGAATTGAATTAAAATCACATAAATTGAATATGATACGTTATTATGAGATGATAGTTATTGTGATTGCAAATTGTAATTGTTCGATATGAATTGAATTGAATTAAAATTAAATAAAATTGAATGTGATACGGTATTATGAGACTATAGTTATTGTGACTGTCAATTTCAAATTGTGATTTTTCAATATGAATTTAATTGAAATCCAATAGAATTGAATATGTTACGTTATTATGAGATGATAGTTATTGTGATTGTGAATGAAAATTGTTCGAGAAGAATTGAAATAAAACAAAATTGAATATGATACATTATTATGAGACTATAGTAATTGTGATTGTTCAAAATGAATTGAGATTCTTATTGCTCCCGTTAAGTCAATTAGTATACTATTGACTATATGTTATCATACGTGAATTGATATTTAGACGAATATACTTTATTTATTACATCATGCTTTCTAATATCAATTTTATGTTTATAATTATAATTTTATGTTTATAGTTATAAATTTATAAATTTATAATTTTACATATATAATATTAATCGTGTTTAAATGGATCGTAATCGTGCTATTACTCGTAATCGTGTTAATTGGATCATATTCGTGCGGGTCGTAATCGTGTCTCGTGTCGACCATTTAATAATCGTGTTAATCGGCTTTTTATCGTGTTACCGTAATCGTGTCGTTTTGAACCATTATTTAATCGTGTTAGCGTGTTCGATCCAATTAAGAACCGATCCATTTATTGAGATCCAAATCCGCTTTAAATCGTGTCGTAACCGTTTCGTGTTTCGTGTTCGGACCAAATTGCCACCCCTAGTATCAACAGCCTAAAGGAGGATAATACCCGGTTTACAATCACACCCTAGTACATTTGAAGACCCAATATAATTTACAAAGACTAATATGGCCGGCCCAAACTATTACGTTGCCTTAGGCAAAAATAAAAAAAAAATTAGGCATTTTTAAACATATACTAAAAAAATTAGGCCTTTGACATAATAGCTTATTTTTCCGAAAATTTAAAGTTTTTTTCCCTAAAATTTGAGATCTTATTTCAACACAAAATTTGAGTCCTTAGGCCATTGCCTAAGTGGCTTAAGCCTTGAGCCGGTTACGTGTCATAGTACTAACCAAATGGTCCCATAGTCTAATAAAGGGATAATAACCGGCTAACTGTCCTACCCTAGTACAATGGATGACCTACTAAAATTTACAAAGACTAAAATAGATAATAAAATGCAACTTACAACTTTATTTTATTAACTCCTAACCCGACTCTTATCATTACTTCCGTCCTAAAAGACCGACCTTGTCCTCAAGGTCGGACTAGAACGTTGCCACTTGATTCCGAGGGAGTTTTTATATCACAAACTCGAGCGCCCTTGAATGGGCCCAAGTTGGCAGAGCGGTGTTGGTCTAGGTTTGGCCAGACTCCGAGTCTCCAATCGATTCGATCTTGTCCTTGACCAATAGTGTGACAAGCATCCACCGATGCAACGAGTCTGGTTGGTATAATTGAGCCTCCGCCCAGATGCCTTTCTTTACCTCATTCGAGAACGTGCTCGCGAGCACCACTTCGAGAATGTCCAGGGTCTACGATACCTCTGAGCAGTCGATGGTACTCTCGCACGGTCTCGGTCTGGTGAAGCTTGAAGAAGTGATCTAGGGATTGAGAGTTGACCTATCCATGTGATTGCCAAATTATGTCCTACAGCTTCATCCTTAAATCGGACCACGAACAAAACGTCTATTGGTTGTCCTCCTTCTAAAATCACGTCAAGGCCTTCCTCTCGAGGTAAATGCTGGTGGAGACGAGTTTCTCTTGTTGGATAAGCTTATTACCTCAAAATAATGCTCGATCCAGATGTACCTAACCTTTCGGGTCCTCTCCGGTGAAGACATACATGTCCAATCGTCGCACCGTCAATTTGCTCCGCTAGATAAAGTCGTGCAACTAGTGGGATCAATCCCCCCCTTAAATTGCAATCAATCCCACCTTAATGCAATTGAAGACCCACTAAATTTACAAAGAGTATAACAGATTATAAAATGCAACCGATAACTTTATTTATTGTAACTCCTAACCCGGCTCTCATCATAATTATATAGATATAACATATGATCATAATATAGTAACATGTTTTTTTTCTTCATCATGTCACAAAATGTGTGTGAGTGTATTTTTGGTTTCAAATTATATGTTGTTATCTTCTTGGCATACTTTGTACCAATATATATTCTTCACATGCCTAGCACGTGTATCAACCAACATCTAGTCTCTAAATATAATACTTTACAACTGAAGGTTTTTTTTTTTCTTTCTTTTAAATATTTTTTTAATAGCGTAGAATAGTTGTTGCGACTCTGTTTGTTCATTTCCATATTTTCATAAAAACCCATTATTGATCTTAATTATCGACATAGTGTTTTGTGGGACTAAGCTTTACTTAGCTGATTTCCCTGAAAATAATCAATATACATAATAATTTAAAAAATGTGATGATTTTTGTTTGTTTGTTTGTTGGGAAAATATCATGAGTGTCCCTCGTGTTTAATCGAAATGCGAGATTTATCCCCTCTATTTTTAAAAATATCAGATATATCCATTCAGTTTAATATAAATGACATATACATTCTTTAAAAAACTGTTATATTACAAATATCACCGTTTTCGTTTATTTTTTACAAAAAAATAATTTGAACTTTCCAAAATACCCTTAATGAAATAATTTTTTATTTTCTATTCTATATAAAAAAAAAAATTAAATTAAAAAATTTCTTTATACAAAGTTAAGGATTTTTTTTTATAAAGAGAGATTTTGATTTTTTTTAATAAAATAGTAAATAAATATTTATTCTATATATTTATTTATATAGAATAGAAAATAAAAATTGTGTCAATTATTTCAAAATAAACTGATTTTTTATTGCTATTTATTTATATTCTATATTTATTTTTATTTGGGACTGTGAGATCTAACTTTCTCTAACACTTAACAACTACGTCAATTATTTATTTTGCTCCAAAATTGTGTCAATTATTGGCTCTCATAAAGTGGTGCCTATTGAATGATTTGGTAAGTACCAAGCTAATTAGGTTGGAGTTGGATTAAGATCTTTTGCGGTTTTTCTTATGAAACTCTTACCCTTTTATTTATTTCCCCTCGACCCACAAAAGGCAATTTTCATGTGGAATATACGGTAACTATTGCTTGATTTGATCTTTATTATATATATATATTTTTTAAGGGATCTTTATTTTATATTATTAAACTTTATAATCAAGAGAAAATATTACATTTCTAGGTTAGAATAGATAGAAATTGGATTTGAGAATTGGAGAAAAACTAACTCTCATCTTGAATGATTGAGAGTGAAAATGTTTATTCCAATCTTAAAGAGAAATGTACAAGTAAATGACTTTATATAGCCATGAGACATTAAGAAAATAAAGGAAAATACAATGAAAGAAATAAAAGAAAAACAATATATCATACTTATCGGTTAATAGACATAAACGACACTTATGAAATATTTGATCTCTAATACACCCCCGCAAGATGAACTCTCCCGAAAGTTCATCTTGGATTGAACTTGGATATCAGAGAAGATAACTCAGAGAAGACCTCAATTGTATGAATGAAGAAATGAATTGACTTTGTGAAGAACCGATCTTGTTTTGAGAAAAATTTCTCAAAGGCATTTTGTCGAACACTTTGAGTGCGCTAAGAAGAACAGAATTACAGAACATAGCCTTTTTTTTGGCATCCAATCACCCGCAATCAAACCTAAATCCGTCGAGATTGATATCAGTGCCTCGAGAACAATATTTTCATCAGTGTTGGCACGGCTTACACCAACTGTGAGATTGAGCGTCACAGTGAAGAGGCCACGCCGTCCCGACCGCCCTAGCCTCCTTCGCCGATTTCCCTCTCTTCCTCCAAGTCCACACCTTGTCGAACACCACGCCCACGAAGAAGAAGAACACGAACAGACCCACGGCGTTCCGGTTCAGCGACGACGAAGGGATGGGGTGAATCACGCCCAGCTGTGTTCGGAGCTTGTCCACGATTGGGTCTTCCTCAAATCCGGCGAAGTTCGAGCCTGACCGCGAAGTGGTGCGAGGTCGGAGACGCGGCTTGGGCGGGGTGGTCCGTTATTGGGACGTCGTAGAGGAATTCGTTGCCATTGTCGGCGATGAGAGAGACGAGTCTTGTAAGTCGAGGACACTCTAATGGCTTTTGCCGCGAGAGAAGAACACGTTGGAGAAGATTCTTTGGAGAAATTGAAAGTCGGATAAGCTCCGGCGTTTTGAGGATCATCCTCCTCTTCGAGGACCGACCTTGGATACGCCATTCCCTCATGTTGCTTCATTCTGTATGCCATTTTCGATGGCTCAGGTAAAAGCCCTAGAATCAACACAGACTCGTGAATTCTCTTCCTCTCTGATCAAGGGAGATCTCGGATTGAGCTCCGAATTCGAGCACGTTCGTCGTCAAGGGCTTCGTTCCCTAATCCCGAAATCTCCATTGTAGTGGAATTTCTCCGAATCTCGCGATTTCAAGACCAAAAACAATAAAAAATCGAGTGTGTTTTTTTTTTTTTTTTTTTTTTTAAGATAGCATGTCGAGGATGATTCTCGAGAAAAGATTTTACGCGGCGGGATCGGTCGGATTGGGATCTTGAACCCGTTGATACGACGTTGAATCGCCGAAATAAAAGATCTTGAAGTCTTGACAAAGCGGAAAATCGCCGGAAGAAGATCTTGAAAGTTAACACAACTTGAATCGCCGGAAATAGATTCTTGTTGATGAAACGGATTGAAATTCCTGGACCAGAATCTTGACAGATGACACGATAGGACTCACCGGACTAGAATCTTGATAAAAACACTCCGAACTTCCAATGCGCTCCGTCGATGAAGCTTCTTCCGTCAATGAAGCGATGGTGAGAAGAACTTGAAATCGAGAAGAAGAGGCGCTCAATATTCGGAATATTCGGAGATAAAAGGAAATCGACCTTCGTGAAATTCCACCGAGCTTGTCGTCGAAGATCTATTCCGATCGTCGAGGAATCGGGGATGACGAAGTGAATTTCTCTAACCTAAAAAATCGAATGCAGAATTTCGCTTTGATACCATATTACATTTCTAGGTTAGGATAGATATAAATTGGATTTGAGAATTAGAGAAAAACTAACTCTCATCTTGAATGATTGAGAGTGAAAATGTTTATTCTAATCTTAAAGAGAAATATACAAGTAAATGGCTTTATATAGCCATGAGACATTAAGAAAATAAAGGAAAATACAATGAAAGAAATAAAAGAAAAACAACATATCATGTTTATCGGTTAATAGACATAAACGACACTTATGAAATATTTAATCTCTAATAGAAAGCCTACCAATATCTTATTTGCTTATCATATGAGAATATTGTTAACGGTTAGACTCGATCAGTAGTTGGAATATAAGACCAGAATATTGTAAAAATAAACACACGAAAAATAAAAATGTTTTTATTATAAGACTTTTAAACAATAATGAAAAGTCGAGAATCTCATTCAGGGGCTAATACTTTTTTTTATAATATACATAGTATTTTCTATTTAGCCAGATTTATTATTATAACTACCTGAGAAATGAAGTTTTATGTCAGTATTCAATACTTAAAATATCTAAAAAATATGATTTACCAACTAAAATAATACAAACTAATCTCAGATATATTAACTAGATTCCAGTTTTCGATTTATTTCTGTAATCTGTGCTGGTATATTATATTTGATATAATTTACGAAAAAAATATTTTTACTATAGAAAAGTTTAGATACACAAAATTGTAAATAAATAAAAGAGTGCACATGTTTGATTAATTTCCACGTCTTGTGGTCATTTCAAGTTCGTGACTATAGGTTAGTATGTAATTGCTGCCACGTTTATCTATATCCCAATAATTAATCTATGCCCCCACGTCATCCCTCTTTATTTGTCAAAGACAATAGCTGCCCGGTTTACTAATATTGATTACATTTATACACGTAATTATTTGTTTTATATTTCTATTATTAGTCCGTTGACAATTAGCTAGAGCAGTTTTTTTTTGGGGGGGGGTTAGCTCTAAAGCCTTCTATTTTTGAAAATTCTGATTATAAATGTTTGACCCAATTTACGACTTGTATAACGAAGGAAGATAGCTGATTAGCAGTCCCCTCGAAAATCCAAACTTGTCTTGTATAGCACTTTTCTTTGACAATTTTTTTTCCAATTTTCAAATAGCTCAATGATTAGAACTTAGAAGAAAGAAAGTAAAAGAGAAATTCTATGATGAAATCTGTAATTGTGGCAAATGTTAACGGCACTAAGATTTTAGTTTTAAGATAAATAAATAATAATAATAATAATAACGGCACAAAGTAAAGTAGTATTAAAGATTTGCATAGGTGGGGAAAGAGCAGTAATTAGGCCACGTGGGCTTATCCCAATCCACGGCGTCGTATCATATCCCTCACACGCGTGCCATGCACTCTGGCTCCACAAGCGCCGTTACTTATGGTTTTGCAGAGATAGCCCTCTAGAAATTGGTTTCTGATTCTATGCCCCGTTAAATTGTTAGAAAGTAACAAATATATCTTTTATTGGGTTTAAGTCAAGCTTTTATTTTCGTGTTTTACAAAACTAATTATTTGAGAATCATTTCGGCAAACATTCACAAATCATTAGATAAAAGCCTGATTTTTAATTGGTAATTTATGAGTTTCCGATTCCCGTCGATAAAATTTAAAACGATATTAAGATATAAAATATGAAAGATGAAAAGAATATAATGAATACTAGATGAAAGTAGGAGCCATGATTAATTGAATATTGTTGATGAGAGCTTGAATTACAAGGATTGGGAGTAACATGTTTATGCACAAGAAAAATTAATTTGATGTCCATTTTGGCGTTACATAAGAGTATTTATAATAATAAAAAAAACAGTGAGCTACGGGATTTGCGAGATACGCGCCTTCATTATACTGGTCGTTTGTTTGATGGCTTGTGACACGCATCCAACTCGATCCGATATTCTAGCAATAGCTGAATGGGTCTTGCACGAGACCAATTCTTGCACTTCTCCCTTTTGTTTCGAGTTGGGCTAGGTCTTGGTCCACAAATTAGTTGAGTTCTCTTGTCCAAGTGAAACACTTTGAATTGAAGTCGGAGCACGTTATATCAAACAAGGGGTTTAATAAGCTTAAATGAATTATAATTGGAAACTTGAAATTAAGGGTTTCACTATGGAGACTCAACCTCATGTCAATCTACCTGATTTGAGAATTTTATAGGCAATAGATGATGAATATTGGAGAGCACTTGATCAGTTCAAATGCCTATGCCTTGATACCATAAATTGTTGAGTTATTAATCAAATATCATATGTTTAACAATTGGGCAATTAACCAATATGGACTGTTGGAAAATTAATATAAAAATGATTTTTCTTCATGCAGCAATTAAATGGACGTTTCAAGTTGGAACTCTTCAGACGCTCGATCTTGTATAGTCGAAACTCTTCGTTTGTTGATGAACACCTCTATGTATCTTAAGGTCAAATTGTTATTTATTTCGATATTTAATAACGAAATGATCTTTGTGTTCCTGTAACATTTGATCATTATGTTCTTCTTTCTTAAGTGACATATGTTATTTAACGACGTATTCTTAAGAATATCGTCATAATTACTTTAATTTTTTGTAAATATAATTTTTTCAGTGTAATTCTACTTATTTTTTCAGTGTAATTCTACTTTTTGTTTTTACATTTGTTATGAGTTGTTCATTTTTTTAGTTTACGAATACATTTTCATTTCAAAAAATTCGTATTTTCTCTATATTTGTTTTCTTCTCAATTTCTCTGTTTTGTATCTCTTTATTGACACACACACACACATACATACACACACACATACATACACACACACACACACACACACATATATATATATATATATATATATATATATATACCGAGTTTATCAATAGTTATAAATTAGGAAACTATCTTGCAAAATTATCTAAATTATCTAAATTTTGAAAAAAAAATCAATTACAACCGTGATTTAATATAAAAAATAGTAATATTTCAATAAAGTGATATTGACTATGTATAGCTCAGCTTATTAAGCTTGATTTTAGCTTATTCTAAAAGTTAAATCATATTTAAGTGTTTGGTAAATGATTTTTTTTTTCTTTCTAAAAACTAAAAAGTGCGTTTGAATATTTTAACTAAAAAACTAAAAGCTACAATTTGAAGCTTTTGTACATAGTTTTAGTTTTTAGTTTGCAATTTATCTCTCTTAACTTTTTTTTTTTTTTTTTTCTCTTACACTAACTTTTAATTGTAATTATCTTTATATTATATACTTTTATCAAATAATTTTTTTGAAGACACCAAAATTTATAATTTATTTTTTACCATTCATAGACACCCACTTTCATATATTTTTTTATATACCAAAAAATATCTTATTATTAATTACATTTTGTATAAATAATTATTACTTATAAATATGTATTTTACTAAACATTAAATCAGATTTGCTAACAGCTACAGTTATTTTACAATAGTTTACCAAACACCCATCTGTTTTTTAAAACATCAATTTTTTTGTACATCTATTTTAAAATCACTTTTTTTTACGCCAAGCATAGTCATTGTTAGTTGTTCACATAAAATAATTAAATTTAGTATTTAGATCACTAAAAATGTTTCTCATACAGTACGGTTTTACGGATGTATTTGAACTAATATGGTATACTATTCCCATAAATAGAGTTTGGCTGTATCTGGTATATTTTATAAATTCTTAGCTAGGCCACTACACAAATTCAAGAAGTTTAGGGACCAGTCAAAGTAAATGAAATTAAAACATATAAAATAAGGAAAATAATCTAGGGACGGTCCAAATCTGACTCGGTCCCAGCTGTCGAAAACAGAAACCACCGCATCACACGCAGACCACACATCCCTCACGCGTCGCGCGTGGGATTTCCATGACAACGACGACACGGTCTCTTTCGCACCCACTACCAACTACCGCATTGGACCGTGTATTACACGCGCATCCAATGCTCGTCTTAATCCACCCATCTCCGTCTAAAACCTCCCAAAAGTAGCCGTTGGGACACAACCCTTCGTCATCCTTTGCCGACACCGCTGGAACTGCAAATCGCATTTAAAAAATAATTTTCTCTTTATTTTCCATTACTTTATAATTTTATATATACCACTAAATTAAAAAAAAAATACATTTGGAACCAAAACCCCTTTCGTTATTAGAACAATCCCTGTAAGATTGTCCTCTTCTCACTCCCCTTTTCCTTTTTTTTTTTTTTTTTCCTGATATTATCGTTAAAATAAATCCGCACACACTTTGTTGCGTTGGATGGTCGTGAATCGATTCTCTTCTGATAATCCCAGTTTTGGATTTTCTGAATAACTTATCTTTTACACTTACTCTTCTACGGAAAAAAAAAAAACAGTACCGTGCGTTTCAATTCTCGCCAAGGAATCTGTTCTTTCCTTGCTCAGCTTTTGGATCGAAAGTCCGTGCGTAACCTTGGGAAGGTATGATATCTCTGAGGAAATAGCGAAATTGTCGGTACGTATTGTGATGATACGTACATCTGTTTTACTCTGGTTAGTTTAACTAACTCAATTTCTAATTTGGTTGATGATTCAGGCCAGAGAAGAAAAGAAAGGAAAAATTAGTGTATAAATGGCTTCCTTAGGAGACATCGGACTTTCGGCGGCGATCAATCTTCTGACGGCGTTCGTTTTTCTGGTTCTGTTCGCGGTTCTGAGGCTTCAACCGTTCAACGATAGGGTTTACTTTCCGAAATGGTACCTGAAGGGTCTCCGGAGCAGTCCGTCGCGTTCCGGCGCGTTCGTACGGAGGTTCGTGAATTTAGACTTCAGGTCGTACCTCCGATTCCTCAATTGGATGCCCGCCGCTCTTCAGATGCCGGAGCCGGAGCTCATCGACCACGCCGGTCTCGACTCCGCCGTCTATCTCCGTATTTACTTGATCGGGTATTACTTCCTGTTCTTGTTTATTGATCAATTTAATTGGCAGTGTGGTATTGTGTGTTTTTGGAATTGGGCCTTTCAGAAGTCTATTATTAGGTTTTAGAGTCGAGAATTTTATTTATTTTGGGAAAAAAATATAAAACCTAAGTTTTGAGAGAAGCAAAATTAGTGTCGGAATATATCTAAATTGTTGTGTCTGTGATTTCAATTTTTGATGCCTTTATAAGGAATGAGTGGTGTTATGTGTGTATTTGGAATTAGAAAGTTTTGCTTACTCTCCATTTTGGTCTTGTTTGTATGTGCGCAGACTAAAGATATTTGTTCCTATAGCGTTGCTTGCTTGGGCAATCTTGGTGCCCGTAAACTGGACAAATAACACGCTGGAACTAAAAAGGGTGGTAAAGAATGTAACCTCGAACGACATTGATAAGCTCTCGATTTCGAATGTCGCGGATGGATCTCCTAGGTTTGTTGACTTTCTTCTTTGCTTGGCTTATCATGCTGAGCTCTTTATATATATATATATATATATATATATATATATATATATATATATTTTATTATTGTGGGTGCTGTTTAATTCTCTCACTGTTCTGTCAAAAGTCTCATGATTCCGGATATTTGGTTTATTAGAAAATTGCGAACCCTTTGTGCTCAAGTTCTTATTTTGCTCGATTTCGCAGACTTTGGACACATATAGTAATGGCCTACGCTTTCACCTTTTGGACATTTTTTGTGCTGTATAAAGAGTATGGAAAAGTTGCTGCAATGCGCTTGCAATTTCTTGCCTCGGAAAAGCGACGTCCTGACCAATTCACTGTAAGTTCTACCTTACGCTATCTAATCATTGTTGCATATTTTACGTTGCGTAAAGTGCATAGCAACAAAACATATTTTTCATCTACCGATCACCAAACTTATATCTGGGTCTTGAATATTGGCGGTTTGCAGGTGCTTGTTAGAAATGTACCGCCAGATTCTGACGAATCTGTAAGTGAGAATGTGGAGCACTTTTTCCTGGTCAATCATCCGGATACCTATCTGACAAACCAGGTCTGTTCCTGTTTTCTTGAGTTTTGTCACAAGACTTGGGTGTATTGTCTGAAACATAGTGGAGCTTGTGAGTTGTATTATTATTTGCCATCTAATTGTCTGAAACACAAGAGCGCTTATAAGTTGATTTCCAGGTTATAAATATATGTCTGTGCTGCTTAAAGTTTCAAGACAAGTCAAGCCAAGCAATTTGATGTGTACTTTTAGTTTTGTATTGAGAACTATTTAGCACTTGCACTTGGTTCTTATGATGAATTTAAGTGTTTCCTCTTTTGTTCTCTTTGGTATTGGAATGTGAATCCCAAACACGTGTTAATCCCTGCCAAGCAATTGTCTATCTGTTAGAGTCTTCATTTGTTGTACCCAAATTTACAAACTTAAGTCGTTACGAGAATCCTTATACAGTTATACTTGTGTAGACTCACCAAACATCTTTTTTGTCGTGATAATGATCGTGTCAACTCATGTGTTTATGAGTCTAATAATTTGGAAAAATATACAGGTGGTATATAATGCAAACACACTTTCGGGGTTAGTCAAGAAGAAGAAAAAACTGATGAACTGGCTTGTCTACTACACTAACAAGCTCCAAAGAAATTCTACCAAGAAGCCAATGACAAAGGTACTTATATTACTCGCTGTCTTCGATTGTAATTTCTGCTTTAACTTCCGTCGCAAACTCAAACCCATGTTTACTTACAGACTGGTTTTCTTGGACTTTGCGGGACTAAAGTGGATGCTGTTGATTATTACACATCTGAAGTTGAGAAATTGTCAAAAGAAGTAAGTGTTACGTTACATGTTGTAACCCTACATATATTTTATGCAGCTATGATATGTATTGAGTTTCTTTTTTTGTTTCTTTATGTTAAATTATTATAAGTATGTTTAATCACAAGATTGGTTACCCATTTGAATTAGTTATCCAGTGTCAGTTTGTTTGAGTGTTTACTTCAGTCTGTAAAGTGTCATTTTGATGATAGTTTTGAGATATGCCTATTGTTAATGAATAAAAATATATTTTTATTAGATGAAAGATCTAAAGCGTCCTTTTTCCCTTTTGCCGAGGCTTTTCCTTTAAATAAACTGGTGATAGAGTGTTCGAGCGAGCAAGCTTTTGAATATGTGGTGGTCTTTTGTTAAATAAGAATTTAACTGTTTGTGTATACAATTTTATTTACTATTGAAAATTTCATGTGTTTTTTTTCCTTCGATGAAATTTCAAGTGCTTATAGCTCCGTAATGAATTGGTGTTTATTGAAATTTTCAGATAGCTGAAGAACGGGAAAAAGTTATGAACAATCCGAGTTCCGTCATGCCGGCAGCATTTGTGTCCTTCAAAAATCGATGGGGAGCTGCTGTTTGTGCTCAAACTCAGCAATCAAGGAATCCAACTGTTTGGTTGACCGAGTGGGCTTCAGAGCCACGAGATATATATTGGCAGAACTTGGCAATCCCATATGTTTCGCTCTCGATTCGGAGGCTGATTATGGCAGTTGCATTCTTTTTCCTCACTTTTTTTTTCATGATTCCCATTGCATTCGTGCAAACTCTTGCAAGTATTGAAGGACTTCAGAAAAAAGCAAAATTCTTAGCGCCCATCTTAAAGTTGTGAGTTTAGCGCATCCTTTAACCATTCTTTTTAGTTGATATGTATTCGTTAAGCGTACCTAATAAACGACTTCTTCCGTCTGCAGTGATTTCATCAAGTCATTCATCGCAGGTTTTCTCCCTGGTATTGTGCTGAAGCTGTTTCTCATATTTCTGCCGTCAATATTGATGATCATGGCGAAATTTGAAGGCTTTACATCCATATCCACTCTGGAGAGAAGAGCAGCGTCTAGATACTACCTCTTCAATTTTGTGAACGTATTTCTGGGAAGCATAATTGCAGGGACTGCGTTTCAGCAACTAAGTACATTCCTCAACCAATCACCAAAGAAGTATGTCGTCGTCAAAGTTTGGTTTAATTCGTTTTATTCGGGTCTACTTTTGCATGTTTTTTTTCCACTACTAATCGGCATAGAGATGTAAAAAAAACAATTTGGGAACAGTTTGCATGTTGTTTCCCACTAATTATCACCTTTCAATTTCCCAGAATTTTGTATAGCTTACAACATCGTCGTTTTTTTCAACAGGATTCCAGAGACAATTGGGATAGCAATCCCATTGAAAGCAACCTTTTTCATTACCTACATAATGGTCGATGGATGGGCTGGTATAGCCGGAGAGATTTTAATGGTTAAACCACTGATAATGTATCACTTGAAGAATTTCTTCTTGGTGAAGACTGAGAAGGACAGAGAAGAAGCCATGGACCCAGGAAGTCTCGGTTTCAACACCGGAGAGCCTCGTATCCAATTGTATTTCTTATTAGGCCTTGTGTATGCCCCGATCACTCCGATCCTGCTTCCCTTCATCATCATTTTCTTTGGCTTTGCTTATCTCGTGTTCCGTCATCAGGTAAATAATTTTCAGTTCTCGCTTTCTCGTGTACCCAAACAATTTCTACTTTAAAGGGCTAGTCAAAGCAATTTCTCACTTATGGTTTTTATATTCAATTCTGCAGATCATAAATGTCTACAACCAGGAGTATGAGAGCGGCGCAGCTTTCTGGCCAGATGTCCATTTCCGACTCATAATAGCACTGATTACTTCACAAATCCTTTTGATGGGATTGATGGGTACAAGAGGGATCGCCATTGCATCGCCCATTATCATCGTACTTCCAGTACTCACAATCTGGTTCCACAAGTTCTGCACTGGCCGTTACGAATCCGCATTTGTTAAATATCCCCTGCAGGTAAAATATTTAACTCTTAAAAAAAAACCATCATAAAGTCAATTATGATCCATCCATACTTCAATAAATAAATTATAGGAATTTTTTTTATAAATGGCGGACAGTATTCACAAAACTCTCGATATAAATGTAGCTTCTCAGAATCCTTAAAATGCTTGAAAATGTGATATTTTCTAAAACTACAAGAAAAGATGTGGTATCTCCATAACTCCCTTTGATATGTGATATTTTCCAATAAAAAGTTAATAATTTAATACTTACAACAAAAAATACATGTAGTCTAACAATATATAAACAATAAATACCATATATATGAGACCTTTTACACTCGAGGGGTCAACTTGAATTTTGTTTCCCAATTCTATTTTCTTCACATTATACTGAAAATTTAAATGAAAAGGGATCAACTTGAATTTTATGTCCCAATTCTATTTCCTTCACATTACACCGAAAATTCAAATGAAAATCAAACAATTATTTTCAAGCTACCAATCATAGTGTTAAAAAGACGTGTCATTTTTCTTTTCCGTTATTTTTAATTTTTTTTTTTTTGTTGTTGGTGTGTCTGTGAATTTCAGGAGGCGATGATGAAAGACACGCTGGAGCGAGCAAGAGAGCCGCATTTGAACTTGAAAGGGTACCTTCAGAACGCGTACACGCATCCGGTTTTCAAAGACTCCGAGGACGATGAAAATGATGACGTGGCATCCGAGAAGTGGGAGAGCGAGAGCATGCTCGTGGCCACCACACGCCAGTCCCGCAAGAACACGCCCTTGCCCAGCAAAGTTAGCGCCGGTTCTTCACCTTCTCTACGCGACCGCATCGAATAATAGAATCACAACTAGCTGTACATTTCAACTTTGGCAGAATAGGAAAAACTTGAATGTGCAAATAGTATATCATGTAGAAAGAGAGACTGGTTCTTTCTTGGGTTCAAAGAAAGGACTAGCAATCAACCAATGTAGAGTGACTTCAGTCGTTATGCGCGTTTTCTTTTTTTTATGAGAGTTATTAATTGGTCTGTAAATTAATTTAGTGCTACGTTTCACTATTCTTTTTCTCTTTTTTTTTTTTTTTTTTTTTTTCCTTTTCTTTTTCTTGTTGTGGAATTAAAGAAACTTGTCTATCTACTTTTTCATCCCCTTTTTAACTTTTGAACTTCTCTTTTTAAACAAGAAGCTGCAAACTTTAATTAGGACAAAGTAATTTTATTTAGAATATATGCTCTTTCTTTTTTTGTATATGGGAAGTGTGTGTCAAAATTCTAACCATTCTTTTTTATTTTATTTCATTGGTTCCTGCACGCAGAGTTGCAGACTGCTTCCATGTGATAAATTTCCTTGTCGCGTCCATATTCTAATGTATACTATAAAGTTTTTCTCTTTACGAAGTAAAGTTTTTGGGTCCTGGTTTTGCTTGGTGGGTTGGTTTTGTGGTGGTCTGTTCGTCGGTTTTTCTTCTAGTTGTGGGTAGGGAGTGCTTTTCTGTGGGTTTAGCTGGTCTGGTTTGGGATACACGAGGGAAGGTGAGCCTTAGAAACACTGGGTGTGGCTTGTTTAGAGTGCTAGGGTAGGGAAAGTAGTCTCCGTGTCAGAGACATGTCTCAGGGGGAGAAAGATTGGAAGGAAGAAATGGAGCTACCTCATTCATGGCGAAAAACCTAGTCATCACTAGGAACATTGATGTGGACGGAAGATGTGCGGAGTCAACTTTTCTGGCCGGAAAAATTATTTCGGACAAGAAATGGGGGTGGAGTGCTAAGAGTGTTTTCGAGGTTTTTTCCGGGGTGTGGCGTTGCAAGAAGGGGTGATTTGTCAAGGAAATCAAGCCCGACATTGTGCAATTCCAATTCGAGAATCAGGAAGATGTGAATCGAGTGTTGGGAGGGAGACCATGGATTATGAAGGGGTTTCAACTGGTGGTGGTGGACTGGCCGGCCATCAAGATAGTGGAGGAACTGGATTTCTCGTTCACACCGGTTTGAGTTCGTCTTCGTGGCCAGTTCCGAGGGGCTCGTCCCAATGTTTAGGAAGTTCCTTGGCTATGGCGGACGTGAAGGAAATGACATGAGATTCAAGGTTTTGATGGACATAAGGAAACACATTTTTCCAGGGTTCTTTTTGGATAGAGACGAAAGGTTACCACTATGGATACATGAGAAATATGAGAAGCTAGGGAAGTTGTGTTATAAATGTGGATATTTGGGCCATGACAATCTCGACTGCAACCGGAAAGATTATGTGAGAATAAATATTGACAATTCGCCGAGGGGTTATCATTTATGGGGGGTGGATCCACGTGAGTCGACTTTCAAGCATTGTTACACGGATCTGGAATTTCTCGTCGGAAGAGGGAAACACAAATTCCCGGTGGAGTGGAGAGAAAATTATGTGAATGGAGGTTACTCCTCGGAGGAGACGAAGCAGAAACTTCTTATCAGCGAATTTCCAGACGAAATATCAACGGAGATGCTAGGCTCAATGAAACAGTCCGGTCGAAGTCAGGGAGAGAGTGCCCAAATCTCTGACGAAGGACGTGCTGGCATGAGTACAAAAGAACTGGTGACGTGGAAGGGAGACGCTCCTAGGGGCAACGTGTCACGTGGAGATTGGGCAAAGGTCGCTCAAGGACGAAAGCAGAGTTTGGGCAGTAGTAGTGGCGGTGAGACATCCTCGACGCAGGAATTGGCTACAAAAAAAGCTTTGATTCTTCCATACGTGTTAGTGGTCCTCAGAGCGCGTCGCAAGCGCGGAGGATGTGGTGAAGAGGGCGATATGGCAGGATGGAAGTGGGGCGAATAAACTTCCTGAGAAAGCTATTGGAAATGTAGATAACTGGCCCAAATCGTCTTTTTGGCCTGGTTTGCAGGGGAAAGCCCACATTGAAGGGCCTATGACGAATAGGTATGGGAGTTCCTCAACTGGAGAATGGGAGTGAAATAGGCCTAGCCCAAACCAGGAACCAAGTGCCAAAAGGAAATGGAGACCAAGGAGGTTGACGGGGCAAACTGGCCAGGACGGAGGATAAGCTGAAGGGTGCGGTCGAGAACCCAGAGTATGGCTCGAAAACGGCGGTTAAAGGTATGGCTTTAGGCTTTGCGGCTGTTTTTGCTCTTGGCATCAATAAGAAGAAGACGACAACAAGAGAAAGAAAGGTGGTGGTTCCCCGGCGGAAGAATGGAGCTCCGGGGGGAAAAAGGGGTGCAATATTGGGAAAGAATTCCGGTAGGGTAGTGGCGGAGACCGACCCAAGCGAGATAAATTCCAACATGGCCAAGGAGGCAGGCCTTAACACCCCTCTACGTCCATGTTAGTTCTCTTATGTAGTTTCTAGGGTCTCAATCAAGACACGGCAGTGGAGGCTCTTTGGAGTCTCAGGAGGAGATGAAATTTGGATATTATTTTTCTTATGGAAAAAAAGATGGGGTACGGTAAGATGCAACAATTAAGGGTATGGTAAGATGCAACAATTAAGGGAACGGTTTGATTTTTGGGGAAGAGCCGTGGTGGCTTGAGGAATTCCATTTGGGCAGTGATGATGGGTGATACCAGTGTGGCGGATTAGGATTTTTTTTTTTGTGGGTACGGGCCTCCATTCCGAGATGAGAGACCGAGGTTTTGTGATGGTATGTCAAATATGGTGGGCGTGTCGGGGAGGCCATGGATGGATATAGGGGATTTAAATTTGATCATCTCCAAACATGAGAAGAAATAGGGGGCCTCGGTGACGTGGGGGACTAGAAGCATCCTTAGCGTTTTTTGTGGGAGATTGGTGGAGTTTATTTGGGTGCCGCCGGGGGGACATTTGTTGGTGAAAAAATCGGGTTGGTATCAGACACGAAGAATCGCTCTGACACCAGGGGTTGTTGATTATTCACCTTATCATAATAGCCGTGCGGAAAAATAATTAATTATGCTATCTTAAACTAATCAATTTAATGGTTATTAAAACAAGATGTAGTTTTGTTTAATTAATTTAACCATGAGAGCATATGTGTCAAGCAACCAATATAAAGAGACGAGTTATTGGAAAACTTACAGTTTCTCGTTAAGCTTTTTGAATCGAAATCTCCTCGAGCTCCTCGTCTTCTCATTGTCTCGTAAGTGTGTATAAAAATTGACCGAAAATTGGTTAAACTGATAACCAAACCGATCCGGAGCCGAAAATCGGTGCCACGTCATCAAACCGAAAATTCGGTTCAGTTAACCGAAACCGAATTTAAGAACCGGTTCGGTTATCGGTTTTGAGTATCCAAAAATTCGGTTATCGGTTATTTAACCGATTTTTTTTATAAAATGGATAACCAGTTTTGAAACCGGATAACCAGTTTTAAAACCGGATAACCGATTTGAACCGGATAACCGAATTTTTTGATTTTGAAGAGATTTAAACCAATTATGAAATCGGTTAACTGATTTTTTCGGTTAATCGGTTTCAGAACTGGTTAACCAGTTTTAAAACGGTTATAAAACTGGTTATCGGTTTTACAGAATCGGTTAACCGAATTTTCGGTTAACCGATTTTCGGTTTTAGACCAATTACGTTCGGTCATTGGTCCAAAATTTTCAAAACCGAAAATTCGGTTTCGGTTTTCAAATTAGTCCAAAACTGAACCGAACCGAACCGATTTCACCCATATCGTCTCGTCTCAGCCTCCCAAGACTGAACTCTCCTTTATACTAGAATTATATTTACTCATCGTGACGAGTGTCCACTGATCTAGTCAGTTCGTGATCAAGATCCTCTAGGTTCAACCCGTATCGAGAAATGTCAATTATTCTGTTATACATTTCTTGATACATATATACCCAAAGCAGCGTTGCTTCCCCAACGAAAGATTCTTCCGAACATACATACTTCGAAAGTGCCAGCAATCTATCGGTTATGGAATCAACCCTTAGGTGAGTGAACATGACTTTCTTTCAGGAAGGCTGGATTCCGTATCTGTCAACCATTTCCCACTCGAATCATGTTCCGAAACTCCCAAGACATAAGTTGTGATTAACATGATAGTAGCCTTTTAGCGAATCAGTCAAAGAGCGTGGTAACATGATCCAGTGTCCATGATCACTTCAGGACTTAGATCAAGTCTCATTGTGACCATCATAGCGACCTCGGTTAGTTTGTCAGAACGGTACTTAAATGACACATCTGCAACCAAAGCCTGTTTGGGTCGTGCACTTACCACAAGTGCAGAATGCTTGCACGTTGTGATCATCCTTCACTAGTGTTCCACATATATGACTTTAGATACAACTATCCAGGCGTGTTTAGTCATCGACCATGTTTTATCTCACCGCCCGAACTCAGGTGCCCAACACGTGACTCGGTTTAATACGGAGGCTACGGATGATAGTTGCTATTGATTCTAATATTCGGAGCTTAACCCACTAATCATATGACGCTAATAAAATAAACCATTATTCTATTTAGTAATCATTTATAATGTATTCATTATCTCTCGTGGGCAAGAATTCCTAATAATAACGACCTCAGTGGAGCTTTCTTTTATTCTAAGTCGGCGACATGGAAGGAAGTTTGGTCTTTTAAGTTTCACGAAAGATATAGACTATTCTTGTGGCGGGTGGGGAGAATGAGTTTTCCGATGCATGTAGACTTGCTATATGCATCCCGGGAATTGATAAATCGTGCAGAATATGTGACATGGAAGAGGAGACTTTATGGCACCTGATGTTCTCGTGCGTTGTAGCCAAGGCGTTGTGGCTCGACCTGGTTTTTGGAAAACAGTGGAACACCTCGACCTCGAGAAAGAGTTATTGGCATGTAACAAAGAGGCGAGACCGGTGATAGGCTCGGATGATTTTATGTGCAGAGCTATCGCGATTATGGAAACCGTTTGGCGACATCGGAATAGCCGAGATTTCCGGCGGTGACGTCTCGACGGGTTGAGAGTATAGGCGCATAGTCTTCTTTCAAAGATTCAGAAGTCGGCTGTTACATGTCCTCATGATGGGCGGTCCAAGAATGAGAATGTGATCGAGGATCAGAAATGGGTCAAGCCAGAGACTGGAGACATCAAGATCAATACATACGCATCCTTTTCCCTGCTGGGATCATTGCTAGGGACTCGACTACCAAGGTGATGTGGATGTGGCGTGGAAGAGTCAGAGCGAGATCGGCTATTGAGGCAGAGCTTGTTGGGGTTCTAATGGTGGTCCAACTTGGGAAGTTTCGCAATCATCATAGAGTATTTGTAGATAGGGATAACAGGGTAATTATGGAGGAGAAAGCGTGTTCAAATTGTCCTTGTACTCCCACCTATGAGCTGATTTATTCTCTGGTTGGTTGTTTTGAAGGTTGTAAATTTGGCTGAGTGTCTCGGAGGCAAAATCCAGGGGCTCAACAGCTATGTTGATGGGCAAGGAGAGATTTTGGAGATGGTTTTTTGTGTAACAAGGGATGTCCCGCCCCTTGCGTGAGACGTGTTTACGGCGGAAGCCAGTGATTAATGAAGACGGATAGGATGCGCTTTCTTCCTCGTCACACCTGTTTAGGGGTGGGGAGGTTTAAGGTGGCTCTTTCTAATTTAAAAAAAAAATGTACTAATATCCTCCATATATACCGTGTATCATTTTTTTTTTTGAAAAAGTGTAGTGATTTTTTTAATGCGTAGCGATTTTTCTTTAATCTTTTTTTTTTTTTTTTTTTTTTTGTATATGGGAAGTGTTTCAAAATTCTAGCCATGCCTTTTCTTTTCCACGTGTTTAATTTTCGGTTAGCCATAGACCAGACTACTGATATATTTATCGGGAATAGGAAAACAAAAAATTAAATAATGTCGGTTCGCCCCTTGTTTTGTTGCACACCAAAGAAGCCCATTGTTTCTTAACCCTTTTAACAAAATAAAGTTGTCCATGGTTGGTTCACTGGTTGGTTTACGATGGTTTATTTTGTTTATTAACAGTAGTGAATGGTCACTGGATAAGTGTTGAGCAGTTAAGGGATTAAAATTGATGGCTCAATGGTCGGTACCAAGGATTGAAATTTCGCGGAAACCGGACGAAAACCAAAAATTTTTAGAGTCTCGGTATTGGTTCTTACAAAACTGGAACTTTCCTTGAATTTTGTGGTAACTCGGATGATAATCAAGATGGAAACCGGTTCGTGAAAACCGGCTTGGTTTATTGATTTTTTTGGAACATGGTATTTAAGAGGAAACCAAGACTAAAATAAAAAAAAGTGTCGGGAAGTTTTAGGGTTTTTTTCGCTTGGCTGAAGGCGATTTGTCACTGTTTTTTTGTCAAATCCCAGGAATTCCTTCCTTTTCCGGCAATCTGAAGGTGACTGTTCCCTACGTCTTGACGGAAAGGGAGCGAGGAGAATGGTAAGTGTTCAAATCCCGACAAATTTCAAACCTTGATTAAATAGTGTTTTTTATGAAATTTCTTGTGAGTTTTTTTGTAATTAAGTTCAATTTCTTAGTTTCTAACTTAATTATTGGTATTAATATGAGTTTAGATCCAAAAAATTTCAATTTTTTTGTCACATCCGAAAATAGAATTTTGATTTGAATGTGTTTTTAGGTTTTTTTGTCAAATTAGTTGTGGAATATGAATGTTTACGTATAATTAGTTGGTTTTTAACATGAATATTATCATTATTTTAATTTTGTATCCAAATTTGTTTAATTTATTTGTTAAATCCGAATTTAATATAATTTTAAATAAATGTTGTGTTGTTAATTTTTTATTCTAGTGTTGTTATTTGGTTTATCATTATGTTGTATTATTTGAATTATGACTTGTAATGTAATGGAGATATTGTATACTATTTCCATTTTATCTTATCTTATGTATGAATTTTTATAAATATTTGTTCACTGGATTCTTCTCGGTAAATACGGTATTTGACGGTATTAATCGACGGTAACGGTAACTTCAGCGATGCAGTTTATCATTTTCGTTTTTGTATTCCACGGTATATCACTGACTTATCATAGGATATCAGCAAAATCTGAGTCTCGGAATGATAACGGTATTTCGTTCTTTGATTGATACTCGATAGACAAAATATTTTTCAAAAAACATAAAAATGGGTGGGTTGGGTTTTTTTTTTTCCCGGTAATATGCTCTATGTGAACAAGAATTATATAATATTTTTCCGAAGAATATTTATTTTATATTTTGTTCTTATAAAACAGGAGATTTACATAAGGTTCTATACGTAATACTTTAAATCGCTAAAAAATTAGGTAAGGGAAGAAGAAGCAACCTCTTATCTTATCACCTAAAAATGATCAGTTTTTGATCGAAGTGTTTATGAAATCATTCGCTATGAGTCAATGACAAACAAAACAAAAATCTAATGGTCAAGGTCAATCCTGTTTAAAAGTAGAATAATTCACGAGTGTGATGCCAAGATTTCGTAAGTCAATGCCATTCTTTTTTTTTTTTTTCCAATGTTTTTTTTCTTGCTAAATCCTCACACAAATATGTGCTCCCAATTTTCGTTCTTCATCATGTCGGGGCGTCATCAAAAGTCTTTGTCACGTTTTAAAATTGTCTTTTATTCTTCTTTTAATTAACAGAAGAAGTTTGGTCCGAGGAAAGATTGTCTCTATGTGGTGTGGTGGGAAAACTAAGACTTGTACATCTACGCTTGTTCGAAATATCTTGAAGATGACATTTTTTTTTATTGTGTGACCCTAAAACTCAAAAGTATCTTGTGAGACACGACAAAAAAAAAATTCCGACGGGTTCATAATCTTGATGGGAGTCGGCTACTGTTAGGACTCGTATTTTAGAGGGTACCAATTGGCTCGAGAGGGTAGCAATGAAAACTTGGAGAAAAAATTACAAAATAATTGAGTTTTTGATTTCTTACAATAATGGATTTGATAACTTTTGTTGAAAATATGGCTCTGTGATGAAATTTTTAAAAAGGCTGGTTCTCAAGTCACCTTTGGCTTAAAACTCTTGCTTAGAGTTGTTCTCCCAGTTGTTTTTCTCTTTCTGAAAAGGAAGAAAAAAAAGTCCCAACACAATTCAATGCAATCAGATAATTCAGGTTAGAATCCAAAGAGTTAGTAAAACAAATTTTAAAGGAAAAAGATATCGTGTATTACTAAAATAATCTCATACAAATTCGATGCATGTTATTACTCCCTTGTTGATAATGAAATACTGATTGTTACTAAAAATATAAAAATAAGATATTATTAATAAAGTACATAACATTATAACATTAATGAAGCGCAATACATACTAAATAAAATATCACACCAATTATACTGATAAAAATATAAATACAATATTCCCAATAAAAATTAAACTTGACACATACACACACGACATTATAGAGAAAACAAGTGCATGCGTATAATCAAATAAAAACAAGTAATTAAATTACTTGAATAAAACTATTTTTTTTATTTTTTTCTTTCATTTATTTTGATTATTTAAATTTATATATGAAATGCAATGTTTATGTAATCTAAATCCCAAAATATGTCTTTTTTATTAAGGTGATTCTTTTTTTTTATTAATTTTTTTATATCAATGTAATATTCAATGTTATTATAAATCAATTTGATATTTTTATATAGAAAAATAATATAATATTTATAAGATTACTAATGATGTAAAAAATTAATAGAGGGGTTGATGTGCAATTAATATGAAGTAATATTGAAAAATATAAAAAGATAATATTCTTTTTGGTGTGAGAATTGGTGTCGTACATTGGAGATGAAAACATTATTTGATGCGATAGTTGTACTAATTTGATGTTATGGGTTGGAGGTGGTCTTAGTCCCATTGTATACCGTTTCAATGTTTTCTTAGTTGTATTTTTTTTTATTAAGTAGAGTACTTTAAAATTGAAGTAATTAATAAAAAAATTAAAAGAAAATAAAAATATGGGGCTCCAAAAACCGTAAATTTAGTATCATGAAAAGTATTTTAAAATTTCAATTCCATTTCTTATGGTTCCAAAAATTTTCGATATCATTTATGACGATTTTGACCCTTATTTTTCGTAAAATATGAGACTAAGACCAAAGAATCCCATTTTTCAAGTTTCATAATTCTATCTCTTTCAGTAATAATGGGAAATTGGGATTTGTTTATAGCTTTAAAGTAAGGATTAATTACATTTTTTTCGCCTTAACTTCGGCATCATTAAATAGGTGGTTCTTGATACTTTAAAAACTGCGTTATTCCCCCTTCAAGTTAGACCCCAATTCCTTTTTAATCCTTCTGTTAAGTTTGTCGTCAAAATGATCACGTTTTGATTAAATAAAGGTATTAGTATAATAGTAAACTTGATTTTAAAATATAAACAAAAAATTCTTCTCGCTCTCTCTCTCTACTCTTCTTCGGCAAACCTGGCCACATAAAAAAAAAACCGTTAAGCCAAACAACAGCTCCAACGCAATTGTTGAGACTTGGTTCCTCGAAAGTATCTCGACCACGGCAGTGCGAAGCGTCCTTCCCAGATCTATGTCCTCTTCGATGTGCATACTGTTATACCGTCATTTTTCTTATGGTAAAAACAACGTCTCAATTGCAAAAACGACGTTACAATATAAAAGGACAATTTAGTCAAATGCTAAAAATACGCATGACTAAAACCAAGCGACAAGCGAATTTGGGACAAATGACAAGCGACAAGCGAATTTGGGACAAGCGACAAGCGCCAAACGACAAGCGCCAAGCGACAAGCACCAAGCGCCAAGCGCAAGCGACAAGCGACAAGCGCCAAGCGACAAGCGCCAAGCACCGTTTTTTTTTTCCTATAAATAGTTCATTCTCTCAACCCCAGAATTGACTCTCAAGTCATTCTCTCGACTCAAAATATTCTCTCAACCCCAAAATTCTCTCAGCCAAATACTCTCCCAACTTCAAAATTATCCCGGATCATAAACAAAGACCGAGAGCCACCTCTCGATGGGAGGAAGAAAAACAAAAATCCAAGAATCCACTCACATAGCAAACACATTCGCCCTGAACTACGTCATGACCTGATCCCGCAAAGCGGGTACGTAGGCAGCTCACGAAGAGCACGGTCACACCCCCCATTCACCTTACTCGCTCCTCAAAAAACACAATGCATCTTGAGAGCCGAGGAAACGTGACCCTGGCAACAAAATATCGAGACACGTCGCAAGCTCGCACCCTGACACGTGTCCCGTAAATGTTATCCGAGAAATCGCATTAACATTTTGGCGCTAGAAGGAGGGGATCTCGAGAACAACCACGAGCTCTCCACCGGCAAACTCACTTCCTCTACGGAAGACCATAAAACTCACGTTTAACAAATGGCTAGCCACCTAGCTATCTCCGAGGGCGGCGCCCCTCCGGCGGGAAGCATCGCTTTCAACACTCGGGCCCGAGCCCGCCTAGCCCAAGAGAATGCCGCCCCCCGAGAGGAATCTCTCCCCGCACTCGTTCAAGGCGACCGAGACGCAAGAATGGAGCGAATCGAGACGAGTATCTTTCGTCTCGCCGGCATTGTCGCGAAACTCGGAGGCCAAGACACCCTCATCAACGACGTCTTCGACGAGCAAGACGTACCGGAGTATATCCCGTTGGGATCGGAAATTGAAGACTCGGAGCAAGTCCCCGGCGACAACCCCGAAGGCGAAGCACCTGAGCCCCTTCAAGGAGAAAGCGATGATGTCCCCGATCCGAGCATTCAGGACATCGGCCACAACCACCTCGAAGGAGCACGAGGAGTTCATTACCATCATCGGCGCCGTCAGGTTGGCCGAGCGATGGTCGAGCCAAGGCCACGAAACCACCCGGCCGTCTCACAAAGCTCTCGCTCCTTCGTTGAGGCTAGAACAGATCGGTCGCGTCCGTCCACCTTCGATCGCCGAGGCCACGAAGAGGACATGGCGGATAGCGGCGATACTCGAAGGTTCGCGCCACCAAGATGTGTCCATAACCCGAGACCCGGGACCCGCCACGGTCAAGACCAAAGGCAACAGCTAAACGCTCGATGGGAGATTCCACGGAATCCCCACCCCCCGGCGAACCCCCGAGCGGCAACGGGACCGATCCTGACCGATCCAACTCCACCATACATTGTGCCTCTCGACCAAGCATCTAACGAGAGAGGACGCACGATGAGACTTGCCCCCGCGGCAACCCCCACTAACAATACAGACGTGATGACACTCTTCCAAAATTTGAGGGACGAAGTGCAAGGCATAAGAGCAACCCAAACATTGACGCCAGACGTCCGCAACATGATGGAAGACGCTGCGTCTCCATTCACCACGAATATCCTCGCAGAGGATTTCAAGCACGACTTCATTCTACCGCGCATCCCTACTTACGATGGAAAGGCTGACCCACTTTGTCACATACAGCAGTACCAGATGTGGATGAAAGTGGGGAGACACTCAATGGCGATCATGTGTGAGGCTTTTTGCCTCACTTTGAGCGGCCCTGCCTACCAATGGTTCCTCAAGTTAAGGCCCGGAACCATTCGATCTTTCGAGGAGCTGCAACAAAACTTTCTTGCTCGCTTCAGCGGCTCTAGAGAGAGAAAGCTGGGGAAGAGCCACCTCCGGACAGTCAGGCAGAGGAGAAGCGAATCTCTGCGCGAATACTTGTCACGTTTCACTGAGGAGTCGAACAGAGTTGACAAGTTCGAAGATGGCGATGCCATTTTGGCGATTCTCGACGGACTCCTACTTGGCGACTTCCTCAATTCCTTGATCAAGAAAGAGCCAAAGACAATGACCGAGCTCACGGCCCGAGCCGGGAAATACATCACTCTAGAAGAGTTTGTCCAGATCCGAAGGACAAACGACCAAGGAAATCGCCGAAGGGAGGACGAAGAGTCCGACGACTGGAAAAGGAAAAAGGCGCGTGCCGATAATTCCGGACGACCTCATACTAATTCAAAGAGTCTGTTGGTGGAAAAATTTCGAGACCACTCGAATTTCACTCCGCTGAACGCCCCGCCTGAGAGGATCCTCGCGTTAGCTCGCGACAAGTTTACCGACCCCGCGCCTCTAAAAAGCGATCCCGCTAAACGAGACCCGTCCAAGTACTGTGAGTTTCACCAGTGTTACGGACATGTGACCTCTGGATGCATCGATTTGAAGAGACAAACCGAGTCCTTAATCCGAGGAGGAGAACTAAAAGAGTTTGTTCTTAAAATGGTCAACAACTCTGAAGCCTCGACCAGTCGACACGGTAAAGCAGTCGACAAGGGGAACAATGAGAACGGAGCTCAAAGGGCAAGAGCTCCTCTCAACGTTGTCACCTAAAAGTTAGAAGCCGCCCAGGCAATAGCAAGACCCGTGTAAACGATCGGACTCTACTTAATCTACTTTTTTTATCACAATCTTTTTGTGTCCCATCACATGTAATCCCCGCGAAGTGAAACCTTTTGTAATCCACCCAATGGAAATGCTTATATCAATGATAAAATGATCCATTTTGTTGCCTCTAGCATGAACTTAGCCCCGAAAATCCCGACCCCCGTGGCTCCGAAAATCCCAACCCCCGTGGTTCAGGGTTGCTCGATCCTCGTGATCGAGTCGCTTAAGGCCCCCGTGGCTCTGAAAATCCCGATCTCCGTGGTTCAGGGTCGCTCGATCCCCGTGATCGAGTCGCTTAAGGCCCCCGTGGCTCCGTAAATCCCGACCCCCGTGGTTCGGGGTCGCTCGATCCCCGTGATCGAGTCGCTTAAGGCCCCCGTGGCTCCGTAAATCCCGACCCCCGTGGTTCGGGGTCGCTCGATCCCCGTGATCGAGTCGCTTAAGGCCCCCGTGGCTCCGAAAATCCCGACCCCCGTGGTTCAGGGTCGCTCGATCCCCGTGATTGAGTCGCTTAAGGCCCCCGTGGCTTTGAAAATCCCGACCCCCGTGGTTCAGGGTCGCTCGATCCTCGTGATCGAGTCGTTTAAGGCCCCCGTGGCTTCGAAAATCCCGACCCCCGTGGTTTAGGGTCGTTCGATCCCCGTGATCGAGTTGCTTAAAGCCTCCGTGGCTATGAAAATCCCCACCCCCATGGATTAGGGTCGCCTGATTCTCGGGATCGCTAATAGCCCCTATGGCTCCGAAATCAACGAAAACTCAAAGTTAGACCCCTTGCGGTCTAGACGAGCACCTTCCATACTCCATCAGAGCAATTAAATTTCTCGCACGACAAGTCGCACAAGAAACTGGGGAGTTAATGTTATACCGTCATTTTTCTTATGGTAAAAACGACGCCTCAATTGCAAAAACGACGTTACAATATAAAAGGACAATTTAGTCAAATGCTATAAATACGCATGACTAAAACCAAGCGACAAGCGAATTTGGAACAAGCGACAAGCGAATTTGGGACAAGCGCCAAGCGACAAGCGCCAAACGACAAGCGCCAAGCGTCAAGCGACAAGCACCAAGCGCCAAGCGCAAGCGACAAGCGACAAGGGACAAGGGATGAGCGCCAAGCACCAAGCACCGTTTTTTTTCCTATAAATAGTTCATTCTCTCAACCCCAGAATTGACTCTCAAGTCATTCTCTCGACTCAAAATATTCTCTCAACCCCAAAATTTTCTCAGCCAAATACTCTCCCAACTTCAAAATTATCCCGGATCATAAACAAAGACCGAGAGCCACCTCTCGACGGGAGGAAGGAAAACAAAAATCCAAGAATCCACTCACATAGCAAACACATTCGCCCTGAACTACGTCATGACCTGATCCCGCAAAGCGGGTACGTAGGCAGCTCACGAAGAGCACGGTCACACCCCCCATTCACCTTACTCGCTCCTCAAAAAACACAATGCATCTTGAGAGCCGAGGAAACGTGACCCTGACAACAAAATATCGAGACACGTCGCAAGCTCGCACCCCGACACGTGTCCCGTAAATGTTATCCGAGAAATCGCATTAACACATACCATTTTCGAGCCTCTTAATTTCGAGATAGAACTCCAAGAACACTCCTCTGGTCGATCCAAACATCGAGGTCTCACCAATCGTCTCCGCCACCAAGTTGCAGAAGGGAATACTTTAGTTGCTAAGGGGATAATTATGTGAGGTGTAACAAAGCTGGAAATTTGATTGAATTGTGAATTGGATTTAGACAAACACAAAAACTTGGAGATGTGGATATTGAGGGAGATTGAGAGAGATGTGGATTTAGAGACGAACACAAATCTGAACACAAGTTTATTGGGTCCAACGATGCACACGATTATCACCCATGAACCAACACTAAGATGAAGATGAAGACGAATGAATCATATTCAGAGGATCGAGACTTATTTTCCTCTTTCTATTTTATTTTATCAATCGGATTGAATCAAATGATTGAAGTCATGCGTGTGTTCAGGTGGTCGTGGAGGGTTGGGTTAAAAAAAGAAGCCAATATGCATATTTTACCATCACCATCAAGAAGTGGTGGAGCCAGAAATTCAAGTTGGGGAGACAAATTTGAAAAAATATATATATGAATTTGAGTCAAAAATATTAAATAATTATGGTAAAAATTATAATTTGTAAAAGTTTAAGGGGCATTTGTCCCTCTTGGACCAAGGTGGCTCCGCCTCTGCCATCAAGAACGAAAAAAAGGTTCCCATGAATCCATTATTTGTGAATGATATATAGTTACGATATTGAAGTCTTTCACCAAAATATATGATGCAATTGATTGTTCCCTGTATAGCCTTGTAATTGGCTCGTGCACATGCTTCTGATGGGCAAACAATCCATGGTTTTTGGCCTGGTTGGTTTTGAGGAAAAAGAACGAGAAAAAGGGTATAGAGACGAACGAGGGGTATAAAGATTAATATTGGGCTTTTGAGCAAGCCATAGTGTTTATGCCTGTGTTTTTTTGTTCATAGGAGTGACATTATTGACGAAGATTACATGATATATTAACAGTGCAAAGCGCATCTGAAACTATTGACCAATATTACATAATTTATAATAAATCTTAAGGAGACATGTATTTCTGCAACCCATGAGACTCGAACCCATGAGCTCTCCGTCGAGATATGTGTGAGATTACCGCTAGATCAAACTAGCTACCACATTTCTTCTTCTTTTATTTATTATTGAGAAAATGGTGGCATAAAGACCCAAAGTTTTCGTTTTATAATACTTAAGTTCTCAACGTTTAAAAGTGGTGGGAATAATTCCCAAACTCAAATAAATGAACCTCCGTTGCAACCTCGGACGTTAAAAATGGATGTCAAAAGAATGGACGGTCAGATGTAGTCCGATATTTTAAATCAATTCGAAACCAATTTCAAAACAATTTAAAAAGTGAATTTCATTAAGGATATTATATAAAAATAACATAAAATATATCAAATAGAAAATAAATCCCATAAACTAAAAGCCCCAAATTCGAACTCAAATCCCTAATCCAAAATCATTGAATTCGCCAAAATTGTAGACAGGATATTTGTCGACTGGTCGCTAGCATCGGAGAGACGATGTTAAGGCACGAATTTGAGGCGATGACTGAACAATAGGCTGAAGAGGCGGGGTTTGAACTGCACGAAGATGAGTACGCAGACGGTGGAGATGGTGAAGAAATTACGCATCCACAACAATGGTGGTCTAACGTGAATGAGGTCTGTAACGAGCAACCCGTCGGCGATGAAGGGTCTGACGATTTAGGGTCTGAGAGTGACCTAGACAGCCTATGCAGTGAGGATGAAGATCAAGCCACGAAGCGGAGCAAGAAAGAGTACAACCCACGCTCAAATAACTCTGATTTCAAGTTCAAACTCGAAATGGAATTCCCTACAATGGATGATTTACGGTATGTACTGAGAGAAGAGTTCATTAAGGCTGATCGAGAATTCTGATTTGTTTTCAATAACAAGACCAAATTGCAAGCAGAATGTAAGGGCATCGGTTGTCCATGGGTCTTGTACGCTAGGGTGAAGGATCCAGATTCGAGTACAGTTAGAGTGAATACTTGTATTGATAATCATAATTGTGGCATAGTTTTTGACAACAAGCTTGTCACAAGTCGGTGGTTATCAAAACACTTTCTTGAGCAATTCCGACTCAATCCACACATGGAGTATAGCTGCTTTAAAGAGATGACATCATCAACCAAATACACCCATGTCTCTAGCACTGTTTTCTATAGGGCGAGGAAGATGGCGAGAGAGATATTAGAGGGTAATGTGAAGAGTCAATTCGCTGTTCTTGACGACTATTGTAGACAAATAATTGCTACAAATCCAAGTATAGTAACTGAATTATGCATAGGTTTTGATGGATTGATTTTGTCAGGTTGTATAACTAATACAATGCTTATATGAATCCAGGTTCTACTGCTCTGCTCAAAACAACTCTTATCGATGGGAAAAGGGTGTTTGAGAGAGTATATATATATATATATATATATATATATATATATATATATATATATATATATATATATATATATATATGCCAACACCAGCTGGTAATGGCAAGTTTCAAGTAAGTTTGAGTTAATACTAGTTTATTATCTCATTTGAGTGGCTGTATAATTATTTGTATTCTCATTTGACTTGTTATAGGTTATGTTTCTGGGGCCGAGAGTTTTGCTGTTGACTTAAGAGCAAAGGAATGTACATGCCGACTTTTTTAGTTGACTGGAATTCCATGTCCACATGCATTGACATGTATCTGGTCTTGTGGTTTCAATCATCTGGATTACGTTGACGACTGGTATAAGAAAGATGCGTACGTAGCTGCATATTCTGGAATGATTGAATCAATGACAAGTCCAGATAAGTGGCCAGACACAGGTTTGAATCCGATACTCCATCCTCTTGAGCAAAGCTTACCTGGGCGTCCTAAGAAGAAGAGGAACAGACACAACGACGAAATTCCACATGGATTTGGTCCAAATAATGGAACAAAACAAAGTAGAAAAGGTCAAGTGAACCATTGCAGTAACTGTAAACAGGTTGGTCACTCTAAGAGATCATGCATAAATCAAACTGTTGAACAGGTATGTTTGTGCATATATTTTTGACTTCTCTGAAAATGTGTTGTAGTTTATGGGACTTGTGTGATTCAGGTGTCGGCTAAAAAAAAGGAAGACCATCAAAAGCAAATCGTCATTGAAAGCTTGAAGAACTACATAAACTACACTGATTGCCCACACACAATCACAACCACTACACTGACCAAAACAACAACCAAAATAACTACATAAACTAAACTCCATTGAAAGCTTTGACATGTACTCATTGCTTCTTCTTCTTTGCCCATCTTGATTTTTTCGATTTCGAATTCCAATTGGTTTAATCGTCTAAGCAAACCGGGAATCACTTGCTTCGATCTTTCGCAAATTTCTGGGTCTAGCCACTGAAAGTATGCGCATCCAGACTGCACATGACGATAAGAAGAAGAAAATTCAAAAATTCAACCCAGGAAAAATAAGAACCAAGCCATTTGATACCAAAACCAAGCCACACAGTTCTCTCGGCAAAAAAACAACCCAGGAAAATATAATCCAACATCGTTGTACTTACCTTACCTTTGTAGCAACCCAGAAATCGCCTCTCGGGATTCAAATCAGTCCATGAAGTTCTCTCAACCACTTCTACGCCACATGAACATATCCGACCCTTAGCCCCTGAAAATTGGATCTTCGAGGTCATTTTTTCACGACTGCGTGACTGTCGTCGACCCAAGTTGCTGCTACCGCTGAAGAACGATGAGTTTTCATCTTCCATGTTCCTGATTTTATGGTTTCGAAGGACAGGAAAATCGCGAGAAATTGGGGATTTAGGGTTTTCTAATTTCGGATTTCCTTTCACTTTGGAATGTTTTGGTGTATTTATTCTTTGCTTTTATTTCTTTTATTTCATTTAATAAACTTAATATTTTGTAAAAGAGATATCAGTTACACACGATTCAGCCACGTGTTTTGACATCCATTTTTAACGTCCGAGGTTGCAACGGAGGTTCATTTATTTGAGTTTGAGAATTATTCCCACCACTTTTAAACGTTGGGAACTTAAGTATTATAAAACGAAAACTTTGGGTCTTTATGCCCCCATTTTCCCTTTCTTATATATATATATATAATTTTTATATTTACATTTTATAATAACAACTACGGAAGAGAGATAAGGATAATTTGATAATTTCACTCAATTTAAAGTAGGGATGACAATTTGACTCGTTACCCGCGTTCCGGCCCGTTACCCGATTTATTCGGGTCGGGTAATACCCATTTTTTTGGGTAAACGGGTAATACCCGTTAAGGTTTTAACGGGTCCGGGTACGGGTAACGGAATAGTCATCCCGTACCCGGTTACCCGGGACCCGACCCGTTAACTTTTAAATATTTAAAAAGATAATAAATTTTTATATGTTGCAATGAAGATGATCAAATTTACAATGAAGATGATCAATTTGCAATGAAGACTTCTTTTGTATTTTTTATTTATTTATTTTGAATTTTAATGTTCTTTATATTGTAGTAGTACTTTGATATTTTTCACCTAAATTTTATTATTTTTAAACTTTATATTGTTGATGGATTTTTATTTTATAAACGAGTAAACGGGTAAGCGGGTTTACCCGACCCGCTACCCATTTTTTTAAACCGGGTAAATGGGTAACGGGTCTAATATTTTTAACTCGCTTACCCGGCGGATATCCCCGTTACCCGGCCCGTCTCAAAATACGCGTAAACGGGTCCAGATAACGGGTAAAAAATTATAGCGGATACGGATAACGGAATAGGTGTATCCGACTTTATCCGTACCCATGGCCATCCCTAATTTAAAGTTACGTGATAAGCAAATGTCTCATTTAACATTTTTTAAACGGAAAATTTGACTGGAAGACTAAAAAGGAATTGAGTTCTGACATGAAAGGTTGATAATACAATTTTTAAAATATCAAGAGTCACTTGTTAATAACGCTAAAATTTAAGGGACAATAATGTAATTAATCCTTGAAGTAAATCGGAATCATTAATTTCCAAAACCGAATGTAATAAAAGCGTTTACATATAGACAAACTTGGCCGATGAAAATAAAGAGAAGACCACAAAAGTGAATATACAAGAGTAATAAACGGGGTTTCAGGGTCTTCCACAGAAAAGCCAGGCCGTGGAAAAAGAATCTCACAAACCGCTGATTCTTTTCCCTTCTCGTTGAACCAAAGGAAATCTCGCATTGCATAAACGACCTCGTAGCAGTCTCCGATACATGTTCATCGCACTGACTCCGTTGAATTTCACTATTTCTCTGCCATTGACGCAGCTGAAATCTCCCACCTTCGCGATCTCGATTTGTTCGCGGAGTTATTAGGTAATCCTTGTTCATGGTCGCTTCGCTCTATTTCACATTTTTTCCCCTTTTTTGTTCCTGTTTTTCGTTTTTAATCTAATTCTTCGTTGCTTGATCAACAATGCATGTTCAGCCCTAATAAAAATCTATGTGATGATCATTAATATATCGGCCAAAACGTATATGAAACGTAGCTACGAGCTGATTCTGAGCTTTGGACGGTTAAAAACGTTTGCGTACAAGTTAATAGCTTAAGAGTCCCTGATATCTTCACTTTCCAGTGAGAATGGAAGTGTTACGAGAGCAAGGAAACCAGAAGAGAAAGCTTCCCGAGGCTGATACACCGCCGGAAGGGAACGGGTGTCACGGGTCAGGGAGCAGCGGAGCGGAAAATCTCGAACCTTCGTGCCGAAGAAAGGATTCGAAGAAGTCCTATGCTGAGACGATGATCGATGGCTATGATCATAATGACTACATCGTGGACGAGGTTGAAGAAGGAGAGTTACTGTTTCTGTTGAGGGTGAGTCGAAGAGATCGGAGTAAAAGCAGAAGCTGTAACAGGGATGGGATCGGCAACGAGGCTCCCTCGAAGGAGGCTATGACTGAGTCTGTTCAATCCTCAGCTCCCCAATATTCTCCCTATGAAGAAGAAATCACAGGTCCAGATTTCGACCCGGAGGTAAGTGTATCGCAATTGATCAATCTCTCTTACGAAAGAGGAAATGGTTTGATTTTATTGTTCTGGGTGTTTTACAGAGTGACAAAGAAGATCTTACGAAGTGTCACCAGTGTAGGGAAGAGACGAACAACGTTATTTCTTGCGCGGCGTGCGAAGACAAATCATATTGTTTCGAGTGTCTGGCAAAGTGGTATGTGTTTACAGTTCCGATTTTTTGTTAGAGATAATTATTTTTGGAATGCTCAGTGATTGATTCCGCTGAATGGTGTCTTCTGTTCTTTGTGCATAAAGGTATCCTAACATTGAAGACCTGATGGAAGTCGAAGAACTTTGCCCCTTTTGCCTAAAAAATTGTAACTGCAATCAATGCTTGCATTCGGCTGGGGTTACTGAGGTTTGTTTTTGTGATTTTTCGATATTGTTGCGCACAGTAAAACCACTTTCGTCGCTGTTCATGTGATTTAACTCTTAAAACTGCAGACATCACAGAGGAAGATGGATGATACGGAAAAGGCTCAGCATCTGAAGTACTTAATTGGCTCGGTTCACCCATTTGTAAAACAATTTCACGATGAGCAGACTAGAGAGATCGAGATCGAAGCTGAAATAAGAGGTACTGAAAAATTTGTTTGAAGTTTTGACTATTAAGTACTAGTGCATGTGATTATAGCTCAACTTTGTACAATTTTTCAGGGGTTTCATCTTCGGAAGTTGGAATACCGCAAGCCCTCTGCACCAATGATGAGCGGATCTACTGGTAAGCATATTTCTTTGCGCTGATACTGTGTAGCTATCATACGAGTGTTTTCTCTTATGAAACCTTTGTCTTGATGGATGAACAGCAACCACTGTGCAACGTCGATAGTGGATCTTCATCGAAGCTGTCCGGCGTGTGCATATGAACTATGTCTCAGCTGTTGCCGTGAGATCCGCATGGGAGTTCTTTCAGACCGTGGCGAAACAAAATTTCTATATAACAACAAGGGTTATGAATACATGCACGGAGAAATTCCTATATCCAAAATATGTCTTGAAGAAGCATCGGAGGATGAGGAGGTGCTTTTGACCAGGTGGAACGCAAATGAAGATATGAGTATTACATGTGCTCCAAAGGAAATGGGTGGGTGTGATAACTACACGTTGGAGCTCAGGTGTATCCTTCCGCGAGCATGGGTTTCAAATTTAGAAGCCAAAGTTAATCGATTGTTGATGGTTTGTGGTCAAACTGCGCATAACGTTGCTTTGTGCGGACATGCCGAAAAAGGAGAGGGATTAAGAAAATCAGCTTCTAGAGAATCTTCGACTGACAACTTCTTGTATTGTCCCGACGCAAAGGACACCATGGATAGAGAGGTTATTTCACACTTCCAAAAGCACTGGGCTGCTGGTGAACCAGTTATAGTTCAAAATGTTCTTGATAAATCTACTGGGTTGAGCTGGGAGCCACTGGTAATGTGGCGTGCGCTAAGCGAGAGCCCAGATGAAGTGATGAAGTCAAAGTTCGTGGAAATGAAGGCTATTGACTGCTTATCTGGTTGCGAGGTATTGATCTGATCCTTCCAACAATAATTGAATCCCATCCTTTAAGCATTTCACAGACCTTCCCAAGGTGTAGCTTGTCTTGAATTTTATAGGCGTATGTCCATTAGGATCGAAGGTTGCAGTGTAAGTGTAGTCAAATAATTCTGCGTGTGTTGTCATGGTGGTAAACTTTGCAGGTGGAGATCGGTACCCGTGACTTTTTTGAAGGTTATTCTCATGGAAGAAAATACAATAATCATTGGCCAGAGGTGCTAAAGCTAAAAGATTGGCCGCCATCAGATAGTTTTGAGGATTTTCTGCCCCGCCATTGCGACGAATTTATCCGTATCTTGCCATTCCAAGAATACACGGATCCTCGGTTGGGCATC
The DNA here is from genome assembly GCF_054948205.1 of Urtica dioica subsp. dioica. Taxonomy (NCBI): domain Eukaryota; kingdom Viridiplantae; phylum Streptophyta; class Magnoliopsida; order Rosales; family Urticaceae; genus Urtica; species Urtica dioica. The sequence continues at coordinate 16,051,047 of NC_142764.1, read as the reverse complement.
CTCAATCTTGCTGTGAAGTTGCCAAAAAATTTCCTGAAACCAGACTTGGGTCCCAAGACGTACATTGCATACGGGTTTGCACAAGAGCTTGGAAGAGGCGACTCGGTCACTAAGCTTCATTGTGATATGTCTGATGCGGTATGTCTTTGTTACTCTTAATATTAGCATCATGGTAAATCAGTAATTTTATTTAACTAATAATCCAATTTTTGTAAAAATTGATTTACTATAAATAAGGGTTAGGAGAAGAGTTGTCACTTTATTTAGTTTACTTAGAAGTAGAGAAGCATAATAGGAGAGATTGTCTTGGAAGAGGTTACTTGGTCACTAAGCTTCATTGTGACACAGTATGTCTTTTCTAGACTCTTAATATTAACATGAGGGTGAACTAGTAATTATAGTTTATTAATTATACTTTTTATTATAATTGTTTTCAAACAATAACACTTTATTATAATTAATTTTAGTATAAGTCATCAGGGTTATGAGAAAAGTATAATTGGAGAGATTGGTCCACCTCTTGAATTGTGGACCAAGACTATCAATAGACTTATTGTTTAGGTTCCTTAATTATTTCGAGTCATATCAAATTGGTATCAGAGCTCTTTCATAGGATAATGATAGCGGAAAAGGTAGATGTTTTGGAGGAAAGTATCAGACTGAGTTGGAGGGGTTAAAAACCACCATGTTTACCATTAGTGGTTGGTTGTCAATGATTAAGATCATAACCCACCATTAGAGGATTGATTTTGAACGATGGAGGAGCTTTTACGAAGAAATGATGGAAGTTCAAATTACTCCACAAGCGAAGAGTACTTTGGCGATGGTAGTAACAACTTCAACGGTCCACAACGTTGCAAAACAGAGCGAGAATTGGAGGTGTAAGAAGAGCCATGATAACGAGTAACTTCCAAAGCTGGTACAATGCCCGGAGTGAAGGATGTGATGCTAACCTTGGGGGTTTGCGCGACCTTAACTATGGGGTGTTGGCCGTAAAAGGGGCTGACCTTACACCTAAATCTATCAATCTAACGCGAGCTTGATAAATGAGGGCTAACGCCAAGTTTGGAACACCATAACCTTGAGTTATCAGAGCCATGGGTTGAAGTATCCGTGTAAGTCTTTGGTACACCGTCGCCATCCTATAAAACTATTGGTATACTTGTTGGTACTACCCGTAGTCGTCGACATTACTCATAGGTGTCAAAATTTCGTTTATTGGTAATCACGCCAGCCATTTACAAACGTACCTCAATAAATATTCACAAATCATACGGTAATATGATTATTATCAACCTCGCCACTCTAGTTTTATAGACGTATCATTTATCATTTACATTACCTAGTTAGATATCGGCTGCATTTGTTACGAACAAGATGAATGGGGCTATAGGTGTGATGGCCAAGGGCCTGGCCGTGGCGGAGATCCGCTGGGGTTGGGTTGGTGGCATAGGGTTAGGGATTGGTGAATAGTTTTTGTCGTATTTGGCCTATGAAACCAAAAACAAAGGTTTCAAGGGTTTGGCTAGTTAGGCGCACTATGATTTTGGACTTGCCAGTTGCCTATGCAGATTTTGGGGATAAGACGTGGAACAAGAAATTTCAGTTTTGATACACCATAAAAGATTAATTGAAAAAAAAAAGAAACTATTAGAAATATTCAAGGAATATTCTTAATTAAAATTAGAAGAATTTGTTGCAACTATCAATTTTCTAACTTCGTATAAAATTTTAACCAAAGTTTCATTTATTTAAAAAAAAGTCCATTAGGCCCTCAATAAATAAATTAATTAATTTACTGCGGGTCTTGTGAGCTATTTTCTGAAGAAAATGAAATTTTGGCTATTTTTTAAAAGGATGGTGGACTATTAAGTCTAGCTGACTCTTAAAATTATAGCCCAAGCAATCAAATATTAAAATATTTCAACTCATTACTATCTCCCATAAAACATGTGTTGTCTTATTTTTGGCTAAATTCTTAACTATTGGATTATTTGGTTAGACTTCAAACGTAGTTTTTCTAAATGGGTGGGTCTATGCCTAGTTCCCCAAATGAAGATAACATAAAATTCCGATGCTCTTTGAATATGTATACACAAAAAATCATCGGAAAAAATGTTAAGTCTTGTCGAAATTTTCACCTCTTCATTGAAAATCGTGGAGACTTTTTTTAACAAACTTCCAAAAAAAAATTGTGAACCCAAATTTTTTTTTTTTTAATATAAATATTCAAACATTGAAAAATGGCATTTTCTCATATTTTACATTCGAAGGTTGAGGCTATGTGCTAATCTGTGTACAAATTCTAAGAGCGGTCAAACTAGTATACTATTTTCAATTAGAGCCAATTTTATCATTAAAATGTTGGGGCTACAGGGACTAAGTAATGTAATGTCTTTGTCTATAAAGCGACATAGAAGCATCTTTTACAACATTACTAATAAAATTATGATTCATATATTTGGTGTTACTCATGTCAAATCAGTTTTACAGATAATCCCCAAAAATGCCACACAAAAATACATGATTAATTACTAGGACTAGTTTGAACTATGAAGGAAAGGCCACACTATTGCACGATCTGCTAAAGTGATATTGTTGCATATATAATTTGGATTAGTGATTTGTCTCTAGTGTCATAACGTCAATTTCGTTTGATTATGCTTTTATGGTGCAGGTCAACATTTTGACGCATATGGAGGAAGTTACATTAAGTGACGAACAGCTCGCTGCATTACCAGGTTTAAGAGCAGCACACGAGCGTCAAGACAAGAATGAGGGCATAGAAGCTAGCTCTGAAGCCGTGGGAAATATTCCGGCGAGAGAGGATGGAGCGCTGTGGGACATATTCCGGCGAGAGGATGTTCCAAAGCTATCAGAATATCTGAGAAAGCACTTCAAAGAATTTCGGCACACATATTGTTCTCCTGTTAACCAGGTACATAGAAGAGAAAAAAAAAATAGTAAATAATTGTCTACCGGCTATGCGATAGCATAGGATTCTCAGTAAACCTTTTTTTTTTTTTTTTTTCTTTTTCAGGTTGACCATCCAATTCATGACCAATCATTTTATTTATCTACTACACACAAAAGGAAGCTAAAGGAAGAATATGGTAAAAGCTTCAACGCTGATTCTGTGCCATCACAATAACATGTAATAATAGTAGAATGACAATGCTGCTTTCACAAATATAGGGATTGAGCCTTGGACATTTCAGCAAAGACTTGGGGAAGCTGTATTTATTCCTGCAGGATGTCCGCATCAAGTTAGAAATCTCAAGGTCTAATCTTTTTAGCCCAAGATTATTTTTCTGGTCTACAAGGCTTCCTCTTTTATGAACAAGAGATTAAGAATATATTTTTCCTCTTTCAGTCATGTACCAAAGTTGCTGTGGACTTTGTCTCTCCGGAGAATGTTCAAGAATGCCTTCGTTTGACAGAGGAGTTTAGACTACTTCCCAAGAATCACAGAGCTAGAGAAGACAAATTAGAGGTAAAGATTCCTTTCTGTCCTCTTAGCTAATTTTTGTTTACTCTTTCTGAAAAGGGTGGTGTGATTTGATGTTTTTTTTCTTCTTTCGGGACAGATAAAGAAAATGCTACTTCATGCAGTTCACCGGTCCCTCGGTGATTTGGAAGAATTGGGATGTTCTTTTTAGGGAGATAGAGATTTACCTTTAACCATAGCTTCCCGCGAAGAGTACAGAAGTAAATAAAGGTCATCTATGTTCTAACTATGATGACCGAATTTCATGGTGCTTGAAAGAAATGTTGTAGTTTTGTGTTTTGGCTCGGGGCGCTTATGCCATTAGAAAGCAAATAGAATCAACACTGCAATTAACAAAGAGGAAACAGCCTTGAAATTTTGTGAATACACCTTCAAATAGAAAGGTGATCTAGACCACCATATGTGAATTGGTATAATATAATTTACGGGAAAGGACATGAATTTTGAGAGTATCAGCTGATCTTCGAGATCCAAAAATTTTACCCTTTTTAAATATGTTTATTTGAAGAGTGGAAAGTAAAGATTTTCAATGTATTAATCATTTAAGCATTAAGTGTCAAAATATATACAATACGTGGAAGTAAAGATTTACAATATATTAATCATATAAGCAATAAGTGTCAAAATATATACAATACGTGCGGCCTAACTCCAATGCAATGTCAAGTTTGGTGTTGAATACCCTCCAACCACATGCTATATAAAAATAAAATAAAGACAAAAAAAACTAAGGGCGTTTTAGAAATATTGCCAAAATCCAACTTTTTTTGTTTTTGTTTTAATCCATGTTTACTAAACTTTGGGAATATAGCCAAACGGATTAACAAGTAAAAAAAAGTCTGATTTGCCCATATCTATTAACAAATTCGTCACTTTCTCTCTCTTACTTTTTTCTTACACTTTTCATAAAAACTTCGTAAAAACATATTTATCTCATATGAACTCGAAATTGAGTGATTTCAAATCCTACGTCGTGACGCCGAAATCTTCAAAAATAGATCTATTGTGTTTGATGAAAAATCATGTTTAATACCATAGATGTAGAAAAATCATGTTACTGCCTTAGACATGAAAATAACTGAAAATTTTCAGAAATCATCTGAAAATAAATGGAAACGTAAACATGACGCATTAAACATGATTTTTCATCAAACACAATTGGTCTATTTTTGAAGATCTCGACGCCACAAATCTGTAAGATATAAAATCACTTAATTTCGAGTTTGTATGAGATAGATATGTACTTTTAAAGTTTTGATGAAAAAAAAAAATGTTAAAAAAAAAAATAAGAGAGAAAAAGTGACAAATTAAAAAACAAGAGATAAAAAGTGATGAATTTTGGAAAAAAAAAACGTTATATTTATTTAAAGACAAATATGGAATTTTAATCCATTATCTCTGATGCCACCTAATATAATTGGCCATTTTTCTAAAACTCTCCAAACGTGAGTTAAATCTCAAACCTTGAATTTAAAGTGGCATAGTTATTTACAAAATTCAAAAACTAATGCCATCTTTTTTTATGAAAGACAACTTTGATGTCAATTGAGATTGAACCCGCAACTTCCACATTAGAAGTGATGTAGAATTATCAGTTAGACTATGATAGATATCATAACTCACACCATCTTTTAGTGGGGTTATAGTTCAGTAGCACACTAGATTTGATGCTATAAAATCACTAAAATGCTGTAATTGTAACACTAAATTTAGTGTTGTGGTTAAAGATGATCTTATTAATATAAATATTTTTATTTCATCATAGGGTTGATATATTTGTAAATGGTCGATAACAATGAAATAATTAAATTTTAAATAAAGGTGCAAGTATTGTACATAATTTTTACCTAAACAAGTTTTTGAAAAATATTTAGTAAAAAATTATACTTTCTAAAAAGATTTAGACTCATGGGTATAACAATGTCATTGTAAAAAAAAATAATTAACACATGTTACATGTATATTAATGGAAATGTGAACAAGCAAGCAAAATGCATCTCTTATATTAATGGGGTACCACAAAACAAATACTATCACATGGTCACCACATCACTATAGCTCACTATAATATGTATCGAGCAAAGTAGTTCCAAGTAAAAGCACCACGACGCTACAAACATTGTGGCCTAGGAGATAATATTGTAGTATTTTATACTCAAACTTAATTTATAATTATAAATATATATATATATATATATATATATATATATATATATATATATATATATATATATATATATATATATATATCAACGATATTTTGTCTAAGTGTGACTCGAATCTATTGTCTCATTTTGTGGGTTGATATACTCTCTATTTGAATTTATCCACTTGATCATAATTTATAATTTCATTTTAAAAATAAAATATTATTATTTTATCATAACAATTGAGATCACTAAAGTAGTCACTTGGCCGACAATGTAAGAGTCTGTTTGGAACCCGTAAAACATGAGAAAAAATGAAAATTTGAAGGAAAATGAAAATCTCATAAAAATACATGAAAAAATTAAAATTCTTTAATATATTTGAAAGTGATGAAAATCAAATTTTTCTCTTATTTTCTTAACTCAAACAAAGCTAATAAAACACCATGGATTCATTTTTTTTTCTCCAACATTTTTTGGACTCCAACCGGACCCTAAGAGTCATATCAATTTAAGTCGGGTCTAACTTGAACAACATAGTCACAATTTTTTATTTATTTTTCAAGTTTTTCCTAGGACATCATATTTAAATTCTATATAAGTATTATAGCCCCAATTCATGGGGCTAATTAGTGCTGGAGCTCAAGTGTCACTTATTTCTATTATATTTAATATTTGAGTTTTGACCATCTATATTTGAATTTATAGCAAAAAATCCATTTATTCAAAATATGAGATTAAAAAACTCATTAGTGTATGAAAACTTATTCAATCACTCCATTATTTTCATATAATTTAAAGGTATCACTTTAGATAATTATAGCAAAACAAGTTATTATTATTAAGACCACAAATAATTTGATCATCAAAGTATATAACTAAAAAAATTACAAGTGAAAAACATCTTAAACACAAAACATAATACAAATTTGGACTTCTCATCTTATTTCTCTCATCTTCTTCTCAATATATAAATCATTAAATTATTTTAAATATATTTGACATAAACAAGAGAAGCTAATTCAGTGATAAACAAACACCCATTATATATATATATATATATATATATATATATATATATTGTTTTAATTGAAATAATTTAATAAAACTTTATTCAAAACTCTATAGAAATAAATAAATATTTTCTAAAACTTTTGCTTACCAAAAAAAATTAGTGAATCACTAACTTAGCTCTTCTCTCTCAACTCATCCACTAGATCTCCAAGTTCTTCATGTCCTCTATTTTTTTTTTTTTTTTTTTTTTTTGGAGTGCCTCATGAGAACTCTTGGCCATTCTGGATGCAAATTGTTAGGAAATGATATTATATACCCGTGCCTCAACCAGCATTAGGGTTTCCTCCTTTAGCGCTAGATTACAAAAGTACCCTTCCCTTTGGATTAAAATTGCAAGGGCATAACTTGGTTTCCTTCTCTAGGGCTACTTGGTAATTTTATCCGAATCCAACAATTAGTGACGAGCGTCAGTCCACACACCACTCGCTATATGTATAAACAAATTTTTCAGATACATATATACATATATATTTGTAGGGACTAATTTTTCAGATATTAAGGAATCAGGTCTAAGCTTTGTATGTCATGTTTACTTCTTTCATTTTTAGTGGATCTTACTCAAAGTTTGAAATGGCGGTGATCGATTTTCTGCGGATGATCCTGAAAATGATTAATATAGTCATTGAAGATTACAACAGAAAATAAAATTGTTGTGGCCTTTTTATTACTTTGTTTCTTTAGACTCAGCCATGAACAGAATAAAAACACTTGTCATTTTGTTGTTTTTGTTAAGTGAAAAATAAAATTAGAATTAATGTGTGCTTCTTTCTTACGAGTCCACTTTCTTAGCTCTAGAGGATGAGATTTGGCCGTGTGTATTATGGCGGAGAAAGGTTGATTCAGCCTTGAGTAATGGTGGTCATGAATCCAAGTTTGTGGATCATGGATGAGCATTCACATAGTGCATATAAAGGCTATAAATAGCTTTCATATGCACTCGGCCAAAATAGATTTCCACAAGTATATTTGCTTCATTATTTCCGAAATAATTCTCTCGTCACTCGGTCTTGTTTTCTTAGAATCAAAATTGAGGCATTCCAAGTAGTTTTGGTGATTTAAAAATTGATTTTATGTATTAGAATTCACTTGTGCCCACACAAATATACACGATTTTCTATTGCATAGTTGAAGATTCTTTTTGTTATTGTTCTTCAACAACAAGGATGAGACGTGTGAATGAGAGAAGGTCTGGATTCCAATGGCTCATTTCCATATTCAAAAGATTAGATCTCGTTTCAAACCTTTCATGTATCATGTGTAGGTTTTATAAACTACTTTTATACAATAAATAATTTTTTTTAATTCCATCATACTTGTTATGTCAAACGTATTTTCTAAAACCATATAAGCAATTTTCAACAAATTGTTACTAAATTTTATAAGTAATTTCTTATTTAAAATAGAAATTTTAAAATTAAAATAACGTGTAATTTTTTTTTTAAAATACACCAAGTTATCTTCAAGTTAAAGTGATGTATGGTTAACCGATTTAAATAGTAGTCATCACCACCTTGCAAGGTGTTGTGATACGTCCCTATTGAATTTTCAATTTGTGATCTCAAACCTGAACATATGTGAAAAGACTAAGAATGACATTTTTACCTGAAATTTGTTAACTCGCCCGGTATCCGAGCTAAACGGGTCGGGTAATATCCGCTTAAATGAGTTAGCGGGTTAACAGGTATTCCCCGTTAGCATTTTTAGCAGGTAGGGATTGGGTGGCGGAAATAACATACCCGCCCCATTAACATTTTTAAAAAACCCTAGATATTTTGTTAGTACCCACACACGTGACATATCCAACAGTAAAAAGACCTCCTCCTAAAAGACTCACCAATCGACAAGCCTCCTTCCTCACCCACTCATCCGCTCGCCGGTGCTCTTCGTCTCGTCATCGCTGATTCGCTGCCATCGATTCTCCGTCGCTGCCAAGTAAATTTTCTTCACTTTCTCTCTACATATTTATTTATCTCTCTATCTTACACACCCTGTTTCTATGTGGCAGACTCTGTTACGTTGTCATTGCTGCCATCGATTCGTTGTCTCTGCCCATTATCTCACCGTTGCTGCCATCGTCTCGCCATTGCTGCCATCGATTCACCGTCTTTGCCCATTATCAATCTCTGTTACGTTGCCGCTAATCGTCCATGATCTCGAACATTGCCACCATCACTCTCGATCGGTTGAACATTGTGACGCCGTGACAGGTATGTTGTTTTTATTTATTTGTATTAATGCATAAATACAATATATATCACATATATTGAGTTGTTATTGTTTTGTTTCTTTACCTAAGTGATGTAATTGTTTTTCTATTTTATTGTATGTTTTTTATTCAAAATTTTATATGGCGCCGTAGTTGAAATGTTTATTGAAGTCTGTTGTGAATATTTTTTTTTCTTATATGTGGTTATAGGGTCAAAATCGACTTTCAGAAAAAGACGAAATACGAAGAATCCTAGCCCAAATCCGACCGAACCTAAGACGCTGCCGGGCGGACCTCACGAGCCAGAGGCAAAGCTCAGCCCCCATGAGGCAGGCTTCGCGGGCTTCCAACGAGGCCCGGATGACCAAATCGCGTCACCTAGGGTCAGACCCCGCGGGCCTCAAGCAAGTACCAGCCCGCGAGGGCAGGCTACGCGGGCTTCGAGCGGGGCCCGGAAGCCTCGGCAAAGGGATGCGCGGAGTCCAGCTCTCAAGGAGCAGACTCCGCGGATGGCAAGGGCGAAGCCCCAGGGGTTCGTGCACCCTCCAGCGAGGCCCAGCTCGCCTCTGGCAGGTCTCGCGTGCCAAATCGGCGAACCTACACGAGTCTTTAGAATTTTTTTAGTTTGAAATCTATTAGATTTTTTTCTTTACGGAAGTTTAAAATAATTATACTGTTTGTGGTGATTTGTCATAGATGAAGGAGGGGTTTCGTTGACTCCGAATGAAAATCCATTAACTTTGTCGGATATTCTCATCTCACTCCAGCCCCGCATAAGCATCAATGAAGACTGCAAATAAGGCTTGAACAACCCGGGCATTGATGTCTGTTGTATGGAAGAACTTTGAGAGGATCAATATTGATGGTGTGTTCAATACAATTTACATATATTGCAAAAAGAAACTTAACGGGTCATCGAAGGACGGGACGACTCATTTGAAGAATCATTGGAAAATATGTACTCGTCGGACTACATCAACAATATCTCAAATGACATTGAACCCAACAAAGACAACGGATGACAATTCCAAAATTGCTCTACATGCTTTTGACCCGGAAGTTTCAACAATGATTTCATTATTTAATCATTCTAATGATTGTTTGCTTATTAATCATGTAGGTTTGTTTACATGCCTGCTCCAAATACAGTTGATGTTCTTTGGGATAAGTTGATAGAGTCGCTGATGGATTGGGATGTTGATCGCAAATTATCAACTTTCATTCTCGATAATTGTAGCACAAATGATAGCATGATCAACAAGGTAGAAGCTAAACTTGATCGAAATACACTTCTTCTGGGAGGCGAATTGTTTCATATGAGATGTGCTGCTCATATTCTTAATCTTATTGTGAAAAAGGGATTTAGCAATTTCAGTTATGGCATTGAAAAGATTCGTTATAATGTTGCTTTTTAATCGGGGTCTCCTAAAGTGAAGAAAAGTTTGAAGAAACTTCAAAAGAACTTAAAATGAAATGTTACTAAGAAGTTAGTTTTGGATTCTAAAACAAGATGAAACTCAACATATTTGATGCTTAAAGTTGCTTTGCAACGTATTTGGAACAACGAAATACTCAATATGATTGTTTTCCGTCCGAAGATGATTGGAAGATAGCTGCTGAATTGTGCGCCAGGCTCGAGAACTTCAACAACGTGATAGAGATTTTATCTAGTATCAAATATATATTGTTAATCTTTTCTTCATTAAGGTTGCTGAGATTATTGATTGGAAGTCATATGAAGTATCATAAACAAGGGATATGTCAAAATCTATGATTAAGAAATTTGACAAGTATTGGAATGATATCCAAGGAATATTGTCTATAGCGACTGTATTAGATCCCTTGTACAAGATGAAGTCGTTTAAGTGTTATTTTCCTTTTATATACGGAGAGGAACACAGTGTTATGGAAAATGAAAAGGTCTTGGTCCTATTAAGATCATTAGTGGTTGAATATGAATTAAAGACAAAGAATGAAGCGTGCATAAACTCCGAAGAGGGTCGTTTGATGGATGATGGTCGTCCTTCTTGTCCCCCAACAAAAAAGACGAGGTTTGAAGCATTTTTACAAAATGATGATGTTGTTGAGAATATTAAGAGTGATTTGGATTTTTATTTGGAAGAATCTATCATACCTATGAAAGAAAACCTCAACGTATTGAGTTGTGGAAAACCTGCGGAGTAAAGTTTCCGATACTATCTCAAGTAGCTAGGGATATATTTGTTATTCCTATGAATACTATATATATTTGATATATAAAATATTAACCTAAGACTATATATTATTTTTATGACTACTATGATTTTGATGTTGTAATCCAAAAACGATTAACATAAGATTAAAGTAATCATTTAACATAATTATTAAATGGTTTAAATTAAACAAATATGGATATGTAAGAAAATTAGAGTCTGAATCTAGATTCTAAACATGAATAGTAAATGATTGAACTTGATTATAACAGTTATTTTTAAAAACATGATTAACACGACATGGTTACAACATGAATATGAAATATTTTCATTCTTTTAAATATCCCTTATTTAATAATGATATATTTATATGCCTTTTTCATATTTTTCTCTTAATAATACTCCGTGTTTACATATAATTAACACTAAAAATAAATATTAATTTGTAAACAAACTATATATATATATATATATATATATATATAATATAATAAGTCAGAATGATAAAGTTACTATTCATAGATTGTTCACAACTTTTTCAACCTATTACATCATGCCACGTCATAGTTTTTTTTATTGCGTCCATCTATTTTTTTTCCTCAACAATTGCATCTGCCTACACGCATTGCTTCGTAACGTCACAGCCCTTCATCTCCCTCTGTATGCGTTGCGTCTCTTAACTTAATTTTTTCCCTTTCTTCAATGTTTGTCATCTTCGACTGCATCCCCGCGTTCAATATCCCCGTCCTTGGCTGCAAAGGTTTTTCTCCTTGCTCGAATTTAAAGATGAAATTCTAGGTTTTGAGTTTTTTGCGGCCACAGCGGATCTCGATGCCCCATCGCCATTTTTGTACCTGTCCTTGGCTGCAAAGGTAGCTCTCTCCCTCTCTCTCTCTCTCTCTCTCTCTCTCTCTCTCTCTCTCTCTCTCTCTCTCTCCCCTTTACTGTCTAATCTCTCAAATATGTGTAGTGCCCACATGGTGTTTGATGTTTTGTGTATCTAAGAATTTTATCTATTTAGATTTTTATCCATTATTTTTTGGATCAGAATAATTTAAAGATGAAATTATAGGTTTTGAGTTTTTTGCGGCCACAGCGGATCTCGATTCCCCATCGCCATTGTTGTCCATGTCCTTGGCTGCAAAGGTAGCTCTCTCCCTTTCTCTCTCTCTCTCTCTCTCTCTCTCTCTCTCTCTCTCTCTCCTTTACTGTCTAATCTCTCAAACATGTGTAGTGCCCACATGGTGTTTGATGTTTTGTGTATTTGCGGATGTTTTGTGTATCTAAGAATTTTATCTATTTAGAATTTTATCCATTATCTTTTGGATCAGAATAAATAACTCCCCGTGCATACACTGAAATTGCTAATGGTACACAAGGCGAATTTAAAGATGAAATTATAGGTTTTGAGTTTTTTGCGGCCACAGCTGATCTCGATTCCCCATCGCCATTGTTGTCCCTGTCCTTGGCTGCAAAGGTAGCTCTCTCTCTCTCTCCTTTATTGTCTAATCTCTCAAATATGTGTAGTGCCCACATGGTTTTTGATGTTTTGTGTATTTTCGGATCGATAATTTAACTTTAGTTGCAGGGTGGTACAACAACTTGTTAGGGGACTTCTTGAAGATGATAGAAATCCCTACATTGACTACTGCCGAGAAGCTTCTTGTAGACAACCAAGTTGAGGTAAATTCGTTGCTATATTGATGCAGAGAAAAGGTTCTTTTTGTAGTTCCAATATTGAAATTGTGCGCCCCTATACACTGATTGTATTTTGTGGTTAAGGTACAAGAATACGCAACGACTATTTTAGCAGGCCTAATGGAGTGTCCGAGGGTGTGCAATTGGAGTGAGGAACTGGACCTGGGTGAGGCCAGGCTCAGAAAGAGGGTAGGGAGACCGAACATGGGTTGGGATAGGCTCGGGAAGAGGTGAGACCGAACTTCTAATTACTAACTTCTAACTACAAATTCACTAACTACTAACTTACTAACTCGCTCACTCACTAACTACTAACACACACAGTTCATTGTTTTGCAGGATGAAGTACTCTGCAGGCTTCTATGACCACTGATAGAAGCAGAGATTCGGATTGCAAGGTGATCAGAGATGCTTTGGTTGTCTGTTTTCTTTTCCTGTGCTTTGTTTGTGTTCCTTATTTGATTTATCATCAATATTGGAACAGATTCACATTGTACAAAGCAGAGCTGTGAAGCCATTGCTTGAAGATGGTAGCTTTTTGACCCATACACGGCTCTTTTAGCGTTAAAGAAAGCTCCACGACCACTGAATCGGGTACGCGATGCCACAGCGGATCTCGATTCCCCATCGCCATTGTTGCCCTCTTCTCGCTGATGTTCACGCCGTTCCCACTCTTCTTGGGTTGGGGATAGACTTCGATCTTGATGATAGTGAAGGCAATAAGCTAAAGTTTCTTATTGGAAGCTACAATATTCATGTGGTGTTTTATTTGTCTGCAAAGCTGATATAAAACTCGTAATCTGTACTTAACAAAACTGATTTTGTTGAGCAAGATTCCTATAGCGTATTGTGTGGGTTCAATGTTTTTCAAGATAGACACAAATAGAACAGACCAATATGCATTGCCTATCATTACTGCTCCTTTATCGTGAAGGCAATTTGCTTCATTTAAATATCTGGCTCATCTCTAATTATCTCCGATTCAGACTGCTCTCGATGCAGACAGATATTTAAGTATTTTTATTATTATTTTATTTATAAATTCTTATTATTCATTGTGATTTTTTCAGGTTTCGTGAAGTTATAAGAGATTCCTGAAAGTTGGTTGATAATTTGCATAAGAGATGAAAGTCCACACTCACAGATTCCAACGTTTAACTAATGGATCATGCCATTCGGGTATAGAAAAAGGTAAATTAATTATTTGTTAAGGTTATTAGCTCAAACTCAGTCTTGGGATTTTAGGATACAATATTTTAATTATTTACTGATTACAACTACAAACACCACGTGCGAAGCACGTGTTCCAGACTAGTGTATATATATATATATATATATATATATATATATATATATACACACACACTAGGTTGATGAACACGTGCTATACACGTGCTAGCTCTAGCACTTGATATCCTTTGACTCTACAAGAGCATTTTTGTTCTCAAACTCAACTGCATCAATCACCAATACTAAAATTTCAAATAGCCATGACAAAAACACTGCCTAGAATCGGGATGAACTTGTTTGATGCCCATAATTATAAATAAATATGTAATCTGAAAGACATATAATTACATTAAGCAATATATTTATAATATTGATAGATATAGAAGATTCGGAAGGGTATTAAAAAAACACAACTAACTGATCACTATAGTTTATAGTGTGATCTTGCAGCTAGTGACAGTTTCCAAAATAAGGTAATACAAAAAACAACCAACTGATCACTAAATATATACATTATTTAGTACTAAGAGATTGTAAAGTTCTTTCACATGACTTGGATGATAATTTTTTCTCATCACTTGGACGATGGTTCTTTCTTATCACTTGCTTTACATAAAGTTCTTTCTCATCACTTGGACGATGGTTCTACATCAAACACCTCACAAAGAGATTGTACAACATATTTGAAGTGTGTGGTGCTTTGATATCCTGATTTTGTCATTTTTACTTGTATCATGTATTTTTTTTGTTGCTCAATATCGCTATTTTGCGCAAATTTCTAACACTTCCCTGAAAAATAAAAGGATCATATGAATAAATAGCTACAATGTATTTCTATTTATATGTTTGGTGATAAAAAGGTAGTAGTACTTACATCAATTGTATTTTGCATTAGTTGATGTGCAGAGCAATTTAAGACATGTTAGCATTCTCCGCAAAAAGAGTAGCAAATAAAGTTCCCGAAGAGTCATGAAGTTCAGCCTCTATACGAGATATGTTGGTGAGTAAGAGTTATATGATGAGTAGCAAGAATTATATGAGTCTAATTTTATGTGTTCTACTTCTATATTCTAGTTAGTTTTTAAATTCCAAACTATGTACCTGGGTATAGCTTTTGTGGACAAATGACAGTGTGAGCAAGTGAATATGTGATCACATTCTTCGTCCGATGATTTGTGACATTGAGAACACGCTGTGTACCAAAATCTTAGCCGCAAGTTTATAACTGAAACCGATGCTTTAATCCAAAATATGTTTTCTTGAAAAATGTTTAAATTTGAACGATAATGTATAAAACAATATGCGTGTAGATTTGGATGATGAAAATAATTAAAGAAATAGGTAAAATTAGAAAATTACACTCTCTGGCATGTTTGATATGTCATTGATTAGAATAAGTTGGTCTATATGTGGTACCATGGCTTGAGTTGATGAAGATGATGAATTCTCAATATCTAAATTTTGTAATGTGGCTTTGTTCTCAATAACCCTGTATTATTTAAGTTTGAGTATGTTAGCTTCAATCTTAAATGTTGTGTTCTAAGTAAAATAGGTACTAACCATGATTGAAGTTCCTTGGCATATTCAATTTCAGGATTGATCAAGAAAATACTGTTTGGTTTTGATGATAGAGACATACCTGCACTTTTTTTTGTTAAAATTTGGAGGTTAAAAAAGAAGCATGCAATTAGTTCTATTGAAACATGGATTACAAAAATTACCGTTGAAGTGAGTTACTTGCAAATGTAACGCCACAATGATCGGATACGAATAAATTATATCGGCAATCGTAGCACATTCGTTTGCAACGAATTTCTCCCACATAGTAAGTAGAATTGGTTTCAATATATTAAATTCAATCATCACGGTAGAATGTTTAAATAACAAAGCTGATTTACTATGTAATGAATATAAGAATTTTTAAAAAAATGGCCGTCCTTACTCTTGATTAGTCAGTATTACCTCTTGGATTTGAGTCGACCCATACTGTGTTGGTATACGCTTGATATCTCGAATACCAATAACTACTCCCATGGTGTTCACTGTATGAAAGTTATCTCAGTAACATTAGTGGTAATTGGGAAAATAGGGGAAAAAAACATCAAATGACTCACCAAGACTTTCAGAGCCTAAATGACAATGAAGATCAGAAAATTTGACCAAGTTGTATGTGTAAGGATCAGCAATTCCAGGATCATTGACGGCATCCTCAATCATAGTCATTTCGTTGATAGTCCATTCAAAGTTGTTATCTACGACTCGATATTGAGGTTTTACAATTCTGACATTGGCGTTGGATATGTGATAATAGTGTAGCGACTTCAAAGTGTCTTCAAATAACTCAATATCATTGAATAAGATAAAGGCTATTGTTGAGTGAATTAAAAAGAAATGAAAAATATCAGGAATTATGGAAAAAGAAAAATAAAAATATAATTCTAAAGAGAAACAAGATATTACTTTTTTCTTCTCCCTGGATCAAGTCAGCGACAGATTGAGTATGATTTATATTAAAGGAGGACTGATTTTGACATGTTTGAAGTCCATGTTTTTTTTTGTTTTTTTTAGAGTACCTTCGTGCCATCCGAAATCTCCGTAAGGAAACAACAAAGGATATTGTAAAGGATCATAACAACCAAAATAATATTTAATTCTTTGTGCTCTTCCTGAATGTAAATATACAATTATGTCATGACTATTATATTCTTTTGTGATATGGTCATTTAGGTATATAGCAGCGACTTGTGAAACTGAAGGAGTATTATACACTCGTTGATCAAGCTCCACAATAGACCTTAAGCGAATTTGATAATGTTAAAGTCTATCTATATCTTTAAGATGACGGAAAAAAGAAGCGTATGGATTAACTTTTAAGACATCAAGTAGAATTACAATAATATTTGGATTTAACTTAGGAGAGTCGTTGATTCTATTTTTTATTTCATTATATGTATCATAAAATATAGTTGTAGATTTGCTGGAGACTGATCCGATGGCAAAAGGTCATTCATATAATGATAAATCTGCCCATGTAAACGAAAAGTGTACACACCTCTATTTTTTATGCACATCTTTATCGAATTTAGCTCTAAATGAAGTAAACCCAAAGCTATTATTGTATGTTCTTATATACTTTTGAAATTCCAGAGATTCATAAGACATAAAAGTATATAATTCATATAATTGAAAAGGTATTTCATTTGAAAGTAGAGATATTGTTCCATCAGAGCAACAAAATATTCTGCTTTCGTGTAAAAACTTCTTGGCCTTACAATAGCCACATGTTGTAGGTGAGGCGTTTGTCCTTTAGTGTTTCTTTTCTCTCTAGTTCCCAGTCCAAGTTTCACTGAAGTGGTGAGGTGGTGTTCTCGTTGTGGGTTGCGCTGGTGTCTTGTTAGGGTCTGGGGAAGGTCTGTTCTGGTGTGGGGCTAGTCCGATCGGGAAGGATTGGCTCCGGGGGATAGTGTTGGGATATGCAAGAGGCTGATAGAGGTTTTGGGAAACACGAGTGAGTTTAGCTTGGGACTATGGAGAGAGTCGAACAAGTTGAGGATGAACTTGAGTACACAACATCGGTGCTGGCGTCGAAATTGTTGATCTCGGAATGTACTGACGCGGATGGCGAAAGAGAAACGACCCAACTGCTGGTGGGGAAGATCCTCTCGTCAAACCCAGTGGGGGTGCGTGGGATCTATGATGTGTTCCTGAATTTGGAGATGTAAGAAACCTTGGGTTGTGAGGGAGATCAAGCCGGGTTTACTCAGGTTTACCTTTGGTACTAAGGAGGACAAAGAGCGAGTGCTAGGAGGTATCCTTCGTAATTTTATGGCAATGTCCGGAGGAATTGACTTGGGAGCACAAGGCGGTCACTTCACTTGGTCGGACGGCAGGAGTCCCGAGGTCCGTGTTCGGGAGAGGCTTGATAGAGCTATGGCAAGTCCGGATTGGATGTGTATGTTTAGCAAGGCCGGGGTGCGGGTTCTCCCGATCCTTGGGTCAGACCATGCCCCGATAATGCTAGATTGTTTCTTGAAAGAAGAAAAAGGAAGACGGCCGTTTCGGTTCTACGAGGCGTGGGCGGACAACCTGGAGTGCCGTAATATCGTCAAGGAGGTGTGGAATCCGACCGGGGTGGGCTCCGGAGGGGGTCCTTTTATGGCTAAAGCTAAGCGCGTGGGTAGAAGGCTCCAAGTGTGGCAAGATAAGGTTTGGAAGGACATTCAAACTAGAGTCCAAGAGCGGGAGAAGGAACTTCTAAGGATTCAAAATGTGAGAAGATCGCCGGTGAATGCTAGACGTGAAGTAGAGCTTCAAGCGGAGATGTTGGAGCTCAATCGATCCGTGGAGAAGGTTTTGAGGCAAAAATCGAGAGAAGTTTGGCTAAAGGACGGAGACGCTAATACCCGATTCTTTCACATGGCTTTGGTCATTAGAAGGAAACGTAATTTTATCGGGCGACTCAAGAATGATGAGGAAATGTGGCTAGACTCGAGGAAAGAGATTGGGGGCTACTTGGAGGAAAAATTTGGCGAGCTTTTTGAGTCGTCGGAGCCGGAGGTTCCTTATGACTTGGAGGGACTTATTATGCCGTGTATAGGGGAGGAGGATAACGCTGAAATCGAAGCCATTCCAAGAGAGAGCGAAATTAAGAAAATGGTGTGGGCTATGCCGACACTCAAGGCTCCGGGTCCGGATGGTCTCCAAGGCATTTTTTATAAGAAATATTGGGATGAGGTAGGAACATCGCTCGTGGAATGCATCCAAGGTTTCTTCTCTTCGCTAAATCTTGAAGAAAATTTGAGCTTTGCTCATATAGTGCTTATTCCGAAGACCGGGGGAGCGGATTCCTATGACAAATTCCGACCGATAATTAGCTTGTGCAACTTTAGCTTCAAGGTCATCACGAGAATTCTCACGGCTAGACTTCGAAGATTCCTAGAAAGACTTATCTCTCCGTACCAATCGGCTTTTGTGCCGGGGAGATGGATAGCAGAGAACACTATTCTTGCTAGGGAAGTTATGCATAAAATGAAGAAAATTAAGGGGGTCGGAGGTCTTGTGGGGATCAAGATAGACATGAGCAAAGCCTACGATCGCATGGAGTGGAGCTTCTTGTTGACGGTGCTCAAGTGTTATGGCTTCTCGCCAAGGGTCGTGGAACTCATTCGTCAATGCGTGTGTACGGAAAAAAGCGCGATCCTACTCAACGGAAGTCCGCTCAACTCTCTTACCCTCAGGAGAGGGCTTCGGCAAGGGGATCCACTTTCGTCTTATTTATTTATTATTGCAGCCGAGGTGTTGAGCCGGTTGTTAGGCCGGGAAGAAGGTTTGAGGAAGTTCAACGGGATAAAAATCGGGAATGGTGTTCCGAGTATTTCTCATCTTATGTTCGCCGATGACACCTTCCTTTTTTGTCGGGCTAAGACCAAAGAAGTGGAAGCGGTTTGGAAGTGCGTGGATACTTACCAACGGTGGTCCGGGCAAAAGGTAAACTTGAGCAAATCCGGGCTAATTTTTTTAAAAATTGTGGCTTGGGGGTGAGGAATGAAATAGGTACAAGGCTCAACATGAAGGAGTGCAATGAAGATATGATGTACCTAGGAAATCCTCTCATGGTGGGGAGAAGCTGGAGTGCTTCTTTTGCTTATTTGAAGAAAAAGGTTCATGATAGGCTCGAAGGGTGGATGGCTAAGTCGATTTCGAGAGCCGGTCGAACTACGTTGGTCAAATCGGTGATTCAAAGTATTCCATCTTATGCCATGGCTACCTTTATACTTCCGGTCACCTTTTGCCGGGCTCTAGATAAAATGGCGAGAAAATTCTGGTGGAGTAGCAAGAATGGTCATGGGAACTATCTCTCTCTTCTCAAATGGGATGAGCTTTGCCAGCCGAAGGATTGTGGAGGACTCGGATTCCGGAAATTTGAGGAAATGAATTTGGCTTTAATGGCGAAGTTGGGCTGGAATATGGCTGCGAGAACAGATGCGATGTGGGTTAATTTATTGAGAAAGAAGTATTGCAAGGAAAAAAGGCTTCTTTGAAGTGGAAGTTAAGAGCGGCCACTCGCCAAGTTGGAGGGATATTGTGGCATCTCGGGATCTCATTCATGCTCACAGCAGCTATATCATAGGAGACGGACAGCGGGCTAGAGTTTTTCAAGACTCTTGGATAGGCTCCAACCGACGTGTTACGGGGCAAGTCAGTGGGGCTAACCAGGACATGTTGGTAGCTGAGTTGATGAAACCAGGTCAAAGGCTTTGGGATCACGATAAAATCTCGGGTTGGTTCTCGGCCCAGGCGGCTAAGGAGATCGAGGACGTGCGAATCACGAAGGCCCCGAGGGAAGACAAGCTGATTTGGGAGGCGACGGAAAACGGACTTTTCACTGTTAAGTCCGCAGCGGCTTTGTGTAGGAGAGCTCCCTTTGATCCTAAGGCCGAGATGTGGCGGACGCTCTGGAAACTGAAGATACATGAGCGATCGAAATTCTTTCTTTGGCGAATAGCGACAGATTGCTTACCGACGGCGACCAAGTTGCTGCAGCGGAGAATGAGTAACGATGAGCTATGTAGGGTGTGCGGCGGAGAGGCTGAGACGATACCTCACCTGTTCTTTGAGTCTGAGAACGCCAAAAGGCTTTGGTTCTCGGAGGCTCGAGGCGTTCGATGGAGGCCGGGAAGCATGCCGACGGGATTCGATGCGATTGATACGGTGCTCCAGATGAATGTGGAGTGGACGAAGCGAAACAAGATGCAAGATGAATTCATCATTATAGCTTGTGTGATTCTTGAAGAGATATGGGCTTGGAGGAATAATTGTGTGTTTAATCCGGCCAAGAGGAATACGGACCGATCCATAGCTAACATTCGGGCTGGTATAGCAGAACGGGACCGGACTCGGCGGAGCTGCGAGAGTGGGACGGGAAAGGAGTCGCGGGTTGATCATTGGACGAGGCCTCCAGAAGGTGTTTTGAAGATTAATACCGATGCTGCGTTTGGTGTAGGCGGGGCTGCGATAAGAGTCGTGGCTAAAGAATAGGCTGGAGAGATCCGCTGGATTTGGTGGGCTCCGGTAAGAGCTGCGTCGGCATCGGAGGTAGAGCTGTTGGGGGTGCTTCAAGCGGTCTTGTTGGCGAAATTTCGAAACTGCAGCAGGGTGATTATCGAAGGCGACAACAAGACGGTTATGGACAGTCTTCAAAAGAAAGGCCGTTGTCCGGCATAGAGACTACTCCCTCTTTTTACTGAGATTGCGGACTCTCTAGATAATTTTACTAGTATTTCTTTCAGTTGGTTGAGTAGGAATACGAATAGGGAAGCCCATGAGGTTTGTAAATGTGCGGCGAAAGATCGTGTTTCCGGTTTTGTTTCTTTGGGGGATCTCCCGCCCCTTGTGCGGGAGGCTTTTGGACGTGCGTTAGTCTGAGTTTTGG
Source organism: Urtica dioica subsp. dioica (assembly GCF_054948205.1). Lineage (NCBI taxonomy): Eukaryota > Viridiplantae > Streptophyta > Magnoliopsida > Rosales > Urticaceae > Urtica > Urtica dioica. The sequence continues at coordinate 16,029,560 of NC_142764.1, read as the reverse complement.
GCAAGTCCCGGTTTCAAAAAAAAAAAAAAGCTCTGTATATCGCAACTATAAAGGACTAAAAAAACCATAAGTTAGGATCGACAAAATTGATGAAACTAATTACCATTAGAAGAATATAATATCTTTCAAGTTTAGTGCAACAATGGCACCAAGAATAGGCAAATTTATGTGATAATAATATAAGTTCAGAACTGATACTTGGACTAATATATAAAAACACAACAACGTAAACCATTATTTCAGCAGTTGGGAGATCCTAAAACACTACAATCAAAACCAATAAAGCCATTTATAATATAAGGAGTCTAGTATTCGAAACAAGCTCTGAGGGTCTCAAATTCGAAAAGCCCCAAATATAGAACCAAAATTCGGAGTCGAGAAAGAAAACAAGAAGAATCTTGAGGCTTCCTGACTCAAACGATTTATCTTTTGAGTTTCAACATCTCTGAGTCCCAAGAGACGTGGTTCTTCTTCAATTCCTTCAAATTCACTTCAATTCTTTGGTCTGCGAATCTTTCGCACAAATGCATGAATAACATCCACGTTTGACATTTTATCAAACATCTGCCAAGCGGTCATTATTTCTATGGAAAATGCAAACTTTAGTTCGATGAATCATCTCCAAAATCAGATGCAAATACAGATGAAAACAAAATTAACTTGGATTTATTGAGACTTCAAATTTTAAAGAGACCAGCTATCAAGATTATTTACATTAATATATTTAATAATTAAGTCAATCCAATCCAATTCAATGATATGCTCTCCAAAAATAATTTAATTATGTTGAGGAGTACCCTGTACCCATATACACAAAATAGAAAGGGTGCGAGAAAGAAACAGAGGAAGAGAGAGATCGAGAAACCTGTGTACTCACGGTGGTTCTTCTTCACTTCCTTGAGATACGTTGTTCTTGGTCAGGGCGATTTTTAACTCATGGTGGTTCTTCACGTTGTTCTTGGTCAGGACAATTTTTTTTCCTCCTTTTTGGTTTATTTTGCGTGAAAGAAGGTAAATCTTCTTCACTTCCTTGAGATACGTTGTTCTTTGTCAGGGTAATTTTTAACTCACGATGGTTCTTCACGTTGTTCTTGGTCAGGGCGATTTTTTTTTCCTCTTTTCTAGTTTATTTTGCGTGGAAGAAGGAAAAAATGAGATAAAAGCCTTTAGAATAAAGTAGAGGCGGTGAATCCATATTATTATATATATATAAAGGAGAATCCGGAATCACTGTTCACGCAGACTCATATTACTGTTAAGTCTACAGTACACTTAAAAAATTTGACAAAAATACCCTTTAAAAGTCTCATAATTACATGGCATGCCAATGTCATTCTGATTAAAATATTACAACTACTCCTAAAAGAAAAAAAAATTCACAAAAATGCCACTCTGACTTAGAATATTCTGGAATACAAACCGACATCCACATATGACAGTTTTAAATCGTTGGAGCTGCCCGAAGTAAATTAATTGTCTAGAATTCTCCAGATATTTGCATTGCAAAAATCATCAACAGCTATTTTATGAAATTTTTGGAAAGTTTTTCATTTCTTTCCAAGCGGCCTATATATTCCATGCTCCTTCACCGAAGAAATCGACACCAACTTCTGCTCTTTCGTCTTCAAAACTACAATCAGACCAATACAACAAATTCAGCCATTGTACATCAATATGTAACAATCTGACCACAATTAATTTCTATTTGTTGTGTTTAACTTCTTTTTTTAATTTTTTGTTCATTCTTTTACTTTTTTATTTTTATTTTTGTACATTCTTTTACTTTTTTTTGTTCATTCTCTTTGTTCGGTCTCACTTTTCCTCCATCACCACACGTAACAAAATCAGACCTGATCGGCGAGGTAACGTTCACCCGTGGATCAGTTCGAACCACCACTTGAAGTTGAAGATGCGGCAATGGCAGTCCTCGAAGCCGAGTGTATGTGATCCGCAATACTCAGCCTAAGATAGTAAATAAGCCGGAAGATCTAGACCTTCAACTACGACATCAGCGCAGAACTGATCTTGACGAACATGGGGAAATGATCAAGTAAATTAGAACAGTCTGGAGAAAAAGTGTATATTTCAGAATAGAACAAAAAAAACGTCAGAGGAAAGGGAACGACAGAATATCCGAAAGAAAGTTAAAGACGAAGAAAAAGCCTAATCAGAGAGAGAGAAAAAAAATACAATCGAGAACAATCAAGAGAAAGAAAGAAAAGCTTAGTGTTTGATAGTTAACTCAAAAAGTTTTTATTTCTGTTTTCTGTTTTCTAATTTTTGTAGTTGTACTGAAAAACTGTTTTGTAGTTGTTTTCAAAAAGCTATTTGATACAGTTTTCATTTTTGTTTTTGAGAAAGTGAAAAAACTGAAAAATGTGTTTGGTATAGTTTTCATTTTTGTTTTTGAAAGAATGAAAAGAGAAGATGAGGAGAAAGAGAAAGAATTTTTTTTTCAAAAACACATTTTATTTGTTTTCAGTTTTTTTACTTTTTTTCAAAACAACTTCAAAATTTTTTGAAATTTTTTTCCAAAAACTTAAACCAAACATGTTTTCAATTTTTGTTTTCAATTTTTTCAACTCAAAAACTAAAAAATTGTTTTTGAGAGGAATACCAAACATGGCCTTACCAATTTTGATTATAAATAAAGTTGTCTGGACTCATGAGAGATTGAGTATCGCACAAAAAAAAAATAGATTATTAAATTGTTTTGATAGGAAAGGATTACCAGAAGATCCTACTTGATGAAGTTCAGAAGATCTTCCCCTTAAAAAAATAATAGAGCATCTGTCAACAAATTAGAAATATATAAGCTTTATTTTTATTAGTCTTTCTATAGAAAATTGCTTAATACTAATACCCAGATAAGTGTTTTACCATGAAAAAATAAAATAAAAAAATCCCTCCATAATATTTCCAAAAAAATGTTAGCAGAACTTAAATCACAACATCATCAAAATGAGACCTGATCGGCGAAGTAACCTTCACCCGTGGATGGAGAAGTGGTGGTCTCATTCTTTTCGTTGATGAGAGGCTGGGATTTTTTGGGAAAAGTTTTTTGCATCAGAAAGAAAGAAATATTTTTCTTATAACAAGTTAAATACTTATTTTTCTTATTTTGGGCAAATGAAAGAAAAAAAGAAAACCCGACAGAGAATCAAAAAGTAGAGGTATAACTACTGAAAAATAATACGTTTGAGATGCGATTACTGGTTCAAATAAATCGAATACGAACTGTCTGATACCGAGACCGATACCATAGACGTTTCACCGCAGCCACATATTTCTACTATGTCCGAGACTATGGCGTGCATATGTATTTTTGGTGGTATTAAAAAATGGAGATTTCGCCATTGACGATCGGTATAGAGAGAGGGGGAAGCGGCTGTGAAAAGAGAAATGCAGAGGAGATAATGGGATAGTAGGGTTTCAGATGGGCTTTATAAAAGCCCACTATTCTTTTTTAAAAGAAAGCCCACTAGAATAATACACATTTGTAGAGCAATTTTAATACAAACACACAAAAACATAGCATCATAGACTGTATTTGCAACTTTGCATAATGTCTTCGATGTAGTTTCTCTTATATTTACAATGATGTTATTGATCTATTTCGTATATGTTTTGTATCAACTATCTCAAATTACATGTAAAAAACAATAAAGAAAAAGGTGTAGAAGCTAAATATTTATTTATAATTAGAAATGTGTATTTTATAAATAAAAAAATATTTGTGATTTTCAATAATAATACAAATATTAACTATGAAGAAAATTTCCTTACTTAGATGTATATATAATCTATATTTGCAATTTTGTATTTATTCTCTATTTGATTTTTAGAAATAGGATTTGTAATATGGTAATTATTGTATATGTGTATATAATTTTTTTTCATTGAAGTAAAATAAAATATAACATTGGTACAATTTGAGTTGTACAATTCAGTCATTATAAATTAAGATATGTAAATATATGTATGAAATATTATTGATGTAATCTTAACAATTAGTAAGTTATTTGACGTCATGTTCATCATTAATTTTTTTTTTATTATTTCAATAATTTACTGTTAAAAGACATCAAGCAACCCGCGGGCATTTTGCTTGTTTGATGAAGAAAAAAAAAAGACATGAAATAGGCATATAATTACGTCAAGCAACTATGTTGAAGGTTATGCGTGCATGTGCATATATGTAGAGGTAATAACCACAAAAACACCTTTAATATACCTTAGTATGTATGTGGTAAGGTATACTGACCCCAATTTTTTTACGATCCCTGAAATATTGACACTATTTGACATTTTTTTAAATATTCGGTAAAATTACTATTTTATAAAATTGAAAAGTGATTTTTAATCTTTTAATTAAAATTTTAAAAGTTATATTTTGAAACTTTTTGTACGTGACTTTTGCTTTTGGTTTATACTTTTTTTTTTCTCTAACTCTTTTATTCTCTTACTTTAACTTTTAATTTTAATTATCTTTATATTATTTTATCAAATAATTTATTTTATCTCACCAAAATTTATAATTTATTTATTACAATCTATAAACACTCATTTAAATATATTTTTGATATAGCTAAGAATATCTTATTATTATTATTAATTATATTTTATATAAATAATTATTAATGAAAAATATTAATATATATTTTATCAAATACTAAATTTGCTTCAGCTAACAGCTACAACTATTTTACAACAGTTTACAAAACACTTATCTGCTTTTGAAAACAACAGTTTTTTTCTTATAGCAGAATCTAAAAATATTTCTTTTAAAAGCACAACAACGTCGAACGGAGTCATCATACCGTAGTATTGAGGAGTTGATATGGTTGGCTTATTATTTTAAATGGTGGATATTTATGTTTTTTTTTTGTTTTTTTTTTCAGGTTTGTTTTACAAAAATTTAGCGATATAAGCCACATAAACTTAAGTGTTTGCGTTTTAGCCAACGTTTTGTAAATTTTTCGTAAATAGCCAACAACTATTGTAAATATTTCGTAAATAGTCATATTTACTATAAATTTACTCTTGCGTTTTTTTATTATTTTGATAGCGTAAATAGATTTAAAATGCTATTTACAAAAAATTAATGAAACGTTGATTATTTTAAAATTTCTAACGTTTCATATGGCTATATAGTCACTGGACCCTTTGTTTTAAAATCAATGCCTATTTTTAGTGTAAAATTATATGCAAAATGATATCAAGAAAAAAAAAAACATGAAAGATGTATGGAAGCTTACAAATAATATAATTTTTATTTGGGACAATTAGGCTAATAGGCTATCTAGCTATTTTAAAGTTTGGGTTGCAACATAGCCTGATTTTCTAAAGTTGAGGCAAAATAGCCAAAATTTGACAAAACCCCCAAAATACACACACACAAATACGCGTTGTCGTCGTTCTCCTTGGCAACCAAATCGCCAAGTCTTCGATGTCGAAGGTCATCACTTCCTCCTTCTTTAAACTCGCGCCCATGGTGACTCCGGCACGGAATTGATGCCATGGATTCGGAATCGACTTTCTCCGGCGCGGCTAGGGTTTGGCCGAGGTCCAGAGACGTGGTCGCGGTCTAGATCGAGCTCGAAGGAGCTCTGAATCCGTAGCCGCCATCTCTGTTGTCCTTGTCGCGATTAGGGATTGACCGAGGTCCAGAGACGTGGTCGCAATCTGGAATCGAGCTCGAAAGAGCTCTGAATCCGTCGCTGCCATCTCTGTTGTCTTCGTCACTTTGGGGATTGTTGAGATTGTTCGTCATCACCACCACCATCGTCGATTGTCATCTCCATTGTCATCTCTGTCATCCTTGAAGGTGGTTTAATCGTCGATCGTCATCACCACCACCATCTTCTTCTTCTTCTTCTTCTTCTTCTTCTGGTTTATCGAACAATTAAATTTTTTGACATCTTCTTCTTTTTCTACTTCTGGTTTATCGAAGAGTGGATAAATTTTTTTGAAAACAAGATTAAATTTTTTCACATATTTTTTTTTCTTCTTCTGGTTTATTGAAGAGTGGTTTAATAAAGAAAGTGCAGTGGATTAAAATTTTAGAAACTTAGATTAATTATTTTGAAAATAATTAAGGGTATATAATGTAATAATTTTACATTATAAGTGGCTAAATGCATCAACTTGTGAAATTTTGGTTATTTTGCTAAATACTAAGTTTGAAATGCCTAGTTCATACAAATTTTTTTTTTTTAGAAAATAGACAAAGTTTCATTTTATTAAAAAAATAGCCTATCGGGTCGAAGTAAATTAAATAAAGTGTAATTTAATTTCTTTTAACATGGTTTAAGTGAATTAAATTACCAATTTTGTCCGGGGAGGTGTTTTTTTAATAAAATAAAATTTTGGTTAAAACCTTAAAAGAAAGTAGCGAATTAATTGACCGGTTGTAACTGGGATTTAAATCCCGGGGGAACCGGACGGGAACCGGTCCGGTTCCCCCTTTTTTGAAGTACCCGGCACCGGAACCACCAGAACCGAAATTTTTCGGTGATTCCGGGGGAACCGGACACCGGGATCCGGGAAGGAACCCGGTTCCCACTTCCCGGTCCGGTTCACTTTAAAAAAAAAAAAAAACCAGCTATAAAATGCCGGATCCCCTTTGAAAGTTGTCATTTGGTTCGATTTTGGCTAGACAAATTCCCGACGCAGCTCAAGCCTTTTTTTTCCCAGATCCCGGTTGGATCCCGCCAAACCGGCCCCTTCCCGACGCCAGCACAACCATTTCTTCCTATTTCCCGCCTTTCCCGGTGAGGTTCCCGTCCTTTTTGAGTTTTTTTTGATGATTTTGAGTTTAAATCTTGAAATTTGTTGATGATTTAGAAGATTAACTATAAATTGATAGTTGTGACTAGTTAGTGAGCATGGATGTAGTTTTTATTTAAAGTTTGTGTTGATGTTTGTAATTTTTTTGTATTAAATCCGAATTATTTAGTAATTTTGTGATTAGTTAGTGATGATTAAGGTTATGTTAACCAGTTTATTGATTTATGAAGAAATTGTTATGAATTGTTTTTAATTTTAGAGTTTGTGTTGATGTTTATAATTTTTTTTTATTTAATCCGAATTATTTGGTATTTTTTTGATTAGTTAGTGATAATTGAGGTTATGATGAACTTGTTTATTGATTTATGAAGAAATTTTGTGACTTGTTTTTAATTTTAGAGTTTGTGTATATTACAAGTTGATAATTAGTTAGTGATATTTGGTAAATGTTATTTGTTAATTTGTAGATTACAAGTTGCAAGAATGTCGGCCCCCGACCCAGCTAGGAAGTATTGCACACCCATTCCCGGAAAAAGTAGCGACCACCAGTGCATATTTTGCGAGCACATTATAGGAGGTGGCGGCATCACGAGAGTGAAAAACCACCTAGCCCATGTAGACCCAACAAGGAGTGTCAAATTCTGTGAGAAAGTCCCTCATCAAGTGAAAACAGAGATGCAAGCTTTACTTCAAGGCAATGTCGTAAAAAAGAAGAACAAACAGTCGTTGGATTCTACGCTTCGCAAGACATTAACTAAAAATGTTGGCGTGGAAGAATCAGAAGAAGAAGACTACGAAGCGTAATTACGAGTAGTTATGAAGAGGTCAAGACAAGAGGCGGTTAAGACGGAATGGGAGGCTTGGATGATGTCGGGGCCCGGCAGTGGTTCTACGGCAAAATCTCCACCAGCTGCTTCGTCATTATATAAGTCAGCGAGTGCGAAGCAAACAAAAATTGATGAGATAGTTGATCCGAAGAAGAGAACGTGGCTCGGAAGACACATAACAAAATTCTTTGTTAACCAAGATGTGCCGGCGAGTAAGGCCGCCTCGCATGAGTTCAAAAACATGATAGCGTCCGCTCAAGATCTAGGTAATACTCAATTCGTGATAAGTAATTGTATTTTCATATTGTCGAATCGCATGTGTTCTTGAAACGTTAACATGATGTATATTGACATATTGCAGGTCCAGGCGTTCCTATACCAACTCCGTATGAAATTCATAACAAGTACCTCGATATAGAGGCTGCAGACGCGGAGAACTACCTTGAACAACAAAAGAAGCGGTGGGTAAAATACAGATGCACCATACTCACTGATGGTTGGACGGGGCCGACCAGACTGAGCATCATAAACATTATGGTTTATTGTGCTGGTGCAACGGTGTTCTTAAAGTCCGTTGATGCGCCAAAGCATACGAAAACATGGGACTACATCTACGGAATATTGAGGTCAGTGCTCAAAGAAATTGGAAAACACAATGTCGTCCAAGTTGTGACCGACAACGGTTCGAACTACAGGAGTGCCGGGTTGAAATTACAACGCAAATACCATGTGTACTGGACACCCTGCGCCGCACATTGTCTAGATCTGATGTTTGAAGATATTGGGAAGAGGGATAGTGTTAAGCATACTATCAAAGTTGCGAGGGATGCGACTAAGTTCATCTACAACCACAACACTGTGTTGTCCAAGTTACGGGAGACATCCCCAAGTGAAATCATCCGTCCCGGCGCAACAAGATTTGCCACAAACTATCTAGCTCTCAGAAGTCTCCGAGAGAAGAGAACTGCGTTGAGGACGATGTTCAGTAGTCAATGGTGGGATGATTCCAAATTGAGTGCAACTCCTACAGGTAGATCCGTATCCGAGACTTGTTTAAATCTCAGATTCTGGCATTCGGTGGATGAAGTGTGTGCCATATTCGAGCCGATGTACACCACTCTTCGATTAGTGGACACTGAGGTGCATCCCACGATGGGATTACTATACTACGTCTTCCACGAGATGAAAAAGAAGTTGGAAGCGATGAGTGGGAAGAAATGAGTTGTCGACATCGTGAACCACAGATGGAGTACTCAAATGGAACATCGACTACACATTGCAGCTTTCTTCCTAAATCCAAAGTTGCTGTTTAACCCGGATATAACCATGAACAATACTCACGTGGCCACTGTCACAAAGGTGTTCGACTTCTTGCATCCAGATCTTGATGGGTCAACTCTTGGGAGAGAGGTATAAAACTATAAATTGTTACAAGCTATATCACATTATGAATATATGAGTCTTATTTGATTTTCTAATTACAGTTAATCGCATTTCGAGACGCTCGAGGAGACTTCTCACAAAGAAGTGTTGTTTCGGCACGAGGCACCCTTTGTGCAAGTAAGCTTGTGAGATGAATTATATGCATTAACTATGTCATGGAATGGTAAGAAATGACATGATATGATTTATGTCACATGATTGCAGGTGAGTGGTGGGAGCTTTACGGAAATTGGACCTCGACTTTACAGACGTTAGCCATTCGAATTTTGTCACAAACTTCATCCGCCTCCGCTTGTGAGAGGAATTGGAGTACATTTGCCCTCGTCTACACAAAACAAAGGAACCGTCTAGCATACAACAGACTCGAGAAGCTTGTTTTCTGCTCATACAACATGAAGTTGCAGCTCCGTGAAGCAACTCGGATTCACGACAACAACCTCAACTCGATGGATCTTTTGGATATCATCGAACGAGCTTTCGAACGCTCGGGGAATGAAAATGAGGGAGACGGCGAAATGCTCCGCTGGATTGACGAAGTTCACATGGACGACGTCAACCAGAACCCGGATCTGGCAGTAGCTGAAGCGGCTCGAGAGCATGGAGTTGATCCGGAGCGAGTGCTGAACGAGGACGTCCAACCTCAACGCGGATCCGGAGACAGTTCGGATTCAGATAGCAGAGGTTCAAGCCGTAGATCAAGCGGAGCAGGTGGAGGTGCAGGTGACGGTGGATCAGGGGGAGGTGATGGAGGTTCCTATCGGTCTGGGGGTTCCTTTACTGCTGGAGGCACCTCATTTGGTGATGTCGGCAGTGCTCAACTTGGATACGCACCATTGCAAGAAGATTTTGATCATCTTCATCACCCTGCCTTTTTTGATTCAGGATACGGGCGCAGAGGTCAGGGCGGAGGTATGAATGATGCCATGTCATTTACGTCTAGCAATGACGTTGATGACTTGTCCTACAACTTCGGATCGATATCAATTGGTCCTCAAGGCACGGAGTCCTCTTATGATGACGGATCTTCCAGTTACAACCAAGACTCCAATGCATCAACTCACGCTCCCGAAACGGTGCGACCATATCCAGGTTATCCCATCTACTCCATGTCTGTTTGTTCATCTCAGTATGAGTACGACTATCACTTGGACAGGTACTTTCGTGCATGTGCTCATTATATGACTTGGTATGATTACTGTATGACCGGTGCATACGGTCGCTTTGAGTAGTCATTTGTATTCTTCCTTTGTTGAATTTGTTGAACTATAGTATTTGGTGGATTGTGTTGAACTTTATCATTTTGGTTTGTACTATTGAACTTATTTTTTGTTGTGTTTGTAATTTGATACTGTGTTGAAACATTCTACACTATTTTTAATTTTATGAATTTTATCCTACGTACTTTGTATGTTTTTTTGTATATTTCTTTTCTGAATTCCCCTCGGTAAATACAGTATTTGACGGTATTCCTCTAGGGTAACGGTAAGTTCAACGGTACCGGTTTCCTTTTTTTTTTCCCGCTTCCCCCGGTATTACTTTACGGTACGGGGGGTTACCAGTAAATTCGAAAGTTCGGAACGGTAACGGTAACGGTATTTCGATCATTAACTTAAAAAAAAAAAATTAAGGGGTCTTTATCATAAAACGACAGGAAGTATAAAACGACAAGGTGATAAATTTGAGCGCCAAAGAAAAGAAAGAAAGATGTGTTGGTTATCTCATCTCATCCGTTATTTTGCTCACTTCATGTTCACAGACAAAACAAAACCCTCCCAAACCTCTCTCTCTCCATGTGAACATGTATATTCAGGCAATCCAAACGCACGCGCTTCCACCGCCTCCGATTCGGCTCGGCTCCGGTCGACCGCCATTTCCGTCCCGAGGAATCGTACGAGCTCGGAAGCTCTCGCCACGCGCCAAACCTCGCGGTCTCGGCGCGTTATGGCTCAGCCGCGGAGCCGTTAGATGCTCGGCGGAGAAAGTCGAACAGAATGAGAGAGAGCAATCCGGAGCAAGACGGCCTTACCCTTTCCACGAAATCGAGCCCAAATGGCAGCGATTTTGGGACGAAAACGGTACTTTTCTGACTTCGGAGAACGTGGATACCTCAAAACCTAAGTTCTACGTCCTCGACATGTTTCCTTATCCCAGGTTCGTACATTTCTTTCCCCAAATCGGTGTTTCTTGTTCGTTTTTTTTTTTATTTTTTTTATTTTTTTTTTAATTCTAGGTTTTGTGGTTATTGTGTTGTTGTGGTCAATTGTTTTAGTGGAGCTGGATTACACGTTGGGCATCCACTGGGATACACAGCCACTGATATTCTTGCGAGGTTCAAGAGGATGCAAGGTTACAACGTTTTGCATCCGATGGGCTGGGATGCGTTTGGTTTGCCCGCTGAGCAATATGCCATCGAGGTTGTTCAAAAGAATTTGTTTTCGTGTAGTGCCTTCATATATTTACATTGGGCATTTCACTCGTTTGCGTGTTTATTGGCTGTTTTTAATCTATCCTTTGCAGACAGGAACACACCCGAAGATCACGACACTGAAGAATATCGACCGCTTCCGGACCCAGGTTGGTGAACCTTTTTTCTTGTTTATAGACAAATCACTGAACAAAGATGTTACTGTTATTATTGGTTTAGTGGCCGGAGTTGTTTGTCCCAAGTCCATCAAACATGTTACATTTGTTTGCAGCTTAAGTCGTTGGGTTTCTCGTACGACTGGAGTCGTGAAATTTCTACAACAGAGCCAGAGTATTATAGATGGACCCAGTGGATTTTTCTACAACTCTTGAAGAGAGGATTGGCATATCAGGTCTGAGTGGTGAATCACGCAGAGTGTCTTGTGTAATTCTTTGATAAATAAGTAAATAAACAATTTTGATTGATTTATTTATTTCTGGTTTCAGGCAGAAGTGCCTGTTAATTGGTGTCCGGCTCTTGGTACCGTGTTAGCAAATGAGGAGGTAGTGGATGGGGTGAGTGAGCGCGGTGGTCATCCAGTTATAAGAAAGGTATGTGCTATTCTAGACGTGCCCTTCTGTAAATTTTTTGTCAAGAAACTTACATACCTTAATTCCAAAATCTGGATGGTTTTATAATTCTACAGTGTCCTTGTTTACCAAGCAGCCGATGAGGCAGTGGATGCTCAAGATTACTGCCTATGCGGATCGTCTACTAGAAGATTTGGATGAACTTGACTGGCCTGAAAGTGTCAAGGACATGCAAAGAAACTGGATCGGGAGGTCCGAAGGAGCTGAGATGGAGTTTTCCGTTCTCAGTGACGTAGGACAAGAAAGAGACATAAAGATTAAAATCTACACAACAAGACCCGACACTATATTTGGAGCAACGTAATAAATCTGAATCCCCGTTAAAATGTTTATAAAGATCATGTATCTGATGTGCATGGTAGCACGAATTTTGGAAGATAGTCTCTGGATGAGGACTATTCTGATTCATTTTTGCCTTTCGTGCAGCTACTTAGTCATGGCGCCAGAGCATCCTTTGTTGCCTTCAATGATGACATGCCAGAGGAAAGATGTATGAACTCTATTAGCCTTTTCACATTCATATCTTACATTGGTATTCAGAGGGGCCACTGATCACAGGTGGAGGAGTACATAGATCTCGCCTCTCGAAAGAGTGAACTTGAGAGGACTGAGCTTCAGAAGGAAAAAACTGGGGTCTTTACTGGTTGTTATGCTAGAAATCCAGTTAATGGAGAATCAATCCCGATATGGGTCGCAGATTATGTATTGGGAAGGTCTGTTCGTCTAGGCTTTGAAAATTTCGTTGTTGGTTTCAGTGTAAATGTGTGCCATATTTACCTTTATGTTGTTGCTAAAACTAAATGCATTGTTATTTCCTTCATTTGCTAAGCAGTCTCATTTCCTTCATTTGTTACTGAAATTGAGCACTTTTTTGGGTATTACTCTCAAGTATGATTTTGTCGTTGATGCAGTTATGGAACAGGATCAATAATGGCGGTACCTGCACATGATGTTCGTGACTATGAGTTTGCTACTAAATATAAGATCCCGATTCGATGGGTTGTGACACCAGATGAAAAAAAGCTTGATAACCCTGGAAAAGCTTTTCCGGGTGAAGGCATAGTTGTAAATTCTTCGAGTTCAATTTCTGGGCTTGATATTAATAGCTTGTCTAGCAAAGATGCTGCCTCCAAAGTAATTGAATGGGCCGAGAAAACTGGAAAAGGAAAGAAACAGGTAATTTTATCATATCCAAGTTTTACAATTTATGGATTGTGCGATTAATACGTTTAGCTCCTTTAATATACAACTATTATCTTCACATGGCTCAAACTGTATTTGTTTAGGTGAACTTTAAGTTGCGAGACTGGCTTTTTGCTCGTCAACGTTATTGGGGCGAACCTATTCCTGTTATTTTCTTGGATGATACTGGTGAAAGTGTTCCAGTTCCTGAAACTGAACTGCCCCTAAAGTTACCCGAGCTGGACGATTTTACTCCTACTGGAACAGGGGAACCACCATTGGCAAAAGCAGATTCCTGGGTATCTCTCTTTTCTCTTCTCGTTCTTTTTATTGCTTTTAATGGTCTGAAAAAAAAAAAGCTTATGCTTTGTTCCTTACATGTACGAAAAGCATCTTCAGCAGGCTTCAAATGACACAGAGTACTTATTTATATACTTATTGTATTGTCCTGAACTGATTTCTCTCTCTACCCTCTTAAGGATATAAATCTACACAATTAAACGCTTACCAATCATTTCAGGTTTCAACCAAAGATCCTTTATCTGGAAAATCTGCTAAACGAGAAACAAGCACGATGCCACAGTGGGCTGGTTCTTGCTGGTATTTTTCTTCTTCTTCTTTTTTCATGACATTAGTAACGTGTGTGATTTTGTAAGCCGTCCACCCCATTATTCGCAATCACAACAATTTTGATCAAAATTTATTTCTAATTCAAGGGTCGCTTGTGAAGTTGAAAACCTAAGAACTAATTGAGATGCCAAAGTTTTTTACTTTTATACTTTATTTTTGTCCAGGTACTACTTGAGATTCATGGACCCCAAGAATTCGAAGGAATTGGTTGAGAAGTCGAAAGAAGAGTAAGAGATTTAGTTATTAACACAAGTGGCTCTTGTCTTCTTTTGGCTGGATTTATAAAAATCTTCTAAATATG